>NC_136067.1:661864284-663352927 GCF_964261635.1 Lissotriton helveticus | reverse complement strand
AGAGGTAGAAATACTGCCAAGTATCTTATCTGATCACGCCCCTGTTATGTTTATACTCTTGAAGGGGGTGGCTAGGAGAGCAACAATTCCCAGGTGGGCTTTAAAACGGGCAGTTTTAAATAATCAGGATATGGTCACCGTGGTGACCGCCTCTACTATTAATTACTTTTCCGACAATATAAACTCAGCCCCAACTGAAGTAGTTTGGTATGCTTATAAGGCCCATATTAGAGGTCAGTTTCACAGTCTGATCTGTTCCAACAATCGGGAAGATAAAATGAAGTTTAAAATCTTAGGGAATAAAATCTTAACTTTGGAGAACTTAAGGCTGAAATCCCATGTAGATAATATACCACAGATCTTGGCAGACTTAGAACGTCTCCGTTCAGAATATGGGGGTTGCTGGATCTGAAAGTTAAGGCACAGTGGGCCACGTACTCAATGGAGAACTATGAGTACGGAGAAAGAGCAGGGGCGATCAATCGAAGCCCAGGTTAGATGTTCACACATCTAACCTGGGCTTCGATTGAAATTCGAATTGCATATTATCAAGCCCATTATCGCCGCTTTATCTGCAGTTTCCTGCCGGTAAAGCGGCGATAAACTACCGCAGCTTCCTTGATAATATGGCCCTATGTTTATAGCTTTAGGCATGTTACTTACAAATCATCCAGTAAAAGAATTTGTTCCCTTGAGATAATTACAACAAAAGCTAAAACAGAGCCTCAAAAATACACACTATGTATAAGACTCATGTAATCACAAACGTATAAAATATGACATATTTATTGTTAAACTCAAAATAAAAACAAATCATTACATGCCTATACACATTAGGGTTACCTAATTGAATTATTAAAAAAGAATGACATATAATGACACAATGTATTGTGACCTGCACAATAAAAAAGACAGTCAAACATTTTTTTGTAAAATACAATTGCTACATTTAAAACTGCCAGTTATTCACACCTATGTTTTACCACTATTAATTTTAGATATAAACATGGGTGGTGGAGACTTAAATTGTACAGAAAGATAGTGTTGACGCGTTTCGGTGGTTCGGAGCAAATGGAGTCCACCTTTATCAAGACATTTCTTTGTTGTCTGTCAAAATGAAGGGTCTGTAGAATTTCCCTACAATAGATATACATACAATTATACATTCATAAATGATATAATCTATACAGTATTACTATTTTCCTCAATACAACATCATTAATAAGCATCATAGACGGTGTTCTGTCTAAGGAGACACATCAACACTTTCTTATACAAAGTATCAAAAGACTCTATTTGTGTCTCTACAGTCTCCCTATCATCTGCTATACCCGGTAATATTACCATCACTACATCTATTTATCTGCATATACACTATACAACGGTCTTTATCCCTGTTATATACAGCGTGGTTAAACATTGATTCTGTGCTTATAACCGTCCTGGGGTACAATGTTGGACTTGGTTCACTGTGGGTTCCTATTTCGTGACTAAGGAGTTTTTATGTCACCAGAGGCCCTGAGAGTATATATAGCTATAATAACAGCTTTGCCACTAAATATAAGTATGGTAGATAAAAAAAACAGATAGAATCACTCTCCTTAAGAACCTTTTTCAAATAAATTCGCAGGATCGTTTCTGGGAACCCTCATAACACTGACATCCCAACAACAAGTGCACCAATTCTTCGTCTAACAGAGAACCGTAAAATTTCCAGGATACAAATCAATAGGTAAGAAAGCCTTCTAAAAACTCCTTAGTCACGAAATAGGAACCCACAGGGAACCAAGTCCAACATTGTACCCCAGGACGGTTATAAGCACAGAATCAGTGTTTAACCACGCTGTATATAACAGGGATAAAGACCGTTGTATAGTGTATATGCAGAAAAATAGATGTAGTGATGGTAATATTACCGGGTATAGCAGATGATAGGGAGACTGTAGAGACACAAATAGAGTCTTTTGATACTTTGTATAAGAAAGTGTTGATGTGTCCCCTTAGACAGAACACGTCAATGATGCTTATTAATGATGTTGTATTGAGGAAAATAGTAATACTGTATAGATTATATCATTTATGAATGTATAATTGTATGTATATCTATTGTAGGGAAATTGTACAGACCCTTCATTTCCACAGACAACAAAGAAATGTCTTGATAAAGGTGGACTCCATTTGCTCCGAACCACCGAAACGCGTCGACGCTATCTTTCTGTACAATTTAAGTCTCCACCACCCATGTTTATATCTAAAATTAATAGTGGTAAAACATAGGTGTGAATAACTGGCAGTTTTAAATGTACCAATTGTATTTTACAAGTTATGTGTTTTACCCAAAAAATTGTGTCTGTCTTTTTTATTGTGCAGGTCACAATACATTGTGTCATTATATGTAATTCTTTTTTAATAATACAATTAGGTAACCCTAATATGTATAGGCATGTAATGATTTGTTTTTGAGTTGAGTTTAACAATAGATATGTCATATTTTATACTTTTGTGATTACATGAGTCTTATACATAGTGTGTATTTTTGAGGTTATGTTTCAGCTTTTGTTGTAATTATCTCAAGGGAACACATTCTTTTACTGGTTGGATAACCTCACTTCCCTTGATTGTACCAAGGGGTCCCTCTCTCTTTCTTAAACTTACAAATCATCAACATCATGCGTTTCAGTCCTAATTACTTTAACTGAAGTCAACAGACCATTCAACATTAAATGCATTAAAGTGCTTGGTGTGGGGCTCCCCTGGCTAGGTTTGACAGCTCCCACAGTTTGGGAACCATTGCTGTAGGGTACTGTCAGGACTTAAGGGAAGCACCTGCAACTTGGCGATGATGACCTTAAAGTTTAAGCAGATACATGCACCACCTTCTCCCCTGACCATGAGTCTGCTGGCTCGCAATGAACTCCGGAGCTTAATGGCGTTCTTCACTGCAGCCCAGGAAGCAAACACTTCAAGTCTACGTAGAACATCTTCAGAAGTGCTGATGACAGACTGCATAGACTAGGTTTCTTGGCTTCCCACCTGCCTGCAGCCTCTACCCCACCCTTTCTCAAATAGTCACAAGGTGGGAACCCCCCTGACAAGCTGGGAAAGGTTGGGGTAACCATGTTCTCTGCCCCCTGATTGACATGAAGCCCCAGTGCTACAGAACTTCGGTATAAAACACACAGGCTTAATTTTAACCCCATGTCCTCAAGGGGTGGAGATTGGCCCTCAATACTATGCCTCAGGGTTGTGAGACTAACAGCCCCGCAAATACTCTTGAATTTGATCCCATCCAGGGGCAGCACTTTTACTGAATGGAGCCTCACATTCTCACTGCAACAACAAGCACAGAGAGTGGCCCTGTGCAGCAGGCTGCAGCCTCGGCCTCCCGCAAGACAGAGATATTGTGTGCATGTTTTTTTCTAAAAAAGGAGCAGTTTACCATTAACATTTTCCTTCATTTTGACATGCCCTGGGGGTGAAAGTAAAAGGGGTGATGCCCCAATGCCCTCAACAAGAAACCACCACTGTTGGGATGTTTAACTTGCCTATATGTCCATAGTCTATGGTACAAAGTGTACAGAGGGCTTGTAAGTAAAATGTTACTAATGCACTTCAGCACCTACTGTGCCACTCGTTACAATGGTTGTGTAAATATGATTGCAGGTCTACCATTGTAGGCTGGATATCAGTTTAAAACTATTATTTGAAATGTCAAAATATACCCTTTCCATAGATCAAAACTTTAAAAAGCTATCTTTTAAATGTTAATAAGTCACCAATATTTGGCCTCACAATCTCTAAGGCAGGGGCATGTTATTTAAAAATACGGCATATAGACATTGAATGTTACACATGTCCATATAAGGAAACCCCCCACTAAATGTTTTCACTGTGGGAGGGCTAACTGTTCCATATGAAAGGACTGGATTACACCATTACATTTTGTAATGCTAATTTCAAGTGGGAAACAGCTAGAGATATGATTCAAAGATTCTTTTTAATAGCTATTTCAAATACAATTTAATAGAATAATCAAAATTGTAATAACTAATCAAGAAAGGATTTTCATGGGCTCCAACTGTCACCTCACAGTTGAATAAGCCCCTTGATGAGATGTGTAAATCAATCAATCAATCAGTACATGTAGAGCACTGCTAATTACCCCAGTGGGTATCCAGGCTCAGGTGAGCCATATTGGTCGAAGAGACAGGTCTTAAGCTCTTTCCTGAAGGTGGTCAGTAATGGGGCAGTGCGCAGGTGGAGAGAGAGGGCATTCTAGGATCTGGCAGCAAGAGTAGAGAAGGAGTGTCCCCCATTGCGGGTGCAGTGCATACATGGAATGCTTGTGAAGGTGAGGTGTGTGGAGCAGAGGTTTCTCATGGGTAGAGGGAAGGTCAGGAAGTGGTTCAGGTCGAAGGATCTGATGTTGTGGAGTGCCATGTAGGTGTTAGTGAGGAGTTTGATTAGGCTTCTTTTCTTAACAGGAGGCAGTGGCGGTCCTTCAGATAGGTGGAGAAGTGTGACCTTTTGGGAAGGTCAAGGATGAGTCTGGCCGCCAAGCTTCTGATAGTTTGGAGTCTTTGCATGAGGTCTAGAGTAGGTGCCTTCATAGAGTGAATTGCCATTGTCAAGTCTGCTGGTGATGAGGGCTTGCATGACTGTTTTCTTTGTGCTAACAGGTTGCCATCTAAAGATCTTGCAGAGTAGGCAGATCATGTGGAAGCAGGCGGAGGTGACTGTGTTTATCTGCCATATCATTGTGAATTTTTGTCCAGTATGATGCCTAAATTGTGTGTATGGTCTTTGGGGATAAGGGGTCCTAGTGCCAAAGGCCACCAAGAGTCGTTCCAAACTGTGCTGCCTCTGCCGAAGATCAGAACTTCGTCTTGTCAGTATTTAACTTGAGACAGCTGTCTCTCATCCATGTTGCAACATTTTGCATGCATTTGTGGAAGTTGACTTTTGTTTCTGTGTGCTTCGCTGATGGTGAGAGGATGAGATGGGTGTCGCCGGCATAGGAAACTATGTTGATGTGGTGTGATCTGATGATTTGTGCGAGTGGTGTCATGTAGATGTTCAAGAGGGTTGGGCTCAGGAAGGAGGCTTGTGGTTCCCTGCAGACGAGGTGTTTGGGGGGTGAGGTGAATGGGGGGAGGTAGACTTTCAGAGTGCATCCTGCAAGGAAGGTTTCTATCCATTTGAGTGTGTAGCCCGTGATTCCAATCTGGCGGAGTCATTGGATGATGGTGAGGTTTGAGATGGTGTCAAATGCTGCGGAGATGTCTGGGAGGATGAGGGTGGTTGTCACGACTCTGTTGAGTAGTGGTTGAATGTCATCTGTGGTTGCGATCAAGGCTATATCAGTGCTGTGATTGCCTCTGAAGCCTGACTGAGATGAGTCTAGTAGATTTTGTCTCTCCAGGTGGCTTGTCAGTTGCGTGCTGATGGCTTTCTCTTGGACTTTGGCTGTGAAGGGAAGGAGGGAGATAGTATGGTAGTTTTGGTGGTCAGTGGGGTCTGCTGATGGCTTCTTGAGGATGGGTCGGACCTCTGCATGCTTCCATGCTTCTAGGAAAATGCGATTGAGGTGTTCAGTATTGTGGTGAGCTGGGGACTGATTTTGCTGTCTACAAGGTTGAAAATTCAGTGCGGTCAGGGAACGTTGGGTGCTCCTGAGTGGAGGGATTTTGTCAAGGTGGTGGGTGTGGTGAGTTGTTCTCATGTGGAGAGATGTTGGATGTTGTCTGGGTTGGGTGTTTGGTTGTGGGCGGTGGCTGTCTAGGGGTTGAAGTTTTTGTAGATAGTTACAATCTTGTTTTGGAAGTGGTTGGCGAGTGCGCCTCAGAGTTGTTGAGAGGGAGGGATTGAATACTCTGTGACCGGGGGGGGGGCATGAGAATTCTCTGACAATGGAAAATAGTTTTTTGGCTCAGTTGGTGCTGGCTTTGAGGTGGATAGTGAGGGCTTTTCTTGTGGTTCTGATGTGACAGTGGTAATTGCTGAGCATGGTTTTGTAGGCTTTGTGGTCGGTGTGGTTTTTGCTGGTTCTCCATCTTCTTTCTAATTGTTTGCATTCCTGTTTGGTCATGCGCAACTCAGGCATGTCTGTGGATTTTGGGGGTCTTGGTGGACGCAACAAGGTTGGCTGCGTTGATGATCCGGCTGTTGCAATTCTGTACTGTTTGGTCCAGGTTAGGAGAGGTGATGGGTTTGGTGGAGCTGAGGGCATCGGTCCATTATTGGTTATGGTAAGGTGCGTTGTTGTACCTGGGAGAGAGATGTGGAGGGCCGATGAGGCTGAAGGGTATGTTGGCATGGTTTGTCCTGGCGAGTTCAAATGTGTTGCTGTACTTGATACTGTTGCTAGTCATGAACATGGAGTCAAGGGTGTTTCCTGCTCTGTGTGTTTGTGACAATCTGTTTGAGGCCGATGTTGTGTAGTCTCTCAAAGAGTTCACTGGAGTTGCAGTTGGTGTGGTTGTCTATGTAGAAATTGATGTCTCCTAGGAATATGTAGCAGTGTGAGTCTATAGCGTGTGGGGTGATGAATTTTGCTATTGTGTTGCTGATTCTTGTCATGTGTGAGGTCCTGTCGCTCTGTATGTGAGGGTGCCTTTTACAGTTTTCTTGGCATCGGACGGCTATGGAAATTCTTGTGTGCCATAGTGGGGGTGGTGCTGTCGATGGTGACCGTGCAGGTGATGGATTCCATCTGTTTGATAACAATGCCTCTTCAGGGCTTGTTTGACCTGTCACGGTGTTTGAGCCTGTGTCCTGTGGGGGTTGGTGTTGCGATGTCAGGAGCTGATGTTTGAGTGAGCCAGGTCTTGTGATGAAAGTGACATGAGGTAACAGCAAATGGGTAAAGGAAAAAAAATTATCTTAGGCACGGGCAGGGCTCAGGCACAGGAGGAGGAGCGGGGCCTCATATCAAGGTGCTGAGAACTGGCGCCTTCTCCATGATGGCTGGGAGCGGTAACCAGACCACAGGGGAAAGGGCTGCTCAATGGATCTGCGCAGCAGACTCCATTGAGTAGCCCTGGGAGGTGGGAGGGGCAGTGGGCGGCGTAGATGAAACTGGTATGGATTACTAATTGGGACTTGGGAGTGGGAGGGAGTGGGGCAGTGGGATAATCAAAACCAGATAACAAAATAGAAGTGACAGTATGCACAGTTTGAACAATGGAAGGCAAATAGAATTAAGGCAATCAGAAAACAAAATAGCAACAACAAAAGGCAGAAGTCTGAACAATGGAATGCAAATAAGATTAAAGCAATTTAAAGTAACAGTGAGAGGGGAAACAAATAAAATTTATCCTAGGCAAGGGCAGGGCACAGGCACAGGCACAGGAGGAGGAGCAGGGTGTTGAACCTGGGGACGATCAAGCTGAGGTGCCAAGGGATGGCGTCTTCAGGCCGATGAAGTGACTGGGAGAGGTGACCAGACCACTGGGAAAATGGCTCCCAGTAGAAAACAGAGGCTTTGGGTTTAAGGAGGTGTGTCAGTTCCTCTAGCAGGATGACCAACTGGGTTGTGCACACACACTTGATTAACTTCACAGAGGCCTACCCTGTCACTGGCCAATGTTAGTTTACGCCTGAAGAGGGCCGTTCTTTGTTACCCCACTCAGGAAGGCACCAATACCAAAAGGAGAAAACCTGTCCCCAGGATTGGTTTGAAGTGACCACTTAGAAGGGGTTGTTCATTTCCCTTGTCACACAAGGCGAGAATGGTTTCACTATCTAGGATTTGGGCAAAGAGGGCCACTGTGGGATTAGGTACAGAAGGGCACACATGAACTGCTGCAAACATGGGTAGGGTTACCCCTGGAAATATTTTCTGTACCTCAGGGAACACAGTCATTGTAAACTCCTCACATTCAAGGCACTACACAACTTAGACTTCACATAAATGATCAGGCCTATCTCCTTCCACCAACCACCCAGGCACCTCCACTTTGCAGGATTCCTACTTGCACATATCCCATGCATACACAGAACCAGGTTAGGAGGACATGTGTTTTCTTACATCACTCCTAAAGCATGTAACAACCTCCCACTCAACACCAGATCCTCCTCCTCTCTTTTTGAATTCTACAAGAAGCCATAGATCATGCTTTTCAATGAACAAGCCTACCCTGGACAGGGCTAGGAATAAACACTTGCTCAGCACCAGGATACCCTTGCACTCTACAAAAACACATCATGTGGTTAAGGAGGGGCCAGATTTGAATAAATTACCTTTAGGGACCAATTCCGATGTCGTTCGGAAGGCATTCAAATCAGATTTGGCTTTACTGGATCCGATTCATAGTCCTTGTTTACGACCAAATCTTACACAGGTCCGAACGAGCAAGTACAATGCAAAGTTCGCGTGCACGCCGACGGAATAGTTTCTGGGACCCAGACCTGTCCGAACCACTCATACGTAGATGAAACGTGCCACGCAATGGAGCCGGATACCGACCAAGCGTGTATGATGCACGATCCGGACAGCCGCTTTGCCTCGGGCTCAGCGAGACGCAACGGCAGTCGGAAGCCTACTTCGGTGGGTTGTAGCAGCGCAGCTTCACTTTGGGCCCTCTGAATCTGTCAAGCGGGGTGCCCATGGTTCCCCCCGATCCGAGCATGCACAGTGTGTCAGTAACCATGGGGTGTCTGCCACAGGGTGTACGCTTTTCCCCAACCACCCATTTTTTGCTACGGAGCCTGTGTACTCATCTGTATGCAGGCTCCCACAGAGTTCAATGGACATGATGGAGAAAGGTTTCATATGACCGGCTGGAAATTGCTCTGATTCAATCCTCTTGAAATAACATGTAACTTATTAACCAACATGTTTTATGAATACTAAAACCGCACTACACAACATCTCTAGTATCTAGGGGAAGCTTATCTATGTGTGTTTACTAACAGTAACTCGGGTGACCTAATATCGCCGGCAAAAACGTGGGAACTTTACTGCGCATGCGTCTGCCACATCTATGTGGTGTGACGTATCTCTGCTTTTGGTGGGAACTCTTGCAGCTGCGCACTAGTATTAAAGAGGGCCACTTCATGTCTCCCACACTAATGCACCTGCTCCTGCTTGAACTAAACTTTGTTCATTCTGCTTAACTATTAATGTTGTAGTTAAATTAAAGTAATAGGGTTAGAGTAGAAATAATTGGTATACAGTGCATCCATTTATTTTCGCATTCTAAAGTGTCTCTCTTTGACTTTATTAATAGCTCGTATTTGGGCCTGAAGGGTGACTTGTAATGCCATATTGAATTTCCTCTGTGCATGTGCCGGGAGCACTGAGAGACCTGGAGCAGTGGCATTGAACCCATGCCAATGACTGTCTTGCCTGAGATGCGCCTGGGAAACTGACCCTGTGACCTGAAAAAGGAAGACAACTTACAAATGTATTTTAACATTGTATATTAAATGAAATAATATTGCTGGGTGGAATAAAAATCCATGGGAAAGTATATTATGGGTGGGAACATTGATCAACTTTATTGAATGTAAATGATATCATACTGGTATGGTGTGATGACCTCTCCTCACCTTTTTGACCAATCAAATGAAGGGATACAGAAATTTGCAACATTGGGGCGTGGTACATTGCCCTGGAAATAGTACAACTAAGGTAGGCTCAGTTAGTTAGATTGTCCGACTTGTCACAGACCTGTCACTGACCCAACGCATGCTGAAGGAGAATTGAGAGCAGAGGGCTGGTCGAGCACTCTGTCAGAAGAATCGGGTTTGCTGAGGGAGAAGAATCGATAACCCAGTTGGGGTCCGAAAGTAGCCAGAGAGGGGTGTGACCTGCCGTTGCACTTAGCTGAGGGTACCTGTCCTGATCTGCACCTCTCATGTCCTTTTGGCACCTGATTAGTCAGGAGTTTTCCTTGCCCAGCCTGTGGCCAGGGTTGGTCTTTGCACCATTCTAGGTAAATATAATCTGAGTGGTATATCCTTGTACTGATTCCCTTTCCCACCCTTCCCAGGTACCAATGTCTAAAAGTAATCTCGTAATATTTCTACAGATCATTGCTCTGATCATTATATTCTTACTCGAAAAGCCTTTGACCGCACTTGTTTGAAAATTGATTTACAAAACTTTCCATAGATAAAGTGTTTAAAACGTCCCCGAGTCTGGGGCTATTTTATGAAAGTAAATGTCATTCTCTACCTATTATGCTAACACCCTTGATCCCTTAGGACTTAGAACACAAGTGACAAGGATTTGTAAGTCATGGTGTGCAGGTATAAGTCCTGAAGTGAAATAATCTGATAGGCAGGACATTTAAATAGGATTACTGGTTCAAGGTGTGTATGTTTATGGGCTCAGGTGAGTATGGTAAACTGAGCTGTTAATCCCGCGCCATCGGACATCTGAGCGAATCGAGTCTGTATGCTTACGGATGCATCGTACTCACTCGCTCGGACTCCTGGAGCACGTTTCGTCCAGAGAGCCCTCCGCATCTGAGCTGTACGGAGGGCTTTCCGGGCGGGATTGGAATCGGGCTCTCAGAATTTACTTTCGACAATCAAAGGACTGTGAAAGGTGCCCTGCCAATTATTGGTTGTCAGCCCCTGTATCCTTTGCAGGCATTTATGAGCGTCTCCAAAAAAGTAAAATCCAACATTGACTCTTGCTGAAAAGTATAAGAATGTTTTTCTTTAGGTTAATCTCATTCAAGTGTCAAATTAGATGTTTTAATGGCACATGGAATGTTTTGAAAATAGGTATTGTTAAAGGCAATGCCTGTGTTGATATCATTTAAATGTCACAAGTATTTGTTTTGAATGTATGATATGCCGTAATGATTTGATCAGAATACCTTGATACCTTTGTTTTATGTGATTACATGTGTTTGACATAAAAAGTGTTTAAAATAATCAAAAGAGTGGTAAATAAATTACCACGGTTTCAGGTAATTAAAATCCTGAACCATAAAGAGTAAAGTTGTGGTGAATAACTCCAGCCAAGGCTCAACAAATGTTTGTATATTATTATTGTGGTCTAGCTTTAGGCTAATTCAAAGGCCCAACCAATCAAGTTTTAATAAAGTTTCTAAAAGTGGCATTTTCAGTCTGGCAACTTAAAATTCAACTTTAACATAAGTTGTGAATTAAAATTTTAAGTCCAGAGATAGCAAACTGGAGTAGTCTATCATTTTCCAATTTGGAAATACACTTATAAAGTGTAATAAGATAATCCAAATGTTAACCTATGGGGGAAATAGACCTTACAGTACTGTAACAAAAAAATTAAGAGTTTTTTACTACCCAGACATGCAAAACATAAAAGTACATGTCCACCTTTTAATACCCTGCACACTGCTATCGGGGCTGTCCAAGGCCTACCTTATGGGTGCCATATATGTATTCAAAAGGAAGGTTTGGTCATGGCAAGATGGTTAGCCTGCGAGGTCTAAATGGCAGTTTAAAACTACACACAGAGGCTCTGCAATGGCAGGCCTGAGGCATGTTTAAAGGTCTACTTTAGTGGGAGGCACAATCAGTTCTGCAGGCTCACTAGTAGCGTTTAATTTACAGGCCCTAGGCACATCTAGGAACGTATAAGTTAATTAAATATGCAAATGATGGATATGCCAGTGTTAACATGTTTTAGGGAAAGAGCAAATGTGCTTTAACACTGGTCAGCAGAGGTAAAGTGCCCAAAGTCCTTAATCCAACAAAAACAAATTCAGCAAAAAAAGGGGAGGAGGAAGGCAAAAAGTTTGAGAGTGTCCCTGCAGAAAGGGCCCGGTCCAATGCTGATTCCTCTACTTGATGTATCTAACTTCCACTCCATTGTGGTCGTTCTAAAATCATGTCAAGGTCTGAGTCAACAACAAGCCATTGTTTTTCATTTGTGCTTTACTTTTCATAGGTGCTTCTTGTTTCAAAATTTAAAAAATGTATATGTCTAATTCCCCCTATCCAATTTTAATAATGTAGTTGTCTGTTTGCTCATTACCATTTTCTTTATTCTGCTATATTGGTTTGGGTATTGTATTGTGTTGTATTTATAAGTTTTATTTTATTGTATCATTACTTAAAATTTTGGGAACTTGACACATATGTCTATGGGGATTGCCTGGTGCTTCTGCCATGGCTGCCACTAGATGAGCAGAGATTCTCTCATAACTGTTTTATGACCTAACCAGATTGTGTTTATTAAGGTAATAGGGTTTAATACCTGGTAGATTAAAACCCAGTTTCTGACACATGCTAAGCGCAGATTAGAGTTAGGTGCTAGTCACAGACTAAGGGGCCAATTAAGAGTTTGCTGGACAGAGTACTCTGTCCTTCAAGCCCTTGGTCTGTCTGCTTAATTTTGAGTTGGGCATACTGTTCTTTTCTGATGCTGGTGTCTTCACTGTTTGTAGCATTGAAAACTATACTCCATCTCGAAGTTGGAGTAGGACATATCAGAGTAAGGAAATCGGACCGCTGGTCCTATTAAGCTCAGATGGTTTGTTGTATTTTTTTTCTGCCTGTCAATGCCAGGAAAAACCTGGCACTACCAGACAGAAAGAAATGACCCTCACAACATTGGAGAAATCTCCCAGAGTGTGGGGGTCTCATAGTTTTTTGTTTTTTCAATAGCAAACTCCCATATTTGGGGTTTGCTTCTTTAAACAAGCAATTGCAATGCAATCGGTCTCGCCTTTTTAAAAAAAAGTGTTATATAACGCGAGCTAGACACAAAGATATCAGGTATCAGAGCACTTTACATGAGCATTAATTGAATTACAGATGGACACATTCCTTTTTGTTGGGCACACCTTTGGCACCTTACATGCATTTAGCTATGCAGACCATTAGCCTGGGTGCTGAAACATCTTCTGTTCTTTAACATGGTAGAAAGTAAGCACCAAACTGCGTGACACGCCAGGTATGGGAACAAATGGAGAGAAATAGTGCCTTTTAGTGTGTAATGGTATTGTCTAAAGCTTTGTTTTTAATATCATATCAGGGCCTTCGGTGGTCATATCGCTGAAAATACAAGATTTTAAAAAAAATGTATTGTCTACGGGTGCTCATGGAAGACAGTTTCTATGGACTGGAATCTAGAGCATGCTAAAGTGATTTTGGTATTTTACTGACCTCTGCTGTCCGTTTTCTATCAAGAAAGTTAAATAGAGGCAGTTGCCAGAAAAATTAGAAAAAGAAAGTCCCTCAGCAGAAAGTAATTCTGGTATTTTACTGACCTCTACTTTTCCTTTTGTATTAAGACAGTTAAATAAAGGCAGTTGAACAGAAGAAAAATACCTGAAGTTGAAGCAGAAAAGTCATAGGGCTGATCTCCAGAGCCCACAAAGTACATACACATATAAGTATATACATATATATATAATTATATACTAAAGAATATACAAGAGGTTTCGAATGCTCGACCTAAAAAGGTAGTCCATCCAGGTGGTGGAGGTTATGACCTTTGCTATGCTGGTGGATGGGCAGGCCAGTGATAGATTTGGGTCTTCAGGGCTTTCAGACAAGGCACCTTTTTATTGTCTTTGATGTGCTTTTCTTCGTTGTGTCCCAACTTAAAGATCTATTCACCTGATGCAATCTGACCCAGAATGATTTACATCTGTATGACCTGATGGCAATGAGGTTCGGGTTGACTGACAACAGGGTTCAAAAGTCATCTCTTCCTCAAATCCTATCCATTGGTATAGAAGGACTGTTCTTTTTGCCACTATACGATTTGTTTTTAAAATGGTGTGGCATTCCGATGTTCCATCTGTAGGCCAGGCATAACGTTTTGAAATGAGAGGTGGGACAATCTAGAGCACTACTTCCCAAATTTTAGAACCACAACCTACTTTTTAGAATAACTAACTTGTGCGACACACCTATGGACATGAGGCGAGGAATCTTTTAATGTAACGCATTGTGTGGTAGTGCATTGCTATTTGCAGACAGCACATTTTCCCTTGAAATGGTCATTACATTTCCACATGCATACAGTTTTATGGATAATACTATTTTATACACAAATGATAATGTGTGGAAATAGGGTTTCAATGAAAGTGCCTTGCTTTGTTCTGATCCTACTAAAATCTGTTTCCATCACACAGAATTTCAAAAAAATTGCTTCATTTTACTTTCTAATTTGTGAATGTGTACAGTTCATTTACAGATATTTGCATTTTGTTGTGCGTTAGGAAAACATTTATATCCCACAATTTTCCTTTCACACGTCATGTACCCCTTTAGGACTGTCACATAATTCACTTTATTTTTCTTTGTCTGACTGCAAAGTGAGAGAAACTTTAAACAATAGTCTAATGCTATAAAATAACCAGCAGATGACATAGCCTGACAGTTGATCTTTGTCTTTAAGCATAGCAAAAGTGACAAGATAAATACAGAATATAAAAACATCTTCATTTATTGCCTGGACTTTGGCGACCCACCAAAATTGGCTCACGACCCAAAGTTTTGAAAATGCTGATCTTGAGATATGAAAGTCTGTGTTGTCGCATCTAAGGCTCAAAATGAGCAAAGCCACCTAATTTCTGACTTGAAATTTAGGTTGTTGGCAGCTATCCTGCAGGAGAGATTTTCTTACGGTGAAGGAAAATGTAGATGCCAATTTAGTGCAGCTTACATTTTGTTCCATTCCTTAGTATACTAATCATTCAAATGTATCTCATTAGGTAAGCAACCTGACACGCTCTGTCTTGTTATGGCTTATACCACCAATAATTATGAACGATCCATTTCTGAATAATTATGCAACGTTTTGGCTTCATTTAATATAAGTTTTTCCAGCTTGATGCTGAAGCCTGCAAGGAAGAAACATTGGGGCATATTATCAAGGGGGTTTATCTCCGCTTTTTTGGCTTTAAAAGCCAAGAAAGCGGAGATAAAATTATCTCCCTATTACCTAGCTGTCGCTAACACCAGTTAGCGACAGCTAGTAGGAGATAGCGACCATCTTGGGCCCCACTTTGCAAGTCAGTGATATTTATCACTAATGACATGCAAAGTGGGCGTGCCAAGATGTTAGCGACTGGAAACAGTTGCTAACATCGCTATCTCCTATTACCAACTTTTGGAGATATTCGCGCTAAGCGCAAATATCTCCAAAAGTTAACACCTGCCCTGAGCAGTTCTTAGCCATGTTATTCAGTGGGAGGTGGATAACATGGCTAAGAGCATTAGCTCGGTAATGCATGAGTATCGCGGACTTTTCAGCAATATTCATGCATTGCGGCCGTTTTTTATCGCATTTGCGATAAACCTTGGTAATACCAAGGTTTATTTGCGGTAAAAATCGCCGCAGCTCAGCGGTAAAATTTTGTCTCTAACCAAGCAATAGCGATAATTATCGCTATTGCTTGGTAATATGCCCCATTGTGTGAGCTCCAGCAGGGTTCAATCTATGGCTAATTGGATCATAAGGACTAAGATGGCACTTGTTGTAAGATATACATTTGAATGTGTGGCTCATTCTGCTCTGCGTGATGTCCTATTAGAGCTGTTTATATACAGAGGTAATTGAATTTTTAAAGAAAGTTGTAAAAAAGGAAGGAAAAATACAATGAATCCATCAAGTGAACAGCTGCATCAGCCGCTTACCTTATTTCTGCTAAAGAAATTATGCAAACAGAAAGTGTTGAAGACACTTTAAAATTCATCTTTCAGTTATGTGTCTCATGGGGTCAGCAAATAATTGGAGACTCCCGAGCAGAGGCGCAGCATACACATTTAGACAGAGGTTTGTAGAATCGGTCACATAGTCATATGTTGCACTATAATAATGAGCATGTTCAGGTGTAAGTTCATGAGAGCAGAAGAAACAGAGAGGAAGCAGCCTGCAAAAGTATCACCATGTCCTTGTAGTTTCTACGAGGGCAGATACGTCACTTGTACGTACCAAGAGCTGTCTTCTTCTACACTCAAAGATAGAAACTTCTGGCTTAAGGATTTCCGCACTGTCAAGAAAACATGGATATAACTGGTTACAGTATCTGGGAGTTATGCAGAAGAGTTCTTATTTATCTCACAAAGACAACAAGGGGACCCCTTTAGTGGAAGAAAAGGCTCACAAACTTTTGGTGTTGTACCTTTATATTGAAGACAATGGACACCTTATTTCATTGTTCCTAGTAGGTTTCACAATGTTTGTGATAAATCTAGTTTCATCATTATTGCACGGATGGAAATTTGTATATGCTGCAGTTTACTTTTTAGTTGAACTTTGTACTCGTTCCTATGCTTTTGAATTCAGTAGCTTCAGGTGTGTACATTGCTTGACCCTGAAGAAAATATCAGGGTACTTTGGAACAGTTGTGAAATAACAATTGATTCAGAATAGGATGCCCACATGGGGAATGACAAAAGAAGATGGCGGATTGAATCCGCCGTGGTGAGCACACATACCTAGGATCGCTCCCGCTCCACCGGCTGCCCACCCAGGTTTGTTCTCTCTGGTGCAGCATCCTCCCTATTCCTTATGGTGGAATAGTCCAAAAAAGATATTACATACATTAAAGCCAAGAATATTATGTATTGGCCGTTGTGATCAATCGTTGGGCCCTGCTTACCTGATGCAGTGCCGGCTCTCCTAGTTTCACTTACTGCGCCTCTTACAGGTCCGAGCAGCAAGGTGGCTAACCGGCTCTTGCAGCTACATTTTGGGCAGCTTCATCGTCAGCTGGCTGGAGCCTGCCCTTGCAATGGCTCCTCCTTGGACGACAGCTCAATGTGGAGGGTGCAGTGGACGCACAGCCTCCACAATAGCAGTGGAGTTAACTTTGGATGATAGTATTTTTGGCATCTGTCCTGTCACCAAGCCACAGGGCCGCCTCCAAATTGATGACAAAGGGTCTGGATCGACCGCACGGGTCGGGAGACTGATCCTCAAACTTCTTCAATCCGATAAAGTGGCAAATCTCCTTGTTACATCTAATGAGGAGCACACAGACCCCACTCTCATGATAGAAGCACTGCAAGGAGCTATTCAAGTACCAGAGGTGTTACCAGAGGCCAGCACTACTATCTATGAGCCTGCTTTTGATATTTCTGAAGATGAAAAGATCCTAGATGGGAGCGAAGCAGCACACAAGTCAAGTGGCCTCCCCACAATCAACACAGCTTCACAGTAAGGTAATGACTTCAGCCAAAATTCCTTTCCTTATGAAGATATCAGCGATATGGCAGTCCTAGCTGAGCTGGGACATGCAGTGGCAATTGAGCAGAGTGCCTCTCATGTCAGGGAGCCTGTCAGGGGGATCGACTCAGAAGGTAGTGCCTTCTGTGGAGGGCATAGTTTACTGAAAGCCACTACTCGTGAACCAACTGATGCTTGTCTAGGAGGTAGCATTCGAAATAGAGCCTCCTAGGAGGTAGCATTTGGGATAGAGCCTCGGTAGGTTCAACAGGGATTGATCTAAGAAACCTTAGTGTAATATTGGACACTATTACATCAACTGATGGGGGTGTAGCCCTTCATACAGATGGCGAGCATAGAATGAATAAGGAATCTCCTAAACCCATATGGAAACCTGAAAGTAAGCCAGGGGCGTTCCGAAAGGAAGCAGCATAAGGCAAAGTCCCTTCGAAATCATGGTGGCTATAAAAGAGATGCTGGCAACTATGACAGTGATAATAGTGGTAACACAGCTTATGTGCACTCAAAAGGAGATTCCAAGGGTAGCCCCCTGAGAAAATGGGTCACAACGAAGGGCGAGGTCAAAGCCATAATATCTTGGCTTTCTGGCCTTGGCTCTACCAGCCAGCCCAGTAGACTAACACCAAAAGGGGACTGTCCCACAGAATAAAATGTAAACCCCCATCAAAGCAACATCCCCAGCCCGATATTGTGACTGCCTGGAGAGCTCACCACTAGGGTCCCCTGTGACGGCAGTAGAGGAGGATTTTTCTTTCCCAGATCAAACAGGAACATTAGGTATGAAGGAACCTTCTCTATCCATTAGCCTTCAATATTTACTCTTGCAATGCACGGAGGTTTAGGAATATTATGCACAAGCCAGAGCAGACAGCATGGCACTTAGAGAAGTGGCTGAGCTTCAGTAGTGCATGGTAGGGACCAAGGAAGACTGTTCAGACACAGCAAAGTCCATCAAACTTTAAGAGGGGCAGCTGCTTTGGGTCTCCTTAAAGTTGAGGATCTGGAAAACAGGCAGCGGTGCAGCAATCTAACAATCTTTGGCATACCAGAATGGAAGCAAGGATGCGATCCCAGATCCTTCACTGTTAGCCTGCTTCAGCAGTCATTTCCAGATCTGGCAGTCTGGGATATGGATTCTCAAATTCAGCAGGCTCACAGACTACCTATTTCAATAAGGCAACCAGCCCAGGCAAAATCTTCGCAACCTCGATGGATGCTTATATTTATAGGCAACTTTCTTTTCCATCAGGCTATTTTCTTTAAAGCACGCCTGCAACACCTGTAGCAGTGGGCTCTATTTCTATTTTTCTGTGATCTGATTTGTGCAGGGTTACTATGGACAGGCAGTGGAAACGTCCCCAGTTAATAGATCCTTTGAAGGCTACTGGAGCACAGTTCTTTTTACTGGAGCCCCTAAGTCTTAAAGTTATCAGGTATGGTTACATTCAATTCTTTCATTCAGAGCAGGAGGTTGCACATGCTCTCAGTCAGTGGCAATCGGCTACTCTGCTTTCCTAATCTGGCTTTGACAATTTGGCCTGCGTCAGACAGAGACGTGAAACTTGGTGCTTCTTTTTCTTATCGTAATGGAATATTTGCAAGCAATGGGTCAGCAGCTATCTTTGTTCTTTTTCTATCCTCCACTTTCCTAGGAAGTTTTCTTCATTATTCTAGGTTTTGAATGACATAGAAAGGGAGTGGGAACTCATTGGTTTTTTCAGTGGCGGGTGGGGGGTTGACAGGGGGGCTACTGGGCTTGACTCCCAAGTGGCTGCCATTACATTGACAGCCAAAGAGAGGAAGATACCTTTCTCTAGAGACAGGGGCAGGGAGGTCTATTGGGACCACAGGATTTGCCAAAATCCTGTTTTTGTTTTTTAACATCGGGGAAGTTGGAAGTCACAGGTGTTAGGGGGTCAGTTTATTTCGATATTGGCAGATAAGAATGGTTTAAAGTTTGAGAATGGGAGGCACTTTGTGACGTGTGGAGAGACAAGCAAAACTAGGCAAATTAAGTCAAGTGTGTCTACGCTAAAATATATGTGTTGGACTTGGTGGACTGAATCAGGCTAGAAAACGTCAGTTAGTTAAGGAAGAACTAAAGGTTTTTAAACCACAAATACTTGTGGTGACTGAAACACTTGGGGTATGATATTCTCGCCTGTACATCAATAGTGGTGCCAATACGGGGTGTGGCCATAATGACATCTAAAAATCTGACCATTAATATGGTGAACACCACTGCAGATTCTAATGGAAGATGGGCAGTAGCTCAGCTTTTATTCCTAGCACGTAAGGTAACCATTTGTGTGGTATATGGTCCGGTTATCCGGTTATGGTCGACTTCAGTCTATATGACTATTTAAATTTAGAACTAATGGACCATGCTGGTGAGCAAATAGTAATGGGTGACTTTAATTGTATAATGGATTATGGTGGTGACACTACAAACCAACAGGCACATGTCAGGATGGTTAAAACCTGTGCATCTATTTTGGTACTTAAGCACTTACATAATCTAGCAGATGTGTGGAGAATACTGCATCCCACGATACCGGGTTATACTTACCAATCTCATCCTCATAAACAGTACTCGAGTATTGATACTTTCCACAAATCAATCATCGGGAGGCGCACTCACAGAGGTTTGCCCCAACATTACGTCAGATCATAATTCCATCAGGCTGGCAGTTCAAGTTACACTAGCGCATAGGGTAAATCCTCGTTCATTTACATTTCCTAGTCATCTTCTGGGCAAAATGGAGTATCAGTCATTTCTTGGAGATACACTCTGTTTTAAATAGGAACAAATCCACCAAAGATGAAACAATTCAAAATAGGATGGACTGTCTGGCATTGGAGATACGGCATGCACAGGCAGTTCTTTCTAGAAACCAAGGAAGCAGGATATATATCTTGGATAATTAGAAAGACGGCTAAGGGTAAATTGAGTAATGATCGAGAAGGTAGCCGCCAGTTATCAGAAGAACAAAAAATACCAATATGAGTATGGTAATAAAGTCGGACACTGTTTTACAACACCAGATCTGGACAAAAGGACAAGAGGCAATATAAATTGTATTAGGGGTGCTGATAGGGTGGCGCATACTGAGCTTCAGTCTAAAGAAGAACAGTTTAGGATCTTCTATCAGGAGCTCCATCGTAAACCAGCGGACCCGAATACTCTATTATTATTCAGTACCTGTGATACGGCCTCTTGACCCGACTCAATAACCATCAGGAATCTACATTTCAGGTGATATTCTTCCAGTGGAGATTGAAGCTGCTATAAGCGCGTTGTCAGCAGGGAAAGCCACAGGGGAGGATACAATACCAAAAGGTATTCAGAGACATTCACATACTAGAATTTGAGAACCTATTTGCCTATATGTCTGGTGGAAGGGATTGAAGTACTAAAATAAATATACCATAGAGCTATACTTACCAATAGCCCATATACCTTGTTTATCAAGAATAAGTCAGTCGGCAATGGAGAAGGTTCAATCGTTTATTTTGCAAAAGCGCCCTATATAGGGGAGCCTCCCTCTCGCCACAGCACTCAAAAGTGCACAGAGGAGACTCCTGGATTACATACAAGACAGTGCATATATACTTTCAATATACCTCATGAAAACCCCGTACATGGAAAGGTATCATTTCTCGTGAAGCCAACAGGAAAACCCACATAAGGCACAACTGATTGATTCGAAACTCAGCTCAAGTTATTCCGGGGGTAGGTCAGTAAAGGTGCCTCCCTTTCATTCTGGTGCATGGGAGTACAGGCATGGCGCCTACAAGAATGTGCTCATCCCACAAGAAAGGCAGATGCGACCTTGAGTTTCCTAAGTTAGAATCAATGGTCTGTTCATAGCCCAGGCCGACCTTTCAGACTCTCCTCTCAGTAGCATGTCACGTGTTTTCCCCACTAACGAAAGAGACGCCAGAAACTAAAATCATAATGGCGTCTGTTCATTCTAGGCCCAATTCTTGAGGTATACATGGCACGAGTATATTTACAAGGTATTCGTCTAAGGCAGCATGTTAATATATTGGGTATATTAGGCCAACATTATATGACATCGATTTTATATTCCTTCAGACCGCCCTTTTGGCGTGATTTAGCCAAAATGTATCATAATATAACAGATTATCTAATCCAAGAACACACCTTCATCTATTTGCATGAGGTCAGTAACTTCCTTCTGCACTAACTGCTTCTCAATTTTCATCTGTCGTGAAATGGTCAATGAGGAAGTGAGCCGGGCAGCACAATAAGAGCAGCATGCCGGCCCGCAATGAAGACACAGGCAACAAACAAATACCACCCCAAGTGCTCCAGCCAGGATCATGAACATTTTCCAGCCCCAGGTGGAAAGAAAGTTCCAGAACCACCCTGTTAAGGACCAAGTACCAGTGTCAGCATGGACTTCTGCAGCTAAGCAATGTAACTTTTGAATGGCCAAGTTTATGGTTGGGGCAGAATCAGGAATATATACACAGCAGGAGCTGCCGATCACGCGGCATGCTCCTCCTCGATCAGCGAGGATGACGTCAAGCACCATCCGATTTTGAAGCGATACAAGTCTCGTAGCCTGAAGCTCTACCATCAGGTTAGTCAAAATCCCAGTAGTGGTTTGAACTACATTTTCCACCACTCTAGAGAGACGTCTAACGTACTTGCTAGTAAAAATAGGACCCCATATAGGAAAGAGACCCTTTCCTATATCCACAAACTGCAGTGATGCGGTATCAGTCTGGTCAGTGCCATCAGTATCAACACTTCTACTAGCTCGAGGGGAATCTAAATTTCGTCTAGTCAACTGATGATTCTTATGATAGTTAGAAGGAGCTATATACACCGGAGGGTAAAGGATGGACAGGTAACACCGCCCTGCCCATCCTCTGGGAAGCCAAGTGTACGCGTTCTCACCGCATACAAAGTACACCTTAGGTGGAGTTATCAAAGGCAGGGTGATGTTGGTATGCAAAGTGTAGGTGTAATTACATCTACTGTCTCCTACTTTAACATGACCTTTTCCTTGTATACAAAAGGAAGCAGTACTATTCAGAATAGGAACTGGCATTGCCTCGTCATCAGTAACATTACGGTCTTGGAAATGCTGGAAATATTGTGTGGAGTTGAATTGTTCAAAGTCTAACATTTCTTCTTTTAACCAAGTAGCATTTTCATAAGTGGTATACAGATTCATACAGGCATCTTGACCTAAAGATCCCTTTCCTTGGTTACCCTGAGCATCAAATCCCTGATGTTGTTCTATATACTTTAAAACAGCTTCATATTCCTTTTCAGTATATCTTTTGGGGTCAGCTACATAATGCAGATGCATAAGAGACAGCAACTGAAACCAGGCCTCACAGCAAGATAAGTGTGATAATGGCAAGGAAATGAATAAGTCATGGCGATGCATTACAGATGGCAAAAGGCCACATACCCAACAGTTAGTCTTATTTGTAGTGCTATGAGCTTCGTGCAACATTTCTATGAACACATTTTTAGCATATGTTTCTCGATGTCTCTGTTTAAGGGGAGGCAAGGTATAAAAGAAATGCTCAGGTGGGGCTGTTGTGGTACCTAATACCTTGTGCATAGGGTATTGAAATTCCTAATATATGAACACACTCATTAATATTATCATAATTACTGCAATAGTTATTACAAAGGCTATCTTCACTCTGGTAGCCCAACCGGAAAACATGGGGACATTTTCAAGAAAAGGTCTGGGAGCAAGGGGTCTCTCGTCTTCAACAGAAAATCGGGCAAAGGGATACATCCTAACTAGAAGTCCAAACTAAACTCGGGAAAAGGGTGCAAGCCAACTGCCAGAGTGTTTCTTCTCCCTGTGTCCGTCTAGAGCCTCACAGGCAGGTTCTTATTATTCATCCACAGAAACAATCTTCACTGTAATTTCAGCGTTGCAATTTAGGCCCTTAACATAACACAGTCTTTCTTTCTGAACAGAGCAATATAACAGTTCCAGGCTCTCAACGGGGTCAGTCCAGTGTCTTGGTCAATACCCCAGAAAAGAGCTATCTTCAACCCTACAGCTCAAGTATTTCCCTATCTCCTAGAATCTGAAACTGGGGTACCGTGTTGTTTTCGGGGCCGTAAATTGTATCGAAGATGGCCAGGTTGCTCCTGGTCATGGAACAACAGAGCAGCAGGGACATTCGGTGCAACACGTTTTTCAGAAGTTCAGAGGAATCATCCTTTTCACGAGTTTCAGAAACTGAGGCTGATTCGTCTCCTTGCGGCGTCAACAATCCTTCGTCTTGCCCGATTTCAAGGGCATCCGAGAAAGGCACAAAACTCAACCTCCGCTCTCCCTCTTGCGTTAGAACTCCATCTCGGTTCTGCTGATCAAAAGGAAGCGGTTGGGGTACTTTCTTCACATGTGAAACATTAATCCAGTGCTTTTTACCATCTACTTTCACTGCTGTTCGAGTGGCCAAAAGAATCTGGTAGGGACGGCTCCACCTGGGTTCCAAACTCAATTTCCGTTGATAATTTCGAACGAGGACCCACTGTCCTGGTTCCAAGCGATGTCCGGGACCCTCCGGCAGCGGCTGCAGTACTTCTGACACTTGTTGATGAATGGAACGCAGATCTTTAGTTAAAGCGTACAGATAATCTGTCATCATAGAATAATCAAGATCACGGAAGGATCTAGGTCTTGGGACACCCCACACATTGGCTGGTCGACCAAAAACAACCTCATAAGGTGACAGCCCAGCCCGAGAATGGGGGGTTACTCTTATTGACATTAATGCTAGGGGCAGCGCATCAGGCCAACTCAAACCCGTGCTCTCCTGAATCTTTGCCATTTTTAATTTCAATATGCCATTATATTTCTCAAAAAAGTCCTGCAGACTGCGAGTGTCGTGCTGCATGAAATTTCAGTTTTATCTGTTACCCATTACAAATATGTTTAACAAGTTCTGCATTAAAATGTACCCATTGTCTGTCCATATAATTCGGGGCAAACCAAATCGAGGCAGGAACTCTTTAATCGGGGATTTTGTAGTGGCCAATGCAGTATTGTCTTTGGTGGGGTATGCTTCAACCCATTTGCTAAATGGACAAACTACCACCAGCACATACTTAAGATTATTTACCCTTTCAAGTTGGATATAATCCATTTGCATTACCTCAAACGGTAAAGAAGGAGGCGCAAAATTTCCACTAAGAACTGTCTCCCTCCCACCGGGATTATGCTGTAAACAGACCATGCAGTATTTAACCACATGGGCAGCAGTCTTGGGGATGTTCGAGTTATTCCACATTGGGTCCAATAATGCACAAATACCTTTTGCGCCAATGTGAGCAGAGCCATGGGCCATCACTACTACTGCGTACACCAGGGCATTGGGCAATAACCATCTCTGTTTTTCAGTCAAATCCGTCCAACAATTGTTTTTGTCCAACCGCCCTATTTCCTGTTCCCATTTCAATAGTTCATCAGGAGTGGCTTCTTTCTGCAATTCTCTAACACTTTCAATGGTATTATCAAATACTGTGGTCTCCGCAACCCATCGGGCTGATGCACTGGGGAACATTGTGGAGGTTTTAGTCTGTGCTGTTTCTTTTGCTACTTGATCAGCAAAGGCATTTCCCTCTCCTGTAGTATCAATGATTTTCTTGTGGGCACTACACTTAATGATGGCCACCTTCTCTGGTAAGGTTAAGGCATTCAACAGTCTTTCAATCAAAGGGCCATGTTGTATTCTTTGACCATGGGAGGTAAGAAATCCCCGTTCCCTCCACTGCCGCCCGAAGCTATGGACCACGCCAAAGGCGTACTGGCTGTCTGTAAAAATATTTACTCTTAAAGCTTCGCTCAATTCACATGCTCTTAATAATGCTATCAGTTCAGCTGCCTGTGCGGAATGCTGGGAAACCCGAGCGGTCTCCACTACTGTTCTAAGGGTAGTTATAGCATAAGCAGCTGTTGTCGTGCCATCTGGTAACTTGAAACAAGAGCCATCCACATACAACTCCCCTTGTGGTTCAGATAAAGGGGATTCAGTGAGGTCTACACGTCCCTTCGTTTCTTCATCAGTCCGAAATATACAATCATGGACATCGTCCTTTTGATCACTCGAAGGGAGGGGTAGTAACGTTGCTGGATTGAGAGTGGCACATCGTTTAATAATGATGTGGGGTGCAAATAAAGTTAATTCATAACCAGTCAATCGTGCACTCGTGAGGTGCTGAGTTTTTGTTCGATTCAATAATATGTCCAGAGCGTGCGGTACCATCACTGTGAGATCAGTATTCAAAACGATCCCCTCCGACTGTCGAATGGCCACCGCCACAGCAGCAGTGGCCCTTAAACAGCTAGGAAGGGCTCTGGCAACATTATCCAATACTGCCGAAAAATATGCACAAGGTTGTTGCTTTCCGCCAAAACCTTGAGTTAACACTGAAAGGGAACAACCGTCCACCTCATGCACGTAAAGTACAAAAGGTTTTTGGTAGTCCGGAGTACCCAAGACGGGTGCAGAGCAAAGAGCAGATTTCAAAGAATCAAAAGCATCCTGACATTCATCTGTCCAGGGCAAGGGTTCATGCACATCTTTGGTAACCAAATGCAACAAAGGTTTAGCCAGAAGAGAAAAAATTAGGAATCCATAGGCGACAGTAAGAGGTTATGCCTAGAAAAGCACGCACATCACGTTGAGTACGGGGCACAGACATGTTAGTAATAAGAGTTATCCGTTCAGGAGTTAATCATCTCCCCGCTTTAGACAGTAAATGACCAAGGTAGGTCACTTACTGTCTACAATACAAAAATTTGGATAAGGATACTTTATTACCATTAGCTGCCAGATGGGTCAACAATTTAACAGTGGCCTCTTAAAACCGTCCACCGTATCCGACGCCACCAGGATGTCATCTACATATTGAACGAGAACATTTCCAGGAGGCAGGACTAATTCATCTAATACTGCTTTTAGAGCTTGGCTATACATATTAGGACTCTCAGTATAGCCTTGAGGTGCGTGACAGAATCTGAAGCTGCGGCCAGATAATGAGAATCCGAAAATATGACGGCTGTCAGGATGTATAGGGATGCTAAAGAAAGCATTTTTCAAATCTATCACTGAGAAATACTGTGCAGTAGGGGGGATCATAGTCAAGATTGCAGTGATATCCGGAACCACAGGGTATTGAGGAATCACTATTTTATTAACCTCTCTAAGGTCAATTACAAAACGATAAGTATCCTTATAATCAGGATCACCATCTAGAGGGGCCTTTTTCAAAATCGGTAAAATGGGGCTATTACAAATATTCACAGCTGTTTCTTCTACCACTCACTTCTTAATTAAATCACGAATGACATGCAATAAAGCTTGTTCACCTTCTGGCGAAATTCGATATTGGGGAATACGTGGTAGTTGCGCGTTTGGTTTTAACGTTATTGATACAGGGGGTATTTTAAACAATCCTACATTTGTGTCCCCCTTTGCCCAAAGAGTCTGGGGAATTTCAGAAAACTCAGGAGGGAGAGGTGCATCCTTGACTAAACATTGAGACATACATTCAGTAGGAGGCTGCAAGGTTAGGTACACACCATCAGGAGAACAATAAATACGGGCATGCAATTTCTTCAGTATATCCAATCCTAACAAATTCTCGCCACAACTAGAAGTAAGCAAGAATGGTGAGTCCACAGTAACAGGGCCAATAGTAAAGGGAAGTGGCTTCAAAATGGGGCTTACCACAGGGATTCCTGAAAATCCCACCGATACGTTATTTTGCCCAGACAGAGCAGCCCCTGGGACCAGTGTATGAGCAACAGAAATATTAATTGCTCCAGTCTCCACCAAAAACTTCTCAGATGTCCCCATCAATTGCCCTTGTACATAAGGCCCCTGTTGGTCAATTGGTACTGATATGTGGCCCCTGCTCTGTCCGTGGCTGTCTCATGCGTAACCATTTCCATCATAGCTATCTTCCCAATAATCCTCATTATAGTATTGTCTTCCCTGAGGGTCATCGAAATAGTTCTTGTCTGACCCACCACCGGACCTGTCCCCACGTCTCACACTATTCCGATCAGTACATCCTCACCCTCGTCCCCTGTTAAAACCGCCCCGTCCATATAATAATGGGCACTGAGCTTGCCAGTGCCCCTCCTGTCTACAATTGGAACACTGAATTATTCCTATATTAGGAACTGCACCCCCTCCTCCTCTCATCATTGCTCCTCTTCGAAAGGAGCTCTGTCCTCCCCTCCTAGCATTTTGTCCTCTGCTAACCTGCTGCAGCAGTACTCGGGTTTTCAACTCCTTAACCATTTTATCTGACTTATCCTTACTCTCATTTTCTCGATGTTCATAATACTGGGCCATGCTAAGAATAACTGAGGGGGTCGAAGTGGTCCATGTACATTTGGCACCCTGTAATCGTGTCTTTATTTCTGGCAACAAATTAGTAACAAATCTATTTACAAATAATCGTATGCCACCTTCAGTGGACAAGTCTTGTCCGCTAAAGTCAATAAATACTTTCTCAAACCGAGTGAAGAATCAGATAAATTTTCATCCTTCTTCTTCTTACAGGCTGTTAGCTTATCCCAATCCTTTTGTCGCGGGGGAATAAGGGTTTGCATATCTGTAATGATTCCAGTGGGTATAGCTAAAATCTCGTCTTTAGGCTTATCACCCGGTTTCCGATCTTTATCCCATGTCTTAATCTGATCCCAGGTCCCTCCAAGTTCTGCACCATGATCTGAATCATGCACCTATCTCCATATATCTGCTGGGATCAAGAGTCCGAAAAATAACTCGATGTCAGCTAAAGTCATAACGGCCGAATTTGCGGCTTCTGTTAATTCTTTATAATAAGCCGTAGGAATTTTATGATGGTCAGGAAGCTGGGCTTTTAAAGTAAGAACCTCACTCCGCTTCCAAGGGGTATAGACCCACTGCACTTGGAAGCGTGCCTCTACATGATGTCTGGTCACTTGGCCACCTCCATCTACTACTTCGGGAATCTCTGGATGGAAAAGAGGGTCCACTTCTCTCATGGGATACTGTGCCCCTAAATCTGGACATTTTCTATTCATTCGGTCCCGGTATTGTATCAAGGTTTCGACATTCTGAAATACTTCTTCGACCTGTAGTTCGAATTTAAAAGCTCGGTCCCTGATATCACATAATATCTGAGGGGCCAGCCCTTCCGGAAAACATTTCTCCCACAAGGAAATCAATCTCATTGCCATGTACTCTAATGCTAATTGTTGCGTAACTGGTTCAAAATCTTTCATAGTACTCCAAATATCTTCCAAAGTATAAATCGGATTTCGCATCCATTGGGATGCCTGAATCACTATAGTCCGTCTTTCTTCAGTTCCTAAGGATGATCGAGTAAAAACTCGTCGGCCTTCCAACCCGCCTACAGGGCGTTGTGACATCTGAGGAGGCAGCGGTCATTCCCATAGGGGTGACCATCGCTCCTCTAGCTGGGGGCGTTAAAAATACCTGGGACAAGGGAGAAGCACCAACCGGCCCAGGTAACAAAGTAATCAAATCTGAGGTAGTTGAACGAAGGGTAGGAGGGGCAGACAATGGAGCCGAAGGGTGCACAGCTACCGGTGCGGTAGCAACTGCAGGCACTGTTGCTCCAGCCTTCCCTGTCTGATCCACTGGGACCTCCGGATACAAACCTTGGGGGGCATATGGAGGTGGAGGGCGAGCCTCTAATAATTCCTCTATTTCGTCTTCTGCCTCGGTTCGGGTCACATAACTTTTATCTGTCCGTATTCGAAACTGTCTATCCATTTGTTCAATATTCTTTTCTACCTTTTCTTTTTCATATGCCACTGCCTTTTGAGTAACAGTCTGTCCTGCTTTAATCTTTCCCAATTTTTCTTCTCTTATTCGCTGCCGTTTTGCCTCCTTAACCATAAGTTCAAGGAGTCAAACATAGTCTGACGGCTCCTTTTCAAAAACAATTTATTCTGTAAATAATTAATTTTTCTTTCATCAAAAGGCCTTGTTAAAGGCCATTGTAATCCCGAGTTGTCTTTAGTATATTTGTTCCACAGTGTATTAAACAAAATGGGAGAAATACCATGTTTAACATACATATCAAAACTAGGACTGCCTTCCGGAGGAGCAGGCTGTCTTTCTTCCAGCCGTCCACTCCGCCGACGTCAGCATCCAAAACACAATTTACTAAAACACAAAATTTTTATGATTTCAATAACTCATACCATTCCAGCCAAAGTTACTCACATGGATGTGTCCGCTCACCACATACTCTTTCACTTTTGCCGCAAACAATTCCACTCACTTAACATACATAAAGTGCATAAGCATAAAAATGCTTTGGTCATAAATTCAAAATACCAAATGACATGTCTTATACTCGAACAGAGCCCGTCGACTCCTGTTCGGGGAATCGATCGCGCCGGATTCCAGACCTCTAAAAGAATTCACAATAGAGACAGTCCAAAGATTGCCCTGGGATCATCAGACAGGCGAACCACGAACCCTCTTACAGACTATCCCATAGTCCTGTGCTGGTTGGGCCGGGTGACTGGGCACGTAGCTCCAGACCCCGAGCTTACCCAGTTGCTCCTAGTGCTTTTCCGAAGAGGATTCGGTCGAGTGAGCACCACCCGTGCAACACTAAGGCATCCGATGGTGTCCCAACTAATCACCAAACAAGTCTGTGGGGCATATGCCCGTGCAGTCACTCCACTGCCACGTCAGACCCCCAGATTCCCTGTGGTTCACTAACCACTACATTCCATACTCAGTTAACTGTTCTTCTGAGCCACTTCTTTAAAGTGCTCGTTCCAAAGTCAACAAAGTACTTACAATACAATTGACTCACCTGGTGCACTCAGTTCTGATTGCGTGTTCTCCACTGCTGACTCCTTCTATAGAACAATACCGTCAGCTGTTCCCGGGTTAAGCCCGAAGGCCTCCGGCGAAGGGTTATTTAGCAGCTGGGAAGGTCACTGGGCCGGAGAGTGGAATTTTCCTCTTTTTACCACAAACTTGTTTCTCAATTAGGATCCTTTTTCAATCCACCCACTCGACCAGAGCCCCTCCCCATCCCTCTTCTCCTGCTTACAGGAGGGGACAACCCTATCGCGGAATCCCGGCGGACTCGCCAACTGAAGTACTAAAAAAAATATACCATAGAGCTATACTTACCAATAGCCCATACACCTTGTTTATCAAGAATAAGTCAGTCAGCAATGGAGAAGGTTCAATCGTTTATTTCGCAAAAGCGCCCTATATAGGGGAGCCTCCCTCTCACCACAGCCCTCAAAGGTGCGCTGAGGAGACTCCTGGATTACATACAAGACAGTGCATATATACTTTCAGCATACCTCATGAAAACCCTGTACATGGAAATGTATAATTTCTCGTGAAGCCAACAGGAAAACCCATATAAGGCACAACTGATTGATTCGAAACTCAGCTCAAGTTATTCCGGGGGTAGGTCAGTAAAGGTGCCTCCCTTTCATTCTGGTGCACAGGAGTACAGGCATGGCGCCTACAAGAATGTGCTCATCCCACAAGAAAGGCAGATGCGACCTTGAGTTTCCTAAGTTAGAATGAAGCCCAGGCCAACCTTTCAGGCTCTCCTCTCAGTAGCATGTCACGTGTTTTCCCTACTAACGAAATAGACGCCAGAAACTAAAACCATAATGGCGTCTGTTCATTCTAGGCCCAATTCTTGAGGTATACATGGCACGAGTATATTTACAAGGGATTCGTCTAAGGCAGCATGTTAATATATTGGGTATATTAGGCCAACATCATATGACATCGATTTTATATTCCTTCAGGATGCTCCAGCCTCTTGGGGGTTGCAAATAAAGGGGTCGATTAGGATGGCGCACAGAAACGGGTACCGTCCACCATGGTCGCGGAAAAATCACTCCCGCTCGCACCGCGGTTGCGATTAGGATGATTCATGTCAATAAATTCCGACCGCGGCGGACGGATCACATCAAACACCGTCCGCGGCGGACGCAACACATCTAACACCGTCTGCGGCGGACGGAACAGAAAGAACCCCCACCGCCGCGGACGCACATGACCGCGGGAACAGGCCCAACCGCCGCCATACCTGCGGAGGGTCCGTCCGCGCGATTAGGATAATGCCGCCATTCCAACGGAACTAACCGCCGTCCTCCACCGCCGCGGAAACAATACCTCCGAAAACAGACCATAGCTGCGGAAGGACCACACAAACACCATCCCAGCCGTCAAACCCATTACAAAATGGCAGACAGAAGTAAATAGAAATGACATCAAACAGAACACCCAACCACCTGAAACACCCACCCCCAGCAACTACACGCCCCAATGACACCCCCCCAAGCACCGAAAAATGCACCTAAAGCACCACACCCACAGAACACCTGCTTGGCAACTACCATTGGGACACCACCACCACACAGAGTATAAAATGAATCCCTCCCACTACCACAGTCCTTTGCATCACAGCGTAGCTGCAAGCAAGAACCACATTAGCACGACCAGCAGACACACACAAACACACATACAACTTGCTCACAAACACACACACCACACAACCCAACACAACACCCTCCCTACACACCACACACCTGCACATCCCACCACACCCCACCCACACCTAGCACATCACACACCATGGCACCCAAGAAAAATCCAAAATTCACTGACACTAAGTTGAAGGTCATGGTGGATGAAATCATCCGTGTCGAACCACAGCTCTTCGGCAACCTAGTCCAGCAGACAACCTTGGCAACCAAAAACCACATGTGGGACAGGATAGTGAGCAGAGTGAATGCGTCAGGGACCGTGCCACGCACCAAGCACGACATCCAGAGGCAGTGGCACGACCTAAAGGCAAGGGTGAAAGGCATCAGGGCGAAGAACCACCTGCGGGCACACCACACTGGTGGCGGCACTCCCCCGGAGCCCCTACCATTTACTGAATGGAAGGAGAAGGTGCTGGGCATACTGCACCCTGAGAGCCTGGAGGGAATCGAGGAGGGAGAAGAGGCTGTTAAGTACAAAGAAATGACCACGAACACACTGCTATGGTCTGCCGTGCACAACAGACAAGACAAATCTCCCTGGCCCCAATCCATGCATGTGGACCACACAGTCACCGAAATGTGAAGTCCTCCGCTCAAATCCACCCACCATGACCAACCACAAATCTTGCCTCCTACATTCCAATGCTTGCAAGTTGTCAGAGCAACCAGCACCACAACTCCCAACAGGCCCCCATGTCCACAGGGAGGGTGGCGGTGGGTGTGTGTGTGTGAGAGAGACCAGCACTACAACTCCCAACAGGCCCCCATGTCCACAGGGAGGGTGGCGGTGGGGGGGGGGGAGTATGAGAGGTGTGTGGGGTGTGAGAGAGACCAGCACCACAACTCCCAACAGGCCCCCATGTCCACAGGGAGGGTGGCGGTGGGTGTGTGTGTGTGAGAGAGACCAGCACTACAACTCCCAACAGGCCCCCATGTCCACAGGGAGGGTGGCGGTGGGGGGGAGTATGAGAGGTATGTGGGGTGTGAGAGAGATCAGCACCATAACTCCCAACAGGCCCCCATGTCCACAGGGAGGGTGGCGGTGTGTGTGTGTGTGCGTGAGAGAGACCAGCACTACAACTCCCAACAGGCCCCCATGTCCACAGGGAGGGTGGCGGTGGGGGTGTGTGTGTGAGAGAGACCAGCACTACAACTCCCAACAGGCCCCCATGTCCACAGGGAGGGTGGCGGTGGGGGGGAGTACGAGAGGTGTGTGGGGTGTGAGAGAGACCAGCATTACAACTCCCAACAGGCCCCCATGTCCACAGGGAGGGTGGCGGTAGGTGTGGGGGAGTACAAGAGGTGTGTGGGGTGTGAGAGAGACCAGCACTACAACTCCCAACAGGCCCCCATGTCCACAGGGAGGGTGGCGGTGGGTGTGTGTATGTGAGAGAGACCAGCACTACAACTCCCAACAGCCCCCCATGTCTACAGGGAGGGTGGCGGTGGGTGTGTGTGTGTGAGAGAGACCAGCACTACAACTCCCAACAGGCCCCCATGTCCACAGGGAGGGTGGTGGTGGGGGTGTGTGTGAGAGAGAGACCAGCACTACAACTCCCAACAGGCCCCCATGTCCACAGGGAGGATGGCGGTGGGGGTGTGTGTGTGAGAGAGACCAGCACTACAACTCCCAACAGGCCCCCATGTCTACAGGGAGGGTGGCGGTGGGGGGGAGTACGAGAGGTGTGTGGGGTGTGAGAGAGACCAGCACCACAACTCCCAACAGGCCCCCATGTCCACAGGGAGGGTGGCGGTGGGGGGGGGAGTGCGAGAGAGGTAACTGATTAGTAATGTTGTTACCAAAACCATGTCATGTCCACAGCATTGATCTTGATAATTTTGTCCCTCAGGTGATCGCAACTTGACTGCTGCAAGCACCAACCACCAGCACCAGTCGCCCCCCTCACAGCACGGACTATCTGGGGACGAGCCCATTGCCAGCTCAGATGCAGAGGACGAAGCGGGACCAATCAGACTTCCAGGGCCATCAGGCTCACAGGCCTCCACCACCACGGCCTGCGTCACCACACCATCACCTGCCATAGTGAGCTGTGCAGCCACCACCACCACCACTCCTGCCAGTGCCACCCTACCTGACCCACCAGCCGATGATGGGCCTTCTACATCCCAGGCAAGCAGGGAGAGTGGACATGAGAGGACACAGGTGAGGGCACAGCACACAAGCAGGAGTGCAGTTGCCCGGCGATGTGGGGAAGGACACCCACCCCATCCAGCCGCAGAAACCCTGGAAGCCATCGCAAGAGTCAATGCCTCCTATCAGCGGGCGCAGGAACAGTCTGAACGGGCCCACCAAGACTCACAGGAGAACAGCAATCTGTTGCGGTCCATAGATACGCGCATAGGTCAAATTTTGGACATCATGGCCCATGCAACTGCTCTGTGGAGGGACTGGCTATCCCGTGCCACACCACCACCCCCTCACCCTAGTGCCCAGCGGGACCGCTCCCCAACACCACCGCCACCCACACCTGAGCCCACGGACAGGGAGGTGGCCCCTGACCAGCCTGCCCCCACAGCTGTCTCCGCTCCTGCTGCAAGACGGAGGGGCCGTCCGAGGCTGGATGCCGGTGAGAGCAGTAGTGTTGCTCCATGTACCTGCTCTAAGAGGGGTCACCAATGACTTCACCCATGTCCTACCCTGCCATTCACCCTGCCAACTATCCTGCCCCACAATGCCAAGCATTGCCACATGTCTGTGTGACTAGGTGGACATCACAAAATGTGGTGTCCCCACGGTGTTTCCATCTGCCATGACCTTCAACTCTCACTCCCGCACCAACACTTCTTTGTAAATATGCACCAAAAACAATCCTCAACCTGTAAATAAACATCACGTACACACTCAATGATGTCTTGCCTCCATGTTTTAATCACATGAATGTCTTAGAATGTTAAGTTACCAGGTGCAGGGGACAATGTTGTAGAGAATCATGGCTCTGTGGGAGTGACCTAGGGATAATGAGAGAACCACAAACACAGGTCATGAAAGAGATTCACATCCATCACAACACACTGTACTGCAACATCCCACAAACCACATTCATCAACAATTAAGTTGATCACAGGACACACACCAGGGAGCATACCATGTACCCCATGTAACACACACATTTGCAAACTGAACATACCAGAACAGGCAGCATAGACACACCACATCCACACTTCACCACCAAACATACATCACACATTGTCTGGCTGTACAAGCGGTAGTTACTCACATTCAAGGGAAATAGCGATCAATGAGCTGACGCCTCTGGTCCACACCTTCTTCCTCACCACTATCCTCATCAGTCGACATGGGTGGGATGGGAGGCCGAGCAACCTGTTGGTCTTCAGGGTCCATGATCAGTTCTATGTTATTGCGCAAGGCCAGATTGTGGAGCATGCAGCAGGCAATCACGATTTTGCATACTTAGCCTGGTGAGTATGGCAGGGCCCCTCCGGTTTTATCCAGGCAGCGAAACCTAGACTTCAGCAGTCCAAAAGTACGTTCTATCACTCGACGTGTCCTCCCATGGGCATAATTATAACGCAATTCACCAGGGGTAGTAGGATTCCTGATGGGGCTCAGCAGCCACGGCCTGTTTGGGTACGCCGAGTCGCCTAGATGGTATGATGACAGACACAAATGTCATTACCATGAATTGTGGAAACACTATGCCACACATACAACACATTTGTCCTCACAACACACTGATAACACATTGGTCCTTTCAGCACACTCACCTACAAGCCACGCACGTTCTGGACGCAGATTAGCCATCAGTTGGGGGACAATGCTGCTCCGCATGATGTGGGAGTCATGGGCGGAACCGGGAAACCTGGCACACACATGCGAGATGATGTTGTCAGCCAGGCACACCACTTGCACGTTGAGTGAATGGTAGTGCTTCCGATTCCTATATACAGCTTCACGTGCCCGGGGTGGTATGAGACCAATATGTGTCCCATCAATTGAACCCACCACGTGTGGTAACTCGGCCAGGGCATAGAGGTCACCTTTGACTACTGCCAACTCTGCCTGACGTGGAAAATGGAGGTAATCATCCATGTAAAGCATCATGGCATTCTGGACATCCCGCAGAACCATGCTGAACATGGATTGTGGCATCCCTCCCGCATGGCCAACGGTGTATTGGAAAGTGCCAGTTGCAAAGAAATGTAGTGCCGCCATCACCTTTACTGTGGGTGTGAAAGCCCCAGGATATGTCCGGCGGGGCTGCAGATGAGGTGTCAATAGAGTGACAAGCTCCTGCAATTTCAGTCGGTCAAGCCGGTATTTGCGGATCACCTCCTCGTCAACCATGTCCTCAAGCACAGTGTATGGTCGATGCACATTTGGAGCCCTCCTGTGTGGGAATAGATGGCAGCAGATGTCAAATGACAAACAACGCATAGCCGTGCAGCACTATCACATCATGAGCACCACAATGCTAATAAGACATGTTGCAGACAGTGATGATATGTGTGACCGGAACAATATATCATGAAATAGAGCTGACTACACACAATGTACAGCCACAAAGAACATCCTGTGGCCTAACATGTACAATGTAACGTGCATACATGTTTGAACTTCTTGTAACAACACATGACTGAGGGCCCATATGTGGACAAGCGTCCACACAGACACACATGCACATGCACAAACAACATGAAATTTGAAGACACCCTACTTGTGTTCATGCACCCATGAACACACAGACAATGCCCCCTCAGCTGACATGCATGGGCACACAACAACAGACACGCATACACAGAATGCATGTACACACACATCATTGTTACTTGCACACACAAACAACCCACTCACAACAGCTAATGAATGTGTGTACACACCCTTGTGGTACTGTGTTGATGTGTTGAAATGAACACGTACGTCCACAAGACCAAAACGTAAACACGTCAAAATGCACTTCTGACGCTACTTTGGCCCACAACACTATCCTAAGTTGACCACTGGCAAGGTCTACAGTGTGAGCACACAGAAAAAATGGACATGAATGTCGCACGTGGACATGGTCCATAGACTACACATCAAAATTTCTTACAGCATTCCAGACATGTCCTGACACACTCGTACAACTAAGAAGATTACATGTGTGCGGAGACATGCAGTGTGTGTACATACGCCATCTGGGGAGGCCTTCCACCAACACAGGAGATGCCCGATTACACAGCAATTAAGCATGACATATGCTGTATGGTCACTGACCATCCTGGTTGCACCCCGCTAAATGCATGTGCGCACTACTGCGGCTGTGCATCATTTGAAAATATTCACTCACTGGTGCCGCTATGGCGGTGCACGCCTTCCGCGGTGGCGGTGCAGGCAAACACGTACATTTGATGATGCAATCTGAAAGGGCAGTTGAAACAACCACTTACAGTGTTATTGCCTCACCCACCGCCAGTCCAGGCCGGTCACCCACCGCCAGGACTGTGCGGTCACCCACCGCCAGTCCAGGCCGGTCACCCACTGCCAAGACTGTGCGGTTACCCACCACCAGTCCAGGCCGGTCACTCACCGTCAGGCCTGTGCGGTCACCCACCGCCAGGACTGTGCGGTCACCCACCGCCAGTCCAGGCCGGTCACCCACCGCCAAGACTGTGCGGTCACCCACCGCCAGTCCAGGCCGGTCATCCACCGTCAGGACTGTGCAGTGCCCGGACTGGCGGTGGCTGACCAGCCTGGACTGGCGGTGGGTGACCGGCCTGGACTGGCGGTGGGTGACCGGCCTAAACTGGAGGTGGGTGAGGCAATAACACTGTAAGTGGTTGTTTCAACTGCCCTTTCAGATTGCATCATCAAATGTACGTGTTTGCCTGCACTGCCACCGCGGAAGGCGTGCACCGCCATAGCGGCGCCAGTGAGTGACTATTTTCAAATGTGGCAACGTCGCGGTAGCGCGCACATGCGGTTGCCGTTGTGTGAACGTGACGGTCCGTGCACATGTAGCCAATGGGAACAGGTTACGCGTTGCACGTAAGCGCATTCAAATATTGCGGAAGACGTGATCCGCCACAACAATGTGAGTCATTGGCTCTTTTTGAATGAAGCATCCATGGAAAACCAATTGCTGCAGACGTATGCCACTGGTATGAGCTCAGGGCCCTATATATGTGTGAAGATTTCCTGCACACATTCACTGCTTCCAGCCACTGCTGCCTGCGACCGTCACCTCGACCTGCTGCTACTGAGCTATCCAACAACTGCTGCCTGCGACCGTCACCTCGACCTGCTGCTACTGAGCTATCCAACAACTGCTGCCTGCGACCGTCACCTCGACCTGCTGCTACTGAGCTATCCAACAACTGCTGCTGTACTGCCACAGTCGTGAACCTTGCCATGCAGGGAGTGCGAGAGACCCGGTCTCGTCCCTTCACCGCAGCGGAGCTGGATGTCCTTGTGGACGGTGTGCTCAGCCACTATGAACGGCTCTACGGTGCCCCCGGACAGGTGGTAAGTGAAGTGGGTAACATGTTGGTGGGCATGTGGTGGTCTGCAAGCTTGGCGTGTGCTGTGGGACCTTCACATGTGTTGTACTGCGCATGGCTGCATGAAGATAAGTGTTTCTGCAATGTATATGATTGTCAAACAGTCCGCTGACGTTCCCCTCTTGTCTCCTATCCTGGTAGGTGAAGCTGCACCTTTGCAAGGCCGTGTGGAAGACCATAGCACGTGATGTACGGGCAGTGGGGGTGTGCAATAGACGACACACACACTGCCACAAGCGCTGGGACGACATATCCAGGCTCAGCAAGAATGTTGCGTAGATGACACTGGGGATAATTCCGAGAACAGGCTGCCTTTAACGACGCACCATGACCCCTCTAATGCACCGTATCATTGCTGTGACGCATCCTGACCTGTCCGCCCGGCTGAGAGGGGATCAACAGCAAACTAGCGGTAAGCAGACTGTATGTGTCTGTAACTTGTGAGTGAATGCATGTATCCGTGCTCAGACTCAGTAGTGACATCCGTGGTGCGTATCCTTAGCATATATTGCATGTTGGTGTCATTAGCGGAGTGAGCGTTAGCACCCATGTCCGCCAGGTGGACATGCCAGTTGATAAGTATTTGAGGGTTCCAGGACATGCCGTTGAGGTCTGGTGTCCCATGGCATGACATGTGTGGTGGTCTGCATGCACTTGCCCTGTTTGTATGATGTACAGGTTTCACAGACACCCACGGATCTATGATCTTTGGATGTGTGGTAGGGGTGGTTCGTGTACAGGATGTGTGCTACATGTCAATCGACTGTAAGGTACAGTGTGACTTTGAAACCTTCAGTACGTGAGTGTGTCACTCAGTTTAACATCTCGTCCCTCTCTCTTTCAGCTTTGGCCGAGGGCACTGAGACACAGACGACGGAGATGAGTGGAGGCAATGCATTCGGATCCGAGATGACACACACGCAGACTGACACTGAAGATGGCAGCCACGGAGAGGGGGACCGAACCGTCCCAGAGGACTCACATGTGGAAACACCATCGCCCTCATCCTCAGAAAGTGTTGGTGAGTCCGCACTGTTGGCACAGACAGGGAGTGGGCAATCGACACCTTCAGTTGGGACACAGCACACAGGGCCCACACTGCCACCCACTGCAACATGTACTGCTCGTGCTCGCCAGAGGAGGGGGAGCAGAGTTGCCTTCGATGCAGGAACCGCTGCCCCTGCCCCTGTGACACAAAGTGCACTTTGTGCAGAGGCTGTTGATCTGCTGCGACAGCTGTGTGTAGGGCAGACCAACATGATCAATGCATTCCAAGACCACGATAGGAAGTTGGGGCAGGTGGTGGCATTCATGGAGGGGATGCATGGCGATGTTGCTGGTCTTCACAGAACAGTTCAGTCATTGGCAAACACTGTGTCCTCAGCCATTGTACAGTCGCATAGACAGGGTGCTACTTCTGTACAACCATCCACACCACTTGATGTTACAGGGGAGAGTGAGTCATCAGACCAGGCCTCTTATTCAGGTTATTACACTAGGAGCAGCCACAGGTAGCAAGGCAGGGCACGGAGGGCACAGACACCATCCCCTAGGCCTGTGATATCTTTATCCGAAGACAACGTGACCAACACTGGAGTTGACACACAGGATCATCTAGGGGTGTGTGTGGAAATGGATTCACATGCTACACAGCCATCCCCCACCAAAGTGACTCCCAAGCCAAGGCCACCTCCCAGGAGCAGGGACACTCCCAAGGACAAGGACACTACAAAGGAAAGGGCACCTCACAAGAGCAGGGACACTCCCAAGGACAAGGACACTACAAAGGAAAGGGCACCTCCCAAGAGCAGGGACACTCCCAAGGACAAGGACACTACAAAGGAAAGGGCACCCCCCAAGAGCAGGGACACTCCCAAGGTCAAGGACACTAACAAGGAAAGGGCACCTCCCAAGAGCAGGGACACTCCCAATGACAAGGACATTAACAAGGAAAGGGCACCTCCCAAGAGCAGGGACATCCCAAGGACAAGGACACTGACAGGGAAAGGGCACCTCCCAAGAGCAGGGACACTCCCAAGGACAAGGACACTAACAAGGAAAGGGCACCTCCCAAGAGCGGGGACACTCCCAAGGACAAGGACATTAACAAGGAAAGGGCACCTCCCAAGAGCAAGGCAGCTTCAAAGGAGAGGGACACTACAATGGACAAGTCTGCACCCAGGGACAGGGCACCGGCAAGGGATCAGGGCTATTCCAGGGACAGAACACCTCCGGCGTCCAAGGCACATCCCATGGCCAAGGGTTCTCCCATGGACACGAGCACCATCAAGGACAGGCATATATCACCCCTGGCTGCACTGAGGCTGATGTTTAAGGAACGTACAACACATGTGTCAGCGGTGGAGTCCCCCCATACCTCTACTCCCATCCACGCCCCGCAGAAGCAGAGGAAGGAGTACACTGTTGTTGCATCCCCCATTACACATGATGCAGAGGGCAGAAGGCAGGCCCACAGCAAACGGCAGGCAGGGTCCAGCACGTCCCCAGAGAGCAGACCACCACAAGCACATGATACACCTTTGATGTCTGGTGATGCCACTCCACTTACCAGTCCAGGCATGTCCGGGGTGCCCCTATGTTTCACAAAGAAACGGAGACACACGCCACTGAGACCTGACCACCCCAATGTCGCTCCAGTACAGCTGTCCCCAGCTCCCAGAGCCACCCTGCCTCCTGGCCCATACAGCCCTGTGGCTCATCATTTCAGTGGTCCTAGTGGCTCAGCTGCAGTTCACTCACATGTGTCAGGTGCAGGCATGGTATTTGTTGGTCAGTGTACAGGGACATGTCCGGCCAGCGTGTCTGGGCCTATGGCTCATGTGTCAGTCAGTAGATCTGTGGCTGTGTCTCACACTCCTGTTTCTGGTGCTGGCGGTGTGTCTGGGTCTATGGCTCATGTGTCAGTCACTACAGCTGTGGCTGTGTTTCACACTCCTGTTGCTGGTGCTAGCGGTGTGTCTGGGTCTAGGGCTCATGTGTCAGTCAGTAGATCGGTGGCTGTGTCTCACACTCCTGTTGCTGGTGCTGGCGGTGTGTCCGAGGCGAGTAGTTCAAGCAGGCCACCAGATTCTGTGGTGTGAGGTTTAGTTGCCATCAGTCACATGTAATTTAACTTTGTGTGTGGATTGACGAATGTAACCACCTAGATATTATTATTGTCCTTGTGATGGGTCGCTTGACACACGTACTTGGGTAGCCATTGATGTACCTGCTGTGTTGGCCACAAGGCCCTGTTGCTGTTCTGATACTGCATTATCCCCTCTCACGTGTTGCCAATGATGTACCTGCTGTGTTGGGCACAATGCCCTGTTGCTGTTCTGATACTGCATTCTGCCCTCTCATTTACTGCCAATGATGTACCTGCTGTGTTGCCCACAAGGCCCTGTTGCTGTTCTGATACTGCATTATCCCCTCTCACGTGCTGCCAATGATGTGCCTGCTGTGTTGGGCACAATGCCCTGTTTCTGTTCTGATACTGCATTCTTCCCTCTCATTTACTGCCAATGATGTACCTGCTGTGTTGCCCACAAGGCCCTGTTGCTGTTCTGATACTGCATTATCCCCTCTCACGTGCTGCCAATGATGTGCCTGCTGTGTTGGGCACAATGCCCTGTTGCTGTTCTGATACTGCATTCTGCCCTCTCATTTGCTGCCAATGATGTACCTGCTGTGTTGGGCACAATGCCCAGTTGCTGTTCTGATACTGCATTCTGCCCTCTCATTTACTGCCAATGATGTACCTGCTGTGTTGCCCACAAGGCCCTGTTGCTGTTCTGATGGTGCATTATGCCCTCTCATTTACTGCCAATGATGTACCTGCTGTGTTGCCCACAAAGCCCTGTTGCTGCCCTGAGGCTGCATTCTGCCCTCTCATTTACTGCCAATGATGTACCTGCTGTGTTGCCCACAAGGCCCTGTTGCTGTTCTGATACTGCATTCTGCCCTCTCATTTACTGCCAATGATGTACCTGCTGTGTTGCCCACAAGGCCCTGTTGCTGTTCTGATGGTGCATTCTGCCCTCTCATTTACTGCCAATGATGTACCTGCTGTGTTGGGCACAAGGCCCTGTTGCTGTTCTGATGGTGCATTCTGCCCTCTCATTTACTGCCAATGATGTACCTGCTGTGTTGCCCACAAGGCCCTGTTGCTGTTCTGATACTGCATTATCCCCTCTCACATGCTGCCAATGATGTAGCTGTTCTGTGCAATGGACTGCTGATGCACTGACCCCCTCTCATATGCTGCCTGTGATATTGCTGTTCTGTGCAATGGACTGTCGATGCACTGACCCCTCTCATATGCTGCCTGTGATGTTGTTGTTCTGTGCAATGGACTGTCGATGCACTTAGCCCCTCTCATGAGCTGCCAATGATGTAGCTGTCCTGTGCAATTGACTGCTGATGCACTGACCCCCTCTCCTATGCTGCCTGTGATATTGCTGTTCTGTGCAATGGACTGTCGATGCACTTAGCCCCTCTCATGTGCTGCCAATGATGTAGCTGTTCTGTGCAATGGACTGCTGGTGCACTGACCCCCTCTCATATGCTGCCTGTGATGTTGCTGTTCTGTGCAATGGACTGCCGATGCACTTATCCCCTCTCATGTGCTGCCAATGATCTAGCTGTTCTGTGCAATGGACTGCTGATGCACTGACCCCCTCTCATATGCTGCCTGTGATATTGCTGTTCTGTGCAATGGACTGTCGATGCACCTAGCCCCTCTCATGTGCTGCCAATGATTTAGCTGTTCTGTGCAATGGACTGCTGTTGCACTGACCCCCTCTCATATGCTGCCTGTGATATTGCTGTTCTGTGCAATGGACTGTCGATGCACTTAGCCCCTCTCATGTGCTGCCAATGATGTAGCTGTTCTGTGCAATGGACTGCTGATGTACTTACCCCCTCTCATATGCTGCCTGTGTTATTGCTGTTCTGTGCAATGGACTGTTGATGCACTTAGCCCCTCTCATGTGATGCCTATGATGTTGCTGTTCTGTGCAATGGACTGCTGATGCACTTATCCACTCTCATGTGATGCCAATGATGTACATGATCTGTTGTACACAATGCCCATGCTCTTGGATATTCTGATGTTATCCACCTATTATGTTGAATGAAGTTAATAAATCATGTTTTGGGGTATGTCGTTGTCATTTCTGGTTGTGTACTTCAATTGTGTATATTTTTGTGTGATCGGCAATGTATTTCCTGTTACTAGCCACTCCCCCTTCCAACGTCACAGCCCTGGCAAGTACTCCCCTTCCGGCAGCAATAGGAGAGTTGGCGTACCTGCGTCGTCGTCGATGATGGTCCATGACTTGTTGGTGGTGGAGCACGAAGAGTATCGGAAATGCGTGCAGCGCTGGGTCCATGACTGCGATCTGCTTGTGGTGTGTATCTCCGCTGTGGTGATTCCGCCGTGTTCAGGCAGGTTGTTTTTCCGCTGTGATTTGATGTGTGTTTTCCGCCATCGTGATTTGGGGGACGGTCGGACACATCATTCCGTACGGCGGTGTGTCTGGATTGGGTGCGTCCGCCGCGGGGTCGGGTGTACTACCGCGGCGGTGCGTGCTCTTCCGTCACGTATGGAAATTTGACAGTGTTTCCCATCCTAATATGGCGGACGGAGTGTCCGCGGCAGGTGGACAGAAAATAGGCTTTTTCCGCCTACTCAAGGACGGCGGTCGTCCTTCCGTCCGCCATCCTAATGAGCCCCAAAGTTGTGTTCCTGAAAAAAGACAAAACGCTGGAGGAAAGAGGCTCATATCGGCCTATATCTTTGCTAAATGTGGATGCCAAGGATTTTTTTTTAAGATTTGGCAATACGACTAGCACAAAAAAACAAGACATGTGGAAAGGAGGATCCAGGGGCTAGATTAATGACCCTATCAGACATATACCCCAATTCTATACATCAATAACAAAAAGAACGTCTGAGGGTCAAGTCAAATATGACGATGTGTGGAATGAATGGTCCTAGAGGGTTGGATAGAAGTGCATTGAGTGCAAATAAATAACACAATCCCACAATTGGGAAAAAGTGCCCATCAGTTCCCAAACGGTTCCGCCCTAGTCATCATCTGGGCTCTCCTTGCCCAGGAGAAAGTATCTTTTGTATATACAAGTAACTTAATGTTATTGTGACTGTTAAACTCTATGTGAATGGTACATGAGTTATGTGATGGGTTGAACCTAGGTTGTTTTGTTGTTTATAAATATGGGTAACTGGATTGCAGTGCATAAATGTGAAGAAAACAAACGTGAGATATATACAATTCGGTAGAGATTGAGTAGAAAAAAATTAATTTTAATGATTTCTCTCAACTCTTCCAATATTAAAAATAAGAAATATGAATTAGCTGGCGGATTTAACAAAATATCCACCTGCAAGTAGGGTCAACATGTTTCAGCATCGGTGACTTCTAGTGCGTCACTGCTTTCATCAGGACCTAGATCTATACTACTACTGCAATAAAAAGAAAGGAATACCTGTGTAATTGCGAGATATTCCTTATTCTTCTCCAACCTGTAAAAATAAAAGTACCATACAAAAAACACATCGACATTACACAAAGATGAACAATAATGATTTGTCCAAATTATAAATGCCAATCACGTGCATTATCTTGATGAATATGGTAGAAATTGCCATTATCCCACTTTACCCTCGCTTACCTAATTGGTAGGAGGAAAAATCATCACCCCACCTGGCTGCAGCTCAGGTGTGTGGAGCACCGCTCTAGTAACAAGACAAAACAGAAACAAGACGCACATAGACATTTCACAAGTGAAGACCAAGTAATGATCTATAAGAGGCTCTCAGAAAATTCTCATTGCAGGTATTGAGAACGTATTTGCTCAGGGAGTAAATAAATTATTGCTTCGCTTTCCTGCCGGTCAGTTGATAGAAATGTGCTAGTGCACTGTGCTTATTCTATCACTATTTATCGCTTTTTTGATTGGCCGGTTGGCAGTTGTATTTGTCATAGAAGTTAACTCTGTATTCTTGGCAATATCAAGTAGCCGTTGTTTTTGGCTCTGATTATTGTCAGGAGTGAAGTTTTTTTAAAAATATGCGTGTTATCCTGTAAGGGCGGTCTTAGAGATCGTATCAAATCCAATAATTACATGGCGTTGATTAGCGATCGAATATATAAGGGCAAATTAAATCGGAGGGGTGAAACTTTCCTTTAAGTGGCTAAAGAGCACAGACAAGGAACGTGAGCAGACTGACCTGACCTATTTGTCATAGAAGTTAACTCTGTGTTATTGGCAATATCAAGTAGCCGTTGTTATAGGCGCCGATTATTGTTAAGAGTAAAGTTTTCTTTGAAAAACACAATTGTTATCTGTAAAGGCGGTCATCGAGATCATATCAAATTCGATAGTTACATGGCCTAGATTAGTGATCGCATGTACACGGGCACCACTATCTGTTTTTAACAAATTAAAATTGAAAACTCAGAGGAGTAAGGCTTTCCTCAAAGTGGCTAAAAAGCACAGACAGAAACGTGAACGGACTAACCTGTCCGCCGATGCACCTGGCGTCCCTCTGAGCTGACTGGGGGGGCGCCGGTGCCTGCGTGTCCGTCTTCCTTATGGTTTTTTCGGTCTGCATGGTACCGCGTAGCTACCGGTATCTCGTGCACGGCGAACTACGAAAGCCCAGAGAATCATGGGTAACGTAGTTTCTTTTGTTTAGTTTCAGATATTGTGATCCTCTTCTATGTTTAGAGTCAGGTAGGGTCAGGTACTACAAGTAAGAAAGACTAAACTTAAGAAAACTACCAAAGTACCCAACGATAAACTGATATCCATTTTATTATAGCGGATGTATTTAAGTCGCTACACGGTCACATGACTCAAAGATTACGAAATTTGCCGAACTATGGTAATTGTAGTTTATAGCAGCGTTTTAAATGATGTTTTTCAATACAACGCTGTTTTACCCAAATTTTTTTTATAAAAATTAAAGGTAAATGATGCACTCGGATGCAAGAGTATATTTACTATTTCATTTTCTATTTTTCATTTTTGGATTTGTAAAGCGTACTTGGTGGAAAGAAGGCGATGTTTAATAAATCAAGCTACTTCACTGTGTAGGCTAACATACGTGTGTCGTAAATGCCTCGTCCATGTTCTCAGCGAGTTCACAGAAAATCATAATCTGCTGGTGCTTAATAGGTTGTAGGGGGCAATTACCCACGGAAGACTGTTTGTCACCCACTGGTTAGAGTCTTACTGTGAGTATTATGTCATAAGCCAATTAAAGGGACATCCAAGGAATATCATCGTTGAGGCCCGCTTTGTCACTGTTCATTTTGTAGACCCATTTCTGTTCTTTCTTGAACAGATATCTTGCGACATCTACTACATGTACCGGAATATTGGGTTGTTCAAGGACAGTCCATTTGAAATCCGTGGCCAACCTCCAGGAAATGCGCTGTTAGTCTAGTAGCCTGCTTGCGGCAACGTATCGTGCTCTTATGTTCGGATATTCTCAGTTTTATTTTCCGAGTGGTCATGCCAACGCAGTGAAGTTGGCACGGGCACGTGATCAAATAAATTAGATTGTTGCTGTTGCAGTTGGTAAATTTTATCTGCTGCCATGCTCTATTTGTGCCGATGTCGACTGTCAAGGATTTGGAAGTTTGTGGACAGGCCGCACATGTCCCACAGGGATGGTGGCCTCCCACTGTGCTCTTTAGCCACTTTAAGGAAAGTTTCACCCCTCCGATTTAATTTGCCCTTATCTATTCGATCGCTAATCAACGCCATGTAATTATTGGATTAGATACGATCTCTAAGACCGCCCTTACAGGATAACACGCATATTTTTAAAAAAACTTCACTCCTGACAATAATCAGAGCCAAAAACAACGGCTACTTGATATTGCCAAGAATACAGAGTTAACTTCTATGACAAATACAACTGCCAACCGGCCAATCAAAAAAGCGATAAATAGTGATAGAATAAGCACAGTGCACTAGCACATTTCTATCAACTGACCGGCAGGAAAGCGAAGCAATAATTTCTTTACTCCCTGAGCAAATACGTTCTCAATACCTGCAATGAGAATTCTCTGAGAGCCTCTTATAGATCATTACTTGGTCTTCACTTGTGAAATGTCTATGTGAGTCTTGTTTCTGTTTTGTCTTGTTACTAGAGCGGTGCTCCACACACCTGAGCTGCAGCCAGGTGGGGTGATGATTTTTCCTCCTACCAATTAGGTAAGCGAGGGTAAAGTGGGAATGGCAATTTCTACCATATTCATCAAGATAATGCACGTGATTGGCATTTATAATTTGGACAAATCATTATTGTTCATCTTTGTGTAATGTCGATGTGTTTTTGTATGGTACTTTTATTTTTACAGGTTGGAGAAGAATAAGGAATATCTCGCAATTACACAGGTATTCCTTTCTTTTTATTGCAGTAGTAGTATAGATCTAGGTCCTGATGAAAGCAGTGACGCACTAGAAGTCACCGATGCTGAAACATGTTGACCCTACTTGCAGGTGGATATTTTGTTAAATCCGCCAGCTAATTCATATTTCTTATTTTTAATATTGGGAGAGTTGAGAGAAATCATTAAAATAAATTTTTTTCTACTCAATCTCTACCGAATTTTATATATCTCACGTTTGTTTTCTTCACATTTATGCACTGCAATCCAGTTACCCATATTTATAAACAACAAAACAACCTAGGTTCAACCCATCACATAACTCATGTACCATTCACATAGAGTTTAACAGTCACAATAACATTAAGTGACTTGTATATACAAAAGATACTTTCTCCTGGGCAAGGAGAGCCCAGATGATGACTAGGGTGGAACCGTTTGGGAACTGATGGGCACTTTTTCCCAATTGTGGGATTGTGTTATTTATTTGCACTCAATGCACTTCTATCCAACCCTCTAGGACCATTCATTCCACACATCGTCATATTTGACTTGACCCTCAGACGTTCTTTTTGTTATTGAAATACGACTAGCACCCCTCCTGCACACTTTGGTCTGGGAAAAGCAGCATAAATTCATTCTTGGCAGGGATACTGTTGCGCATGTTTATACTGCAATAGCAGTATCCAACCTAGCTTGGGAAATGAAAGATCCGGTCTGCATGATTGTACGGGATGCCGAAAAGGCATTAGATTGGGTCACCTGGGAATCACTCTGATTGACTTGGAAGCCGGTTTCTTTTTTCCTTTCAGAGTTTTATACAAATTGACACATTCATTTTTGTTGGGAGTCCAGACGCTATATAAAAGCCCTTTTACAAAGGTCTCAACGTGTGGTGTTTCATCTACTTTATTTACCATACATAGAGGCACACGTCAGGGATGTCCCCTTTCCCTGCTATTATTTACTCTTTATGTAGAACCATATATAAGACATCTTTCACTGAATACCTGTCTTCAGCCAGTTAAATTGAATAAAATGGAGCTGAAAATAATGACATAAGCTGATGATATTGCTGTATTTGCCACTAACCCACTGGCTTCGCTGGCGGCTATATCAAAAGAAGGCTCAGCTAGTCAGCTCATTTTGGGGCTATCAACTTAACTTAGCCAAAACACAGCCAATTCTGAACTTTCAACTGCCAAGTCCATCACTGGGGGTTACTAATGTAGCTATATACTTAGGTATTAGACTTAGCGGCGTTGCTGAAGAGGCTATCCAGCGTAACTACGAGCCCCTGTTGAAAACTGTGACTAATACGTTAGGATTGTGGCATTGGCTACCCTTTAGCATTCTGGGGCATTTTCCCCATATTTCTTTATTTATTCTATGCTCTTCCCCTTCGGGTACTGGACTCCTACTTTAAACTTTTAGATGGAGTGATAGGTAGTTTAGTTTGGGGGTATAAGCAAGCTCGACGAGCTATAAGATGTATCAAACTCTCTTATAGGCAGGGGAGATTCAACCTGCCAGTTTTTAAAGCATACTATCTGGCAACGTTTGCTGGGTGAATACAGTCTGTTAAAGGAGAACAAGTCTGGATTACCAATGTTTGGATATCTTTTAGCATTAGGTCCTGATATTAGATATGCACTCCACAAACTGACAGATTATCACTACTTTAAGAGGGTCAGATTCAAAGTAGTTCGAGATATCGCACAGATTTGTCAGGAAATCAGTTTTAAGTATTTTTTGCCTGCATTTCATATTTACACTCACTTATGGCACAACATCGGAAAAATATGGCGACAGGCAGGCATATATAATCTTCGACATTTATTTGACGATCAAGGGTTTTGGACTTTCTCGTCACTGCGGGAAGCCTATGGGTTACCACATCATTCTTTCTTAAAATATTTGCAAGTGAAGGATTATCTGTTGTATGGCTGTAAGTTGTCGATTGATCAAGAAGTACCCTAAAATCGTCACCAGTTTCTATCTGCTTCCGAGTAAAATTACTATTAGCTCGTTCTACCAGAAACTGATTTCATATGCTAAATATGACAGTTAGCTGCAAAATGGAGTCAACTTTTTACAACTGAAGTTACGGCTATAGAAGCCCAGGAGGCCCTCACCGTGATAGATCAGCCGGTAATATCTGTCAATCTTAAGCTACAGCAATTTTAAACTATTTACATGCTTTATTTACATGCCTAGCCATATTTCAAAATGGGTGCAGTCTCGGTTCACTGATAAATCACACAGTCCTTCTTTCGCAGCTGACATATCTCATATGTTCATTAGTAGCTCTGACCTTAATGCCTTTTGGGGAGGGATGATCTAATTGCAGACAACCCGTCTAGGGGGCGAACTCCAATTTACAATAAAACAAATCTAGGATATTCGGGGGGTCTACACGGGTACCTTGGCTCATTCATAATTATTACAGATGTCAGTGCCTGACTTTGTATTGCTAGGGCTTGTATTAGCCCTCTTCCGCCTAAAATAACAGAATTGTAGGCAGTACTGCGGCAGACGGTAAGGCATGAGGCCCTCGCTCAATCAAAAAATTTGAAAAGATCTGGTCCAGATTGCAGTGGGATTGAATAACATTATTTTTGTTCTGGCATGATTTATTTATTTTCTCTCTCCTCCCCTTTTAAGCTGGAACGGAAATATAATAATTATCTCTTTCACCTTTACCCTCTCTAAAGCACTCTGTTATATTGTTATATCTTGATCATTTATATGTAACCTGCTATAGCCATGGTGGTTGATATTATTGATATTTGACCCCCAATATTATTGAAAATAAAAAGAATCAAACATTTTTAAAAAGCATTCGGAACAGTCTGCAGATGTCATGTTGACATCTGGGGCAGTCAAGTTTCAAAGCGAGTCATTGTTTCTGGAAGCCACAAGGAGGTGATTTAATTTGACGTTATTGCTACACTAAATTCTAGTTTGATTGGTAAACTTTCTTTTCATCCACACCATGTAGATATATTGACTTTAAACCTCTGGTGCCATCAGTGATTAGACTCTTCTTGAAGTTAATAATGGAGAAATGAGCTCACGAGCTAACACTCTAAGGATGATATCATAAATAGAAAATTCTCTCTCACTATCCGTTTGCTTTCTCCTTAGTGTTCCTTATGTCTTTATTTAACAGTATCATAGTCTCACTTCCACATAAACAAAATTATTTTTGACAGTAATATGCTCTCTATACCGGTGGTATTAACTATTTTCATTGTCTTATAGTGCATCTTAATTGTTATGAACAAAAGATTAGATTCTATACTTTATTTCGTTGCACTAAAGTGCATCCTAATTGTTATGAACAAAAGATTAGATTCTATACTTCATTTCACTGCACAAAACTGAATAGTACACAGAAGTGAGTCGTTTGTAATGAGTCTAGGATAATAGGAGAAAAACAAATGAGTTAAATTCGTACTCCATTGTATGCACGGAGGCCATTTTCCCTGGCGAAAATAAAATTGTCATGACCGCAGGAGAGTACTGAATGACGAAGAAAGAAAGACTGCACAGTCAGCCAAACACAAAGAAACGAAAAACGAAATTAGATGCTGAACTGAAATCCTTGTTCACAATCTTCTTTGTATTATATGTTTAACACTTTCCTTTTCTTAGTTCTCTCTGAGATTATATTCTGATCCAATTTACGACGTTTAAAATAATCCTCCTCAACCAAAAATCATGAAGTAAGGAAGGTAAGAATATGAATCAAGAAAGATCAACCAAGCAAGCATTTAATTGAGAAAAATAGATATTTGTGCAAAGCACTGTTTAACTGACAAACGTATTCTTATTGTTTCAGCATGTCTAATACATTGCACTGGAGTTATGAAGAAAATGTAACCGTTAAAATAACTATTCTTAGCTAGCAACACACACAATTAAATATTTATTACATGTTTGTTTACAGTCTAAAAAAAAAGCTTTCTGCACGAAACGCCTACTGGCTGGAGATGATGATGCATATGTCAAAAAGTGATAAGCAAGCAATAAAATAAACATAATTCGGATAAAATACAAGAGAAACCAGTATGAAATTGAAATTACATAATTTATGTATGAGAGTTCAAATATACTAAATATTTACATGATAGATGATTATCCCTTCTACAATTTGAGTTCTATGACACCAACCAGACTTTTTATTTTATAACTGGTTAGTAGATCATCGAGAAAGTTGGATTTATACTATCTACATTAACAAGTGGAGTAAATAAGACGATAGGGGGTTTCAAGTAGTTCCTAGAATGTAAACAAAATGCCCACTGGTGCTTGAATTAAATTTCAGTGTTCTTATATGGCTCCACACAGTTTGTTGACTTGTTCCTGGATGCAAAATATTTTTGCCTCAATAAAGGTAGTGCTAAAGGCTTTCCTGATGACCCTGTAAAATCTCACCAACATTATGCATTACTCAACAAAAATATATCTGACAAAGTTCTTAGGACCCTGTAATCCTGCCCCATTGCTCACATACTGGCTGCTAATGGACACTCTTGATCCAGATTGGGAAGGTTGGGTTGGGCAGGTACAATCTAGGGGACATATTTACAACAGAAGTGACGGAGCGTGGCGTTAGCCTTCTTTGCTAACACAGCACTCGCCACTTCTGAAACTCATCTTTACAGCAATATGGTGCAGCCCTACATTTCCTACTGTGCTGGTGCTAAATTTAGCATCCTAGTGCCAACGCAGGCACCCTTGCAAGAACGATCTTTCCCATGTGTTGCAGGGGAAGATTGTTTATGTGCAGGAAGGTGCCCCTTCCTGCACATAAATAATCTTTAAATGGCGTTTTGTAACTTCTATGTGTGCTGCGTATTGGAGCACACATAGAAGTTGCTATGCGTCATTTTTGTAATGATTGTTTATTTGCAGGAAGGGACACCTTCCTGCACATGAACAATCATTAATGGCACTTTGCTGTTTCAATTTGTGCAATACAGAAGAGAAACAGTCCCAGTGGGACAACTTTAAACAACACAAATATTTATGCAAAAGCATACATTGAAATACTTACACTGTAAACTTCACCTTTATATTATTTATTCATATTGAACATCAGTTTGAATGTTCAACATCTGGGGATTTTATGTACAAAAAGTGCCCCAAATGTGAAGAAGGCAGAAGGAGAAATTTGTGTGTACAGTGAGGGTTAAATGAGAGAGTCAAGGTAGTGACAAGATATTTATTTATTTAAAAAGTTTTATAAAGTGCAAACTAGACCCACAGGGGTATCAGAGCGCTGTACATAGTTGGCGAAAGCAAGGGTACAAACATAATGAAGGTAAGTAAAGTTACAACCAGTGGGAAAACATTCAAGTTAAGGAGTAGTGGGGTGTTAACAGTGTCTTATAAGACACATAATAAAAACATCATACAGAATCAAAACGTGCAATATGACTCAGGGAATTTTAACAACAGAACAAGAGCGAGATCGTCAGTTAATGCAGCCAATGGGGAATAGATCATAGAAAGGTAAAAGAAAACATAAAATAAGGCATCTGTGTAATACTCCAAGATTTAGTTTATTAACAACACAGCAGCAAGATCATAAGAATAGGGAGTTAGCATTAATTCATTAGTAACTGTTTGACCAGTTTTTCGAAGGAAGTAGTGGAAGGATTGGATCTGATCTCAGATGGCAAGGAGTTCCAGATTCTCGGAGCAAGGCTCGTGAAAGCACGGTTGTCAGAACTTTTCTACTTGAATCTTGGGGGTTTCAAGAGAAGGGTAGACATACTTCTGAGGTTCCACTGGCGCCTGATAGCTCAAGCTTATTTGCTAGATATTATGGGTTATTGTAGTGTATGACCTTATGAATCAGACACGCTATCTTGAGTCGATTCTACCTTCAATAGATAACCAGTTTAGTTGCAGAAGGTGTGGTTAAATATGATCATATTTTCTCTAGCCTGTTATAAGTCTAGCTGATGCGTTAAGCTAGCTGTGAGAGGGGCCAAGCTAGCTTTGGAAAGTACAGCGAGGGTCACCAGCCCATATTCCAATCTAGGGATATTCAGGGATTGAACCACAGGCCTAAGATCATCTGTGGGGAGGAAAGGTTTGATTTTTCTTCAGTGTGTTGTGTTGGAAATTGGCTCCCCTAGTAGTAGCACTGATGTGTGCTTGCATGTTTAGGTGTTTATCCAAGGTGATGCCTCAATATTTGGCAGAGTCTACAACATGAGGTGTGCAGTTCAGAGCAGTTAGGTGTTTGATCCAGTCAATAGTAGGAGTCGAATGATTAGTGGGGCGATCAAAAGAAATTCAGTTTTGAGAGTATTTAGTAGGGAATGGTTCTGAGCTAAACATTGTTGAGTTTGTGCAAGTTCAGCATTTAAAATTTGTATGCCCTCTTGCGAGGAGATCTTCAGGTATAATTGCGTGTCATCTGCATACATGTGGTATTGAATGTACGCTCTGTTCAGAATGACCGCAAGAGGTTTCATGAAGAGGTTGACGAGAGTGGGTGAGAGTGTAGAACCTTGGGGGACTCCAATCATGACAGGGGTATTGGAAGCGAGGGCATGTTTAACTTTGATTCTTTGTGTGCGTTGTGCTGGACGGAGGCAACCAGTTTAGGACCGGGCCTGAGAGACCCATCATATGTGGAAGAAGATCAATCAGGTTAGCATGTTTGCTGGTATCGAATGCCTCAATATTTGGCAGAGTCTACAACATGAGGTGTGCAGTTCAGAGCAGTTAGGTGTTTGATCCAGTCAATAGTAGGAGTCGAATGATTAGTGGGGCGATCAAAAGAAATTCAGTTTTGAGAGTATTTAGTAGGGAATGGTTCTGAGCTAAACATTGTTGAGTTTGTGCAAGTGCAGCATTTCAAATTTTTATGCCCTCTTGCGAGGAGATCTTCAGGTATAATTGCGTGTCATCTGCATACATGTGGTATTGAATGTACGCTCTGTTCAGAATGACCGTAAGAGGTTTCATGAAGAGGTTGACGAGAGTGGGTGAGAGTGTAGAACCTTGGGGGACTCCAATCATGACAGGGGTATTGGAAGCGAGGGCATGTTTAACTTTGATTCTTTGTGTGCGTTGTGCTGGACGGAGGCAACCAGTTTAGGACCGGGCCTGAGAGACCCATCATATGTGGAAGAAGATCAATCAGGTTAGCATGTTTGCTGGTATCGAATGCTGAGGACAAGTCCAGAGGATCAGGAGACAAGGAACATTTTGGTCAAGGGCTCTCATGGCGTCATCAACATTGTGCGTAAGTGCCATTTCAGTACAGTGCCCTGATCTGCATCCTGATTGATGAGGGTCAAGGAGTTGATATTTCTCAATGTGTTTGCAGAGCTGTGGATGTATGCATTTTTCAAGCAATTTAGGTAGAGTCATACTGCTGGTGATAGGCTGAAAGTTATGTGGTTCTGATAGGTTCACACTCGGCTTTTTAGGAATATGAGTAACTTGCCTAACTTTTAGGCAGTCTGGAATCTTTCCCTGTTAGACGGATTTGTGAATGATCCTGGACCAAAGAGGAAGAATGGCTGGGATTAAATCTTTATGGAGCTTGAATGGTAGAGGATCACCAAAATGTTAGAAGGTTTGATGGATGCCATGTTGTGAAGTATCTCAGTGCAGTCTGGCAGGAGAAAACAGCTCCAGGAGTCATTATTTCTGAGAGAGCCTCCCAAAGGCGGGCGAAATCTCATGGATTCTGCACCCTCCCCATCTCCAGCGGAATGATTCTTAGAAAACAAAGATAGGGTGGTAGGTAATAGCTAAACTCTATTTTCCTTCTTTTTCCGACAAAGTGAGCTATAAAATCATCACCACTGGAGAGCAGGGATACCAGTGTAGAGTTCTGGTTAGAAGACTGGTTAGATTGTCCCTTAATGATCTCAAAGAGCTTTTTAGGTCTATTTTTTGCTCCATCTAGTTGAATTCTGAGGTGGTCGGTTTTCGCCAAGCGGATGTGTTTGTTGTAGGCGCTTCTCACTTTTCTCAGTTGGGAGAGATTTGTGGTGGAAGACGCATTTCTCCAGAGTCTCTCAGAGAGCCTAAGATTGCGCCGTTCATCATTTAGGGAACCATTGAACCATGGTTTGGAGGGTTTGACCAGAATCCTTTTGAGCTGTTTCGGAGCAATATAGTCAAGAATGTTAGACACAGTGTTCAAGTAATGCTAATATATACATCAACAATATTTTTTACAAGGGAAAGGCTTGTCCAGCCTGACAGTTGGATATGAACAAATTATCAGCCATTGTGTTGCTAAGTAGGCACAGTGAAAAAGCACTGTTGACCACAGTCGCATAGAAACAACAAAATGTTGACGTTTCAACCCCACCCATACGTAGGTGACTTACAAGGGGGTCTTCCACAGGACTGTATACAGGGCACTTGGGAATTGATAAAGGAGAATCCTTAGAATTTATTATAATTAGTGTTCCAAACACCAAGTTCAATAAAGGAAAAACTGAATTACCGTGAACCACCAATGACTGGTTGGTTTGAAATGATATTAGTGGGCCTGTGGCTCCTAGGACAGAGAACAGGCAGATGGCAACCTAGACAAGAGGTCTGAGCACCATCAGTCATTTAATAAAGAAGATAGTACTGAGAGATAATAGCGTGTGTGAAGCACATCACAAATTTGTATGAACTTACTTCTTTAAGAAGTAATTTCAATTGTATTCCTTTCAAGCAAAAGGCCCAAGGTAAATCCGAAGGTTACGAGTTACTGGAAAAATAAACAAACAAGGGACCAATGGTATAACACTACTCTTAACAACGAGGTGGAAGTTTAAACTGTTAGAAAAGCGTAACTGTGAAAATGTGACTTGTAAGATTGAGAGGACATCGTCATGCGGTAGTAGACGTTCAAATGGCCTCAAAAGTGCAGAGCTTCTGAAGAAACAGCTGGACAATTATATATTACCACTATGTCCAGAGTCTCCCTCGATCTGAGTAAAACCAGGAAAAATAAGTCTCAATTACCTCAAAATAAAGTGCATCCGTTCACCACATTGTAAACAAAGCACTGAAAAGGAGATTCCTTAAATACTTAGGGGCTAGATGTAGGAACCCTAATACCGGTCGGTAACGGCCGAAAATACCAAATTTCGTCCGTTACCGACCGGTATTAGGCATTTGGGATGTAGATGGCTACATTTCAGATTCGGTAATAGACCGAATCGGTATTTAAGAATTCAGTCAATTACCTAGTCCTTAAATAACGATTCGGTAAATTACTGAATCTGAAATGTAGGAAGCACTCAAGTGAGTGCTTTTCACCTGTAAGGATTCGTTATTAACCACCAACTACAAGTTGGTGGTAAATAACGAAAACCGTTAAAAAAGCAATTTTTTGCTTTTTTAACAGTGCCATGTGGCAGACATACATGCTCTTAGGGCATGTATGTGTGCTACATGTGCAACCATGCACTATTCAGGGGTGCGACAGGGTATCAATGTGACACCCTGCCACCCTTGTAGGTCTTCCCCCCTTACCGATTCCATATTTACCGAATCGGTATTCCCCTTTCATTCCTATGGGCCTGTAGACCCATAGGAATGAATGGGGAATACCGATTCGGTAAATACTGAATCGGTATTTACCGAATTTTACAGATTCGGTAATATTACCAAAAATAATACCTACATACCATTTACCCATTCTAAAAAACCGAATCGGTAAAATCCGGTATTTTAGAATCGATAAATGGTATTTACCTACATCTGGCCCTTAGTCATCCTGACTTGCATGTGCAGCCTGCGACCCTGACAGTCACGAGATGCTGCCAGATTGTGACAACAGTGATGACGAAGCATAAAAATTTGCATTGTGGAGGAATGACTATTCAGAGTGAAAAACTTTTTAAAAGGGGAAAAAACTTTAACCACTGTTAGTGAAAAATCCTCTTTAAGCGAATACATGGTGCTGGTTCCTGAATGTCATGTTAAAATGCATGAAATATGTTATTTGCTTGTTACAGATAAAATGCTGCTTTGTTTTTAACATGAGAAAGTACATCAGATAATGGTGAAGAGGAAATGTTCATCCCCTTATAGTTTCAGAGCATAATTGCAAAAACCTTACATGTACAGAACTGTGGAGGTTGCTGGGTCCAACCTATAGAAACCCGTGGAATGTCACATTTGAAAGGAGATACACTGTAATGGGGCAATATGTGCATAAACATTTGCACTCAGTGGATAGTAAGTGCATTACACGGTTCATAGGTTTATAAGATACCCACTAATTGAACTGAGATGGGTATCAGTCTCGCGCACGATTCCTGGACACACGATACATTGGTATGGCACAATGCAGCACACATGGAAACAGCATAAACGAGGACAAATTAAACATTTCTCCTTGTTTCACCATGGTAAGACCAGGTTTTTCCTCAGCACTTCTCGATCTACCCACCCTGCCACACACTACACCCCAAGCAAAGGATGCAGTAAGGTAAATCATTGTTAATATTTTTCAGCGCAAGACCATCGCATACCACGAACCATTCACACAAGCCACTGCCCATCTGTAAGGTGACCAGTAAACACAAATTACAAATGCATAATACCGCGGCACTTTTCACAGAGGACCCCAAGTTTAGAACAGGTTTCAGTCACTTGGCCACCACCTGTTCTAGACATTGGATGGTCCTTGGCATAGACACAGTGATTGAACACAGCCACAAGGAGCTAGAAAAAATTGCTGAACTAGAGAAACCCATTTTGGAAGATAATACACAGATGCCAAAAACACCACAATCTCCACTTTCGACACTTTAGTTATATTCTATGCTCCATGTCATGATATATTATATCCTATGCTCCATGTTATGTTTTGCAATATCACTTAGATACTTGTTTGCAGCTGTCACTGTGTTTATGATGTCACTGCATCTGATCATTTGTACAATGTTATGTTTCAATGCTGTGAGTTAACTGACCGGGAGGTGGATGTGACCAGCAGATGATGAGCTGTGTAGATCTTTCTACGAATAAACTTGACATTGGTATGTCTTTTTGAGAACTTTACTGAACAGCTGATTCGTGATCAATTTGTTGGTCATTGCAAAGATAAACAGTTAGACAGAAATTATTTTTTATGGACAACGCTTTACAATTAAGAGCATTGAGACCTCACACATTTCTCTCAAAGAGCTGGAAGACAAACCAGTTGAAAATGTCAATTTTGTAGGTCCCTCGATGAAATCAAAAAACAAAGTTCTAAAGAAAGGTAGCAATTATCCTTCAAAAATCAAAAGTGATAATTCCAAACTTAGCAATGTATGTTTACGTTGTGGTAGTTCTACTTATGGTAAGGGATCAAAATGTCCAGCTTTGAACTCTATGTGTAATTATTGTAAAAATGTTGAACAATTTGCTACAGTGTGTTTACAAAAGTAATTTCAAAAGAAGGCTGTAGCTTGTGTTTTGGAATCAGATGATGACGATTCAGAGGGAGAAATGGTCTCTGTGGTGCAAGATCACACTATCTTTGGTGGGTCCTCCATACCTCTTACTGGAGATCCGTCATCATGTGTTGACCCTATAGTTGAAATACTTGTTGGTGATAAGAAACTTAATTTACTAGTGGACTCTGGTGCTAGAATCACCATGATAACGCAAAAACTTTTCTATGAAACATGGGGTGAGAGAGAGTTATTCCTAGATTTCCAGTATTCAGGGGCAGGAGAATTAGGGGGAAAGTTTATGTAGCCATCAAAGTTCTAAATATACTAGGGTGGTATCACCAGGGCCTATTTGGCATGCAATTAAAACCTGGTACAAAGGAACAAGTTATGTTTACATCTAACATGGGCTTCGATTGGAATTCATAGAGCATATTATCAAGGCCATTATCGCTGCTTTATCGGCAGTTTCCTGCCGAGAAAAGCGGCGATAATGTAACGCCCATTCTTGATAATATGCCCCCAAGTTTCCATAGGAAGAGCATTTTTTGTTTTGCTTATAACTTTGGCGTCTTTTGATGATTCTTCATGACATTTTCCAAACCAATTATTTGTTCATATCAACTGCTATGTTAAAAGTTTGGGGGTGATTCATCTAGATGGGGCCTAGAAAAAAGGGGGGTCCCAAAACATGTTTTCTCCATGTTAGGAAACTTTAGACAAGGTCGAACAGGTAAACGGAATTACCCCAAATTTGGCAGGGAGAGGGGTCTTGGTCTAGAATGCACATTTTTGTTTATTTGGTGTAAATCTGTTCAGTAGTTTTGGAGAAATATCGAAATTTACAGATATCGATATTTGGGAATTCTGCCTTCTGATTGGCTGAAGCATTACGAGCACAAGCTTGCTGCTTATTGGCTGCGAGCGCTGCAAGCGGTTGCAACTAGGAAGTGTTGGCAGCCATTTTTTGTTTCCGTTGAAGCGAGTAAAGGGAAAAAAGGGCAAAAAAAGTCGGAAAGAGGAGGGTAGGAGCACTGTAACGTCTGTGGGGTGTTTAGGGTGTGCTATACAGGGAGTGTGAAGAGAAGTATTTACCCCAACCGGTGTGAAAGTGCTGTTTTGCCCAGAGTGAGATGGTGCTGAGGTGAGGTGCCAGTACACTTGGGGATGAAAGCGTACGCCTAAACCGTGAGCTGAGCGCTATAAACTGATGTGCTCTGAGCGCTGTAGCATACTGGCCACTGTCGGATAGCTGTGCAGGTGGTGTTAGTATGCGTTTAGGCTATAGCGGTAGTGGGGAGCAAACTACTCACAGGTACCGGTCTGAAGACTCGGGGATGAAACCGTGAGCCTAAGCCGTGATCTGATTGCTGTAAAGTGATGTGCTGTGGGCGATGTAGGATACTGGCCGCTGTAGCATACCTGTTTAAGTAGTGTTAGCATGCCTTTATACTATACAGGGAGTGGGAAGCAAACTACTCACCTCAACTTCCTGAAGACTCGAATGCGGTGTTTTAGCAAGCAGGAATAAAGAAATAATTGTGACGAATATAATGCAGAATCTTGCAATGACAGAGAAGAGAAATGGTGAAATCAGGTGTGTCTAAGAAAGAGGCTGTGTGTAATAAAGAGATTGAGTCTGAAAGTTACAAAAAAAGTGTCTTTATTAAAGTGCCTTAAATGGATCCACTGGTGCAAGAGCTAAGGCACTCAGCTAAGGCAAACTCCAACTGCTTCTGCTGTATTAAAACGTAAGCTCCTGCATCAATGAATTCCACAATACATGTTACAGTTCCATGTGACATAAACAATACCTATTAGACTTGAATGACTCGAAATTCTATAATGAAAATAAAGGTAGGATAAAATTACCACATGTATCCTTTAATAAAAAACCAAAAAAAAATCCAATATGTAATCATCAAATTTCTTAGGTACCCTGGTACTCCTTTTTTGTAACACAAAATTAGCAACAGTAGAACAGTCAGCCATCACTTGTACAGTAGATTCAATCTGATGCGTCTCAGAATTGGTAATAGTTCTACCCACATTGGAACTTTGAGGAGGACCACAAAATTGCGCTTCTGAGAAGCACATTCGGTACCCTTCTCGGTCAAACCATACATTATTGTCTTCAGCTCTTTCAAAAAAAATTCTTGTGCAAAGAGCTATGGCACCGAGCTGAGGCAAACTCCAACCGCTTCTGTTGTATTTAAACCGAAACTCCTGCATCAGTGAATTCCACATTACATGTTACAGTTCTATGTGACATAAACAATAGCTAATAGACATGAATGTCTAAATTCTATAATGAAAATAAAGGTAGGATACGATTACCACACTGTGCCAAACAGTTCCTAAACAGTGTCGTGTTCTTGATTGCCAGCTCATGAGCAGAGGCTGAGGATGAGTAAATTTGTGTGAAAGGGCTTCGAGAATAACAGGCAGGCAGAGAGACGTGTGCACAAAGAATAGACATTGTTTCGAAATGGATGTTGGGTTTAGGCAAATTTAGCAAGTAAATTGTGTATTTGCATAGGCCATACAACACCCATCCCTGGTTAGACTGGAGGCGTAAGGGGCAATAATGAAAACACAGTTCAAATGCCTGAGCATACTTAGAAAGTTATTATATGAAAATAGTTCAATTGAAGTGTATTAAAAAAATTCAAAGGAAACAGTCAAAAAAGTTGGAAAAAACAATCCAAGAATAATGTGAATTTCTTACAAGTCTAGGAGATTGCAGTTCAGAAGTTCTTCAGCCGCTTGAGATGCGTAATGTTCCAAGAGGTCATTCTTGCCATCGTGTGAGAAAAGCAAAGCGATCCAATTCATATCCTCGAAGGGACAGTAATGTCCCTCAAATGTTGGAGCGGCAATTTGAATTGGCAGGCAATCTGCGATGTTGTCAAAGGTCACACGTTGCAGGAGATCTTTAGCGCCTATCAAGACATCCCATTCCGCCATGATACCTTTTTGCATTGCATTCGTCATTCCTCCACTGCCTGAACAATCAAGTTCATGGTTTTCAAGACACTCCATTACCTACTGGATATCGGGAGTGATTGTTGGGATGTTGGCAAGGCATAGATCAATTAGTAAGTCAAAAGGGGAAGTTTTGCAATATAAAGATGGTTGCACGCAGATTGCATATGTGTAAATAAATGTCATGTTGTAGCTGGCTCCGATAATAGATAGAGGCAGGCAGCCACAAAGTTGTTTCATTTTTTGACAGTATTGATGTAGCCTCGCATAGTGGCATATTCTGTCGGACATAGTTGTTACCACAGGGAGGGCAACCATTTTTTACAAGCAAAAATAGTAGTAGGATGGCCACAAAGAGAGCGAGAATTATGGGCACTGTTCCTGTTATTCCATAGATGATCGAATAAATGAAGTCTGGTATTATACCAAAAACAGTTTGAAAGATTGTGAGAAGGCTGGAGGAGACCATGTTAAAAAAGTGTGCCAGACCTTGAGTGTGAACTGTGTTGAAAATTGTGCAACAATTCACAAAGTGTAACGGGAGGTTCATATTTGAAAGGGACTGTATTTTACTTGAAGTTCGTGCTATCTGCAGTTGATACATTTATTTTGCAGAAGTGAGGGACACTTCTGTTCTGAACAAAAATGCTTTCAGTTTGGTTAGTTTAATGAAATCTGTTTTCAAAGTAAGTATTGAAGGTCAAGTTGAAGTTTGGGAGTTTTTTGTGTGGGTGGGAATAGAGATTGCCACAGGAAGTCACTCGGTTTGAAACAGTAAGGACATATGGTATTCCAGCTCACATTCCGTAGGAGTACATGGTATTGAGAAGCAGATAACTGCTGTTTGAAAGCTGTGTGAATGTTGGTCTGATTGTGGGGGTTGGCGTGCTTTTAGGAAAGCACGCAAGATTGGGGGCTGTAAGCTTAAAAGCGTCGTGCAGTTGGACATTCTTGGATGGTAATGAATGACTGCCATTGTAGTCGCACTTTTCACCTGTTAGAAAAAGTTCTGTATCCTCTTTAAGACAGCGATATGTAAATGGGACAAACCACTGCTCGTGAATAAATGTGCTACCTTGTATAATCATATACAACATGACAAACAACATGTACAGCTAGGAGACACAACAACACCACCTACTGTGTGAACCAGGGCTAGCCATGAACACAAACCAAACATGGCATGGCACCTCTGCCACACAATGCAGAATGTGGGGTGAGATGGGAGCAACGTATGTGCGAAGGTGGCAAGTGATTCTCGATTATAAAAGTATACAATGCAAAGTGTTGAGGGGATCTGCCGGACAGACTTGAGTATGCAGAGCACAGACATGTACATGTGAACATACACTGATGGTCTATTGAGTGAAGTAGACAGTGGCCGCAGCCATGATAGTACAATCAGTAGGGAAGATTACGAAAACATAGCACGTACGTGCCCACTCCCCACCCCCAAATCTTTAGCGTAGTGGGCTGGCTCGGCGTACGCACGGCTAGCATAGGGGTATGAATAAAATGCACGGTTCTATGGGTGTGGTTTTGTTCAGGAATGGCGAACTTGTCTGCCAGGTCTGCACAGCTTATACTGCCACAAGGTTGACACCTCGAGTGAAGGTGGCTGCGTGAATGATGCTCTCAGCCTGCTGGTACCTAGAAACCGTCATGGCCACTGCAACGCGGGAAACATCCTTTACAACGCAACTTTTACCATGCAGTGCCTTTACAACGCAACTATTACAACGCATGTCATTACAACGCATTGCGCTGGGGGGGCGCTCTAGGATAGGGCATAGATTTAATGTACTATCCAACACCTCTCTTACTATCCATGGGGACTGGAGTTGGAATAGTAAATGAAACTATTCACTATCCAGCACCCCTAAGCGCTATGCGTTGTTACAGCATGCATTGTAAAAACTGCGTTGTAAAGGCATGCGTGGTAAAAGCATGCGTTGTAATGTCATACATCCCTGCAACGCACATCTGCCCCACAGTTCATGTTTCTCTACCGCATTAGGTGAACGAGGGCTCACCACGTGCCGGCGGAAGTTCCTGGGCCGAGGTCTGTGAGGTCGAAAGGTTCCTGAGATCAACGCTGGCTACCACGACACAGTCACACAGCGCCCAGTCTGAGGCCCAGCAGCATGGAGTGCTCTGTATACTACTAACACAGTAGTCCAACAGATACCAACAGTGGAACGGTGTCCTGATCCCACAATGGACGATGTTAGAACTGCATCTGAGAGTGAGATGAAGGTACTCCCTTCGACCAGGTGCAACCAACTCTAGGTCCCAACAGTGGAACGGTGTCTTGAACCCACAATGGACGATGTCCGATATTACCTGATGGTTGGTTTTCATAGAACTCCCTCCATTGAGGTGCATTAGACTCTGTGCTTCCATAGCTAACTGCTGCACATGATTATTGGCTATTGACTGTAGTGGCTGGACTACACTGCGGTAAAGCAGGTCCGAACAGTGAAACGGGGTCTTGATTCTATGGATGAAGATATCAGACGTTAATGTCTATGATAATTTCTGTGTACCTCCTCTGACCAGGTGCAACCAACTGTAGGTCCCAACAGTGGAACGGTGTCTTGATCCCAAAATGGACGATGTTAGAACTGCATCTGAGAGTGGAGATGAAGGTACTCCCTTCGACCAGGTGCAACCTACTCTAGGTCCCAACATTGGAACTTTGTCTTGATCCCGCAATGGACAATGTCCGATCTTTCCTGCTGCTTGGTTTTACACAACTCCCTCCTTTGAGGTGCATCAGCACCTGTGCTTCAGTGGCTAACTACTGCACTTGATTATTGTGCTTGGTTGACACCAGTCGGGGCAGTTCACTGGGGTACAGCAGGTCCGAACGGTGAAAAGGGGTCTTGATTCTATGATTGAGGATGTCAGAAGTTGAAGTGTGTTATCATTTCTGTGTACCCCCTCCGATCAGGTGCAACCAAGTCTGTGCTTCCGAATCCAACCGCACGTGGCTGTGAGGCGTTAATGACCACTACCTCTGGCCTACACTGTGGTCAGCAGGGCTCACAATTCAGATCGAGTGGTGATTGTTTAATTAGAGAATCCAGCAGCCAAGTAACTACAATGTCTATTGAAATATACACAATACCCTTTTAGTATACTTGCTTGAAGAACACTTTTTTAGATGAATTATAGGTTTAGTACAATGACTAAATTCTTCTTGGTAGTGGAAAAGAACACTGAATAACAATCTACACTGTGAACAGCAGAGATTGTAAATCAAATTGTTTTGATTTATTTATTACAAAGTTTTCTGTAATTTATGTTGTTGTATTTTGTGAAGAGGAAGTGTGAAAAAGTATTCATGGATATCTGTGAGACTTCTGCCTTCAATTTACACTGCAGGCAGCAGTGTTCACAATTCAGATAGACTCGCTATTGTAGATGACGTAGCCCTGTAGGAAAAGACATTGCTCCAGTGCGCTCTGTCCGCACCCCGCATATGCATCATTGCAGGCTCCGCACAATCTTTTTGTTGCTTCTTGTATGACAAACTGGGCACGTTACATGGCTGTGGGCCCTTGCTGACCGCTCTCTCTGGCCTACACTGCAGACAGCAGTGTTCACAATTCAGATCGAATTGATATTGCAGATGATGCAGTGTTGATGGCAACAGACAGTGCTCCTAGTACGGCCCGCCCGCAGCGCGCATCATTGCTGGTTGTGAACATGCTGAATGCTTTTGATGTGGACTCTGAGTGCACTAGAACTGATGGACCATTTATGATACAATCTTTTTGTGTATTATTTCAGCTCTATTGCTTGTGTCTCAGTATACCAGAAGTTGTGGTTCTTTTACGATATAATTTTTCCTGTATTATTTCACATCTACTGTCCATTCCTTACTGCAGCACAACTTATTGATTCTGTTAATATTGAATCTCTGTGTGACTACTATTTTTTAAACCATATATTCAACATTGCCAGATACTGCATACCACCAACTATTTCCTAGGTCTATACACACATCCAGTCACTTATACATACAGTTACTCATCAATGCAGTACTATAATATGGACTCATACACCTATACATACAGTCACACTCCACCACTCATCCATAGAGTTACTCACACACCTAGTCAGTCATGCAAAGAATGAATCACATACCCAATTACTCATGTATACAGTTATACACACCAACTCAGTTATTTATACACACACCACATCACTTATTCATGCAGATACCTCCAAATACTTACTGTCTTATACAATCACCGATACAAGCAGACAATCATTCTTCAAATAACTTTCTCTCACGTATAGTCATTTATATACTCCAACTCTCACATATACTGCCTTAAAACATATGTAGATACTCACATATATACCACTGACGCATTCATTCACTCATCAACACACCCATACACATACTAACTCACCCATAAAGCCCATCCCAGATACACTTTTGAATCATACAACCAGTGAATCACCCACTCAGACATCTATTCACAGTCACATCCCCCCACCCACCCACACACACACTCAGGCACCCATACAGATACTCAGACAACAAATCAATAACCCTTATAGACTCTCATGTAGCTACTCACCAACCCATGCAGCCGCTTACACACCAACTGAGAGACTAATACAGACTTTCACACAGTTTAGTCACTAACCCATGCATTCAGTAAAACACGTTCAATTACTCACTTATACAGTCAGTCACGCAACTACTCAACAATCCATTCAGGCACTTGTAAATCCACTCATTCTTCAATACACCTTGGCATAGATATATATGAAAAATATTTCAACTTTACAAAAACACACATTCACTGGATGATGTAATCTTTGCTGTCATCAGTGATGTCATTTGAGATGTCATCAGCGATGTCATCAGTGATGTCATTGACCATGTCATGAGTGATGCAATATTTGACGTCATCAGCAGTGCATTGCGGGCGCACAAGTTATATTTAGCTCAACTAACTAAAATAGGCAAATTTCTCTGGTTTTATATGAGTCAAATGTCCAACTAACTATAACATCCCTAAAACCTATGTCTTTGTATTAAATATATATATATATATATATATATATATATATATATATATATATATATATATATATATATATATATATATATATATATATATATTACCTACTGGCGGTCGCCAGTAGGTATATATAGTTAGGATTTTTTCTCTATGGGTTTTTTGAAAATTCTATGTCTAATAACTTTGGCGTTTGTGGACGGAATCGGCTGAAATTTTCAGGAAAATGGCACATTTCGTTTCTGAGCAGCCCTTGAAAATTTGGGGGGGGTTCGTCCAGTGGGGGCCGAGAAAAAAGGGGGGTCCCAAAACGTGTTTTTAACATTGAGTTTTCCATAGGGCGGTTGGCCTCACTTTTAGCCCGAACGGCTGAATGGATTTGCACGAAACTTGGCAAAATTGTAGGGACTGGTAGCCCGATGTGCCTTTTGTAGGTCTCAATATATGTGCTCCAGTGGATTTTGAGAAATTAACGTTTAAAAAAAGATATATATCTGTAACAGCGGACCGGTTAGCGCTCTGGTTCGCGGACTTTTCGCGCAACGGAGCTTTGTGAAGCGAAGCTGATTGGTTCTCCGGCGTCTGTCAACATTCCAAACAGTCCGTAGCGGCCGCCATCTTGTCTCTCGGTAGGATCGAGAGACAAGAGGAGGTCAAAACAAAGGGGGAAATAACTATAAGGGGGCATAGTAGATCCTCGCTGACCCCCTAGGTTTGATGTGGAGGTTTTAAAAGGGCCCCGCGGGGCAACAAAAAAAACAAAATAATAATAATCGAACGGCTGAATGGATTTGCACGAAACTTGGCAAAATATTAGGGACTGGTAGCCCGATGTGCCTTTGTTAGGTCTCAATATATGTGCTCCAGTGGATTTTGAGAAATTAACGTTGAAAAAAAGATATATATCTGTAACAGCGCTCCGCTTCGCGTACTTTTCGCGTTACGGAGCTTTGCGAAGCTGATTGGTTCTCCGGCGTCTGTCAACATTCCAAACAGTCCGTAGCGGCCGCCATCTTGTCCCTCGGTAGGATTGAGAGACAAGAGGAGGCCAAAGCGAAGGGGGAAATGACCATAAGGGGGCATAGTAGATCCTTCCTGACCTCTTAGGTTTGATGTACCATTTTGCCAAGTTTGGTGTAATTCCGTTCAGCCATTCAGGCTGTAGACGTATGTAAATGTCCTATGGAAAATTGCATGGGGAAAACACATTTGAAAGTGTTGAAATTTAGAACCAATTAAAATGTTACTTTGGTTTTGTATTTGTGTGTGATGAAAGTTAATTGGTTATGTATATATGTCAAATGAGAGGAAACCACAGCCATTTTGTGATACTACTGTCTGAGGTACATTTGTGAGGAATTTTTGGTGGTGAATTTCTGGTGTTTGATTTACACAGTACTAACACTTCTGCTACTTTTAAAAAGGTGAGTTGTTAATTTGTAAGGGGAACTATGTTGTACACTTGAAGATAATTTGAAAAATGTTTTCTGTTATTTATTTGCAGTCCTTCTGTTATACTAAATACTTGATGAAGTTAGTTTTATATTATGTATTACTAAAAACGATAAATGAAAGTGATTATTTTTTTCTGCAATTTACAGCAAGCAATTTCAAAATAAAATGGCTCACAATGAAGAGACCGTGGCAATTTCTTTTGAATTGTCCACTACATTGATTGAAATTGAGAGCACCAATAATGAAATATTGTCACAAGGAGGACATGACTTGTATGATTCCATTAGATTGATTGAAATGGACAGCACCAAGAATGAAATATTGTCACAAGGAGATGACTTGAATGATTCCACTACATTGATTGAAATTGAGAGCACCAATAATGAAATATTGTCACAAGGAGGAGATGGCTTGTATGATTCCATTAGATTGATTGAAATGGACAGCACCAATAATGAAATATTGTCACAAGGAGGAGATGACTTGAATGATTCCACTACATTGATTGAAATTGAGAGCACCAATAATGAAATATTGTCACGAGGAGATGACTTGAATGATTCCACTACATTGATTGAAATGGACAGCACCAATAATGAAATATTGTCAGAAGGAGGAGATGACTTGAATGATTTTTTTGATCAATCTCTTGATGGCGAATTTATCGAGTGTTTGGAGACCATAGAGTTACAAGAATCATCATTGCAGACTTTTAATGAGGAGATTCCAGATGAGATGATTGAAGAGGAAATTACTGATGAGGACATGTTACTAGTTGTTTCAAATTTAGAAAATTCTGAAGAATAAATTTATATTTAGAAATCAAAAATTGTTTGAGACATTATTTATTTTTATTTTTAATTTATGAGGTTGTAGCGAAGTGATTGTAGTATAAAATGAGACTTATAGTATAGAGTGCAACATTTTTATGTTACATGGTAAGTTTACTCATATTTACTTCCCTTCTGCCACTATATTATCTCCAATGTGTATTTGACATGTCTTCTTCATCTCCGGCCTCCTTTCTCTCACTGTGTGTCTCCGATGCATCTTATCGCTGGTATTTTGTGTAATTACAGAAGAGAGTAAAATAAAATAGTTCGGAACGTGAAAAGGGGGCAAAGTAGAGTACTCCTCACCCCCTAGGCCTTTTTAGGCGGTCCCAAAAGGATCAGTTTCTGCTTTCCTGAGAGATTATGGTATGAGTTCCATATACCACAATAACTTGCATTACAACATGCAAGATATCTATCTCCTATTACCAACTTTTGGAGATATTCGCGCTAAGCGCGAATATCTCCAAAAAGTAACACCTGCCCTGAGCAGTTCTTAGCCATGTTATCCAATGGGAGGTGGATAACATGGCTAAGAGTATTAGCTCGGTAATGCATGAATATCGCTGAGTTTTTAGCGATATTCATGCATTGCGGCCGTTTATTATCGCATTTGCGATAAACCTTGATAATAGTAAGGTTTATCTTCGATAATTTCTGACGATGCTTAGTGGTAAAAAATTGGTTGGTAAGCATCGTTAGCGATAAATATCGCTTAACTTTGGTAATATGCCCCAACGTCTGTTAACGTTCGATTCGAAGGAAATGAGGAAGTGTTGAAAAACATTGTCTGCGCCATCTTGCCTTTTTTGAAATGCCACACTTTTGTCGTGCACGGCAGCCATTTTAGATGTCTTGACCAGACCCACTCTCTGCACGCTGTCGATTCGTAGCATGGCTCCTCACCCTCGTAAGCATCTCCCCCAGGCACTGGTCACCACCGCTCTCTGTCTTATGCATGGGCAATAAACCTTCCCCCATCTGCGCTGCTCTTCCCTGAGAATCACACTCTGTGCCCGCCCGACACCTCCCTTTCGCCCTATTCACTACCGCACCCTCTGACACTCCTCTTCCTCTGTGTCCGAATGTCCAGGCCGGTCCTAGGCTATCAGCTAGCCCTGCAGATGTAGTTTATGGCCCCAGCTGTAAAGAATCACCCCTCTTCAAAGGAGTTATAGTAGATCAAGGCCCACACCCGATGTGATCCGTCACAGCACACGCGTTCCTACTATCTGAAAACCATCCTGTATTGTGATTGGGGAGGGGACCGAGCCTGAAGCGGAAGATTCCAGGAATGACTCTTTGTACATCAAAGTTTTTACAATTATGTGTCACATTAAAAATATATAGCACTCCAACAAAGTAGTAGGAATATAAAACTTTAATAACATATAAATATATACAACAAAACAAAAACAGTAAAAACATTTAAACAACGAAGAGACCGTGGCAATTTCTTTTTAATTATCCAATAGATTTATTGAAATTGACAGCACCAATAATGAAATATTCTTGTCAGTAGCGGTCTGTTGTGCGAATAGTTCCAAGGCAGCAGAACGCGCTGAAATCTAGATGGCACGAAAGTGATGTCTAGTAAGTTGCCGCCCAGCAAATAACGGCGTGGGGCGCCGCGGGGGTGAGTGAGTCCAGTAGGCACCACAGCTATTCTTACCGGCATTGCAGAATTACTGCTGGGGACAATGCCTGTGCTGTAGCAGGGTCACAGCAGAAACAAAAAGGATTCTGTTGAAGATGTTGTTGGTTTTCAATTTGAAAACAGTTCTGGTGTCAACTGCTATGCTAATGTAGTGGTTAATGTTTTGTTTTCTCTAGAAAATGTAAAAGAGGGGGAGGCAGTCCAAAGTTCCGTTAAAAGGGCAAAGGAAAGGATCGGTGGTTTGAACTATCAGTCAAAAAGGGGAGGGGGTGCAATAATTTTTCCTACCGGGTCACACTGTGCTTTCACCGGAAGTGAGGTCTGCAGGATTGTAGTAATTCAAAGTGAGGCTGGCGCCAGCATGGGAGCGCCGACGTCCCGCGGATACAGTTTCGTCACTCCACGGGCGATCATGGCAGTCATTCCCCATCGGGGGTCGGAGACTCCCGCGGCTCCTCTAGAATCTTCAAGGTCGTGGAGGACTACGGTGGTGGAGTCAACCAGTGACCGGGCCATTTCTTTATGTTGGGCCCGCTCTTGCCAGGTCGACCGCCATTTTGAGAGTTCGGCAGCTACCGGCGATCGCGGGGTCACATGAGCGGACGGGCTCCACCCTGCCGGGCGAGACGTTGCAGCATGGCCACAGTGGAAGAACCGTTATCTAGGTCGTTCCGAAACTGTGCAGCACTGTAGTTGTTAGGATGCCACCGCCTGGAGCGCTGAGGGTGCAGCTGGGAAGCCTCCACCTGGGGAGGCGGGAGAGGCCTGTTCGCACCGTCTCTCCCTCCCAGTGCACCCCACGGCGTCTCGCTTGAGATTTGTTATGGCCGGACCAGGCGATGAGGACGAGGGGGGGGTCGGAGGCATGTGCAAGACATCCCCCTCCAGTGTTGTCGCAGCCATTATAAAAGAAAGAAGTGTCCCGTCCGTCTTCGGGCCGGGCTTCCGGTGGATGTCGGCCGGACGCCCCTGGCTCTGGCCCCATGAACGGGTTTCTTGGTTTATCGGCTGCAGCCGGATCCCGTCGGCCTCGGCCCCCCGACCGTTGGTGGTCGGACCGGAAGAGCATGTGGCGGGACTACCTGCAACTCTCAAGGGCCACCGCGGCCGGACTGGGAGAGAGAGGGGAGGGTCGAGGAGACATTCCCCCCCCCTGCAACTGTTCAGCGTTGTAAAGGCAATCCCCTGGCCGGGTCCCGCTGGTCTCGGCCTCTCCTCCGGCTACACCCTACGTTAGGATCTCCTGGCCGAGGCGTGGCAGCAGGACCTGCCTTATATGGGCTGCTCCCGGCTGGGCGTAGCCGGAACCCTGCCCCACCTTGGAAGTTTCCAGAGTGGGGGTGGATGTTCTACTGACTTGCATTTTCCCTAGTCTATCGATTTTTTTGGCGTGGCAGGCGGTGGGACAGCGAGGGGTGATTTGGTTTCTCTTACTGTTTTTCTGGTCTCTCACCACTGGCATATTTTAACGTTTTCTTGTTTCTAGGACATTAATAGGTTTTATCATTACGTTATGTTATCGTTTCTTTGTTCGTTGTTTAATAAAAGTTCATGTTCATCAGTGGCCTACTGATTTTCGTTTTCCTATTTTTTTCTTTCCAGGTTGTTTCATGGTAAAGTTTCTGTTAACAGGATACAGTGATCACTTCGTTATTATTGCATATGTCCTTTTCACTAGGGGTGCTCTCTGGTCGGGCCAGATGACGTATCTCTAGTAAATGGTCCGGGTGAAAAAGGTGCATCAATCAGTGGGGAGTAGATAGGCATGACAGATTACAACGGGGGAGAACGGTCCGCATTACGTACCCTTTCACTACTTGCAAAGATTTTCCTACGTTTATTTGCAAACAGGGAATACCTCCAAAAAGAACTAATTCCCAAACAGTCAATGTTCGGACAATCAATCAATCAATGAGGAATGAAATAGGTACGACGTGTTAAAGGCTTGCGTTACCTACCCTTCACTATCTGCAAAGGGAGATAGAATATTCCTATTCTTCCTCGTTTGCAGGTAGAGAAGATCGTTAAGAGAATTAACTTCGAACAATTCAATGCTCGATTGAAACAATCAACAAGGGGTACTGTGAACACAAATGAACGCCGCTTATATACATACGCATTGCTATTTTCAACAGGTTGTTCCTAATGTTTCTATTTTAGCGAGGTCAAAAGAGATCCCATTAGTGGCCTACTGATTTTGCTCGATTCCTTTTGTTTTTTTACACGATTTTTCGCTATCTGCAAAGACTAAACAGAGTATTGCGACTCTGTGCTTGTTTGTAAATAGAGAATGAACCAAAGAGAACAATCAATCAAATGGAGAGAGAAGCAGGCACGACGGATTACAAAGGGGGAAAGGGCTGCGTTAACTACCCTTCACTATCTGCAAAGAGAGAGTACTCCTAATAGAAATGAGGGGTGGGGGGCAGCATTCAAAGCAGATCAGTGTGCATAAACACGAAAAAAAAAATTCTTACCACGTACTTGACATTCGACAGCTTATGATATTTGCTATTAAAAAACCATTGAAATTCACTGAAAAAACCATAGGTTATAGACCATATATAGTTAGGAATTAGCATTTACAAAACCTTGAAAATTCACTGAAAAAACCATAGGTTATAGACCATATATAGTTAGGAATTAGCATTTAAAAAACCTTATTTTACTCACACAAAACCATTGAAATTCCATATATAGTTAGTTGCACTAACTATATATTGCGCACCCGCAATCCACTGCTGATGATGTCACATATTACATCATTCATGACATGGTCAGTGACATCACTGATGACATCACTGATGACATCTCAAATGACATCACTGATGACATCTCACTTGACATCAATGATCACATCACTGATGATATCATTCATGTGACAATACAATGCATCTCCTCACATTTTAATATAACCTCTGTTTCACCCAGTGTTAAAAACAGAGTATAATTTTGGAAACCATTGACACACCAATACTAGTTACTACATACGTACTCACTGATTCCTACGTCTACACACACATTCACTCATTCACCCATACAATCATTCATACATACAATCACTCATGTTTACAACACAATCATATGCACTCATACACCTATACAGACACTCACACTCTGCCACTCATCCATGGAGTTACTCACACACCTAGTCAGTCCTGTAAAGAATCAATCACACTTCCATTTTCTACTCTATACAGTTAAACATAGAGCACCTTACGTTTTCAACCATATACTAACACATACTTACTCTCTTATACAATCATTGATACAAGTACACATTGATCTGTACAGAGTCACACACCTCCCATCCAGCCACACACACACTCAGTCTCCCATGCAAATACTTGGGCAATCAATCAATAACCCATATAGTTACTCATATAGCTACTGATCAACACATGCAGCAGTTTACAGAACAACAGACATAATGATGCACAAATTAAGACAGTTTAGTCACTAACCCATGCACTCAGTGAGACACATTTAATCACTCACTCATACATTCAGTCATGCACCTACTAAATCCTTCGTCCAGACACTTATACATCCACTCATTCTTCAATATGTAAGACATATTTTAACTTTACAGAAACATAGTCACTGGATGTTGTCATCAGTGATGTCATCAGTGATGTCATTTGAGATGTCATCAGTGATGTCATCAGTGATGTCACTGACCATGTCATGAATGATGTAATATGTGACATCATCAGCAGTGGATTGCGGGTGCGCAATATATAGTTAGTGCAACTAACTATATATGGAATTTCAATGGTTTTGTGTGAGTAAAATAAGGTTTTTTAAATGCTAATTCCTAACTATATATGGTCTATAACCTATGGTTTTTTCAGTGAATTTTCAAGGTTTTGTAAATGCTAATTCCTAACTATATATGGTCTATAACCTATGGTTTTTTCAGTGAATATATATATATATATATATATATTCACTGAAAAAACCATAGGTTATAGACCATATATAGTTAGGAATTAGCATTTACAAAACCTTGAAAATTCACTGAAAAAAACATAGGTTATAGACCATATATAGTTAGGAATTAGCATTTACAAAACCTTATTTTACTCACACAAAACCATTGAAATTACATATATAGTTAGTTGCACTAACTTTATATCGCGCACCCGCAATCCACTGCTGATGATGTCACATATTACATCATTCATGACATGGTCAGTGACATCACTGATGACATCACTGATGACATCTCAAATGACATCACTGATGACATCACTGATGACAACATCCAGTGACTGTATGTTTCTGTAAAGTTAAAATATGTCTTACATATTGAAGAATGAGTGGATGTATAAGTGTCTGGATGAAGGATTTAGTAGGTGCATGACTGACTGTATGAGTGAGTGATTAAATGTGTCTCACTGAGTGCATGGGTTAGTGACTAAACTGTTTTAATTTGTGCATCATTGTGTCTGTTGTTCTGTAATCTGCTGCATGTGTTGATCATTAGCTATATGACTAACTATATGGGTTATTAATTGGTTGCCCAAGTATTTGTATAGGAGACTGAGTGTGTGTGTGGGTGGCTGGGAGGTGTATGACTCTGTGCATACATGTGTGAGCAGTTGATTCACTAGATGTATGGGTTCAAAAGTGCACGTGGAAACAGCTGTATGGGCGGTTGACTGTGTGCATGAGTGAATGGATATCTCAGTGCTACATGTCAAAGTAAGTACATATGTAAAACACAGTACATGTGAGAGTTGACATATATAAATAACTGTGCATAAGAGCCAGTGAATGTGTGAGTGGCTGTATGGATCATTGTGAACTTGTATCAGGGATTGTATAAGAGAGTAAATATGTGTTAGTATATGTTTCAATAAGTAAGGTGTGTATAACTATTTAGTTGAGGAAATGGAGGTGTGATTGATTCTTTGCAAGACTGACTAGGTGTGTGAGTAACTCCATGGATGAGTGACAGTCTGTGAGTGTCTGTTTACACTGAGTGTATCTAAGGTCATATTAGAGTCTGAAGAGGTTCATCGTATCATCACATGAATGATGTCATCAGTGATGTGATCAGTAATGTCAAATGAGATGTCATCAGTGATGTCATCAGTGATGTCATTTGAGATGTCATCAGTGATGTCATTTGAGATGTCATCAGTGATGTCATCAGTGATGTAATTTGAGATGTCATCAGTGATGTCATCAGTGATGTCACTGACCAAGTCATGAATGATGTAATATGTGACATCATCAGCAGTGGATTGCGGGTGCGCGATATATAGTTAGTGCAACTAACTATATATGTAATTTCAATGGTTTTGTGTGAGTAAAATAAGGTTTTGTAAATGCTAATTCCTAACTATATATGGTCTATAACCTATGTTTTTTTCAGTGAATTTTCAAGGTTTTGTAAATGCTAATTCCTAACTATATATGGTCTATAACCTATGGTTTTTTCAGTGAATTTCAATGGTTTTTTAATAGCAAATATCATAAACTGTCGAATGTCAAGTACGTGGTAAGTAAAAACATTTTCGTGTTTATGCACACTGATCTGCTTTGAATGCTGCCCCCCCCTCATTTCTATTAGGAGTACTCTCTCTTTGCAGATAGTGAAGGGTAGTTAACGCAGGCCTTTGCCCCCGTTGTAATCCGTCGTGCCTGCTTCTCTCTCCATTTGATTGATTGTTATCCAAGCATTTACTGTTTTAGAATTGGTTCTCTTTGGTTCATTCTCTATTTACAAACAAGCACAGAGTCGCAATACTCTGTTTAGTCTTTGCAGATAGCGAAAAATCGTGTAAAAAAACAAAAGGAATCGAGCAAAATCAGTAGGCCACTAATGGGATCTCTTTTTGACCTCGCTAAAATAGAAACATTAGGAACAACCCCTCATGAGAAATACGAAACTAGTGAGATGAACTGAACTCCACACCATGATGGCTGCAAGACAGCTCGGCTCCGCCACCCACCCCGCCCAAAATAACGATAAACTCTATGCAAATATTACAAATATATACAACACACCAGCAAAGTAACAGGGTAAAACATTTTATTAAATAACTATTTACATAACTATTTTATACTTTTTGTTGCCCGATCCGGCTAGCTCAATCGATAGAGCATGAAACTCATGCACTCTGATAGTTCAAAGTTTTGAGGAGTGCTTGTTAGACTGTCTGAAACTTATTTGCACCTCAGCTGCATAGCGAGTGAAAAACCAAGGGGCGCCACACTGCAGCCGAGGAACCTCCATCTTGGGGGCGACGCACAGCATCACATTGCTTTCCAATGCAGTCAGATCCTCAAACAGCCCCCACTGACCACGTTAGAAAGCCACATCGTGACGCGTCGCATAATCACAACGTATCGCGTTACTGCGTAATGCGCCTAATGACACCCTTCGTTAGCGCACCCGGAAGCGCTCTGGAACGCGAACCAAGGCACGAAACGCAGAGCCCCGGAAACGATCCGAGGCGCGGAGCGCGTAACGTAAGCATAACAGGTCATGTGACTAGTTCATAAAACTTTTCATTGGTTCATTTTACTTTTAGTTTCCTAATGATGGAACGTTTGATCATATGACGTGAAATAATCACTTTTCATTGGTTTACAACATTTTTTTTTCCCAAATGATGAAAGTCCCACTTTTTTTCTTCACTCCGACTTTCATTTTTATGAGAGAAAGACCTGTTTTTGCGTGCTTACTCATGGCATCTGTAGTAGCTGCAGCTGGTGGCTCCCCACCACGTCCACCACCACCAAAGAAGAGAGGTCCAACTGGCCAGGTCATCTTCCAACAAGAGGAGGAAGAAGAGGAAGACGAGGAACAGGAGCAAGGGACAAGGGGGTTTTTGAAAGAAATGCCAAGGACGTCCCATGTTAAAGTCAATTTTATTTGGCAATTTTTTTCTTTGCCTCCACATAAAAAGAAAGTAAATGCCAGATACGTTACCTACCTGATCTGCCACGAACAACTCTCCAGAGGGACCGAAAAAAAATATAGTTTTGGTAATTATACCATGCATCGACACATGGAGAGGTGGCACCCGCTTAATTATAGTGCTGCACAAATGAGAGATTTGGTGGACAACCCCCGACCTGCCAGTACATCCACCAATGAAGTGGCACTGACAGCATCAGAGGCAAGGGAAACGGTCCCAAATATTCAGAAGAACTTTGGAAAGATTAAAATGATATGTTTAGATTGTGGCAAATTAATTTCATGTGGACAGATGAGTGTTACTCTAATAAATACAGCATATGAACATCATCAATGTTCAAAACGTCCCCGAAACTACATTTTCTTTTTTTTTTGGTTGCTCCTGTTGAGCCCTTTGTACTGAATCATTTTTGTTTCCCCCCCTCCAAAAAAACGAAAAAAAATATATAAAACAACAAAAAAAAAAAAAAAAGTTCTTTTCAGAACTACCTTCCCTTTATGAAAAATTGCTAGCATGTTTAGCACTCTGGCAACCTCTATTTCTTTTGGTTCGCTTCCCCGTTCGCTCCCCGGTACGCGAACCGGGAGCGAACCAAAACATTTTTTAAAAAAAGAAGAAGAGTAAGTATAAGGGAAGTACAGAGAGTAATGTTAAAAGAAAGACAGCTATAGGGAGTAAACCAGAGATACTGTTTAATAGATTTATTTACCGAAGAAAAGATGGAAGAGGGTATAATTGTGAAAAACAAAATAGATAAGGAAGTGAAAGAAAAAAAGAGAGTAGAAGAATAACAAAGAAGAGTTTCTTAGAGAATATGAGTGAATGTTCAAAATAAGATTAAAACATGTGGAATAACAGAGAGAAAAAACAGAAAGCATAAAAGAAGAAGCAACAGAAAAAGAATAATTGAAACAGCAAAGAAATATAAATAACATAGGGCCATATTATCAACATAGGCAATAAAAGTTTTGCAGCTTTTATCGGCAGAAATGTGTCGCTAAAACTGCCGCTAAAACCACTTTTGCAGCAGTTTTCTGCCGATAAAAACAGCAATAATTTTATTGGCTGTGTTCATAATATGCCCCTTAGTGTGCTTCAACTACACAGAAAAAGCATAATGAACAAGTAGTGAAAGAGTGATCAGTCAAAGACACTAAGAGTAATAGAGATGGAGTGAGTGAACAAGAGTGAGGAACTATGAGAAGAGAGGGACTGAGAAAAGGAGTGGAAGGAGTAGAGTAAGTAGGTAATAGAGAAAGGAATGAGGGAAGTAGCAAAGGCAGGAAACTGAGGGTTAAAGAAATGAAGCTGTGGAACTAATAGTAGGTGAATGTGATAGAAATGTAACGAAAAGAGTACAAAACATTTACCTTATAATTGTCGTTAAGTTAGTCACTTGTTATTTTTATACTTTCAATCTGTGAAAGAGAGAACAAACATTTGAAAAATATAAAACATGTTTTTAAAAATTAGAAAAGACAAGGGAAAAGATTGAAGGACAAACAGTTTTTCAACAACTTTGACACTTACAGAAGCCTCTGCTTCTCCATGCCCCTACACAGTCCTAAAAATATACATTTTAAACTAACAGTATCTTGATGCAGATGAAGTGAGGCCTATCTTGCAACATGGTGCATCTTTTGCATCACTGCTGCATCGGTTTCATGTGGCACGGGTTTTTTACAGCTTGATATATCTGCCTAGATGCATCAAGTTGTAAATATGTCGCCACATAGCAAATCTTTTGCACCGCCGCTGCGTCACAAAAGTGACGCACAGCAGCGCAAAAGAGGCACACACCTATCATAAATCTGTCCCTAACATTTTAAATGATTAATTCAGGATGACGATAAGGTGTGGCCTCTCCAGAGGTTTGTTTAAGGTGAGGCCTACTCAGGGTTGCAGATCAAATTTACGCTTGTTGAAGAATACAAAGGAGATAATACATGTGAAAGCCTACCAATGAAGTAAGTCATGTCCACTTCACTCTTGAACAAAGGCCAGACCTCTTCTGTGTCCGTGGACAGACCTAAACTTCATCTGCACAATGTCATTCGTAAACTTAGGAAACACAGGTGATGTAATTGAAAAACGTGCAATTTCTTTTGCTCATTTCACAATCACATCACTTGTGTTTCCTTTGCTTAGGTATCTCATTGTGCAGATGTAGTCCAGCATATGAAACAGTACCCAGAAGTGCAGCACTGCATGCAACAACTTTGACACTTACAAAAGCTTCAGCTTCTGCATGCCCCCTACACAGTGCTAATTATATACATTTTAAACTGATGGTATCTTGCTGGAGATGAACTGAAACCTATCTTGCAACATGGTGCATCTTTTACACAAAAGTGACCCACAGCGGAGCAAAAGAGGCGCACGGCCATCATAAATCTGACCCTAACATTTTAAATGATTGTTTCAAGATGCCGATAAGGTGTAACCTATCCACAGATTTGTTTCAGGTAAGTCCTACTCAGGGTTGCAGATGAAATTTAGGTTTCTTGAAGAATACAGAGGAGATAATACAAATGCAGGCCTACCAACGAAGTGAGTCATGTCCACTGCACTCTTGAACAAATGTCAGACCTCCTCTGTCTCCAGGAACAGGCCTAAACCTCATCTACACAATGTGATGTGTAATGTTAGGAAACACAGGTAATATAATTGAAAAACGTGCAATTTTTTTTGCTCATTCCACAATCATATCACCTGTGTTTCCTTTGCTTAGGTATCTCATTGTGGAAATGTAGTCTATCATATGAAAGACTACGTAGAATGTGAGCACTATATGCAACAACTTTGACACTTACAGAAGCCTCACCTTCTCCATGCCTCCTACACAGTTCTACATGTACATCATAAATACAAACAGTACAGAATTAATTATACATGTTAAATGGTTTATTTTTGCTGTTCTCAGAATGTATCAAATTTCACTAAAAACAGTGACTTGAAGGTATTCATCATATAACAGCGGGGAAAAAAAACACAATCAAAATGATTGTGTTTAAAAAACCCATACAACATAACAAATCAGAATTAAGAACTCCTCAAAAGTAACTTACTTTCCATGACGTCGAAGGATGTCCTATGAACAGCTTACACTCTGTTGTGCTGTTATTACTTTCAGCCCGCCACTTTCTGAAAGAAAACCTCCATCGTTTTGAAAAATATGTTACATACAATAAATGACTTCTCGCTCTCTACCACACGTTTCCACAAGGCCAAATCGTGTAAGAGCCATTTATAACTCTTGGAATTCTTGTAAGCCAATCCCGTCATTTAGTATTTCCGCAACTTTCAGAATTAAAATGTTGAAGATCATTTTCACAATCCTGGACTAGTAATATCTTACCCTTCTTGCTCACTCATGTTCTACATTTCCTATGACACTGATACTGCTTACTATGAAGCAGACTTACACTACCTCTATGACTACTACAATTATTTAATTCTCTACATCACTTTTAATCACAAAGCAATATAAAACAGTAGACAGCATTGCAGACTTACATTCCCTCTACTCCATGTTTTGATTGGCTGCTTCAATTAGCTTATAAAAAGAAACAGTTTTTCTGAACTCATTCAAAGTGCAGTTATTTTTCCATGACGTCAAGTGTTATGGTAAGAAGTTATGTCTCTGTACTACACTTATCCTCAAGGCCAAATCGTGTAGGAGCCATTAGAACCTCTTGAAATTCCTCAGAGCACATCCCGAGATTCTTTCCCTAAAATTTTGGTTTTAAAAACACCAGGTAAGAATTTTTAAGGTCATACGGCAATATGTTTTTGAAAATTAAAACAGAATCGTTGCAGAATGGCCAGCCATTTCTAGACTTTAAATAAGCTGTGTAATGTCCTGATGTTATTGAAGGACCGTCATGATATATAATTGCTGCAGTTACAAAAGTCCTTCCTGATATTGACAACTGTGAAGCCACAAAATTTTTAATTAAAGTTGTCAATTTTGTTCCATCAGGCCTACATCGTTGGAACATTAAAATGACATACTGGCCATATGTTCGTATAAATAATGTTGACATCATTTCAGATTTACATTGGCTACATTCCATGTTGTGATCAGCTGCTTTTACTAGCTTATTAAAGGAGACTGATTTACTGTCTGGCAAAGTTAAATATATAAATCTTTCTGAGTCTACACTAGTAGTACTTGATACCCTACAGTTCTCGCAGTCATGCTGCCATTGATAAGAAAGCCCAAACAGGTGATCTACATCTACACCTTCAGCATGCAATACATCAAGCATATACATTAAAAACTCCTGACAATCTTGCTGAATATTTTGAGAGAATTGTGTTTGGCCTGAACATCTGTCTAACAGATTTCGAATTTCAGACACACTTTCTATTTTTGTTCTATCAGTGCTACATTTCTCTAACACAGAATTTAACAAACTGCAAAATCTTTGATCAGAATTGACCACAATCTCTTCTTTTACATTTTCTGGAGAAAACAAAACATTAACCACTACATTAGCATAGCAGTTGACACCAGAACTGTTTTCAAATTGAAAACCAACAACATCTTCAACAGAATCCTTTTTGTTTCTGCTTATAATTTCAGGTTCATCGACTTTTCGTCTTTTTGCTACAACCTCCCTAGTATTGGTCACATTTCTTCGTTTCCGGCCTACCACACGTTTCTCAAACAAAGGATATTGAGGCAAATGTGGCGCATACTCTCTTCTCAACCTATTGTATTCCTTAACACAATCTAGATCCGCACAAATGTTTGTGACATCACACTCAATCAAGTACAATCCCGATAAAGTTCTAACTCTTGACAATGCCACATATGCCATACCCTCCTTGAACACAGAACTGCCAATATTCACCAATGCACTGTCTACACTTAAACCTTGCGATTTATGGATTGTCACCGCATATGCCAAGCAAACAGGAAACTGCTTACGGCGAACATATAAGTCTTTTACAAGCAAAAATCTAGCAGAACAACGACCAATTAGCTGTACTTCCTCAATGCCATCAAATTTAATTTTTAAAAATTCAATTCCATCTCTATTTCTGTATTTCACAAAATCAACAACATTACCCATTGATCCATTTACCAGACCTCTTTCAACATGTAAATTCCTTCTTAAAATTATACGGCAGTTTAAGCACACATTCAGAGTCTTTTCGAAACCTGCAGTTTTAGATATAGCCTTCTCTAATGAATCCAATTTTGATTTCAAATTCTCAGACAAAATAATTGTTGATCCCATATGCTCTACTCTGTCAATAGCTTCCAGTTTCACAATCTCTTGCTTTTCTAAATGCAACATTTTGTTGTTGAAGATGGCACATTCTGCAAGAGTTGGCATCAAACATATTCCAGATTTCTTCTCAGTAATTTTCTGAAATATATTCTCAGGCACAACATCTTGTTCTGGATATAAATTTGACAGTAATCGTGCATGTAAAGCTTCTTTCCCATGCTCGGTCACTTTTCCAATTCTAACATCTTGTAGAATATTCTTGTAAACTTCATCCTTCGCCTGACGCATATTTTCATGCAGTTCAGCATAATTGAAGTTTAACCATATATTGACGTTGCCAATGCTCCCTAGACACTTCCTGGTATCTTCATGCGTGAGCATTTTGAACACAGGTTGTCCTTTCACTGGTGTCAGCTGCAGAAGATCTCCGAAAACAATGATGTGTTTGCCACCAAATAACACATCATAGTCTGTTTTGAGAACTTCTTGCATTCTCAAATGCACAAAGGCAAGCATGACATTGGAAACCATGCTTACTTTGTCAATGATAAGAAGTTTCATTTTCCTCAAGACTCTTGAAACTTCACAACAAGCATCTCCAGATAGCTTGTGATATTGTAATTTGTTGTCATGCTCCACTGGCAGCATCAGTAAACGATGTAAAGTAATCCCTTTAATGTTATGTGCTGCCAGCCCAGTTGGAGCGGTAACAACACAAGACAGCGGTGATTCAGTCCTTTTCTGCAGATAAGATGCAATTGCTTTAATCAGAAAACTTTTTCCAGTTCCCGCTTCTCCACTCACGTACAGTCGGACATGCTTCAACGACGTACATGAGCACTCTTTCTTCTCATGACTTAATCCATGATCAATTTGCATGGTAACTTCGTCATATATTTTCCTCTGCTCAACGTTGAGTTGTCTTTCCAAGTCTTCTAAGTTAACCGCATCCTCCTGAGCATGTGCCATGGCTCTTTCCACTTCATTCATGGCAGTGGCAGCTTCATTTTCGATAACAGGTCCTCCTAGTGGATCCTGACTCAATGAAACAGAACTCTGACTGTCCTGAGAACTGTCTCTGGCAATCTCGGCTGCAATCGTTGCTTCCTGCTCGATTTCCGCATTCAACATTTCTACATATTTGGGAAAAGCAGGACATTCTATGGTCTCCTTGGCGGCAGTGAAAGAGAGTTCGTAACAGAGGAAATCTCCAAGCAGTTCCTCTTCTGCACGCCAAGGCTTGAAAAGTTGCAAAAGTGCTAAATAGAAAAACTCCTTTTTTTCAGGAGATTCGCCACTCAATTTTCGATGATTTACCAAGTGGCATTTTCTTTGCTTGACCAGACATCCCTCACTTCCAATTACAGCATACACTCCTTTCTCAGTATCTTCTTTGATGTTCCTCTTGAATATGTAATTTTGTAGAACCTCATACAGACAAACATTCTCGAGGTGACTGCTTCGATTTGGATAATATGTATCCAACATGTTGGTCTTCAAAATGTCGGTACTGTTTGGCTCCTTTTCCGCCAAATACTCAATTTCCCGCACAGGTTTCAGAACTCGATTACGCGTTGCAGCAAGACCAAGACTCGCCCAAACGATACTCCTAGATTTGGCATAGAGACTTGCTGAAGACAACCGGTCAGAACATTCGTAAGCTCTGATTTCTCGATGCGACAACATCTTCAGACTGAAACTGTACAACTTCTTACTGAGGCTCTTTTCATGGGAAATGTCCTCCCACATATCCTTCAATTCTGTCTTTTCTTTTTTGGTGATGTAAGATGTCACATACCGAGCCACAGCCATACAGTTATCAGCCACAAACTGTATATCCATGTTAGCATTCCACATGGACAAAATCACCGGGTTGTAGTCGTTGATGTACTTGGACTCTTCATTCCTCTTCAAATTGTATGTGTTTTTAGGTGATTTCTTCATCACATTATGTCGCAGCGAAGACATCAAACTGTTTACTCTTCCTTTAGAAATCACCGGTCGTGGAAAGCCGAAACGACATTTGGTGTAGAACGTGTCCTTGTTTCGGAATTTACGACGACAGTACTTGCCACAACGATGGCTTTGGAAACGTAGAACTTTTTCACTTAGGCTTTTCTTCTCCTTTGCGTTTGGAACAGCACACGTAGAATACTGTTGTATGAAACTCATCACTGAGTCTTCTGGATCCGTTCCAAATTTAGGTGCATCCTTGATCCACAGCAGCATATGTATATGAGGAGCACCTCTTGCTTGGTACTCCTTTCTCCAGAAGAAATCCAACACCTCTCCAAGAGGTGGATTCTTCTTATTCATGATGAAAGACATCATAGCTTCAAATCTATGATTGAAGTACCTGCATACATTGACTGGATCCAAAGAGCACAGTTCTCCGGGTGTCTTGAATTCGATGTTTTCAATGTTTCCATTTGCCTCTCGTAGAAATTCAAGTAAGTCTTCCCAGCCATACTCGGCACAGCTCAGAGTGAGGAACCATGTGGGAGTTCCTAAGTTCCTCAGCATACATGTTAAATCACCATGACGACGGTACCAGTACTCATTAGTACCACGCTGACACGCCATGAGATTAATCAGGTGAGAATCCAAAATACTGTCTTGGACATTGACTTTATCCATAAAGTCACTTGCCGAGATGTTTTGCATGTTTATACCACTTTTCAAGATGTGGTTCACTGCATATGACAGTCCAGACAGATCGCTTTCAAACAGGAGATGAAACAAATAGGGAATACATTGTCGAAACCTAGCATCTCCTGCATACAATCGCAAAGTCCGGTATTCAGAAGCAGGAATTTGATGGGGTCGCTCATCATATCTTCCTCCCTGACCTGTTGGAAAAAGCTGTGGGAAACACCGAGCTTCCAAACTTTCCTCCCAAACACTAATGGGACTCCCTTTGGCTTGTTTCATTTGAAACAACTCAATAGCATTCCCCATGACTTCCTTGGAATGCAAAGGATGAACACTATAATGTTCATATATTTCTTCACTAGTAGAGGGTTCTACTTTCTCAATTTGACCAGCACACAAATCGCTATCCTCTTCCTCACTTACTTCCTCTTCTGCAACATATACATTCTGATAGTACTTATTATTTTTTTCAAATACAATGTTGCCTTTTTGACTTTCCTAACATCCACTAAATCTTGCCATATTTTCTTATTCTTTGTCGGAACCCCATTAACTAAGATAACCAGAGGTTCCTCTTCCACTTTTTCTACTCCAATTGTGTTAATGTTTTTCTTCAAATCTAGAGGCAAATAAACAACTCTTCCCTTTAATCCTCTCTGTAAATCTGATGGAGGCAATTTCCCTGTCTTTGGCTCCATTCTTACAATAGCCTGAAAGGGATGGATACTTTGAATCAAAATAGATTCATAAGTATTTAAATCCTTCAATTCAGAAGGAATCTCAACCAATTCCAGATTATTATGAACTGCTCTAGCAGGCATCTGGTTTTGATTTAATTTGCTACAACAATAAGTACACACACGTTGATCCGATCCCAAATCAAAACAATTTTCTACCATCAAGTATGTTGTGAAATCCTTCCATTCACTATTATTTTCCCTTTCACTTTTTGCATATAAATCCACTAACTTAGTCTGATTCTTATAATAAGTGCGTCGACAACACACACAAGTGAAATTAGGCCTCTCACTTGATTTCACCTGAAACGTCGCAATTTCCCTCTGAAAATTATCTGTACTGGAAACCTGTACACTATCTTCCACATTACCCTCTTCTTCTTGGCCAATTTCAACATTCTCCTCTTTACTTCCAAAGTAACAAAACTCAATTTCTGCACAAATATTCTTCACATCTACTTCTGAACCATACAAAAGAGCAGCACATAATTGTTTAAGCATAATTGCTGGACTCTTAGCATAATACAACGTTCTAACTAATTTCCTCACTTTATTATGATGCACTGCTAGCATCCTGAAATGATGAAAAACACTCTGGCATACTCTCCTGGAAAGACAAGCCAGTGAATGACCATGCAAACCTGTCACTTCTCTCACTCTGCAAGGATCTAATTCTTGCAACAACTTCATTTTCTGCTTCAAACTTTTCTTATTAAATGTCCGTAAAGTAAAGTAAAGTCCACATTTGTAAAGCGCACAATCACCCGTAAGGGTCTCTAGGCGCTGGGGGGCCGTCGGGAAGATTAAGCGAGCTATTGCCCAGAGTCACATGGTGCTGGGCTGACCTGCCGCCGGAGCCGGGGATCAAACCGTGGTCCCCAGATTCCAGCGTCAGTCGCCCTGGCCGCGGCGCCACACCTCGTCCGTACAAAATCACAAAGCAAATTGATGGAATCCTGTCGCACACTGCAAATACTACTACACTTCCAGGTGTACACAGGACCCTTAGGACATCTTCCTAAAACCTCATTACCTAACACCTCTTCTGTCTCTGTTGTCACAAGTTTTTCTTTTTCAACTGGACAACCATCTTTCACTTCATAAGCTTGACCACTGGTGTCAACAGCATGCACCAAATCATTATCCTGGAAATAACTCTCCTCATTAAAAAATGCCTCACAACTTGAACTATGCATCCATTCTCCGGAAAAAACTTCACAAAAATTACTACGATTAACTATTCTCTTCCATGTACTATTTCTTTTGAAATCATAAATTGCCTTGTTTAGCTTCCTAATTCTATTGATTATCAAAATAAATAACTTACGTTTAATTTCAAATGCCTGATCAATATCTTTCTCAACTTTTTTTTTTCTCTTATAAAAAAACACTTTCTGTTGACCTTTCTTAATATTTTTTAACAAATTGCCAATTATCCTGTTGCGGAACATTCGTTTACGAATGTCCCTAAACTGTTGTTTCCTTCTACTATCATGCACAGAGTTATCTCTTGCTCTAGCAGTAACACTTTTTCATTGGCCTTTCCTTTCCGTTTAAATTGCTTCTCTTTTTCTGGACTGAAACATTTTCTGTAGTAATATTTTTTTTACTACAAATATTACTTATGAATGATTTCGTGGTCTTACCCGGTGCTTTCTTGGTGACTTGACAACTTTTTTTTGTAGAGGACTGCTGCAGTATTTGATACACCTGCTGTCTTTGACGTTTTGCAGCCTTTCTAAATCTATCCTTGGTTGGCATGCTGAAATCTTGAAATGATCTGCAGTTGAATCTGTGGTAAAATATAATAAAAAATGTTATTAACCACTATTACCAAACAGTAAATCAATAACAGTCATCAAAAACTTAACACACTACTTGACATTTTTACATAGAATATTTTTTAGTGCTTGGCAAATTTAGAATACAGAAATAGCAGAAAAGAAATGGAATTCATATTCATTTTACCTGTGCTCTTTTATATGTGAATCTGATCTAATTTTATGAGCATATTTTAATATTTTATTGAAGACACTACACATAACCTGTTTTTGAAGGTGTCTTTATTTTTAAATGAAACGGTTTACATTTTTACTTTTCATTTATTATACATTTTTAAAATAAATGTTTATAGTTCCATAGGCTCAAGCACGTCAGCTTCCCACCCTATGTCATACAATTCTGACAAATCAGCATCCTCATAATTTTCTTCATCATCCTCAGAATTTAAATCATCCAAGGGATCTACTTCCACTGACGTTTCAATTACAAGTTCAATGATAATGTCATAATCAACTGATTGCTGATTGTCACTCATGGTTGATGTTGTCGTTATCTTTAAAGAAAGAGAACAACAATGAGATGTTGCAGAGTAAGAGACAAATCTCAGAGATTATAATAGTAAAATTGTTTAACAAGAGTAACATTTTGCAGCTATTATTTAGCCATGTCCAGCGATGCTGAGGAGGTGAAGCCTATGTCCAAGTTTTCAGTGAACAGGACTCATCTCTTCTTAACCTTGGATAAGCCTCACCGACTCTGTGTCCCCTGCTCATACTTAAATGTACAGGGGCAGATTTATGCTAAATGGCGCATCCCCACGGATGCACCAGTTAATGTGCACCGCTGCTCTGCCAGCCATAGTGTGCCGAATTTACAATGTGGAGCACTATTGAGCAAAAACAGCACAGATGCGTCACACATCTGTGCCACAAAAGCAGCACATTGCAGGAATCACGTCATAAGCGCGACATGTCTACTGCAATGCACAGGAGGAACCCTCACATTGCATGGTGCATCACTTTTTATGCCTGTTTCAAACAGGCATAAGGATTTGATTCAGCAATGCTATAAAGCTGACTCAGTGAAATCTTCTAAATTTCACTGTGTTAGTTTTACAGGGCTTTCTTGCAAATTAATGCATACCTTGCAACAAAACACCTATATGAAAACTGACGCAGGTTTCATGTGGCACAGGACTTTACAGCATGACACATCTGCCTAGATGCATCAATTTTTAAATATGTCGCCACATAGCAAATCTTTTGCACCACGGCTGCGTCACAAAAGTGACGCACAGCAGCGCAAAAGAGGCACACGGCTATCATAAATCTGTCCCTAACATGTTAAATGATTGATTCAGGATGACGATAAGGTGTGGCCTATCCAGAGGTTTGTTTAAGGTGAGGCCTACTCAGGGTTGCAGATCAAATTTACGCTTGTTGAAGAATACAGAGGAGATAATACATGTGAAGGCCTACTAATGAAGTAAGTCATGTCCACTTCACTCTTGAACAAAGGCCAGACCTCTTTTGTGTCCGTGGACAGACCTTAACTTCATCTGCTCAATGTCATTCGTAAACTTAAGAAACACAGGTGATGTAATTGAAAAATGTGGAGTTTCTTTTCCTCATTTTACAATTACATCACCTGTGTTTCCTTTGCTTAGGTACCTCATAGTGCAGATGGAGTCTAGCATATCAAAGAGTACACAGAAGTTGAGCAGTGTATACAACAATTTTCACATTTACAGAAGACTCATCTTCTTATCTTGTTGGAGATGAAGTGAGGCCTGTCTTGCAACATGGTGCATCTTTTGCATCACTGCTTCATCGGTTTCATGTGGCACAGGTTTTTTACAGCATGACACATCTGCCTAGATGCATCAATTTGTAATTTTGTCGCCACATAGCAAATCTTTTGCACCGCCACTGCGTCACAAAAGTGACGCACAGTGGCGCAAAAGAGGCATACACCTATCATAAATCTGTCCCTAGCATTTTAAATGATTAATTCAGGATGACGATAAGGTGTAGCCTATCCAGAAGTTTGTTTAAGGTGCATGAAGCTCTAGCAGTACATATCCAGAAATGTAATTGATTTCAAAAAACGTTTTTAAACACAACATATAAATCAATTGTATACCTACATTCATGGGGAAATGACTTAAAATGAAATTAAAATAGTTTGTGAGGAAAAGGAATGCTTTTAAAATTTATGACAAGGAAATAATGGTGTCTGCTTCTTCATTTCATTTCTCTTCAGCATTTTGGGTCACTTTTAACATGGCTATGTAACTCAAAGAATCAAAATCTAAATTTGCCAAGCACAGGTGGGAGCATATTTACAAGGAATTTGCACCACGGGGAAAGGTCTTAAATTAAAATGGGAAAAATAACATCAGAGACACTCAAATGCCTTATAAAGAAGCAGACACCATTATTTCCTTGTCATAAATTTTAAAAGCATTCCTTTTCCTCAAAAACGATTTTCAAGTCATAATTTGAAAACACTGCACATGGGGAAATGACTTAAAATGTCCTTAAGACACATGAAAGCGTTTTTTGATTGCCTTTGCAGCATTTTTGGGTCACTTTTAACATGGCTATGTAACTCAAAGAATCAAAATCTAAATTTGCCAAGCACAGGTGGGAGCATATTTACAAGGAATTTGCACCACGGGGAAAGGTCTTAAATTTAAATGGGAAAAATAACATCAGAGACACTCAAATGCCTTATAAAGAAGCAGACACCATTATTTCCTTGTCATACATTTTAAAAGCATTCCTTTTCCTCAAAAACGATTTTCAAGTCATAATTTGAAAACACTGCACATGGGGAAATGACTTAAAATATCCGTAAGACACATGAAAGCGTTTTTTGATTGCCTTTGCAGCATTTTTGGGTCAATTTTAACATGGCTCTGTAACTCAAAGAATCAAAATCTAAATTTGCCAAGCACAGGTGGGAGCATATTTCCAAGGAACTTGCCCCACGGAGAAAGGTCTTAAATTAAAATGGGAAAAATAACATCAGAGACACTCAAATGCCTTATAAAGAAGCAGACACCATTATTTCCTTGTCATAAATTTTAAAAGCATTCCTTTTCCTCAAAAACGATTTTCAAGTCATAATTTGAAAACACTGCACAGCTCCTATGCACAAAAACACCCTGTCAGTACTAATACTTCACATTTTCTCCAATTACAATTTCTCAAAGAAACAAAATCTATTTGTAAAACACTTGAGACAAAGCAACATTTTAAAAACACAACTTTCTTCATAATTTTCTCCTTAAAGCACACTATTCTCTATCTAAATTAAATAAATCTTTTCTCACCTTAGCAAATACTTTATGAGTTTCAAAACAGTCTCAGAAATACACCAATTTGTCTTCAGCAGAACAAAGGGTATGCACTCCAGAGGCTGCAGCTATAGAAAGCACAGAAATGCTGTAATTCATCACACATATCTCTCATGTCACCCAATCAAAACTCTTCCCTCACTTTTTTCAAATCAAAACCCTACCCCCCTCTGCCCTCTCTGCCTTTTTTGCATAGCAACCACCTCCTGGAAGGCCTCTGGTGTTTGCAAGTTCACACAACAATGTTTCAATTGAACTCTGAACTCTCAGTGCACCTGCATATCCAGTGCAATCTTTCATTTAATGATTTTTTATTGACCATTCAAAATACATCTTTCAAAGAACTCATCCATGCACCCTAACTTTCTGTTTTCAGCAATCAAAATCCACCAATCACTGTTACTGCTTCATTAACACAGAAACTCCACAGTTTTTTTCATTTTAAACTCTTTTTTTTTCAACTGCCATTTCATTACCACACTTCATCTGACTGCAGCAGAACCTTCTCTCACCATGTTTTCTGTCTGGATTGTTGGACATAGTTACATCTATTGGGCTCAGAGGTATGCTGAGAACAGAAATTTACCTAACCTCAATTTACAAGATGTGGAAATTAAGTGGTTTGGCCACAGAGGATTAAAATGTCACCAATTGATACCATTGGTGAAAACCTTTATGCATTTGCCTAAACCTGACCTGTTAATTTTGCACTGTGGAGGTAATGACTTGGGCACTTTGACTGGTGTAGGTCTGGAAATGCTTTTAAAGGACACCTTTGAGCAATTGATGGCACTTTTTCCTCAAACTGCCTTGGTATATTCAAATATATGCCAAAGACAGAAATGGAGGTGGTCGAACCAATTTTGTCCACAAATTGAGAAGTCGAGGAAGCATGTAAACAAATCTGTTTCAGCTTACATGAGAGACAATGGAATGGGCTCCGTGTACAACAATAACTTGCGTTACTACATGCAAGATATCTACAGAGGAGATGGAGTTCACTTCTCAGATGAGGGCAACAGAATTTTCATTTTGAATTTAAGACTGTGCATTGGTACCTACTTATAAGTACCTAAATGTACCATAAACCCAAAAGCTCTTCTCAGAGCTACCCTACATCTGATCACTCACAATGATTATTTTACTCTAACTTTTTTCAGTAATTTTCAACAAAGTACGCTCCCCGGGGCGCTACCCGGTACGCGAACCGGAAGCTAACCGCGCAAATATTTTTTTTAAAATGTTTTTTTTTTTGCACATATGCAGACATGCCAACCCTCCCGATTCAAGCGTGAGACTACCGATTTCAAGGCTAGTCTCCCGCCTCCTGATTCCTGAAAGCAAAACCCGATTCCTCGGGGTTTCAGCTGACAATGCTTGGTATTGTGTAAAGTGCCAATTCTTCCATCAATAGTCAGAGTGGCCATGCAGGGGCTCTAGAAGGGGTGAAAAACAAAACAAAGCGTCATTAACAAGGGATTGGGAATGATCTTTAAGGACCTGTGAAGAATTGGGGTGGGGGCTGTGTCTGTGCACAGGAAGCTGGTTTAGCCCGGGCTGTCACACAGGGGTTTAGGGCGGGGGGAGCATGCACTGCCAGCAACCTGCCAGGCCGGTGCACAACACTTGCATCACCCTCTCTCTGTCTGCCATTGCGCTCCATGCTTCTGAATGGTATGAAAAAAATGTGCATTTGTATTTCAAATGTCAAATCCTGCAGCAGCACACTTCCAAAGTCCACACATGACAGTAACCCGATTCAAGGCCCCATTCTCCCGATTTTTTTTTTTTTTTTAAATCTCCCTCTTTGCTCTTCTGAAATGTTGGCATGTATGCATATGGGCCTCCTCAGCCATCCTCAGAAAACCTAGGGGGTCAAAATACGTCTACCGTGTCCCCTTCTACCCATTCTGAACATTATTTGCCCTCCATCTTGTATCTTAATTCGACCGAAACACAAAATGGTGGACTCCCGTAACGCTTCAGGTTCGCGTACCGGGGCGCTCGCCAGTTCGTGTACCGGGTCGCTCCCATGGAAGCGCACCATCAAAAAAGGTGGGAATGTAATGTACAGAAAAGCGACTGGAGACACTTTCACCAAATATAGATTAGCTCATACTACATACCAATCCCTACCATTTTCACAAATTTGATTGAAATTCCATTTAGCCATTTAGCCTGTAGACCTCTCTAAATACCGTGAGGTAAATTACTTCACAAAACACATCTGAAGTGTTGGAATTGACAACCAATGAAAATGTTACTTTCATTTTCTACTTTTTTTACCTGACATTTCATTGGTTATATACCTGAATATATATAAAGGAAGAGAAGGAAACACAGCCATTTTGACTACTACTTCCTGGTGTACATTTCAATAGGATTTTCACTAATCACTTCAACTTCTTTGTAAAGGTAAGTTGTTATTTTAAAAACTGAAGTATATTGTGCACTATAAGTTAATATGGTAAACTTTTTCTGATAGTTATATACTATCCCTCTGTAGTAGTTATAGATTTAGATAGACTTCTCTGTTATAGTTATGGATGGAGTTAGGTTTCTCTTGTATAATTATGAATTTACTTACGTTAAATCACATACACTTTTTTATATTCCTACTTCCACTCTGATACTATACACTGCCCAAAGATAAATTCACTGATAAAAACTGCCTATCTAAAATGAATCCCAACAGTGCCCTATCTGTACTAATATATTTTTTTTATCCAAATTTCAGGCAAAATGGAAGGCGAACAGAAAGTTTCATTTCAAATTGTCCTGCAAGACAGCAACCAAGAAATAATTGATCCAAATTATATAGAATTTATGGATGAAACTTGGGACCAAGAACTACTGCAATGTGTGCAAGCAGTAGATGTCCTCCTTGAAAATGAGGACATTTTACACACTCAAACATTACAAGCTATGTTCAATGAAAATAACGACATTTCAGACAGTGAAATGTTAGACATTTTATTAAATTTTGAAACACAATCACAATAATAAATAATTGCTTAAAAAATAAAGAAATTAAAAAATAATCAACAAAACAAACAATCAATTAACATACAATATTTGAAAAGTCTATCATTCTTTTTTCCTTATAGTACGCTCCCCAGACCGCTTCCCGGTTCGCGAACCGGGCGCTACCCACGCAAAAAAACCAAAACTTTTAAAGCCTCCACATCAAACCTAGGGGGTCAGGGAGGATCTACTATGCCCCCTTATGGTCATTTCCCCCTTTGTTTTGGCCTCCTCTTGTCTCTCGATCCTACCGAGAGACAAGATGGCGGCCGCTACGGACTGTTTGGAATGTTTACAGACGCCGGAGAACCAATCAGCTTCGCTTCGCAAAGCTCCGTAACGCGAAAAATACGCGAAGCGGAGCGCTGCCCGGAGCGCTGTTACAGATATATATCTTTTTTTGAACGTTAATTTCTCAAAATCCACTGGAGCACATATATTGAGACCTAGCAAAGGCACATCGGGCTACCAGTCCCTACAATTTTGCCAAGTTTCGTGCAAATCCATTCAGCCGTTCGGGCTAAAAGTGAGGCCAACCGCCCTATGGAAATTAACATGGGAAAAACGCGTTTTGGGACCCCCCTTTTTTCTCGGCCCCCCCTTGACGAACCCCCCCCAAATTTTCAGGGGCTGCTCAGAAACAAAATGTTCCATTTTCCTGAAAATTTCAGCCAATTCCGTCCACAAACGCCAAAGTTATTAGACATAGAATTTTCAAAAATCCCATAGAGAAAAAATCCTAACTATATATACCTACTGGCGACCGCCAGTAGGTAATATGTATATATATATTATTAACATTGAGTTTTCCATAGGGTGGTTGGCCTCACTTTTAGCCCGAACGGCTGAATGGATTTGCATGAAACTTGGCAAAATTGTAGGGACTGGTAGCCCGATGTGCCTTTGCTAGGTCTCAATATATGTGCTCCAGTGGATTTTGAGAAATTAACGTTCAAAAAAAGATATATATCTGTAACAGCGGACCGGGCAGCGCTCCGGTTCGCGGACTTTACGCGTAACGGAACTTCGCGTAGCGAAGCTGATTGGCTCTCCGGCGTCTGTGAACATTCCAAACAGTCCGTAGCGGCCGCCATCTTGTCTCTCGGTAGGATCGAGAGACAAGAGGAGGCCAAAGCGAAGGGGCAAATGACCATAAGGGGGCATAGTAGATCCTCGCTGACCCCCTAGGTTTGACGTGGAGGTTTTAAAAGGGTCCCGCGGGGCAAAAAAAAATAATAATAATAATAATCGAACGGCTGAATGGATTTGCACGAAACTTGGTAAAATATTAGGGACTGGTAGCCCGATGTGCCTTTGCTAGGTCTCAATATATGTGCTCCAGTGGATTTTGAGAAATTAACGTTCAAAAAAAGATATATATCTGTAACAGCGCTCCGCTTCGCGTAACGGAGGTTTGCGAAGCTGATTGGTTCTCCGGCGTCTGTAAACATTCCAAACAGTCCGTAGCGGCCGCCATCTTGTCTCTCGGTAGGATCGAGAGACAAGAGGAGGCCAAAGCGAAGGGGCAAATGACCATAAGGGGGCATAGTAGATCCTCCTTGACCTCTTAGGTTTGATGTGGAGGTTTTAAAAGGGCCCCGCGGGGAAAAAAAAAAATAATAATAATAATCGAACGGCTTAATGGATTTGCACGAAACTTGGCAAAATTGTAGGGACTGGTAGCTCGATGTGCCTTTGCTAGGTCTCAATATATGTGCTTCAGTGGATTTTGAGAAATTAACGTTCAAAAACAAGATATATATCTGTAACAGCGCTCCGCTTCGCGGAGATAAAATTATATCTGTATTACCTAGCTGTTGCTAACACCAGTTAGCGACGGCTAGTAGGAGATAGCGACCATCTTGGGCCCCACTTTGCATGTGAGTGATATTTATCACTAATGACATGCAAAGTGGGCATGCCAAGATGTTAGCGACTGGAAACAGTCGCTAACATCGCTATCTCCTATTATCAACTTTTGGAAATATTCGAGATAAGCGCGAATATCTCCAAAAGCTAGCACCTGCCCTGAGCAGTTCTTAGCCATGTTATCCAATGGGAGGTGGATAACATGGCTAAGAGCATTAGCTCGGTAATGCATGAATATCGCTGAGTTTTCAGCGATATTAATGCATTGCGGTCGTTTATTATCGTATTTGCGATAAACCTTGATAATAGCAAGGTTTATCTGCGATAATTTCTGACGATGCTTAGCGGTAAAAAAATCGTTGCTAAGCATCGTTAGGGATAAATATCGCTTAACTTTGGTAATATGCCCCAACGTCTGTTAACGTTCGATTCGAAGGAAATCAGGAAGTGTTGAAAAACATTGTCTGCGCCATCTTGTCTTTTTTCAAATGCCACACTTTTGTCGTGCACGGCAGTCATTTTAGATGCCTTGACCAGACCCACTCTGTGCACGCTGTCGATCCTTAGCATGGCTCCCCACCCTCGCAAGCATCTCCCCCAGGCAGTGGTCACCCCCGCTCTCTGTCTTATGCATGGGTAATAAACCTCCCCCCATCTGCGCTGCTCTTCCCTGAGAATCACACCCTGTGCCCGCCCGACACCTCCCTTTCGCCCTATTCACTACCGCACCCTCTGACACTCCTTTTCCTCTGTGTCCGATTGTCCAGGCTGGTCCTAGGGTATCAGCTAGCCCTGCAGATGTAGTTTATGGCCCCAGCTGTAAAGAATCACCCCTCTTCAAAGGAGTTATAGTAGATCAAGGCCCACACTCGATGAGATCCGTCACAGCAGACGCGTTCCTATTATCTGAAAACCATCCTGTATTGTGATTGGGGAGGGGACCGAGCCTGAAGCGGAAGATTCCAGGGATGACTCTTTGTACATCAAAGTTTTTACAATTATGTGTCACATTAAAAATATATAGCACTCCGACAAAGTAGTAAGATTATAAAACTTTAATAACTTATAAATATATACAAGAAAACAAAAATAGTAATAACATATAAACATTTTTAGGGAAAAACAACGAAGTAGCGGTCGGCTGTGCGAATAGTCCCAACGCAGCACAACGTCCAGATTTCCGGCGTGGGGCGTCGCGGGGGGTGGGTCATCAGTAGCAAACTGTTGTGCGAATAGTTCCAAGGCAGCAGAACGATGGCACCAAGGTGATGTCCAGTAAGTTGCCGCACTGGTTTTGGTATCCTACAATGCTGCTCCGAATAACGGCGTGGGGCGCCCCGGGGGAGGCGGCGTGAACGGGCCTCTCCAGGTGGAGTGTCATCTGTTGTAGTGGGGCGCCCCTTTACCGTTTCAGTTGCCATTCCGTCCGTTTTTGGTCCACTGTGTCAAAATCCGCCATTCAGCTGAGTTGCGCCCACTCTTGCGGTGCAGCGATAGGCGGCTGTCACAGGACTCTCAAAATGGCGGCAGGCTCTTTCCTTTTTGGGCCTGGTCCACTGAAATGGCCCTGGGACACCTTGGAAATCGGACGCTTGTCTGCTAGGTCTTGGACCCCATTCTCAAAAGCGTCCCCTCCGCCTTGAGGATTCATCAAAAGTTTTGGGGGCCCCCGACTCCTGCAGGCTTCTGGTGGGGAGCGGCTGCCATGATTGCTCGCGGAATGACCACGACGGAGCTACGAGATGGTGGTGCTCTCATGCTGACGCCAGCTTCAGTCTGAAACATCCAGAAACAAGGTGGGGCTTTCATCGTTTGGGAAAAAAAAAAGTTTTCATCCAATGAAAAGTGTTGTTTTTAGGTCATATGATCAAGCCTTCCATCATTAGGAAACCAAAAGTAAAATGAACCAATGAAAAGTTTTATAAACAAGTCACATGACCTGTTATGCGGCATAGGGTATAAAATGCGGAGAAAATACGTTGGCACGTGAGGCGGCGTCAGTAGCGGACCGATGTGCGAATAGGCCGAAGGCAATACAACGCACCAAGATCCGGATGGCACCGAGGTGGTGTCCAGCAAGTTGCAGCACTGGTGTGGCCATCCTACAATGTTGAAAGTCGGCGTGGGGCGCCCCGTTGGCCTGTGAGATGGCGGCAGTAGCGGACCGATGTGCGAATGGGGCCAAAGGCAGCGCAACAATATTTTCGGAATAGAAGACACCACAAGGCGCTGAGATGCCAAGATCCGGATGGCACCGAGGTGGTGTCTAGCAAGTTGTGGCACTGGTGTGGCCATCCTACAATGGTAAAAGTCGGCGTGGGGCGCCCTGTTGGCCTGTGAGATGGTGTCAGTAGCGGACTGATGTGCGAATGGGGCCAAAGGCAGCGCAACAATATTTTCTGACTGACACCACAAGGCGCTGAGATGCCAAGATCCGGATGGCACCGAGGTGATGTCTAAGTTGCGGACCGATGTGCGAATGGGGCCAAAGGCAGCGCAACAATATTTTCTGTATGGAAGATACCACTAGGCGTTGAGATGCCAAGATCCGGATGGCACCGAGGTGATGTCTAGCAAGTTGCTGTACTGGTGTGGTCATCCTACAATGCTGAAACTCGGCGTGGGGCGCCCCATTAGTCTGTGAGATGGCGTCAGTAGCGGACCGATGTGCGAATAGGCCGAAGGCAGCACAACGCGCCAAGATCCGGATGTCACCGTGGTGGTTTCATAGTTGAGAGGCACTTCATCTGCAGTGGGGCGCCGAGATCCGGATGGCACCGAGGTGATGTCTAGCAAGTTGCTGTACTGGTGTGGTCATCCTACAATGCTGAAACTCGGCGTGGGGCGCCCCATTAGCCTGTGAGATGGCGTCAGTAGCGGACCGATGTGCGAATAGGCCGGAGGCAGCACAACGCGCCAAGATCCGGATGTCACCGTGGTGGTTTCATAGTTGAGAGGCACTTCATCTGCAGTGGGGCGCCGAGATCCGGATGGCACCGAGGTGATGTCTAGCAAGTTGCTGTACTGGTGTGGTCTTCCTACAATGCTGAAAGTCGGCGTGGGGCGCCCCATTAGCCTGTGAGATGGCGTCAGTAGCGGACCGATGTGCGAATGGGGCCAAAGGCAGCGCAACAATATTTTCTGAAGAGAAGACACCAAAAGGCGCTGAGATTCCAAGATCCGGATGGCATCGAGGTGGTGTCTAGCAAGCTATGCAGTTGAGTTGTGTGCGCACTTGCGGCGAATAGGTCGAAGGCAGCATAACAATGTTTTCTGAATAGAAGACACCACCAGGCGTTGAGATTCGGTTACCACCGAGGTGATGTCTAGCAAGTTGCCGCACTGGTGTGGCCATCCTACAATACTGCTCCGAATAACGGCGTGGGGTGCCCGAAGGGGGGGGGGGAGGCGGCGTGAACGGGCCTTCCTAGGTGGAGGCTCGTCTGCTGTAGTGGGGCGCCCCTTTACCGTTTCAGTTGCCATTCAGCTGAGTTTCGGCTGCTCTTGATGCTACAGCGACAGGCGGCAGCAACAGGACTCTCAAAATGGCGGCCTGTTCTTTGGATTTGGGCCTGGTCCACTAAAATGGCCCTGGGACACCTTAGAACTCGGACGCTCGATTTTTTTTTCCTTTCCTGTACATGCAAAAAAAGGTAAATGCCCGGTACGTTACACGCTTCATCTGCCACGATGAACTCTCCAGAGGAACCGAAAAAAAATATAGTTATGGTAACTATACCATGCATCGTCATATGGAGAGGTGGCACCAATTAATTATAGTGCTGCATAAAAGAGAGATTTGGAGGAGAACCCCTGACCTGCTAGTACATTCATCAAAGAAGTGGCACTGACAGCATCAGAGGCAAGGGAAACGGTCCCAAATATTTAGAAGAACTTTGGAAAGATTAAAATGACATGTTTAGATTGTGGCAAATTAATTTCATGTGGACAGATGAGTGTTACTCTAATAAATACAGCATATGAACATCATCATAGTCGATGGTTGGTAGAGACATTTTGACTATATCCTGGACCTGCCCGTCCTCGCCCAAAATGGCGCCGGAATAAATGGGACTCGTAACTCCTTGTTGTGTACTGGTTGCAGAACCTTGAAATCACGAGATACGTATGCAGTTTTGAAGCACATGGCGGGCGGGGACGAGAATTGTTTGAATATTTCGACATCCCTATTGATATTAAGTTCTGATGTGTTATTGATTACTGTACTATTGAAAGTTCGAATTAACGTCACCCATGGTACTTGCCCGCAAATGTATATCTAGATAATTTTATTGTAACTGGCCCTGTCGTATTTTAATTATAAAATGTACGTCCACCGATTCCGTAACTGTTAGACACCTTAGTTCTTGCAACCTAATGGCCCGCCCGTTACGTTCCTCTACAGTGTAAATGTCTACTCATCATATACGATTACAGTTTGCTCCGTGGCCGGCCCACGTGGTTATAGGCTCGTATTTGTATAATGAAATTTTCACAATAAAGGTTTTTAAAAGAAAACATGGTAGTAGTATATACATTGGTAAAGTTTTTAATAATAGTCACTGTTTTAGAATCATTAAAAGGCAAGTGAAATAAAGCAGACCAATTACATGAAGGGTAAAAGGTATAATACGAAGGAACGCAGTAAAGATAAATGGTCAAGGGCTGTTGTGTTTTCTATTCCTGCAACATAAAGTGATCGATAAGAATCTCATATTCAGGCGTATCGGCGACTAAGACAGCAGGTCGACCCTCTTTTGCTCAACGGCTCCGTCATGGGACGAAGAAACGCTCTTTTTTTCGAAAAAAGAATATATTTTACTTGCAGGACAGTTGTAAATTTTCCGGGAAAGTACATTAGCCTGGAACATTATAACATATATTTAAGAAAAAATAATGTTCGGAAGTAATAAAAAGCGTAATTTTTAGGTCATATGACCAAGCCTTTCATCATTAGAATAAGAAAAGTAAAATGAACCAATGAAAAGTTTTATTAACAAGTCACATGACTTGTTATGCTTACGTTACGCGCTGCGCGCCCCGGATGACTTCCGGATGCGCTAACGCGGCGCGTCATATGACGCATTACGCGACAACGCAGGTCCAGAATATAGTCAAAATGTCTCCACCAACCAGCGGTCGGAACACAACCCCTTTCAGCAGGCTAAATAGTTCTGTTAAATGACAACAGAAGGGACAGGCAACAAGAACCATCAGTCAAAGAGGGGAGGGCTAGTTCTTCTCTAACGGGTTACATTGGGGCGCTACCGGAACTGATCGAATTGGTAGTCTACAGTGTTTCTGGATGTTTCAGACTGAAGCTGGGGTTAGCATGAGAGCAGTACCATTTCGTAGCTCCGTCGTGGCCATTCCGCAACCAATCATGGCAGCCGCTCTTTATCGTTATTTTGGGCGGGGTGGGTGGCGGAGCCGAGCTGTTTTGCAGCCATCATTGTGTGGAGTTCAGTTCATCTCACTAGTTTTGTATTTGTCATGAGGGGTTGTTCCTAATGTTTCTATTTTAGCGAGGTCAAAAAGAGATCCCGTTAGTGGCCTACTGATTTTGCTCGATTCCTTTTCTTTTTTTTTTTACACGATTTTTCGTTATCTGCAAAGACTAAACAGAGTATTGCGACTCTGTGTTTGTTTGTACATAGAAAATGAACCAAAGAGAACCAATTCTAAAACAGTAAATACTTGCATAACAATCAATCAAATGGAGAGAGAAGCAGGCACGGCGTATTACAACGGGGGCAAAGGCCTGCGTTAACTACCCTTCACTATGTGCAAAGAGAGAGTACTCCTAATAGAAATGAGGGGGGGGGCACCATTCAAAGCAGATCAGTGTGCATAAACACGAAAATGTTTTCACTTACCACGTACTTGACATTCGACAGCTTATGATATTTGCTATTAAAAAACCATTGAAATTCACTGAAAAAAACATAGGTTATAGATCATATATAGTTAGGAATTAGCATTTACAAAACCTTGAAAATTCACTGAAAAAACCATAGGTTATAGACCATATATAGTTAGGAATTAGCATTTAAAAAACCTTATTTTACTCACACAAAACCATTGAAATTCCATATATAGTTAGTTGCACTAACTATATATCGCGCACCCGCAATCCACTGCTGATGATGTCACATATTACATCATTCATGACATGGTCAGTGACATCACTGATGACATCACTGATGACATCTCAAATGACATCACTGATGACATCACTGATGACATCTGAAATGACATCACTGATAACATCTCAAATGACATCACTGATGACATCTCAAATGACATCACTGATGACATCACTGATGACATCTCATTTGACATCAATGACCACATCACTGATGATATCATTCATGTGACAATACAATGCATCTCCTCACACTTTAATATAACCTCTGTTACACCCAGTGTTAAATACAGAGTATAATTTTTGAAACCATTGACACACCAATACTAGTTACTACATACGCACTCAGTGATTCCTATGTTTACACACACATTCACTCATTTACCCATACAATCATTCATACATACAATCACTCATCTTTACAACACTATCATATGCACTCATACACCTATACAGACTCTCACACTCTGTCACTCATCCATGGAGTTACTCACACACCAAGTCAGTCCTGTAAATAATCAATCACACTTCCATTTTCTAATCTATACAGTTAAACATAGAGCACCTTACATTTTGAAACATATACTAACACATACTTACTCTCTTATACAATCATTGATACAAGTACACATTGATCTGCACAGAGTCACACACCTCCCAGCCAGCCACACACACACTCAGTCTCCCATACAAATACTTGGGCAATCAATCAATAACCCATATAGTTACTCATATAGCTACTGACCAACACATGCAGCAGTTTACAGAACAACAGACATAATGATGCACAAATTAAGACAGTTTAGTCACTAACCCATGCACTCAGTGAGACACATTTAATCACTCACTCATACAGTCAGTCACGCACCTACTAAATCTTTCATCCAGACACTTCTACATCTACTCATTCTTCAATATGTAAAACATATTTAAACTTTACAGAAACACACAGTCACTGGATGATGTCATCAGTGATGTCATTTGAGATGTCATCAGTGATGTCATCAGTGATGTCACTGACCATGTCATGAATGATGTAATATGTGACATCATCAGCAGTGGATTGCGGGTGCGCGATATATAGTTAGTGCAACTAACTGTATATGGAATTTCAATGGTTTTGTGTGAGTAAAATAAGGTTTTTTAAATGCTAATTCCTAACTATATATGGTCTATAACCTATGGTTTTTTCAGTGAATATATATATATATGTGTATATATATATATATATATATATATATATATATATATATACATATATATATATATATATATATATATATATATATATATATATATATATATATATATATATATATATATATATATATATTACCTATGCCAGTAGGTAGTTATAGTTAGCACCTATTTTCGATAGGAAATCAGCAACATTCTATTTGGAATAACTTTGGCGCCGGTTGACGAATCTTCGCAAAATTTTCAAAACTGGTGGGGTGCTCCGATCTGCTCCTATCCTGAAAGTCTCGGGGTGATTCGTCAAGCGGGGGCCGAGAAAAAAGGGGTCCCAAAACGTGTTTTCCCCATGCAATTTTTCATAGGGACCTTTAGCCTCAGCTACAGCCTGAACTGCTGTACAGAATTACACCAAATTTGGCAAAGAGGTATTCCTTAGATCAGACTCAGGCCTTTTGCTTAAATGGTGTAAATCCGTTCAGTAGCTCCTGAGAAAATGATATTTAAAAGTACATATATGTCTATGGACGCGGTGGATCCGCTTACCCTTAGCGCACCCTGTCGTGCACGAGCTGTATTCTAATTGGCTGTTAACACTCCACATCAGGAAGTGTTGTCAGCCAACTTGTGCCTCGGTAGAACCTAGGCACAAGAAACCTATAATAAAAATGTGCAAAAACGCGAAAAGGGGACAGGGTAGAAACACCCTGACCCCCGAGGCCTGCTCAGGGCGTCACACAAGGACCCCCAGGGCCAAAAAAAAATTGTTGTTGATGTTGGACTTGGGCCTTTTTGGCAGGTTCACCCCTAAACATTTTGCCTTTGCCCTCTGGCATGGTGGTAGTAATTTTAGGCCTCTGCGCACTTTAGCACTGTGGCCCAGTGTGTGTGCTGAGAGTGGCCTGCCCTCCCATAGGAATGTGTTGTGTCCTTAGTGGAAAGACACTAGGAGCCAGGTAGTATGTTCAAGACTTGTTTATTCAGTCGTCAGATCAGGTTACATATTAGATGACTCCAGCCAGCCTAGTGTGGTACCAGCACCACCAGGAGCAGCCTCCCTAGCTGCTCAGCCCATCTCCAACTGCCACATTCACCCCACTCAGTCACCCAGGCATTCCACGCATCACAGGCACACCAACATTCTATTACCAAGACACACACTGGCTGAGCAACTAGAGGCAGCAGGGCTAGAATACATGTTATATAATTATGTAGAATATAACATTACCTCTTTTTCTTTAAACAAAAGAAAACAATTACATTGCAATATAATCACATTACTAATCTCAAAGATGCAGCAAATGGAAAAAGCATCAAAGATGATGGAATCATTAAAACAGGTGAAAATCAAGAATAGAATACATTGCGAATCTCTAGAATGCAGCGAAAAGAAATCATTACTAGAACATATTTCTAAACGCTAGGATGCAGCGATGACAAAAATACATCACAAGAGAAAAACTTACTGAAAAGGAAAGATGGTTTAGATAAATACAACATAAGTGCAAAATCCCCATCCCCCTTCAAACGAGATTTTTTTTAATTCAAATCAGAACATTGCATTTTAACTCATATCAGAACCTAGCATTATCTTCCACATACTCTGTAAATGAAAAGCACTATGACCCCAAAGGATAACCAAGAATAGTGCTAAAGATAAAATTACCTAGAACATAATCCCAAAAGTAGGGAAAACCAAACAAATGGGTCGTCACCCATATTTCCAACCATAAAGGTACTGTGCACAACTATGAAAGGGATCCCACAACCAACCCTGCGTAGGAGTACACACTTTCCCATTAAAAACACACAAAATGGGAACTGACTAAAGATCCAACATGGGAACTAACTCATGTACCAAACCCCATGCAGAGGTTACACTCCAATAAGTGGGAGTAACTAAACTAATGACCATCCCTGGTGAGAGGGAACAGTGAAAACCAAAACATTAACCAGTGGCATCACAACATTAAAAGGCTATCTGAAAACACCATAAAATCTAAATAGAATTTACACTACAGCCTTTAAACTCAAAACAATGAGCACTCTGGAACACACCGGTGAACGATGTCTCACCCGAGTTGTAAAGGATTTCACTTACCCTGAAGAAGAGAAAACAAAACAACACAAAGCAAAAATTGCAAGATATTTCTTTTATACACTTGTGAAAAGTCACAAAACCCAAGACACATTTCAGTGTAAACACTAATGTAAACTCTAATGTGGTGAAAATAAACCCACACCCAAAGTTAAATACAAAAGTGCGATCTGTATATACTCTTAGTTCAAGAGCAGACATGACTTTCTTAGTTACCAAAAACGCTTCCTGAAGGGCAGCTCTCCGAGTGAAGAACAATGAAAAGTAATTTCCTTCTACATACTTGAAGAATCTTCAATCCAAGTCCTGTGCTGCCAAACGTCACGTGATCTCCGACATTCTTGACCCGGAAGATTTGCACTAAGAATTCCTACCAGATGTACAGAACATGAACATGACCAACTCCTCGTTGTGCCTAAACTTCATTCCACCACTTTGAAACTGACATAAAAATCCCTCATAGGCGAATCTTGAGTGAAACCACTTTTTCTTTGTTTAAACTTTATTGACAAAGCGCCGTAGTTAACAGATCAAAAAGGGAAGATCCTAAAATGGCGGCACGTTTTTTACGTAAAACCGTGATGCTCCCAGCACGTCTTTGGTATTCCTCCATGAACAAAGAGGGACGTCATCGGAATCCGAAGCGTCCGGCACTGAAGTAAGACACGCGCTTTCATATTTGAACTATGTGATCAGTTGAACTGTTAAAAAAAACCGAGGGGACAGCCAGGGATCAAAAATGAAGAAACAGAGAATTGAATGTTGACTAGCTACAACTCCAAAAGAATATACGATGATGGCAGGGCAGGGTCATGCCACTAATGTCATATTACCAATCGCAGCCCTCAGACAGTAAACAGGCAGTTTTCCAACAGCTGACATCGAGGGAACACCAGGCAAAAGAAACGATGGTTACTTTAAACAGGCAGCTGCAACATGAAAAGCAGAACGAAGGAGATGTATACATTTGGTAACACTCATCTTGGTTATACACACTTCAAGGAATTAGTTAGAGCCATCAAAGTACATAAGGGTACGTCTCCTCTGTACAACTACTGCATGTAGAAAGTACTTGCATCTTTATTACTGAAAAATCGTGCCTGGCTTAAAGTTGTAAGAAAGCAAACATGTCATAAATAAACGTTGTTAGATACTATGAGACACTATAACTATGACACTGGAAGATTTGTAATCCGCCTCGCACAAAAGTCAGATAACTACTAGTAAAACTCCATTTGTGTAGTCACTGCACGTACTTTAGTGATAACTACTTTGAGCTTACACATCTCAAATTGTGCCATGACTTAAAGACACTGTGAGCTCTGTAGTGCGTTGTGACTGTAACATCAATAACTGGTCCCTTTTGGCTGTACATGCCATAGATTGTGCCTTGAACTCTTTACAGTCACTTTGTTTAAAAGGCACTCTTCACACTTTAGTGTGATGTGGCTAGTCCACTAACACCTGGTTGTAGAGACGCTACCCATTCAACTCACAGTCATTCTTGTACTTTACCAAGTGGCTGGAACTCCAGGTGAGGTTGTAGTAAACTACTCCACCAACTCACTCTTGACCTATGTGGCTGGAACACCCAAAATCTGTTGTAGCTGTGCTACTTCTCCAACTCACAGTCGCTGTAGTATTCCCAGGCTGTAGTGTCAGATGGTGGTGACACTGCTTGTTGGGGCTGTCCATAGAAAGGACACTGGTGGGGCTGGCGCTGGCTTGCCTGGAAATACCTTCTTTTTTTTTCTTGAAGTTGCTTGTAGGATCTCTTGGTTGCTCTGTTACTTGCTTAGTTTCCTTGTTTCTATGTTGCTTAGCTGTACCAAGACTCACTGGGGTTCAAGACTGTCCTCGCTGCCAAAATTATGTTGTGTCCTTAGTAGAAAGACACCAGGAGCCAGGTAGTTTGTTCAAGACTTGTTTATTCAGTCTTCAGATCAGGTTACATATTAGATGACTCCTGCCAGCCCACCAGGAACAGCCTCCCTAGCTGCTCAGCCCATCTCCAACTACCACATTCACCCCACTCAGTCACCCAGGCATTCCACGCATCACAGGCACACCAACATTCTATTACCAAGACACACACAGTGGCTGAGCAGCTAGAGGCAGCAGGGCTAGAATACATGTTATATAATTATTTAGGATATAACAAAATGCCTGGGGGATATGCGTGTCCATGTTAGTTCCTAATATGTGGGGAGTGCAAGGTCGAGTTTGGTATGTGCAAACTCGTGAGAATAAATGCTGCGCAATGGTGTGCGCAGATTTATTGTGCCTAGTGGAGAAGTGCTACTTTTAGAAGTTGGCATTTCTTTGTGCTGTGAGATGTCAATTGCCTGTCTGGCTTGTGAGAGACAGGGGCTGGCTTGTGTGCTTGGCTCCAAGAGCCAGGGCGAGTCTGCCTTGTGGTGAATAGGGAGAACTGCATGTAGATGGGAGGGAGGAGTTGCACCTGGGACCTGAATAGAGCTGTGCCTTCCCTCCACAATGCAGGATCCACCTCCTGTGGTGCATCTGATGTCCCTGGCCTGTCCTGTGAGTAGAGAGGGGAGCTGTGCAAAACAAAGGGCTTCAGAACCAGTTGTATCTGGTTCTCCCCTTGCCTGCACATTTGAGAACAAAGGATTTAGCTGTATAAGAAGGGACTGTGACTCCAAGTAAAATGTTCTTGTTTGCTACTTGAATCTACAGTGTCAAAGATAGGAGTAAGCTTTCACTGCCCAAGCTTGCACAGGAACAGAAGTCGAATAATTCCCAACTCCCTCCTCAGGATCCCTCAAAGTCCGTTATAAAACTTGACCCTCAGCGACCCTACAGGGGGAAGGGGGAGTGGATAAAATAATAAAACAACAGAAGAGACTGCACTGGAACTGTTCTTACTGCTTCTATTGTTTAGTCCGTCCTGCAGACTCAACTTCGGAGAAACCCTAAATGTACCCAAAAAGAGAGGTTATCATACCACCTAACTACTCTAAATTCTATCTCTACTTTATCTTATTGTTATTACCTACGATTTCAGTAAACTTGCTACTCTTCTTTTATTAGTCTCCTTAGCTTTTTAACCTCTTCTTTGATGAGATGATGCCTATAGAACAAGACAGTGTTTACTCTGTTATTAGTTCCTATTGACTTATTTATTTTATTAATGCATTAGTTCCTTACCATCTCAGCTTCTTTAGTTGGCTTTAACTTTCTCCAGAATATCACTATCCTATGTACCTATACCCTACTCTAAACTACCTAATGTTATTCCTAATTGAGTACTATCCCTATCCTATTAGAATACTAACGTGTATCTGACTACAGGTGTTTAATTCTAATATACCTACTTCTCTATTAAGTATGTCTTTTTATTCTCTTACAAGTTTTCTAAGTATTGATATCTCTGGTAAGTATTTCTTAACTTTGTTTTTCTTCTGACATTTCTTTCCATAAATTGCATTCAAGAAATATTGCTCCTTAATGGTTTATTTATTCTAATTCACTTTTCTCTCCTTCTCGTTTTCACAGGAACGGTGTCATCGGTGGAGGCCTCTGGATAATGATGACGGCGAAGGTGAGTGAAGATTGACAGAAGCGGTAATATCAGCTTCTGTCCTCAGCGTTCTAACAGGTTCTTCTTTCACAGACGTTTATTAACATAACGCGGTAAAGAATTCTGCCCGTATTCGCACTAAATAGAACAAGACTGGCTCTGGTAATTCCCTCAGTGAAGTGCGCAATAACTCTAGATGGCACGCTTCACCTGAATCACCGCACCTGTGGAAAGCCTGAAAACTAGACCGCGTCTTCACTACTAGAGTTGGCGGCCATCTTGAAGTTTCACTCGTGACTCCAATACTTCCAACCATTGTTTTGGGGGCATTTCCCTTTGTCAACCCATCTTGGTTTACCTGATAAGGAGGAGATTATATGTTTAGTTTGCTTCAGAATTCTGACAACCAGGGGCGTGCTGCTTCAGGGGCGTGCTGCTGCAGGGGCTCAGGAGAAGGCTTGCCGCCCTGGGCTCTGCCCTGCCCCTGGATGCCTGGAGGACTTTCATTTGCTGAGGAGCTGGTTGCTCCATTTCTTACTTCAAGCCTTTTGCAGTTTGTTTGCACTCTGGGAGCGCTTTATTTTGAGCTCTCCCCCAGGAGGAAGGAGCGCATCTACTTGCCTTGGCAGCCCTGGGCTGCAGCTTGTGGAAGGGAAATGCTACGGTTAGTCCCTTCATTCAGACTCCCAGCTGCCCAGCAAATAGTGGGCAGCTGCCATGTTTAGATTTGCGCCAAGTGCGCCCCTGTGACTGACGCTGCATTGGCAGCGTGCCCTGACTTTGGACAGAGGACATTTAAGCTCCTTAGAGATGGCCAGTTGGCCCAGGGGACTAATAGGTTTGTAGGGCGCAAGGCCCTAGTGTGATTTTTATAGGTGCTAGGAAATGTAATGTTTGTAGTATGCTTTGTGCACCTTGATTTATGCTCATAGGTGTGCTTTTATGCTTATTAGGTTTTACCTACTGTCTGATGTTTTATTTCTCTACTGTGGTGTAGGTGTGATTTATTCTCTACTTCAGGTTATGTTAGAAAGAGGAGCTGAGCAAAACAAAGTGCTCCAGAACCAGATGTATCGGGTTCTCCCCTTGCCTACACCTTTGAGAACAAAGGATTTAGCTGTATAAGAAGGGGCTGTGACCCCATGTAAAATGTTCTTGTTTGCGACTTGAATCTACCAGGGGCGTGCTGCTGCTTGGGCTCAGGGGAAGGCTTGTCTCCCTCGGCTCTGCCCTGCCCCTGGATGCCTGGAGGATTTTCCTTTGCTGAGGAGCTGGTTTCTCCATTTCTTTACTCCAAGACGTTTGCAGCCTTTTTGCACTCTGAGAGCGCTTTATTTTTAGTTCTCCCCCAGGAGGAAGGAGCGCTTCTACTTGCCATGGCAGCGCTGGGCTGCAGCTTGTGGGAGGGAATCCCGACGTGGGGATCCCCCTCCCTACCGATATTGATGCATGCGGGTGCCCACCCCGCCTATTTTTATTTCATTTAAGCAGGTGCCCACCCTGCATCTTCGTTTAATTTTTAATGGATGCGGGGGCCCACCCCGCTTATTTGAGGTTCCTAGCGGGTGCCCACCCCACTGGATGTGCATTATTTACACTCTCGAGGGAGCCTACCCCTCATTACAGACAAATTCACTGCCGTGGCCCGTTCGGCCGCACTGGAAGTCAGGCGCCTCCCGCCCGGGACATGGGCGGGGCCTGGTGACCTTTGTTTCCACTTCCCCCGGCCTGGGGTAGCTGTCCCGCGCCTTGCTGGTCTCCCGTGTGGAGAGGGAGACCAGAGATGCTCCCCGTCACGCCGAGAGGAGACCCGAGTCCTTCGCCCCAGAGCCTGCCTTCCGCCACTAAGGAGACAGACGAGGAGTCCGCCCCCCGCACAGGAGCCCGGTGAGTGAAGGCTGGGCAGGGGGGCACGGCTGCATCCTTTCCTGAGCGTCCCCCGGCTGATAGGGGGCCCGATCCACCGAAGGGGGCACATAATTGCTTAAAGGGTCCAGAGGGGCCCATGTCCTTTCCCGCATTCTCTCCCCATTGCTCCCAGTGCCTAGATGGCTCCAACGCGTGGCCATACTTATTTACCCGGGCCCAGAGGGGCCCATGCTTTATTAGGGGGCATATTCTGTCCCACAAGAGCCCTGTGTGGCTCCAGCAGTGCGCTAAGTTGTTTCTTGAGTCTCTATGGCTCCAACGTGGGTTATAATTATTTTAAAGGCCTGTGTCCTTTCCCCTGCAGTTCATTAGGGGACACCTGTTTATTTTTAGAGCCCCGTAGCTCCAACATTTGGCGCAATTTGTTTTGAGGCCCTCTGAGAGCCCATGCCGCATTTTCCCTACTGCCCAGCAAGTAGTGGGCAGCTGCACCGTTTAGGTTCTTCATTTTTAGGGGACATGATCTTTTGAATCTAGGAGTGAGATGCACTCCTTCGCCACTACCTTGGCCTGCACATCTGTGCAGCACTTAGTGCCAGCTGCTACGTTTAGGCTCTTCATTTCAGACTCCCAGATGCCCACAAAGTAGTGGGAAGCTGCCACGTTTAGGTTTGCGCCAAGTGTGCCCCGTGACTGACGCTGCATTGGCAGTGCGCCCTGACTTTGGACAGAGGGCATTAGAGATGGCCAGTTGGCCCAGGGGACTATTAGGTTTGTAGGGCGCAAGGCCCTAGTGTGCTTTTTATAGGTGCTAGGAAATGTAATGTTTGTAGTATGTTTTATGCACCTTGATTTATGCTCATAGATGTGCTTTTATGCTTATTAGGTTTTACCTACTGTCTGATGTTTTATTTCTCTTCTGTGGTCTAGGTTTGGTTATTCCCTACTGCAGGTTATGTTATTAAGTTTATTTCCTGATGGTTAGGAGATTATGGTCTACCAGATTTTAGCTTATGAGGTTGTCGCAGAATAGAGTTCTCGCCTTATGGGATACTGTGCCTGCTATGCATTAAGTTACAGGTTGACGCTGAGTAGAGTGTCCGCCAGTGATTACTGGCTGTGTTCTAAGTTCATATACATTTTTACTTTTACTATTCTTTCCCAAGTGCTAATTCTGACAGGGGCCCACGTGGCCCTGTCATGTGTAAATAATCCCCTGTAAATATTGCTTGTGCCAGTTGGCACAATGTATATTGTGTGATGACTATCTGATGTGTTTTATTATAATACAAATGCTATTTTTATATATAACCTTGTGTGGAGTTCCTTTTGTGGTGTGCCTAGTGTGTTGTTACTGTGTGTGTTGTGCAAATGCTTTACACATTGCCACCGAGATAAGCGTAGCTGCTCGTGCCAAGCTACCAAGGGGTTGAGCAGGGGTTATCTTTGGCGTGTAACTCCCAAGCCCTAACTAGAGTGGTGGTCTCTGCCTGACTTTGGCGAAAGCCTTAGCCAACCAGAGATCCCCATTTCTAACAGTTGTTATAAAAAATCGGCAAAATCTGCGCAGGGTGCGCGGATCTTGCCGATGGAAAAAAAAGAAATGCGGGCTCCTGCGCTATTTTACTTATTAGCCCCCCGGAGGGACCAAATCCCGGGGGCAATGAGTTAGATAAGGTGGGGACCCCCCGGAGCTTTATTATAAATTGTGTGGGGGGATTCACATCTGCAGTGTCCCGGGATGCCCACCCCCGGGACATTGCTGGTTGCAATGACAGGGCAGGAACCTCACGGCTCCCAGCCTGTCATTGCAAACTGCTTTGCTATTTGGAGCAGGAAACCTGCTCTCTCTTCCAGATAGCAAAGCAGTTTGCTTTTCCACATGGGGGCACTGAGGGTCCCTGGGGGCCAACTAGCCCACCAGATACCTCCAGTAAGCGCCACGGAGCTGCGTTGCAGAGTGTTGTAAAAAGGGCCGTGGCCTCTGAACACCTCTCTGCAACGCAGCCTCCTGGGGCATACTGGAGGTACCTGATGGGCTAGTAGGCCCCCAGGGACCCACAGGATTGAGGAAGAACTAATTCTCTAACTTGAAATGCGCCACAGGGCATGTTTGCAGACATATCCCCACAGGCTATGCCCCCTTCCTTCACCACTGTGCAAACGCGCCCGAGGTGCGCTTTAAGTCGGGGAATTAATTTTCTTTCAATACTGAGGGTCCCTGAGGGCCAAATAGCTCAACAGGTATCTCCAGTATGCACCAGGCAACTGCGTTGCTGACAGGTGTACAGAGGCCAAGCCCCTTTTTACACCATTCTGCAACACAGCTCTGTGGTGCTTACTTAGAACGGTGACAGGACGCATTTACACAGTGGAGAAGGGAGGGGACGGGGCCTGACGTAATGTGTGCAAACACGCCCTTTGGCGCGTTTTAAGTTGGGGAAAAAATTCCACTTCAAACCTGAGGGACCATCGGGGCCAAGTAGCCCACCAGGTGCTTCCAGGAAGTACCACTGCGCTGCGTTGCAGAAAGGTGGTGCAGGCCTTGCCCCTTTTTACATCTCTCTGCTACGCAGCTCTGTGGTGCTTACTGGATGTTCTAAGAATTCCGATTTACTCACCTGTTATCAGGAGAGACCTCAGTGCTGCATCTTTGAGCCCAGTACTGATCCTGAAAAGTAATTTCAACTATACTTACCAGTAACTTGAATTTCCTTCCATGGGCTAACATTGACTGGTTTCACTTGGCAATTCTTCTAAGTGTGGAGTTTTAGAACTTTTAAATATTCAACTAAAATCATCCGAACAACGAATTCCAATTTACTCACCTGATATCAGGAGGGAACCCAGTACTGCATCTTTTAGCGCAACACTGACCTTGAACAGTAATTCTAACCGTACTTACAAGTAACTTGTATTTCCATCCGTAGGAATCCATTGTCTGGTTTTCACCAGAAAAGTTTCCAATTGTCTATTTTAACAAACTAAAAATATTCCTTAAAAATCACCGCATGACTTAAACGCATTCTTTCAACTGTTTACAGGAGATGCACCAGTGCTGGATCCAGGATCCACCACTGAGTAATAAAAAGTAACGATAACGCTACTTACCTGCTAAGTGAATTTCCTCCCATAGAATAAGATTGGTGATTCGAAGTCAAAAACTTTCTTTGTCAACTTTTAAAATACAATAATATTTCTTAAAAATCACTACTGTAACTAAAAAAAAAATTACTCAACTGTTTACAGGAGATGTCCCAGGACTGAATCTAGGGTCCAGTCCTGTGGTTAGAAAAGTAATCCATAAAGTAACTAATTGCATTTAACTAGAAATTCACATTGAGCTCCATGTTGCATTGTGTTTGAAATTGAGTTGCCCATTGCAACAACTGTAACTACTGTACTTAAAAGTCGATTGCCAATTTGCAAAGTATTTAAACTAAAGTAATTCATTCTGAGAATGTGTATTTTGTAATGTAATGTATAATGTAATTATAATGTAATTTAAAAAATAAAATATTTAAAAATAAATAGTTTAAAAAAATGTAGTCAATCAGTATCAAGAAAATAAATATTACAAATAATACATTTAAAAATTGTCATTCACAAAACCTTTGAAATTCACTGAAAAAACCATAGGTTTCAGATATTTTATAGTTAGGAATTAGCATTTAAAAAACCTTTGAAATGCACTGAAAAAAACCATAGGTTTGAGGGGTGTTATAGTTAGCTGGACATTTCACTCGTACAAACCAGTGAAATTCCTCAGTAACTCGCACGCCCGCAATCCACTGCTGATGATGTCACATAGTACATCATTCATTACATGGTCAGTGACATCACTGATGACATCACTGATGACATCTAAAATGACATCACTGATGACATCATCCACGTGACAATCTGATACACCTCATCATACCCTAGTATAACCTTTCATCACTCATTATAAAATATAGAGTACCATGTTTAAACCATTGACACACCAATACAAGTTTCTAAAAACCCACTCAGTGATTCCTACATCTACACACACATCTAAACATTTACCTACAGATTCACTCATACATGCTAACAAAGATCAATATAACTCTATTAAATATACTTATACACCTCCATCAACATTACACACCAGCACACATCCTATTCATTTATGCAGTCATCCTATTTACTTATGCAAACAATTAATCATACTTACATTTACTAAGCTACACACTTACAAACACCGCTTTATTTATTCATATAGATAGTAATTCATACTTAGTGTGTTATAAAAACACTATTACAAGTATACAGTTTTCAATAGAATCACTCATACAATCACTGAGTCTTAAGTATACTTATTTATAAACAACTGTCACATACATTGCCTTTTATATTTCTACTTTGTTGGACATGTATCATTGAGAAATATATTTACTAATCACCACACCCATAAAGAGATTCACTCACACAAACAAGTGTTTACAGTTGCAGTCTTAACCTCATGTACCTACTAAATCAACTATTTATTACACATCTTTGGACAGTCACACACCTGCCACCCAGCCACACATACATTCACTGTCCCATACAGATACTCACTTAACTAATTAATACTAATATAGACTTTCACATAGCTAGTAACCAACTTATGTAGTAGTTTACACAACAAGACATACACTGAAACAGATATTCACACAGTTTAATCACTATCCCAAATATTTAGTGAGACACTTTAAATTAGTCACTTAGACAGTCAATCACAGTGCTACTAAATCCTCCATCCAGACACTTATACATCCACTCATTATTCAATGCAGATTGCTATATATATAATACATATTTAAATATCAAACCAAACCACATTCACTGGATGATGTCATCAGAGATGTCATCAGTGATGCCATTTGATATGTCATCAGTGATGTCACTGACCATGTCATAAATGATGTAATATGTGATATCATCAGCAGTGGATTGCGGGCGCGCGATTTATAGTTAGTACAACTAACTATAACGGAGGAATTTCATTGGTTTTGAACGAGTGAAATGTCCAGCTAACTATAACACCCCTAAAACCTCTGTTTTTTTCAGTAAATATTACTATGTTTTTGCCATAAACCACTGCTTTGCTGTCTATGTTTTGCATTCCCTGACTCTGGCATATATCGACAAGGGCACCATGTTTTTTGCCACGAAATACTGTATTCACTTATGTTGTCCCGCTTGTTTATATTCTGTTTAATTATCTTGTCTACTTTGTATCCCCTTTGGTAACAATTACAAGTTCAATTTACTCAGCTGTTTTCTTAAAATTATGTTAAACATCCAACATGTCGGAGTTACCCTATTGCTGCATGCGCTGTATTTAAATTTAATTGCTTTCCTCTCAATTGATATTAATGTTAAACAGGAACATAAAACAGTTTTTTTAATGGACGTGCTACCATTTGTTTTTCCACGATCTATCCCTCCAATCCCTCTACTCTGTCTTTTCAACTTTTCTGTCCATAATGGTTACATCACTGCGTTATGTATGAAAAGGGGTGGCTCTTGGCCCCCCCGCCCGCATGGCGGTGCGGCGATCGTCCCCTCCCCGGTACCCCTCGGTGGTGGGGCGTGTCCTCTGGGGCGCGCCCTACTACCGATTGGTTGGCGCCCTCCCTGACCCGGATGGTATTAAGTGACATCCGGGTCAGGGGGGGGCGGGTTGCAGGAGGGGCTGGGTGGGGGCGTAGCCGACCCCCCAGGCCCCTCGAGGATAAAGAAGCGGGGAGCGCCCAGGTGAACCTCTTGTTGCCTGGACGCTCCCCCACACCGGTCGTGCCCCGCGCTCGGGGCTTTTTGTTTTTGTTTTTGTTTCCCCTTGCAGGTTCTTCGGCAGGCGAGACTGGAGCGACGTTTGAGAACAGTGGAAGAGTGGTCGCGTGGCCGATTCGCGAACGAAAACCGTCCGTTTTGGCTCCGGCAGGGCAAGAAAGTGCTGGGAGGACGTAGCCGGTGCAGTGCTTCCAGGTGGCCGAGAGCTGGCATGTGGTAGCTAGGCAACTTGGTCAGGCGGAGGATTGAGGTATTGTGAGGAGCGCTTGGGGGGCCCAGGAGTTTAAAGGCCGAGCTCGCGTTGGGCAGACTGTGCCGTGGTTTCGGCTGGAACGCGTGTGGGGCACACAGCGCCATGTATTGTTGCATTTGTCCTGATAAACAGCCGTAAAGCAGCGTGCACTGAGTCGGGTGTTAGGAGCGCTGGGTGGCCCGGTGGTGAGGCTAATTTAGCACCCGAGGGGCATTTTGTTTTTATGTTAAGTCACGATGGCCGAGTAGTCTAAGGCGCTGCGTTCAGGTCAGAGTCCCCTTGGGAGGCGTGGGTGCAGATCCCACAGGCGGGAGGGCTAACTGATCGGGCCAGACAGCGCTTGGGATCGGTGTTCTTGTGGTGGGGCGAAGCAGGGTCGACTAGGGCAGGGCCTGGATGGGAGACCTGATTGAGAATACATTGTTTTATCAATTTGCTTGTAATTACAAGTTGTGCTGTGTTTAGCTACTGGGAATTTTCCTTAGGGTTTTGCACTGGGCCTGGGAGACTGAGGGGGTGTGTGGAAGAGAGAACTTACATGTAATAACATTGTGTTGTGCTTTATGGCCATTCCTCTACAGCATCTGAGACTGTGTTTGCCTTCCAGCACATTATCAGGGGGAATTTTATTTCCAGTTTTTTCTTTTGTGGAACTGCTTGAGCTCGCCACTCCCAGACATTAATAGTTTTTCTATTACAGGCAATACACTACAGTGTTTCAGCATATCGTGCACGGCGAGCCCAGAGTGGTAAACGGCGGACGTGGTCGCAAACCCGATACCGGCTGTGGAAAGGTGCAGGATTGGATCGGTAAGAGGGGGCGGGGGGCTTGCATTTCATTGCTTCTGGTAGCCGCCGGGTGGGTCTACGCTAGAGTTTACTCACCCCTGACAAATCGGAGAAGCCGGGGCGTTGCGGTTACGGTTGCATGGTGCTTATAGCCCCCTGTCCATCCTCCAGCTGGTGAAGGTACAAAGCACACGGTCACCTGAGTTGTAATACTAGGAGTGTAGGGCAGTGGTTCCCTAACATGCCGGGGCCAAAGGGTGGTAAAGGAGGGTCCAGGATGGAGGTGATGATGCGGCCATGATGCGGGAGATGAGTGACATTAATAAGAGGTTGGGGAAAGTTGATGAATTAGAGGCCCGCATGAATGAGAGGTTTTCTGATCCCCCAGGCACATCAGGCAGGCCCATCCGGCAGAGATCGGCACCCTTGCCAAGGGGGGATTTCGCTCCCCCACCAAAGAGACCTAAGGCCAAGAAGCCCAGGTACAGTGCCCCAGCCCCCATACCTGTAGTTCCGGTCCCTATTACACCCGTACCTGCGGTACCGGTGCCTCTTGCACCTGTGCCTGTAATTCCGGCGCCCGTGGCACCGGCTCCTTCCATGCCGCCGGCACCCCCACCTGTGGGGCCAACCCCCCCGCCAGCGGTACCGATACCAGTCCCGGGTTTGCCACCGGCACCCGCTCCCTTGCCTACCACACCAGTGCCACCGGACATGCCCCCAGGGGTCCCTGAGGTGCTAGCGGGTAACCTGGACCCGGTCCCTGTTGAGTTGGTATCTCAAATAGAGGCCTTATTGCCTTGGCTGCAAAAGGGGGGAGTGTTACCTGCTTCATCAGATCATGTGGCAGAAGCGGCGAAGTTGGTAGAAAAGATTAAAGGTGCAACGGCGGCCGACAGTGCAACGGTGCCCTCATCATCTTCACTTACAGGTTCCAGTCCCGCCCAACCGAATGGAGATGGTGGTCTACCGGCCCAGGTGCCTGGAAATGGTAAGGAGGTGGCGCTGCCTCTCTTGGGGGACGGCTCAGTGCCATCCAGGAGTGAAAATTTGGCACAACATGTGTCCCAGGCAGTGAAAGAGTTGATTTGGGCGGGAAAATATGTCTACATTTTTTCTTTGTTACTAGACAATAGGGAAATGGAGCAGGCCAAGTTACTGAAGGAATGGATGCATCCAAGTGAATGGAGGGCACAGTGCTCCAAGATCAGGGTAGAGGAGACTTTGAAGAATTGGATCAGGGCCTTTTCCGTCCTTACGGCTATCACGGCCGAACGCCCCCCTAATGTGCAGGCAGCAATGGCTTGCTACCAGAGCAGGATTGTGGGGTGGAGCGATCAATACACTAGGGATGCGTGGAAGGAATATGATGTTAATTTCAGGAAAGCCAAGGAATTTGACACATCACTGGCATGGGACAGGGTGGACTCTATGTCTTGGCATAAGCAGTTCTCAGGGGACACAGCCCCATCCCAGTCCACCAATGCAGTCAGGGTGTTCTCTGCCAGACCCCAACAGCCCTTTCGGTCAGCCCAGGGGAGTGAGGTCCCGGGGAAGAATGGGGGGGGGGGGTCAGAGAGGAAAGGGGTATGCTTGGACTTTAATAAGCGCTCCTGCACGAGGGCCCCGAGCACCTGTAGATTTAGGTATGCGTGTGCAGTCTGTGGTCACCCGTCCCACCCCGGGACAACTTGCAGATCCAAGCAGGGCAACCACGGTCAGAGGGGAAGGGGGAAGCCGGAGTAGTGCAGACGATTTGGGTACCACCACGCCAATAGACGTGTTAGCAATGATCCCATGGTTGAATAGATACCCGGACCACACAGCGGCCACTTTACTTCAGGAAGGTTTCTCACAAGGTTTTAGGATCCCAGCGGTGGGGTACACAGGTAGCACACATTGCAGGAACCAACTGTCAGTAAAGCATAATCCGGCAGTGGTGGCTGCTAAGATTAGCAAGGAACTGTCTTTGGGCAGGATAGCTGGCCCTTTCCAGAAGGTGCCTGTCCCCAATTTCGTGTGTTCACCGCTTGGAGTAGTACCCAAAAAGGAGAAAGGCGAGTTTAGACTGATCCACAACCTGTCGGCACCTAGGGGAGCATCCTTGAACGATGCGATTGATGAGGGGATTTGTAGTGTAAAGTATGCCTCATTTGACCAGGTTGTTGATTTACTGCGTGCTCTGGGGCCAGGGGCACTGATGGCAAAATCCGACATAGAATCTGCTTTCCGTCGCCTCCCAGTCCATCCGTTGGATCACCACCTCCTAGGTTTCAATTTCGAAGGCAAATTTTACATGGATAAATGCATGCCCATGGGCTGTTCCATATCATGTGCTTACTTTGAGACGTTTAGCTCATTTCTAGAATGGGTCGTGAGACAGGCGACGGGCCACCAGCCGGTCAGCATTACCTAGACGATTTCCTTTTCTTAGGTGCGGCGGGCTCGCAGGAGTGTGCTTGGGCATTTCAGGAATTGTGCGTGCACATGCGGGCTTTTGGGGTCCCGCTGGAGCCAGGGAAGACGGTCGGCCCGTCCACCTGCCTGGAATTCCTTGGTATCGAAATTGACTCAGTGGAGGGACGCTTCAGGTTGCCCAGGGACAAGGTGTCTAGGTTTAGAGCAGCTCTTCATCAATGCCTACGCAAAGACAAGGTTTCATTGCAACAGCTGCAGGAAGTGGTGGGGCAACTGAACTTTGCCCTGCGGGTCATCCCAATGGCACGCCTATTTTCACGCTCCATTGCCCAAGCTATGAAAGGACTACGGGAGAAACATCACCGCACGAGGTTGTCATCTGAGGTTCACCAGGATATGCATATATGGAGGGCATTCCTGGAGGATTTTAATGGCAGGGTCGTGTGGTCCGGTCCTCCCGCCACATCAGCAGAGTTGGGTTTATGGACAGACGCTGCTGGTAGTGTGGGCTTCGGCACCATCCTGGGTACCACGTGGGTCGCCCAGCGGTGGCCGGAGGAATGGAGAGCATGGGGTCTGACCGCCAATATTGGCTTCCTGGAACTCTTCCGAATATGGGTGGCTTTGAAGGTCTGGCCGGAACATCTATGTAATCAATCAGTGGTGTTCTGGTCTGATAACATGACAGTTGTGGAATGTATAAATCAACAGGGGGCACGCTGTCCTTTCATACTGCGCTTGATAAAGGAGATTGTGCTACAGTGCTTAAAATGGAATGTGGTTTTCAGAGCCAAGCATGTCCCAGGAATCCTCAACAATGCAGCTGACTCCCTTTCTCGCTTTAAAATGCAGGTTTTCAGGGAACATCTTCCTGCAGCAGACCCCTCGCCAGCGCACTTCCCGGCAGTACTTTGGCAGACTGGTGCCCCAGATTACAGGACCTCGTGGTTGCTAGCTTAGCCCCCAGGACCAAGACAGCTTACCAAGGGGCGTTTTTGTCTTACCGTGTTTTCTTGGGGCCCGAATGGGAGGTTAGGTGGGCACAGGAGGACAGCTTTGCGGCCTACTTAGAATTGATGCACAGGGAAGGGCACTCAGTGGCGGCTGCGAGCAGACATAGGGCGGCGGTCTCCTTCTTTGCGCAGGCTAAGGGCATGCGAGATCCCACTAACACCTTTATGGTGCGCAAGGCATTGAGGGGTTGGCGCCGTTTACAAGGTCACTCTGCAGATAGAAGAAGGCCCATTGGGCTAGCGCGGCTGACAGCCTTATTGGTGGCGCTTCACAGTGTCTGTAGCTCAGAGTGGGAGGTACTTCTGTTCAAGGCTGCATTTTCCCTGGCTTTCTATGGGGCTCTGAGAATTGGGGAATTAGTTGCAGGGTCAAAAGGAGATAAGATGGGTGGCCTACAGTGGACCTGTGTAAAGATCAGAGAGGATACTATGTGGGTGACAATTCAGAGATCGAAAACTGACCAGGAATCTCGGGGTCACACCATAGAGCTCCACCGGGCCCGGGCCAACCCTTGCTGCCCGGTTTCTCACGTGGAGATCTTCCACAGGCAGCGAGAGGGCGCGACGGGGGGTGCACTGTTGTGTCACGCCGATGGTACACCTTTGACCAGGTACCAGTTTAGGCGAGTCTTGGAGCTGACGGTCAGACAGGCAGGTTTTGATCCCAAGGAATTTGGCACTCACTCCTTTAGGATTGGGGCAGCAACTGAAGCAGCGTTAAGGGGTCTCCCAGTTTAGAACGTGAAGAGAATTGGGAGATGGTCGTCTGAATGTTACAAACGATATGTACGAATTGACATGTTGTGACAGGATGGTGCTCACGCCTGGTATGTTTTTGGTTTTTTGCAGTTTCTCAAACCTGTGACGCAGGGGAGGAACTCGCCGCTGGGCGTCGATGATCCACACCACCGCAGCACAAGCGACATGAAGGACACAGGACATTGGTGACTTGGATTGTGGGCCACTCTTATGTGAGGCGTGCTGAACATGTTTTTCTTTCAGGAGACCGTAAGAAAAGGGCGGCGCAGAAGGGGTTTAACATCTCATTCTTTGGGAGAGGGGGTTTATGCCTCAGTCAGTTTAGGAACTTCTTCCAGGGACTCTTAGCTCAGCAGCCCGCCCCCCATCAGTGGTGATACTTCACCTGGGGGAGAATGATTTGGCCAAACTGGGGAGGCGCATCCTTATCGAGGAGATCATCTCCACTGCAGGGTGGGTGGCCAGGACTTGCCCGGGTTGCACGGTAGTATGGTCGCAACTTATCCCTCGGTGGCAGTGGCGAGGGGGGACTCGGTCAGGGCGTTGAATCACTCCGTAAAGAGGATCAACACACAGTTGGACAAACTATTTCGAGCCCCTCGGTTGCAGACGATTCCACATGGGTGTATCTGGGGCGAACAGTTCTATCTTGGGGATGGGGTACACTTGACTGAGGCAGGGAATGTCCTGTGGTCTAATAATCTCTGGGCCTGGTTGGAGGGATTTGCAAAGTAAGCACGCTTCTGGTTAGGTCTAGGATGGGGGAGGCCAGATCGTCGGTGAACAATGCTGGCCTGTGGCGGTAAGGTCATGACCGGTGAGCAGCTATTTTAAGGTCTGAGGGGGCGGGCATCATCCTATGGAGGTTCCCGCCCAGGGGGAGGGGCCATAGGCCCCTCCTAGAACTTCAGGGGCAAGGTAACTGGTGCTTCAAAGAGGCGCGGGTTGGGGAGTAGTCACGCTTTCCTTAGGCTGGTAGCCACCCCGCGCGCACATACTCTTGACGTCAGCGGATGGCGCAGAGTAAGGGCCCTCCTTTAGTGGGTAAATGAAGTTCACGGCGTGGACCGGGTAATTACCGGGCCCGGCTGCGCATGCGCACATCTTTAGGTGAGGCGCAGCTAGTAGGACCTGACACCGGTTAGCGACCTTGCCATATGGCCAGAAATGTTAGTATACAAAATTCAGATGAGGATGTTAGATTCGGTTAGGAAACAATCTGTATTAGAGTTTTTATTAAGGATAGTTTCTCACACCTGTTGACAATATTGTATCTAATGTCCTGCTGATTTTTATATAAACTGATTATCGTGCAATTAAAAATTTATTGTTTTATATCTTAATAAATACGGCCGGGGGGTCTTGCGACCTCCCGCCTTCCAAAGATAACCATGTTTCATGTCCATGTGTCCGGGGGTTTGGTGGTCCTAGGGGGGGGGGGCGGCAGCCAGTCACTGACCATGCTGTCCTGCTAACCACGCGGGGTCAACATCACAGCATGCGTACTACGGACTCACGCCGGCACCGCCTAGATCTTAGACCTACTCCCGAGACTCAGCTTTGACTGCGGTCTCCGACTAACACACCATGACTAAAGTAAGTTTCCCGACACCCCGACTACCATTTAGGGTCTTTTCCTACTCTGCCAAAGCCACCTTCTGCCCCGTTTCATTAACCCCCGCATTTCTGCTTGTTACAGATTATTGATTTGTACCGGGTGTGACTTCTGACTACAAGTTCACTCCCCCTTCACTTTATTGACTGGGACCTCTCGAGTGAACATTACGTGAGTCCTTTATTTCACATGGCTCAAGGTTTTCAATTATCTATCCCTCATTACTAGCTCTAATACTTTTCCTGCGTTGTTTGGCCACAGTTTTCATGTGAGTTGTGTGAGACTCACTCCTCGGTATCCCTTACAAATCCTTCGTCATTACCTATCTCCAGCTTCTACACATTGTGACATCAGACCTGCTGAACTTACCTTCGCATATCAGCATGGTCAGTTACTCCTCCTACTGCTCATGGGCGTTCATATTTCAGTCACCCAAAAACACCACTAGCACCATGCTTCTTTACCACCCCTTGAGCCTAGGCACTATCGTTTCGTGGTAATAAGCACTTTCGTCCTGACGCAGGGCATTACATAAGTCTATTGTTCTCTTTATATCTGTCCCATAATGGCTCACCCTTTTGTTCTATCATTCTCTGGCAGAGCATTTTTTTGAGACCATGTTGTCTCTTTTTTATGATCTCTACAGTCCACTGTTGATTTATTCAATCTTTTACCTGTAGAGCACTTTCTTAAAACTGTAACCTGATCCGATGATGGCCTAAAATCACTACAGGATGAAACGCCGTTGACCCTGCAGCGCAACTCAAGGTGCCATCCTCGTGGCCCTAAAATACCAATTTTGTCTATTATTGTATTACATGTATGGGCATCAATAGGAGTTCTTTGTGTATATTATTGTGTTTATTGCACTGCCCTCCTGCTGTATATACTCCTTCACTTGTCACGTGCACTGTTCACCCTTGTCACAAGCACATGTGTAGAGTTCTGTAACAGGTTACATGACATTTAATGTAACAAAGTGCTTTTGTTTTGACCCATTAATTATATGAAAAATAATTTTTGCATTCAATCTTGTCTGTTTTCTTATCTTCCTTTCTTCTCCCTTTCAAAATGTCCTTTGTTTGCAACATATCATGTGCATAATCTTTTATAAATAGCCAACTAAATAATACCTGTAGAGACATTGTTGTATGTTACACAGTAGACAAACACAGCCGCTGATTACTGCCAGGAATGTTTAAACGTGGTGGAGAATCCAGTTGTGCAATTCCCCAGCATTCTTTCATTTGATGAATTCTACAGGAAAGGAGGCTTTCCCTGCCAGCCTTACATTAAACACCACATCTCCTGATTCTTCTGCTGTAACTGCAGCCACAGCACCCAGTCTTCTCTTTAAAGCGTGCACATCTAGAGGAATATGCCTCTCAGAATTTTTTTGTGCAGGAAGGTGTCCCTTCTTTCACCAAAACAATACTGCATGCAACACTGGCTCTCTTGCACCAAGGTGCAAGGGTGATTGCGTTGGCGCTATTCAGCCAATACAGCACCAGCGCAGGGCCAAGGTCAAGAACAGTAATAAATTGGGTTCATTCCTGGCTTTTCCCTTTCATGCAGTGCAGCACAGCAAGGTGACTTGCTGTGCTGCACTGCGTGACAAACTCATAAATATACCTCGTAGTTTCCCCCCGTACTCCAAACCCAAGCCAAGTTAATTTTGATTTAAGAAAGGGTGTAAGTGGTCACAGGGTATCAGCGCTGCTTGGTGAATGGCTTTGCATCATTGTAGAACAGTGCTTAATTTAACCTGGTGGTTCCCAATGGGAGCCGCAGACACTTAGGTATGTGAACTGACACTTATTTTTCCTCACCTGACCTTAACTGTGAGCAACAGAAAGAAAATACATAAAGAGGAGAGAAGTAAGACGAGAACGACAGAAAACCGGCTCAAAGGAGAAAGTAGGCACCTGCTCCAGTGAGATACAGGTGTAAAGAGTGTCAGATAGTGGATGGAAGAGCCATTGGGTCCATTCAAGACTATGCTGCCTTGTTTTTTGGTGCACTAACATTTCAAATTAACAGGTGCTGGTTTTTTAGCACAGCTATCGGCACCAGCACTTCTTCTATTACAAATTAAGCACTGGAGCACACATTGCAATGATGCTGGATAACATTACTACATTTCCTAGGAATCCTCGAGCTGTCGTGTTGTTTAGAGATGAAGGTGGCAATCTCAAGTCATTGGGTGTAAATTCCTTGTGCTCCAAGTTGTCCTTGCTAAGAAGTCATGCTACAATGTTGCTGCAACTAGGCTCACTCTACTTGGATTCCTAAATCAGTTTGGAAAGAAAGTTGAAAATACAGAAAACTATTCTGAAAAACAAGTTGTGTTTGGGAAAACAAACCATGTATTATTTGAACATTGACTTTAGTACAGTTGAATACTTTAGATATGGTTTCATATGAGCTTGGGGTTATTCACATGAAGGAATACGAAGGCCTCTCTCACCAAAACTCTTGAATACTTCATTACCTGCATAGATGTGATAAGGTATAGGAGGAATTTAGCAAGTGATATATTTTATATATACACACACACACACGCGATTGTTCAGAATGGACGGCTGACGTGACCCCACGCACGCCGCCGTAGTGCTTCTGGTTTCCTCGCGGCTCGCGGCTCCACCCATGGCTGCAGCGCTCGACCCAAGCCTGCCGCTCCGCTGAAATCACCGCTGAAAATCATCAGGAGGATCGATGTGGCGCCCTGCCGCTGTTCCTCTGCTGCCTTTCGAGGGACTAAATGCCCGAGCTTGTCCTGCCGCTGCGATGTCGGATTTCTGAGACGCCGAGTCATCGAGAGCTGAGGTACTTTGCCCGCACCCTCGCCTAACTCTCTTGCACACCTGCCCTACGTCACGCCGAGTTGCGCCACAAGCTCTGTGCTCCAAGCTGTCCCCCACTGCGGGGCCCCGTTATCCTTCTAATGCTCTGAGGCAAGGTCCTAAGCGTCCTAAGCGAAGGGGGGGGGGGCAAAAAACTGAGACATGGGAAAAGGGAGCCGGGCTCTGTGGTCCGAAGAGAGGCTGACGTGAATAAGACTTCTGGCAGAGCTTTTTTTTCTGGTGTAAAAAATTGGATAATAAGCAGGGGGGTGTCTCTGCATGATCTGAAAAAACTGCGAGAACCAGCGTATTTTGCAATTCGACGACACTGTGATTAAAAATTAAATATTCCAATAAACGCCATCACAACTATGGCGGCAAGAGGAAAAGGCAAGCAGGCCAAGCCGGAGCTGGGAAGGCAGCTACTAAAGTCACCGATTAGACCCCCACCAGCAACAGTGGCAGCAGCTAAGGGAGAGAGAAAAAAAACAGAAGGAAAACTCAACAAAAAAACGCTCTGAAACAAAAGCAACAGAGTCCGTCGAAATATACAGACAAAATAAATATGTCTTAAGAAAACAAGTTGATGAAGATAATGAGGATAATGAAGACGACCAGGAGGAGGGTAAGGAGGATGAAGATGCAGAGAGCTTGACTCTGTCTGAACTTTCGGCAGAACTGAGCCTGCTAGCTGTCGGTGACAAAGGAGAGGAGGATGGGAAGGACAAGGGAACCAAGATAGGCAGGGTGGATAAAGCGGTGGACAAGGGGGTCAAAGCTGATAACATGCCTCAGCCTCTGTCTAAGGGGTCTGAGAGTCAATCATCTCCCAAGCAATACCCTCTCTTCTCGAATCCCTTCTCCAACAGGGGCAATTTTCGAGCACTCCCACACGGGGAGAGACCAGTCAAGGAGGGGCAAATGACATGGCGGACTGAGATGTTTCTAACGCTGGAGGGAATATAAATGACCCCACAACGCCTGAGCCACCAGAGGCGGCACAATAAGTCGCTGTAGGCGTAGAAGAAGCAGTCTCGGCAGCATTAACTGTATTAACCAGAGTTTCCCCTTCTGTTGCGCTGACCCAGACCCTCTCCCACCTGCTGGCGCAGCTGATTACAAGCCCAAGCCGTAAGCTAACTACGAAGGCTCCCATTGCCATAAAAAGCGAATTCTATCGAAGTCATGCTTGTAACTATCCTTCAGGAAATAAGAGACTTTAAAAATTCTCAGGCTCAGGAAATTTAACAGCTGCACAGCAGGCTTACGAAAATGGAGGAACATCTTGGCAATCTCCCCTTGAGAGTCTCTGAAGCGGAAGCTCGGATCTCGTCCTTAGAGGATTCTCTTTCGGCAATGCGGAAAGATCTTCATGTGGCCAATAAAGAGAAAACTCAACTAACGGAAAAATGCAGGACCTTGAAAATTACAACAGGAGGTCCAACCTACGGTTAGTAGGCATACCAGAGGGACTGGAAGACAAGGATGTGGTTAAATGGTCAGAGTCCCTCCTGAAAAAAGCTATACCTGAGCTCGAAGGCGACCTAACGATCACAAGGGCCCACAGAGTCCCGGCGTATAAACCCAGTAACTTGAAATACCCCCGAACAATTTTGCTCAACTTCTCCGATTTTAGGGTTAAGGAGAACATTCTAAACACTGCATTTTCTAAGAAAACATTTAATGAGGAGGGGGCAAATAACTTTCGGATTTTTTCTGATATGTCGGCGGCGTCCGCCCATAGACGCAGGGACTTTGTTAAATTGATTGACTCTTTTAAGAGCAAGGGAGCTCAAGCCATGATAGTACAGCAATCGAAACTTAAAGTACTGGCCAAAGAGAAATGTTTTATTTTTACGGATCTTCAAGAAGCTCAGTCTTTTCTTGAAGGTCTTGGAGCATGAGTGGCTGCTGTAGCGTCGCTGAGACGCAGGGGGCAAGAGATGCCTATGCCACGAAGTGGGGCCTAACTGTGACCAGAATAAAAGACACAACACTAACTGTCAGTTAGGGCCAAAGACCTCGAGCGGTCACTCAGCCGTTTATTTATACTTGGGGGCTGCCCCGCCCCCAAGGTGTATGCGTGCGTGTGTGCGTATGTGTATGGGCCGGGTGGCTCCATTACTACATCCCTCCAAACTCACAGATCAATAGTCCCGGCCAGGAGGTGTTTTGGATTTAGTTCATATTCCATGCATAGTCTTTCAATCGTTGGTTGGGGGTCGGATTAGGTCGCAGGTGATATCTTTGGCTTTGACGACCCTCCAGACTCCCCGTCTCCGCTGATTGCTCAGAGCGATGTTGGTCATTACTTGAGGGGTTCTCAGGGCTGGTGTTGTTTGCCGGCTCGATTCTCGTTGAAGTCTGTCTTTCTTCTTCTTGTGGCGACACTGGTGAATCCATGCGTGTTGGTTCCTGCTCTTCATCTTCCATTTCCTCAGATGCAGTTCCGGCGTGCCTATCTTCACATGAGACGCGTTTGAACCAGGACACATTTCGAGTAACAGCTCGTGTACCTCTGAACGCCGACACCATGGTGCCGTGCACATTCACAATCTCCCACACTTCTGGTTCAAAAACTGGGTCGTATTTTGATTTTCGTTGCCTGTTCTTGATAACCACTTTGTCTCCAACCACCAATGACCTGGCTTGGGCTTTCCTTGCCTGACTGGCTTTGTCGTTAGTGCGCTTCCGTCGTTCTTGGGTGACCTCGTGATTTATTTCTGGGGGGCACCAGGCAGGTGTAGTTGGCACGCAGTCTCTTGGTACCTTCTTGAATACTAGGTGTGCCGGAGCACAGCGGGTTGTCGAGTGGGGTGTCTGTCGATATGCGCTGAGGAATTGTGACAGGCACTCTTCCGCGTCTTCCTTCCTTTCCACACCAATTTGCAGCGCGCGATTCAAAGTCCGCATAAATCTCTCGACTTCCCCATTTGCTTGGGGCCATTGTGGAGTGATTTTTCTATGGTGAATGCCCCGGGCGGCGAGATAAGTCTGGAAGTCTTTTCCTTGAAAAGGAGGGCCGTTGTCCGACCTCACTTCTTCTGGTAGGCCTACCATGGCGAACACTCTCTCCAGAGCTTTCTTGACGTGGTTGAACGCTGTCGTGGGTACAATTTCCACTATTGGAAAACGGGAGTAGGAGTCTATCAGGACGAGGGTGTGTCGTCCATCCGGGAACGATCCAAAATCCATACTTATTTTTGACCATGGCTCTTTACAGAGTTCTTCGGTGATCACCGGGTGGGGAGCAGGTTCCCGGCCTGTGATGATGCACGAGTGGCAGTTTCCAACCTCTTTCTCTACCGCTGCATCCATGCCGGCGAACCACACCTTGCCGCGCAGGCGTCCTTTAGTCTTTGACACCCCTTGGTGGCCTTGGTGTGCAAGGCGCACAACTTCCCTCTGCAGTCTTGCAGGTACCACGATCGCTGTCCCTCGGAGGATCACACCGTGCGGTCCAATGCTCAGCTCACTCTGAGCTCTCCACAGTTGTTGTCTTGCCAGCTGTTCTTGGGGTGTGAGAGCGCTAACTCCATCAAGAAAATTTCTCCAGTTCCTGTTTGCCAGCGTCGTTTTTACCTTGACAAGGCAATCGTCTTCATCCGTTGCCTTTCCAATGTCCTCCAGCGTCATGGCTACTGGGCAAGCGTCTTGTGAGATCATTCTGATATATTCTTCGACGTCGTCTACATCACTTGTAGTTTGGACTGTATCTAAGGAGCCGGGGTGTCTGGATAGGAAGTCCGCAGGATTGTCGGCTCCAGGCCTATAGATTACCTCAAAGCGGTATGTTTGGAGTTGGACAGCCCATCTCTCAATTCTGGGTGGTGCGAGCCTGGCAGTTCCTGCAAATAGGGGCACAAGGGGCTTGTGGTCAGTCACTACTTTGAATTCATGTCCGAACAGGTAGAGGTGAAAATGCTGGCACGCCCATTTTATTGCCAGAGCTTCACGTTCAATTTGGGCGTACCGCATCTCCGTCGCAGTCAGTGCTCTGCTGGCATAGGCTGTCGGCACCCATTCATGAGCTTCAGTTTCCTGCATGAGGACGGCCCCCAATCCTACAGGACTCGCGTCCACGACGACTTCTGTGCGCCGGTGCGGCCGGAAGTATGCCATGACTTTGTCGTCAATTAGTGCAGCTTTGATTGCCTCAAATGCCTCATCTTCCTTGGCCGTCCACACCCATGGTTGACTTGCTTTGGTTAGGGTACGTAATGGCTCAGAGAGGGATGCTAATCTTGGGATGAAACGGCCGCAGTACGTGGCCATTCCCAGGAAGCTTCTGACTTCCGTGGCTGACGTTGGCTTGGGAGCTGTCCGGATGGCGTCCGCTTTCTTCGGGTCGACCTGAAGCCCTTCCCTGGAGAAGATATACCCAAAGAAGTCCACTGATTCCTTGTAGAAGGAACACTTTGCTCTATGGAGGGTGAGGCCGTGATCAGCTAGGCGTTGCAATGTGGCTCGGAGGTGGAGGTGGTGTTCTTCCAAAGTCTTGGAGAAGACAAGGATGTCATCGCTTAAATTAATGACTCCTGTCAGGCCGGAGAGAGTCTCCCTGATGGCGTTTTGAAAGACTTCAGCCGCCGATGACACCCCAAAGCTTAGCCGCTTGTACCTCCGGAGTCCAACATGGGTGGAGAATGTCGTGATGTTGCGACTGTCTGGGTGGAGCTCAAGCTGGTGATATCCGGCGTTGAGGTCCAGTTTTGAAAACCAGCGTGCACCGTTGAGATCTGCCACTATGTCATCCATAGTTGGAGTCAGGTGCCTCTCCCTCTTTACTGCTCTGTTTGGAAGACGCATGTCCACACACAGGCGTATTGCGCCTGGTTGCTTCAGTTTTGGAGCAATCACAAGCGGCGATACCCAGGGCGTTGGGCCCGACACCTTTTCAATTACCCCTAACTCTTCAAGTTTGTGCAATTCTTCTTCTACTTGCTTCCGCAGGTGAAACGGCACTCGTCGGTGTCTGAGAGCCATGGGTCGGACCGTTGGGTCTACGTGAAGTTTGAATTTTTTTCCTTTTAAACAGCCAAGACCTTTGAACAGGGTCGGGAAATCTCTTAAGATTGCTTCTGCGTGTAGTTCATGTACTTGCCGTGCAAAGAACACAAGTTGTAAATCTTCTGCCGTGTGGCAGCTCAGGAGCGTGCCACGCCTGCCTCCGGTTACATGGAACTTAGTCTTCACTTGTTGATCATTGCACGCAGCTGTCACTTCGATTACTCCCCTCAGAGGAAGCGGGTCGTCACTGTCATAAGTGTAAATCTTGGCGTTTGAAGGAGACAGCGGTGGGCGCGGAGATAGTAGCTCATATTGCGTGCTGTCCATCACATTTACAGACGCCCCAGTATCAATGAGTGCTTGCACTGGAGATCCAGCGATGGAGATCTCACACATCGGTGGTGGTCGTCTTCTAGAGCCATCTCTCCCCACAAAGGAGACGAAGAAGATGTTGTCGTCATCATCATCAGCACAGAATGCTGTCCTGGAGGTGTCGCCGCACGGGCCTGGATCCTCTAATGATAGTTGTCGCACTGCCTGTGTAAGGCCTCTTCCATTCGAGCTAAAACGGCGGTTCCCACTGCTGCGACACACCTTTGCAAAGTGATTCATTTTTCCGCAGTTGGAGCATACTTTTCCTCTCGCGAAACATCTCCCGCCTGTCGGATGTTCCATGCCACAGTTCCCACAAGGATTCCGAGAGCTGGCTCGAGGGGCTCCCCTCTGTGTTTGTGACCGGCGCCTGATTGCGTCTACTTGTTCCTCCTTAAATTGAGGGGTTTTTGCAGGTGCACCGGGTTTGTCAAGAGCAGCTTGCATTTCATCAGCTCTTGCATTGGATAGCTCATGTGAGCGCGCAAGGACGAGGATCTCATCAAGGGAGATACGTGGCTGTCTAAGAATGAGGCGTCTTAGTTGTACCGATCTGCACCCCTGAATTAGTTGTGCACGGATCTCCTGGCGCTGGTCCGGAAGTTCACAGGCAATGGCTAGTTTCCTTAACCGGGCATAGAAAGAGTCAATAGGCTCCGTTTCACCCTGCCTGGCTTGGCGCAGCTTAAACCACTCGTAATCAGGGTTCACCCTGGGATCGAAATGAAGGCTCAACGCCCGTACTGCTGCGTCATAATCATCATCTCCCCCTCGATCTGGCAGCGTTTCAAAAAGCTCATACAACTCATCCCCTCCATAACACATGAGTAAAGAGCGTTTCACCTTGCCATCAGTTTCACGGACACCGATAAAATAATGCTCCAATCTCCCAATCCATATACGCCATCTTGCCGCAGCTGTGTGCGGATCTGCCAGTTCGCTGAATGGAGGGAGTGGCGCTGCGAGGCCATGTCCGGGAGAGGCTGCAGCAGCGGCTGCGGCGGCAACAGGAGCTGGACCCGGAACAGCAGGTACCTGCACCACGGCCGGGGGTCCAGTAGGAGCAGGTGGTTGCAATTGCGCTGAGGACGTGGCAGTGGCACCTCCGATGGCTTGTTGGTCGGTCATGGTTTTGACTGCCCACGCGAAGAAACACGGTGTAAAAGACTAGGGTCCAGCAGGTTATGTGAGGCGCTGATCTCACGTGGCAAGAAAACGGCAGCTCCAGGTAATATTCCTGTCAGTCTAGGTGAGGCGCGTGAAAATGTGATTTTCTTGTCAGGAGTGTAGCGCTGGTGAATGAGGCATCCAACGTATCTCTAATTTAGCTCACTCGCTGTCTGGTCAATGGCTGAATACTTCGTTTTTTTATCCAAATTAATCCATCCGCTCAAAGCGTGAGGATTTGCCAGTCAATTTCACCTTAGTCAGCTGCCTGAAACACGATCTGACAGGGCTTACGCGACCTGATTCAGCGTGCGCATGCGTGAGCCCGTGACTCTGTGCGCAGCTGTTGAGGTAATTGAACGAAGGCCGAGGATTCCCCTCCGATGCGCTGTCAGCTGGTGATTGAGCGCCGAATGCAGCCGCTGAGGAACTGGCGCGAGGGCCGAGAATGTCCCTCCGACGCGCCGTCGGCAGGTGAGAGAGCGCACACCAAGGTGGGCTGGCGTCGTAGCGAGCGGGTGTCGGCTGAGGCCCTGAAAGGGCGCGAGCTCACCTGACGCACCACGACCTGATGCGTACGTTACTCTCGTCAGCATCAACGCTTGGCTCCGTCATGTGGAGAAGGCCGGCACAGCTGTGTGGCGAGGCGTGAGTGAACGTGTCCGCCTCGTCGCCAGTGTAGCGTCGCTGAGACGCAGGGGGCAAGAGATGCCTATGCCACGAAGTGGGGCCTAACTGTGACCAGAATAAAAGACACAACACTAACTGTCAGTTAGGGCCAAAGACCTCGAGCGGTCACTCAGCCGTTTATTTATACTTGGGGGCTGCCCCGCCCCCAAGGTGTATGCGTGCGTGTGTGCGTATGTGTATGGGCCGGGTGGCTCCATTACTACAGCTGCTGAGCTTTCAATTATCTTAAGAGCGAGTCCGCGGCGTAGACAGGAAGCACACAAGGATGAAATGAAATGGCATCCAAGAAGAAGAAGTATCAGAGAAGGACGGAAGTGGGACACTGGGTATCTCCGTCCACTCTAGGGGGGGGAGGGGAGGGGGAAGAAGGGGGGTGTTGCAGGGGAAAAAAAGAGAGTTCATATATTGAAGTATTATCTGTTTTTATACTGACACAGCTATGGTACGGACAATGTTACAGTTAAAAAGTATTTTTCTTCACAAAAGGGAGATTCAATTTTTGTCATCCTGCACTTGTCATTTTAAAGTTCAATTAATATGTTTTTGCTACTGTCCTTCCTGCTTTGTTGCTATTATAAATTTCCTGCTTACTGGCGTATTTGCACACGGAGAGGTCAAGAATAATATATTTTCCTGCTGGTGTACAAGTGTGCTGATTATCTGCTTATCTGCTTTTGCTCATCTCCATAGGGAGAGGTTTACAACAACATAATGCTGCATTTTTTGATTGTTTGTTTTGATTATATATCTGTGTCTATTTGCTCATTTGCGTATTTGCACAAGGGGAGGTTTGAACCTTTACGTTTTGCTGCTATTGTACAATTGTGCTGCTTATTTGCATATTTGCACAAAGAGAGATCTAGATCTTTCGCTCTATTGCACATATATGCTCCTTTTTGTGCTTATTTTGCACAATGAGAGGTTTAGAACAAAAAATGTTTTGTAGTTTTGCTATGACTATTTGCTGCTATAATACATGTATGCTGCTTTTGCTTCTTTGCACAGGCCGAGGTTTAAATTCCCCGGGATATGTTTATGTGTATATTACCTGTCGCCGCTATAGATGTTTTAACATTGTGATGAACAAATAATATGTTGAAGCTTATCTCTTAACGCGAATGGCTTAAATAATGTTCGCAAAAAAAACGCCATTGAGTGCTGGTTAAAAAATCTTCTCCCAGACGTTATCTACCTACTAGAAACCCACTATAGAGATCAGGCTGAGTCAGAAAAACTTTTTAAGAGCTGGGTTGGTCATAAGATATCCTCAACAGCTGGGATGGCGCAGAGAGGAGTATGTATATTAATAGGAAGACATGTAGGCTTTAATCTGGAAGGGGCACTTATAGACCCCAGAGGTAGATGGGCAGTTGCGCATGGTAAATTAAACAACTTATGCACCAATTCTAGATGACCCTCCACCAATCCTACAGATAAAGCATGCTATAACAGGCCTTCCTGGACCAATAATATGGGGGGGAGATTTTAATTTTCTACAAAATCCTCTATTGGACTCCTCCAAAAAGATCGTCGCCAGAACAAACCCCAAGTTGCTATGGCCATCCAAAGCTGCAAACTAGACCTTGACGTTATTGATAATTGGTGTCTCTCTAATCCCCTTAAACAAAAATATTCATGCCATTCAGCAAAGTATAACTCTGCATCCAGGTTAGATTTTTTTTTAACATCTCATGATTTAGAGCTATATAATTATATCCATCTACCAAATGCCTTCTCAGACCATGCGGCACTTTGTATGGAGGTAAAATTGGGGATAGACGACGCAAGGCCCTTAAGAAGATGGTTTTTTAACAAATTGAATCTCCTAGATCCACAATGGTGTATAGATATGGAAGAAGAGATTGAGCAGTTTTTTGCGCAGAATAGAGGCACAGCCCCATTAAATACAACCTGGGATGCATTTAAGGCCACCTTACAGGGGATAATAACGTCTAAAGATATACCAAAGCAGATAGCAAGAAGGGAGGAGAAAACCAATCTACAATTTGAACTCACGCAGGCAACCCAAGAACACTACAGGGTTAGGTCACCGCTCTCTGGGCAAAAGCTGTCTGAGGCAAAATGCAGGATGAAGGATTTTTATTATGACCTTGGCGAGACTAATAGTAATCTTTATGCCCAAAAGATATATGAGCAGAGCGAATACACATGAAAGCTCCTGGCCTGGGAAGCCAAAGAAAAGCAGGCTAGAAATAGGATAGACCAACAAACCGACCCCATCACTAAGTTGCATGCCAAGACTACTGCCTCTATTGGCAAGTTGTTTTTGGAACACTACGAGGGAATCTATCAAGCAACTGAAGGGGCTACATCCTATTCCACTGGGGAATTTTTAGAGTCACTCACAATACCTAAACTAGATGATGAGGGCAAGAAATACCTCATAGAGGACTTCTCAATGCTTGAACTGGAGGAGGTGATCGGCTCCTTCCCCAACGGTAAGGCCAATGGCGATGACGGTCATCCTATTGAATTTTTTAAAAAATTTGGAGGTACCCTGTGTAAAGAACTTCTGCTTTTAGTTAACTATTTACTTCAAGGAGGTCTTCCACAAGACTCTTTTCATTCAGCGGTGGTGGTTAGCATTTTAAAAAAAGGAAAGGACAAGGAAAATTTAATTTCGTACAGACCCATAAGTGTTTTAAATACAGACTATAAAATGTTTACAAAAATTTTAGCAAACCGATTAAATAAAATAGTGGGGTCTTTAGTAGGCTATGATCAGTGCGGTTTTATTGCAGGGAGGCACCTTCATTCAAATACAAAATTTTTATTGGAGGCACTAGATTATTTTAAGATCAATAAGGTGAAGGCTCAAATCTTCCTTTTAGATGCGGAGAAAGCCTTCGATCTAGTGTCATGGGACTGCCTTTTTGCTATTTTGCACAGTTTTAATTTCCCGATTGTTTTTATTTCTCTTTTAAAACAACTTTATATGAATTCTAGAGCACAGATCATCATTAACAACACCAACTTTGGGACATGTCAGGTCACTAGGGGCACGCGACAAGGATGCCCCCTATCGCCAATTTTATTTGCGTTATTTATTGAACCGTTGGCGATTGCAATTAGGGATACAAGGACCGACACTGCCCCAGTAGTTGGAATGACAAATATAAAATTATACGCGGATGATATTGCCCTGTTTTTAGATTCTAAACCCTCAAGTCAATTGAAAATTTAAAACATTTTCTCTGACTTCCAAAAATTAGAGGGTTATAAGATTAATGTTAACAAAACAGAAATTATTTTAACTAACTGCCTTTTAGACACTTTAGTACCGGAATTCAGGCAGATTTCCAACACATGCCCAAAGAGATATCTGGGAATATTCATATCGGACAATCTGGAAGACCTGTATACGTTAAATTTTATACCTCTGTTAAAAAAGGTTGGGTCTCTTTTAGATCGCTGGAATTTATTACCCTTGTCTTTAATGGGACGGGCAGCGTTAGTACGTATGTCAATTCTACCTCTTTTTAATTTTCTTTTCAGCGCCGTATCCTGTGCAATCCAGGCCTCCTTTTTAAAAAAAGTAGATGCTCTGATCTCTTCTTTTCTCTGGGCAAAAAAATCTCCTAGACTCGCACTCAGCACTTTATATCTCCCATTTGCACAAGGAGGGCTGTCCCTACCAAATATTAGAGAATATTATTTTTCATCTTTTGCACACCATAGTTTTTGGTTCTTTTCCTCAGGAACACACGAGGTAGACAATTTTTTTATGAAGAAGATACTGTCAGACTAAAAAATCACTGACCCGGTTAGGATTACGAAAGATCCAAAGAAAGTTCGTTACAAGTCCCTACAGTGGATTTTTAAACAGAAAACTCAGTTTTTGAATTTTTATTGTATCCCCAAAATAGGTAACACAACAGATTTAATTAACTTCAGTTTAGGGGAAGAGGGCTGCATGGACAATAGTATAATAAATCTCTGGAAGGAGAACGGCTTTGAGAAGATTGAAGACTTCCTTATGGGTAACAGGTGGAAGTCTTGGGATGAAATTTCTAGACAGATACACCACTCCCATACAATTCTGAACTGGTCATTTCTCATGCTTAATCCAAAACTCAGAGAGCTTGATATAGGAAATGTATTCCATAAAGTAAATATCTCTACAGCTCTTAATAATCAAATACAAAAGAAGATGAGTATTTGGATTAAAATATTAAAAGAAAATAAAGGGCAGGAACTCTCTAGTAAGATCATTGAGAGGAGGAAAAAGAGGGAAAACCTTGAAATTAGCCAGCAGATATGGGATAAGATAAATACATTTAATAAAACCATTTTTTGCGCCGCTAATTTTAAACTTATGCAATTTTATAATAAATGGTTAATCTACAGAACCCCCTCTCTTCTCCACAGTATCTTTCCCCATGTCGCCGACAAATGTTTTCGATGTGAAGAAAAAGGCACCTGGAAACATATTGTCTGGGAGTGCCCAAAAATGCAGTTATTCTGGAAGGAAATAGAAAAATACCTCTCCATTGAGCTCAAAGCCACTATAATGTTCGATGATTTAATTCCTGTCCTAGGCTGATCTTCGAGCTATACTCCATATGACGAGCCCCTTTTTATTGCCTCTTTAATAGCGAAATGCCTAATTTTGCAGTCCTGGAAAACAGATCTTGTGCAAACCTTTCAGGCATGGAAGGTAAAACTATTACGAATCCAGGGCAGGGAAAGAAAATATGCACTAAGATCAGGGGCCCTTAAGAAATATGAAAAGTTCTGGAGTATATTTGAATCCTACTTTGTTTTCTGACGATACTTAACTGTAACCACATCTTTTGAATATTAGTCTGCCAGATTGTTTATATTTATTCACATTGCACTTTATAAGTAAGTTTCTGATTTGATGAAATTTGAACATGTTTTTTGTATTCTTTTATGTCCTGTACTGTATTAATTCTATTACTAAATGTGTCTTGTAAAGTATATTCTATTTTTATGAACTCTCAATAAAAAAAATAAAAAAAACGATTGTTCATTATTTTTCAGTTATATAAAAGATAATCTTGAAACTAGCCCATCAGAATCAGAGTGCTCATGTTTATGAGGCATACGGCAGTTACCATGTCAAATATCGGATGGTAAGTCAACATAGGTACAGTAACTTCATTCTTGTTATGCTTCATTTATCAAGAATGACTACAAAAAAGGGTTAGGGGTTCTGCCCACCTCACCCTCCCGTACCTGAGCAGGAGACATCCAAGGATGAAAAAGTAAAAACAAATGGTACTGAAGGGATCAATCTACTTTTAATTATCAAACAAGAAACAATCAATTGTCTTGTGATTTGCGAATTATACGCAGCGTAAGTATATATTAGTTCATATACACATATATGAGCGAACAGCCAGAGAGGCACAATATAAACAGATACACAATCTATATACAACACATCACATGTACATTATATACAAATACACAGAACACTATACAATACCAAAAACAATTCTCTGTACCCTTGAGACAAAAGAATAGATATATACACCAATTTACATATGTACCTCCTCTCAATTTGGGGTGGAGTACACAACAAAATGTTAGTCCCAAAAACAAAACCACCAGGGGGTTAACTTATCAACCCAGCCTACATTTGTGTTGGTGTGCCTAGGAAAAAAATCCAATCTTCCTTAAATTTTTACAGGGGACTCCATTCAAAGCATAAGGTGTCGACGCAGTCGCGGTCACGTTTCAGACAGCTGATATAGGCTTCATCAGGACATGGGTACTCTAGTAACAACAAATACATATATTATCCTCTTTCTACCTAAACAAGAAAACACATTGCAGCTGCTAGAATTAAAAAACCTTCTCCCCCACACGTGGAAATGCAGTGTCAATGGGTGATTCCGTCAAAGAAAGGAAAAAACGCAAGAAAAGGGAAAAGTCCAAAGACAAAGAAAAATCCAATAAATGTAAATAATAAATGATAAATAATAAAGAAGACTATCAAAAAGACCCCAACCACACCTCCATGTGGACAACTCAAGCATGCGACAAAATCTAAACGCTAATGACAATCGAACAAATCACCTTATACCCCAAATTGTATTAATGCATATACATGCCAAGTACTACCAAAACACATCACTTGTCCAATATAAGTACCTATTCTTCTCGGCCCTGGCTCAACCTCGGGCTGGTATCGCCGGCCCCCCCACAACCACCAAAGTGGGTGGGGTAGGAACCACCGTTTAGACTCTATTCTCGTGGACTCTACATAAAGGAAACATATAAAAGGCAGTCAATCAATCCCAGGTGAAGATCTAACAGGGGGGACGTTGCCATACAAACGCCATCACTGACAACAGGATATCTAACACAAAGCACGGTACACCTACCTTTATATCTTCGTAATGTCCGCCCAGGGAGAGAATAATCTCTGAAGTGGATCAAGTCTCGCAATCTTCCTACAATCATGCCCGACCCCCAGGAGAAAGAAGAAGAGAGGAACAACAAACTGTCAATCACTCGACCCTCTCTCCTCATTCCCCTCCACCAATATCCAAACGGAGCTAAATAACGGTACACACATGCTGGAAAACGGGGATCTATAACCTGAACTACGTGGGTGCACCCACCTGTACTTACTCTCCAAGTCATAAAATTCACAGCTGGTGGCAGAAGTCCGGTCAAGAGCGGATCAAAAACCGAATGACGCAAGCAGCTCAAAGTACCCATATTATACGTGCCCGCCAAACTCAGAGGATTTCTCACTGGAAGCTACATATCGGCCTAATTAAAACCCTTCCAGAACCCCGCGAGGAAAGGAAACAGTCAGGGCCAAACCTGCCTTTCACTCCACTATCGTGCCCAACACTCCCCTCAATACTCTGCACTAATCTAAAGTGACCTCACTGCCCGTACTGCGCGCTCGCATAATTATGCGGCGTAGGGGGAAAAAAATTACCTTCAGCGTTCAAATAAGGTCTGCGGCACGTTAACTCGGTGCTCGCTCCAACGCCTCTCCAGCCAAACCACCAGAGAATCCGGGGCGGATGACAACGCGCATTCTAAATAGGTGTGTCATACGTCAAACTGTGCGTCCACCCCGCAAACAACACTAAAAAAGGACTACAAATCCAAAATGTTGCCGATAGTCATGTACTTAAAGCAAATGCTCATCCACCAGCACTAGAAGGTCACAAGTACTCACAATATTCCAAATCCGTGGCCAATCTCACTCGACCACACAAAGAAGAACAAAAAACAATTGTTAATGAAAATAAATCATGAAGAAAAAGAAAATTAAACAAATAAACCAAAAGGCCCATAGTGGCAACAACAAATCATCAAACACCCACTGTCCCTCCTGCATTTCCACTATTGGGTTCCCATTCTAAGTAAGGCATCAAGACTTGACATTCCCAAAACAAAAAGGAATGAACAGTATCAAAAAGGATCAAGAGAGATCAAGGCCCCTCATGCTAAATGTGTGACAGAGCACAATAAATACACATTATCCACATTATAATGCCAAAACCAGAAAAAATATATATAGTGTGTATAAAAACAGCATATGTACACATACATCAATAATCAGTACCATACCTTATTGCAATCCATACTCACTAGAAAAACTCGGCAAAAGAAATATACAGAGTACAGTAAGCAAAGAAGAAGATCAAGGGATTCAGATCAATGCCCAAATTTCATCCCGATCATTAAGTCCTTTCTCAGAGGTGTGATACCTCTCTATTAGTCTTGCTTCTGTACGGTTCAGCTTAATCTCTAATTCTGTTTTGTTTTTAGCCGAGATGGTAACTAGAACTGCCCAAGTCAAAGCCTCTTCATTATGGTTTGCCTCCATGTAGTGCTGCACTAGAGGGGCCCCAATGTACTTACACCTTATGCACGATTTATGCTGCCAATACGCATTTTAACTGCTTGCGTGGTTTGCCCAATGTAGGACAGATCACAAGGACATTTCACTACATAAATAGCGTTCTTGGTGTTACAATTAGAGAAGGTGTGCATCGTATGTGTATGGCCATTGATTTCAATCTCTTTCAAATCCTTAGTGTTAGGACACACAACCCAGTTCATACAGCTGTAGTGTCCGATCACGGGTGGCAATCCTAGTAGGCTCCTAGTATCTTTTTTGCTTGTCACCACCCTACTCGCCTTCACTAAATGCGGCTTTATATTTTTTCCTTTCCGAAATGCAAATAGCGGTTTTGGAATGTTCAGATGTTCTATTAATTTTCAATTTTTTGAAATGATCTGTTTCACCTTTTTTGCTTTAGGATTGAATGCTAGGACGCAAGTTAACAATGTGCCCTCCTTCTTTTCTTTAGGTGTCAGCAAACTTTCCCGAGGTGTGTACCAAGCACGTTTCAGTGCTGTTCTAACTAACTTCCTGGGGCATCCTCTTTTACAGAGTTTATTCATTAGAATTTCCGCATTATCAAAATAGTCGCTTTTGTTGGAGCAATTGCGACGAATACGCAAAAATTGCCCATAGGGCAAATTTTCTTTAAGGCTCCTAGGGTGGCCACTATTGACTTCTAAAAGAGTATTCCGATCAGTGGACTTGGTGTAAAGATTAACCTCCAGGTGTCCCTCGCTGTTATAAATCCACACATCAAGAAAATTGATTTTATCATTGCTTGAACTCATTGTGAATCTCAAATCAGATGAGCACGAATTAAGCCACTCATGAAACCTAGTGAGTTCCTCACTATTACTATCCCAGATTAGGAATATGTCGTCGATGAAGCGCACCCACCTCGACAACAAGTGCCGAAATGGGTTCGCTTCACCGAAGACATACACCTCCTCAAATTGATCCATAACTAGATTGGCAATCTCCGGTGCAAAGCAACAACCCATTGCGACTCCCTTAAGTTGTAAATAAAGGGAGTCTTTGAAGGAGAAAAAGTTATTTTTCAGACAGATTTTAGCCAGTTCCAAGATGAATTTCGTGGGGACCTGATGAGGTCTACTTCTACGGTCTAACACCATCCCCATTACCAGCAGTGCCTCATCCTGCGGTATGTTGGTGTAGAGACTCTCGATGTCGAAGGTGACCAACAACTGCTGGCCACCATCGAACACCAAGTTTTCCACCTTCTGAATAAAATCCATAGTGTCACGCACAAAGGCCCTGGTGGTACAGACAAATGGCTTTAGGAATGTGTCGATATATTTGGCTAAGGGCTCAAGCATTGAGCCACATGCCGCAATAATCGGGCATCCTGGAGGTTTTTGGGCGTCTTTATGTACCTCTATGTACCTTCGGGAGTACATATATAATAGGTGTCTTCTGTTCCGTAGTATTTAAAAATTCATATTCCTTTTCATTTATCAGGGATATCAGCTTCTCACAACAACACATAAAGTTGGTTACAATAATATAGTTTTAAAGTAATTCATTTTCACTGCTAAGTTTAGATGTGGCCTTTTATTGACAGATTATTAAGATATCTCATCTTGCGTTTAGATATTTTTTTTGACCATCAGTCATCGTTGATCAGCAGAATGATGAATCAGAATGGTGATATCCATTGTCTCTGTTTTATCTCTTATCCAGTTCCCTTTACCCATTTCTACTATTGGCCAGCATTCTCCTGTGTGTCTGTGTGATCACATTTGTGGTGGAGAAGGTGATTGAGTTTCAATTCCCATTAAATCATAGGTCTCGCCATGGAGAAATCATGTCAACTGACTGGTCGGATGCTTCACTCTCCATACCCATCCAGTCTTGGGAGTGCCAGTCACTGCATTGATATGCACTTAAGCCTTTAGGGGCATATTATCAAGGGATTTATCTCCGCTTTTTTGGCCTTAAAAGCCAAGAAAGCGGAGATAAAATTATCTTCCTATCAGCAACAGGGTGCAAACACGCAAATTCGCATGTTAGCACCCTTTTTCTCTACGCTTCCCCTTGCATCTCTAATGAGATGCAAAGGGGGCGTTCCAGAGAAAAATAATGGGAGAAATGATGTTAAGCAACATTTCTCCTATTATCAAGGATTTCGCTAACCCTGTTAGTGATAAAAAAAAGCAGCGCTAACCGCGGTTAGCACTGCTTTTTATACACCTGGAATTTTCCTGACTTAGCCATGATATCCTATGGAAGGTGGATATCATGGCTAAGTTTGTGAGCCCCTATCATCAAGCTAACGCCAAACTTCGAGACATTATCGCTGGTTTTCCAGCGAAATTCTCTCATTTGGCAGTTAGCGCGAGGATTTTTATCACTTCTGAGATAAACCTTGCTAATAGCAAGTTATCTCTGCGATAATTTCCGGCGATGCTTAGCGTTAAAAAATTTGTTGCTAAGCATCGTTAGCGATAAATATTGCTCATCGTTGGTAATATGCCCCTTAGAGCAATGCTTGTCTAATAATGTATAATGTAAACATAGAACTTCGGGCCATATTATCAAGCAAGGGCAATACTTTATCGTCCTTTTATCGGCAGGAAACTGCCGCTAAAGCGGCGATAATGGGCTTGATAATAAGCCCTTGTGAATTCCCATAGAAGCCCAGGTTAACACCAGAACCTGGGCTTCTATGGGAATTCACAAGGGCATATTATCAAGCCCATTATCGCCGCTTTAGCGGCAGCTCCTGCTGATAAACGTGGCGATAATGTATCGCCCTTGCTTGATAATATGGCCCTTAATTTTTTTAAATCTGCAAACAGAAGCAGTGGATTCCACATCAGTGTGATGCAACTAATGGAATCATAACACTTCTCTCACTGCCATTATCACAAACCTAAAGATAATATATTACACTCCAAAGTCCTATCTTGTTATATTTCCTAAATGTTGCACTAGAATAGCCTCACAGGAGATACCCTATTATCTAAAGCTGCGCTAAGATACCTTTCAGGGTCAGACCCAAGCTTTACAAGTACACTTAACAAAGGTTTGGCACAAATCCTGCATCCAGCATTCATTGGACATCACCTATCTTAAGTTCAATTAGCCATTTTTGATTGGCCTTCACTTAGCAGGGAAAAACAATAAATATTAAGAGCTGTTGCGCATTATTAATACTTTGCAAGTCGTTGTAGGTGTTTGCATCCCGCAGCCTTGACCCTAGAGACTTGAGGACCTGAAAGAAAGGGATGAGCGGTTTCTGACACTGAATCCTTTTCCTATTGGTTTTTATAGGGCACCTGATTTTATTGTGGCTCTTACTCCATTGTCTTCCACTTGCTCCTAACCCTCTATAGGACCGGAGGGGAATATGACAGGACTCTGGTTTGCCTTTGATGCCCTCCGCTTTCTTTGCCCTATTAACAGCGGGCTCTAAGATCCGAGGAGAACTGAAGGTGTTCTTGCTTCATGCAGCAGATGCTGTATCAGTATAATAGAGCTAGTGCCAAGAAAGGGGCTGCTTATCATCCTCTCTAATGTGGAAGGCTGTTGGTTCTTTGCGAGCAATGTGGGCCAGGGAGCATGCATGGAGGCAAGAGCAATGTGGAATAGATTTCGTAAGCTTTTTCAGATGTGTCAGCGGTAGACCTAGGATGGCCCATTTACTTAGATTCATTTTATGCAAATGTATCTTATATGAATTTTTTTTTAATCTAGCATGATTCCAGCACTTCTTCACTTACAGTGGTTACCATATTTCTGGAGATTAGCTCTGACTTGAGGCTTTTCTCATGGTCTATGACAATCTTGCTCCTCCACGGTGAAAATATATATCTGTTATGAAAGTGAGTGAAAAAATGCTGAAGGTTGGCAATTCTTGTTCTGTATATAGTTGAAACTTGCTGAAGTTACCTATTTTTCGATACTAATTACGAAATTAAAATGTTTTTGATTCAAAAAGATTACAACTGTGTGTCTCTTTTTTTTGTACTGGAATTCCTCGAATTCCAAAAGGTATATTTTTTCAACTGTACTATTTTTTGCATGGAACACCCCTCTTAGATTATCATATTTCTCTGAAAAAGCTGTTCTTGGTAAATCATCAGGGCTTGAACAACTTCGATGTTGACATTCAAAGCGTTATTTCGGCACTCAACAGATATTTATAAACGCACCTTACATAAGCACAAAAAATAAAAATGTAAAATCATTTCACTTAAGATGTTGGAACTTTAGGAATGTCTTTGCCTTTTTAGAGTGACAGATTAAATTAGTTTTAATAATACCAGGGTTACCTAAGGGGAAGTGTTCATTTTTTAGTCTAATTTATGACCAAGCCTAGAATGGCAATGGCCTGCACCTGCTTTATTTCAATGGAATGTCCTAAGATGCAATCCATACCTTTGTATCTTCTTCTGTGTGCGGTTTAACGAGGTGATGCTGAACAGTTTTGGTCTGTCTTTTGTTAAAAATGTGTTTAAGAAATAGTGACTTGCCTTTGATATCCATGGTGCTTTATAGCACGGAACCAAGGGGTATATTAGCAAGAACCTTGTTTAAATTATCGCTGTTTTAGCACATCTTACCTGGGCTTCTATTGGAATTCTATAACGTATATTAGCGAGCCCATTATTGCTGTTTTAGCGGCAGGTTCTCAGACATGAGTCCCTTGCTCACTGCAACATCAGGATTCAAGCAAGTCGGGCCGAAGATGGCTGCAATGCCAGAAACCGGTCCCCGGAAGCTTGTTTCCTTTCCAGTAAAGAATTGGCTTGGTAGTTTGGTCTGCCCTGTTTCCATGATGCACTGGGCCAGGGACAGACTAATTTGCATGTAGCCAGGTTCTGAACTGGGATGGTGCAGTGAGCTAAATAACGGTGATGAATCAAGCCCTGATCTTTTGACTGGGTAGGAGTGTTCTGCTTAATTCAGATGCTCTGTCCATCACCACCCCCTTTTATGAATCGTTTTGGCCACTACAAGTGTGGAAGGGTATGCTCAGACATGAGTCCCTTGCTCACTGCACCATCAGGATTCAAGCAAGCCGGGCCGAAGACGGCTGCAATGCCAGAAACCGGTCCCCGGAAGCTTGTTTCCTTTCCAGTAAAGAATTGGCTTGGTAGTTTGGTCTGCCCTGTTCCCATGATGCACTGGGCCAGGGACAGACTAATTTGCATGTAGCCAGGTTCTGAACTGGGATGGTGCAGTGAGCTAAAAAACGGTGATGGATCAAGCCCTGATCTGTTGACTGGGTAGGAGTGTTCTGCTTAATTCAGATGCTCTGTCCATCACCACCCCCTTTTATGAATCGTTTTGGCCACTACAAGTGTGGAAGGGTATGCTCAGACATGAGTCCCTTGCTCACTGCACCATCAGGATTCAAGCAAGCCGGGCCGAAGACGGCTGCAATGCCAGAAACCGGTCCCCGGAAGCTTGTTTCCTTTCCAGTAAAGAATTGGCTTGGTAGTTTGGTCTGCCCTGTTCCCATGATGCACTGGGCCAGGGACAGACTAATTTGCATGTAGCCAGGTTCTGAACTGGGATGGTGCAGTGAGCTAAAAAACGGTGATGGATGAAGCCCTGATCTTTTGACTGGGTAGGAGTGTTCTGCTTAATTCAGATGCTCTGTCCATCACCACCCCCTTTTATGAATCGTTTTGGCCACTACAAGTGTGGAAGGGTATGCTCAGACATGAGTCCCTTGCTCACTGCACCATCAGGATTCAAGCAAGCCGGGCCGAAGACGGCTGCAATGCCAGAAACCGGTCCGCGGAAGCTTGTTTCCTTTCCAGTAAAGAATTGGCTTGGTAGTTTGGTCTGCCCTGTTCCCATGATGCACTGGGCCAGGGACAGACTAATTTGCATGTAGCCAGGTTCTGAACTGGGATGGTGCAGTGAGCTAAAAAACGGTGATGGATCAAGCCCTGATCTTTTGACTGGGTAGGAGTGTTCTGCTTAATTCAGATGCTCTGTCCATCACCACCCCCTTTTATGAATCGTTTTGGCCACTACAAGTGTGGAAGGGTATGCTCAGACATGAGTCCCTTGCTCACTGCACCATCAGGATTCAAGCAAGCCGGGCCGAAGACGGCTGCAATGCCAGAAACCTGTCCCCGGAAGCTTGTTTCCTTTCCAGTAAAGAATTGGCTTGGTAGTTTGGTCTGCCCTGTTCCCATGATGCACTGTGCCAGGGACAGACTAATTTGCATGTAGCCAGGTTCTGAACTGGGATGGTGCAGTGAGCTAAAAAACGGTGATGGATCAAGCCCTGATCGTTTGACTGGGTAGGAGTGTTCTGCTTAATTCAGATGCTCTGTCCATCACCACCCCCTTTTATGAATCGTTTTGGCCACTACAAGTGTGGAAGGGTATGCTCAGACATGAGTCCCTTGCTCACTGCACCATCAGGATTCAAGTAAGCCGGGCCGAAGACGGCTGCAATGCCAGAAACCGGTCCCCGGAAGCTTGTTTCCTTTCCAGTAAAGAATTGGCTTGGTAGTTTGGTCTGCCCTGTTCCCATGATGCACTGGGCCAGGGACAGACTAATTTGCATGTAGCCAGGTTCTGAACTGGGATGGTGCAGTGAGCTAAAAAACGGTGATGGATCAAGCCCTGATCTTTTGACTGGGTAGGAGTGTTCTGCTTAATTCAGATGCTCTGTCCATCACCACCCCCTTTTATGAATCGTTTTGTCCACTACAAGTGTGGAAGGGTATGCTCAGACATGAGTCCCTTGCTCACTGCACCATCAGGATTCAAGCAAGCCGGGCCGAAGACGGCTGCAATGCCAGAAACCGGTCCCCGGAAGCTTGTTTCCTTTCCAGTAAAGAATTGGCTTGGTAGTTTGGTCTGCCCTGTTCCCATGATATGATGCACTGGGCCAGGGACAGACTAATTTGCATGTAGCCAGGTTCTGAACTGGGATGGTGCAGTGAGGTAAAAAACGGTGATGGATCAAGCCCTGATCTTTTGACTGGGTAGGAGTGTTCTGCTTAATTCAGATGCTCTGTCCATCACCACCCCCTTTTATGAATCGTTTTGGCCACTACAAGTGTGGAAGGGTATGCTCAGACATGAGTCCCTTGCTCACTGCACCATCAGGATTCAAGCAAGCCGGGCCGAAGACGGCTGCAATGCCATAAACCTGTCCCCGGAAGCTTGTTTCCTTTCCAGTAAAGAATTGGCTTGGTAGTTTGGTCTGCCCTGTTCCCATGATGCACTGGGCCAGGGACAGACTAATTTGCATGTAGCCAGGTTCAGAACTGGGATGGTGCAGTGAGCTAAAAAACGGTGATGGATCAAGCCCTGATCTTTTGACTGGGTAGGAGTGTTCTGCTTAATTCAGATGCTCTGTCCATCACCACCCCCTTTTATGAATCGTTTTGGCCACTACAAGTGTGGAAGGGTATGCTCAGACATGAGTCCCTTGCTCACTGCACCATCAGGATTCAAGCAAGCCGGGCCGAAGACGGCTGCAATGCCAGAAACCGGTCCCCGGAAGCTTGTTTCCTTTCCAGTAAAGACTTGGCTCGGTAGTTTGGCCTGCCCTGTTCCCATGATGCACTGGGCCAGGGACAGACTAATTTGCATGTAGCCAGGTTCTGAACTGGGATGGTGCAGTGAGCTAAAAAACGGTGATGGATCAAGCCATGATCTTTTGACTGGGTAGGAGTGTTCTGCTTAATTCAGATGCTCTGTCCATCACCAACCCCTTTTATGAATCGTTTTGGCCACTACAAGTGTGGAAGGGTATGCTCAGACATGAGTCCCTTGCTCACTGCACCATCAGGATTCAAGCAAGCCGGGCCGAAGACGGCTGCAATGCCAGAAACCGGTCCCCGGAAGCTTGTTTCCTTCCCAGTAAAGTATTGGCTTGGTAGTTTGGTCTGTCCTGTTCCCATGATGCACTGGGCCAGGGACAGACTAATTTGCATGTAGCCAGGTTCTGAACTGGGATGGTGCAGTGAGCTAAAAAACGGTGATGGATCAAGCCCTGATCTTTTGACTGGGTAGGAGTGTTCTGCTTAATTCAGAGGCTCTGTCCATCACCACCCCCTTTTATGAATCGTTTTGGCCACTACAAGTGTGGAAGGGTATGCTCAGACATGAGTCCCTTGCTCACTGCACCATCAGGATTCAAGCAAGCCGGGCCGAAGACGGCTGCAATGCCAGAAACCGGTCCCCGGAAGCTTGTTTCCTTTCCAGTAAAGAATTGGCTTGGTAGTTTGGTCTGGCCCGTTCCCATGATGCACTGGGCCAGGGACAGACTAATTTGCATGTAGCCAGGTTCTGAACTGGGATGGTGCAGTGAGCTAAAAAACGGTGATGGATCAAGCCCTGATCTTTTGACTGGGTAGGAGTGTTCTGCTTAATTCAGATGCTCTGTCCATCACCACCCCCTTTTAAGAATCGTTTTGGCCACTACAAGTGTGGAAGGGTATGCTCAGACATGAGTCCCTTGCTCACTGCACCATCAGGATTAAAGCAAGTCGGGCCGAAGACGGCTGCAATGCCAGAAACCGGTCCCCGGAAGCTTGTTTCCTTTCCAGTAAGGAATTGGCTTGGTAGTTTGGTCTGCCCTGTTCCCATGATGCACTGGGCCAGGGACAGACTAATTTGCATGTAGCCAGGTTCTGAACTGGGATGGTGCAGTGAGCTAAAAACGGTGATGGATCAAGCCCTGATCTTTTGACTGGGTAGGAGTGTTCTGCTTAATTCAGATGCTCTGTCCATCACCACCCCCTTTTATGAATCGTTTTGGCCACTACAAGTGTGGAAGGGTATGCTCAGATGTGAGTCCCTTGCTCACTGCACCATCAGGATTCAAGCAAGCCGGGCCGAAGACGGCTGCAATGCCAGAAACCGGTCCCCGAAGCTTGTTTCCTTTCCAGTAAAGAATTGGCTTGGTAGTTTGGTCTGCCCTGTTCCCATGATTCACTGGGCCAGGGACAGACTAATTTGCATGTAGCCAGGTTCTGAACTGGGATGGTGCAGTGAGCTAAAAAACGGTGATGGATCAAGCCCTGATCTTTTGACTGGGTATGAGTGTTCTGCTTAATTTAGATGCTCTGTCCATCACCCCCCCCTTTTATGAATCGTTTTGGCCACTACAAGTGTGGAAGGGTATGCTCAGACATGAGTCCCTTGCTCACTGCACCATCAGGATTCAAGCAAGCCGGGCCGAAGACGGCTGCAATGCCAGAAACCGGTCCCCGGAAGCTTGTTTCCTTTCCAGTAAAGAATTGGCTTGGTAGTTTGGTCTGCCCTGTTCCCATGATGCACTGGGCCAGGGACAGACTAATTTGCATGTAGCCAGGTTCTGAACTGGGATGGTGCAGTGAGCTAAAAAACGGTGATGGATCAAGCCCTGATCTTTTGACTGGGTAGGAGTGTTCTGCTTAATTCAGATGCTCTGTCCATCACCACCCCCTTTTAAGAATCGTTTTGGCCACTACAAGTGTGGAAGGGTATGCTCAGACATGAGTCCCTTGCTCACTGCACCATCAGGATTCAAGCAAGCCGGGCCGAAGACAGCTGCAATGCCAGAAACCGGTCCCCGGAAGCTTGTTTCCTTTCCAGTAAAGACTTGGCTCGGTAGTTTGGCCTGCCCTGTTCCCATGATGCACTGGGCCAGGGACAGACTAATTTGCATGTAGCCAGGTTCTGAACTGGGATGGTGCAGTGAGCTAAAAAACGGTGATGGATCAAGCCATGATCTTTTGACTGGGTAGGAGTGTTCTGCTTAATTCAGATGCTCTGTCCATCACCAACCCCTTTTATGAATCGTTTTGGCCACTACAAGTGTGGAAGGGTATGCTCAGACATGAGTCCCTTGCTCACTGCACCATCAGGATTCAAGCAAGCCGGGCCGAAGACGGCTGCAATGCCAGAAACCGGTCCCCGGAAGCTTGTTTCCTTCCCAGTAAAGAATTGGCTTGGTAGTTTGGTCTGTCCTGTTCCCATGATGCACTGGGCCAGGGACAGACTCATTTGCATGTAGCCAGGTTCTGAACTGGGATGGTGCAGTGAGCTAAAAAACGGTGATGGATCAAGCCCTGATCTTTTGACTGGGTAGGAGTGTTCTGCTTAATTCAGAGGCTCTGTCCATCACCACCCCCTTTTATGAATCGTTTTGGCCACTACAAGTGTGGACGGGTATGCTCAGACATGAGTCCCTTGCTCACTGCACCATCAGGATTCAAGCAAGCCGGGCCGAAGACGGCTGCAATGCCAGAAACCGGTCCCCGGAAGCTTGTTTCCTTTCCAGTAAAGAATTGGCTTGGTAGTTTGGTCTGCCCTGTTCCCATGATGCACTGGGCCAGGGACAGACTAATTTGCATGTAGCCAGGTTCTGAACTGGGATGGTGCAGTGAGCTAAAAAACGGTGATGGATCAAGCCCTGATCTTTTGACTGGGTAGGAGTGTTCTGCTTAATTCAGATGCTCTGTCCATCACCACCCCCTTTTATGAATCGTTTTGGTCACTACAAGTGTGGAAGGGTATGCTCAGATGTGAGTCCCTTGCTCACTGCACCATCAGGATTCAAGCAAGCCGGGCCGAAGACGGCTGCAATGCCAGAAACCGGTCCCCGGAAGCTTGTTTCCTTTCCAGTAAAGAATTGGCTTGGTAGTTTGGTCTGCCCTGTTCCCATGATGCACTGGGCCAGGGACAGACTAATTTGCATCTAGCCAGGTTCTGAACTGGGATGGTGCAGTGAGCTAAAAAACGGTGATGGATCAAGCCCTGATCTTTTGACTGGGTAGGAGTGTTCTGCTTAATTCAGATGCTCTGTCCATCACCACCCCCTTTTATGAATCGTTTTGGCCACTACAAGTGTGGAAGGGTATGCTCAGACATGAGTCCCTTGCTCACTGCACCATCAGGATTCAAGCAAGCCGGGCCGAAGACGGCTGCAATGCCAGAAACCGGTCCCCGGAAGCTTGTTTCCTTTCCAGTAAAGACTTGGCTCGGTAGTTTGGCCTGCCCTGTTCCCATGATGCACTGGGCCAGGGACAGACTAATTTGCATGTAGCCAGGTTCTGAACTGGGATGGTGCAGTGAGCTAAAAAACGGTGATGGATCAAGCCCTGATCTTTTGACTGGGTAGGAGTGTTCTGCTTAATTCAGATGCTCTGTCCATCACCACCCCCTTTTATGAATCGTTTTGGCCACTACAAGTGTGGAAGGGTATGCTCAGACATGAGTCCCTTGCTCACTGCACCATCAGGATTCAAGCAAGCCGGGCCGAAGACGGCTGCAATGGCAGAAACCGGTCCCCGGAAGCTTGTTTCCTTTCCAGTAAAGAATTGGCTTGGTAGTTTGGTCTGCCCTGTTCCCATGATATGATGCACTGGGCCAGGGACAGACTAATTTGCATGTAGCCAGGTTCTGAACTGGGATGGTGCAGTGAGCTAAAAAACGGTGATGGATCAAGCCCTGATCTTTTGACTGGGTAGGAGTGTTCTGCTTAATTCAGATGCTCTGTCCATCACCACCCCCTTTTATGAATCGTTTTGGCCACTACAAGTGTGGAAGGGTATGCTCAGACATGAGTCCCTTGCTCACTGCACCATCAGGATTCAAGCAAGCCGGGCCGAAGACGGCTGCAATGCCAGAAACCTGTCCCCGGAAGCTTGTTTCCTTTCCAGTAAAGAATTGGCTTGGTAGTTTGGTCTGCCCTGTTCCCAAGATGCACTGGGCCAGGGACAGACTAATTTGCATGTAGCCAGGTTCAGAACTGGGATGGTGCAGTGAGCTAAAAAACGGTGATGGATCAAGCCCTGATCTTTTGACTGGGTAGGAGTGTTCTGCTTAATTCAGATGCTCTGTCCATCACCACCCCCTTTTATGAATCGTTTTGGCCACTACAAGTGTGGAAGGGTATGCTCAGACATGAGTCCCTTGCTCACTGCACCATCAGGATTCAAGCAAGCCGGGCCGAAGACGGCTGCAATGCCAGAAACCGGTCCCCGGAAGCTTGTTTCCTTTCCAGTAAAGACTTGGCTCGGTAGTTTGGCCTGCCCTGTTCCCATGATGCACTGGGCCAGGGACAGACTAATTTGCATGTAGCCAGGTTCTGAACTGGGATGGTGCAGTGAGCTAAAAAACGGTGATGGATCAAGCCATGATCTTTTGACTGGGTAGGAGTGTTCTGCTTAATTCAGATGCTCTGTCCATCACCAACCCCTTTTATGAATCGTTTTGGCCACTACAAGTGTGGAAGGGTATGCTCAGACATGAGTCCCTTGCTCACTGCACCATCAGGATTCAAGCAAGCCGGGCCGAAGACGGCTGCAATGCCAGAAACCGGTCCCCGGAAGCTTGTTTCCTTTCCAGTAAAGAATTGGCTTGGTAGTTTGGTCTGCCCTGTTCCCATGATGCACTGGGCCAGGGACAGACTAATTTGCATGTAGCCAGGTTCTGAACTGGGATGGTGCAGTGAGCTAAAAAACGGTGATGGATCAAGCCCTGATCTTTTGACTGGGTAGGAGTGTTCTGCTTAATTCAGATGCTCTGTCCATCACCACCCCCTTTTAAGAATCGTTTTGGCCACTACAAGTGTGGAAGGGTATGCTCAGACATGAGTCCCTTGCTCACTGCACCATCAGGTTTCAAGCAAGCCGGGCCGAAGACTGCTGCAATGCCAGAAACCGGTCCCCGGAAGCTTGTTTCCTTTCCAGTAAAGAATTGGCTTGGTAGTTTGGTCTGCCCTGTTCCCATGATGCACTGGGCCAGGGACAGACTAATTTGCATGTAGCCAGGTTCTGAACTGGGATGGTGCAGTGAGCTAAAAAACGGTGATGGATCAAGCCCTGATCTTTTGACTGGGTAGGAGTGTTCTGCTTAATTCAGATGCTCTGTCCATCACCACCCCCTTTTATGAATCGTTTTGGCCACTACAAGTGTGGAAGGGTATGCTCAGACATGAGTCCCTTGCTCACTGCACCATCAGGATTCAAGCAAGCCAGGCCGAAGACGGCTGCAATGCCAGAAACCGGTCCCCGGAAGCTTGTTTCCTTTCCAGTAAAGAATTGGCTTGGTAGTTTGGTCTGCCCTGTTCCCATGATGCACTGGGCCAGGGACAGACTAATTTGCATCTAGCCAGGTTCTGAACTGGGATGGTGCAGTGAGCTAAAAAACGGTGATGGATCAAGCCCTGATCTTTTGACTGGGTAGGAGTGTTCTGCTTAATTCAGATGCTCTGTCCATCACCACCCCCTTTTATGAATCGTTTTGGCCACTACAAGTGTGGAAGGGTATGCTCAGACATGAGTCCCTTGCTCACTGCACCATCAGGATTCAAGCAAGCCGGGCCGAAGACGGCTGCAATGCCAGAAACCGGTCCCCGGAAGCTTGTTTCCTTTCCAGTAAAGAATTGGCTTGGTAGTTTGGTCTGCCCTGTTCCCATGATGCACTGGGCCAGGGACAGACTAATTTGCATGTAGCCAGGTTCTGAACTGGGATGGTGCAGTGAGCTAAAAAACGGTGATGGATCAAGCCCTGATCTTTTGACTGGGTAGAAGTGTTCTGCCTAATTCAGATGCTCTGTCCATCACCACCCCCTTTTAAGAATCGTTTTGGCCACTACAAGTGTGGAAGGGTATGCTCAGACATGAGTCCCTTGCTCACTGCACCATCAGGATTCAAGCAAGCCGGGCCGAAGACGGCTGCAATGCCAGAAACCGGTCCCCGGAAGCTTGTTTCCTTTCCAGTAAAGAATTGGCTTGGTAGTTTGGTCTGCCCTGCTCCCATGATGCACTGGGCCAGGGACAGACTAATTTGCATCTAGCCAGGTTCTGAAGTGGGATGGTGCAGTGAGCTAAAAAACGGTGATGGATCAAGCCCTGATCTTTTGACTGGGTAGGAGTGTTCTGCTTAATTCAGATGCTCTGTCCATCACCACCCCCTTTTATGAATCGTTTTGGCCACTACAAGTGTGGAAGGGTATGCTCAGACATGAGTCCCTTGCTCACTGCACCATCAGGATTCAAGCAAGCCGGGCCGAAGACGGCTGCAATGCCAGAAACCGGTCCCAGGAAGCTTGTTTCCTTTCCAGTAAAGAATTGGCTTGGTAGTTTGGTCTGGCCTGTTCCCATGATGCACTGGGCCAGGGACAGACTAATTTGCATGTAGCCAGGTTCTGAACTGGGATGGTGCAGTGAGCTAAAAAACGGTGATGGATCAAGCCCTGATCTTTTGACTGGGTAGGAGTGTTCTGCTTAATTCAGATGCTCTGTCCATCACCACCCCCTTTTAAGAATCGTTTTGGCCACTACAAGTGTGGAAGGGTATGCTCAGACATGAGTCCCTTGCTCACTGCACCATCAGGATTAAAGCAAGTCGGGCCGAAGACGGCTGCAATGCCAGAAACCGGTCCCCGGAAGCTTGTTTCCTTTCCAGTAAGGAATTGGCTTGGTAGTGTGGTCTGCCCTGTTCCCATGATGCACTGGGCCAGGGACAGACTAATTTGCATGTAGCCAGGTTCTGAACTGGGATGGTGCAGTGAGCTAAAAACGGTGATGGATCAAGCCCTGATCTTTTGACTGGGTAGGAGTGTTCTGCTTAATTCAGATGCTCTGTCCATCACCACCCCCTTTTATGAATCGTTTTGGCCACTACAAGTGTGGAAGGGTATGCTCAGATGTGAGTCCCTTGCTCACTGCACCATCAGGATTCAAGCAAGCCGGGCCGAAGACGGCTGCAATGCCAGAAACCGGTCCCCGAAGCTTGTTTCCTTTCCAGTAAAGAATTGGCTTGGTAGTTTGGTCTGCTCTGTTCCCATGATTCACTGGGCCAGGGACAGACTAATTTGCATGTAGCCAGGTTCTGAACTGGGATGGTGCAGTGAGCTAAAAAACGGTGATGGATCAAGCCCTGATCTTTTGACTGGGTATGAGTGTTCTGCTTAATTTAGATGCTCTGTCCATCACCCCCCCCCTTTTATGAATCGTTTTGGCCACTACAAGTGTGGAAGGGTATGCTCAGACATGAGTCCCTTGCTCACTGCACCATCAGGATTCAAGCAAGCCGGGCCGAAGACGGCTGCAATGCCAGAAACCGGTCCCCGGAAGCTGGTTTCCTTTCCAGTAAAGAATTGGCTTGGTAGTTTGGTCTGCCCTGTTCCCATGATGCACTGGGCCAGGGACAGACTAATTTGCATGTAGCCAGGTTCTGAACTGGGATGGTGCAGTGAGCTAAAAAACGGTGATGGATCAAGCCCTGATCTTTTGACTGGGTAGGAGTGTTCTGCTTAATTCAGATGCTCTGTCCATCACCACCCCCTTTTAAGAATCGTTTTGGCCACTACAAGTGTGGAAGGGTATGCTCAGACATGAGTCCCTTGCTCACTGCACCATCAGGATTCAAGCAAGCCGGGCCGAAGACGGCTGCAATGCCAGAAACCGGTCCCCGGAAGCTTGTTTCCTTTCCAGTAAAGACTTGGCTCGGTAGTTTGGCCTGCCCTGTTCCCATGATGCACTGGGCCAGGGACAGACTAATTTGCATGTAGCCAGGTTCTGAACTGGGATGGATCAAGCCATGATCTTTTGACTGGGTAGGAGTGTTCTGCTTAATTCAGATGCTCTGTCCATCACCAACCCCTTTTATGAATCGTTTTGGCCACCACAAGTGTGGAAGGGTATGCTCAGACATGAGTCCCTTGCTCACTGCACCATCAGGATTCAAGCAAGCCGGGCCGAAGACGGTTGCAATGCCAGAAACCGGTCCCCGGAAGCTTGTTTCCTTCCCAGTAAAGAATTGGCTCGGTAGTTTGGTCTGTCCTGTTCCCATGATGCACTGGGCCAGGGACAGACTAATTTGCATGTAGCCAGGTTCTGAACTGGGATGGTGCAGTGAGCTAAAAAAAGATGATGGATCAAGCCCTGATCTTTTGACTGGGTAGGAGTGTTCTGCTTAATTCAGAGGCTCTGTCCATCACCACCCCCTTTTATGAATCGTTTTGGCCACTACAAGTGTGGAAGGGTATGCTCAGACATGAGTCCCTTGCTCACTGCACCATCAGGATTCAAGCAAGCCGGGCCGAAGACGGCTGCAATGCCAGAAACCGGTCCCCGGAAGCTTGTTTCCTTTCCAGTAAAGACTTGGCTCGGTAGTTTGGCCTGCCCTGTTCCCATGATGCACTGGGCCAGGGACAGACTAATTTGCATGTAGACAGGTTCTGAACTGGGATGGATCAAGCCATGATCTTTTGACTGGGTAGGAGTGTTCTGCTTAATTCAGATGCTCTGTCCATCACCAACCCCTTTTATGAATCGTTTTGGCCACTACAAGTGTGGAAGGGTATGCTCAGACATGAGTCCCTTGCTCACTGCACCATCAGGATTCAAGCAAGCCGGGCCGAAGACGGTTGCAATGCCAGAAACCGGTCCCCGGAAGCTTGTTTCCTTCCCAGTAAAGAATTGGCTTGGTAGTTTGGTCTGTCCTGTTCCCATGATGCACTGGGCCAGGGACAGACTAATTTGCATGTAGCCAGGTTCTGAACTGGGATGGTGCAGTGAGCTAAAAAACGGTGATGGATCAAGCCCTGATCTTTTGACTGGGTAGGAGTGTTCTGCTTAATTCAGAGGCTCTGTCCATCACCACCCCCTTTTATGAATCGTTTTGGCCACTACAAGTGTGGAAGGGTATGCTCAGACATGAGTCCCTTGCTCACTGCACCATCAGGATTCAAGCAAGCCGGGCCGAAGACGGCTGCAATGCCAGAAACCGGTCCCCGGAAGCTTGTTTCCTTTCCAGTAAAGAATTGGCTTGGTAGTTTGGTCTGCCCTGTTCCCATGATGCACTGGGCCAGGGACAGACTAATTTGCATGTAGCCAGGTTCTGAACTGGGATGGTGCAGTGAGCTAAAAAACGGTGATGGATCAAGCCCTGATCTTTTGACTGGGTAGGAGTGTTCTGCTTAATTCAGATGCTCTGTCCATCACAACCCCCTTTTAAGAATCGTTTTGGCCACTACAAGTGTGGAAGGGTATGCTCAGACATGAGTCCCTTGCTCACTGCACCATCAGGTTTCAAGCAAGCCGGGCCGAAGACTGCTGCAATGCCAGAAACCGGTCCCCGGAAGCTTGTTTCCTTTCCAGTAAAGAATTGGCTTGGTAGTTTGGTCTGCCCTGTTCCCATGATGCACTGGGCCAGGGACAGACTAATTTGCATGTAGCCAGGTTCTGAACTGGGATGGTGCAGTGAGCTAAAAAACGGTGATGGATCAAGCCCTGATCTTTTGACTGGGTAGGAGTGTTCTGCTTAATTCAGATGCTCTGTCCATCACCACCCCCTTTTATGAATCGTTTTGGCCACTACAAGTGTGGAAGGGTATGCTCAGATGTGAGTCCCTTGCTCACTGCACCATCAGGATTCAAGCAAGCCGGGCCGAAGACGGCTGCAATGCCAGAAACCGGTCCCTGGAAGCTTGTTTCCTTTCCAGTAAAGAATTGGCTTGGTAGTTTGGTCTGCCCTGTTCCCATGATGCACTGGGCCAGGGACAGACTAATTTGCATCTAGCCAGGTTCTGAACTGGGATGGTGCAGTGAGCTAAAAAACGGTGATGGATCAAGCCCTGATCTTTTGACTGGGTAGGAGTGTTCTGCTTAATTCAGATGCTCTGTCCATCACCACCCCCTTTTATGAATCGTTTTGGCCACTACAAGTGTGGAAGGGTATGCTCAGACATGAGTCCCTTGCTCACTGCACCATCAGGATTCAAGCAAGCCGGGCCGAAGACGGCTGCAATGCCAGAAACCGGTCCCCGGAAGCTTGTTTCCTTTCCAGTAAAGAATTGGCTTGGTAGTTTGGTCTGCCCTGTTCCCATGATGCACTGGGCCAGGGACAGACTAATTTGCATGTAGCCAGGTTCTGAACTGGGATGGTGCAGTGAGCTAAAAAACGGTGATGGATCAAGCCCTGATCTTTTGACTGGGTAGAAGTGTTCTGCTTAATTCAGATGCTCTGTCCATCACCACCCCCTTTTAAGAATCGTTTTGGCCACTACAAGTGTGGAAGGGTATGCTCAGACATGAGTCCCTTGCTCACTGCACCATCAGGATTCAAGCAAGCCGGGCCGAAGACGGCTGCAATGCCAGAAACCGGTCCCCGGAAGCTTGTTTCCTTTCCAGTAAAGAATTGGCTTGGTAGTTTGGTCTGCCCTGCTCCCATGATGCACTGGGCCAGGGACAGACTAATTTGCATCTAGCCAGGTTCTGAAGTGGGATGGTGCAGTGAGCTAAAAAACGGTGATGGATCAAGCCCTGATCTTTTGACTGGGTAGGAGTGTTCTGCTTAATTCAGATGCTCTGTCCATCACCACCCCCTTTTAAGAATCGTTTTGGCCACTACAAGTGTGGAAGGGTATGCTCAGACATGAGTCCCTTGCTCACTGCACCATCAGGATTAAAGCAAGTCGGGCCGAAGACGGCTGCAATGCCAGAAACCGGTCCCCGGAAGCTTGTTTCCTTTCCAGTAAGGAATTGGCTTGGTAGTTTGGTCTGCCCTGCTCCCATGATGCACTGGGCCAGGGACAGACTAATTTGCATCTAGCCAGGTTCTGAACTGGGATGGTGCAGTGAGCTAAAAAACGGTGATGGATCAAGCCCTGATCTTTTGACTGGGTAGGAGTGTTCTGCTTAATTCAGATGCTCTGTCCATCACCACCCCCTTTTAAGAATCGTTTTGGCCACTACAAGTGTGGAAGGGTATGCTCAGACATGAGTCCCTTGCTCACTGCACCATCAGGATTAAAGCAAGTCGGGCCGAAGACGGCTGCAATGCCAGAAACCGGTCCCCGGAAGCTTGTTTCCTTTCCAGTTAGGAATTGGCTTGGTAGTTTGGTCTGCCCTGTTCCCATGATGCACTGGGCCAGGGACAGACTAATTTGCATGTAGCCAGGTTCTGAACTGGGATGGTGCAGTGAGCTAAAAACGGTGATGGATCAAGCCCTGATCTTTTGACTGGGTAGGAGTGTTCTGCTTAATTCAGATGCTCTGTCCATCACCACCCCCTTTTATGAATCGTTTTGGCCACTACAAGTGTGGAAGGGTATGCTCAGATGTGAGTCCCTTGCTCACTGCACCATCAGGATTCAAGCAAGCCGGGCCGAAGACGGCTGCAATGCCAGAAACCGGTCCCCGGAAGCTTGTTTCCTTTCCAGTAAAGAATTGGCTTGGTAGTTTGGTCTGCCCTGTTCCCATGATGCACTGGGCCAGGGACAGACTAATTTGCATCTAGCCAGGTTCTGAACTGGGATGGTGCAGTGAGCTAAAAAACGGTGATGGATCAAGCCCTGATCTTTTGACTGGGTAGGAGTGTTCTGCTTAATTCAGATGCTCTGTCCATCACCACCCCCTTTTATGAATCGTTTTGGCCACTACAAGTGTGGAAGGGTATGCTCAGACATGAGTCCCTTGCTCACTGCACCATCAGGATTCAAGCAAGCCGGGCCGAAGACGGCTGCAATGCCAGAAACCGGTCCCCGGAAGCTTGTTTCCTTTCCAGTAAAGAATTGGCTTGGTAGTTTGGTCTGCCCTGTTCCCATGATGCACTGGGCCAGGGACAGACTAATTTGCATGTAGCCAGGTTCTGAACTGGGATGGTGCAGTGAGCTAAAAATCGGTGATGGATCAAGCCCTGATCTTTTGACTGGGTATGAGTGTTCTGCTTAATTTAGATGCTCTGTCCATCACCCCCCCCCCTTTTATGAATCATTTTGGCCACTACAAGTGTGGAAGGGTATGCTCAGACATGAGTGCCTTGCTCACTGCACCATCAGGATTCAAGCAAGCCGGGCCGAAGACGGCTGCAATGCCAGAAACCGGTCCCCGGAAGCTTGTTTCCTTTCCAGTAAAGAATTGGCTTGGTAGTTTGGTCTGCCCTGTTCCCATGATGCACTGGGCCAGGGACAGACTAATTTGCATGTAGCCAGGTTCTGAACTGGGATGGTGCAGTGAGCTAAAAAACGGTGATGGATCAAGCCCTGATCTTTTGACTGGGTAGGAGTGTTCTGCTTAATTCAGATGCTCTGTCCATCACCACCCCCTTTTAAGAATCGTTTTGGCCACTACAAGTGTGGAAGGGTATGCTCAGACATGAGTCCCTTGCTCACTGCACCATCAGGATTCAAGCAAGCCGGGCCGAAGACGGCTGCAATGCCAGAAACCGGTCCCCGGAAGCTTGTTTCCTTTCCAGTAAAGAATTGGCTTGGTAGTTTGGTCTGGCCTGTTCCCATGATGCACTGGGCCACGGACAGACTAATTTGCATGTAGCCAGGTTCTGAACTGGGATGGTGCAGTGAGCTAAAAAACGGTGATGGATAAAGCCCTGATCTTTTGACTGGGTAGGAGTGTTCTGCTTAATTCAGATGCTCTGTCCATCACCACCCCCTTTTAAGAATCATTTTGGCCACTACAAGTGTGGAAGGGTATGCTCAGACATGAGTCCCTTGCTCACTGCACCATCAGGATTCAAGCAAGTCGGGCCGAAGACGGCTGCAATGCCAGAAACCGGTCCCCGGAAGCTTGTTTCCTTTCCAGTAAGGAATTGGCTTGGTAGTTTGGTCTGCCCTGTTCCCATGATGCACTGGGCCAGGGACAGACTAATTTGCATGTAGCCAGGTTCTGAACTGGGATGGTGCAGTGAGCTAAAAACGGTGATGGATCAAGCCCTGATCTTTTGACTGGGTAGGAGTGTTCTGCTTAATTCAGATGCTCTGTCCATCACCACCCCCTTTTATGAATCGTTTTGGCCACTACAAGTGTGGAAGGGTATGCTCAGATGTGAGTCCCTTGCTCACTGCACCATCAGGATTCAAGCAAGCTGGGCCGAAGACGGCTGCAATGCCAGAAACCGGTCCCCGGAAGCTTGTTTCCTTTCCAGTAAAGAATTGGCTTGGTAGTTTGGTCTGCCCTGTTCCCATGATGCACTGGGCCAGGGACAGACTAATTTGCATCTAGCCAGGTTCTGAACTGGGATGGTGCAGTGAGCTAAAAAACGGTGATGGATCAAGCCCTGATCTTTTGACTGGGTAGGAGTGTTCTGCTTAATTCAGATGCTCTGTCCATCACCACCCCCTTTTATGAATCGTTTTGGCCACTACAAGTGTGGAAGGGTATGCTCAGACATGAGTCCCTTGCTCACTGCACCATCAGGATTCAAGCAAGCCGGGCCGAAGACGGCTGCAATGCCAGAAACCGGTCCCCGGAAGCTTGTTTCCTTTCCAGTAAAGAATTGGCTTGGTAGTTTGGTCTGCCCTGTTCCCATGATGCACTGGGCCAGGGACAGACTAATTTGCATGTAGCCAGGTTCTGAACTGGGATGGTGCAGTGAGCTAAAAATCGGTGATGGATCAAGCCCTGATCTTTTGACTGGGTATGAGTGTTCTGCTTAATTTAGATGCTCTGTCCATCACCCCCCCCCCCTTTTATGAATCATTTTGGCCACTACAAGTGTGGAAGGGTATGCTCAGACATGAGTGCCTTGCTCACTGCACCATCAGGATTCAAGCAAGCCGGGCCGAAGACGGCTGCAATGCCAGAAACCGGTCCCCGGAAGCTTGTTTCCTTTCCAGTAAAGAATTGGCTTGGTAGTTTGGTCTGCCCTGTTCCCATGATGCACTGGGCCAGGGACAGACTAATTTGCATGTAGCCAGGTTCTGAACTGGGATGGTGCAGTGAGCTAAAAAACGGTGATGGATCAAGCCCTGATCTTTTGACTGGGTAGGAGTGTTCTGCTTAATTCAGATGCTCTGTCCATCACCACCCCCTTTTAAGAATCGTTTTGGCCACTACAAGTGTGGGAGGGTATGCTCAGACATGAGTCCCTTGCTCACTGCACCATCAGGATTCAAGCAAGCCGGGCCGAAGACGGCTGCAATGCCAGAAACCGGTCCCCGAAAGCTTGTTTCCTTTCCAGTAAAGAATTGGCTTGGTAGTTTGGTCTGGCCTGTTCCCATGATGCCCTGGGCCACGGACAGACTAATTTGCATGTAGCCAGGTTCTGAACTGGGATGGTGCAGTGAGCTAAAAAACGGTGATGGATCAAGCCCTGATCTTTTGACTGGGTAGGAGTGTTCTGCTTAATTCAGATGCTCTGTCCATCACCACCCCCTTTTAAGAATCATTTTGGCCACTACAAGTGTGGAAGGGTATGCTCAGACATGAGTCCCTTGCTCACTGCACCATCAGGATTCAAGCAAGCCGGGCCGAAGACGGCTGCAATGCCAGAAACCGGTCCCCGGAAGCTTGTTTCCTTTCCAGTAAAGAATTGGCTTGGTAGTTTGGTCTGCCCTGTTCCCATGATGCACTGGGCCAGGGACAGACTAATTTGCATCTAGCCAGGTTCTGAACTGGGATGGTGCAGTGAGCTAAAAAACGGTGATGGATCAAGCCCTGATCTTTTGACTGGGTAGGAGTGTTCTGCTTAATTCAGATGCTCTGTCCATCACCGCCCCCTTTTATGAATCGTTTTGGCCACTACAAGTGTGGAAGGGTATGCTCAGACATGAGTCCCTTGCTCACTGCACCATCAAGATTCAAGCAAGCCGGGCCGAAGACGGCTGCAATGCCAGAAACCGGTCCCCGGAAGCTTGTTTCCTTTCCAGTAAAGAATTGGCTTGGTAGTTTGGTCTGGCCTGTTCCCATGATGCACTGGGCCAGGGACAGACTAATTTGCATGTAGCCAGGTTCTGAACTGGGATGGTGCAGTGAGCTAAAAAACGGTGATGGATCAAGCCCTGATCTTTTGACTGGGTAGGAGTGTTCTGCTTAATTCAGATGCTCTGTCCATCACCACCCCCTTTTAAGAATCGTTTTGGCCACTACAAATGTGGAAGGGTATGCTCAGCATGAGTCCCTTGCTCACTGCACCATCAGGATTCAAGCAAGTCGGGCCGAAGACGGCTGCAATGCCAGAAACCGGTCCCCGGAAGCTTGTTTCCTTTCCAGTAAGGAATTGGCTTGGTAGTTTGGTCTGCCCTGTTCCCATGATGCACTGGGCCAGGGACAGACTAATTTGCATGTAGCCAGGTTCCGAACTGGGATGGTGCAGTGAGCTAAAAACGGTGATGGATCAAGCCCTGATCTTTTGACTGGGTAGGAGTGTTCTGCTTAATTCAGATGCTCTGTCCATCACCACCCCCTTTTATGAATCGTTTTGGCCACTACAAGTGTGGAAGGGTATGCTCAGATGTGAGTCCCTTGCTCACTGCACCATCAGGATTCAAGCAAGCCGGGCCGAAGACGGCTGCAATGCCAGAAACCGGTCCCCGGAAGCTTGTTTCCCTTCCAGTAAAGAATTGGCTTGGTAGTTTGGTCTGCCCTGTTCCCATGATGCACTGGGCCAGGGACAGACTAATTTGCATGTAGCCAGGTTCTGAACTGGGATGGTGCAGTGAGCTAAAAAACGGTGATGGATCAAGCCCTGATCTTTTGACTGGGTAGGAGTGTTCTGCTTAATTCAGATGCTCTGTCCATCACCACCCCCTTTTATGAATCGTTTTGGCCACTACAAGTGTGGAAGGGTATGCTCAGACATGAGTCCCTTGCTCACTGCACCATCAGGATTCAAGCAAGCCAGGCCGAAGACGGCTGCAATGCCAGAAACCGGTCCCCGGAAGCTTGTTTCCTTTCCAGTAAAGAATTGGCTTGGTAGTTTGGTCTGCCCTGTTCCCATGATGCACTGGGCCAGGGACAGACTAATTTGCATGTAGCCAGGTTCTGAACTGGGATGGTGCAGTGAGCTAAAAAACGGTGATGGATCAAGCCCTGATCTTTTGACTGGGTAGGAGTGTTCTGCTTAATTCAGATGCTCTGTCCATCACCACCCCCTTTTATGAATCGTTTTGGCCACTACAAGTGTGGAAGGGTATGCTCAGACATGAGTCCCTATGCTCACTGCACCATCAGGATTCAAGCAAGCCGGGCCGAAGACGGCTGCAATGCCAGAAACCTGTCCCCGGAAGCTTGTTTCCTTTCCAGTAAAGAATTGGCTTGGTAGTTTGGTCTGCCCTGTTCCCATGATGCACTGTGCCAGGGACAGACTAATTTGCATGTAGCCAGGTTCTGAACTGGGATGGTGCAGTGAGCTAAAAAACGGTGATGGATCAAGCCCTGATCGTTTGACTGGGTAGGAGTGTTCTGCTTAATTCAGATGCTCTGTCCATCACCACCCCCTTTTATGAATCGTTTTGGCCACTACAAGTGTGGAAGGGTATGCTCAGACATGAGTCCCTTGCTCACTGCACCATCAGGATTCAAGCAAGCCGGGCCGAAGACGGCTGCAATGCCAGAAACCTGTTCCCCGGAAGCTTGTTTCCTTTCCAGTAAAGAATTGGCTTGGTAGTTTGGTCTGCCCTGTTCCCATGATGCACTGGGCCAGGGACAGACTAATTTGCATCTAGCCAGGTTCTGAACTGGTATGGTGCAGTGAGCTAAAAAACGGTGATGGATCAAGCCCTGATCTTTTGACTGGGTAGGAGTGTTCTGCTTAATTCAGATGCTCTGTCCATCACCACCCCCTTTTATGAATCGTTTTGGCCACTACAAGTGTGGAAGGGTATGCTCAGACATGAGTCCCTTGCTCACTGCACAATCAGGATTCAAGCAAGCCGGGCCGAAGACGGCTGCAATGCCAGAAACCGGTCCCCGGAAGCTTGTTTCCTTTCCAGTAAAGAATTGGCTTGGTAGTTTGGTCTGCCCTGTTCCCATGATGCACTGGGCCAGGAACAGACTAATTTGCATGTAGCCAGATTCTGAACTGGGATGGTGCAGTGAGCTAAAAAACGGTGATGGATCAAGCCCTGATCTTTTGACTGGGTAGGAGTGTTCTGCTTAATTCAGATGCTCTGTCCATCACCACCCCATTTTAAGAATTGTTTTGGCCACTACAAGTGTGGAAGGGTATGCTCAGACATGAGTCCCTTGCTCACTGCACCATCAGGATTCAAGCAAGCCGGGCCGAAGACGGCTGCAATGCCAGAAACCGGTCCCCGGAAGCTTGTTTCCTTTCCAGTAAAGAATTGGCTTGGTAGTTTGGTCTGCCCTGTTCCCATGATGCACTGGGCCAGGGACAGACTAATTTGCATGTAGCCAGGTTCTGAACTGGGATGGTGCAGTGGGCTAAAAAACGGTGATGGATCAAGCCCTGATCTTTTGACTGGGTAGGACTGTTCTGCTTAATTCAGATGCTCTGTCCATCACCACCCCCTTTTATGAATCGTTTTGGCCACTACAAGTGTGGAAGGGTATGCTCAGACATGAGTCCCTTGCTCACTGCACCATCAGGATTCAAGCAAGCCGGGCCGAAGACGTCTGCAATGCCAGAAACCTGTCCCCGGAAGCTTGTTTCCTTTCCAGTAAAGAATTGGCTTGGTAGTTTGGTCTGCCCTGTTCCCATGATGCACTGTGCCAGGGACAGACTAATTTGCATGTAGCCAGGTTCTGAACTGGGATGGTGCAGTGAGCTAAAAAACGGTGATGGATCAAGCCCTGATCGTTTGACTGGGTAGGAGTGTTCTGCTTAATTCAGATGCTCTGTCCATCACCACCCCCTTTTATGAATCGTTTTGGCCACTACAAGTGTGGAAGGGTATGCTCAGACATGAGTCCCTTGCTCACTGCACCATCAGGATTCAAGCAAGCCGGGCCGAAGACGGCTGCAATGCCAGAAACCGGTCCCCGGAAGCTTGTTTCCTTTCCAGTAAAGAATTGGCTTGGTAGTTTGGTCTGCCCTGTTCCCATGATGCACTGGGCCAGGGACAGACTAATTTGCATGTAGCCAGGTTCTGAACTGGGATGGTGCAGTGAGCTAAAAAACGGTGATGGATCAAGCCCTGATCTTTTGACTGGGTAGGAGTGTTCTGCTTAATTCAGATGCTCTGTCCATCACCACCCCCTTTTATGAATCGTTTTGGCCACTCCAAGTGTGGAAGGGTATGCTCAGACATGAGTCCCTTGCTCACTGCACCATCAGGATTCAAGCAAGCCGGGCCGAAGACGGCTGCAATGCCAGAAACCTGTCCCCGGAAGCTTGTTTCCTTTCCAGTAAAGAATTGGCTTGGTAGTTTGGTCTGCCCTGTTCCCAAGATGCACTGGGCCAGGGACAGACTAATTTGCATGTAGCCAGGTTCAGAACTGGGATGGTGCAGTGAGCTAAAAAACGGTGATGGATCAAGCCCTGATCTTTTGACTGGGTAGGAGTGTTCTGCTTAATTCAGATGCTCTGTCCATCACCACCCCCTTTTATGAATCGTTTTGGCCACTACAAGTGTGGAAGGGTATGCTCAGACATGAGTCCCTTGCTCACTGCACCACCAGGATTCAAGCAAGCCGGGCCGAAGACGGTTGCAATGCCAGAAACCGGTCCCCGGAAGCTTGTTTCCTTTCCAGTAAAGACTTGGCTTGGTAGTTTGGCCTGCCCTGTTCCCATGATGCACTGGGCCAGGGACAGACTAATTTGCATGTAGCCAGGTTCTGAACTGGGATGGTGCAGTGAGCTAAAAAACGGTGATGGATCAAGCCATGATCTTTTGACTGGGTAGGAGTGTTCTGCTTAATTCAGATGCTCTGTCCATCACCAACCCCTTTTATGAATCGTTTTGGCCACTACAAGTGTGGAAGGGTATGCTCAGACATGAGTCCCTTGCTCACTGCACCATCAGGATTCAAGCAAGCCGGGCCGAAGACGGCTGCAATGCCAGAAACCGGTCCCCGGAAGCTTGTTTCCTTCCCAGTAAAGAATTGGCTTGGTAGTTTGGTCTGCCCTGTTCCCATGATGCACTGGGCCAGGGACAGACTAATTTGCATGTAGCCAGGTTCTGAACTGGGATGGTGCAGTGAGCTAAAAAACGGTGATGGATCAAGCCCTGATCTTTTGACTGGGTAGGAGTGTTCTGCTTAATTCAGATGCTCTGTCCATCACCACCCCCTTTTATGAATCGTTTTGGCCACTACAAGTGTGGAAGGGTATGCTCAGACATGAGTCCCTTGCTCACTGCACCATCAGGATTCAAGCAAGCCGGGCCGAAGACGGCTGCAATGCCAGAAACCGGTCCCCGGAAGCTTGTTTCCTTTCCAGTAAAGAATTGGCTTGGTAGTTTGGTCTGCCCTGTTCCCATGATGCACTGGGCCAGGGACAGACTAATTTGCATGTAGCCAGGTTCTGAACTGGGATGGTGCAGTGAGCTAAAAAACGGTGATGGATCAAGCCCTGATCTTTTGACTGGGTAGGAGTGTTCTGCTTAATTCAGATGCTCTGTCCATCACCACCCCCTTTTAAGAATCGTTTTGGCCACTACAAGTGTGGAAGGGTATGCTCAGACATGAGTCCCTTGCTCACTGCACCATCAGGATTCAAGCAAGCCGGGCCGAAGACTGCTGCAATGCCAGAAACCGGTCCCCGGAAGCTTGTTTCCTTTCCAGTAAAGAATTGGCTTGGTAGTTTGGTCTGCCCTGTTCCCATGATGCACTGGGCCAGGGACAGACTAATTTGCATGTAGCCAGGTTCTGAACTGGGATGGTGCAGTGAGCTAAAAAACGGTGATGGATCAAGCCCTGATCTTTTGACTGGGTAGGATCGTTCTGCTTAATTCAGATGCTCTGTCCATCACCACCCCCTTTTATGAATCGTTTTGGCCACTACAAGTGTGGAAGGGTATGCTCAGATGTGAGTCCCTTGCACACTGCACCATCAGGATTCAAGCAAGCCGGGCCGAAGACGGCTGCAATGCCAGAAACCGGTCCCCGGAAGCTTGTTTCCTTTCCAGTAAAGAATTGGCTTGGTAGTTTGGTCTGGCCTGTTCCCATGATGCACTGGGCCAGGGACAGACTAATTTGCATCTAGCCAGGTTCTGAACTGGGATGGTGCAGTGAGCTAAAAAACGGTGATGGATCAAGCCCTGATCTTTTGACTGGGTAGGAGTGTTCTGCTTAATTCAGATGCTCTGTCCATCACCACCCCCTTTTATGAATCGTTTTGGCCACTACAAGTGTGGAAGGGTATGCTCAGACATGAGTCCCTTGCTCACTGCACCATCAGGATTCAAGCAAGCCGGGCCGAAGACGGCTGCAATGCCAGAAACCGGTCCCCGGAAGCTTGTTTGCTTTCCAGTAAAGAATTGGCTTGGTAGTTTGGTCTGCCCTGTTCCCATGATGCACTGGGCCAGGGACAGACTAATTTGCATGTAGCCAGGTTCTGAACTGGGATGGTGCAGTGAGCTAAAAAACGGTGATGGATCAAGCCCTGATCTTTTGACTGGGTTGAAGTGTTCTGCTTAATTCAGATGCTCTGTCCATCACCACCCCCTTTTAAGAATCGTTTTGGCCACTACAAGTGTGGAAGGGTATGCTCAGACATGAGTTCCTTGCTCACTGCACCATCAGGATTCAAGCAAGCCGGGCCGAAGACGGCTGCAATGCCAGAAACCGGTCCCCGGAAGCTTGTTTCCTTTCCAGTAAAGAATTGGCTTGGTAGTTTGGTCTGCCCTGTTCCCATGATGCACTGGGCCAGGGACAGACTAATTTGCATCTAGCCAGGTTCTGAAGTGGGATGGTGCAGTGAGCTAAAAAACGGTGATGGATCAAGCCCTGATCTTTTGACTGGGTAGGAGTGTTCTGCTTAATTCAGATGCTCTGTCCATCACCACCCCCTTTTATGAATCGTTTTGGCCACTACAAGTGTGGAAGGGTATGCTCAGACATGAGTCCCTTGCTCACTGCACCATCAGGATTCAAGCAAGCCGGGCCGAAGACGGCTGCAATGCCAGAAACCGGTCCCCGGAAGCTTGTTTCCTTTCCAGTAAAGAATTGGCTTGGTAGTTTGGTCTGGCCTGTTCCCATGATGCACTGGGCCAGGGACAGACTAATTTGCATGTAGCCAGGTTCTGAACTGGGATGGTGCAGTGAGCTAAAAAACGGTGATGGATCAAGCCCTGATCTTTTGACTGGGTAGGAGTGTTCTGCTTAATTCAGATGCTCTGTCCATCACCACCCCCTTTTAAGAATCGTTTTGGCCACTACAAGTGTGGAAGGGTATGCTCAGACATGAGTCCCTTGCTCACTGCACCATCAGGATTAAAGCAAGTCGGGCCGAAGACGGCTGCAATGCCAGAAACCGGTCCCCGGAAGCTTGTTTCCTTTCCAGTAAGGAATTGGCTTGGTAGTTTGGTCTGCCCTGTTCCCATGATGCACTGGGCCAGGGACAGACTAATTTGCATGTAGCCAGGTTCTGAACTGGGATGGTGCAGTGAGCTAAAAACGGTGATGGATCAAGCCCTGATCTTTTGACTGGGTAGGAGTGTTCTGCTTAATTCAGATGCTCTGTCCATCACCACCCCCTTTTATGAACCGTTTTGGCCACTACAAGTGTGGAAGGGTATGCTCAGACATGAGTCCCTTGCTCACTGCACCATCAGGATTCAAGCAAGCCGGGCCGAAGACGGCTGCAATGCCAGAAACCGGTCCCCGGAAGCTTGTTTCCTTTCCAGTAAAGAATTGGCTTGGTAGTTTGGTCTGCCCTGTTCCCATGATGCACTGGGCCAGGGACAGACTAATTTGCATGTAGCCAGGTTCTGAACTGGGATGGTGCAGTGGGCTAAAAAACGGTGATGGATCAAGCCCTGATCTTTTGACTGGGTAGGAGTGTTGTGCTTAATTCAGATGCTCTGTCCATCACCACCCCCTTTTAAGAATCGTTTTGGCCACTACAAGTGTGGAAGGGTATGCTCAGACATGAGTCCCTTGCTCACTGCACCATCAGGATTCAAGCAAGCCGGGCCGAAGACGGCTGCAATGCCAGAAACCGGTCCCCGGAAGCTTGTTTCCTTTCCAGTAAAGAATTGGCTTGGTAGTTTGGTCTGGCCTGTTCCCATGATGCACTGGGCCAGGGACAGACTAATTTGCATGTAGCCAGGTTCTGAACTGGGATGGTGCAGTGAGCTAAAAAACGGTGATGGATCAAGCCCTGATCTTTTGACTGGGTAGGAGTGTTCTGCTTAATTCAGATGCTCTGTCCATCACCACCCCCTTTTAAGAATCGTTTTGGCCACTACAAGTGTGGAAGGGTATGCTCAGACATGAGTCCCTTGCTCACTGCACCATCAGGATTCAAGCAAGCCGGGCCGAAGACGGCTGCAATGCCAGAAACCGGTCCCCGGAAGCTTGTTTCCTTTCCAGTAAAGAATTGGCTTGGTAGTTTGGTCTGCCCTGTTCCCATGATGCACTGGGCCAGGGACAGACTAATTTGCATCTAGCCAGGTTCTGAACTGGGATGGTGCAGTGAGCTAAAAAACGGTGATGGATCAAGCCCTGATCTTTTGACTGGGTAGGAGTGTTCTGCTTAATTCAGATGCTCTGTCCATCACCGCCCCCTTTTATGAATCGTTTTGGCCACTACAAGTGTGGAAGGGTATGCTCAGACATGAGTCCCTTGCTCACTGCACCATCAGGATTCAAGCAAGCCGGGCCGAAGACGGCTGCAATGCCAGAAACCGGTCCCCGGAAGCTTGTTTCCTTTCCAGTAAAGAATTGGCTTGGTAGTTTGGTCTGGCCTGTTCCCATGATGCAATGGGCCAGGGACAGACTAATTTGCATGTAGCCAGGTTCTGAACTGGGATGGTGCAGTGAGCTAAAAAACGGTGATGGATCAAGCCCTGATCTTTTGACTGGGTAGGAGTGTTCTGCTTAATTCAGATGCTCTGTCCATCACCACCCCCTTTTAAGAATCGTTTTGGCCACTACAAGTGTGGAAGGGTATGCTCAGACATGAGTCCCTTGCTCACTGCACCATCAGGATTCAAGCAAGTCGGGCCGAAGACGGCTGCAATGCCAGAAACCGGTCCCCTGAAGCTTTTTTCCTTTCCAGTAAGGAATTGGCTTTGTAGTTTGGTCTGCCCTGTTCCCATGATGCACTGGGCCAGGGACAGACTAATTTGCATGTAGCCAGGTTCTGAACTGGGATGGTGCAGTGAGCTAAAAACGGTGACGGTTCAAGCCCTGATCTTTTGACTGGGTAGGAGTGTTCTGCTTAATTCAGATGCTCTGTCCATCACCACCCCCTTTTATGAATCGTTTTGGCCACTACAAGTGTGGAAGGGTATGCTCAGATGTGAGTCCCTTGCTCACTGCACCATCAGGATTCAAGCAAGCCGGGCCGAAGACGGCTGCAATGCCAGAAACCGGTCCCCGGAAGCTTGTTTCCTTTCCAGTAAAGAATTGGCTTGGTAGTTTGGTCTGCCCTGTTCCCATGATGCTCTGGGCCAGGGACAGACTAATTTGCATGTAGCCAGGTTCTGAACTTGGATGGTGCAGTGAGCTAAAAAATGGTGATGGATCAAGCCCTGATCTTTTGACTGGGTAGGAGTGTTCTGCTTAATTCAGATGCTCTGTCCATCACCACCCCCTTTTATGAATCGTTTTGGCCACTACAAGTGTGGAAGGGTATGCTCAGACATGAGTCCCTTGCTCACTGCACCATCAGGATTCAAGCAGGCCGGGCCGAAGACGGCTACAATGCCAGAAACCGGTCCCCGGAAGCTTGTTTCCTTTCCAGTAAAGAATTGGCTTGGTAGTTTGGTCTGCCCTGTTCCCATGATGCACTGGGCCAGGGACAGACTAATTTGCATGTAGCCAGGTTCTGAACTGGGATGGTGCAGTGAGCTAAAAAACGGTGATGGATCAAGCCCTGATCTTTTGACTGGGTAGGAGTGTTCTGCTTAATTCAGATGCTCTGTCCATCACCACCCCCTTTTAAGAATCGTTTTGGCCACTACAAGTGTGGAAGGGTATGCTCAGACATGAGTCCCTTGCTCACTGCACCATCAGGATTCAAGCAAGTCGGGCCGAAGATGGCTGCAATGCCAGAAACCGGTCCCCGGAAGCTTGTTTCCTTTCCAGTAAAGAATTGGCTTGGTAGTTTGGTCTGCCCTGTTCCCATGATGCACTGGGCCAGGGACAGACTAATTTGCATGTAGCCAGGTTCTTAACTGGGATGGTTCAGTGAGCTAAAAAACGGTGATGGATCAAGCCCTGATCTTTTGACTGGGTAGGAGTGTTCTGCTTAATTCAGATGCTCTGTCCATCACCACCCCCTTTTATGAATCATTTTGGCCACTACAAGTGTGGAAGGGTATGCTCAGATGTGAGTCCCTTGCTCACTGCACCATCAGGATTCAAGCAAGCCGGGCCGAAGACGGCTGCAATGCCAGAAACCGGTCCCCGGAAGCTTGTTTCCTTTCCAGTAAAGAATTGGCTTGGTAGTTTGGTCTGCCCTGTTCCCATGATGCACTGGGCCAGGGACAGACTAATTTGCATCTAGCCAGGTTCTGAACTGGGATGGTGCAGTGAGCTAAAAAATGGTGATGGATCAAGCCCTGATCTTTTGACTGGGTAGGAGTTTTCTGCTTAATTCAGATGCTCTGTCCATCACCACCCCGTTTTATGAATCGTTTTGGCCACTACAAGTGTGGAAGGGTATGCTCAGACATGAGTGCCTTGCTCACTGCACCATCAGGATTCAAGCAAGCCGGGCCGAAGACGGCTGCAATGCCAGAAACCGGTCCCCGGAAGCTTGTTTCCTTTCCAGTAAAGAATTGGCTTGGTAGTTTGGTCTGCCCTGTTCCCATGATGCACTGGGCCAGGGACAGACTAATTTGCATGTAGCCAGGTTCTGAACTGGGATGGTGCAGTGAGCTAAAAAACGGTGATGGATCAAGCCCTGATCTTTTGACTGGGTAGGAGTGTTCTGCTTAATTCAGATGCTCTGTCCATCACCACCCCCTTTTAAGAATCGTTTTGGCCACTACAAGTGTGGAAGGGTATGCTCAGACATGAGTCCCTTGCTCACTGCACCATCAGGATTCAAGCAAGCCGGGCGGAAGACGGCTGCAATGCCAGAAACCAGTCCCCGGAAGCTTGTTTCCTTTCCAGTAAAGAATTGGCTTGGTAGTTTGGTCTGGCCTGTTCCCATGATGCACTGGGCCAGGGACAGACTAATTTGCATGTAGCCAGGTTGTGAACTGGGATGGTGCAGTGAGCTAAAAAATGGTGATGGATCAAGCCCTGATCTTTTGACTGGGTAGGAGTGTTCTGCTTAATTCAGATGCTCTGTCCATCACCACCCCCTTTTATGAATCGTTTTGGCCACTACAAGTGTGGAAGGGTATGCTCAGACATGAGTCCCTTGCTCACTGCACCATCAGGATTCAAGCAAGCCGGGCCGAAGACGGCTGCAATGCCAGAAACCGGTCCCCGGAAGCTTGTTTCCTTTCCAGTAAAGAATTGGCTTGGTAGTTTGGTCTGCCCTGTTCCCATGATGCACTGGGCCAGGGACAGACTAATTTGCATGTAGCCAGGTTCTGAACTGGGATGGTGCAGTGAGCTAAAAAACGGTGATGGATCAAGCCCTGATCTTTTGACTGGGTAGGAGTGTTCTGCTTAATTCAGATGCTCTGTCCATCACCACCCCATTTTAAGAATCGTTTTGGCCACTACAAGTGTGGAAGGGTATGCTCAGACATGAGTCCCTTGCTCACTGCACCATCAGGATTCAAGCAAGCCGGGCCGAAGACGGCTGTAATGCCAGAAACCGGTCCCCGGAAGCTTGTTTCCTTTCCAGTAAAGAATTGGCTTGGTAGTTTGGTCTGCCCTGTTCCCATGATGCACTGGGCCAGGGACAGACTAATTTGCATGTAGCCAGGTTCTGAACTGGGATGGTGCAGTGAGCTAAAAAACGGTGATGGATCAAGCCCTGATCTTTTGACTGGGTAGGAGTGTTCTGCTTAATTCAGATGCTCTGTCCATCACCACCCCCTTTTTGAATCGTTTTGGCCACTACAAGTGTGGAAGGGTATGCTCAGACATGAGTCCTTTGCTCACTGCACCATCAGGATTCAAGCAAGCCGGGCCGAAGACGGCTGCAATGCCAGAAACCGGTCCCCGGAAGCTTGTTTCCTTTCCAGTAAAGAATTGGCTTGGTAGTTTGGTCTGCCCTGTTCCCATGATGCACTTGGCCAGGGACAGACTAATTTGCATGTAGCCAGGTTCTGCCATGTTCTGAACTGGGATGGTGCAGTGAGCTAAAAAACGGTGATGGATCAAGCCCTGATCTTTTGACTGGGTAGGAGTGTTCTGCTTAATTCAGATGCTCTGTCCATCACCACCCCCTTTTATGAATCGTTTTGGCCACTACAAGTGTGGAAGGGTATGCTCAGACATGAGCCCCTTGCTCACTGCACCATCAGGATTCAAGCAAGCCGGGCCGAAGACGGCTGCAATGCCAGAAACCGGTCCCCGGAAGCTTGTTTCCTTTCCAGTAAAGAATTGGCTTGGTAGTTTGGTCTGCCCTGTTCCCATGATGCACTGGGCCAGGGACAGACTAATTTGCATGTAGCCAGGTTCTGAACTGGGATGGTGCAGTGAGCTAAAAAACGGTGATGGATCAAGCCCTGATCTTTTGACTGGGTTAGGAGTGTTCTGCTTAATTCAGATGCTCTGTCCATCACAACCCCCTTTTATGAATCGTTTTGGCCACTACAAGTGTGGAAGGGTATGCTCAGACATGAGTCCCTTGCTCACTGCACCATCAGGATTCAAGCAAGCCGGGCCGAAGACGGCTGCAATGCCAGAAACCGGTCCCCGGAAGCTTGTTTCCTTTCCAGTAAAGACTTGGCTTGGTAGTTTGTTCTGCCCTGTTCCCATGATGCACTGGGCCAGGGACAGACTAATTTGCATGTAGCCAGGTTCTGAACTGGGATGGGTCAGTGAGCTAAAAAACGGTGATGGATCAAGCCATGATCTTTTGACTGGGTAGGAGTGTTCTGCTTAATTCAGATGCTCTGTCCATCACCACCCCCTTTTATGAATCATCCTATAGGTTAGGGCATCCATTTTAGTCCCCAAACTGGCGATACCGCTCTGCAGCGATTGTTCCATGGATTTGAGTATGGACCTTATGTCTTTGTCTGCGTTCTCTTGCGTTGGCGGTAGCGCCCCAGCACCCCCGCCTGGTCCAGGGTCTTGCGATTTGGATCTTCGTTGCTCAAACGCCAGCTTAGTTTGTGTTTTATCTCCCTTGCCCATTGCGTCCGTGGGTGCCAGCCACCTGCGACCAAGGCGCGATCTATCTCGGTCTCCTGTATGCCAGTGCGCAGATGCCACTCCAGCGCTGGCCTCATCGATCCCCCAGCGGAACCCCCCATGACCCGCAGCCACCGTTTGCTCAATGTGCGTCTCGCTGCCCCCACAACATCCTGCAGCTGACTGGCAGCAACTCGTTCCTCTAGGCTTTCTCCTGCCCAGTCCAATCAATTAGCGCACGCCGGTGAGCTTGGCATGCCCCACACCTCCACTCACCAGTCCACCACGGGGGGGTCAAGAGTCTCGTATGGCTCCGCACTCTTCTCCAGCCTGGACAGCCTGGCACCTGTAGGAGGCGGGTATGGCCGTGTAGAGACACTGCTCGCTCCACTTCCTCACTCGTCTGTCACCAGGGGGCACTGGGCCATAGACATCTAGCTGCCCCATGTGTCCTCGTGCACTACACAGCCTCCAGCCAATACTCGGGGGGGGGCCTGCTCCGTTCCTCGCTGCAGAGGGCACACCTCTCTCCTCCCCCGTGCTCGCTCCGTCAGGTGCCCACGAACGACCTCACCCCACCGCAGCACTTTCCCGTTGCCTTGCGCTCCTCCCCGCTGCAATTTTCAGCGCTCTCGCCGGGAGCTTTCCGTATTGGCCCCTCCCCCCTCGTGGCCTAGGTCAGCAGTACGCCGCACCTCGCAGGACGCAGCCCGGTCTCCAAGGGCACCACACGCCAGGGATCGGCGGCCCAGCGCCGGAGAACACCTCACCACCCGTGCTCACGCCACCAGGCGTTTTAGATGCGGGACGGGCATCCCTGTCTGCCCCAGACCTCTTCAGGTGCCGTGGGGGCACTTCTGTGTCGCTCTCCACCGTTTTGGCTGCAGGATAAGTGAAGAATCGTCGGATGGCTGCACGGAGCTATGGGCTCAGGCAGCCATTACACTCCTGAGCTAGCTCCGCCCCCTAATACTCTGGATTCTAATCAATACACTTTTCCATTGCCAGTTAATGACTGACTATTGTTAAGAGAGGGCCCTTGGACTTTAGCAGAGACTCTTTTATATTAGTATTTTGTCCACATTTAAAATCAGAAGCATAACTGTATTATCATCTTTATCTAGTTGGGAAGTCGATGTTAATTGTTTAATTAAACCATTTCTGTGGTCTTGGCGAAATTATTGATTGAGTGTAACTCCCTGACCCTTTAATGCTGAGGTCTTCAATCTGTGGGGCGCGACCCCCAGGGGGGCCGTTGAGTGCTAGGAAGGGGGCCGCACATTTCCAGGCCTCACTTCTACCTGGAATCTAAAACATGTGCTGTTCCTTTTGAAAACCAGGACGCTTCAATCTGGTCGGTAAAATGCTTCAGCTGAAGGTAATTGAGCCTCCTGTTCTGTGAAAGGAAGAGGCTGGGCAGACAGGTGAAACAATCCTTCATGCCAGGGTGCCTGCTTGCCTGAAAGAAATGCAAATTTGCTTTTTGATTTAATCTGCAAATGTAAATGGTGCTTGGGAGCGGTCCTGGCTTTAATTGCTTTGTGATGGCAAATATTTCCTTTTTTTAGTGGTAGTAAGAAGAGTTAAGAGCTGGGCTGTGAAGTGCATGTTTTTAATCGCTTAGTGCATTACTTATGTTCTAGTATTACTAAAATCTACATTTTGGAAGCTTCATTATATCGTTAAACTATTTGCACAGTTTGTAGCAGTCTACCTTTTAATGTGTGTAATGCAAGAATACAATAATGACTTACACTTTCACAGTGCTTTCTGTCACAGGCTGTGACCTCGTAGCACTAAAAATCCACAGGCCACTATTCCCCACTGCACCAACCAAATTTAATTCTGTGTCTCTCATGTTCCACACAGACCTCTGCAGTGCATTAACTGATACAGTGCATTTCCCACTGAGTAACAACTTTTGAAATGTATTTTTCCTTTAAGCTACCTATTATTTTATATGTAGCAACCTGATGGCGCTTCTTTAAAATCTGCCACATTAATAGGCGTCCCGCGTGTCGTACCTCTCAAGCCAGCAGACTCCAAGTCTGCTGGCTGGAGTTGTACGACACGTGGGACGCCGGTGTTTTTACGTTCAAGGGGGCACCGTATCAGGAAATAGGACGGTTTTAGGAATCGCCATTTTATATGTGCTGAGTACCTTCGCCTACTAATGTGGCAGATTTTAAAGAAGCGCAATGGAGGTCTGACATACGTACCGCGTGTCTAGCACAGATTTTCATTTTAAAGATTTTATACTGCAACTATACTTCATTACCGTTTTATGGCTTAACCAGAGATATATATCCTGGATGTGTGTCAGATTACGTATACGAGCACTACGAAAGGTTGCTGATTATTAGGAGTTGCTTCTCGAAATTCGAGAGATACATTAAGGACGTAGGAGTGTTCTACCTTGAAACATTGGCAATTCCGTTTACGAGAATTAACTGGGAAGACATTATATGTATGCCTGATGAAGGTGGCTTTATTAGAAGGTCCGCCGAAACGCGTCGATGCTTAAGAAAAAGGAGGATTGCGCTACACATTAACTGAAGACAATTCGGATTTTTTGCTGAATTGAGTTTCTGTTTCATACCTCCTTTTTACGAATAGAAATGTAAGTGTTTCCTTAATTTAATTGTCTGTCCCCTGTCTTTTAATGATTATTTTAACTACAATGTATATTTTTTACTATGAATAAATTGTCTAGCATATTCCTACAATCTTGTCTACCTTTACATTTTGCCTCACTTATATAGTAATGCGTTAGTATTTGTTGTTCTTGTGTATGTGTCCTGAGAATATATGTTCCAATAGCAAGGTGTCCCAAAGGGAAAATTTGTTTGACGAAGCACATACAATCCATGTACATGTTTCCTTTATTGGGAGGTTTCCCTTCTTAGTGTATGTAATTTAGGCATCATCGCCACTGGAGATAAGAAAAGTGCCTGTTGATATATTCAGGTCCCTGCAGATGTGAGTTTGGGTTTCCTGAACGTTCAGTACATTTTCAGCTACATATAATACTACCTTTCTGTGAATGGATGGTTTTATAATGCCAACATTTAAGATTGTAGATTTAATCCTTCGTGGCCATTGCCATGATGGTTTATCAAACATAGTTTCCCTATTAAGAGCCTCATTGCAAGTTACCTATTATTTTGTATGGGATTATTAGAGATCAAAACTCGGATTTTGACTGGTATCCTGCACCAAGTATGGGTACTCCAAGTATTCCAGTCACACTGGGAATAGTATGCAGACCCACAAACACTGAATCATTTTCCAGATGTCATTACCTGTTCTGGGACAAATAACCAGCTCTTTTCTGCTGACATTTACAGCCTAGTTTGAGAAGACAGTAAGTGGCAGCATGGGACTACTGAGGATCGGGGGCAGAGGCCAGGTGGTAAGGGGCAGGGAGAGAGCTTAGTAGGATTGACAATGATCGCATAGTGTTGTCTGCTCTCCCGTACTGCAGCAGGGGCTGGCCCGGCAGCCAAGCTACACCTCTGCCTATAGTCTCTGCCGGTGGTTCTCTGAGTGCAGAACCACATCAGGTGAACCCAGTGTTTCTGGACCAGGAATGCAAGGGCCTGGTAAATCCCGGTGCGAGAACACTGGGCCACTAGGAATTTAATGGAGTTGTATCCCCCTTCTTGAAACTGCTCCAGCCAACTAGTAATGAAGGCCTAAGTGGATTTGGATCTCTATACTCACAAGTATCATGAGATCTGCATGATTAACTACATGGGTTGTCAGTTGCAGTGTTGAATTGCTTGCTAGTGTAAGAATTGTAAAGGCTAAGAGGGATGACATTCCTGTACTCCTGTTGCTTGCTGGTAAACTTCATTCACCATTATGGTTTGAGCTGCCTGAGGAGGGAGAGAAAGATTCAAAGTGAGGACATTTACAGAAAGTATTAAGACATCTTGTTAGGGTTATGAAGCGTCTTTATAGTTCACATTGCACATTCCGATTTTCAGAAACCTCACCTTCAGGCAAAACTTACACTCACCCAACTGCTTAATTCCAGGCAGCCTCGGCATTGGCTGACAGCTGACCAATTGAACGAACATCACGTCTACGTTTCCTATGAAATGAGTAACTATGCAAGCCTGGTTAAATTGCATGTGAACGGAGCCCACTTTAACTTCTACTAATAAGTAAGTCACATTTGAGGTTCAAAATTACTATCATAGAAACTCTCAGATTTCCCATGTAATTCACATGTAGGAGGATCCTGCAAAAACTTTACTTGCAGCTAATTGCTGTCAAGGATCCCTATTTTTCAGGTGTGTACAAATCCTTGCCCCTCACCAGGAACTCAAAATCTCTCTTTATTCTTGTTAAGTCACAACCTGATGGCCCTCAAACAAGCCAGGATGTGATTCACTATTGACGCTTCTTGCATGACAAATCATGGGTGGAACCAATAAATATTAGGTGCCTCTATATGGCGGGCTGTGATCAACGTCTAGCAGCGTCTCTGAAAGGCTTCCTTATCCTTGAGCACTATTAAAATATTGGATCACAATCCTTTTTTTAAGACAAGGCCCATGCTTCATGGCGTCTTTCTCTCACCCTAATCAAAACACGAGTGTTCCAAGCACATAGAATAAATGATGCAGCCGCCTAAGGATGTCTCCCCTTCACTCCAGATATACTAACTGCAATTATCGGGACATGCTGCACAAGACAAGGGAAGCTGCCTTCGATTACAAAATTGAACTACCAGAAGAAGTCACAAATAGTATGCTCATGTATCACCTTCCCCACCTCAATGGTCAGCTGCTCATTGGCCAAACACAGACATAAGATATAAACAAATAGAGAACCAACTATAATCAATTGTCAGTGTTATATACACAAGAAATAAAATATAGATGATCGAAGGTCTTGGTTGGTGATACAATCACTTTACTTTATTTCAAACAAACACAGCCAACGCATTTCTCCTAAAAATGCTTCATCAGGGCGAGAGATCTTCACCACAAGATCAAAATTGTTGTCTGCTTTTGAACGGACATACAATAATCTTTTACTAGTTTTGATCATAGACCAATAATCTTGGCCCAGTGGTCAGTTGGATTATTCCAGTAATATGAAGACCAAAGTGGTTCATCACCAATGTGTGTACTGTCACGGTCCTGTGATAATCACAGGAGTAGTTCACTTCTCTTTAGAAAGCAAAAGCAAAGAAACTTGCATCAGATTGTCCCAAACTTGGGTAAATGACCGTCAGTCGTGGGGTACCTCTTCATAAAACCTTCTTGGTCCTTATGCATGGGTCATCTTCGACGTCATTACACTCCCTATTTCCGTAGACAAGATGCCGGTCGGGACTACTTGGAACACTGTGCTGGCACACCAGGCTCATTGCATCCTGACAGCCCCACTCGATCAGATATACTGAACTGCCTGAGCCATGTGCAGTATGTCTTCGAAACTGAATGGATTGTACCTACATGTGGGGATCATAGTTGAATTACACGATTCAGACATGTGCAATCCAGCGTCCACCTACAAAGTGCACCTCAGTCCCTCCTCCTCCTGTCATTAGAAGCCTGCATATGCCAAGAGGACTCACCTGTGCACTGGCAATGTTCATGAAAATATAAAAGTCTTGTTTCCATGAACACTGTTACCTTAAATAATTAGCAATATGGCCATAGTCAGATGTTATTTGGAAGTTCACAGGTGGCAGGGCTGCACCTTGCAGCACCTACTGTAGAGGCACCCATGAATATACATTTTAAAAATAAGGTCAGCAAGTTTATGTACCCATTGTTCTGTGCTTGATAAAAAATGAAGTAATGTCGATTTACAGCTTGTAGGTGAGTTTATTTGGAGACACTGATAGCTAAAAAGTGTACTTCGAACAGAATTACATAACTTGGCTCCTGACTTCATGTCTGGCTATAGACTGCCCAGCCTTAAAAAAAAATCCTGATGAGAATGCCAGGTAACAGCTTAATTAAGTCCTTCATTCTCAATTTTTCCAAACAGAGCTGAAGTAGAATTTTTCCTAATAGTGGAACTGCCCAAGAGACGTGCAGCGATCCGTATTCTGGCTCATTTAACAGCAAAGGAAAGAGCACAGGGCATTCAATCAAGATAATGTCTGATTATTAACAGTTGTTTTTGAGGCCTATGGAGACTATCCGTCCATCTGTTGAAACATTATGTCTTCTCTGATCCAGATAATCAAGCCATCTGCCTACAGATGGGCCGCGAGTAGCCACAAAGAGAGCCGTCAATGCTGTGCTGTGAATTGTACAGCAGATTGGATGCACCTTCAGCAGAACACTGGAATGAGTTCAAACCATTTCTTAGAATTGTGGAAAATTAAGTGGATGACCTCTGCAGAGGAGCCTGCAACTCACACTCGATCATTTGAAGCAATCACGAATAGCAGCACATCTTCAGAATGTATAAATGCAACATTACATAAATACGTTAAATTTGCAGATGTAGACGCTTTACAACGCACGAAAGTGCACTTACACGTTTGTGTAAACCCTACATAAGCAGAAATGCACAAACACACTTCCAAGCACTGACTTAACATCATCTCAAAGAATACAAGCAAATTGTGTACATCGGAAGTATGAGGCTAGTTTCGTACAGTTGGCAATTGCATGTGTACAACAGAATGACCACCGCTATTTACATACTTGAAGGAATGAGACACAATCCTTTCGGGTCTCTGCAGTTGAATTCACAGAAAAAAAACGTCCGACATATTAATACAGAACCCAGAGGTGTTTATTTCCGTAGTGCCACACTATGTCAGCGTGGTTTAACCCAGGGTGGGCATGTTCACTTACTAGACAAGGGACCAAAGAGGAAAGTAAATATCACTGATAAGGAGGTAGACATCCTCAGCAGTTATGTGGTGTCTCAAGAAGATCAGACTCACAATTTGCAGCCCCACAACCTTCGTACGGCGCCCAGGACATTCAGCTGGAAATCACCAACATGGTAAACAGCTTTACACATATAGGTGGGGGGAAAATGTAGGGCCAGATGCACGAAACCGATTTGTACCTGCAAACCCTGTGACGTGCAAAAACAGGGGGCCTCATTTATGAGAAATGACGCATCGCTGCCTGAAAGCAGCGATGCGTCACTTCTCAGTGCGCACTCCTTGCGACATACCTGATGCGTCATACATTAAATATGACGCATCATGTCGCAAGGAGTTACAGATACGTCAGTATTTCTGACGTATCTGTTAGCGCAAAAGTGACGCATTGCTGGAGTGTGTTACAAAAGTGACGCAACTACAGCAATGCTTCCTTTCACATGGGGCAAGCCCCAGGTGAAAGGGCCTGCATCAGTCTTACGCCTGCTGTGAGGCAGGCGCAAGATTTTGACACAACAGTGTCCTAGAAGTGACGCAGTGAAATCTCATAGATTTCCCTGCATCACTTCTACGACCCTTCCTTGCGTCAATACGCCCCCCTTGCATACATTATACCTGGCGCAAGTATAATATGGCGCAGGGGTTTACAAACCTCTAGGTAGATGCGTCACTTTGTAAATATGGCGCAACAAGGCGCATTTTTTACGCCACTGGTGCGTCACAAAAAGTGGCGCACCGGCGGCGTAAAAGTGACGCACAGCCTCATAAATGAGGCCCAGGGTTTCAAACTGCAATTTCTTTTTTTACAATGTAACAAACTCCTTTTGCAATTTGGAAAAGCCTTCCCGAATTGTCGAAGGGGTTTTGCAATCATTCTGAACTGCAATTAGGAGGGGTAGTGTAAAGGGCATCCACTCAAATTTTCGATAGTCTAAGAACACCTTCCCCTTTGAGAATTGTATGGGTGGCCAGCTTCACCGAATGTCTTCCAAAATAGGAAAAACGTGTTTTTTTTTTTCAATAGCACCTGTTCTTTAAGAAACAAGGGCTGCCTTAAAGTACATTTTTTCCATGAGGGAATGCAAACTCAGAGAGCCAATGTTCATAGCCAAATTCAGGAGGTTGTAGATAGTGCCCTACCTAATCAATATTCAACTTGCAGACTACTTGCGAATTGACATTTTGCAGGTGTCAAAAAGTTGGTGTTATATTTGCTCTCAATATTGGAGTCCTGCCTGTTAGTACATCTGGCTTGTTGTTCTGAGTAGAAAAAAGATAGTACTAATAACTCTTCCTAATAAAGCTGAAAACAATGAGGATTTTGCAATTGAGTTCTATGGGGCATATTATCAAGGGGGTTTATCTCCGCTTTTTTGGCTTTAAAAGCCAAGAAAGTGGAGATAAAATTATCTCCCTATTACCTAGCTGTCGCTAACACCAGTTAGCGACAGCTAGTAGGAGATAGCGACCATCTTGGGCCCCACTTTGCATGTCAGAAAAATGTATCACTAATGACATGCAAAGTGGGCGTGCCAAGATGTTAGCGACTGGAAACAGTCGCTAACATCGCTATCTCCTATTACCAACTTTTGGAGATATTCGCGCTTAAAGCTAACACCTGCCCTGAGCAGTTCATAGCCATGTTATCCAATGGGAGGTGGATAACATGGCTAAGAGCATTAGCTCGGTAATGCCTGAATATCGCTGACTTTTCAGCAATATTCATGCATTGCGGCCGATTTTTGTCGCATTTGCGATAAACCTTGGTAATACCAAGGTTTATCTGCGATAAAAATCGCCGCAGGTCGGCGATACATTTTTGTCTCTAACCAAGCAATAGCGATAATTATCGCTATTGCTTGGTAATATGCCCCTATGTATTTTCGAGAAAAAAATATATTATTTTAAAAATGATTCAGTTTTAAAATACTGTCCACCTTTTTGTAAAATCAAAGTAAAGGATGTACATGCAGTTAATTCGATCAGGGCTATTGCATGCCACCTGGCTGGGGTGGAGATTTCCACAACTTTGCACGAGGGGTGCTGGTTTAGTAAGGTTTACTGACAAAACACAAACAATGCTCACTGGCTTGCCGACCATCAGAGGCCACTATCTGCTGTCCTTATGGCTATAAATATAGTATACATTGTATTTCCTGATGCCTACATAATCAGGATTTGTGTGTAAAAGACAAGGTAATCAGGAAGCAGGTGGTAACATCAGGGGGCATATTACCAAGGGGGGCGATAGGCAATTATCGCCGGTTTTTCGGCCGCTAAGCGGCGATAATTCTATCGCTATATTAGCAAACTGTCGCTAACTAATGTTAGCGACAGCTTTTAGGCAATAGCGAGCAGTTTGGGGCCCGCTTTGCATGTCAGCGATATTTATCGCTAATGACATGCAAAGTGGGCGTACCCGACCTGTCAGCGACTGAAAGCAGTCGCTAATGTCGCTATCGCCTATTAGCAAGACGGGCGTAGCGATGGAAATATTCCCGCTATCGCCAAAAACTAACGCCTGCTCAGACCAGTTCTCAGCCATGTTATCCAATGGAAGGTGGATAACATGGCTAAGAGCATTTTGTCGCTAATGCGTGAATATCGCTGTATTCTCAGCGATATTCACGCTATAGCCGGGAAAATTATCGCTTTGGAGATAAACGTTGCTAATTGAATGTTATCTCAGCGATAATTTCCGGCGATGCTTAGCGATAAAAAAATCGTTGCTAAGCCTAGTTAGCGATAAATATCGCTACTCGTTGGTAATATGCCTCAAGGTTCTTTGTTTGGGACAAGCAAACAAAATATCACCCTCCCTAAAGAGGCTGCGTGCCTCATTTTCTACCATCAGAGGTTTCATGGATCGAGTTTGCAAAAATAAACAGATACACATAAAGGTAGGTTACAAAGCATACTGAGCATTGTTTCACAGACCCCCACTGTTGTGTACTTGTGCCCCTGTCTCCTTACTCTTTTTCCTTGCCTGTCTCTTAGCCCTGTTTCCATCTCACCATGTACTTGTCTCCCCACCACATCTTTCTGTCGCTGTGTGGTTGTCTCCCTTTATCGTCATTCCTGTATCTGTATAATATTCTCCTTCCCTTTATCTTGCTATGGCTGTGCCCATATCACTCCCACCTCCCTGCTTTGGGCTCCCAAGAACTGTCCTCAGTTGCTAAAACAATAGCTGTTGCTAACAAGCGTCTGATACTGGCATATAGCCCCAGCCTACCTATCTACCCGTGGCCTAGGATCATGTGGTCATAACCAACTTGCTTGCATCTTATGGACTCCCATGTGCAATGCCGAGAATTATCTTTGCAAAGAGGGCATGTATGAGGTTTCTTCTAAACATGTGCAATAGCACTCAACTCAAATTTGCTTTAAAACCCCAGAGGCAAAATAAGATTCAGGTTTTAATCATCCAGATGATAACGAGTTACAAAAGTATTTGTGTGACTATTTAATTTATTTATTTATATGACTTATAAAGCGCACTGTCACCTTGCAGGCATCCTGGTGCTGATGGCTCAAAAGGGGCGGAACAGAGTGAGGCAGAGCAGAGTTGAGTGCACAAGTTAAAGTTGTTTGGGAAACAGCCAGGTTTTGATCTTTTTCCCGAAGGGGAGAAGCTATTTGGTTTGCCTTATCTCCCACGGGAGTAGATTTCAAAGCTTGGCCGCGGCCACCTCGAAAGATCTACCCCCTGATATAACCTTTCTAAATCTGGGCACTCTCACCAGTCTCGCCGCTGAGGAGCGGAGCAGTCTGGTTGGTGTATACCAGGCAAATTACGCTTGTAAGGGAAGAGGGCCTAATCCATGGAGGGCCTTAAAGACGAGGCATAGGGCTTTAAATTGGATCCTCTGTCTCAAAGGGAGCCAGTGCAGTTTTGCCAAAGCAGCTGGCCCATGTGCTCTCCTAGGAAGCCCCAGAACCAATCTGGCTGCCGCTGATTGCATTCTTTGGAGTCTGTCCAACAAAAAGCCAGGGGACTCCAACAGTAGGGCGTTACAATAGTCCAGCCTGCTAAGGATCGTGCATCTTACCACTTGTGCAGGTGCCTGGAAAGGTAAAAGTGGGAGAATCTTCTGCAGGGACCGCAGGATAGAAAAACAGGCGGTCGTTTTCTTTACATGTGTTTCCATGCTAAGCTTCTGGTCAAGCATAACCCCTAGGTTACAGACTGATTCCACTGGCCGCACTTTAGTCGCTGTCTCAGGAGGCCAGAAATTTCCAGGAAGCGGACGGGAGATCTTGTTACCAGCGCTAAAAAGCACCTCCGTCTTCCCGGCATTAAACTGGAGCGAGTTGTTTTTTAGCCACCATGACGTATCCCGTAGGCAGCTATGGAATACCTCCACAGGTGTTGATTCATCTCCCTCAAAGGAAAGGACCATCTGCGTATCGTCAGCGTAGTTTATTATCTTGATTTTATAAGCTTTGATAAGTGATACCAGAGGTCTTAGGTATAAATTGAAGAGGATGGGGCTGATAGCTGAACCCGGTGGCACCCCGTGTGGGACATGAGAGAACGCTGATTGAAAAGGGGGCAAAGACACCGCCTGCTGTCTATCCCACAAAAACGACCGAAACCACATCAGAGCGCAACCCCTCACCCCAGCATCACTTAGACGGCCCAATAGGATCTCATGGTTGACCGTATCAAAGGCAGCAGACATGTCAAGCAGAATCAAAAACGCTGCCTGACCCCGGTCTGCATGCCTTTGAAGCTCATCCACGGCGGTGACCAAGGCCGTTTCGGTCCCATGAGCCGGGCGAAATCCGAATTGATCGTCCTCTAATAAGTGATGCTGTTCCAGGTGTTTGGAGAGGGTTGCACTGACCAAGCGCTCGACAATCTTAGCCGGAAAGGGTAGTAGGGAAATGGGCCTGTAGTTCTTAGAACATTCTGGGTCCAAGGAAGGCTTCTTCAGCAGGGGAGATATCACAGCCTGCTTCCATTGGGTTGGAACAATACCCGTGGCCAGAGATTGGTTGCAGATCAGGCGGAGAGTGGGAAACAATTCCTCCTCATACTCCTTCCAGATCTTAAATGGCACGGGGTCCAAAGGAGAACCGGAATAAATCCCCCCTGCCAGCCCATTAAAGGCTACTTCCGTAAAAAGAGGGAACTCTAATAAAAATTCACTCGGCAGCCAGGCTAGATCGTTACTCCCATCCACCGGAGACCTGAGTCTGGTGATTGGGGGACTGCCGGTGTCTGGAGAATCCTCCAAATCCTCAATAATAAGCTCGATTTTTTCCTTGAAGAATTTGGCAAGATTCTCACAGAGTTCCTGAGACGGGACAATGGAAATTTTAGAGCACTCGGGGCTAGTAAGATTATTTAGTATGTTGAAAATACTTCTAGAACTATTATTGGCAGTACAAATCAAGGTAGAATAATAATCCGCCTTGGATTTCCTAATCAGGCTCTTATATTCCATGATTTTCTGCTTCCACTGCAACCTACTAGCTTCCTCGTATTTGCGCCTCCAACTTCTCTCCGCTTGTTTACAACCCTGCTTCAAATTTTTCAGTGTATCATTAAACCAAGGGGCAGCAATTTTTCTCTGGCAACTGCGCATTTTAAGGGGGGGGGGGGCATGAGAGTCCAGCACAGTCGTAATCCCTGTGCAAAGTGAGGCATAATTCTCCTCAACTTGCTTATTCAAAGCAAAACACTCTCCCACCCTAAACACCGGATTAGAGGTCTTTAATCGTGCAAGAGCTTTCCAATCTCTGCAGTAAAATTCCTTGGTGGTCTGCGGGGCCTTTGTTTGAGAGCCCTTGATATTTACAAAGAATTTGACGAGGGAATGGTCTGTCCCGTCCATAGGCAGGATTTCCCCCATAACCAATAGATCAGGAACAGTAAACACCAAATCAAGAAGGTGCCCCGCCTTATGAGTAGCTTCTGTAACTAGCTGATAAAGACCGAAGCTCTCACAAGAATGAAGCACATTTAGTAAGCCCAGGTCCAGTGAGCCATTAAGCCATAGGTTAAAATCCCCTAGAATTATAAGCTTACGGTGGGAGGCTGCCATGTTGGTCAGGGTAGCTAATAGCGATTGTTGCTGTTGAGTGCTAAAAGCCCCTGGAGGTCTTTAACACAGAACACCAGTGAAAATAGTCCCGGAACAGCTCTGAATAGATAGACCCAACAGCTCCGTTCCCTCAGCCGAGTCCATATCAATGGAGCCAATCTTATACGTAGCGTTATAGATGACTCCAACCCCCCCACCCCTCCCATTAGATCTAGGGAGGTGTAAAAATTTGAACCCAGGCAGGCATGCCCAGCCGGGGTCAACTAAGCAATCGGGACGAGTCCATGTTTCCGTCATGAACAGGACTTCGGGCTCGTGTGTCTCAATCATCAGCTGAATTTCTGCGCTATGCCTGAGTAGAGACCTCACATTCAGAAGCCCGCACTTTAGAAGATTGTCGGCAAGGAAGTCTGCACGTGGATAGGCTGAGTGCAGCAGCCTAAATGTCCCCTTGTCAGCATGAGACTTACCGATATATAAAAGAGTCTCTCTAGAGTATGAAGAGCCAAAACATTTTAAGCAATCCTCCATGTGGTCACGACCGGCAGCAAAACTGGCACTAGGCGCTTCCTTGGCGCGGACGGGTGCAGACGGGCTTGCCTTTGGCGCGCCTTCGCTCACCCGCTGCGCGTTCGCTCCAGTGTTGATTTTATGGAGCCCCGAGCGTGCAGCCCCCACCACTAGAGCGTGGCCCGACTACCCCCAAGATGGCGGGTCCGCTCGCACGGACGGACCGAACCAGGGAAAGAAATCCCAGGAGCATCAGGAGACCACTCCGGTCCACCACGAGGTGAGGCAGTGCAAACAGGCAAGTTTAGCAGCAGGTAGCGATATTAGCAGATATTACTATGCAGCAGCCCTACAAGTTTCATGAAGAGGGCCTCCTTTCACTTCTGCTCAATTAGTCCCTACACCTGTAGTGGATCACCCTTGAACACTTTCACTAGTGTAATACCAGTGCTGACGCAATGATTTAATGTTGATGCAGAAAACTTTTTACCTTTTGAATCACATCAAAAGAAGAAAACCAAAGAGTCGGTTTATAAACAAAATCTTTAGTTCTATCCAGAAATATGGAAATAGCTATTTTTATGTAACAGCTACCCAATCCTAAATTCGGTTTCAGGATGGAAAACAGGCTGAATTATCCCTTGAGGCAGATAAAATTGGGTAGGGATTTTTGGGCCAAATCTAGGTCATAGTCTTAGAACTGCTCTATCAGGACACATTTGTAGATAAGTTGCTGAAATAAGTAATTACCTTAATTTACCTAACTTATCAATCAATCAATCAATCAGTCAATTTGTAAAGCGCGCTACTCACCCGTTAGGATCGCAAGGCGCTGGGGGGGCGGGGTGGGGGAGCTGCAACTAGTGGTCGAAGAGCCAGGTCTTGAGTAGTTTCCTGAAGGCCGGGAGGTCTGTGGTCTGTGGTAGGTGTGAGGGGAGAGCGTTCCAGGTCACAGTGGCACGGTGGGAGAAGGATCTGCCCCCGGAGGTGGCACTGTGGATGCGCAGGACGGCGGCCAGGGATAGGTCGGCGGAGCGGAGCCTCCTCTTGGGTACGTATAGGGAGAGTCTGCTGTTGAGGTAGGCTGGGCCGGTCTTGTGGAGTGCATTGTGTACGTGGATCATGAGTTTGAAAGTGATTATTTTGACGATGGGGAGCCGGTGCAGGTCTCTCAGGTGCGGGGTGATGTGGTCTCTGCGTGGGACGTCTAGGACCAGGCGTGCGGAGGCGTTCTGTTTTCTTTGGAGTCTGCTAATGAGTTTGGACGGGGCTCCGGCATAGAGGGCGTTTCCGTAGTCGAGTCGGCTGCTGATGAGGGCGTGGGTGACTGTTTTCCGCGTGTTAGTTGGGATTCATCTGTAGATCTTGCGGAGCATATGGAGGGTGTGGAAGCATGAAGAGGAGACTCCGTTGACTTGGTTGGTCATGCTGAGCTTGGAGTCGAGGATGACCCCCAGGTTGCGTGCGTGGTTGGTTGGTGCCGGGGGGGGTTCCCAGGGATTGAGGCCACCAGGAGTCGTCCCACGCCGAGGGGTTGGGCCCGAGGATGAGGATCTCCGTCTTATCCTTTTTCAGCTTGAGCCGGCTTGCCTCCATCCAGTCGGTGATGGCCTTCATACCCAGGTGTAGGTTGGATTTGGCGGTGAGGGGGTCCTTGGTGAGGGAGAGAATCCGCTGGGTGTCGTCGGCATAGGAGATTATGTTGAGGTCGTGTAGTCGGGCGATGCGAGCGAGGGGAGCCATGTAGACTTTGAACAGCGTCGGGCTGAGGGAGGATCCCTGCGGGACGCTGCAGATGGTTTTGGTGGTTCCGGATTGGAACGGGGAGAGGCGGACTCTCTGGGTTCTGTCGGTGAGGAAGGAGGTGGTCCAGTCCAGGGCCTTTTTTCGGATCCCTGCATCGTAGAGGCGTGTGCGAAGTGTGTGGTGGCAGACTGTGTCGAAGGCGGCGGAGAAGTCAAGAGGATGAGGGCTGCTGTCTCGCCGTTGTCGAGTAGGATTCTGATGTCGTCTGTGGCGGCGATGAGGGTGGTCTCGGTGCTGTGGTTGCTGCGGAAGCCAGACTGGGAGGGGTCCAGGATGCTGTTGTCTTCTAGGTAGCGGGTGAGTTGGGTGTTGACGGTCTTTTTGATGACTTTTGCTGGGAACGGAAGCAGGGAGATGGGCCGGAAGTTCTTGAGGTTGCTCGGGTCCGCCTTGGGCTTCTTTAGTAGGGCGTTAATCTCGGCATGCTTCCAGCTCTCAGGAAAGGTGGCAGTTTCGAAGGAGAGGTTGATGATGTTGCTCAGGTGGGGTGCGATGAGGCTGTTGGCTTTGTTGGCGATGTGGTGGGGGAGAGGGTCCGATGGGGAGCCTGAGTGGATGGTGATCATGGTCTTGATTATGTCTTCGGTGCTCACGTTGGTCCATGTGGTCAGAAGGTCGTGGTTGGTGGGGTAGGGTGAGTTCCTCGTAGTGGGGTCCGTTGGGTTCATCCGGGAGTTGAAGCTGTTGTAGATGTTGGTGATTTTGTGGTGGAAGAAGGAGGCGAGGGTGTCGCACAGGGCTTTCGACGGCGGGATGTCGTTGGTGCAGGAGCTGGGACTGGAGAGTTCCTTTACGATGTTGAAGAGCTCTTTGCTGTTGTGTGCGTTGTTGTCGAGGCGGTCTGTGAACGAGGCTCTTTTGGTGGTCCTGATGAGGTGGTGGTGGTGGTTGCAGATGGCGTGGGTTGCGCGGTTGGCGGGTGTTCTATCGCTAAGCCAGATGTTTTCGAGTTTCCAGCAGGTGCGTTTGGAGGCTAGGAGCTCCGTGGTGAACCAGCTGGCTCTCTGGCTGGTGTCTCGGTCGGCTGGTTGTCGCACTGGTGCTATGGTGTTGGCGCAGTTGTCCATCCAGAGTCTGAGGGAGCGGGCCCCTTCCTCTGGGTCGGTGGGGCTGGTCGGTCGGGTGCGAGGTGTGCTTCCAGTAGTTCTTTGGTGACTTTGCCCCAGCATTGGCGGGGGAACTGTGGGGTGCGGTGGTGGATGACGGGTTTCTGGAAGGTGAAGTGGATGCAGTGGTGGTCGGTCCAGGTGAGCTCGGAGGCGTGGCTGTAGGCGACGTGTGGGCTGGAGGAGAAGATGGCATCGAGCGTGTGGCAGGCGATGTGGGTCGAGGTTGTGATGATCTGTTTCAGTCCGAGGGTGGCGAGGTTGTCGACCAGGGTGGAGGAGTTGCTGTCGTTGTTGTTTTCCAGATGGAATTTCAGGTCGCCGAGCAGGATGTAGTTTGTGGAGGTCAGTGTGTGCGTGCTGATTAAGTCGGCGATGGAGTTGCAGAATTGGGGGCGTGGGCCGGTTGGTCTGTAGATGAGGGTGCCTCTGAGGGTAGTTTTGGGGTCAGTGTGCTGAAGTTATAGTTAAAAGGAATGCAGCTTTGACAGCCAGCCATGGCAACGGTAAAGAAATAAAGGTTCTTAAGGATGATATTTTGACCTCTTAATGCTATCTGAGCATATTTAGGAGGAATTGTGCAGTGTACAACAGGTCATTCATTTCTAAAACTTCTAAAATGTCTGTGAAGTCATGTGAAAGGAACGCTAAGGTTCTCTAAAATCTCAAATGTATGCCCACTAAACATCTAAAGTAGAAGGGGCTAGACCTTTAGAGAAACCATCCCAGCAGAAAATCTAGTATTAAAATTGGATTCAGAGACACTTTCTCCATATATCACAGATCAAAATAATTCCAGTGCTTGACATAAGTTAGAGTTTATGGACAGCTAGGTTCTTGAATTCTTGGGATACCTCTCTTGAGCACTTTTCAAGTTGCCAGGAAGCAAGGAAGCAAGGTATGCCACAGATTAAAGGCATATGGTTTGAAAACTGAACAAGAGATAAGTTTAGAGGAAGATGGAATGAATGCATAACTTATATATTCATTAGATAAGAGAATCATGATCAATGAATCCAGAAATGTACCACTTGGATCACTAATGTTGCTTCCTCCTGATACTTCCATGGCAACCTTGGGAGGAGGAGAATTGGAAGAAACAGGTATAGCTGGCCCCTGGTTCAACTCATTGATAGGGTATTTACCCCTAAGTTTCCTGATGCCAAATCTCTAAACAGAATATGGGAAGGAGAACTGCCTGTTTGGTTGCAAACATGTCTAGAAAGGGACATTTGCATTGATTCACAATCGTCTGGAAAGCCTCTTTTGACAGATGATATTTGACTGAGGTAGGAAACATTCTGTTTGTCTTTAATCTCTTTATTTCTTATCCTGAAGAGATATTAGGTTAATCTAAACTCAAGAGCAATTTTTGAGCTAGATTGGATAAGTCTCAGATGCTGAGATCTCCTCGCAATTGATGTATACTTTCGCAACCTAGTTGCCTGTGTTTATCAGAACTGAAATCAGTGAAACAATTGGCAGAAACTCTTGAAGGGACAGAAACATTTCCTCAATTCTCTTTAGTTTAAGGATTTTTTTTGCTCATTCTGAAAACATTGAACTTGAATCTCCTGACTTTTCAATGTAGCCCCCAGTCCAAATGATTTACTTCGGATTTTATATTTATCCCAAAATAACTCCCAATTAAACATCTTCGAGATCTAACCGTCATGCTAGTGCATGGGAAATAGCTGGGATCATTATCATTGCAGAATAATAACTCTTGAACTAATGCATCAGGATATGAAAGATTAAAAGTTTTAGGTGTAGGTAGCCCATAGGATGACTGCAATTGTAGATGTCTTGTAGCCTTGGCTTCTCTGATAGTTTCTGGGAATCACCAGAGATTATGTTAAAATTTGAGAGAGTTAAGACTGAAGACTAAGTTGCCTCTTTTTGGGAAGGAATACTGATCCAAGATCATTATTCAAGAGGATACCATTGAATTGTGCTGCAACCAGTTGGGACCTATCCATGTTCAGCAAAAACCTCATATCATTAGGATAATTGCAGACTGTCAGGGTATTTTCTTCTGCCTTACTAAAAAAGCTTCTATGCAAACAATTGATGGGTGGAATGCTGATAAATCACACATTCACCGCTAGTCAAGAGAAACTGGGTTAAATCCATTGTTCTTTTGCTCACCATGCCACCCCAGTTTAGACCCAGCCATATGCAAATCAGTATTGGCCCTGCTCCTCATGGAACCACCCAGCCTGAACTTCTAAGCCAGGTCCTCCCTGGACTGGAAACAAGCATCCTTGGGCCAGTTTCGGGGTATTACCCCTCATCAGCCAGGCTAGCTTGAATCCAATGGTACAGTGAGCAAAGGACCCACATCTGGGCATATCCATACCACTTAGGGCGAAAAATGCTACACAAACAAATAATGGATGGAATGCTGAATAAATCAAACATTTACCCCCATCAAGAGATCAATACATGAGAGGTTAAAGGTTTTAGGTTTAGGCAGGCCATAGGATAACTGCAAGTGTAGATCTAAGTTGCCTTGGTTTCTCTGTCAGCTTCTGGCAATCACAAAAGATTATGTTAATATTTCAATACCTTAAGACTGAAAACAAAGTTCCCTCTTTTCGAGAAGGAATACTTATCCGAGATCAGTATGGAAGAAGATACCATTGAATTGTGTTGCATCCAGTTGGGACCTTTCCATGTTCAGCAAAAACCTCACCGTCGTAAGAGAATTGCAGACCTTTAGAGTATTTCCTTCTGCCTTAGGAAAAGAAGGTGGCATGTACCAACAATTGGTTCTGTAGGGGGTACAGTATTTCTTTTCCAAAACATATTCAGTAACCTGTATCACTAGGAATATGACAAATAAATTGTGCAAGTATTATCAAATGGAAAACACAATGACACCAAACAGAAATGAAGTTAGGCACTGTATATTATTAATCATATATCGTGAAACGATGCAAAAAATATATAAACACACAGGACTGTCATGTAACCAAATAAATGAAAAAACAAAACAAATAAATGTAAATTTGACATAGTGTATCAAGATTGTGATACAATAAATACAGGAAACATTACACAGATTAACATACAGTACATAGATTAATCAATATGGTGTCCATGCAGAGCATGTATATGTTGGAGCAGATATCCAATTTCGCTTGGATTTGTAGTCTGCTCAACATTGATAAGGAGCACCTCTAATTATCGTCAACGTTTCGACCCAAGGAGGTTATGTGTTAGTCAAAACATCAACAAGGGTCTTCTTCAGGACTTAGAAGCAAAAAAGAACAGCCAGGTGTCAGAAGATGTAGTTGTCAATGGTGGGAATCAATCAGGGTGTAAGATAAAGCACCCGTGGTGCGTGTCCTGTTTAAATGATATAGGGAAAGCACACCTGTAGCATGGATAAGGCAGCCTCACTAGTAGGCATCCTATTCACACATTAGTTGTTGGGTAGGGGAAGGTCCTTCTGCTTAAAGATCGGGTACCTAAAAAAGGGAAAGTTGTGAAGGTGAAAGAGGGTGGAGGGAAAGCGGGCAGAAAAAGAAGTGAGGTAGGCCAGTTATTGAGATAGCCTTACCTAGATTAGAGTCCCTTTGGAATCGTCCTCAAGGAAGTATTTAGTAGAGCCAACAAGTAGACTCCAATGTGAATCTGGCTAAATCGCCAATGACTCTGAGATCTGAAAAGGATTTTCTGTAGAAGAAAGAATAATCAGAAAAAGCCTAATTACAAAGAGATGTGTAAAATAAATATTGACATTTCTCCTTTGTTAATTCCCATGATAATCAATATCAAAAGAAGCACAACGTGTGAGCAATTTTAATTGAAAGGAATTAAAAATGGAAGACTAACAGTATGATGCTGCTGTCACATGAAGTGATCTGGAGCATTTTACTTAAAACAAAACTTCCGCTGGGTATCACACAAAGTGGTCTATAACTTAAAACTCACAGAGTAGAGGTAATGTACCATGGCTAAGCCAACCGGAAAATGGAGCAGAAATAAGTCATAAAACCAAAGGGGGAGGGGAATAGTTATGTGGGAAAGGCCCTAAGTTTCCCCCAAACCGATACACAAAAAACAAAAGTGGAGGGTGTCTTCAAAAACAAGCAGTCACTATGCTCTGCTCCATAGTGCTCCCCAGGCACACTACATGTGTTCTTATAGGACCCTCACTGACATGCTAATCATGTGGAATGCTTCATCATTGGGTCCTCACCTGGTAAGGTGCTCATCACCAAGTGTACTCAGCCTCACAGTGGGAGGGAGCACCTTTATATTCTCTATATTCTTAGTAGGATTTAAGGATGGAAAATGTTAAAAATATCTCTGGGAAACCCTAGCCCAATTATTTAATAAAAGGGATCCTGTGATTGAGATCCAGGGAGGATAAACAGCTCAGGTGAATAAGGACTGCGATGAGGAAGTAATGCTTCTTTTCGGTGATAATACGTAGAACGTCTTACTCTCTTGCATCATTTGCAGAGCGCTTTACTATCCCTATAGGGGGCGCTGAAGTAGTTACCCGCACAGAAGCAAACTGTGCAATGTAGGTTGTCTGATTGGAAGCTGTTTTGAACCTTTGTGGGAAGTGTTTTCATGTCGAGCATGAAGACTACCGGGTGCGCAGATGTGACCGATTGCTTCCAGTCTGACTCGATTACTTTTGCTAAAATACCTTTCTAAATGTGTGCCAAAACCCTGCCATTTGAAATGTTAAACAATTTCCTGCAAAACATTCAGAAAATGAAATAGTCATTCATAATGCTCGTCATGTCTATTTACAAGAACATAATCCTCACGAGAGAACAAAAAGCCTTTCCAGTTGGTATATTTTCACAAAATAAATTACAACCGAGATGGAACAGGACGGCACGCACATTAACACAGCATTTCTTTTCCCTTTTGTGAGGGAAAAGTTGACTACAGATACACACAACTGAAAGTTACTTAGAACAACACGCTTTAGTATGTTTAGGAGGCAGGATATCTAAACAGTCAACGTGAACTAAATAACAAACCTTGACGTTTTGATTTGGTAAATAGCAGTTCACCCTGTGGGATTACTCGTTTTGCTTAGCTGGCCTTTCTGCCTTCCATTTTATAGAAAGGAACCCCTACAGAACAAATCAAATATTAGGGCCATATTTACATGGAGCTAGCAGCTCTGCAGCGTCATTTTGTGACGCAGTGTTGGCTTTTTTATGGTGCCTTATTTACAAAGTGACGCTAGAGCCTTTTAGAGTCCGTTTTTAACTCCTGTGCATATTTTACACAGCTCCAGATCCTAATGATATGTAAGGTGTGCGTTCCCCCTTAAAAAGTCATGCAAAACAAATGCAGCCGTATTTACAATGAGTTTGGAAAATTAAGCTACTTTGGTAAAAGACGCGCAGAGGCTCAATAGTGGTAGAATTTTACCGCTACAGAAAACCAGGCATAAAAATGATACATGTCCACTAGTATAGAAGCAGAAAGTACCCAAATCACTTTGGCAAGCTCAATAGCACAATGTCCCTACCCCTTTTGCAGGTTGCAGCACCAAGAAGACCACCAACACAATCTCTACCATCACCGCAGAGGCATTGCAGGAGAAGGGAGCGGACATACCACCAGAGAATTACTCCCAATTACCTTATGGAGAAGGTCTTTGCCCACAACAGGCATAGGAGGGAGTCCATTGTCCACCTCTTGCACCAGATTGTACCAAGGCTGAAGCTGACTTTGCAGTGGTGCACCAACATTCCTCCACATGCCAAACTACTTGTGTCCTACACATGCTGGTTACCAAAGTAAAGAGGGAGGCCGATGTAGAGGCTTGGTTTATTCTACTGACAGTTACGTAGTGAGACAAAAATTTAGTATATCGACGAAAACCTGCCCTTAGGGAATTAGATAGGATGCAGCAAGAATGTGTTGCAATCCCTTGTCTCGAAAAAAAAAAAATTCTAGAAACCCCTCACTCACCAGGGTTGCCCCTAGGTGGCATGCTTTATCACTGGGGTTCCTCTCCATCCTCTATAGATTGAGGTGTGCTGAAAATTGTGAATTACGTAGGAGAACTTTTTACTAGATGGCCACTCTTTTATTCCTGCCCCTAGTTGGTATGGTTAAAAATCAGGGTCGTTTACTGAGAAGAAACCTGACCTTAATGAGTCTGGTTGTCTCAGTAATGTGTTTTTGTCAACATGTTTCCCTAATAACTCTTCATCAGGACTCCACTAGGTCCAGCCCCGTGTGTACCGCTCCTAGTGAATCCTGTAATAAGGACACAAACCATGCACACCTAATGCGCACTGTAGAAATACGGTTCTAGTGATTAATCTGTGTTTCTGTAGATGCTATATTATTGCATCGTGGTCAAAGTCAGGGGTAGAGGGGCTTGTAGTCACACTTTTGTCAAAGCCGCCTCTGGTACAGTAACCTACTTCTCTCCTAGAGACCGCATACTCAGAAACTTACACAGAAACACATTACTGAGAAAACCAGCTGTCTCCTATCTAATTCCCTAAGAACAGGTTTTCTTCTATATACTCAATTTTTGTCTAACTACATATGCCGGCATCTGGAAATTTCCAAACCTCCACAGTCAGAGTGGCAGGAGTAATTTAGGCATCTTTCTCTAGGTTACTCCCCTCTGTCCTGGATGCCATCATAAGCCTCACACCCCAGTGCCTCTTGTTACCCAACACAACATAGAACCAACAGGAAAACAAGTAATGTTTTTTTGCCCCATTGCAGTATTTCCACATATGTTCGGTTCAATGGACTTCACCCATTAGCAAATTGTGCCTCCAGCAGCTACATCACATCTGTACTGCAATAAGAAGCACACACATTCCATGAATATGCAGGCAAATGTGGACCATCAGGGCCTCTTCATCAATTTCCTCGCAAAGTACCCAGGCAGTGCTTATGATTCCCTCATCTTCCGGCATTCCACCTTGAATGTGAGCTTCCAGAATGGGAAATATGGGAATGGCCTACTGTGTGATAAGTACTTCTCAAGCACATGGCAGACCACAAGACAGTCAATTATGTCAGAACATGTTGCATGTTAGTGTTGGGCTGAATAAGACAGTGAAGATGTAGTAGGTGTGGGCCAATATTCTTGTGCCACACTACATGGAATATATGCACCACAATTCTGCAAGTCATACACGATGAGAATGCCTACGCCACTGTTGGCCACATGCACAGGTGAACTGTACTACTGCAGAATCACTGTTCATGATGCTTTGGTGGAGCAGATCTCCAACTCATATCAATGATGCAATGCACAGTCAGCCTTTGTGCCCTTGCATGGTCTCATAGATATGCAGCAGGGCCAGCCAGAGCAATGTGCAGCATTTATTTACGCTACATTAACAATGTGTTCCATGGGCCTCGCTGTGGCTTTTTCCATGCAACACCAATGAAGATCTCACATATTTCCATGAATACAAGGTTCAGGGACCCTGGGACTGATGGCAAATAGTGTGTCTCCCAAGGGGAGGTGAAATGAGGATGCATTATTGCATGTCTCTTAGTCATGTCCAATTACTATGTGTCCTGCATTCTGAAGGACACATAGAAGGAGGAAATACCATTGTTTTTTTTCTTTTGATGCAGGAGCATGTCCCTTAAAGCATTAAGTTATTTGAGGAAACTACACAGACACACATGCATCATGGAGCAAGGGGATGTGTGTTTGCACTAGTCACTACCATGTGAAGGTGCATATGTGAATAAACCATGGATGTGATGTATGTTAGGAATATACAAAAGAAACAATTGATGGACAGAATGCTGAACAATGCAAACATTCACCCCCAGTCACATGGATCTGGGCTTAACCTATCATTCTTTAGCTCAGCACACGACCCCAGTTTGGACCAGGCTATATGCAAATCAGTCTTGACCATGTTCCTTGTGGGAACAGTCCAGCCCTAACTGCCAAGCCAGGTCCTACCTGGACCGGAACCAAGCATCCTGGGACCGGTTTCTAGGCATCACCAGTCATCAGCCAGACTAGCTTGAAACCAGTGGTTTAGTGAGCACGGGACTCACGTCTGGGCATACCATTCCCACTTAGGGCGACATATGCAAAAGAAACAATTGATGAACGGATTGCTGGACATTGCAAACATTCACCGCCAGTCACAAGGATCTAGGTTTAATCCATCATTCTTTTGCTCACCACACCACCCCAGTGTAGACCCAGCTATATGCAAATCAGTCTTGACCCTATTCCTTGTGGAAACAGTCCAACCTGAACTGCCAAGCCAGGTCCTCCCTAGACCGGAAACAAACATCCTGGGGCAGGTTTCTAGGCATCACTCTTCATCAGCCAGGCCAGCTTGAATCCAGTGGAGTAGTGAGCATGGGACCTACATCCGGGCGTACCCTTCCCACTTAGGCAGCATATGCAAGAGAAACAATTGATGGGCGGAATGCTGGACAATGCAAACATTCACCCCCAGTCAAAAGGCTCTGGGTTTAATCCATCATTCTTCAGCTCATCACACCACCCCAGTTTGGACCCAGCTATCTGCAAATCAATCAGCCTTGACCCTGTACCTTTTGGGAACAGTCCAGCATGAACTGCCAAGCCAGGTCCTCCCTGGACCGGAAACAAGCATTCTGGGACCGGTTTCTGGGAATCACCCTTCTTCAACAGGCTAGCTCAAATCCAGTGGTGTAGTGAGCACGGGACCTATGTCTGGGCATACCCTTCCCACTTAGGGCGAAATATGCAATTGTTTTGCATTTGCCACCCGACTGGGACGAGTATGCCCAGACGTGGGTCCCGTGCTCTCCATGCCACTGGAGTCAAGCTATCCTGGCTGATGAGGGCTGAAAGCCCAAAAACAGTCCTAGGATGCTTGTTTTGAGTCCAGGGAAGACCTGGCCTGGCGGTTTGGGTTGGACTGTTCCCATTGGGCGCAGGGTCAAGACTGATTTGCATATGGCTGGGTCCAAACTGGAATGGCATGTTGAGCAAAAAATCATGGACTTAGGCCCAGATCTCTGTACTGGTGTGAATGTATGACATTGTTCTGCATTCTGTCCATCAATTGTTCTTTTTGCATTTGTCACCCCGAGTGGAACGGGTATACCCAGACGTTGGTCCCATGGTCTCTATTTCACTTGAGTCAAACTATTCTGGCTGATGAGGGCTGAAAGCCTGAACCCGGTCATAGAATGCTTGCTTCCAGTCCTGGGAGTTTGGGCTGGACTGTTCCCGTTGGGCACAGGATCAAGACTGATTTGCATATGCCTGGGTCCAAACTGGAATGGCATGGTGAGCAAAAGTTATGGATTTAGGTCCAGATCTCTGTACTGGGGTGAATGTATGACATTGTTCTGCATTCTGTCCATCAATTGTTATTTTTGCATTTGTCACCCCGAGTGGGACGGGTATGCCCAGACGTGGGTCCAATGCTCTCCATGCCACCGGAGTCAAGCTATCCTGACTGATGAGGGCTGAAAACCCAAAAACGGCTCTAGGATGCTTGTTTCCAGTCCAAGGAGGACCTGGCCTGGCAGTTCGGGCTGGACTGTTCCCATTGAGTGCAGGGTCAAGATTAATTTGCATATGGCTGGGTCCAAACTGGAATGGCATAGTGAGCAAAAACAATGGATTTAGTCCCAGATCTCTGTACTAGGGGGAATGTATGATATTGTTCTCCATTCTGTCCATCAATTGTTCTTTTTGCATTTGTCACCCGACTGGGACGAGTATGCCCAGTCATGGGGCCCATGCTCTCCATAACACTGGAGTCAAGCTATCCTGGCTCATGAGGGTTGAAATCCAGAAACTGGTCCTAGGATGCTTGTTTCCAGTCCAGAGAGGACCGCGCCTGGCAGTTCGGGCTGGACTGTTCCCTTTGGGAGCAGAATCAAGACGGATTTGCATATTTCTGGGTCCAAACTGGAGTGGCATGGTGAGCAAAAACCATAGATTTAGGCTCAGATCTCTGTACTGGGGTGAATGTATGATATTGTTCTGCATTATGTCCATCAATTGTTATTTTTGCATTTGTCACCCTGAGCGGGACAGGTATGCCCAGACCTGGGTCCCATGCTCTCTATGCCACTGAAGTCAAGCTATCCTGGCTGATGAGGGCTGAAAACCTGAACCAGGTCATTGGATGCTTGCTTCCAGTCCAGTGAGGATCTGGCCTGGCAGTTTGGGCTGGACTGTTCCCGTTGGGTGCAGGATCAAGATTGATTTGAATATGCCTGGGTCCAAACTGGAATGGCATGGTGAGCAAAAGTTATGGATTTAGGTCCAGATCTCTGTACTGGGGTGAATGTATGACATTGTTCTGCATTCTGTCCATCAATTGTTATTTTTGCATTTGTCACCCCGAGTGGGACTGGTATGCCCAGAGTGGGTCCCGTGCTCTCCATGCCACTGAAGTCTCCCTGTTAAACTGAGAAAAATATTCATATTTTAACCTTGCAAGATCATGTCTACCATGCCTAATTACATCACTCATCACACAAACGCATCACATCCTATGTGCACACAGTTTCGCAGCACACAAACCACTATCTCAGTCCTACAAGGCTGCAGACTGTGCTGCAAGGTGCAGCCTCAAGCACAAACTACATCTCCCAGGACCGGAAATAATACAGTCATCATGAGAATAATGTGCCTGTCTTAGAGCAATGCTGCACATTTCCTGCTAGCACAGGCACCAAGCCCTGGACACAGAATCGTGGAAAATATGTCCTACACTGTCCCAAAGCAATGTGGAAGAGTAGTGTAGTTAAGCTACCCATTGTACTGTACAGGGAAGATTCCCACGTATCTCAAACCTCTTGTGAACTGTCAGCATAGTGGACACTGTGCACTGCCATGTGTACACTATCATGTACCACATTACTATCCACTCACTATCTTTCCCTAGGTAGTACACATTGAACAACATTGACTCCAACTCTCACAGGCCAAATATGTGTGGCTGAAGTACGCCACATCACCTGCTCCAGCTACAGGCTTTAAAATCAGACATGTATCAGTTCAGGAATGGAAATAGTAACCACAACAGATAAAATAGCTGAATCTGAGAATTTTGTCTACACAATGGCTAAGGGACTCTCCTTACTGGTGACAAATCATCACATTCATGGCCTTGGCACTCACAAGTATGACAAATGGTATGTGAATCACAGAGGTCAGCACACCGGTATGTGTAGCACAGTGTCAATCATATGCAATTGCTACTTGCCGTATGCCACATAATGTCATAGCATGTCTTTTACAGTAGGCAAGGTGAGTGAATGATTCAGGGTGCATAACAGAATGGCCATGAATGTGGGGCCATCCCCTGTTATGACTTTTAACTAATTTTACCCCTCGTATTTCTGCTGCTGACCAAAATATGCACTGTGGCTGAAGCTGATGATTCCTCGTAAAACACCCAGATGGAAACCCAGAGGAGGTACAATCATGCCCTAAGCGGGACCCGGTCGATAGTTGAGCAGACATTCAGCATATTAAAATCACGCTTTAGGAGCCTAGATATATCATGAGGCTGATTGCTGTACTCGCCACCAATGGTGTGCAAAATTATTCTTGTTTGCAGCATATTGCACAATATTTGTGTGAGGACAAATGTACCATGAGCTGTTGGCAATGAGGAGCAGGCCCCTCCGAATGATGAGGATGAGGATGAGGAAGATGAGGAGCCACTTCAAACAGTTCCATCAGTAGCTGCAGCACGGCGGCGGGACCATATTATTAACAATTTATGAACTGATGCATGAGTGACTTATATGACATCACAAAATGATGACATATGTAACTGTGTACATAAATGTAAATAAATATATGAGCACTACCACTTTGTAGGCACTTGGATTCCATAGTCATAGTAAAGATCAAAACATTCACATCATGTCCGCTACTAAGTGCCACACAGAAAATGTATGTAGCTGTGTAACAAACAGCATTGAACAACATCTGGTACAAACATAATTGTTTGTATGCCAACTAACTGTGGCAAATTGACCTCCATTGCCAGTCACACTTAACATGATGTGGTAAAGTAGATAGTGTGCTATGACTGTGTGTGTGTGTCTCTCCTACAGCTAGCCATTTGTACGGCCTTATACTTGTGGACGATAGTAGAGTCCACTCAAAGTATGATGACTGTGAAGTGATCCACATAGTATGTGCATGGGAATGTTATGTTATGTTATGTTATGTTAATTCTGTTTGTATAGCGCATGGCTACCCCAGCAACGGGGCGTCCCAGCGCTTGTGGACATACCAGAAGGCAGAAACAATGCAGCCAGTGAGAGTATGTTAAATGGAAGAGAACAGCCAAGTTTTAATCTGTTTTCGAAATAGCATGTAGTTAGTGGTGGCCCGGGCCCTTAGGGGGATCGAGTTCCAGAGCTTTGGGGCCAGATACCTGAAGGAGCGGCCACCGGCTCTACTCCTCTGGATCTTAATTGTGCGGGCAAGAGATAGATCCGCCAAGCGGAGGGCACGCGTGGGGGCATATAGGGAACAGAATCCCTTCAAAGTTTGGGGGCCAGCGCCATACGGGATTCTATGTGGTAGGCATAGAGTTTTAAATTGGATGCGTTGTTTGATCGGCAACCAATGCAGGCGTCGAAGAATTGGAGAGGTATGACAGGTTTTTGGTAATGCAAACAAAATACAGGCGGCAGCATTCTGAGCTCTTTGTAGCCTACTTATCACTGTCAGGTTGGAGCCAAGCATAAGAGCATTGCAGTAGTCTAGATGGGATAAGACTAGGGCCTGGACTATGATCTGACGAGTGGGAGGATCAAAGAAGCCGAGAATGGGTTTGTGTGAGCGTAGGCGACCATAACAGGTACCTGCCACTCTTTTAGCATGGGTCTCTAAAGAAAGTGAGTTATCCAGCATCACACCCACATTTTTAACTACCTCCTTAGGAGTGGGGGGAGGGCCTAATGTGGGGGGCCACCAGTGTTTTCCCATTTCTGTGTTTCGTTGCCTATGAGAAGTATCTCCGTTTTAGATGAATTTAACTGGAGACAGTTCTGAGACAACCAGTTTGATATGACCAAAATATCTTCCTGGAATTTAATTTGGTCCGCCACAATGTTTTTGGAAAAGGTGAAAATGAGTTGTGTATCGTTCACGTACGATATTAATTTAATCTTACGTTCCCGTGCCAACATGGCCAGGGGCGGACATACACATTAAACAATGTGGGGCTGAGCGCAGAGCCCTGCGGAACCCCACACTCCAGGGGCTGCCTGCTGGACGAGTACGGCGGGGCGTGCACCTGGAAAGAACACAGTCCCAAACCTATAGTCTTCATATTCTACATCACAAACTGTTTCCACCTATGAAATCCATTAGGAGATTTCATATCACACATACAAATGCAACATACTATACTTTGCCAGTGCAACAATGTCTACCTTGTGAGAATGTAGCCCCACATGCCCCACTAGACTAAAATACCAATGGGACAAGCAGTGATGACGTACCATAAAAAAAAACATAAGGAGCTATACTTACCAATAGCCCCAATACCAATTACCCAATAACCAGTCAGTTGGCAGTGAAGAAAGTTCAATCGTTTGTTATACAAAAAACGCTATAGAGGAGCCTCTCCCATCCTCACCCATCCAGGTGCGTGGAGAAGACTGCTGGCTTACATTCAAAACAAAAGGTTTAGTGTGCGGCACTCCCTCTTGATGAGGTCAACAATTCTTTGTTGGGGTAGTGTTAACAGAGAAATTTTCGGGTGCCTCGGAATAAGTCCCTCCTGGCCTCTGGGGACTCGAATTTGAACGAAAATGCTGGGAGAGTGTTGGAATCACCGACACTGCATCCGATGGCACTCCGGTGGAGATGATCTCCTTTAAAGAAAGTCTTAATGGTGTAAGCAATGTAAACTGCGGGAAACAATTTTCTACAAAATTCAATTGAAAAGCTTTATTCAACTAGTCACATATTTAAATCATAGTGACTATGTTCATGATACATATAGTCCTTTTATACTCCGAAGTGTCCAATTGTAATAACAATGTCCCTATGCATTTCGGGACTGTCGCCCTTCCTCAGGGGACTCGTTACAATCTGTGGGTGAAATTACAAATATTCAGAAAGTGGGTACATCACCACGACGCAAGTACATGTAAACATAACTAAAACTGTGCCTCATCCTGGACCCCTCCCTCTCGATGACCAGACAAGTCAACGCCGTCTCCTCATCGTGCTTCAACACTCTGCGTATGCTTCGCAAGATCTTCCGCTGGATCCCGACCGAGACCAGGAAGACTGTCACCCAGGCACTCGTCTCCAGCCGACTGGACTACGGAAACGCCCTCTACGCCGGAACCACAGCCAAGCTACAGAAAAGACTCCAGCGCATCCAGAACGCCTCCGCCCGACTCATCCTGGATGTCCCCCAACGCAGCCACATCTCCAGCCACCTGAGGAACCTGCACTGGCTCGCCGTCGACAAGAGGATCACGTTCCGGCTCCTCGCCCACGCACACAAGTCTCTCCACGACCTGGGCCCCAAGTACCTCAACGACCGCCTGACCTTCTACACGCCCACCCGCCAGCTACGGTCCACCAGCCTCGCCCTCGCAGCCGTACCACGCATCCGAAGAGCCACCGCCGGAGGAAGATCCTTCTCTTACCTGGCTGCCAAGACTTGGAACTCCCTCCCCATACACCTTCGGCTGACCCAGGACCATCTCGCCTTCAGGAAACAACTCAAGACCTGGCTGTTCGAGCAGTAGCATACCCCTCCCCCCAAGTGCCTTGAGACCCTCCCGGGTGAGTAGTGCGCTATACAAATGGCATGATTGATTGATTGATTGATTGATTAAATCATGCAAAAGATATCAAATGTTGCCAAATACTGACAGATGGTGGAGTGACGACAGGGAATAACACAGGGTGTAAGAAAAGCGTCCTGTATATGGTCCATGCAGGGTAAAAGTGAAACTCATAATTGAACGGTTGAGAGTTAGAGAGGGTAAACCAAAAAGTCTAGGTCCCCAAGCGAGAAAATCAGTCTAAACGCACTCCCATAAGTAAGGAACCAGGATGTAGATAATAGTGAAGCAGTGGGTTAAGAAGGTGATTAGAACAGAAATCACCACTTAGAGTGCCCTCTTAGTGACATAGGTGTAGACGGGAGTGCTGAACATAGGAGCCGGAGGCGTGGTATGTGCCGAAAAACCGTTAAGTGAATCAAGTCAAGTCATGTGTATCATTCTCTATGATAAAGAATATAGAGTGTGGCAATGAACGGCACGAACTTACCGAACAAATCTTGAGAAACGGTGTCCTGGTGTCTCGAGCGTGTTAAGATTCCGTGTGGTGATGCGGAAGTAAATAGGTGCATCAGCGGTGTGCGTGACGTACGTGATCCGAAACAAACATGGGACTAATTGCCGGTCCAAAAAAATCGGGTTATCTTAAAAAAATAAGTAAAAGAACGAGGGATAATGACCAGAAATAATATGAAGGATGAAAGTAAAAAAATGTGAGTGAAAACAAGAGAAAATACGGGAGGTATCAGCAACAAAGAATGTTAGAGTAATAGAGAACAGACAAGCTAGTGTAGCCATCTTGGGTGAGGTTCAAGGTGGATAGAAATGTAGATCAAATAGGTACAATAGTGTCCCGAATATACGGACAAACCAGAACGTGAACAAGTCTTGAACATCAGAGGTATGCAATGAAGAAAGATATCGGTGGCGCCGATAGGCATATATAATGCACAGTGTTGGTGACAACAGTAGAAATGTGTAACACATAAAAAGAAGAGAGTGTAGGAGGATAGAGGGGAAAAGTGCAAACGTAAAAAGAGGGTACAGTAAGACAGACATCAGATGTGTAAATCACAGATAACAACTATATTCCATTCTGTCATTGAGGCCTTTGGTTGGCACGCATCACGTCTCTTGATCCAAACGATTTCTCTTTCACCCACAGATTGTAACGAGGCCCCTGAGGAAGGGCGACAGTCCCGAAATGCATAGGGACATTGTTATTACAATTGGACACTTCGGAGTATAAAAGGACTATATGTCTCATGAACATAGTCACTATGATTTAAATATGTTACATTCAAAACGACACATATATACTTTCGACATGGCGCATGAAACACTGCAGATGGAAAGACACTACTTGGCTCTTGGCCCTCGAGGAAGGACCATATATGGCACACATGATTAGTACAAAGCTCTGCTTTAGTTATTATTGGGGAGGTCAGGAGGGGTGACTCCCGTTCGTCTCAGTGCCCGGGAGTGCAGGCACGGTACCTTCAGGAATGCGCTTTTCGCACCCAAAGCCAGATGCGACCTTGAGTCCCAGGACAGAGAAAGAATAACGGATATTCAGCTGTCTCCAGCAAATCAACTAAGATAGGGCCTGACAGTCACTGGAAGGTAGCACGTGATTCACTGTTCATGCCTAACGTAAAGAAGAAAAGATGGCGTCCGTATAGTTTTCGGCCTATGCAAGGAAAACGGGATACACACACACATATATCCTTACTAACTCAGTGAAAGAAGTTATAGATTACATTCTGTGCATACCTGTATACTAGAAATATATAGATACATCATGCTATTACAATATACCTATACGACCCATACCACTAACATAGGGGAAATCAGAGTTTTATCCCTCAGTGATGTAGCCTACCATGTTAGTGTATTATACTCAGATATAAGCAATGGCTTCACTCCTCTCAGTATAGTCTTAGTGTGTATGTGAAGATACAACACCCAAATTCAGAATATTTAACAGTTGAGCATTAGAAATCATATAAAGCAATGTCAATACAGCCAAGGTGCCATGCACCAATGCATTCCAAGGTATGATGTTCCTATATGGTGAGAAGACCACAGGAGACCTTCATGTCTGAATGCATAGCCATAACCAAACTTCTAATTGCAACGCAACCTAGAAGCATATTGCGATGGGTCCCAATGACAAACATATTTATGATTGCACTACACCTGACTAGTTGTAGCTAGACAAGCTGGCCCTATGAGCCACAAATCATAGGTACGCTTTGTGGTAAAGAATGTGTAATTGCAATGTGCGTAGTCCACAGATATGCTTCCAGACACAAGGCCAAACAGCTGATGTATGTGGCTGATGCATGTGTACCACAACATGTTATGATGGCTTCTCTCAACACTTCACTGCACATACGCCATTAATGGAATAGTTCTACATGGGCAATGTGCGCAACAGCATGCAGTATACAAGGAAACAGATGAGCCAAGGTTACATCAATTGATACATCCATGTTTTTGCTCTACTGGGGATGTCTGCCAAGGTTTGGACTGTGCCAGGTCAATGAGAGTCTCATCACCTGACTCAGTGTCAAACTACATGAGTGCTGCATGTGAACACCCACTGCTATGCACAAGCAATACCGCCTTGATGCAGAGTGTAGAGGGTGTGATTTATGCAGCCTTATTGTCAGCAATATGCAGAAGTTCTCGCAATGGTATGCAAGGCGATCTAGCATTGCACCTTCACCATGACTGAGAACCATGTTGCCCACAAATGCTGACACTGTTACTTATCTGTGTGGTATAACCCTTGAATATGAATGGTCTATGCTCAACCAATTATATGGCAGCATCCATACAACCCCTTCCAGGTGGTTGCAGCCAATCGCAGCCCTCACCTGCAAGGGAAAATGTAACCCACTCAAATTTCCCCATAGTTTGTTGCCTCCACTGTGGTACACGGCACAGATTGGCAGTAGGTTGCACCGTCGTAGATGTGGGCGCAGTAACCCTATGATAGTGTTAGTTGTAGCATCCCTGGGGGAAGCTAAAGCAATGTAATTGTGGCTAATAAGTATTTTGCATGCATGGCACCACTTGTGAAGTGTGCTTTTGAGCTACTAGAGGGATTGGCCCTATGTGTAGTTTGATCCCTGAAAAGCATGAGCTCACACATATGTACTGTCAACACACATAGTAAGCACATGCAAAGATAGTAAGCAGGTCAACTCCAAACCAGGAAGTGTGAAGTTACTTTCACTTTCAGTTTATGCCACAGTTTTACTGTCTGTGCTTGTGAGTGGTTGTGTGTTGACTGTGCTGGAGAGTGGTGTGGTGTGTCTGGAGCTGCTTTGTCATGTCTGCTGTGCCTGTCATGTCTCTTAAGTCCTTATTGTGCTTTCTTGTTGTGTATTGTGTATTATCTTGTGCTCTTTCTGGTATAGTCTTCTAGGGTATTGTTGGTATAAGGGTGGTTGTGGGTTTTGGGGGGGGGGGTCTGTTTTGTTTGGACATTTGTTGTTTTTGGGTGGAATCATGCCTGGGAAGGGTAGGGCCCACCTCATGAGTGAAGAGGAGATTGGGAGCTTCCTGTGGCTGCTGACCCATTACCTCCCCAACATGATAGCCAGTGGGGGATGTGTGTTACTAGGCTACCCTGTGGTGATGCGGATGCAACGTTGGGAAAGGTTACACCAAGAGATGCAGAGGCTGTTTGGGGTCAACTGGGCAGTCCATCTTCCCAAACATTGCTGGACATATGTGGTTGTCAGGGAGTCAGACCTCCTCGACTATGCTGGCACCCCTGTTGCCAGAGAAATTGGTAAGTACACATGATTTGTGTGTTTTCTTATGTGTCTATTTACCCATTGATGAATTAGAATGGCTAACAAGACTTTTTGCTCAAAATAGCCACGCCCCCATGAAAATGAGGGAAATGCAGCGGCAATAGTGCCAGCACGATCTGTGCACCAGTGCTATCTGTGACATTGAGCTGGCCACACAAGTGTTAGTGTCCCTTTAGGTGATACAAATAAGTCCCAGGGAAGCATTGAGCTGATGCATGTGTCTGAGCTCATCCAGACAACTTATATGATGACAAACCAGGTAGTGCAGACAAGCTCTATAGGTGCTTCTTTCACCACAAGCATTTGTCAGGTACAGTTGTGATGGGCCATTAGAGAACATACGTTACACATAAAGGGGTTTATTTATAAGCGTCTTGCTCCACCGGGACGTCACTTTTTCCCTTATCAAAAGTGATACACCGGCAGTGCTAGGGCCTTGTAAATAAGGCCCAAAGTTGTGTGCAAACCTCTGTGGGAGTGTAATTCACCTGTAGTGGTGCTGCTTAGCTCAATGAGGATTTGCCCTGTGCTGACCAGCAAGACAGAGAAAATGCAGATTTTTGCAGAAGCCATTGATGAAGGGGCAGTCTGTTGAGTTATAGTAGACCACTTTACCAACAATGATGTTTATTTAGAAGACCCTAGTGGCGCTGGTGTATCATATTTCATTTGAGGCCTCAGTGGTGCATGGTGCTTGCAAATTTGCCTCTTAGTGTGCTTAGTACACACACCCACCCTTGACCTATGGTGCACATGTTTGTGTATTGTTGACGTGATTGGTATTGTACAGGAAGGGACAGCTCTCAGCACAAAGAAATGCTAAGGTAGAGTATGACACTTTTGTATGTGTTCATTGGAATGCAGTACACATACAATACTGAATGACACAGACTGATGTGCTGATGATTCTCCTTGGAATTCCTCTCCTGGGTCGTCACGCATTAATGAGGCCTGCCATGGCTTACGTAGCTTAGCTAACCTGTGAATGTGGCAACAACATATCACTTGTCTTTAACAGCATTTGCAATGTAAAAGGTACGGTTCTTTGATGTCAACTATGGCTACGCTGTTCTTTGCACTGGCTTGGCTGACTCCATACTTCTGAATGCATAGCAAATCCTGCATGCTGGCTGTGCATGGCCTAATGGAGGTATTTCTGAGGCCATAGCCACTGGAGCTGTCCTTACATATGTGACTCCCATTGTACATACCTCTTGTATATGAGGTCCAAGTATGTGAGAGGGGAGCCCACTCACATCATACTGTATCCAAGGGTATGCCAGCCTAAATCTGACACATCTCAACATATCCCATACATGTTATTGTTCAATTTTCCAATAAAATACTTGGGGATGGATGTAAAATTTCTGAACATTATCCGGTATGCATAGTGTGTGATGTCACTAGCGTGCTGATTTCCTGGTGTCAAAATTAAGATGGCATGAGTATTGCTATACCTTGCTGGGTATGATATGTGAGGTATGTAGGTGCAAAGACTCATTAAAGTCAGCTACCAGGGTGGAATATAGTAATGATAAGGTTGAAGAACTGATTCCGCAAATTGTACAACAGGTGCATGTTTTGGCTCATCATATGTAGGTACACTTCAGACTGCTTTACCAATATGTATCATTCAATCATGTCAAATGTGTCATTTGATTACTTACAGCCTAAAGGGTCACATAACCAATAGCTATGCATATGTACTGTCCTTCTGCTGCATATTATATATGTGTTCTAGGTTAACTGATGTGTTTTATATGTTATGTCTTGTAGGCAGACCTCCATCATACACAGTTGGTTAGGTGGATGGTTTCAAGGACCCCAACATCACCACTGAGGTGAGTGCCTTCGTCAATGCTAGTTGTGCAGTACAACGATTAAGTGTGATGTCAGATTCTGTGTGAATTGCCAGATTCAATGTGCATCCCTATCACAAATAAACATTTGTATAATGATTAATAGGTCAGGAAAAGTGGATGTTAAATGTTGCATGTGTATCAGCCTCTGACTTATGCCAAGGAGAATACATTGCCAATCTGGGAAGGACCACATGGTACAGGCTTCTCAGGGGAGACATGATCACAGTGGCAGACTATATGAAAATATGTGGTAGTGGATACACATCTGAACACAGCTGTAGTTGTGAACAATTCAAAATGAATGTCAGCTGCACATGCTAGGATATTGGGAGCATGTAATGAGCAGTGGCATGGTCCAGCATAGACTTAGTGCAGTTTGTATAGGAGAGTTTCCTATGTCTATGTGTGAGTTGAGGTACTTATCCAGCGTCTATTGTTACATATAGTACTTGCCAACTGTTCAGTATAATTAACAATTTGTCCTGATATGGGTCCTTGCCATATCAGTTACACTACGTTGTGAGACAATACATGTACTTTGCAAACATTGCACATCTTACTGTGGTGAATGCCAATGGCATAAATGCCATTGAAGGATGCAGAAGGCACACTAATGTTCAGTAAAGATGACATGTGTACAATACCCTGGGCATAAAACAGCATTGTTCCTAAGCATACTTTGTACAGACATGGTCATACCTAGATGGCCAAGGTGGTGCAATTACATTGTGCAACATGTGCCATTCCTTTTTACTTTGGCGTTAGTTAATCTGAGATGATAGATGTGAATGCTCACTTTTACTAGCAAGATTAATTTAGGCTATAGGGGCTTCTTCCTTTGATGTTGTGAAAATATTATTGCTTCATGTTTTTGCACCTGTCCTAGTCATCCTCTGACTGACAAGTTTTCCTTTTTGCTTAAACAGACAATATGACCCCAGAGCAGTTAAGGAAGCACAACCTCAGGAAGGACACAACCTTCACTTTCAACAAGCCACAAAGGCTCACAGGGCGAAGAGGAAGCGACATGAGAAGGAGAAGATTGTTGGCAAATGGAAATTCTTTCCCCAAAGACCACCAACCTTGGACAAGACAAGCAAAGGAAAAGATGGTCAGGCAGGTAAAGGTACCTCCAAGGCACCAGTGCCCAGCAACTCGACCAGCATACTCTCACAACCACCAGTTCCTATACCTCAGCCCACAGGAGGGGCTAGCTCATTTAAGCAAGAGATAAAGAAGGACCTGTCAGACCTAAGTTGAGGGTGGTAGTGCTTGAGCACAAGATGGTCCGGGATATTACACTGCTCCAGGAAGTGAAGTAGGCACTGGCAAGACACTAGCCACATATTAGCCACAGGGAGCCTTTCTGCCATTCCCCCTGTCCATAGTTTTAATGTTGATCTTAATGGTTTTATAGCTTAGTTTAGGTTAGTTAGGGGTAGTAGTTTTAGGGACTTTTGTAGGGATCGGAACAATTTTAATGGTATGGGGTACTTTGGTTTTTTTTGTGGAGGGGGTTAATATGTTATGAAAAAAAATACAACATTTAAAAAAATACAAACATAATATGATTGTTTAGGATTCTATATGTAGTTAGTTGATATTTAGGTGTAGTTTCTGTTGTTCTAGTGTGAAGATTAGGGCTGGGCGTAGTTCGCGAAGTAGCGCTACGCGTAGCTACGCGAAGTGCACTTTGCACTATGCGACCTACGCGTAGCACTAGGCAAACTGCGTAGTACCCTGCGCACTGTGCAAGATGCCGTTTTCAATGATTGCACAGTGTGGACAAGCATCCAGCACTGTGCAATCATTGAAAACGGCATCTTGCACAGTGCAAGCTGTAGTTTTCTGCCGCTCAAGGAGATTTTTACTCGAGCAGCAGCTTTCTCAATGCAGACTGGCAGTTTTTCCATCGCAAGCGGTCACGAGCATACGCGACCACTCACAATGAGAAACCAGACCTCCCCGTGTTGAGAATCTCGCAGGGAGGTTTATTTTCCATGCTTGCGATCGGCAAGTTGATGTTGTTAATCGCAAATGAGGAAAAAGTCTCGCCAGGATGTCATTTTGCTTGCTCGCGGTCGCCAACTTGACGTTGAGGACCACGAGCAAGCAAAAAACGACTGCTGCACTACGCTACGCTTGTTCGCACTGTGCTATGTGCAGTTTGCCTAGTGCAAAGTTGCACAAACTACGCAAGCATAGCATAGTAATTTGCCCAGGCCTAGTGAAGATGTCTCTTAAGGGGGGTGGGGGCTGATGTTTATCATATCATGCTAAATGTGTAGAGTAAGCTTAGTTATCTTAACGGAGTTTTAGATAGTGTGTAGGATAAAGTAGTGTAGGCTAAGTTAGATGAGTTAGTTAGTGTAGGTTATGTTGTTTAAGTGATTTTAATGTTCCTGTTGCCATTAAATGTCATTGTTTGCTACATACAGGTCTACATCATGATTTACAGTGTGGGAGTTAGCATGTGTTCAGGTAATGTCATGCACATGTATTTGTCTTTGCTAGGAGTGTTCAGCAACATTTGTGGGTAGCTGTTTTATCTTTGGACAGTTATCTGTCAGGATGGCCATGGCTTTACATTATCTATCTGTAGACATTGTTGAGCAGTGCACATGGCAATCATGATGAGAATGGCACACTTTGCAACCTATGTATTAATTAACAATTTCTATGTGTTGGTACAAAATGTGAAAAGCTTTGGAGAGATGTTGTGGCCAAAACATTTGCCCAAATTGAAGGTTGTGGACTCACACACTGATGGCTGCCCCGTACACACTTAGACTTGCAGCGTTTACTTGTCAGCCCAATGTTGTTTGCTTGCTAGTATCCATGGGTAGACCATGCACTTTTGGTGTGAATTCATTCATCATTAACACTGACTGCATGACACCTGTTTCACTTCATGCTTGCAAGCTTGAGTAACCACTTGCTGGTCAACACACACATAGGGTTAACCAAATACGTTTCAATCTCACGGTCTAGTATTGTCCCTGACTCCAAACAATACATGTCCCTTTGGCAAGTTGTTGGTGTTTTTGCCTCACAGAATGCACAATGGTCAACTTGGTTTAGAGTAGACGCCAACAGACAGACAACACACAGGAAGTGATAAGTGCGTGTATTTACATGTGCTAATAATTGTGTGCCTCACAGGTACAATTTATCGGACAAAAACACCAAAAAATGTTTTGAGCCAGTGAATGTTCAAATAGAGTCCATGGGGGGAACATGTGAGGGGACATGGATAGGAGAGGACTACTTCAGTGAGGTGGATGACCACAATGTCATTAGGGAGGGAGGATAGGTCACATTGACAGTCCACAAATAGTTATGGTGAACAGGTCTAGAGCTAAATGAGGACAGTGGCAGCTAATTTCCACTGCATGTTCATTAGCACAGAGCAAAGGAGAAAATGGGTACATGGCACTGATGAATGCTACCGGGCACTTGCTTGTGTGAAAGAGGTGCAGTGCATATCTTCCTCCTTTAATGTATGTGGTGTCTTCCATGAGGGGGGTGTTGTAGGTTTGGAAGCTGAGGGAGGCATACAAACATCAAGGGCGGAAGATGCGGATCCCGTGCCTGCAGCAACATTCATCTGTACCAACTCAGGAGACAGCACAGCAGCGAGGATGATCTGTTGGTTTTACAAAACACCAGCAATGTTGCTGTGGCAGGAAACCATGGCAGCAGTGTGGGATTCCTGCTTTCACTCCATGGACACCAATATAGTTCTTATTAACCCCCAGCTGGTTAGGCACCTCGCTGGTGCCATTTTGACAGGGCATTTGTTACTGCCTCTGCCTCATGATATGAGCGATGTCAGCCAGGGTCTTCTGGAGGCCACAGTACGGAGATTAGGTGCCTCCGATGGAAAGTAATTTATGGGGCCTCAGAATCCAGGCTCTTGGTGGGGTGGCACGTGGTGCCTGTTGCTTGGTAGGTGGGGGTTGTAGGGACCCCATGATGCTGTTGACCCTCCCTGTGTCCGGAGATGGTGTCCCGATTTTATCCAGGAGTACTTGGAGGGGATCCTGGTCGATGGTATGCAAGTTCTCATCCCCATCATGGCTGAAGTCCAGGACCGCGTGCTGCCCATGATGTGAGGCTTCATCCTCTGAAATTAAATGGAGAAATGCTATTGCTGATCCCTCTTATAAGTGGACATGAGCAATCCAGTTGACAATCAAGTTTTAATGCATTTCACTTTCAGTTCCCCACCTGTTACGCAAGGGTATGGATTGCAAATTGCCCTGTATTTCCCTTTCAGATGACTGGATCACAACCTTATTCTCACTACCACTGTGTGCCTACTCAGAGGGGATAGGCCCTGTCATACTAGTCAGATTATGATCATTGATGTTCAACCTGTTTCATCATGACCACAGTTGGTTATCTGCTGAGTGACACACATCGCTTTAACAGATCCATGCACTTGTATGTGTACATGCATTCTCTGGCTGTTCCCAATTTGGTCCTGGCAGCAGACTTACTGCCACACAGTGATGTTACCCAAATCATACATTGACTCTCATGTGCCCACACCACCTACATTATGCATTACCATATCCAATGGATGGACACGGCAGACCGTTATAGAGTGATGTGGGTCAGGTAGCACCCCACATGGAAGTAATACTGGGAATGGGGACATGCACCTACCTAGCTTTCTAAGACAACTAGACCCATCCACCTCACCCTCTGACACTTCCAAACTCATGCCCTTTGTGGTGACTATGTAGTTCTCCCTATCCATTGGCAGTTCTCTATATTACATCCATACTACTTGTACAGATGGCACAGTGAGAAAATTTAGACCAGATTCCTTCCCAGCACATACTACACCTTCACCCAGGTGCACATGACATGTAGAATGTAGTACTGCAATGAGCTGTTGTCTGTCATCCGTAACCAGCACCTACACAAGTGTGACCTAGTCACACTCAACAATGCATGTGTATTTGAGAAGGTACCTTGCAGTACACATGTCCCTTCTCACCTCTTTACAATACAATGTGTCCTCATTCAGACAGAGTGGCAGTTCAACATGCACAGCAAGCACCTACTATGCACTGCACTAGCAGGAGCCGACCAGGGCCACACACCATCATTTGTTTTGACACACATGGGGGCATATTTACAAGGGCAGTGCACCACCAGAGCATCACATCTTACAGCGCTCTGTTTGCACAATACCCTGCTCCATGTTTACAAGGTGGCGCTAAGCCACGTTGGATAGCTTAACGTCACCTTGTAAATATCGTCCATTTTGACACACTTTTCTGCACCAAAGGGATCTGCAATGTGGGTTACTATAGGCGTTCCCATGAAACATCCATTACTGTTTGGTTCTGCCCCAGATATACAAGTAACCATAAATCATTTCAAAAGGATCCTTTAGAGTGGCCCAACGAGGAGAAATACTTGTTTTCTTCATTTTCTGCTCTTTCTATGTGTGCTGCTTTGTGCAACACCCATAGAAAAAGGAAAGTGTCATGATTGATTGCTTATTTGCCGGAAGGGATGAGCCGTATGCTCAACCCTGCACCTGTGCAAAAAGAACAGCCATGCACCAATGAATCCAGCCTTGCATCACGGGGCAAGGATGCCTGTGTTCTATGCTGCAGGGATGATTGTTTATGTGCGAAAAGGTGTCCCTTCCTGCACATAAACAATCTTGCCTGCAAAGTAGGCACCCTTGTACCATGAGGCAAGGGTGCCTGCGTTGGTCCTGTTCTTTTCGCACCTGCACAGGGGTGAGCACAGGGGTGCCCTGTATTTCAGTAAATATGCTGCATTCCTGCATTTCTTTTTAAAGGACGAAGCTTGGCACAACTGAATGGTTTTACACACTGCCCCATTTAATTGGAAATATGCCCACGGTAGTCTGGTGTACATCACTTGATTTCACCCCCAAATCCAGTCAGATTTAGTAGATGAGAGGTGTTCCGGTGGCCCCTATCATGGCAGCTTAAACCTTTTGTGCTTTGACACTGCATGTCAGGACAGCTGCGTGCAATGTGGATTAATCTAGGCTACTATCGACAGGTCTCTTGAAATGTCCCTATATGTAGATGCTTCCCGTGGCCAACATATTCCCCACCCCTCAGGTGTGATGATTTTCCTCTGACAAACCCATTACATGCCATCGATTAGCATGCTAGGTTAGTGTGCATTGGCCCAGATGAGGCAGAGGGGCATATTTCCAAACCATATTGTTCAGCACCACAAACCATCTTACTACACCAAGCTGTGTCATTAGGAATGTTCAGGGATGTGCTGTATTGACAGCAATTCAATGCATCCCTGTTCTTTCCTCGTTGCTTGTGTGCAATAGGCTGGCTAGCACCAATGCAGGTACCCTTCTTACACCATGGTGCAAGGGTGACTGCATTGGTGGTCGGCTGCAGTTTGTGCACCAATACTGACAGAAAGGACAGGCATGTGGCATATCTTGTAGATAGGGAGCATTAGTGCCTTTTTCTTTTGATGTAGGGCAGCCCAGCTAGAAGGCTTAAGAACCTGCCCTACACCAAAATATTGTTAAAAAACAATAGACATCCATTTATTTTATGTTTAACCATACATGAGCCAGCATACTACCCTTTAGCCTACTGACAGTACGGCAGAGTACTGAGTCATAGCTGCTTCACCTCACAACATGACCTAGTTACCCACATTGCCCCTTGATGCAACTTACCCTGTTGCTGTTGTAGTTCATCATAGAGAGCACTCTCCTGTCCTGCAAGTCCTACCACTGACTTCTCGGAGTTGACAACTGACACCCGCTCCCCCAAGGGACCCAGCTGCTCATGGGGCGCTGGAGTACCACCTCCAGTCTTCATGGCTGCCTTGACATTGGTTACCAGTTTCTCCTTTGTCCTATGCTTGCAATCATGCCAGCGCTTTTTGCAGTAACTCACTGTCCTCGACTTCAGCAGCACTGTTTACCTTGTCCAAATGGTCTGCCATATGACCGCTTTCCTCCCCAATTGTATTTTCTAGCTGACAAAGGTCTGATGGTGGTGCTCCATCACCTCTGCGATCAATATCTTATTCTCCTCACTAAACTTGCGCTTCCTCTTCCCCTGTGGCTCTGGCTGGTCATCCATTGCAAGTACTGGTGTTGCTGGGGTTGGTGTCCTAAGGCTCTGCTCACAGCTGGCTGCTCCATTGCTGCCTTCAGATAAATGTGGCATTTTTTTCAATTAGCGGCTGTTGGACTTGGCCATTTTGGCAGGTTCACCCTTAAACTTTTTGCCTTTGCTGTGACCTGATCATGGTAGTTGTTGGCCTCCGCACAATTTAGCACTGTGGCCCAGTGTAAAGTGCGTGCTCGCTCTGAGTGTGTGTGGTGAGATTAGCCTGCCCTCCCATAGGAATGCATGGGGGATATGTGTGTCTATGGGAAGGAAGAGTTGCACCTGGGACCTGAATAGGGCTGTGCCTTCCCTCCACAATGCCGGCTCGCCCACTGTGGTGCGTCTGATCGCTGAGCCCCAACCTGACAAAGGAGAGAGGAGCTGAGCAAACCAAAGTGCTCCAAATCCCCCATAAACCAGTTGCACCTGGTGTTTCCCCCAGCCCTGTGTTCATTATTCGAGCGGCTGCCCACCATGCTGGAGAGCTATTGTGGCATGTGCCCACCCTGCCAGTATATTTAATTTAAACGAAGGCGGGAGACCACCCCGCGCTTCGGTGAAGGAAGGAGAAAAATCACAGCCGCTGCCCCGAGGGAAGCCGGAGTGTTGCCTGGCAACCGGGACTCCCACCACCACATCATTGCAACGCAGAGCAGAGGCAGGAAGTTCCAGCTCCAGGAAGATTGTCAGGACGGAGTGGGCGTCTTCACCCAAGGCCAGGGAGAGCAAGGGAGAGCCCCATGGTGCCCGGTGAGAAGCAGAGAGTTGTTGCAATGACTGGCAGGCTCCTGTGTTGGAGGTAGGAGAACTGCATGCTGCCTGATCACCTGGAGCCTCGGAGGCTCTATGGAGAAGCAGCAGCCATCTGGGAGTGAGGCGGAGGGGTCCAAGGCACATTGTCGGTGCCTGCCCCCACCGCATGTCAGCCTTGCGCAGTCTGCACCGAAGAGAGGAGACCGCTGGTTGCGGAGTCCTGTGACCGGCACTGGGGAAAGAGAGGGCGGAGTCCTGCAGTGTTACCAGTGAGTGGGGACAGGAGTGGGAGCGGTTGGCTTGTGCTCCCAAGGCCCGGTTGAGGTGGTCAGCTATTCCCTGTGTGAGGCCAATTTCCACAGTGGCGCCGCCGTAGCGGGTCGTTGCACCGAGAGGGCACCAGTGTTTTCTGAGTCCCAGAGCGGGACTCCAATGTGCACCTTGTTGGTTCTGGCTTACCTCCCAGCTGCCCCATCCGCCAGTGGGCAGCTGCAACGGTTGGGCGCAATTATAGGAACCAAGTGAGGGTTCCCAGAGCACCGTAGTTCCAAGGCATTTCCCCCAGCAGCCCCACGTGATAGAGGGCAGCTGTAACATTGCGCAGCTCTGCTACAGAGGGCACACTGAATGCCGTTCCCATCTTTTGATTCCCAGCTGCCCAGCAATTAGTGGGCAGCTGCCACGTTTAGGTGGTGCAACTGCGCACTTGGCTTTGCTGCTTTAGCAGCCCGCCTTGACATTCTGGACATTGGGCATTTTGAGCCCCTTTGGGAGGCCAGTTGGCCTGGGGGCACACTGTTTTTATGCCAATTTATTTCATAAGGTTTATGCTGGGTATTGCATAATGTATTTATGCTTGTGATGCCTATTGCGCAATGCGTTCTCCTAATCTGTTTTATGCCTTATGATTCTTACATAATGTATGTTTGAGGTTGGTGCATAATGTGTGATCTTCATATGGTTTATGCCTAATATGATAAGGCTGAATTCAGTATTTTGCCAGTGTTTACTGGTTGTGCTATACATGTATTAGTTGTGCTTCATTTACAATTGGTGATTTGTGATGGTGTTGACAATGGCCCCATTGGCCCTGTTGTGTGTAAATAGTACCCTGTAAATACTGCCTAGTGCCAGTTGGCACAGTGTACATTGTGCGATTGTGATCTAATGTGCTTATGACAATACAAAGGGTATTTTTGATATAACCTTGTGTGTAGTTGGTTTTGTGGTGTACCTAGTATGTTGCAGCTGTGTGTCTGTTGCACAAACCCTTTACACATTGCCTCCGGGATAAGCCTGACTTCTCGTGCCAAGCTACCAAGAGGGTGAGCAGGGGTTATCTTTGGCTTGTAACTCCCTTGCCCTGACTAGAGTGGTGGTCTGTGCCTGGGTTTGGCGCAAGCCTTAGCCAACCAGAGATCCCATTTCTAACAGCAGCGTTTACAAGTTTGTTTTTTTACTGGTAGGCGCACGAAAGTGATGCTAGGACAGCTAGCGTCTATTTTCTAGACGCTAATTGGCTGAATGTCACTTTTGAAGCAATAGCTTCAAATGTCCTTATGACATGGCACACACAACAGCGTCAGTTTTTATGACGCCGGCTTCTTCCTAACGCCATAGTGCTCCATATTGTAAATAAAATGCAGGCATGGCGTTGGAACCTGTCGTACCGCGGCGTTATTTTTTTGGTACATCGCTGTGGCAAAACAGCAGTGCACCAGTTTTTGTAAATATAATCCTGAGGGGAATATTTACAAGCCTCTAGTGCCACTCGAGCGTCACTTTTTTACCTGTCTGATGGCACTGTGTGCTGTCCCATATTTACAAGGCCACGCAAAGCCACCCTGTGTATAAATACTGCCCCTTTTAATGCATCACTCTGTGTGAAAGGGGTTTGCAATTGGTGTTGCTGTGGGTGTTCCACCACAACACCTATTGCTTTTTGGCGCTGCGCCAGATTTATATGGATCTCTAGATCTGAGGCAGCACCAAATCCTAACACCACTGAAAAGCAGGCATTAGAGTGGCACAACAAGGAGAAATACTTTTATTCTCCATTTTTAAAACTGCTAAATTACTTGCAGCACCACGCTGGTTCATTTCTTTGAAAAGATGACCCTTTATGCATTGTAGAACTATATTTATCTGAGAAATATCACGTTTGCCTTCAGATACTATTTAATGTGGCATTTGAGAGAAGCACTTACCAAATGCCTTGTCTATTTGCGTGCTCGTGCACATAGCTGAAGAAATATTAAACATACCGTAAATTACATAATTTTAATACAGGATTAATCCCTCCATCTCTCACATTCATGATACATGTTTTTTTAAATATATTTTCTTTGAGAGAGGATCACTCTTTGCCCTTCTGGCTACCTTGTCAGCTTGTAGATTTCCCACGTGCTTCGATAAACAACAGACTGCTCCCAAGGGGGAATTACATATTTTGTGCTTCTCTGCCTGAGGACAGACAGGCAAATCTTACCAGGTGCGAGTACGTAGAGAATTCGATTGCCAGGGGCAGAAAGAGCTTGGCTGTTCAATGATTTGCCATTCCTTTGTACAGCTCTTTACAGCAACTTGCACAAGGGTGCACACCTTCATGGATCTGGCAGTAATAAGAGTAATACTTGCTTCAAGGTTTTAATTGCTTTACACTTATCTACAGATGAGTATTTATTTAAAAAAAATAGGCATAAACGACCAGGGCAGATGGTATATCAGGTACTGCAACCTCTTACTCACCCTCGATTTTTAACCTCTCACTTGTTTCTTCCCTTTTCTTTACAACTTACCTTCTGGCCCTAATTATTCCCCTTTTAATACGTATATGTCTTGGCTCTTACCTACACACCGTCAAAAAACAAATGCAAAAATTGCTGGATATAAAACACAAGCCAAGGCTCTTTAAAGGTTTACGTTGTGTAACATTTAGGATTTTTTCTCATCGATTGTCAAAAAAAGCATGGACGTCTATTCACCAAAATGTCAGGGGTAGCAGAAACAGCATCACACGCCATTTGACAATGATGACAGGAAGTGACATCATATGACATTTGCCCAACATGTTCCCAGGAAATGATGTCACATAACAAAAAACCTCATGACATCACAATACTTGTCCAATGAGAATAGCAATTATGACCCCTTTAATTTTCGTATCTTTCCCCAAATGTAGTTTAGGTTGGATTGGGGGTAGTAAATCTACCTATTTTAAAGTCCAATACTTCCCCAGAATAGAATAGATTTGAATGACATTAGTAAATCTACCCTTTTTCAAGTTCAACACCTCCCACAATCAGTGCTTGATTTGTAAAACAATAAGTGCCAGGGCCCATTGAATTTGATTAAAAGCCTGCAGCAGCTGTATTGAAGGTCAAGGCTGGAATGCCTTGACTCTACTCCCTGCTGCTGTCATCAACCACCACACACTCCCTGCCTCACTCTTTCCCTGCTTTCTATCTTTGTCACTGTTTATCTTTCTATTCCTCCCCATTTACCCCCTCTTGAGTTTTTTTCTCTCTCTGGGTCAACGTCTGATGAGACAAAATAAGTGCCAGATCCCAAAAACAAAAACAGGGGGGCCCGCCTGTAACCACCGGTTTAAATTAGGCACTGCACCCAATGTAGCTGAGATTGTAGTGACAATAGTATGTTTTAACTTTCAATGTCTCTAAAGAGTTCCCCAATGTACGTTTGATAGGAGTGGGAATACTTAATTTACCACTTCAAGGTCAAACATCTTCCTCAATGTAGATTACATTCGAGTGGAATTAACAAATGAATCCTCTTAAAAGGGTATAGGTAACAATTTAGTGCAGTGTTGTTGCGTTACGATAAATATTGTTCGAACATTTGGTTTTGTACAGCAGCTTTATTTTCAGGCAATTAGACACTTTTTTATATACAGTTTCATATTCCTTATAGTATTACCATATTTTTCATTTGTCCTTCATTTTTACACATTTTTTGTAATTTCTAGTTTTATTTTGTTTACCAAAACATTTGGAATGTATATTTTGCATCTAAATATATGCCGATTTTTACACATATTTTCAAACCCTATTATATTAATAAACACATTTTATTTTTTACATGAAAAGTTTATCAGATTTTTTTACAAAACATAAGCATATCTATTACATTTGAATGATTACTGCAAAATCAAGAGAATATTTATCCTTTAAACACTTTAAATATAGTTATATTTTTTATATTGTACATCACTTGCTTAATTTTAAATACATTTCTCTACATTGTGATAGTTTTTTGTGTCCATGCAATAATTATTCTTACATTTTATTTGTTTGTTCCCATTCATTTTTATTGATGGTGGACTTTTAAAAAATGTTGATTTAATAGCCATTTGTTTTACCTCAGTCTTGCTTTTTTAGTCGATTCACTTCATTTTTCTCATGTTCTTGTCCCATATCATTCGCACATTCTTGCTCTCTGCCTTTACACATGGTAGAAGGATGCCTGTGTTGCAGGTATGATTATTTTTGTGCAGGAAAGGACATCTTCCTGCACAAAAACAATCCTAAGAGGCTTTTCTCTCTTTCTAAGTAAGTTGCATAATGCAGCACACTTAGAGGAAATAACAATGGTGAAATAAGAATATTTTTTCTTGTTTTGTCTCCCCTGGGAGGGCATAGTATTTTGACACATTCGCAGGTTTACCAGTGTTGGTAAATCCAGAACTGCACCAAAATCCTTGGGTAGATGCATGGGAACACCCACACCCCACCCAGTGACTTTTGCTGCCTTTTGTTACTCCAGATTTACAAAGCACTGCAGGGCCACGCAAGATAGCATTGCGTTGCTTGGCAAATCTGACATAAAGATTGTGTTGCCTTTGCATTATGTTGCCCTTGTGGCACCCTACAAGGAAAAGCCAATCCCTTATTTGGCTCAAAGCTTTAGCTTTATACAAATTATAGATAAAAGAATGGCACTTTTCAAAATGGGGAGGGTCTGAGTTATACCAGTGCCTGGCAACACATAAACCAACAAGAATAGATGCAGTAAGGCAACATTTTGCATTACGATGGTCCAGACTTTATATTTTACCATAGGTGATTGCATAGGTGTCTAGAGCCAGAATAAAATTATTTATTTTAGATTTGCAAATTCAGTGCCTTGTGTATACCAAAAATGGTATTAATACTCCTTAAAAGCATATCCCCAGATATCTTCATGCTCATCTTCCTAGTCTAGCGAATGACCGAGCCTTTAATTTTATCAGAGGGCATCTTTGTGAGTAGGTGATATAGTGCACCAATAGCATCTTTCCCATATTAATGCATACCGTGTGGGTTTTATTAAAACATCTCATCCTTGTTAGTATTTAAAGCAGCGAGTTCTACCTTAATCAAAATCTGTTTGACGATCTTAAAATGATTGCAATGCCTGGTTATGATTGGGTAATCCTCCAAAGACACTCTTATTCCCATATGGGACTGACACAATTTCAGGTAACAAAGATTTACCTCACAACAATGTATAAAACACAATATTTAGTTATATTGAACACCTTAAACTAGGCTTGCCGTTCCTGCGATTCTGCCTGCACTACCTTTAATACCACATACTGGCAGTAGTTGGCACCATTTGTATTCACACTAAAACATAGCTGATATGTTGATGGGGAGTACTTTCATAGTCATAGTTACTAAGGGGCATATTAGCAAGGTCCTGCGATAATTATCGCTCAGCGCTTTTAGCGCGAGGATAATTATCGCAGGCTAACACTGGATTCCATCGCGGAGATAGTGTGCTTTCAGCAATGCTTATTTCCCAAGGGGTAGGAATCCATGCGTTAGCTGGTAAACAGTGTGATTATCGCCAACTATAATCACACTGCAACCAGCGAAACCTTGCTGATAGGGCAGGGTGATCTTAGCCATGTAATCCACCTCCCATTGGAGATTACATGGCTAAATCTGAAAATTAGCAGACGTAAAAAAGCAGCGTTAACCGTGGTTAGCACTGCTTTTTTTGCCTCTAACAGGGTTAGCGTGAAGCTTGATAATAGGAGAAATGTCGCTTATCAACATTTCTCCTATTGTTTTGCTCTGGAATGCCCACTTTGCAAAGGGAAGCATAGTGGAAAAGGGTGCAAACATGCGATTTTGCATGTTAGCACCCTGTTGTTGATAGGACGATATTTTTATCTTCACTTTTTTGGCTTTTAAAGCCAAAAAAAGCGGAGATAAAGCCCTTGACAATATGCCCCAAAGGTTGCAAGTCCTTTTCCCATGGTGGGCCAAATATAAAAACAAAAATCTAGCAGGTACCAGCCTCCGTTAATCTGAGGAAACCTTGACATATTCATAGCTCAATCTGCCCCACAATGTGCTATCTTAGTTACCAGTACCTAGGTAACATGATGGCACCAGTACCAGAATGTTATGATGAGTGGGAGCAGAGTGGCACTTAGAAGGTGGATTGGAGGAGTGAGGACACTACAAGGCTTGCTCTCAATAAAATGAATAGAAGGAGCATCATTTTGCTCCAAACCGGCCGCAGAGCTACATAGCGCCACTCTGGCAAACAGTTTGTTCCCATCACATTTCAACCAATGTTTGTCAACGTAAAGCATTCTCTACAAATCCTTATGAATATTCAACATTTCTTTCAATCCACATGCGGGATATTATGCCATTTTCAAGTTTCTAGTGTAAAGGCTGTGCCCATCCGGACCACTTGCCTAAACAAGACTAGTGCAGGGGTTCGTCCAAAACAGCGTTTATTGCGAAAAACCAATGCATTTCGGGCATCAAGTGCCCTTCATCAGGGTACGCTGGAAACAACAATAAAATGAATGTTCATTACCATCTTAGCAATACTTAACATCTGAAATCAACACACTGTATCAATACACAATATCACATTTGTTGCCTTTCCCATACTTATTACCTTCATAGAGCCCTTTAAGAAAAGGAACACAAATGTTACGCCCGTCTTTATGTAAAGCTAATCTGTGTCCCTAACGGATTCCCAACACTCCCTCCCGTTCTGGAGTTCGAACTTTGACCCCTCTTTTGAATGTGATCTGTACATTTCATAATCCTTATTACTTATCTCCTGGTATGCTTATTCAGAGCTCACACCCAATCCGTTCTTCAAGCCCACTCCCCGTCAGCACCTCACTTTTCACCACTAATTCCCCTACACTCCTCTACATTCACCCTACTTGCAGCGCAATCCCTACTAATCACCCAGCCTCTTACGTCCTCAATCACCTCCTCCCATTCACATTTATCCTGTCTTTCAAAATTCACTCGTGACCCTCTTTCACACTCGCAAACTGCTTCCACATACGCACTCATCTTTTTCACAAAACAACACGCTCGGCTTGCTTTCACACCCACGCTCATCTTTTTCACAAAACGAAATATTCAGCTCACTGTCACACGCACGCTACTCTATTTCCAAACTGAACGCTCCAGAAACAGTCATCGCCCTGCTTGAGTCAAATGAATCCACGTACCTGCTTCAAACGTTCACACAAATCCGTCAACCATCTTCGTTTAAATGAGTGTTTGTACTTTCTTAGAAACCACCCCTATTTAAACCCATCCCTCTCCAGTCCACACCTCCTAATTAGGGTCCCTCCTAATTGCTTTTTTCCCGCCATAAAGACACTCAATAGTTTGCCTACAGGTTAATTCAAACTGCATTACCCATAATGCAGTTTGCTCAGACGTTAAAACATGAGTTTGGCTAACGTAAATCAATCTAGAGGACCTATTCTCCACTTCTAACTTGACTTCAAGCCTCATTTGTACTGCTGAATATGAACAGGTAAAATTTCGTTTTCCAGTCCATCACTGCACATATAATCTCTGCTTCTTCCTCGACCCCAGTTGTTGCTCCGTTCGTGTGGAGAGTCATTATTGAGTCATTTTCTCCATCATTCCTCTTTAGTTTGGCAGGTGCTACCCCACTTTGGGTTAAATTGCATAATGTTCAAGTAGTGGTTGTAGGGTGCACACCTTTTTCTTCTGGTTCATTTTTTTGAAATTGCATTCTTAACCGTAATGTTCCTGGTTTGCGTGCTCGTCGGTGCAGTGCCTCACCCACATGGCACCCATATTAGTGTCAAAATGAATAGAAGGAGCATCATTTTGCTCCAAACCGGCCGAACAGCTACATAGCGCCACTCTGGCAAACAGTTTGTTCCCATCACATTTCAACAGTTGTGTATAATATTATCAGTGGTATAGTTAGTGCCTGTGCTGGTGATTCGCACACCTCATTATATTCTTGGGTGTTCTCATCTACTTAGTGTGTGTCACAGAGATTCATAGACTTTAATTTTGACAGAGTCAGTTTACTTGGTAGAGAGACATATCCCATTGCATTGCAGGGCATCTGTGCAGTAATTGGGTGGCCGGTTGTGAAGAGGGAGACAGAAAGCACATTCACAAGCTATTTTGTGCATTCCAGAGGCTGATATTATATCTTTGTGCACTCTAGTTTTAGGAGAGAATACATTGGAGAGGACTGCTGCAATACATATTTTTGCAGGAGAGCATACATTGGAGAGAACTAGTGCATTTTTACTCATACTGTGCAGTCGTAAAACTTCTGTCATGTGTGCCCAAAATAGTGTTCTTACCCCACCTGTACCCTTTGTTCCATGTCCTGGTGATCCCTTACTGAAATGGTCAGACTAGAAGGAATATTTTATTAACTACATCTCAGCTCTTAAAGAGGAGCATAGTGATGAGTTTACTCTGTCTAGGAAGAAAAAGATTCCTCGGCATAGTCTAGGAACAGAAAGGTTATGTGTGTACAGCCAGATTGAAAATAAAGCAAGAGCAGTTGACAGTGGAGATGTTTGTAAGGATGCCTTGGAAGATTTTGATGTGCACTGTCATCCAACTGTGCAAGCAGCTATTGACAGATATACCTTTTTCCAAAGGAAACAAGCAAAGATGGAGTCAGTAGACGACTATTTTGCAGTGCATAAGAAACTAGCGATCACATGTAAATTTGGGACCTTGCATGATGATCTCATAACAGATCAGGTAGGGATGCATTTTTACTAGATTCCAAGAAAAACTGTGGGTATGCGGTGATTTACCACTGAATGGAATTGCCACCCTCGTAATGAAGGCTCAAATGTCCAAAAGGTGTGCAAAGCCTGCATTGAAAAATGGTGGGGATGGAGAGTCTGTGTGCAAGGTAGCAAATGCCAAGGATGACAATAAGAAAATGTAGAAACGTAGCGGTAAAGGTCCTGTGTGGAGGAAGTCTGTTAAGGGAAAACCTGAGTTGGAAGACAGACGTCCAGTGTGTTTCAAATGTGGTTACAGAGGCCATATGTCCAGGGACAAAAATTGCCTGGCTGCTAAATGCAAGGGCGCATATTGTGGAATTGTGGGCCATTTCGCCAACATTTGCAAAAAGTACAACAGAAAAGGGGACAGAAATGCTGTTAGATGTGTGGTGGTGGCTGAAGAAGATGTAGAAGGAGAAAATGAATCTTTGAGTGATGAAGGTGTTCTTAGTATGGAACGTGCATTGTTGGATGTGAATTTTGATACCAAAAAGAAAACATTGTACAATGTGGTTATTGGAGATGTGCTCATACAAATTGTGGCAGACTCTGGGTGACCATACACTAAAGTGCAAAGATCTTCATGGGAGGATACATTTGCAAAATTTCTGGATGATCAATTGCATCCTACAGACATACTCTCCTTTACTGGAGAAAAGATCCCCATGGTGGTCATTAGGGAACTGAAATTTGAATTTAAAAGTAGAACAGCCGAAGAGAAATTGTATGTAGTAGAAAAAGGGCCATCTGTATTTGGGTGGGTCAATAAGGGGAACTTAGGTCTTACCTTGGACCCCAATAGTGGAGACCAAGTGATGCTTGTTAATGAACAACTTGAGCCTATGGTTGATGAAGCAATTTCCCAGTGTATTTTCGGGGAAGGTAGGGAAGTTAATTTGTTTTGTTCACAAAATTATACTGAAGGAGTGAGCAACACCAGTGTGTCATAAGGTCAGGAAAATACCTATAGGTGTCAGGGAACACGTAATGAAAGTGTTGGATATACTGGAAATTAGTGGGATAATAGTACCTGTGGAGAGTGCAGAATCGTGAGCACTCCTATTCATAGCTCGGAAGCCTGATGGCTGGTTACATCTATGCATTGACCTCAAGTGCTTGAATAAAAATATAGTGATATACAAGTACTCCCTACCTAGCATTGATTAACTCCTGTCACAATCCAATGATATAAAATGATTTTTCACTATAGACGTTCAACTGCATTCATCTAGCAAAAGCCTCACTGCATTTGTCACTCTTTTCGTATGTTAAAGATTCATGCTCATGCCGTTTGTCCTTATGTCAGCTGCTGCGGTGGTTCAGCGCTTCATGCACAAATTCTTTAACAGCGTCGAAGGGGCGATGTGCTTCCAGGATGATATACTAGTGATGGGCTGAGACAGACTTGACCATGACACAATGTTGAAGATGGTGTTAAGAAAATTAGTGGACAAGGGTCTCACAGCTGAGTTAAAAAAATGTGGAAGTTTGCATTGAAATCAATAACTTATCTGGGTCATGAGGTAAGCAGAGATGGTATTGCCCCCAAAAAGGACATAATTGAGGTAGTTAGTTAGGACCCAGTCCCAACATCCAAAGAAGAGGTCAGGTCTTACCTTGGTCTCACAGATTTTTATTCTTAAATTTGTACAAAATGTTGCCAAGAAGACACATGGCTTAAGACAATTGTTAAAGGTGAGGAAAGAATTTGGTTGGTGAGAACAGTTAAAGACAGTTTTTGAAAGAATAAATCAGGACATTACAGCAGTTCCTTTGTGAGAGTTTGAGATAGGGGCATACAGTATTGTCAGAATCCATTGGGATGCCAGTGGAAGCCGACTGGGAGCAGTATTAACTCAAGTGCCTGGAATGGGGGAAGAATACACAGTAGTATATGCTTCCCGTTCATTGTCTCCCTCTCAAGAAACATTCTCAGTAATTTAGAAGGAGATGTTGGATGAAGTCTGGGCACTTGTCGGCATTCAAGCGATATCGGGAAACTGCAGAAAAAGAAGAGACCTGCTGAAGAAAAGAGGGAATGGAGGTGGCAGGATCGGAGCAATAAAAAAGAATATCATCGGCATAAACCGATAGTTTGACTTGCTGGGAACCAAAAGGAAACCCAGAGATAGTGTCATCTAAGCGAATTTTAGTAAGAAAGGGTTCTAAGGCTAAAACAAAAAGTAAGGGAGATAGGGGGCAGCCCTGTCGAACCCCTCTATGTAAAGAAAAATAATCAGAGGACATCCGATTAACAAAAATAGAAGCTTGAGGATCAGAATAAAGTAAAGAAACAATAGAAATGAATTTAGGGGGAATACCAATCCAACGCAAAGCTTGAAACATGAAGTCCCACCATATCCGATCAAAAGCCTTCTCCGCATCTAGAGAAATAGCTGCGAAAGGTAGAGTCAAGGAAGAAGATTTGCTAAGAATATTAAGAAAAACCCGGGAGTTATCAGAGGAGAGACGTCCCTTGACAAAGCCAGATTGCTCTGGACCAATTATGTCTGGTAAAAGGGGATCCATACGAAGTGCTAATATCTTGGCTAAAATTTTGTAATCAGTGTTAACCAAAGATATTGGTCTATAGTTTTTGCACAAGGAGTGATCCTTATCTTCTTTTGGAATTAAGCAAATTAAAGCTTGTTGAAAAGAACCGCTAGAGGAACCAGCATCAGAGAAAGATTGAAATAAGAGTAAGAGTTTAGGAAGAAGGAGAGAGGCAAAGTGACTGTAAAATTCAATAGTGAACCCATCAGGGCCTGGAAATTTACCATGACGAAGTTTAGATATAGCAAGAGAGATTTCAGAAAACGAAATGTCCTGTTCCAGAGCATGAAAGTCAACATGTCAAACCGAGGGAGATGGAAGAGATTGGAAGTAGGAAAGGAGATCATAAGACGTTGGAACCCGTTCTGGGTTATAAAGAGTGTCGTAAAATTTGGCAAATTCAGTGAGAATATCTTTATCCTTAAATGTGGATTCACCGGAAGAAGTTTTGATAGATTGAATTTTTGTACGTTCCTTACGAATCCTTAAGTAATTGGCTAGAAGTTTTCCCATCTTGTTCTTACCCCCATAATATCTAGAATTACATTTTAGCAAAATGTTAGAAGCAGCATCTGTTGTGAATTTGTTAAAAGAAATTTTTGCTTCAATAAGAGCTTGAAGGGAGGTATCAGATTTAGAAACATAATAAGCAAGTTCTAGAGCTTTAATATCAGCCAAAATTTTCTCCGACTTGGCCTCTCGAAGTTTCTTCCGCCGAGACACAAAATTAATAATAAAACCCCTAAAGGCTGCTTTGAATGAATCCCAAACCATAACAAAAGGGGAGTCAGGGGTTTGATTTAGAAGAAAAAATTCCTTGGCAAAGACAGTGAATTCGGTACAAAAGGAAGGTTCCAAAAGTAAAGCATTATTAAATCGCCATCTGCCAGAGTTGGGAGAAAAAGGGACTAGGTCAAGATCTACAAAAACTGGGGCATGATCAGAAAGTAAGATGGAACCAATTTCAGAACGAATAGCGTGTTGGGACAGGGATTTACTGAGAAAGATGTGGTCAATGCGGGATTGGGATTGATGAGGAGGGGAGAAAAAACTATATTCTCTAACATCAGGATTGCACAGTCTCCAAATATTTACTAAGGCATTGTTTTGAAAGGAGTTCAGAAACTGCGTGTGCATTCTAGAGGGAACAAAAGTAACTTTCGAGCGTCGGTCAAGGAAGGGATCAACAACCTGGTTACAGTCTCCTGCGAGAAGTATGTAATCTCCGGAAAGGGAGGACAACTTGGAAGAAATAGCAGGCCAAAAGGATCTATCAATCCCAGTAGGAGCATACACATTAAAGAGGGTGAGTGGGATGTTATCGATGAGCAAATTAACAATGAGCCACCGACCATCAGCATCACATTCATGAGTAATCGATGAAACATTCAACTTTTTATGTAACAAAAGTACAACACCATTTTTCCTAGAACTCGTAGGAGAACAAAAAACATGACCCACCCAACAACGTTTACGTTTCAAAGCCTCCAGTTCAACCAGATGAGTCTATTGAAGGAGGGCAATGTCAGTTTTAAGTCTTGCTAAGTGGGAGAGAACCCTTTGTCGTTTAATGGGAATATTTAATCCCTTAACATTCCATGTCGTTACACGGAATGGAACAATTTAGAATACCAACTAAGTGCAACATGCACAGTAATGCATAAGAAATACAATGGAGAAAAGATGAAAAGAATGGAAAGGAAATGAGAAAAAAGAAGGAGAAAGAGAGAAGATGAGAAAAGAAGAAAAAGGAGGCGAGAATTGTTACAAGGATAAGATTGAATCCGAGAGTGAAGAAAAGAAGAACGAAGGAAAAACCATGATAAATGCAAGAGAGAGTTCAAGAGTGAAAGGGAGAGAAAAAGGACAGAGACAAAAATATACAAAGAGACAGTACAAGTCCAAAACGAACGCCTGAGAGACATACTTACGAAAAGGAAATCCGGAACAGGGGTGGGAACGGTGGTAGCGGGAGACAACGACGACAACAACCGGGGCCGGCATCGAACCTCTATTACCATAAATCCAATGGGTAAGATAAGAAAAACAGTAGGTGACATCAGGATGAGGATGAGAAGGGACAAATCTGAAGAAATGAGAGAAAACATTAGGGACAATACGAGGATTTACAATAAAAGACAATCATTCTAACGGAAACGATAAGGAAACACAAGCAAAGAAGTGATGCACAAAATGTAAAAACAACAGAGTGGTAAATACATATTGAACAAAAATGTAAATGGAATAGAAAAAGCAACGTCAAAACAGAAAAGCTGAACTTCAATGTTGGAAAATCAATAAGACAATTAAATAATAAAGGCTGTCATCCAGGTCTGAAAAATAAGGCAATGAACAGAAAAGGGAAAGCGCTTCATCCAGGTTTGGAGGTATCCATAACCTCAGAACTCTGCTGGCGAAGGAAAGCTTGCAAAGCCGCAGGATCTTCGTATGTAGTTGTTCTTTCTTTATAGGTGACCTTGAAAAGGCAAGGATGTAAGAGACCATTTCTGGCATTGATGGCTCTTAGCTGCGGCCGTAGGTTAAAAACTTTTTCCTCCGGTCAGCGGTGGCTTTGGAAACATCTTGCGAGAGATAAAGACGGTGGCCTTCCCAAATGATCTGCTTCTTGAGCTTGGCGGCTGAAAGTACCTGCAAGAGGTCGGTGTACTGCAGGAACAGCATAATAACACCCCTAGGCTTGGAGACTACTTTAGGACCGAGTCTATGGGCTCGCTGGATGTTAATGGTGAATAAGGCCGGAGTGTCTAGGATCTTCGCAAGGAAAGATTGGAAAAAGATGGTATGGTTGGACACCTCTGTGAGCTCCGGAAGACCATATAAGCGTAGGTTGTTCCTGCGGTTTCTGTTTTCCAAATCCTCTGTTTGACGTCTGAGCAGAAGGATCTCAGCCTCGATTGAAGGAATCCGGGAACAAGTAGAATGTAAAGAATCCGAGGATTGCTCTAAGGTCGTGACACGTGAGTCCAGAGAAGTCCATTTCTCCTGCATGGCCTGCATATTTTTTGTGGTTGCTTCCATAAATGGCTTAAAGGCTCGCAGTTCTTCCAGGATAAGATCCATAGAGGAAGGTGAAGTATTACTCCCAGGGGAAGGCGGGTCCTTCTTCAGGCGCTTGGATGTAGTCAAGGAAGACTGTACCTTACCCCCGCTTTGAGCCTTAGGCATATCCCCATGAGGAGAGTCCGACCTCAGGGATTTGCCGTCATCCATTTCCTGAGTAGGTGAGTCAGAATCAGAGCCAACAGGTAACTTTGGTAAGTTGTTGAGTTTCAAAGTGCGAAGCTTCCCCATGTAATGGCACAAGAATAATGGAAATGATGAGAAAAAGACAATATAAGGTATGAAATCTTCCTGACAGGGAAAGGGCACAAAGAGCCATGAAGCAAAGTCTCAGTATGAAGCCCTGGGCAGGAGATGGAGCCACACGCAGCACAATAGCAGGTGAAATGTCGGAAAGAAGACCATGTCTGGCAATGCAGTAGTAGGATTAAATGAGGCACACCCAGTACTACGAAAAAGTCATAGATAGCTCAGTGACAATCTTCCAGGCAAGAAACATGCGCTAAATACGCAATGATACGCAATGAGCGTGGCTTGACTCTCCAAAGACCTCCCTTGAAGAGGAGCCTCCTGGCGCAGTCCCTCAATTCACAGCAGAGCAAAAGGGTGAAGGCACATGTTGAAAAACGTTGCAAGAAATCATTCCAATTCATTTCACAGCCATGGCAGAGAAGCGGAGTAGGCGAACAGTGAGGAGAAGCGCTGCAAGCGCAAAGTGGCGCTAAAACCAACAGTGAGCAAAGCGCGAGGGAGAGAGCGCCTCAGAAGACAATACACAACTGAAAAAGGCTCACCAGCATTGGGCTGTGTAATAAATAGTCCGTTGTTGAGGAAGACGTAACAAAGCTTCCATGGGAATAAGCCGTCCGCCTCTGAAAATCGCGGCCAGCGCTCAAAATGGCGGCTGCAGCCGCGAAAACGGAGCCTCCTCACAGACGTCGTGCAGGATCACAAAACCGGGAAACAATGAGGGCGCTAGGCTCTTTTCACGTTCCGGTTCACGGGACACTGTGCATATCGGCCGGAGTCGCGGGCAAACTGTCCCAACTTTGCTGAAGATGAGGAAAGATGCCGGAGCTCCCGGTCTACGCCGCCATCTTGGCCGGCGTCCAAGCCACGCCCCCCGTTATGTGCCAATTCTGACAAAGCACAGTCAATGCTTCAGACATCTGTGAGGGACCGTAGGAGACCAGAGTCGTAGTGTAGTTCCTATATTCCCAACAGGCTCTGTGCACTGGAATAATATATCCTATAGGTCAACTAGGTCTCTATCGAATATATTAGACTTAATTGTGAGTGCCAGCTAGCTCAGAGGTCACTAGAAACTTTCTCGAATGAACAAGAAGGGATTTGTTTCTGACAACCGCATAAACATGAGAGCTTTGTTTCCCCAAGATAAAACTGATCTTCAGAGTCATGGAAACAATAGATAGATATTTCACTCACTCAATCGTGCATGCCTCGTATTATCAGAGGTGCAGAGAAATAGAGAGACAGGCGTTTTCAATCAAAGTGTTTATTGAACAGTCTTCTTTCTCATGCAAAAGAAATGCAGAAGAAATGAACTGCTACAATTGTAATACTGGCTGTAAAGTATAATGCGTACAGCAAGAAGAGCATTATGAAATAATACTGTAAAAGCATGGTATGGTTTCTAAGCCATAAAATACATACATAAATAACAAAAACTAAAAGTACTCAACTGGTGCTTCTAAAATACGCCTACCCCGATGTACCTAACCTAAGTCTAGTACGAGGGAAGAAGTAATGGTGTAGCATAAGTTTTTGTTTCTTCGCCTAGAATCTGTCCATGATTTCTCTAAGGGTCTAATGAGCTCCGTACCTTGGTTTAGAATGAAGGTGGTCTGGTATCTCTGTCTCCGGACTCGATTTCCCAACACCCCGCAAGGGGAGCTTGGAAACACTGGAGCTGGATTCTCAGCAAGAGAAAGGCAGCCTCTCTGTCAGTGCTCCAAACCACCGTGTGTTTGCTAGGGCAAGTGTGGGCATATATGACGTAAGGTCGGACATAATAACGTCACCAAAGAACGACAGTTCTTTGAAAACGCCTTGATTTCTAGGACAAATCAATATTCAAGAAAGGGGATGTCCCTGACTGCTGAAGCCGAGTTTTCCAAGAAATCGTTGTGGCTTTTTGGAACTAGTGGAAGTAGCCATGTCGTATTTGGACTGAATGGGTTATGTCTAAATATGGGTATGATTTTGATGCCAATATAAGGGTAATGTAAATTATACCTATATAAGGGCATGAATCGGTAAAATTACACTAGGGTCCCAAAACTCTATACATACTAAATATTAAGCAAAAAACATATCTAAAGCATTCGTTTATTATCCCACCCAAAATACATAAAATGCATTTGAAATGGTTCTACACGAAAATGAGCATTTATGCTGCACATATTTAAAAAACATTATTTTCATTCAAAGCATGTAGTGTGACATTGGAAAAAATGAATGAGTCATGAAATAACATTAATGAAATGGATCTGAAATACAGAAGAAAGGGCGAGACCATTCCATGACAGAATATATAAACTGTTTTGCTTGTGAACGAGGTTAAATATTGTCTCTTGTAAGTGTTCAAAGAATTATTGTTCTCTAAGAATAGTTCTACTTTAAGCAGATTACTTAAGAGTTCTAAAGTTAGAGGCTATGCTTTGAAAAGTGAAGCTCGAATTCAGAGTTCTTCAGAACGCTGTGTGCTAACTTCAAAAGTCATTCTCGGTGTTAGGAGAAAACATTAAGTCTTCTAAGTTTGAAAAGAATTTGTCTACTACTGTAGGTGAAAGTTGGACTACCTCGTTAAGCAGATCAATTTGTACACAGATGAGAAGCATCGCCGTCAGCGTCAGTCGCATTAGCAATGTTCGCAGTAGATGGTACCTGTGTGCCTGTCGGTCCACGTATCTTACCGTCAGCTGGTTGTGCCAGTGAGACCTCCATGAATGCTGTCATCAGGATAGGTAGCCGTTGGGGACAACACAATGCATGAGCCGTTACCGAACCAAGCAAAGCGTCAACTTCCGTTGGCAGTGCTGATGGAAGTGTTAGACAGATGTCTAGCACGCATTCTCCTCCACACAGCAGGCATCGTAGAACAGTTAAGATGCAAACTTACCAGATTGGTCTGAATGAAAGAAACCATGTGGTATTCAGATCTCTTAAATGAACCAAGCCCAAAATTTGGATTATGCGCTCACTTCATTGCCAGGAGCGTGTTCTCGATGATAATCTGGGCGTCGTTGGTGGATTGCCTTGCCATATCGAAGCAGAAGTAGCAAAAATAAAATTCCTGCTGAGAGTCCCAAAACGAGGGGCAGTCCGCCAAACACAGAGTGCACGAAGTTTGGAAATATGCTGAGGACTGCTTCAACAGGTGCTAACAGTCCTGAAAAAATCCTCTTAAATACATGTACAATACCACTGGTATCAGACATGTTTAAGATACGACCTAACATTTCTGCGAAATGCATGGGGCATTTTGTTGATAATAACGCATGTATCTCCGCAGGGGACCTTGCAACTTGTAGACCATACGGCTCTTTAGACGAGGTCAGTGGCACAGTTTTTTTTAAAAAGAATGGCTTTAATTCTGCTTAAAGTATCAATTCATATAGAAGAGATGTTCAATGAAGGCCATAGTGGCAACTCCCCGTCTGTTTTGCTTTTAGGAAACAAATCTTCCATACAACAAGTGACCCTGGCTGACGCACTTACGAGATAGGCAATTCCTGGCATCATTCCACAACAGCTGTGATCATTCAACATTATGTGGCTCTCATTGGAAAGCTGCCTAAAAATTGGATCTATCACTGCTGCCTGAGAACCTTGCAGGTGGCAGGATAAGTTGGTCAAAGAACCATCACAGGCTCCATGTAAATTAATACCCTGACATAAAAGTGTACCGCTTAGTGCGTTGTTACATTGTGTGCCATTAAGAAATACTTATTTTCCCCTACTCCAACATTTGTGTGTGTATGGTAAATGCCAGGTCGACTTAATGTATTCTTTACCCAACCTCTCATACAGATCTGCTGGTATGTGTTTCAAGCAATACTGAAACTGGAAAATCGTCACTGGCAACCTAATGGTGTCATGTATTAATCATTCTATGGCTGGTTTCTCAGAAACAGTTAACATGTATTAATCATTCTATGGCTGGTTTCTCAGAAACAGTTAATGGTAATCTTTCCAGTTTTTCTATGCTCGGCACCGTATAGTCTACTCCCCTTTGTGCCAAAGAGATTTGTTTATCTGTAAGGTTAAATCCAGTAAACAATGACGTGATGTTGATTAGACGCCAAGGCATATAGCCAGAGCGAAGATTTTGTAACGTCCAGCCTAGCAGCATTATAGAACGCAATTGAGACTGTCAATGTTGTAACATGAGCAAGTCCTGTTCCATTATGTCTATGGCAGAGGATACAATGCTGTCCAAAGAATAAATTCTGCATGTCAGGGTTGTTAACCCATTATCAACTACAGAGAGAGCTTTCTCTAAATTAATACAATAAATTTTTCGTATTCGTTCTGCAGTTTCCATTTGCGTGACTTTCCATGCTTCATTATAAGCAGCATAAATACCGGCATATATGAAACGTTTATGACGTGGTTTATGAGGCCCTAGTAAAAAGTCCCTCAAATCAACGCCATCTTTAAGTAAAGTTAAGTGTTGTTTAACCTCTGTCAGTGTAGATTGTTGTAGCCATTTGAGGCATAGTTTTCCTACACTATAAGTTGTTACTATCCCTGGATGTTGTCTCTGGACATATCTCGGATCTGGCCTAGTTACTGCAAACCCTTGTGTTTTGTTCAGGAATCTATCTTGACAGTTATTCGTGTCTGTGTGGCCAGATTAATCATTTTTTCTCATCAGTTCTGTTTTTAAGTGAAATAGTTTTTACGTCGACCCCTCCCTCTGAAGTGTTTTAACTATCAGCTGTAGGTACAGGTATGGACGGTTTGTTCAAATCTTTTATCTTGGCTAGGCCAAGACATGATGTTTGTTGAACAGTGTCATTCAAAAACATTATTTGCTCAGGAATAATGCAGGCTCGGAATAAGGCTTCTATTCCCTGTACTTGCCAGTCTTTTGTTATGTTATGTTATGTTAAACTCTTTTATATAGCGCTCGAATCACCGGGGGGCATCGTGGCGCTTTATTCAGAGTACTCCAAATGGGTGGAGGCACAGGAAGGGGGGAGAAGCCTAAAACAAAGATGCCTTTAACTGTTTCCGAAAGACAAGGTAGGAGGGTATTTCTCGTAGATAAACTGGAAGGCTATTCCAGAACCTGGGGGCAAGATAGGAGAAGGCCATGCTCCCAGATCTCTGGTGCCTAATACGAGGTACCTGAAGCAGCTACAGCGTGCTTGATCTCAGAGGACGACTGGGGGTATACTTTTTTAGTTTCCTTTAAAGATACAGGGAGCCCTGTCCCTGGAGTGCACAAAACATCAGGCAACATATTTTAAAAAAGGCTCTCTGTTTTATCGGCAGCCAGTGTAATTTTCTCAGTAAGGGGAGTGACGAAGAGCCTCCTGGCTTGTTCAGGACCAGCCTGGTCGCCGTGTTCTGAACTACTTGCAATTTCTTCAAGGAGGTAATTCCGACCTCCGCCAGTAGGGCGTTCCCATAGTCCATGCGACTAAGGACCAAGGCTTGGGTCAAGGTTTTGCGATGTTCCATAGGCACAAAAGGTAGAATTTTTCGCAGTAGCCTAAGCCTGTAGTAGCAGGATCCCGAGACTGAGGCAACATGATCTTGCATGGACAGTGTGTGGTTTAATTTAATGCCCAAGTTGTTAACACATTGTTTGGGCAGTGGTGGCGGGCCTAGTTGAGATGGCCACCAGTCCTCCGACCAAACTGCTGTGGCTTTCCCCAGGAGCATGACTTCCGTTTTGCTCGTGCTTAACTGTAGACGGTTGTCAGTCATCCAGTTCGATATTTCAGCAATTCCTGAGACAAAACGGAGTCTATCTGCTTCCTGGTTCTGGCCGATGCTAAATAGCAGCTGGGTGTCATCAGCATACGAGATAACCTCGAACCCCGGAGCCTCCACTGCCTTAGCCAAAGGAGCCATATAGATATTAAACAAGGTAGGGCTCAGGCAGGAGCCCTGTGGAACGCCTTTATCTAATGGTGTTTTTCCTGCTTGGTGGGGGCCCATGATAACCGTTTGTGAGCGGTCAGTCAGAAAGTGTTGGAGCCATTTGAGCGCCAGACCACCAATACCGAAAGAACCTAGCCTCTCCACAAGCCTTATATGAGAGATGGTATCAAAGGCCGCGGAGAGGTCGAGCAGAATCAAAATGGCTGATCCACCCGCATCCACCGTTGTTCTCAGAGAGTCTGTCACTGCTAAAAGGGCCGTTTCCATGCTATATCCCCGTCGAAACCCGGACTGCGAGGGGTCCAGAATTTCCATTTGCCTCCAAGTAGCAGTTTAGCTGCTTGTTGATCAAACCTTCAAGTATTTTTCCTAAGAGAGGGAGCAGGGATATTGGGCGGTAATTGCTCAGTTCCGAGGGGTTTGCCGTAAGTTTTTTTAAAATGGGGCGAACAAATGCTTCTTTCCAAGATAAGTGGATTACCCCTTCCATAATAGAGCAATTGAAAATTTTTTGCACCATAGGGGCCAAGATGTGGGAGAGGAGCGCCATAATCTTAGGAGGGCAGAGATCTGCCGGTGAGCCCGATTTGGCGGACTCTAAGGCACCCTGGGTCTCTACTAGGGAAATAAGTCTAAAGCTTTCAAGGGAGCAATCTGTCCTTGCCCTAACTGTGGATGGATTCGAACCCCAGACAGTTTTCATTTCTATGTTGTCTCTCCAAAAGTCGAAACCTATTGAGGACAACTGGGCATAAAAGGCTGCAAAATAAATTTGCTTTGTATTTGTCAACATACTTTTCATTCCTGTCTTATTAGCATTTTTAAAGTAAAATGTCTCCAGATTTGTGGTATTAAAACCTGAGAAGTATGGAAATTTGTTATAGAATGTTTTTGAGCTACCTTTTGGTGGCGTTGGACAATGTTCCCATTGATTGAAAGTATAAACATATCTAGGGCTTGCAGATTTGTGCAAGTAATGATGACCAAAATGATTATAACAATACATTTGTGCATAATCTGATGAACCTTCTAAGTATTCATGTTTTGTAAATTTTGCGGACATTTATACATTTGACATCATGTTATTAACAGTCTCAAAGTCCCAATCATCAGAAAATGTGCTGGGTGAAACAAAGTCACTCAGGGAAACCTTGAATTGATGTGGAATCTTCAGCAGCTAGGCCGGACCATAAATGTCATAATCAGTTCTGTCCCATGCTATACCACATGGTATAGGAACGGCTGTGATGTTCACTGATGACAGGTCTCTTTGTTCACGATGAGATGATTTGTGTGGTTTCAGGAGCAAGTTGATATTCTTACTTACTGTGTCCATTTTACTATATTTTCTATCTATCAGCTTTCCCATACTTAAAACAAGAATGAGCCAAAGTAGGAGAAAAAGTACACCTAACACAATCCAAAATTCAACCCATGGTGAAACCAGATAAGTCTTTTCTAGTTGCTGAAAAAGTGCTGATATTTTGCCTTTAAACGTTTTGTTTGCTGTCACTGTTTCGGGCTCACTGGGATCCTCAGAAAATGTATCAAAGTTGATGAAATAGCCAGTGGCAGTTCTGTCAATTGTTGGTATTGCATCCGGATTACTTGAAATCGCTGGAGCTACTGGATCTCTTGCCATATTAGTATAGTCCGAGGCTACATCATTGTAAACAGGAGTGTCTTGACGAACTGTTATTTGGATTTCAAGAGGCACAAATTCCACTGCTTTGTTGCATAGTCCTTCTTTACTTACTGCAGATTCTTCAAATGAGTCTCTCAGTTTGAACCTCTTGGATAGTAGCCAGATTTGGTCTTCTGCTACATCTTTGGAGTCCACTGGGCCTACTACTTATAATCGGCCACATGGTGTGGTTTTACCAGGTCAATTAATACAAACCGGTTCTCCTTTCTTCCATTAAGGGGCGGCAGTAACACTGTTCTTGATCCGTGGATTGCTAGCACAGGTACTAATTTTCTATATGAGGGCCCAAATTCCTTCTTACCCGCGATCTTTTCTCTGACTAGATCCCCAATCTTTGGAATCCAGGCAGGCCTTGCTGGGACAGGTGGCTTTTCTTCAGTGGTCGTTGGTGTCTGTAATATGTTGCTTAGACTTCTTCTTGTTTATTTAAGTCCTGCAAAACAGCCAAACGGTCTTTGATATCAAAGGGGTTTTGTTCTACCACTGAAGTATGACGATCGAGGTCTTCGACAATCATTCTAGTACCAAAAAGGATTTCATATGGAGTGATTCCACCCAGACAATTTCTTGGCAGATTGTTAAGAATACGTTGGACATTTATTAGATGTTTGACCCACCCGTCACCCGAGCCTAGTACCCTAGCTGTTATAGATTGCTTTATGTCAAAGGTTTTTCTTTCCACAACCAAATTTCCCTCAAGATGGAATGGACTTGAGTACCGCAATTCAACGCCCAGACTGGCCATGGCCTCCTTGTAAGCTCGAGAGCTAAACGCAGGACGCTGATCAGAATGTAGCGTGCCGATTGCGTATGTGCCGATAGAAACTTGCAAATCTTCTATAAAAGTTCGGGCATCAGTCGAGCACTGAGGCCACATCCAAATGCATCTTGTCCTAATAGTTGTGGGACTGCATTTGTCCATGTCGACATCTGCGTGTAGATAGTTTAATGATGTCTAACAATGGTGTCTGTACTGGGATGGCTACACTGTAGTGAGGTATCTGGTGGCTTTCTCTGCTGCAGTGTCTGTTGCAGTCAGGGCAATTAATTGCAAATTCGCGAATGTGGGCATTCATTCCTGGCCACCAATATGTCTCTTTTAATTCTAGTATAGATTTAGAGATCCCTTGATGTATCAGACCCTCTCCCATATGTGCTTCTTGAATTAAAGCACCTCTCCGCCTCCTGTTTGGAATTACTCTATCCCCCACTCCAGGGATTCGAGCAAAAGGAACAGAGTTTGCATGAATAATGTATGAATATTCGATTGGATAGTTCAGATGTAACGATGCACCGCTGCCTTTGCTTGTGGCATTGACAGCTAGCATAGTTTTGCCATCTATTTTTGTTTTTGAACGAGTGATTGCAGCTACGGAAGCCGTTTGCACAGCTGCCTTCGCGGCTTCATCAGCCAATGAATTCCCTTTAACGTGAACGCCATCACGCTGATGACTCAGTGTATGGATCATGTGAGTCTTTTGTAGTTCTTTCTGTAATTGAACTACTTGTTCCCAAAGCAACTTATGCTTAATTGTGCCACCTTTTGCATCTTTGAAGACATTTCGAACCCAGTTCTGCAAGTATTCATTGTAAGATTAGACGCAGTAATACAAATCGCACACTATGAGAGGGTATTTTCCAGTGCCATCTTGAATGCCTGTAGTTCAGCTCGCTGAGCTGTACAGTCTCCTAGAGATTAGGGCCCTCATTTATGAGAAGTGACGCATTGATGCTTAAAAGCAGCAATGCGTCACTTCTAAGGGCGCCCTACTTGCGACATGATGGATGCATCATATTTACTGTATGACGCATCATGTCGCAAGGAGTTACAGATATGTCAGTATTTCTGACGTATCTGTATGGCGCAAAAGTGACTCATTGCTGGAGTGTGCCACAAAAGTGATGCAACTCCAGCAATGTGTCCTTTCACATGAGGCAAGCCCCATGTGAAAGGGCTTGCATCAGTGTTATGCCTGCTGTGAGGCAGGCGTAAGATTTTGACGCATTTGCATCCTAGAAGAGGCGCAGTGAAATCTGGTAGATTTCACTGCGTCACTTCTACGACCCTTTCTTGCGTGGGAACACCCCTCCTGCATACATTATACCTGGGCAGGTATAATGTAGCACAGGGGTTTACAAAGTGACGCATCTACCTAAATGCGTCACTTTGTAAATATGGGGCAACAAGGCGCATTTTTCACACTGCTGGTGCGTCACAAAAAGTGACGCACCAGTGGTGCAAAAGTGACGCAAGGGCCCCAAAGTTTTTGTTACCATAGGTCTGAATTTACAATCGCGCCAGCGACCTTTAACAATCGTGCACGCAGCACTATAAGCTTGTTTACCACCAATTGCGGGTTGTGCTGATCCATCTGTATCTATTATACATTTGTACTGTTCTAGAGGGAGAATTTCAGTCGGCAGAGGACATTCTTGTTCATATTGAAAAAATTCTTGAGTTTCAAGTAAGGGTCAAAGACGTATTCAACGTCTGTTGCAGCAAGAGAGTTAACCTATTGTATCCATCTCGGATGTAAAGCCTTTGCATTCAGAAGGCTTGCTTCTGTCACTTCCTGTAAGGCAGGTATAGGAGTAACGACTTGTATGCGTTTTCCCTGTGCGAGAGCTCTCTCTTTTCATACAGCAGTTTGAACCGCTGTCAGAATTTTTACTGTTGAAGTGAATTTCATTTCAGCTTGTGTGTACAAGTGTGATTTATAAACAATTGGTACTTTTTCACCTTCATTAAAGGTTAAGTACGTGAATCCGCATCTTCCTGGGATGATTCGGATTACAAGGTTGTGTACATTTACGTGTGTCTGCAAATGTGTTAATGCTAACATGTCTGTTAGCACTGAACGCAAAATTTCTGTGTGTTTTTGAGTCCAATTAGTAGTTTTGAAATCAGGTTTGATTAATTCGTAAAGAAGTTTAACCCTTTCTGCGTAGTTTAGAATATAAGTTCTTCCGAATTTCAGGAAACCTAGAATTGACTGTAAGTTTTTCAGTGTTTTTGGAGGTTGGAGCAGCGCACATTTCTCTAAAAAGTTTGCTGCCAGGATTTTGCCTTCACTTGAAAGTTCGTATCCTAAGAATAGGATGTTGAGGTGGGCAATTCTTGATTTTTTAAAGTTGAATTTGTACCCTTCAGATGCGAAACCAAGTATTATGGTGTTCACCCTGTTCAAGTGCCTGTCCAAGTCATAGTCTGTAAGATAGATGTCATCGACATAAGATAATGCCTCATCATCATACGTTTGTAGTAACTCTGGCTCAAAATAACCCTGGACTTTTCTTGAATCCCTGGGGGAGACGACAGAAGTGACACTGTGTCCCCATAATTGAGAAAGCTGTCAAGTACCTGCTTTCAGGTGCGATATTTTGACAGAAGAAACCGTTTGAAATATCTAATGTAGTTTTATACTTTTTGCGCGCAATGTTATTCATCAGTGCTGCACTGTGTGCATTTTGTACTGCAAATGTTTTGCAACAAAAGTTTAAATGTCTGTAGTCCAAAACGAGACGATATGTATATTCTGGTTTGAAAACAGTAAACAACGGATTGTTCATGGACGAGTTGCATGTTTCAATCACCCCTTGGTATTCAAGTTGATCTAAGATCTCCCTGACCTGTTTTTTAGCTTCTAGCTTAACTGGATACTGCCTCTGAGCAGTTGGTTGATTTTTTAACTGGATTTTATGGTGAGGAGAATCCTCATCCCATCCTACATGATTTTTATATAATGCTGGAGCTTGGGTTACAGCCCATTTTCTGGCATAAATATATTTTTAATGAATCGGAATATGATTGGAGAAGGCTGGCATAATGGTCTCTCCGTCTTTTTCAGCTAGAAGAATTGCATAACCCTTAGAGAGCTTCTCCCAAAAGAGTGCACTTATTTTCCTAGATATGTTCCCCCTCCATTTGGAGTGTTACCTCATATAGCTTATGGGGTACGCTAACCCTGGTATCAGCAGTTTCAACTTGAATATACTCATTCAAGTCCACTGTCTCCAGATGATCCTTCAGGATCCTGCGAGCTATGGTGGCTTCTGCTGCGCTGTCCAGCATTGTCTGGGCCCACTCCCCGTTCTTGAGTTGTGTCCTCAAGATCCTCGCATGTCTCATTTTTAGACCTGCTACCTTCTTTTTGGTGAATTGGGTTTTCTTATTTTTCCCTATTCCTGAGGATATACCTCTTTTCAGAGGGCTCCCTTTAAGGAGACCTACCTCTGGATTGAGAACGCTTCTCTTTAGGACGTGTCTGTCTAGTATTTTCCCACTTCTTTTTAGGAGTAGTGAGTAGTGTTTTAATAAAATCCTTTTCAGCATTTTCTGTTAGTTGGGGCTTTACTTGTTTTCCACCCAAACTATCTCTACCTAGTTCTTCATAGGATTTTTCAATTATTCTTGCTAGTTCATATGGTTGCTCAGTTACATCAAGTTCTTTTAATTTTTGGCAGATCGCCATGGATGCTGCTTCACCTTTAATATTAGCTAATATTATAGCTGAGACCTGTTTGAAATCTTTAAGTAATTTCATACCGAGATTCAAAGCAGGCTCTGGCCCGTATTCATTTTGGATCTGTTTCAGGACGTCTGGAATTACCGCCATAGTCGGAACACCATGAGTTTTTGTGTAGATTGCAGCAATGATTGTACCACAAGTGTCGCAGTCCTCCAGATGTGGTGCGATCCCCATTGGTAAACAGATTGTTAAAATTCTGTGTTTCTCATGAGGTGTACTGTCAGGAAATACTGCCTCGATTTGAGTGATTTATTTAGCTAACCAGAATGGAATTTGTTCCCGTTTTGCGGGCAATTTACCAATGACTGATTGTATGGTCTGTGGTGTAATTTTATTTGTGGTCCCATGATGAGGGGTTTGCTGTGGAATCCTGATAGCAGGTTGGACTGTTAGAGTATGCATGACATATTGAACCAATTGTCTATGTATTTTGATTAATTGTTTTAGTTGAACTAATAGTTCTTCACTTGACATTTCTTCAATGTCAGGATGTGGTGTATAGCTGGCTAGTACCGGCCAGGTTGCTCCTGATCTACCTAGTGCACCGAGCCTGGTAATGTGATTTTGATGTTGTAGGGTGCCTTTAAACCAGAGCTGATGCTCTTGGTAAGTTAGTGGAATTTCAATGTCCTCGAAAGGAACGTATTCCGCTGGAGGTTCCTCTACTTTGTAGAAGTGTAACACATGTGTTACTGGATTTGCTTCAGGGAAGACAATACCTCTGCTTGCCGATATTTATGTGCCTCTATGACAAAAATTACCCTACCACCTCTTGATGATAGGCCATTTGTTATTAGCTTTATAGTGATAGTGATGGTTTTCCTTAAGTTTTCCGGGATCATTATAGCATCCGGGTCATTTTGTTGGAAACCTGTAAGGTTTAAACCCGGTCTGGTTGCACCTGCAGCTCCACCGGTCTAGTTTTCAGTCATTTTGTTGACTGAAAGTTTGCAGAGCTGGTTTCAAGGAAACAAAGATAAGGTGCACAATATTTTTGAACACTGTATCCTTCAACGTTGAATCAAACCAAAAACTAATACATAGGATTTTCGTCCATACTCAGTTATGGCGGATATTTTATCCTTTTACCCACTCCAGATGTCTATTGGAGTATTTTATGGGAAAAAGCGGTCTCTGTGAAAAGCACGACTGAGTTACTCTAGTATCTAGCATTAAATTAGTGCCTTACCAAATGTTGGGCGCCATGTAGTGTAGTTCCTATATTCCCAATAGGCTCTGCGCATTGGAATAATATATCCTATAGATTTGCGTTAGTACTTAGGTCGACTAGGTGTCTAAGGAATATATTAGATTTAATTGTGAGTGCCAGCTAGCTGAGAGGTCACTAGAAACGTTCTCGAATGAACAAGAAGGGATTAGTTTCTGACAACCGCATAAACATGACAACTTTGTTTCCCCAAGATAAAACTGATCTTCAGAGTCGTGGAAACAATAGATGGAAATTTCACTCAGTCGATCGTGCATGCTTCGTTTCATCAGAGGTGCAGACAAATAGAGAGACGGGCGTTTTCAATAAAGGTATTTATTGAACAGTCTTCTTTCTCATGCAAAAGAAATAAACTGCTACAATCGTAATACTGGCTGTAAAGTATAATGCGTGCAGCAAGAAGAGTATTATGAAATAATACTGTAAAAGCATGGTATAGTTTCTAAGCCATAAAATACATACATAAATAACAAAGACTAAAAATACTCTACTGTTGCTTCTAAAATACGCCTACCCCGATGTACCTACCCTAAGTCTAGTACGAGGGAAGAAGTAATGGTATAGCAAAAGTTTTAGTTTCTTCGCCAAGAATCTATCCAAGATTTCTCTTAAGGTCTAATCAGCTCCATACCTTGGTTTAGAATGAAGGAGGTCTGGTATCTCTGTCCCCGGACTTGATTTCCCAACACCCCGCAAGGGGAGCTTGAAAACACTGGAGCTGGATTTTCAGCAAGAGAAAGGCACTCTCTCTTTCAGTGCGTCAGCTGGAGGGTCGACTTCCTTCAGCACTTGCTGTAGCGAGATGGGTTGGGCAAGTAGATAGTCGAACTGCTCCAAACCACCGTGTGTTTGCTAGGACAAGTGTGGGCATATTTATACCTTGAAGGTGCCTGGATTGATGTAAGGTCGGATATAATAACGTCACCAAAGAACGGTAGTACTTTGAAAACACCATGATTTCTAGAAAAAAGCAATATTCAAGAAAGGGGATGTCCCTGACTGCTGAAGCTGAGTTTTCCAAGAAATCGTTGTGGCTTTTTGGAACTAGTGGAAGTAGCCATGTGGTATTTTGACTGGCTGGGTTATGTCTAAATATTAGTATGATTTCTATGCCTATATAAGGGTAATGTGAATTATACCTATATTAAGGGCATGAATCGGTAACATTACACTAGGGTCCTAAAATGCTATACAACATAGTGCCCTTGGGAAGACTTGAGTTTGGACATTTCAGATGACTGGGGGGTATTCAAGTACTTTATTGTGATCATGGACCATTCCACCAAATGGCTTGAGATTGAAGTGTCTGAGAACATCGATTCAAATACAATAGTTTCTTTCTTACATAAGACATTCATAAGAAAGGGTATTCCAAAGACCATCCCGAGCGAAAGCGGACCACAATTTGTCTTCCAAAAGAATTAGAAATTCCTGAGCAGGAATGGGATGTGTGGGAAGAAGACTCTGGTCTTCTTCCCACAACACAACATACATCATGAACTTCTGGCACTCCCTTTGACTCCCACTTATGGCATGCATAGTCCTGTCAAAGATGATCATGCTACCCTGATTGCGGTATTATTTTACCAAACTACATGTCTGGTTGTCGAGCTCTTGGTACAAGCCTCTGGACAAATTGCTGTGGGACCTTGTCTGGGATGGGGGTAGAGTCTGGGTATCCCTAGATATCAACATCCCGTTTTGGAGGGGGGACTATGTCCACCTGACTTTGAGCTCTTTTACCTGACAGCTCAACTTCAGTGGATTGTATTCTGGTTGAATGGCAATAACTTGCCCTATTTGGGCTGCGAAGGGAATGTGCCTGGATGGGTTGTGCTAGTGGACCATCTGTTGAGGCAAGCACCAAGACAGGGAACCAACAGGACGCTCTTGATGAGAGGACTCCACTGTTGGAGACACTGCATCTCGGACTTGTGACTACATGCTATATGTCCTTTCGGTGCCACAGTTGGGACCTAGGACGGAGGCGGGGTTATGTATGGTGGTTGATTGCTCTGAAACTGATACACTGAGACCCTATCCATTGGGAGTACTCCCAGGCGCTGCCCCTGCTGCAAATTTGCCTACACAGACTTTTGTCACATGATATGGTCTTGCCCTGCTGTTCAGGCGTTCTGGAGTGAGGTGATAGAGAGGCTTAATGGCACATTACACAGGAAACTATCTTGGAGCTCTGCTTTCTGGGTCTGTTCTCACGCCCTAAGTCCAAGAAGGGGGTCATAGGTTTCTAGATTTTGCATTTATAGTAGCAAAGTGACGTATTGCAATATCATTGAAAGCAGCCACATGGCTGGTGGTGGCAAGCTGGGAATCAAGGGTCAGGGTCTGGTCGAGAGGGGAGAACCAGGCTTTGTAGGAAAGAAGCATGGTATGTGCATAGGTGCACTATTGCACCATTATGGAAAGAGGTGCTTGATGCCTTGGATAATCCAGGAGACCCAGAGGTCTCCACCTCTGAGAGTGAGGATGAGGGGAATCCAGAAGCAACTGTTGGGTGTGATGATTCTGATAGACTGAGATTTCAAAATAGTGAGTATGTTACACTCAGGACTACCACATTTAAGCCACCTAAATCACAAAATGCAATGAATGATACAGACAGGGGAAGTACTTGCACTTACCAGCAGTTGCCGTGAGGGGAACGGCTCCTCAGTCCTTCATCCTGCCGTGAGGGGAATGGCTTGTTGCCTGGAATCCAACCGTGAGGGGAACGGCTTGCACTACTACTTGCACTACTGCACGACCGCCATGAGGGGAACAGCCTACATTTCCCAGCAGCCTCCTTGTGTGTAGGACCTCAGCGTCACTGCTGCACCTCAACAAGCCCTCAAAGTACCCTGCTCCCTCGCAACGCGGGACACGCGCGGCCGGCGCCGGGCTAAGCCCGAGCAAAGGGCGGGCCGTCTGTGGCCGTCAGGGGCTGAAAGAGGCAGGGCTGGGCCCCCCTTTTTGAGAACAGCTTTTGGAACACTGAGGGCGCGTTAGGTCCCAACTTTACTGACTTGGGGCCGACGAGAGAAGAGGTGGCACTTTTGACTGTGAGTGACGGGGCTGGGCCACTAACCCAAAACTTTTGCCTTTGATATAAATAGAGGGGTGGAGGTGGGTTGTTTGACAAATTGGTCAGTAGGGGTGTCTTTGATCTGTCACACAGACTGTCATTGGGGCTGGGAGTTGCATTTCGGTTGTGTTTGCACACTAGTCATCCTATTCTGTAGACCCTTAACAGACTTCTAACATAATGGCTAGCACTGTGCAAACAAGATCATCTAAATTGGGTCATAATACCCCACCTAACTCCCGTCCTGCGACCAAACAAAAGGGAAATCTCCCCCCTACAATTGTACAGCCCACGGCAATTGACAGAATGTTGCTAAAAGCTATTGGTGTGGTATCTATCGAAATAGAGCGCACCGAAAGGCGCTTATCACTAATTGATCTCACCTCCATGTCTCAAGAGCCTGAGACCGATGTTATGGTTAACTCCCCACAGAATTTACTAGCGTCGCCAGCCGCGGAGATCCCTTGTGCCCAGATGGTGAATAATGATGATCTTGAGAAACCCAAAGCCAGGAGAAAGGCACCTATCACCAAGAAAAAGGGGGCCAGCCTTAGGAAACTCAGGCACAAGAAGGGCAAAACTATTCCTGTCACGACTGAAGCAATTAGTGTGGAAGTAGGGGAGAATGTGGGGCACGTGCCGCAATCGCAAGCACCCCCTAGCTGGGTGTCCCAATTAATAACTGATCTGCAAAGCCACTTTGAGCAACTTGTTAACACGCAGATGAAACTTATTGTGAGTTAGTAACTCTATTGAAAACGAGGGGGGGCCACGGTGGTACTATGCCCCCTACCACAGTAGTTAATCCTAATGTTTCCGTGATTATTCCCAGGAACTTGCCCGCAGTACAATCTAGCAGACTCCCAGTGGTGCAAACAACCTCCACTATGTGCCCAACACTACTTTTAATCCCCCAACATCCAAGTACTAGTAGTGTCCCCAATAGAAGCACCCCGAGTATAGGTGAGGTAACCTCCGCCCCGTCAACAACTATCGCGCAAGTCCTAACGCACAAGCAGATTACCCCAGAACGCCCATCAATGAGCCAACCATGAGGGCCACCCTCCAAGGCATTCACCAATCAACTGCCATGCATAAATTTACCCCTGGAGGCATCCCCATATGTAGGTATATTCACGGTGGTGTCAGAGTTGAAGCCAGACCATGCAGAATCTTATGTTGAATTAAAGAATAAGATCACGTTCTGGCTGAATAGGAATAGGCCGCTTTTAGGGAATGAACAGGGGGAAATTTTGTTCGCCCGGAGGGTGAGCTGGTTGGGGAATAGGCACAAGGACATCACTGGTAATTGTGTGGTAGTAAATTTTAGGGACCGCAGAGTAGTCGACCACATATTAAGAGGGGGCCATGTAAACCAACTAAGCAACATAATACCTTTGCCTTTGGGTTACTTTTATCTGATGGGAACTTTGAGTCACAGCCAAGGTCCAGCACATCTAGGAAGAATGGACAGTTCCAACGACGGGCTGGGTCCTTGCCGCTCAATGCCAGGTGTTTTCCCGGGAAATCAGGGTGTATTGAGTCTGAGGAATAGATTTGACCCATTGATGTCACTAGAGGAGCTTTATTGACTAAAAAGCAATAGAGCTCTTTCCAAGAAGTTCTCACAGGAAGAGGGAGGTTTCTCTAACACTCCCCAGGTTGCATCCCTATCCCCCCACCCCGCACTGAATGTGTTCACTAGCTATGAGGATGACCTAAGTTGGGGCTCTCAGTTGAAGCATAAGAATGACATCCTGAATTTACCAACATTAGAGGAGGTCGTCCCAACGATGGAGTACCCCGCTAGGAGCCCTCCTGATCCCACTATTGCTTACCCTGTCTTAGGATACTCTTCCAGGCGTTTGGCCAGGACAATAGGGAGTGAGGATGTACCGGGGTCAGATCAGACCTCTCTGCCTCCCCAGCGGCTAGTAAGCCAACTTAACCTCTCAAGGTTCAATGATGGTTTAAATGGCGAAAGACCAATTGATAAAACCCCCGTGACACCTCAGCCTATAAAGAGACATATTCAGGGGGGGCTCAAACTAGTATCGTGGAATATAGCTGGTTTGTCAGCCAAATTTGATAACCAGGAATGGAGGCAGTACATCACCGGGTTCCAGGTAATTTGTTTGCAGGAAACCTGGGTGGTAGATTGCAGCCCCTTTCACTTAGCGGGGTGTGAGTCTTTCTCTGTGCCTGCCAAGAAATCAGTGTCGGGGAGAGCTATGGGAGGACTTTATATTTGTGGATTTGCAGACGGAGGGAGTGTGGACTAACTTAAATTGGACCTCAAACAACATGCAGGCTCTTGGGCTCCTTATAAACGGGTTAAGTGTGATATTGATTAACTTGTATAACTCCGTTGCAACTAAGGGGAATGAATCTATAAAACATGAATTAGAAAATAGACTAAGTGTAGAGACAGCGCGGAGGAAGGGGGCAGTGGCCCCGTTTGTAGTAATAGCAGGTGACTTTAACTGTCATTTGTGCCCTAACCTATTACCTTTCAATGAAGAGTGGTCTCGTTGCCCGGTGGAGGAAGGCCCGCATTTTGGGCATTCAAGTGAGGGCATCGAACTAGGTAAGGTACTGAAAAGCCATGTACTGGAACATACCATTGATTTGGTTGCTATTGAAAGGGAAGGAGCGGTTAATCCAACCTTTAACCCCTTCGATGCTCATGACGGAACGGTTCCGTCATGAGCGTCGGTTGGCCTGTGCTCATGACGGAACCGTTCCGTCATGAGCCCATTGGCTCATTAGAACGCTCAGCACAGCGCAAAAATTCACGCTGCTCTGAAGCGGTTAAGGGTAGAGGGTGCAGCTCTTCCATAGATTACATTGTGGTTTCTAGATTATTCAAGGACTGGATAAGAGGGGTCGAGATTGAATGGAGTGTATTTAGTGACCACAACCCTCTAGTTCTCGAAATAATAGACCTGCCCCCAGAAGAGATAGGAGAGGGGTGGTGGCAGGCAGTCTCGAGAAGGTACCGGACCAGGGTAGATGACTCAGATGGTCTAAAGTTGATGGGGATGCCTTTTATAAATCCCTAATGAAAAGAGGGAAAGAATCGATTGGGGAGTGTTTAGATCTCTCCGTGGAGGTGCCCTCTGTGGTTAGGGCATTTGAGGCAGTGGCGCATCTGATTGATGGTTTATTAAAATCGACTACGCTCAGGAGGGCAAATACTACCCCTAGATGGTTTGATAAAGATTGCTCTCGAGCACAGAATGTTCTAAAAACCGGCCTGAAAACCCTTCAGTGGGATAAGTTAAGAATTGCGCAGTGTAGGACTGCATATAAAAACGCGATTAAAGGCAGGAAGACCTCCTTTCAATCACAAGCCTTTGAAGATCTAAGGGATGCAGCAGATAGAAGGGATATGACTGCGTTCTGGAAAATAATAAATAACCCGCGTTTCCAGGACACTAACACCCCAGAAATTGGCACAACCATCTTGCCAGAACAATGGTATGATCATTTCAAAGGCCTGTATAACCATACGGAGGAGAACAATCAGGATGTTGGGAGGGGCTGCCAGTGGGTCTCCTCTGTAGAATTTACATTGGAGGAAATTGTTGTGGGTATCCAGGGCCTTACACGAAACAAAGCACCGGGACCAGACCAGATCTCTTTTTAGGTAATGTAGAGCTGTGGGCCCCTATCCTTACAAGGGTGATAAACGCGGCTGTCGCAACCGGCCTCCCGCGCTCATGGTCATCGGCTACAATAGTTCCCATTTTTAAAAAAGGGAACAGGGATAACCCTCAGTGTTATCGACCTATATAGCTGATTGACGTGACAGCTAAAGTCTTGGGCCAAGTGGTCCTAATGCATCTCATGGACTGGTCCGTTGAACACCAAATTATTACTGATGCCCAGTACAGGTTCAGTTTATAAAAAGAGAAATGCTGGCCCTGCGATTTTTGATAGCTATATTTTGAGCAACAAACCAAATCCTTGTTATGATTTGTATGGTCGAATTTATTTAAACCATTTACTTTTTCATATAAATCTCATTAAGTTAAAGCATTGATTGCATGAGAAAAACACTACGTACATACAATTTATACAAAAACATTTGACAAAGAATTTTAACAAAAATACATAAATACATATGACAAAATAACATCCAATCATTTAGTGTACATAAATATACAAATACGGTCATACGAGAAGCATCAGTCGTTATGTAGTATTAAGCAATGAAGCTATTTGCAGTAAGGAAAAGAAAACAAAATGAATTGTAACAAATACAAATTTTCAATTGTCTGATAAATAAACTTGAATTCTTTCTGCTATTGCCAATTCCTTTCTGCTATTGCCGACGCGTTTCGAACTCGCTCTGGCATTTGGCAAGTTCTCATCAGGGCTTTCTCGTATTATTCTTCTGAAAATTATGTACAAAGAAAATGAGTGAGATTTTGCAATCCTCATTTTCGTCCCCTATATACATTGCCCCCTACCAAGACTTTCTAGAAAACGTGTACCTTTATTTTCAAGTTGGCAGCGGGTTTTCAATTTTCAAGAGATCTTATTCAATCAATGTAGATTCGGTTCTGGAAAATTACAACGAACCAAATTACAATATAGTAATGGTCAGGACAGCCTGCGCCTAGATGGCCAGAGGACAATCTTGGAAAATTACCTTCAAACCAGTAGTCTGCACTTCTGTTTGGTAAATATTTGAAACAGCCGTGCGTGGGACAAAAATCAGCTCCCACCCGCCAGCCGGCGGTGGACACGTCTTATTGCACCTACAAGGAGAGTTTAAAGTCACTCAACTATTCCAATCGGTTTTACAAACAGCGGTTAGAACGAGTAGAACGGGTAACAGAACCGGGTGCCTACCTTATTGTTGGCGCTTGGGCTGTTTAAATGCAATTCCCCTGTTTTTCTAACTTCTAGCCGGTTTCAGTTCGTTTTTATCTTCGTTTTTATGTTCTAAAATGACAAACACGGACAGTGTGAGCCCGCTCCTGTGTCATGCGCGGTATCACTAAGCGTTACCTATCTTTGTGCTTACCTAAATGTTGGTGATCTTGAAGAAACACACGCTCCCAAGTGCACTCCAAACCAATCCAGGGAGTCACTCGTTTGACTAAGTCGCCATCTTAAAAAGCAGACATGTGATCGTCAATGCGTGTCACATGACTGTCACATGACTGTCAGGGCTATCCGGGCTTTATGGGAGTTGGAGTCCCATTTTGCATTCTGATGTTTTCCTAAGTAAAAGTCTACATAAAAGGTTCCACTTGAGCACTGTATTATATCAAAGCGGATTACAATCGTGAAATCTCAGACATCGAATTTAGTCCAGTTTGTAAACTATTGAAGCGCAGGATTAAATACGCTTCTTTCCTCAATAAGACATCGTCCACATCCTTAATACATTGGGCTCGAGTCACTGTGTACAAAACCGTCCACGTGAAATCTGTTTCAGTGTGTCCAGTGTCAACAAAATGTTGTACCATTGGAGCGGTTAGCACTTTTGTTTTTATTCGTGACCTATGCTGTGTTATTCGGGTATTAACCTGCTGGTTAGTCTTTCCTATATACAATTTTCCGCATCCGCAGACAATTGCATACACGACATTCCGTGTTTTGCAGTTTGAAAACCCTTGGTTCTTCCACCTGACATTTTTGTGTGTGAATTCACTTCCCTCGATTGTTGTGTCACAAGAGACACAGTTGCCGCATCTATGGTGTCCCTCGACCGGCTTGAATCCCCACATTGACAATAAGTCATGTTTAGGTTTTTCAATGGTGACGTCCGCACGCACCAGTTGCTGTCCAATGCTGCGGTTTTTTTTAAAAGCAAAAATCGGTTTGGGAAAGGGGCATTCTAAGCCCTCCAGCAGATGCCAATTTTTAAGTATGGTCTGTCGAATTTTATGGGTATGTGGACCAAATGTTGTTACACAAACCAATTTGTCCATTTCGGGTTTCACTTTACTTTGTAATAGACATTCTCTCGGGGTATAGCGTGCTCGTTTGAAAGCATGTTTCAGCAGCTTCCTAGGGTAGCCCCTGCTTTTCATATCCTCACAAAATCTTCCTCCGTGTAAGTCATAGTCTGTGACATCAGAGCAGTTCCTTCTGATGCGGAGTAGCTGCCCGTAGGGTAAATTTGTTTTTAAATTGCGTGGATGCGCACTCCTATGGTGGAGAATAGTGTTTTTGTCCGTCTTTTTTCTAAAAAGAGATGACTTTAAGCGACCGTCAATGCAGCTAACTTCCACATCTAGGAATGTCATTTTCAAATTGCTTTGTTCCATAGAGAATTTAATGTCGCCGTGTTTGTTGTTTAGCCATTGATGAAATTCCATCAATTCGGTGTGGCTCCCCTGCCACAGGAGCCACACGTCATCAATGTATCTTAGCCATTGTTTTATACATTTCTTGTAGGGGTTGTTATTTGCCACAAATTTCTTTTCATACTGTGCCATAAATAATATGGCCATCTCCGGCGCATAGGGACATCCCATGGCTGTCCCCTTGATTTGAAAAAAGAACTCGCCATTGAAGCAAAAGTAGTTCTTTTTTAGGGTTAGTTCAGCCAACTGCAGAATAAATCTGGTGGGCACTCGATGAGGTCGGTCTCTTGTGTCAAGGTACATCTCCATCACCTCCAACGCCTCCCCTTGCGGGATTTGCGTATAAAGGGACGTGACGTCCATAGTGACCATTATTTCCTCAAGTGGATTAAATTCTAGGCCCTCTATTTTATTGAGGAAATCGGTCGTATCTTTCAGGTATGATGTCACATTACAGATGAAGGGCTTTAGGAAAAAATCCACATATTTGGACAGTGGCTCTAGACAAGAGTCACACCCCGAGACGATAGGACGTCCGGGGGGGTCATTCAGATTATGAAAAAGTAAATGGTTTAAATAAATTCGACCATACAAATCATAACAAGGATTTGGTTTGTTGCTCAAAATATAGCTATCAAAAATCGCAGGGCCAGCATTTCTCTTTTTATAAATTATTCTATGGTCCAGCTGACCCTGTGTCCCGGGACCTAACTCCTTATTTTCTGCAAACAGTACAGGTTCAGGGCAGGGAGGTCGACGACAGACCAGTGTCTGAACCTTTATTTAATGGTGGCCAAATATACTATAGCCAGTAATGGAGCAGTATATTTAGGGTTCATGGATCTCACCGAAGCTGTGGGCCCTGATGAACAGACTGGGGGTTGACCAGCGTTTGGTAAATATTCTTAGAGCATTGCACTGCAACACCTCCACCAAAGTGTGTTTCAATCTGGAGGGGGCACCACGGGACCTTTACCCTGCACTAGCGGTGTCAGACAGGGATGCATTCTGGCCCCTTTTTTGTCCTCCTTGTATATTAATAATCTAGATCAGGCGTTATGTAAGCTAAAGGTGGATTCCCCAAGAGTAGGTTCCCGACCCGTCCCAGTGCTGTTGTACGCAGACGACGCAGTACTCTTAGCCCGCACCCCAAAGGGTCTTCAGTGCCTGATAGATGGGTTTGTTAGTTTTATGGATACCCTAGATTTATCGGCTAACCTGACCAAGTCCTATGTTGTGTTTGCTGGAACTAAACCCTGTAAGAAGTTTTCCTATAAAATAGGCACACATAAGATAGGGCAGGTACAGAACTTTTCCTATCTTGGCCTGCTATTCGATAGGCTTTTACATTTTAAAATATTAATTGAAGAGCGGTGTACTACATTAGTGGCCTCGACCGGTGCTATAATAAATTATGGGCGCAGGCTGGGTCGGTGGTCACAGGAGCAAATAATGAATTTGTATAGCTCAATATGTTGCTCAAAAGTGGTCTATGGGTCTGATGTTTGGGGTTTTGTAAATGCCTGCCAGTTACAGATGGAGGAGAACAAATATTTGAGAAAGGTGCTCAAAACCCCACGAAGCATTCCCGCCCTTATTATTCATGAGGAATTGGGTAGGGTATACATTGAGGATTTGGTAAAGGTCAGACCCCTTATGGCTTGGCTCAAGATTTGGACCAACACGGAGGCAGACCTAAACAGACAAATCATTAGAGATTGCCTCGATAGGGATAAAGGAATGAGTATCCCATGGTTAAGGTACTTGAAGACTTCCCTTGAGGGAATTGGCTGTAAGGACCTTTTTACAAAACCAACGGAAATTATCCCTCAAGATAAAATCAGAGTCAAGAGAATTTTCTTGGATCAGGTAGCCTCACGTAGAGCAGCAGTGGAAGGAGGCAAACCCACAGTCTGCGCTCACAGTATGGTTAAGACAGGGGAGGGCATGGAACCTTATCTCGCTCTTATGTTTAATGTGCAGGATAGATTTTTAATCACCCATTTTAGGCTCAACCTTTTACATCATCTACTGGCTGATCCGCCAGGTTTTACTTTAACTGTTGAGCAGAAGGGTGCTTGCCGCTGTGACAATCGGTCTCCACAGGAGACCCTTCCTTTTGTATTACTATGCCCATTTTATGTATTACCCAGGCGCAGTTTTTTAGTAGGTATTTTAAAACAGGCCAAGTTCAGACATGCTTATGTCGCCCTATTATTCTTGCAAAGGGGCCAATGATCCTCAAACTTTGTTTTGTATTATGAATTTTATTAAGGTTGCTTTAAGGCTAAGGAATACAAGAGGGTTGTGCTGAATGAATTTTCTACCAATTATTCCTAATCAACTTTGTTGCGGGCAGGTGATGTTCATGAATTGTATTTTAATTGTTTTTTAACTGTATAAATATGTACTTTTATGGTGTTTTTTAAATACCGAATAAAGGATTATTGATTGATTGATTGATACAGACAGGTGGCTGCAACGACTATGGGCTAGTTTCCCCTTGAACCCCCAAATCATGACTACCCTCCATCATATATTATTCTGCTTAAGAGCCTTTCAGCCCATCTACTCAAAAACACTATTTTGCTTATGTTACAACTTTTTTGTGGCTATTATTTTCTTTTCTTATGTTCTAGTATATATTCCCCACTGGAACAATGCCTCCCTGTCCTGTAAGTACTAACATCTCCCTATGTGTTGAGATGGGACGTATGTTACTTCTATCATGCTAATAGCAGGACTCCGTAAAATATACTTGTTTACTAGTCTATGTACGCCCGACCCTGGCTGGAGCAGGACGACAACACATATGTTATAATTTAGTAAACCATATGACCGATTGTCTTTTCTTGAAAATGCTGATAAAAATATTTCCTCCCCAAAAAAGATACAATGCCAACATCTCATTGAATCACTACCCTACAATGGCATAGCAACAGCGCAATCTGATCCACAGTCAGAAGCACGCAGTGATCATGTCCTTCTATAGAGCTTGGCAATGTCCCACTTAATTGATAACTACACCGATAACCAATCCAAAATACCTGGCTGAAGGTTCTAAAAAATGACAAATATCTAGGCCTCCGGAGAGTTGAGGTAAAAACAGAACTAAATAAATGAAGGCAAAAGGTAAAGCAAACAAACTCAAATCACATTACTCTTGAAGCCTATAAAGCCCAACGAAGCCTATATAAAAAGAGGTGAATCTATTAAAAAGGGATAAAGAATGGTTCTCATTATTATCTATCTGTAAATCCAAAGGCACCAGAAAATCTGAAGCTGAAGCTGAAAGTATTTGTAAAGCGCTCTGTGACCAAGCGGTTTCCTGGGGATTATGTTAATCTGATCGGCTCCATGTGAACAAGAAATCTAGGAAAGAAAATCTTGGCAATGACATGGGAACAGTATGTTTGAGCTTCATGTCATCAGCCCTTGCAAAAGCCACAACATCAGCTGAGCCACACAAGAGGTAACTCTGCACATTGGTGCACTAGACATGCCATGGCAATTAGTATTAGAAACGCCAGAGCAGATGGGGCTCCCTGCCAAAATGCCTACCAGTCAAACTGTTTTAACAGTTTATTGACTATTTGACACAATGTGTTAATCCATTATACATGGATCTGTCTTAGGTCAGCTGCACAAAAATGGCTTTCACACAAATCCATCCATTTACAGAACAATCAATGTTCTGGCGGTAGAAGCAGCGCAATATGCCAGCCTAATCCTAAAAAATCTCATAACCTGGGCAGAGCTACTGGAATTGAATCAATTGAGTTCAAGAGGCATCCAAGACAACCATGGGGCCTTAGACAATATCATAATTGCTTTGATGATAGCCTGCATGCATCTAGCACCAATCACAGCATATCTCTTTGCCTGCTTTATTGACTACTAGGATGCATTTGATACAAAACTGGAATTTAATTTGGCTCAAATTAAAAGGATGGGGAATTGATAACAAGCTGTGAAGAGTTATTCAGGCCCTTGTACTTTGACAGGTGTGTCAGAGTAAATATAGGCAATCGCAAGTCATTGATCAAAAGGATCTCTATAACCAGAGGCTTCAAAAAGGACTGTGGGCCATATTATCAAGAAGCTCGTTAAAATTATCGCAGTTTTAGCGGCAGGAAACTGCCGCTAAAGCGGCGATAATGGGCTTAATATTATGCGCTATAGAATTCCAATAGAAGCCCAGGATAGATGTGCAGGACATCTAACCTGGGCTTTTATTGGAATTCTATAGCGCATATTAGAAAAGCCCATTATCGCCGTTTTAGCGGCAGTTTCCTGCCGCTAAAACGGCGATAATTTTAACGAGCTTCTTGCAAAATGCCCCTGTGTTTTATCCCATTGCACTTCAAACTTTAGGTAGCAGACATCGGTAACAATTTACACAACTATAAATGCTGCCCCCTAAATAGAAAGGGCAATCCAGTTACTAAAGTATATATATGTCAGACAATGTGATTTTTGATCAATTCACTATTGGCTTTCAGCACAAATTGAGGAACTTTAAATCATAGTGCACCAAACGATTAACCAGGACATATCCAGTTTCCTTCATTTTGGAAACCGTAGAATTAAAAATAGTGTTTGGTATTTAAATAACAAAAATATTAAGCAGGCTCACTCCTACAAATATCTGGGCCTGTGGGTCAATAGCAATGGATACTTTGCAAACTATTATTTATTTCAATGTATGTCATCGTAAAGATGCTAAGATACGGGTCCAACATTTTTCAAGCATCATTGATCAGACAGTTAGAGACAGCGCATTGCAATTTATTCATGCAACTTTTCACATTTCCCTCATCCTTGTCGAAAGCTCAAATATGTTTGGATTTCAGTCTGACATACCAGACAGTATACCAACCAAGTTGCATCCTATATTTTTGGGGAAAAATATAAAATGGCCTGGAAGGACTCACTCAGGTCTGCATTATGGAACTAAATCCAGTCATGCAAGCAAAAAAAAAAGTGACAATGTCATGGCCCATTTACTTGAAATTCTGCATATGTCTAAACTCTGTGCTCACAGATCATGTAGGCGCCACCATAAGACTATAGTGAGAAAACAACAGTATCTTCACTCCTTTACTCTAGATCAGTCTACATATTTCTCAATGAAGCACAGAGGGCCACATGCATCAACGTATTTAGGAAGTGCAAACGGTGCGAATCGGTAAATTCGGCCGTTTGCACTTCCTAAATATGTGTTTGGGATGCATCAAGCATTTTTGAGTAATTCGGTATTTTTACCGAATTCCAAAAATGCGATTGCTTTTAAGGAATTGCAAATTTGCAATTCCTTAAAAGCAATGCATCATTTAATAAAAAATTGCGATTATTCAAATTGGAAGTGCAAATTACCACGAGGTTCAACCTCGTGGTAATTTGCGAAATTGTTTAAAAATGCTTGAAAATGAATTTTTTAAACTGTCCAGTTACAGACACACATGTCCTTAGGACATGTGTGTATGTAACTTGTACTGAAATGTACATTTCAGGGGTGCAGGGGGGGTCCTTTGGACCCCCCCCTGCACCCATGAAATGTTCAAAGTGCCACTCGCAATTTGAGACTGCCTTCCAATTGACTACATTGATTCCTATGGGCCTCTAGACCCATAGGAATCAATGTAATGCCATTCCTTAATTGCACTTCGCAATTAAGGAATCGCAATTTCCGAAAATTAAGAAATCCTAAAAACTTTTAGGATTTCTTGATGCATAGCATTTTGCATTTCCTAAATAGCGATTCCTTAATTTTCGCTATTTAAGAAATGCAAAATCCTAGATTGATGCATGTGGGCCAGAATTACTTAACTGACTCAGTTCCGCTGGGGCCAAACACAACCTTTTCTGTTGTCAGCACTATCAATCAGAATAAAACGAGACATCACAAGACTTAGGGTCCCATTCACAAATGTAAACTGAGACGAAGGTCTAATTTTTCGACATTTGGTATTCAAAAAGGGCATTTACCAGTAGTAAATGTCCTTTGTGAATACCAAAAATTTAACTTTATGACTTTTGATATTCACAAAGGGCATTTACGGGTAGTAAATGCCCTTTGTGAATACCGAAAGTCATAAAGTTAGACTTTTGTCTCATTTTCCCTTTGTAAATTGGGCCCTTAGATTTGGGGCATTTGGTGGCAGATTTAGTAAGGCTTTGAGTTGCATTGCACCCCACATGGGGGCCCAAGGGTAACACAAAACCTAGGTAAAATTTATCAAGCCAGTGTAGTACTGGAAAAATATCGAAAAGGGCCACACTTACCAATAGCCCAATAACTATTACCAAATAACCAGTCAGTTGGCAGTGAAGAAAAGGCAATCGTTTATTAACAAAAAGACTCTGCTCAGAGAAGCCTCCCCGTCCACACCAAGTCAGTGCGACAAGAAGACTGACGATTTACACATGAGACAAGTCATTTATACCATAGTTACATTAAATGAAATAACCATATTTGGCAGCCTACCAATAGGTACAGGATCTTAAGGAAGGACCATATATGGCACACAAAGCCTGCTCAGAAGTCTGTTTCTGCTATTATGGGGAAGGTCAGAAAGGGTAACTCCCTTTCGTCTCGGTACATGGGAGTAACAGCCCGGCACCGGCAAGAATGTGCTTATCACCTCTAAAGCCAGATGCAACCTTGGGCCTTGGAGCAGAGAAAACATCACAAATTCAGCTGTCTTGTAACTCAGCTAATTGGGACTTGCTCGGTAACAGGAAAACAACACATGATCACTACGCAGGCCCGATTCGACAAATGTAAAATGGCGTTTGTGTGGTTCCTCTAACTACTGTGCAACTTACCTTATAAGAAGAAACAAAGGCTACTTTCCGTTATTAACATTAAACGGTACATAACTATGAATAAACGTGTATGCAGCTACATCAGGCTAACAATTATCATGTTAGCAATTATAGTAAAAGGAATTCTGTACCACACCAGGCAAGGCCATGTTGTGTGGCCCTAAATGGCTTGATAAATTGAGAGAAATGCACAGCAGGGCATATCGCTGCCTTACATCACTCTGCCCCAGGGAGGTGATCCACGGGTGGAGCTTGGGTGTTCTCACACATCCACCTATGGATTTCGATGCATTCCTAGATTTACCGTTAGTGGTAGACCTGGTAATGTGTCAAAATGCTATGCCTCCCCAGTTGAGGAATAACGAGAAGGTTTTTCTCCACTTTATACATGTGCTGTATTCTACACCATTCATAGACAGAGGAAAATACCTCTCAGGATTGTTTTTGTGCAGGAAGGTGTCCTTCCTTACCTAATCTCTGTTTAAATTTGTATTTATGTTGTATATTGTTTTATATATGAACTGTCATATACCCACCATTTGTATCAGTTTTTACTAACCATAAAATAAAGATGCATTTCGATACATTTTAACTAAATATATTTTGAATGATAATTAAAAAAAATAAATCACAAATAAAATAATGTATGTGTTGCATCGAAGATTGTAATACATAAAAAGCAATGATACTGTATTTTAATTTAAAAAAAATCACCTCCCCTTTAGTAAGGAACCGATGCACCACCTTCCCTGCGGCTGTTTTTGTTTATGATTGTGACACATCCAAGGTACTTTGTGTTGAAAGTGTCTCATCTATAGTTTGCTATGGACAGAACTGTTTTTACCTTCTAAAATTCATATTTGATCACTGTATTGTGGACCTTTTGTCATTTTGGTCTTGTGTGGTTTAGATAAAGATTACTTATTTTTCCAAACCGGTGTGGTGTCCATTTGTAGTATTTTCACTGTATTACTGTAGGTGTGCACAAATGCTTTACACACTGCCTCTGAGATAAGCCTGTCTGCTTGTGCCAAGCTACCAAGTGGGTGAGCAGGGGTTATTTGAGAAGTGTATCCCCCTTGCCCTAACTAGAAAGAAGGGTCCCTATTTGGAGATTTAGATACCCTCGTTTCTAGCAGAGCTACATAAACAAAGTCATAGAGAGAACGCGCTACTCAGTGATTCACTATGGTGACAGAAGACACTATCTGCAATGGCTTCTTAATTAATCAGCCAAAGCATGCACCTGATGAATGTGATCAGGTAGCGGCACCTGCTAAGCTGAAACTAGAAACTGGATCACACAATAATATGCCACACCATCCCCGGATAGGAATAGCCACTGTCCAGCTTGCGGCCTGCTGCCAGCATACCGGGATGTTGGCGCTCCATAAAAAAACTAGTGCTACCATCTCCTTCCAGAGATTGCCCGAGATGTACACCGGGACGGCTGCACCACCGGCATGGAAGCCGCCCATCTGCCATAGTGCTGGGTGGGGAAATAATAAACTAAGAAGGGAAAGGAAAGGAATGTAAAGATGTAAAGATGAAAGAAATAAGGATAGAAAGGGATATAAACTAAGTCTAAAAAGTTAAAAAAACAACCAAAAATTATACAAAAACGTAAAATATACAAACACAAAGATGCACACTATTGTAAAAAATAAAAGTTTGGGGTGGAAAAGTAAACAAGATGAAGAATAGATTACAATTTAGGCCCGGCACCATAACAGAGAGCAGAAAAACAAGATGGCGATGCACATTCCGACCGCGTGGTGCTGTTGCTGTGTGATTTAGAACGTGAGCACACTTCATGACCATATAATGCCATTCCTGCGTGATTTTGAAGTGCGCAGACGCACTCCACGTTCCCAACGCAAAATGAACAGGCACGCCAGCAAACTCTGCCCGAATGCGGGCTCAGCGTTGCGCGGCAGAGTTTTTTTGCGACTAGAATAACTCCGCCCACCCCTAGCCAAATCCTCAAACCCAAGATGGTAAGAGAGCGATGAGTTTTGTGTAGACTATAGAGGTCTTATTGCAGTCAGTAGGACTGCTGCCCATCAGTTCCCAGGGCAGATGAGCTGGTTGATACTCTGGCCTCTGCCAAGTATTTCAGTACATTTTACCTGACTGCTGGCTACTGGTAAATCATATTCTCTGGGAATGCCAAGCCAAAGACAGCATTTTCAACACCTACTGGGCATTATCAACTTATTGTAATGCCTTTTGGCTTGAAGAATGCACCTGCCACATTTCAGATGTTGGTGAACAAAGCCCTGACAGGTCTGGAAGCCTATAATACAGCATATCTAGATGATATTGCTGTTTCTAGCACCACCTGGGATGATCACCTGGTCAACCTCATGATTGTTCCTGGAGGTCCGGCAACAGGCAGGCCTCACTATTAAGGCCACACAGTGCCAGATATGGCAGAGCATGGTTGTTCACTGGGCCCCCTTGAAGGTAGGGGTCAGGTTCAACCATTGAAGAACAAAATCCAGACCATGATGGACTGGGTGACTCCCACAGCCCATACTCAGGTCAGAGCTTTCTTGGGCCGGACTGGATACTAAAGGAGGTCTGTTGAGGGGTGTGGGTCCATTGAGACTCCCCTTAATGATCACATCTCCAAAAGGATGCCAAAGAAAGTCCAGTGGGCATTTAGCGGTTAGGTGCCATTTGATGACCTGAAGCAGGCCATGTGCACTGCTCCAATTCTGTAAAGTTCTGATTACTCCATAACCTTCATTGTCCAGGCAGATGTTTCTGAGATAGGGGCAGGTGCAGTTCTATTACAACCTAATGCAGATGACCAGGATCAACCAGTAGCTTTTATAAGCAGAAAGTTGACCCGCCAGAGAGAAGCATTAGTCAGCTATTGAGAGGGAGGTCTTTGCTGTGGTCTGGGCCTTGAAGAAGTTGAGGCCATACCTGTTTGGTACTTACTACATTGTTCAGACAGATCATGAGCCCCTCTTATGGCTAAACCAAATTAAGGGTAAAATTCCCAAACTTTTGAGGTGGTCTATTTCCCTACAGGGGATGGACTTTTCTGTGGGACATAGACCTGGGGGTAACCATGCCAATCCAGATGGACTCTCCAGATATTTCCACTTAGAAAATGAAGACTTAAGTAGGCAAGGTTAGTCTCATCTCCTTTTGTTTGGGGGGCTGGGGTTATGTAGGGAAGTAGAGTCTGCTTTCATGGTTACCCCCACTTTTTGTTGGTGTCAGTATTTTTTTTTACTATTCTCACAGGGATCCTGCTAATCTCGACCTCAGTCACTCATCCTCTCTAAATTTACCTTGCTAAGTACTTCTGTTCCTCAATAATTGGCTACTGGTGTACACTTGTAAGTCCCTAGTGAATGCTCCTGAGGTACTGAGGGCATAGGTACCCCAGGAGTCTCCCATGGGCAGCAGCATGTATTGTGCCACCCATGAGAGACAACTCAAATGGTGACTACTGGACTGCAATTGCAGCCTGTGTGAGTGGGTGCTAGCACCTCAGTCTCAAGACAAATTTAGGTGTTCTTATATCTGAGGTCAGTGAACTCAAAACCTATAAGTCACCCCCATGGCTCGCCTTTTAGTCCTGAAGGCAGGGTTTGTGGTGAGGGTACCCCTGCATGAGCAGGACACCCCTACAAACCCCGGTGTACATTTTCCAGGCTTTGTAAGTGCAGTCAGCCATTTTGATACATATAGTAGACATAAGTCATAAAGAGATATCTAGCTATATAGTGGCTGCACCAAACCCAGTCATGTTTGTTATCAAACATGTTGGAATCATACCCCAACACTGATTCCAGTGTTGTAAGTATGATTCCATGTACTGAGGGTCTCCCTTAGGGTACCCCCATGTGCTCCTGGTTAAAGCCTTTCAGGGTCTGACAGCCAGCTAGTGCTGCTGCCGGCCATAGACACAATTCTACCCTTCTGCTGCTGAGACAAAATCGAGCAGGGTAAGGTATATCAATGTATTTTCTGTCACAGGGAGGTGTAACCACTTCCCCAGACAGAATTTAGTGTATTGGGCTAGGGTAGGTGTGCTTGACAGCACCACTAGACTGCTTTGAAGGCAAACTTTGGTGCCTTCCTTGCATATTCCAGTTTGAACCAGTTCAAGAAGCCCTTGGCTCCCGATCTCGCTCTGAACTGGACAAAGGACATGGGAGTATCCCCCCTCTGTCCAGCTCTTCCTTTGGGAGGGAACCCTGAGTTGTCCTAACCCCTTTTCTAGAGTATTTAGGGCTTACCTGTGGGTGGATCCTCAGATTCATCGTGGGAAATGATTTAATCCCGAAACCGTGTCACTCTTGGACTGTCTGGACACTTGGATTATGCTGGACTTTACCTGGAACTGAGACTGCATTAAGGAGGACTCCTGCTGCTCCTTGTCATGCTGTTCTCAAATCTTCTTTGACGTCTGTGGCTGTGCTTCTTACCGGAACTTCAACAGACCTGTGGGCATTAAGGGCATCCAGAGTAATCTCCCTTGTCACGTCCCTGCGTCTGCAGACACTGCAACAAAGCAACAAAGCTGACTGCTCAGCAACACAGAAGTTGGTTCTGCATCTCCCTCTCCCCTCTCTGTAATTTTTAGGCCAGTAACCCTCATCTGAACCGCTGGGACCAAACCCCTGTGTACTGTGTTAACTTGCCATTGCCAATGCTTGTTGGTTCTGCACTCAAGAGATCTTTGTACTACTAGAAGCTCCAGCCTACAGCATCTCTTCCTGCCAAGTACAAAATCTTCACTGCATCCTCTGCACTGTAGGCCTTCCTTCTTGATGAATTGCTCGAGGTCCTCTTGCGACTACTGTGCCTTTGGCCTGGGGTCTTCTTGAGGATCTTCTTCTGCTTCAGTGGGCTCCCCTGTATGCTTGGGGCCTACTCTGAGTCCCCTGCTTCTCATGAGTCCCCTGGATCTTGCAGGTCCCAACATTGCTCCTTCTTTGCTTTCCACGTGTGTTGCAGCTGCCAAGGCTTGCTGGTGCTCCAGCCAGACATCAACCCCCTGGTTCTCAACTTTTATCATGGGAAAGCTTGTGCACGACTCCTGGTCTTCCTTAGCCTCACCTGGTCCTCACAGCTGCAGCAACAAGGCACCCATCAACTTCTTTGAACCAACCATCATCAGTGGGCACTACTCTTCCATGCCTCCCGGTCACCTCTGAGTGGCATAGACACTGTCCACCTGCTTACAGGTTCTCCTCTTCAATAATCCACCCTTTGATTCCACCGGTCACTCGCACAGTCTTCTCCAGTGGCATCTTTACAGAAGTCCTCCATTGTTTCCGACATTACTTTGTATCTATGCACCCAGCTTCCCTGGTGAACGTTTCCTGGTTCCTGGGGTATCCACGGGTGGGGTGACTCTCTAACCTTCTGTATTCAATGGGGTTTCTTCAGGGACCACTGAAAAGGGTCCTTCTTCTTTAAAACTGCAACTCTGACTTCCCTATTGACACGCAGCTCTGTTTCCACTCTGCCCACAGCCTCCGTGGGGTTCCTGGGTACCTACCTTGGATTTTTCATGGTGTCCCCAGCTCCTGTGAGTCTCCTGGTCCGAGTCCCGACTTTGGTTGCAGTTCGCATTCCACTTTCCTAATATATGGTTTGGTCTCCCCCTAGAGACTACTCTATTTTGTGCTTTCTTACCAGTTACAATTGAAGTACTCTTGTGCATCTGTGGTTATATCTCCAGGTAGGTAGGAAAAATATAAAATGTGTAAGTGAGTGTTTTGTAATAAATAGAATTATTTTTATATATACACTTTACGGTTCGACACTACATTATTAGATCTGGTAAAACAAGCTGCTAACACTCCTTAAGATATGACATCACTCATGACATGTTCTATGATATCACTGATAACATCTCAAATGACATCACTGATGACATCTCTGATGATATCATCCAAACTTCTTTTACACATTGGTCTATAAACTGGTATAGCAATAGAGCTATGAAAGGAAGTCCAAAATAATATGAAGCATTTTTACTGCTATCATACATAAAACCCCTATAGGTAAAGCAAGTTTGTGTTTGCAAAAGTAACCCTATACCATACACTTCCTGGGTAGCTGAGTTCGTGTTGACTATTAACCACAGATGAAACGGTAACCTATACTGCACACAGTGTTCAACCTGTATACAGCTGTTCGGGGAAAACCAAGTTCCTCTGAATACTCAAGCTTTGTTACATAACTAATACCCTACTACGGAACGTTTTTACATGTGTCAACCTCCTGATAGTCACTGAAGCTACATTGATAAATGTAGTGGGTATGAGCAGAAAAGTGGGTATTGTTAGCACTGTTTACTCTATGGAGAGAGTGTACTCTTCACCATACTGTTTGCAGACAGTGAAACTCTCAGCAGAAATAAATAACAGGATATTAGGAAGCATCTACTATGCACAGTGTATACTCTGTGCAAAACTTTTCCACTTATTCACTTAAAATAACTGAGGTTTGAAGGTGGTAAAGATCATTCTGCCTGCAACCTTCATACTGTGATGAAAACAGATAGTCCATCTGCGTAAGCAAAACAAGCGCATGTACATAGGGTAGTACCTGGTGCACACAGTCTTCTATGTTAAGTAGAAATTATCATGCTAAGACGGTTCTGTCTAATAACTCAAGGCTACTTGCAATACTTAGTATGTAGGATGTAGAATCTTTGACACGCTGGAAACTTTTCTGCAGTCTTGAAAAATTTGTGTGGAACATAATGAACACAAGTCATCAATGTTCACCTGCACACAGTTACTCTTTAAGACAAAGATTTATAATGTGTTAAATAGGTCTACATACATATGATTCATTAGGATCACATGCTTTTTGTAATCTTTTACTAATTACTGGACACAGGCTGTACCAAATTAGGTAGATAAGTGATATGGTACTTACCCGCCACTATGTGAACTATAAAACAAACAAACACACCTATTGGATGATGTCATAAGTGATATCATTTTACATGTTATCAGTGATGTCAGAAATGATATAAAACATGTCATGAGTAATGTCATATGTGAGGTCATAAGCAGTAGATTTCATATTGTGGATACATATTGTGCAGATGATGCACAATATGAATCTACTTTTGTACTGCATGGGTGTGGGCATTTGGTACAAAAAATGAATGTTTCTCTCCTGCAGAAACCTGCTCTTAATGTGTAATCTTTTCTTTTAATGTTGCTTATTTTAGATCAGCAGAGTCACACATGATGTGGCAGCACCTTCTCTAACATCATCAGGGTCACAAAGTAATGTGATGTCTCTTCCTTGAATGTCATCAGTGGCTGAACGATTGGATGATGCGACTTCTGCTACTCCTGGCCCTTTGGTTAATTGACGCCAATGTAGCACACCCGAAATTACAAGTGCATGTTATAAAGTTAAAGAAATGTGGACCATTATACTTCTTGGATATTGTATGTCAGTTATAAAGCAAACTTTCACGTTTGATGCAATGTGACATTATCTCTCTTCAAAATGCTTACACAGCAAAAGAGGTACTGTATCATTAGATGTGCCATTCTTACACCTCCCATGAAGACGTATATGTTTTTTGGAGCTGCCTCAGATTTGCGATATCTCATAAATCTAGGGCTGTGTCAAAAACCAATGGATATTGCTGGTAATGCCCCCAGCAACACCCATTGCATGCCCCTTTAACGCAGAAAACTGTGTTAAAAGAAACAATATTTATCAGGCAGCAATAAGCCTAAAAAAGTGGCTTAGTGCTGCCTGATAAATATGCAGGCTTCTGTGCCAGGGAACGTCACAAAAAGTGACGGTCCGGTGGCGCAATAGTGTCGGTAGGGCCTCATAATTTAGGCTCACAGAATCTAAGGGGCAGATTGACTAACACTTGTACTGGGTTTGCATCACATTAGTGATGTACCGCTGGTGCAGAGTGTTGGAATAAGATTTACTTTTCATTGGAAAAGTCTTTAAGTAAGGCCATGCATTACTTTGCTCTAATTTACGTCAGGATGCTACATGGATTCCCATACCAAATTACAGAGTTGCATAAAGCAGGCTCTCCAGGCAAGCGTCCCAAGTAAACCACCCAGTTACACTATACTGTTGAATAACAGGGAAAAAACAGACAAGGTGAGCTAGAGCTCTCTGAACATCAGGCATTGCTAATAGTCCGGATAGTTCAGTCCAGCTTCAGTTCGCTGTTTAAATCTAATGGAGATTCTGCAGCACACTTGCTTCATCTTCATACATTACTTTTTTGTTGTATTATTACTGGTTAGTTATCTTGTCAAAGTGTAGTCATAGTTAATTAAAGTAAGATTTTTGAGAGAAGTATTGGGAGCTTCAGCGATCTATGAATTATGAACAATGTTATTGTTGCCAATTAACGTTGAATGGCCGCTCACATAGCATTTATATGTCACTGACAGATAATCTGTATTGCATGTCAGGTCACATCTTTACTTTTCACGTTCCTGGCTACTCTAATAGGCTCAAACAGCGTGAGACTGTCACCGAATATTAACGTTATGTAACATGTTTGTAATACGATATACCAAGTCATATTCTTCTGCGTCTGAGCTCTGGTTTCAGGGCAAAAATAAAAAACTTCACATCCGGAAGTAACATTAAAGTTGTGGCCAGTGTCCATCAATAGGTAACAAGATATATTTTCGTCTTCAGTCTTTTTTCTTTCATTCTTTAACATTTCTTGGAGATTCCCAGTTCAGTTTAACCTTAATCTGTGCGTCCATCCCGTGGTTAGAACTCAATTAAGCATTTGCTGTTTTGCAAATGTACAAGAAAGAGCACACCGATTACGAATGATGGCAGCGCCCAAGACATCCGATAGGATGATATTATATTTTTCAGCAGGGAATAAAAACATTTCCTGAAATGCTTAGAGCACTGTGTTTTGTTACAATATGGCAAGCATCCAACATCATCAGATCTGACAACATTACAATAGATTATAAAGTATGAAGTGTACAGAATCCGTTGTGTTAACAGACTGGAGCAGAAATGTGAGCTAAATGCACAATAAAAACAAGCTAGTAAAAGCTAACATGCAACAGATTTACCATTCCAGGAAGACTCCATATGAGTTTCTTAAATAATACAGAGAGAAAGTGTAACAGGAGGATGGCAACATAACACTCTCATCACCATCCCCGGAAACATATCACTTGGCTTATCATATAATGTTACAAATCTAATGTTTAAACATGGTCGTTGCAGAAATGATAAGAAGTGAGTCAGTGCAATGAAAGAGTGAGCTACTGAGTATGCGACGGAGTTTTTGATTACAGATCATAGTGCATTCTATAAAACTATAAATATTTATATTAGCTGCAACAGTCACATCTCTGATAGAGGAAACCATCTGTTTTAACAGTGTTCTTCATATAAATGAACTTGAACCCCAAGCATAGCAAGAATTTATATTTCATACATTAGACCTCATAGTTCTAAATATTTGTCCATCACAGTGATCAAATAAATAAAGACTAAAATAATTAGATATTCATTGGCAGTTTTCCCACAGAGCCAGATGTCCCATTCATTCACTACAATATAGTTCCAGACCTACTAGCACAAGAGTCTGGTGCCTTCTAGATCCATGCACCTAAAGACACCCGGGGCATGATTCACAAAGGTAAACTCACACTTTTGTGTACGTTTAAGATTATTTGCTATTCACAGAGGGATTTACAAGCAGTATCTTAATTAATGCGGAGTCCTATCTTTTTATGTGCTGGGACTCCACAGTCATAAAGATACTACTTGTTAACCCATCTGGGAATAGCATACAGTCGTAAACTTACACAAAAGTGTAAGTTTACCTTTGGGAATCAGCCCCCCATTAAATAATTGCTAGAACATCATTGTTAATAACAAAGTGACACTTTCCAAGTGGCATAGTTGACATTCAGTGAAATAATCTAGAGTATCAAACTGGAATATGTTGGGGACGGTGGCGCAAGTTCGTGGCTGCCCTGGAGGCACTGCATTCATCATAATAGGGTGCATTTTACTTTTACAAGGTGCACCCGATGCAAGCAATGAAGATGTGCCTTCTCTGTAATACGGCCCAAGGTGTATATTTGACATCCAGAGGAAGAAGACTAAGGAGAGGTCTTTTTTGGCTGCAATCCTGAGTTGAAATTTAGTTGTGCATGCTGTGGCTGTCAGCTCGGTAGAAAACTGTCCTATTAATGCCTATGCCCCTATCAGAAAGGTAGTCTGAACATGGCCTTATTGCCCACAGAAAATCAGCCAGTTTGTGACTGCAGCACAAGTAGAAACAGGCCTCTGCCTGGCAACACTGAACACAGACAATTGGCTTGGTCATGGCTGCAACCGGCCCAGTGTATCAGCATCTGCAGGGCTCAACTGTTCAACTGTGACTGTCGCTTCCATCTCCTCGACAACTGCAGAACCAGGAACCATGCTAAAAAAAAAAGGACTGCCAGATCCATGGCAGGTGGGTGCCCTGGCAGCCAGCACAGAGATACCAGACAGAATTGACGGTAGCATCACCTCCTAGAAGCAGGAGAAGGGTGAGCACCTTGAGAAGGAAGCTAGATCTCTAGGACGAACGAATCTACCATGTGTGGGAGGAAACTGTAAACACTGAACTGTGAAAGGTTGAGCAGAAGCATGCTAGAGAGGAAATCTGCACCTGAGCAATAATCACATTTATTACATAGTCCAAAGAGGAGAGACAAGACAAGAATTCAGGGGCAGGGAGAGATAGTGGATAAATGCTCAGCCCTGACTAGCAATGCAAGGAGCACTACATTCTATTCTCACTAGTGTGATCCAAATACTTTTCCTTCTTTAAAGTCAATCACTGAGTTGGACATTCCTTTGTTGTGCTGCTCTGTTATTATTGAGCTTGCGGCTAGAAGACCCCCACAACTTCCTGAGAAGTATGTGACTGCTTTGCAATGCTACCACTGAAATCTAAGTGCAGAAGGGATTGTACTTGGCCGAGAGTTATAGAAGGATACGCCCCAGGGCATCATAGACAAATGACTCTAACCTCCATGGCCAATAGCATCTGCCCGCCTCGTGGCACCATGAACAAGGTGTGACAGATAAGCCATTGTTCTAACTGTTGGAAAAGTACTTAATAATTTAAACACAAAGGATACAATATGACATGGGCAACATTCATATATTTTCCAAGAGCACCCACAGACAGAATCTGAGGAGGCCCACCCTTTTATGGTCATTTGTCTGCTTGAATTAGGTAACAGGAGATGGTTTAATATTTTCCCTTATGTTATTTCTCAGAGGACGTTTTGTGCCATCTAAGAATTGTGATTAATGATCAACTGGTAGGGAGGAGGAAGGAAGTGTCCACTTATTTCCCCAAGGCAAGTATTCAGTTATCAAAGAAAGAAAAAGGACACTTGTAAAATTCAAAACCATTGGTTTGAAAACACCCTCAAAAACTCAATGTTATTTGGAAAAGCGGTATATATTCTTCATCCGCCCCACATTGAAGTTATGGCATTTATCATTGGATGCTGCAATACGTGCTCAATGCCAGCCTCATCCAGAGGCACCTCTGGTATAGAATGCAGTGTCCAGAGAATGAGGGATGTCCCCAAAAAAAGTGAAATAACAGAAATATTAGAAATGTTAAAAAATAGAACATCACCAAGGTACTTTAATGGAAAGTGAGATTCTATTGGAATAAAAATATTCGGGTACTTTAAAGAGATCGAGTTACTAGATCCATTAGTGTTTCAAAAAAAGCTTGTCGACATGTTTCAGCTCCCTTTGGCCCATCCGGGTCTATGGAGCTTTCGTCAGGACTAATTTTCGGTATCATGCTCTGTACCTGAAACATGGTGATATTTACAACCGATCACCCACTACATAAGAATGTAAAAAAGACTCTGTAAATATGTAATGTAGAAGAACGATTTAACTTGACCTATCATACAGCTCTGAAAGATACCTTGGTCCTCTACCAAAAATAGTTATTTTCTCATCTAAAATTTTAACGATAATAAATGAAAACATCTAATTCAGATGAAGAAAACCCTCTCCCCAAGAAACAGAGCATGATACCGAAAATTGTGTATGGCTGCATGTCTCTCCTTTTGTATTCACAGATCACAGAGAACAGGTTTTGCAAAAACAAGTGCCAAAAAATGGATACTTAGAACCATACTACACAAGTTGTGTGAGTATACCTTTATGTTTGTTAGTCCTGACGAAAGCTCCATAGACCCGGATGGGCCAAAGGGAGCTGAAACATGTCGACAAGCTTTTTTTGAAACACTAATGGATCTAGTAACTCGATCTCTTTACAGTACCCGAATATTTTTATACCAATAGAATCTCACTTTCCATTAAAGTACCTTGGTGATGTTCTATTTTTTAACATTTCTAATATTTCTGTTATTTCACTTTTTTTGGGGACTTCCCTCATTCTCTGGACACTGAATTCTATACCAGAGGTGCCTCTGGATGAGGCTGGCATTGAGCACGTATTGCAGCATCCAATGATAAATGCCATAACTTCAATGTGGGGCGGATGAAGAATATATACCGCTTTTCCAAATAACACTGAGTTTTTGAGGGTGTTTTCAAACCAATGGTTTTGAATTGTTACAAGTGTCCTTTTTCTTTCTTTGATAACTGAATACCTTAGAATTGTGGACAGCATTATCGCACAGGCATCCTGGAGAATGAAGCTCTACTGGAGGAAACCATGTAAATGATACTGTAAACAATCTTTGACTTCTAAAGTATTGATACACATGGTGGGGGATTACTGGTTTCTGCCAATAATCTGTCAAACGAATACAATCTCAGTACCATTGTCCTTTTAAGAAATTTGATTTCCGTATCCACTAGAAACTTCTTGCCGTTGTTTACAGGGTTTCTGTTTTACCTGGGTTCCTTTTGACGTTAACAAGGTATGCTTTTTACAGATAGCAGGAGAGAGACTACAGTCAGTTTGGTTTAGATAGGATACAGTTTGCGAGATTTGTCGTATTTGGTTTTGATATCATACTGAAGCGAAATAGGCAGTTGGACCCATTGAGGACTTCTGAGGATTGGTTTATTATATGTCTTTTTTGAAATCCAGTGCTAAAACAACTAAGCCTCACAAGAAGCATGGATCAAAGAGAAGAAACATACCCACTTCACCTGCTGAGAAAAAAGAAATTGAGCTTCCCCAGCCTCTTCCAGAAATTCTTACGTTTTGTTACACAGACTAATGACCCACTGACAGGCTCCCTTGCCCTCTGCAGTCTCTGTCTTTTATGGTCTACTACTTGCTGTGGAACCTTTCTTCTGGATCTGAAAGTACCCATCTCAGAGAGGCAGTTATACTTCCTTCTTCAAAGAGTCCTCAAGTACTAAAGATGAACTGATAAACGTTGCTTGATATCCATCATTTTTTATTCACTAAACCTTATGAAAATCCCAAATCAAGTAGATAAAATCTAGTAAATAAAGCTATTTTATCAACACTTGCAGGCATACTTTCAACAAGGCTGAAGAAGTGGTTTCTTTATAGGATGAAGTAGTCCTAAGGCATTAAATGGAAATCATGTCTTGATCATGTGTACCTTTTACACTACCTTACATTTCCTGCTTTACAAATGCTTCAAAGACTTCTCTTTCCACAAATACCTGTTTGAGTGGGTAATTTGTCATAGTTTCCCTATCATACATAATATCAAAGTTAAATAGAAGCCCTCTTGTTTCATATATAAACCTCAGAAGAGTACTCAAATGAACAACCCCATACTTTATAGTGTTCCACGTGGCAGCTCTGAGCTATAGATGCACATTGCTCTGCTCAAGCACATAAGTCCCTTTCTCTCATTCATTCAGTCATGAGGAGTCTGACTCCGACCTCAGGCGTGATTTAACCGCCCTCCCTTTCCCGCGACGGGGAAGCGCTCGGGAGTGTCCCGGGAGAAGCCCGGGACAAGGGCGGGGCCGTTTTTGGCCGTTAGTGGCCGGAAGAGGCCGGGTCGGGTCATCTCCCTTGGCCCTGTGGACTGGACTGGGGTAAAGGAAATCTTATATACTCAGTAAGATTCTGCTTTCAATCTGGCTATTGCTATTTGTAACCTCTGGTGAACTTGAATATAATGTAATATTAAGTACTTCTGCTCTTAGTGTGGAGTGTTACATGTGATAATCTTACATAGCTAGACGCTAGTATTCAAAACACGAGGAAGCTTAGTTCTTTCCGATGCCTGCCCCAGAAATAAAGAAACAGGCGGCCCCAAAACCCCCATTACCCAGCCTAACAGCGATCGATCGTATGCTCCAGAAAACTATTGGGGTAGTGGCTAATGCCATCGAGCATACCGAACGACGCCTATCACTTCCTGCTGGGTCTCTTCCATTTTTTCTACCTACTAATACTTCGTCGACTACAATTAACTCTTTGTATTCAATTTTGGCCCCATCCTTTGTTTCCCTCCCTGGTACCCAGGTACTCATATCAGTCCTCCCACTATAGGCAATGCATCGCCAGAGTTTCTACCTGTGCCGCCTAGATTATCTGTGACTCCAACCATCTTTACCAATGAGTCATTAACTAATCCACCATTTCAGGTTGAGGACCCTATAGCTATTGGGTCAGGTGACGCTTCTGCAAGCCCAATCCTTATTCCCGTCTCCCCTTTAAACATAAGGAATGTCACTCCGAGGGTTACAACCAGAGGGCAAAAAGCCAAACTTAACACAAAGAATTCTAACCCTGAACATTTATTTACTAATGATAACTCAAATGTGGGAGGGCTAACACAGAAACACAAGAAGGCTGCTACAATACCAGCCAAAACAAGTGGTTCATACACTAAAAAAGGCATGCCTGTCGTAACATCTGCTCTAAGTAAAGACAGCAGTCCGAAGGACAGAAATAACGATAACCCGGCGAACTCCTTACTCTTCCCTTCACATAATGTGGGCTTATTGAATAAAATAGAGCATTTAATGAAATCTTTAATGGCTCCCCTCTTGGAAAGAGTAAAGCGTATAGGTGATAAAGTAGAAAATCTGGAGAAAATCTTGCTTAGTCGCCAGACTACTCTAGGGCAACCACCTGGTGTAGCGAATGCAAACCCCATCATTAACCAACCTGTCTCACTACACAGAACACTCTCACAAGTAACAGGACCCAGCTTCTACCTGAGCGCAGAACCATAGCTAAACATATAACGACCACTGTGGACATCACGAGCAGACCCCCACAAAAAACCTTAAGGGCAGTGGACTCTAAGGAGCTGGAAAATGTAGAGGGCACCATAGATCGGGGAACGAATCAGGAGGGCCACTTAAAAGCAAACCGAAGAGCAGTAAAGGACCCTTCCTTGACCAGAAAACCAAGCAGGACTTTCTCACGCATCGATCGCCCCCCGCAATCGCTACCCTATACAGTAGTACTAGTAGGCATCCCGGAACTACCCCAAGGAAGATCCGAATCCTTCCCCTGGCTTCGAAATAAAGTGGCCCACTGGCTTAACAAGAACAGGCCCCTGCCTCCTGATTTGTCAGGGTCCATATTATTTGCAAGGAGACTTAGCTGGTTGGGCCACAGAAAAAAGGATCTTCCGGGGGATTGGGTTGTGGTAAACGTCGGGGACAGACTGGTCGTAGAATACATCTCTAAACTGGCCTTCCCAGTTTAGCGATGGCAAGATATTTACCAGGGACTTGAGCTTTTTCTACCCCCAACTTCCCTCACTCCATTCTATCAACTATAATAAGGGACATGCTAATAGACCATACTCAGAGGTCGTGGGGGAGAGATATAACATCCCAACCTTCAATTATTTTGACAAGCTCTCGGATCTGGAGGCGGTAGATTGACTTGCTGTAAGGGCTCTGACTGAACCCATAGGCCCTAGTGCTTCGGTTAATTGTTTACCCTTAGATAACTTAGAACAAAGTGGTGAAACAAACAATGAAGTACTATCAAATTCTGCACAGCCAGTTCCTGCGTGGAACACGTGGAAGTAGCCCATAAACCCAGAACAACACGGGGTGACCCTTCGCTGGGCATTCTGTTTTGGAATGTCGCGGGCCTCCGATTAAAGGCTGGAAACAATATTTGGTTAGATTTCATCCACGACTATAGTGTCTTGGGTTTACAGGAAATGTGGGCTACGGCGGAGTATCATATTCAGGGTTATAGAACTTTTTCTTCTCTAGCTTTACCATCTCCTTCTGGCAGGGCAAAGGGGGGATTGGTCATATATGTACCCAACACCCTACCACTCCAAATAATTGATTCAGTAAAATTGGAACCAAACTATCAAATACTTACTCTCCATCTAACTAGTGCTAACGATCTGGTAATGGTGAATTTTTATAACAACCTACTCACGGATGACCTAATAAGTGTAATTAAGGAAATAGGCCTCTGTCTTCACGAATTAACCACTAAGGCCCGCAAGGAGTTGACCATAGTTTGGGGTGGGGACTTCAACCAGACCCTGTGCAAGCATAGCGCCAACCTACTGTGCGGTATAGCGGACGAAAACAACGATCCGATAACCCACTTTCCTCATACTGCAGTTGGGAACATCTTGAATGAAACCCTCTGTGGCTTAGATCTTGCCATCGCTAACAATCTAGTAAACCCTCCTGCACCTATTGTTCCCACCTACAACGGTAGAGGAAGGCTTAGTATAATAGATTTTATATATATATCTGGGACAGTGGGAACGGCCCTCTTAAATTGCAAAACACATGACATCGCTGTCAGTGACCACTACCCGAACAGTATCACCTTAAAATCTCCCAAGAATTACGAGAGGCCCAATATTGAAATCTTTCTGTCCCAGAATAACCTTATAATGGACAGAGCAAACGGCTACTCACTAAGATGGGAGAAAGTGGATCCGCTGGCTATTACAAGAATTTTGGTTACAAGTTTTAGGCAGGAGTTCGCAAACTGTTTAGACCCAGTAACCACAAGTGAGGGAATACTGGTTCATTTTTCCAAATTGCTGATAGGAATTAAGGATAACCTTTTCATTAAAATGAAAACCAGTAAAATCAGCGCTAAGGGGTGGTTTGATAGTTCCTGTACAAAAGCCCATCGAAACTTGAAAGTAGCCTTAAGCAGTAAAGACAGAATGCCAAAGGAAATTGCAGTTCTTAGAAAGACTTATAACCAGGCACTAAACACCAGGAAAAACACCCTTAAACAAGAACTCTGGTCACAACTCCATAGATGGTGTACTTTAAGAGATAGTGCCGCGTTTTGGAGAGTTGTGAAGTCCCCTTTCTTATTAGTTACACCGAATAACCCCAGTATCGAAGTTGCGTTGCTGAGCAGTCGTGGGTTGAGTATTTTGAGCGGATATTCAGCCTCCCCTTAACTGCAAATCGACCAGCTTCAACTGGGCCAGAACAAATGCATTTCCCGTTGCCTATCCATATTACCCACGAGGAGGTAGAACTTGCCCTAAAAGCCAGTAAGAATGGCAAGGCGCCAGGCCCTGATGGGGTCCCAATCGATCTTTTTAAGTACAGCATGGATCTATGCTCCCCAATTCTAACCAGGGTCCTTCAAGCAACATGTTACTTTGGGCTTATTGAATCATGGTCCCAGTCAATCCTCGTCCCTATTTTTAAGAAAGGGGACCGCCAACTCCCATCTTGTTACCGTCCAATATTCCTCTTGGATTCATTGGGGAAAGTGTCAGGTCGTGTTATCTTAGAGCGCCTCCAACTCCGGGCTTCAGATAACAAAGTTCTTTCTGACCTGCAATTCGGGTTCCGGGAGGGCTTGGGAACCATCGAGCAAGCACTTAATTTGTCCTTATTGATAGGGAAATATGTAAGCGCTAAGGGAGGGGCCCTTTACATGGCATACGTCGACCTCTCCGCAGCATTTGACTGCGTCAACCACAATAAGCTGTGGACTATTTTAGCAGATATGGGTATAGAGTCCCCTCTTTTAACATTCTTGCGGGAACTATACTCAGACGCCACAGCTAAAGTCAGATATGGCACGGGGGTGAACTTACAAAGTCTTTCAAAGTAGAGCGAGGGGTAAGACAGGGTTGTGTCCTGGCCCTGTTTTTATTTAATTTGTATACTAATGGCCTGAAAAAAGCCATGCTGGCGATTAGCCAGGACCTCCCCATAATAAATAAGCGCCCAATCCCGGTCCTACTTTATGCGGACGATGCCGTAATCCTGGCCCGCACCCCCATGGAGTTACAGCGTGCTCTCACAAGATACCACACATTTATGGCTACTCTTGACCTAAAGGTGAACATTAAGAAAACCTTTGTGATGGTAGCAGGGTCGAGAACTAATAACATCAAGCCTATGTATCTCGACTCACAAAAAGTAGAGACGACTCCTGCGTATCCTTACTTGGGTATTACATTTGACCATAAAGGCTCTTGGAAGTCCGCCATAGAATCTAGAAAACTGTCCCTCACCAGAACAACTGCTGCATTATGTAAGTTCGCGAATAAACTGGGCAGGCGGCCCACTGTAGAACTATTAGAAATATACAGAGCTAAAAGCATATCAAGTGCCTTCTATGGGGCGGGGGCTTGGGGACACACCAAGGTCGAGGAGCTACAAAAAGTGGAAAACACTTTTCTACATTTCCTTTTGGCAGTGCCTCAGGGCACATCAACTTATGCTTATCATTTGGAAGTAGGCATGACTTACGTAGTAGACCTGATTCGGATCCAGCCTCTTCTTTTGTGGCACCGCATTTGGACGGCATGTGAGACTACTCTCTGCCAGTAAATCATAGAGGATTGTCTTTCCCTAGACATGGCTCTAAAGATTGGCTGGATTGCTTATGTAAGAAATTTTTTACCGACCTTGGCATGATTCAGTACTATCTTTCACCCACCTCAATAGCTGTCATCCCGAGAAAGAAGTTTAAAAAGATCTGCCTGGCCCACTTAGAATCTCTTCGACTTGTTAGTGAGGTCTCAAAAGTTACGGTCCAACACTCACTTCAGATACAAACATCTTTTCAGATCCAGCCCTATCTAACCTACAGCTTTTCGGGCTATGAGAGATTCTTGTTAACCAGGTTTAGACTGGACATCTTCCACCACTTGGTCACCTTCCCCAAGACCAACATTTGGAAAAAACCTCTTCAGACTTGTCCTTGTGACGACAGCTCACCCCAAACGACAATACATATCACACTGTTCTGTAAGTTTTACAAGGAACTGAGGCACTATTGGCTTTTGCCTATCCTCAAAGTCATGGGCTTACGTTGGTGCCGCCCAGCTTACCTGGCACTACAATTCCTAGACGCTGAACCTTTTGCCAGACTGGTAGCAATATTTCTGAAACTAGTTATTAAACCTCGGCAGAACTTGGGCTGAATTGTTAATGTCAAAACACGCTGCGGTATGCTAGCCCCTGAAACTTAGATCCGGGTGTTAGACTTTTGGATCTCAGATTGTGTCATCTCAGTACTGTTTTTTGTTTTTGAGTTCATTTGTTTAGTAGCTTGTATACGGGTGAAATCGTACATTGTGCAAAGACTTGTTTTTAGCATGTTTTTATCTGTTTTAGTCACTATCTTTTAAATCGAATTTTAACTGGAATTTTTCTATATGTACTATAATGTGCTTTTATGGTTGTTTTTCTTGCACCCGAATAAAGCTTGATTTGATTTGATTTGATTTGATTTGACTCGGACCTCTAGTGATGTGTGTTATCACGTTTATGTACAAAAAAAACCATGGCCACCAGCAGTCGAGTGGTCTTTCAGCCCCCGTTCATCCTTCATTTCCAGGATTACCATTTTCAGTTCAGGCTAGACCAGTCTTCCCATCACTTGAGCCCGAATGTTTTGACAAATTTGTCTCCAATATTGCTGTATTCTGAGCATTTCCAGATTGTGTGATAAAATTTACCCATCTCCACCTTGCATCTAAAGCAGTTAGGATCGAGGCAATGCTTCATTTTACTTAACCATGTTACACTGTAATGGACCCTGTGAAGGTGCCGGGGATGATTTAGCCAACAATCTAGGAGCCATCTTTGCCTTTATCCCATCCTCATCTCCCCATGTTCCAGGCGGCCTATCTCCCTCTCCCCCTGTTTGTTCAATGTATGCTTTGGTTCAGAAGTATGAATACCCATATATCTCTTCCCTCACAAACTTCACTCAGCATGGAGATACCAATGACATCCCATATCCAAAAGCCCTCCAGGCCTACTCTTTGTTTTAACCAGTTGCCATTCCATAACAAAGTCTTGTCTGTTGGCACTGCATGCCATTTAATCTATCTTAGGGCCTGATGCCTGGAGTCTAAGAATGTCATAGTAGCGGTACAGAGGTCTGTGAATGTATATGGACCATTTAGCAGGTTAATTGTGCCATGTTTCTCTAGTACCATCAACTATGTACCTACTGGAGGGCTGCACGATATGCAAACTACCAGTCATTAATTGGCCCAAGATTGCTGGCCCAGTAGTATATCATGACACCTGCTATCTCTAGATGCCCATCACAAGGGTTCAATACACATTTGCAAAAATAAATTTGATAGAAATCTTGATATTTCTTGTAAAGAAATGCCTCTTTGTGCATTATCATCCGCAAGGTTTTGGATTGATGCTGCTGGGGATTTTTGACTCTGAAGGTGCACTGAGTCCTGCCAAACATGCCTTACTGGCTGCCTCTGATCCTTACAACATGTATGTCTAATTAGTTGATCCCCAATTGGCATAAGTTAACTTACTTTTAAGCTCCCTAGTATATGGTAAAAGGGGTAACTATGACCTGTAAGTTGTGTCCCTCGTGGACTGCAGCACTTATTCTGCCATTACAAATGTGACAAAGCAAAGCTTGACTCTCAGTCTGCTTTTGCAGGTTGGCAGAACAATTTTTAAGCTACTAACTTGACTATGCTATTTAAACAACTGGCTAAACACAAACCTTCCTTTTTAATATTTTTAAGTTACCCCACTGAGGCAGGCCTACAGAGCCCCTAAAGGCAGGGTGCATTATATAAAACATATGAACATGTGCTTTTTCACCTTTACATGTTCTTGAAATGAAAGCCTGGCATTGTTGTTTACAACTCAGCAGTGCTAACTTTCAAATGGTTATAGAAGGGTGGGAAACCCAATATACCCTTGCAGGCTTGGGCAAATAATGTAAATTTGAACGGTGCCGGCAAGGGAATTTATTTGAAAAAGTAATTAACAGATTCCAGACTTAGATCTTAATTCTATACATTAGTCTGTTCAAGTGAAATTGATATCTGATCTCAATTGGATTTGTCTGTCTGTCAATTAGACAATATTGAATGAAGAAAACAGAACGGGAAATCTTTTTTATCAAAAAAAATTATTTTATATATATTTTTCAAGGGTACATTAAACAGTTAAAAAACTGATCATGATGGTTACAAATGAAAAAGAAATCACAAATTATTCCTATAATTCATCTGTACATAATGTCCAATCCAATCTAATCAATCAAAAAACAAGTGACTCCTATTTTTCACAAACTAAAGGTCACTTGTATAATTAATAGCAGATGGGGACATGGACACAGTAGTCGACGTTTCGGTCTTTTCGTTGTATGACTCCTTAAAACCTTCCCCAGGACAACAAGCATGAGCATATGGCAGTGACCCCTTGTTTCAAACAATGCTGTTATGACTTCAGAATTGATGTAATCAAAAATCGACTCTCTGTGGAAATCCTGATTCTCAGATTTTTTTGTGTCTCATGGACTGATCAAAAATGAGGAATTTATTTACTCGTGACCGGTCCTCTCCTTAATTCCTTCGTAATTTAGATTATCTCCTGTATTGGTTACTAATTTGCAAAGATTAATGGCCGAATTGGAATAATGAGACGCTGAGGCCTTCCGGGGGCACGGGCACGGATCCAGTTAAGGAACACGAGATCGAGCTAAATCTCCACCACGGGCCGGAATTCCCACCTTGGGCCGGAAGCTCTGCCTCTGGGCCGGAAGTTCCGCCTCTGGGCCGGAATCACCAGCCCGAGTGCGGACGTAAAGTTAGTAGTCGTAAATAGGCATGGGCTGAAAATTCGTTCTGCTCACGGAATTTGCGAATTTTTGGCAATTTTGAGGTCCGTGAATCGTGCAAAATTGCTAAACAATTCGCAATTCGCGAGTTGGCGAATTTTTTTTGCTTAGTCGCGCTTCAAAAATACAATCTCGCGTGTGCGGCGTTGACTTACCATGATTCGGAGTTCGCCGAGTTGTTTTCCTCCAGGTTTCCGGGCGCTGCGCCATTTTGGATCTGGCTGCGTGATCGCGCAAGACTTTTCGACTGCGAGTACGTCATGGAGTCCCGCCATCTTGCACTGCGAGACTTTGAGAACGCGAATATGTCATAAGGGCCCGCGATCACGCATTGCGAGAGTAAACAATAGCGAATACGCAGATGCAATGCGCAGCTGACATCCGGGGGGAGATTTGAACAGCTCGCTTTCCCGAAGTCACAAAACTTGCAATTCTGCACAATAAATCTATCGCTGGCAGCATAAACCTTCTGAAAATGATGATTTGGATCAGAATAACTCCTCAGATTGACATTTGGCTGAATGTTTTTGTGCAATGAGTCCATTTTGGGGGGGGGGTGGGAGGAACTAAGTGCCCCAGAGTCTCCAACTTCCTGTTCCTGTCCAGCAGGCTCCTCCCAGTGCTTTGTCCATGTCCTGGTCACTTTTCATTTGGATCTGGAAATGGAAGGATTACTCTTTGTGGATGCTGCTGGATATTTGTATTTGAAGACTTTTTGTTTGGATCACTTTTGGATTTGAGATTTTACAAGTAAGTTGGTGTTGTTTGTTTGGGGCATTGCAGTTGCTGCAACTACAATTTATAAACTTTTTCACAAGTTTAAAAACAATATATTGTGGGTAGCCACAGTATCTAGTAGGCCCGGGGTTAGTCATGAGTGCATGATACAACTGTTTGTGTGAGTTTTGGTGAATTTAAACATCATTTAGGGCATGAATGGCATTGGATTGGGAAGATTTTTGTGTTTATTTCGATTTTTGGGGTGTTGTTGGGGCCTGGTCCAGGGCCTCGCCATGTGGGTGGGAGCAATTTTGATGCCTGGTCCAGGGCCTGGCCATGTGGGTGGTGGTCTAGGGGCCATTTTGAAGCCAGGCAGTGGCCTTTGTGCCATAGGCCTGCACCCAGTCTGCCTTGCTTTCTTCCATTATTCCCAGAGGTACTCAGTGGTGCATGGACCAAATCTTTCTGTGGGGTCTCTTGCATTTAAACATCATTTAGGGCATGGATGGCATTGGATTGGGGTGATTTTTGTGTGTAATTCGATTTTTAGATGTTGTTGGGGCCTGGTCCGGGGCCTGACCATGTGGGTGGGGGACATTTTAAGGCCTGTTCCAGGGCCTGGCCCTGTGGGTGGGGGTCTAGGGGACATTTTGAAGCCAGGCAGTGTGCTTTGTGCCATAGGCCTGCACCCAGTCTGCCTTGCATTCATCCATTATGCCCAGGGGTACTCAGTGATGCATGGACCAAGTATTTCTGTTGGGTCTCTTGAATTTAAACATCATTTAGGGCATGGATGGCATTGGATTGGGGTGATTTCTGTGTGTATTTTGATTTTTGGGGTTTTGTTGGGGCCTGGTCGAGGGCCTGACCATGTGGGTGGGGGCCATTTTGAGGCCTGGTCCAGGGCCTGGCCATGTGGGTGGGGGTCTAGGGGCCATTTTGAAGTCAGGCAGTGTGCTTTGTGTCATAGGCCTGCACCCAGTCTGCCTTGTTTTCGTCCATTATGCCCAGGGGTACTCAGTGGTGCATGGACCAAGTATTTCTGTGGGGTCTCTTGAATTTAAACATCATTTAGGGCATGGATGGCATTGGATTGGGGTGATTTTTGTGTGCATTTCGATTTTGTGGGTGTTGTTGGGGCCTGGTCCAGGGCCTGGCCATGTGGGTGGGGGGCATAGTGAGGCCAGGCAGTTTTTACCATAGGCCGGCAAGCTTGCGGGCCAGTAGGCCTAGGGTTATGAATAGGTGCATGAAACAACTCTCTCTGTGTGGTCTCTCTTCTATCAATTTAAAAAAACATTTTTGATTAGAATTGCAATTTTTATTTTGGGTCATTTCGTTTTTGGGTGTGTTGTGTTAATAATAATAAATACCTAGTTGCAATAGTATTAATCGAAGCACGACATATGCAACATTTATTTAACTGATGTTCCTCTGGCTTCTTTGCTTTTAGGTGCACAAAGACTGAGAACCATGAATCATCCTCATCCTCATCACTTTTAGGAGTGCCAGGAAGAAGTCCTGCTGCAGTGTGTGCACAACATCACGTGATGTCACGTGTGGCCACAGACAACTCTGCAACTCGTGCAACTGCGTCCTGCTGTTCTGACATCTGAAGAAGATGGGCTCAAAGAAAGGTGGCCGTAGCTCCTCTACCAAGAAAGTTGCCAGTGCCACTGCCAGTAAGAAGGAACAGAAGAAGCAAGTGGGGCCACTTACCAAGGAGACTGGTGTGCCGACCGCCAATTATTTTGGGAAAAAAAAACTACGCCTGCAGCAGCGGTGTCCGCCGGGGACCAAGCTGGGAGTAGCAACTCCGCTTCATTAATCTCAGTGCCACCACGCCAAGTTAGGTCCAAGCCCATGAGTGCTGCAGAGGAAGCCACTTTAATTGCTCTTTCACCATCGACCAGTGATGTTGGCGTTGACTCATCGCAAAGTAGCATCCAATCAACGCAGGGTGTATCTGACGAGTGTTCAACCACAGCTGCAACGACAACCACAGGTGCAACAAGGAGAGGCGGAAGGAGAGGTGCAAGGAGAGGCGCAAAGAGAGGCGCAAGGAGAGGCACAAGCAGAGGCACAAGGAGATTCACAAGGAGAGGCACAACTGCCCACAATACTTGTTCCTCCAAAAGTAGCGGCACATCAGGAAATCGAGATTCATGTGGAGGTATCAGCCGAGCAAGCCAATCCTGATGATCCGTTGTCTTCCAGATCCCCAGCAAGGAAAAGGAGGGCTAGTACAACTTCTTCTTCAAGCCCCCTTCCTTCTGATGATCTAGATCTTGATTGGCACCCACCAATTCAGTCTGAGAGGGAGGCATGCCATGATCCGACAAAGCTAGGTAAAAGGAAGGTTCCCGCAAGGCTTTCAGTTATGGGTCATGATGAGTCTGACAAAGAAGAAGTGGAAGTGGTGTATTCTGCTGCTGATGTAGAGTCTGGCGATGACGACCCAGTCATCACAGTCGTCACTCCAGCCCCAGCGGGTATGCAGCAGACAGACATTTTTACCCTATCCCGAAATGCTGCGCGGGATGTGGGCGGCATGGCACTGGTACCACCACCAACAAAGGTAACTACTACACCAACACGACCTACAGCTTCCATATTTTCTCTTCGGAAGGGCCGGCAGGGACCTCCATCCAGCACAACCTCAAGTATTGGTGCTGTAAGTGCACAACTGAGTCAAATTCCACCACGCCCATCCTCCACTTCATCTGGCATTGAAAGTGGCACCTACACCACCACCAGAAATCTCAACTTCCCAGTTTGGGACTTCTTCAGTATTAGCAAAAAGGCGGAAAACCACGTTATTTGTTTGATTTGTAAACAAGTAGTTAGTCGGGGTAAGCTTGGTACCAACTATGGTACCGGAGGCCAGAGAGGTCATCTCCAAAAAGACCACAGCATCCAGTGGGAGGCGCACCTAAGTAACATCCGGAAAGTCAAAAGTACAAATCCAAATGTAGCCATTGATTTTGCATCTGATGATGAGGAGCTGATCATGCAGGGGGGGGGTGAATAAGCGAGAGACATTTTTTCTGGTACACACAGTACCCCTGGCAGAAGCACTGCAGTGGTAGCGCCCACACCCTCTACCCCAGCAACATCTAGGAGGCACAGTAAGAGTCTGGTAGAGACACCAATGCGAAAAAGTACATCAATGAGCCTAACTGGGTTGAAGAAGTCTGGATCATCATCACATATGAAAACAGTCCAGACCACCATTAAAAGCATGTTTTGGTCGGAGGCGCCATTTGAACGCAACCACCCAACGGCACGTCTGTATAATGCAATGCTGGCTAAAATGTTAGTGCTGGACCTTCTCCCTTTGTCTTTCGTGGAAGGTGTGGCTTTTCTAGAATTTGTGGCAACAGTCTGCCCTAAATGGAAGGTTCCTAGCCGGTCCTATTTTTCCAGAGTTGCGGTTCCAGCACTACATCAAGATGTGCTGGACGTGATTGGGGCAGCTTTGCAGAAGAGTGCTATTCACACTATCCACCTGACAACAGCCATGTGTACCAGTTGCCAAGCCGTTGATTACATGTGCATCACTGCATACTGGGTCTCTTTTGCTGGTGTTAGAGAGAAGATAGCTGCAGGTGTTGGCAGTGTCACAATTTTTCAAGCTACTCGGGAACATGAAACAGTAGCCATGTTTGCCATGGAGAAATCTCATACTGCAGTAAACATTTTGGAGGAGTTTAACAGTAAGGTCTTTCAATGGCTGCAGCCAAGAAGGCGCATGATTGGTTATGTTTCCACAGAAAATGGCAGTAAGATAATTAAGGCCATGGCTGATAGTGGCTATTTCAGAGTGCCGTGTTTGGCGCACAGCATTAACATTATTGTTCAAGATTTCTTGAAAAAAGAAAACGCAGTCAGCAAGTTACTGACCACCAACCGAAGAATCTGCACACATTTCAGACATTCTTTTAAGGCCCGGAAGCAGCTGAAGATCATTCAACGTGACCGTAGAGTGCCAGTCAGAGGACTCACCCAGGAGGTGTCAACACGTTGGAACTCAACCTTCTACATGCTTGAGCGTCTGTTTGAGCAGTGCTTGTTAATCAATGTGGAGAAGTGTGGCTCAATGGTTAGAGCGGCAGACCCTGATGCAGAGGTCTAGCCCGGGACCAGGGTTCAATTCCCCGCCTCGGCGGGTCTTGGGCTCAAAAGTCCACGGACCTGATAATTCTCGCCTCGGTGCCTATTCCAATCATGGAGTCCCACTCTGCAACTCTGGGCAATAGCTTGCTTAATCTCCACAACGGCCCCCACAACGCTAAGGATGCCTGGCCTCCACCTTGGGGGTGCCCAGGAGTGGACACCTCACAGGGAAAGCCAGGATGGGTTCCACAGCGGTATTCGTAGAAGCGCCTTGAGACCCTTGCGGGTGAGTAGTGCGCTATACAAGTATCAATTTACAATTTACATAATGAGTATGTCTTTCATGCACGGGGTGCTTCTATGAAAGACATGAGGCTTGAGGTGGAGGAATAGGACCTAGTTAAAAGCTTGACAGACATGCTTCGTCCTTTTGAGGTCTTCACGCGTAAAGTCAGCAGGGAGGACTGTACTCTGGGCTAAGCTATCCCATTGTTGCGCATGCTAGAGCACCAACTGAAGGAGGTGTCTTCAACGTTCCGAGTGGATGCTGAAAAACAAGACGCATATCAGTTGGCGGAGAGCTTATTAAGCCGCCTAGTTGACAATGCAAGGTTTAAAGCAATACATTCAGAACAACATTACATTTGTGCCACTATTTTGGGTCCACGGTACAAAAAGGCTCTGGCCAGCAATACATTAATTCCTTTTTCTGAAGCAGATGTTTCCAAGTACAAACATTGACTAGCTCTGTCGGCCAGCCACTCGGTTTGAAAAAGAGCGGCAGGAAATTGAAGGAACCACCACAAGTACTACTGAAGCAGCAGGCCATCCGGCGTCAAGGTCCACTACTGTGGCCGAAGGCAGTCACTTTCCCTCAGAGCCGTTACCGACACCAGCAACCGTATCATCATCACCTGCACAAGGCCCAGCCATAATATTGTCGGAAGCGGATTGGATAACTCATCAAGGGTTTGCTCTTTTCAGTGTTGATGCAAAGGCAACAGATGGTACGCAAAGTGGAGCACCCCTCGAGGACCTTGAGTGGATGGTGCAGGCCTATCTGGATGACCCAACAGAGGTCTTCTTTGATCAGAACCCATTGGTGTATTGGTATGGGAAAAGGCCTCAATGGCCACTGATCACCAAGCTGGCTATAAATTATTTGGCTTGCCCACTCACAAGCGTGTCTTCTGAACGTGTTTTCAGTGCTGCTGGTGACATTGTAACTTCAAAAAGGACCCGCCTCTCGCCCAAAAATGTGAAGAGGTTAACAATGATCAAGATGAATCAGCACTTCATACCACCAGATTACAAAATACATGAATCCACGCAGGAAGAAGAGGACACCGACTTAGGTGACTGAAGTTCTTCTCTGTTAGCTGACCTACTCCTGTCTCAATTCACAGAGTTTGAGGACGACCTCTACTTCCCTGACACCTAGGCTTGAAATACTTACTTTTTTTCCCCGTCCTTATTCACTTTTATTTCTGTGTGTCTTTCTTTGTTTTGCAACTTTTAGCACAACAAAACTCTAATCACAACAAATCCATCAGCAGGACTGTCTTCGTCTTATTTCCATATTGAAGGTGCCACTGTCTGCATTCCTGTAGTTCACAAGTTCACAACTCAGTCATGCTCCTCTATCCTCCTCCTCCAGACTCCCCCTATCCATTTCCCTCAAGGTAGATTGCTGGACTACGCAGAATCAAGAAACTGTTGCTTCGTAGACGAGTCCCCTCAAAAAAAGTGGGACTGGAATGACTGACTATGACTGTTACTTCTGAAATTGACATGAGAGGCTGCCCTGTGGCCCTTCACTTAAGAATAAGATGCTGACAAAAAGTGGAACAGGTAATGAATGATGAGATGGCATGCAGTAGACAACCCTGGCTGTCTGGCTCTGAAGAAAACAATTGCTGTTTGTTTGTTGTGCATGAAATGAATCCTATGTGTTCTGTTAATATTTAATCTTTTAAACAATAAATGTAACTCAAGTCTACTCTGTTTACCTTGTTTAATGCAAATTGTACTTCTACTGCAGGGGCCACTACGTTGCATGATTTTTTAATAAAAAATGTCCTTGGACTCACTGTGTGTAGACTGTGACTGCTTGAACAACATTGAGTTTGCCAACACCATGATGATTGATGATGAGTCATGATGACCAAAGTTACATAATATCATTACAGTCACTCACTGGGATGGATGGATCATCATCGTCGATTTACAGACGAACTATGGCCATTTCGTAAGTAGCAAACAGGTAAACAAGTCAAGAACAACCACAGCAGAACTACATGTCTGTCTAGTCATGGTATGGAGTGGTCGAGCCAGTGTAGTGTTATGCCAGAGTCCAGACAGCGGTTCATGTAAAATTGTGGCTATGTGGCTTGCTGTATAAAATTAGATCTGCTTTGTCTGTCTGTGTCAAAGAGGTATGCTACATGGAGGTTGGTTCACTCAGTGGTGCCTGCCTTGACCGTCTGGATGGCCCTGGCCTGCTGTGTGCTAATTATTATCCTGGAAAGAGAGACTCAGAGTAGGCACTTTAGAAATGATGCATGTATGTAATACTGTCGCCTCTGAAAGTGAAAGTGTTATTTTTGCACTACACACAGTACCTTATATTTTTCCTCCGGGGTGTTTTAATATCCCTTTCTGTTTTTCCATCGACAATTACAGGCTGGCACTTACCATGTGTGATGGGAAAAACATTAACTCAGGCTTACCGTAGCAATCCGCAATTCCGCATCCGCCAGGCAGGCAGTGGACAGTGAAGTCACCAAGATTGATTGACGGAGCGCCTGATGGAATGGAGGAGTACCGCAAATAAGAGGAATGGCTGTATGCATGCAACTTCCCAAATTGACCAGGACAACTACAACATACAGTTACAGTATCCACTTCACTTGTCCTTATCTTTTAAATAATGTTATTGTTGTGAACTTCTATGAGTGCGACTCTGTGCGTTTGCTCTGCTTCAAATTCATCCCTACAGCTATTTGATAAGTTTCTTTGCTATTTTTAAAACTAATATAATGGACTACTAAGTGTTTATTCTCTCTGAGGGCAGATAGGCAAGTGAAATTGCGTAATTACTGCAGCCCTGTACTGTCTAATTGTTTAGTACTAGTTAGTAACTTGTAGTAAGTACTACATTTCAGTAACCTAACCATCCATTTAGCAAACAACTTCATGCATGCACTTCCTTTATGTCCCTTAAAAGATTTATGGATATCTTCGTATCTTCGTATCCAAAGATTTGTTTTACTTCATTTGTTGTTTGTCCATGCTGTGGTTTTTATTCTCTCTACAAAAAACTTTCCCAAAAACCCCCATTCCCATCCATTTTTCAAACCCTAACCCTCTTCCCCCAGGCTGTGTGGTTTTCATTAAGGTGTGACTAAATGACACCAATAATTCCACTCGCTTGCTGGGGAGGATAAGGTCAAAAGCAACAGAAAATCAATTTCAAGGCAGGTCAAGGAATCCGAGCATATATTCTTATTCTGCTTGACACACACCCATGAGTATTTGCAAATCAATTCAGAATTTCATGTCCCCCATCGAGTGGATTCATCATCAACAACATCCTCCTAGACTTGACGAAAGCTTACGCTGCTGTGTCCTTCAGTACTAGTTCTTGTAGTAGCCATAATCCACGCAACTAGTAGTTAACTTTTGATTGAATACTTTAGCATTGCTTAGGCTACAATTTATGGCACTGTTCTTGTGTACTGTACTATCGTACTGTTATAATGCTCCTCTCAGGCCACTCAATGTTTCATTTCCTTTTTTTCCAGATGCTGCTACTGCCAGTGTGTACCACTACTACTACCACCACAACGATGCCATTTCATCCGTCCAGGATTCCATAGCCAACCTTAATTGCTATTTGCCATGCAGCCAGCCCTGTGCCTGGCCCTATTCTCAAACACGAATCACAGGTAAGATAAGCATTTTGGGGGAGGAAGAATAATGGAGTAGGAGGAGAGGAGAGACTGACGGTAGTACTAGTAAAGTAGTAGGACAATTGAATTCACTAACTCTGTCAGTGGCACTTTTGTACAAATTTGGGTGTTTACTTAGACAATTTGAATCAACCAGCCAATTAAGTGTCAGGAAAACAAACGTACAGTTAACCCCCCCCCCTGCCTTCCCCCCAAAACAGTAAAAACACATATGCTATGTTTAAGTGGAAAATAAATAATTATTTCGACCCTAACAAAAATAAACTATCCCACAAGACCCAACCCACCCCCCTCCCTAACCCCAACCAATGTCAATGAAATGTCCTGAAACGCCCAATTCCCACCGCCCCACTTTGGCTGGCGGTGTCCTGTGGCCAGGTGGTCACGCAGCTCTCTCCGGAGGGACTTGAGCAGGACTTTCTGCCTCTCCACCTCCTGCTCAAGGTAGGCCGCTCGCAGGGTAAGGCGGTGCACAAGCACCTTGCAGGTACTGTGGGGGGCAGCTGATGTTTCGCTGCTCAGCGGCGGCGGGTGGCTGCCGGACCACGGCACCGTACCGCTGGAGGATTGCACTGGCTGTATGACCCAGGGGCAGTGGAGGAGGATGCAGCTGTTGTTGTTGACTGAGAGTCATCTTCCTTCTCCTGAGCCACCAGCCGCCGATATTCGGCGACAATTGCCTCCAGCTTCCATCGCCTGGCCCGGATAGCCAACTCCTTCCTTGATAGTTCAAAAGGAGTATCTATATGAAGAAAGAAAATATACTGTAACCAATACTCTTTAAGATTAACACAAAATAATTCAACAGAAAGTTGTGTCACAGTAGCACTAGCAACTTGCAAGCACAGTACATAATATTTGTGGCATGTATCTATCTAACCTCCCACTTTGTCGGCCTCTGCTCTAACATTAGTGGGAGTTCCAGGAGTTCTACTAACACTATAGACTCACTACATTAGACTCAGACAGTACACCAGTCTTCTTCTTCTCTCTTGTTTAGCGAAATTAGTACATAAACTTGTGGAAGCCGGCATAATCCCAGGGCAGTCAGCTTGCACCCAAGAAAAACAGACGCAAGCCATGATGACGCAGACTCCCATTACTGTTACCAGTACATGCAGGTGGAGAAGCTCTTACTTTTCTATTACGGGTGGCAGTGGCCTTACTCTGTTACAAGGGCTACTGCTCAATTAATTTAACTTTCACCCTGCCCTGCCCCTGACTACTACAAAAGGAAAATGAAGAAGATAATATGGTCATCTATCCCTTCACATGATATTTGCTTATATAAGGGATGACTTTGGGTGCTTTGTTTTTATTGATTGAGTGAACACCAATAGGCCACACATGAATGACAGAGTTGGAAAAAAATTATTAACATAGGTAGTGAGTGGTCCCCGTAATCGCCGGAGGAAGGCACTTGTGACTTGACTTGATAATGTGAACTATACAATATAGATACACAATATATGCTGTGCTTGTAAACGACTGTTAGTCAAAGGAGTATTCTGAAAAATTACAACTTCTACTTTCCTCGGCTTTGCTACTCTGGCACGGACGTGCGGTGTTACATGCTCTTCAAACTAACACTCTTCATCCAGTGACCGTCTACTCTGTCTACTCTACATACACCTATGCTATCTATGAGGAAGATACCTTCCAGGCATCCATCCATTCAAAGTAAATGTTAATCATTCTTCTTAATGTCTCAACTGGACAAACCTTACTTTTTCTCACCCAAAAACACCCTTTTGATTTTATTTTGTAAACTGCCACCCATGCATCCATGCTTGGCTTGCATTTGAATTTGACCCAAAGGATATATTGCGCACACATATAGTTTCTATTTCACCTACCCAGGCAGTCCTCTTTTCTTTCTCCTTCCACCCATCCTTGCTTCAACCGGCCATGCATCAGATTCCTGCCAGCCACCTCTGCCTGCATTAAAAAACAAGTATCATTCTTTGCCAGTCATTAATTTAACTCGCTCGTCCTTCCTCCTTCCTTACACCATTCTTTCCCTTTTCGTTCATCCCATCCATCAAGTTAATCTCTGATCTGACTTGGCTTCTCGATAAAACTTTCACAGCTGAGTTGAAGTCAAATTTGGAGGAGGCCATTGGTTACTCGTCAACTCCCATCGCTATTGCTAATGCGAAGTCAAGGGTGACTGTCTTCTACCTGGTTGACAAAAACTTAGTTCTAAATTTGTAAGTCTTCTTAACAGTAAAGTGTACTTGTACTGTACAACATACACCCCTGCAGCGAGCCTACTCTGCAATCTCAATACGTAAGGAATATAATAGCTTACCACTGCCCGCCACTACCGAGGCATCCCCCACAGCAGTTCCTGCGGCCACTGGTGGCACCGCATCCACCCCTGGAGTAACCACCTCCGCGCTGGCCCCGGCACTGGTATTTGTCTGTGCCGATGGTGTTCCGCCTAGAAAAAACATTTCATATTTTTAGATGCCATATACACCGCTCCCTATTTTGTCCAGGAATGAAAAAAAATGTTACTACATAAAGAAATTTAATTATTTGTGACTCTCTAGCCTAAACTAAAAATTTGTGTGTGTTTTGATTTATGCTTAGCCATAACATGCTACACTTTTTGGCACAACTGATGAATGCTTGCTTTTTAACGCGCACCTTTTTTCTCATAACAGACAGAAGATTCCCTTCTAGGAACAAGAGCAATATGTTACTCATCATCACCACCACCACCAGATCTTTCAGTTCCAACCAGGTGAGGGGTCTCCCACAATTAATGTGTAAATCAGCCACTGTTCAGTTTTCATGAGTTGATAGTTTCTGCAAAGGGTTTTAGGGTAGCAGGTGAATGGCGCTCATACAGGTAACCTTATCCGATGAGGATGTGTATAAAGTGGGAGTATGTGGTGCTGCCAGGTCAGAGGTGGACCCAAAACCCCTGAGACAAGAGACAGAGCAAAGCTCTTAACTCAATACAAATTAATACAGTCCTGGGCACACATGTATGATCAAAGGTAATAAATACAATTGTAGAAAATGATGTGGTCGACACCGGTTGATTTTCTTATAAGGGTTGATTATGAAGATTCTCATGTAAAAGCAACACCGGTGTCGACCACATCATTTTCTACAATTGTATTTATTACCTTTGATCATACATGTGTGTCCAGGACTGTATCAGTTTTCATGAGTTCACCGTTTCTCTTCTATGAAGTTGATTTTAATAAATAACTTGAAAATTAATATACAGAGTACACACAGAGCTAGTTGTTTTACTTTTAATAAAGCTTTAAAACTTACAAAGACTCTGTGGTTTTTGGTCATGAGTGAATGAGCGAAAGGGTTTGCAATTGACAAGCATGATTCCGTGACTCTGAGAGGTCGGGACTCTGACTCCGTAGTCTTATGTTCTGGGTTGTATAATCATTGGGGATCATCGCTGCATCCGGGAGTTAAATAACGACTCTGACACACTAGCTAGTCAGCAAGGAGATTGGAGGATCAACTTCTGTTACGACTGAGGTATGTGGAAAATCTAACTGCGCTTATTATCACCAATGCCCTATTTCTTGTCCTTAGTTCTGTATGTGCAGAATAGTCCCTGCACCAGTAGTAGTATGTCCTCCTATCCAATCAAAAAGTAAACTAGTATCTTATTCTTGGTGGCCATTGACATTTTATTGTTGGGAATTGTCAAAGCATAAACATTAAGAAGACTTCAATAGACATTATGGACAACCCAGAAGACTGCACTCAGTGCCTAGAGCTATTGCTGAATAGGAGTTTTGTTTAACACATTGTGCAAGCTTAGCTAGGTACACAGACAGACTAGTAATAATAAATAGTAGTAGCACAGAGAGTCATAGTAGAGGCAGTATAAGAATTCGGAAACAGTCTACAAGAAGATCAAAGACGATTTAGGAAAAAATAGAATTATGATGAACGTTTGGAATAAATAGGTGCTTTAAAAGTTAGGGAAGTATAAATATTAATATTAACAGGAAAACTTACTGGGGCCAGGATAAGAGGGGCCCTCGGTGGACCGATCATGGCCTTCCTGCTCCGCCGGCGCCGCCACGGCCACCTCTGTCCTCTTGCCCCTGGGAGGAGCTGATGTACATGAAAGAAAGACACAAACATGGATGATTGTTGTCAACGAAATCAAACATTTAAAAAAAACAATAACAAATTATTTCGGGGAAATAAACAACAATTGCACTAAATTTATTGACCTATCTGATGTGGTCTACTAGGATATTAGTATTGCTGGATTCGCGGACCGTCTGCTTGGAAAGTTATCTAACTCACTTAACCAACTACAAAAAGGTTCTACTAGGACTGGCAGCACTCAGCAGCACGCGAAGTGACAGACACAGTCCGTCATGATTGCAGACCACTAAAATATTTCCTACTAAATAACAAGTCATAATATACTTATCCTATCAATCCACCACCACTATCTCTTCTTAATTGCAGGAGTACAAAGGAAGGACTGGACTTGAGTCTCTAGTCTCTCTAGCATTACGCAGTTCTGTAAAGTACACTCATACATAATCACTCAGGCCAAATGAGCACAACATTGAAAACAAGTAAGCATAGTAGCATAGTAGCACCGCCACTGACTGGGCAGGCGAGCACCTGCAATCACAGAAGCTTTTGAAACATAATTTACCTGCAATGTAATTGGCAGCATTCTTGCTCTTCGGAAAAAACATATATTTGCAATATTACACAGAGCAGAAGAAAACAAAGTAGTTATTAAATAGCTACTAGTACTCACCAAGCCCCGGGATCTCGATGCCAAGCAGGTCGAGCAGGCCTTGTTCCCTGTCCAGTATGTCGGACCACCGGTGCGTCACCTGGTTGTAGGTGCGCTGGACCCCTGACTCCAGATACATGGCCCGGCACACCATACCCCATAGTTGGCAACGCTCCCGGAGGCCGTACCCGGTACCGGGCCTGCCGCCTGCTGCAACGATCTTGGGGAAGTGGCGCTGCACAAAGAAGACCAGTGCGGCCACCGCGCTGAACATCCCCCTGGGACTTACAGACTCCCCCCTTAAACGCCTGCAAGGGAGCCGGCTGCGGGGTGCGGGACTCTTCCCCTTGGACTTGCCGGCTTCCTTTGCCATGGTCCTGTGTTAAAGAAAGGAAACATAGGAAAGAATAGAGAAAAACAAGTAAATAAAAGAAAAGAGAGAGCTAAAAAAAAAGTAGTTATTAAAATAACAAAAAGTAGAAAAAAACACAAAATATAGATGTACAAAAATAGAGAGATAGATAATGAGTAAAAAAGATTTTAAAAAAGTTCAAACAAACAAAGGATTACAAAGATTGAAGCAGGATAGAAACGGCATGCCCAGAACCATAGCAATGAATGAAAAACAAGATCGCCGCGCCCATTGCAACCACGTGGGTAAGTTTGCGCGATATTTTCCCAGAGAGCACACATAAACGGACACGAACACGCAATTGCGCCCCGGGAACAGGAAATGCACAACGCAAGCATGCAACTAGCGCCCGGAAACGGAAATACGCAACGCGAACAGTGAAAACAAGATGGTCGCGCCCATATACGACCGCATGGGTAACTTCGCGGTAGCCGCAGTGAAAAAAAATCCAGCAAACTCGCAAAACTTTGCGTATTTTGCTGACCGCGAATACGCTTTTGCGTGAATTCGCGCAGCGCGAATTCGCAAAATTCGCCCATACTTTGTCGTAAATCCATTATGTGAATACCAAAATTAGTAAGTGCATTCTGAGAATACCAAAAGTAGTAAATGCATTCTGTGAATACCAAAAGTAGTAAGTTTAGGATTTTGTCTTAAGTTAATTCTGTGAATCGGGCCCTAACTGTCTAAATTGTACTGACACCAAATCAGAGGAGTTAATAAATGCTAAGTCAGGGATAACCCCGGTTGAGGCTGTCCTGGGATCCCTGAGATTCATCTAATTTGGTGTCCCCGTTTTTACAACTATAGTCCTGTCTGCCGCACAAGGGGTTTAGTAAACCTGAGTTAATTTCTTCAGGTAAAAAAGATTTAGGAAATATTTGTAGTGTGGGTTGACTCTGGGCAATAGTAGGTTCTAGCATTTCTACCATACTTGACCAATTCCGTGTATCAACAACATGATCTTTGGGCAAAGGCCCTGACCCCTGGGGTTCATTATCCAGTTTTATCGCACATTCCTTATTGATGTCTACCAAATCCGATTTTATTATACCATTTGGTTTGAGAACATCAATATTATTACCATTTAGAGGTCCCTGATCACTATCCCTCATAGGCAACGGCAGTGCAATCGAAGACCTGAGTAGTGAATTGCTTAACAGCTGGTTTAAATAAAGGGCAATAATCCTTGGGCTTTGCTGCTAAGGCAACTGCACTTCTGGCCTTATTCTGCTCTTTCCGCAGCCTTTTCCTTGAACGTTTAGATAACGGAGGACAATCATTTATACCTTCCCCTGGGCTTATACTAAGGGGTTTGGCTGTGGAAAGTGGCTTGCCTTTCTTAGGTCAATTGGAGACCTGGCCATCCTCTACATGTCCATCTAGACACTTACTGACCACGGACTCCCCGTCTACCTCCTTTCACAGACCCGAATTATCACAACCCACATTCGCCTCAACATCTTGCAGCTTCTTATTTTCAAAATATACACTATCATCCCCTTCCTTTGTACAAACCAATTTTTTATCCAAAACCAATTTCCCTGCTGTTTTTTAAACTTCTTTCACAAGAGAGCCTAAAATATCCGGGAGCTCAGAAATTTTGTCCACATATGAGAACATGTACATCTTATCAATTGGTCATTAACCTCAGCCTGGGCCTTAACCACCAAACCTGTCAGGTTTTGTAATTTCAAGTCAATACCGGCCACATAGACTGCTAAAGTATTTAACAAATCAACCTGAATTTCTAGTTTATTTGAATGGAAGTCGAGTGCACCTGTTATAACATTCATGGTATTAAGCAAACCTTTCTATACAACCATGTCAGCTGTATTTTAGTTTTTAGTAACATGACCATTGACATTGGCTAAAACATCATATTTATCCAAAAATGAAAGATCTGCAGGGCTCAGTGAGTTATCAGGCTGACCTAGGATAGGATCTGCAGCATTCAATGAAATACCAACTTGTCTAAGGATCTGAACACCCTGAAGATTGTTTATATTATCCATTTTTACCAGAATTAAAATTACCCGGCCATCCAGTAACTGGACCGGTACCTGATCATCATGCATTTCTCTGAACCAAATATACTTAACATATTCTTATCATGTATTATCTCTACAAATCGGCATTCCTAGATTCTCACCTTTTTTATCAGCCCCAAACACGGGCATCCCAGTTATCAAAAGGTCTTGGGACACTTTGTTAACCTGCACATCCCCCATACAGATAACAGATGCATCACTTACATTTAGGGGCATAGTGCAGCTTTATAAGTCCAAAGAAATGACCCCTGACTGATCAACCTTTACACCAGGCAGCGTCTTCCAGTGAAACTCCTCCTTTATGTACTCATTAGTTACAGTCATTAGTTAGTCATTAGTTGGGGCAGCATGAACTTGGGCATTGACAATCATTTTGTGTGTTAATTTTTTCGCCACAGAACATCTTGGCTTAATTGAACTTGTTGTGTTGATTGTATAGGGCTGAGTACTTGATTTCCACTGACTGTCAGCTACTCGGAAAGTATAGAGACCTCAAATTCTGCGTGGTCTTTATTCACAGTTTCCAATATGAGGGGTGAATTGACATCACCATTACTCTAATTTTTGACGACACCCTTCTGCATAAAGAAATCCTTAATTCTAAGCTGGGAATGGTTGGGCCCTCCTCCTATAGAGGATGGGGTACTAATTAGCCCCATACCCTTACTAGGAGCCCCCGGGCTTGAGTTTGGGCTTAACCCAGGGGCATATTACCAAGCAATAGCGATAATTATCGCTATTGCTTGGTTAGAGACAAAATTTTACCGCTGAGCTGCGGCGATTTTTATCGCAGATAAACCTTGGTATTACCAAGGTTAATCGCAAATGCGATAAAAAACGTCCGCAATGCATGAATATCGCTGAAAAGTCAGCGATATTCATGCATTACCAAGCTAATGCTCTTAGCCATGTTATCCACCTCCCATTGGATAACATGGCTAAGAACTGCTCAGGGCAGGTGTTAGCTTTTGGAGATATTCACGCTTAGCGCGAATATCTCCAAAAGTTGGTAATAGGAGATAGCGATGTTAGCGACTGTTTCCAGTCGCTAACATCTTGGCACGCCCACTTTGCATGTCATTAGTGATAAATATCACTGACATGCAAAGTGGGGCCCAAGATGGTCGCTATCTCCTACTAGCTGTTGCTAACTGGTGTTAGCGACAGCTAGGTAATAGGGAGATAATTTTATCTCCGCTTTCTTGGCTTTTAAAGCCAAAAAAGCGGAGATAAACTCCCTTGATAATATGCCCCCCAGTTCTTTCCGGTACACTCTCGTCGCCTGTCTCAATCACCTATTGGGGATTTCTTTTTTTAGAGTGGGTTAGTTTTTTCCTAGCCGCTCTTTGCCTTTTTTGTAGGTGTTCTTGAAAGGACAGTTGCACTTGACTCCTCACACGCCCTGTTCTCATAGTGCAATTTCAAGTTGTCAAAGAGCGCACAACAGAACCTTGAAGAGGTTCCCGATTTCCGGCCAGCTCCCCTGTCTGCAGCTACACCACTTGAAGACTAAAATTCCCAAAGTTCCTCTCTCAATTCTGTGGCCTCCCCTCTTCTGTATCTGTATAGCTTATAAGCGAGTAATAATGCTGGTAGTAATTGAAATAAGCATATCAGATAAATCATTTTAAAATCTTTCTTCTACCTGTGCTTAGCTTTTCAAACAGAACATTTGCATCTCACGCTGGTTAATGCTGAGGTCATATTTCTAAATCATATCACATTGGAAGATGGCCCCTCCGTAATGCAAAGTGGGTTTTTCCAGCTGGATACCTGTTTGGTGTCACGAGTGTCAGCTGCTCCTCAATAGTACGACGCCTGTACTGAGCTCCTCTGCACTCCTCTGATGCGTGTCTCTCTGCGGTACAAAAGGGGGAGGTGGTGATGGACGGAGCATCAGAACCAATCAAACACTCACACCCAGTCAAAAGATCTGGGTTTGATCCATCACCGTTCTTTAGCCCACTCTGCCAACCCAGTTCAGACATGGCTATATGCAAATCAGTCTGACCCTGTGCCTCATGGGAACAGTCCAGCCCGAACTGCCAAGCCATGCCTTCCCTGGATCGGAAACAAACTTCCAGAAACCGGTCCTCGGAAGCTTGTTTCCGGTCCAGGGAAGGCATGGCTTGGCAGTTCGGGCTGTACTGTTCCCATGAGGCACAGGGTCAGACTGATTTGCATATAGCCATGTCTGAACTGGGGTGGCAGAGTGGGCTAAAGAACGGTGATGGATCAAACCCAGATCTTTTGACAGGGTGTGAGTGTTTGATTGGTTCGGATGCTCCGTCCATCACCACCCCCCCTTTTGTACCGCTTTTGGCCACCATAAGTGTGGCAGGGTATGCTTAGACATGAGTCCCTTGCTCACTTTGCCACTGGATTCAAGCAAGCCGGGTTGAAGACGGCTGTAATGCCAGAAACCGGTCCTCGGAAGCTTGTTTCCTGTCCAGGGAAGGCATGGCTTGGCAGTTTGGGCTGGACTGTTCCCATGAGGCACAGGGTCAGACTGATTTGCATATAGCCATGTCTGAACTGGGGTGGCAGAGTGGGCTAAAGAACGGTGATGGATCAAACCCAGATCTTTTGACTGGGTGTGAGTGTTTGATTGGTTCGGATGCTCAGTCCATCACCACCCCCTCATTTGTACCGCTTTTGGCCGCCATAAGTGTGGCAGGGTATGCTCAGACGTGAGTCCCTACCTCACTTTGCCACTGGATTCAAGCAAGCCGGGCTGAAGACGGCTGTAATGCCAGAAACCGGTCCTCGGAAGCTTGTTTCCGGTCCAGGGAAGGCTTGGCTTGGCAGTTCGGGCTGGACTGTTCCCATGAGGCACAGGGTCAGACTTATTTGCATATAGCCATATCTGAACTGGGGTGGCAGAGTGGGCTAAAGAACGGTGATGGATCAAATCCAGATCTTTTGACTGGGTGTGAGTGTTTGATTGGTTCGGATGCTCCGTCCATCACCACCACCCCTTTTGTACCGCTTTTGGCCGCCATAAGTGTGGCAGGGTATGCTCAGACGTGAGTCCCTTGCCACTGGATTCAAGGAAGCCGGGCTGAAGACGGCTGTAATACCTGAAACCGGTCCTCTGAAGCTTGTTTCCGGTCCAGGGAAGCCATGGCTTGGCAGTTCGGGCTGGACTGTTCCCATGAGGCACAGGGTCAGACTGATTTGCATATAGACATGTCTGAACTGGGGTGGCAGAGTGGGCTAAAGAACGGTGATGGATCAAACCCAGATCTTTTGACTGGGTGTGAGTGTTTGATTGGTTCGGATGTTCCGTCCATCACCACCCCCCCTCTTGTACCACTTTTGGCCGCCATAATTGTGGCAGGGTATGCTCAGACGTGAGTCCCTTGCTCACTTTGCCACTGGATTCAAGCAAGCCGGGCAGAAGACGGCTGTAATGCCAGAAACCGGTCCTCGGAAGCTTGTTTCTGGTCCAGGGAAGGCATGGCTTGGCAGTTCGGGCTGGACTGTTCCCATGAGGCACAGGGTCAGACTGATTTGCATATAGTCATGTCTGAACTGGGGTGGTAGAGTGGGCTAAAGATCGGTGAGGGATCAAACCCAGATCTTTTGACTGGGTGTGAGTGTTTGATTGGTTTGGATGCTCCGTCCATCACCACCCCCCCTTTTGTACCGCTTTTGGCCGCCATAAGTTTGGCAGGGTATGCTCAGACGTGAGTCCCTTGCTCATTTTGCCACTGGATTCAAGCAAGCTGGGCTGAAGACGGCTGTAATGCCAGACACCGGTCCTCGGAAGCTTGTTTCCGGTCCAGGGAAGGCATGGCTTGGCAGTTCGGGCTGGACTGTTCCCATGAGGCACAGGGTCAGACTGATTTGCATATAGCCATGTCTGAACTGGGGTGGCAGAGTGGGCTAAAGAACGGTGATGGATCAAACCCAGATCTTTTGACTGGGTGTGAGTGTTTGATTGGTTCGGATGTTCCGTCCATCACCACCCCCCCTTTTGTACCACTTTTGGCCGCCATAAGTGTGGCAGGGTATGCTCAGACGTGAGTCCCTTGCTCACTTTGCCACTGGATTCAAGCAAGCCGGGCTGAAGACGCCTGTAATGCCAGAAACCGGTCCTCGGAACTTTGTTTCCGGTCCAGGAAAGGCATGGCTTGGCAGTTCGGGCTGGACTGTTCCCATGAGGCACAGGGTCAGACTGATTTGCATATAGCCATGTCTGAACTGGGGGTGCAGAGTGGGCTAAAGAACGGTGATGGATCAAACCCAGATCTTTTGACTGGGTGTGAGTGTTTGATTGGTTCGAATGCTCCGTCCATCACCACCCCCCCTTTTGTACCGCTTTTGGCCGCCATAAGTGTGGCAGGGTATTCTCAGACGTGAGTCCCTTGATCACTTTGCCACTGGATTCAAGCAAGCCGGGCAGAAGACGGCTGTAATGCCAGAAACCGGTCCTCGGAAGCTTGTTTCCGGTCCAGGGAAGGCATGGCTTGGCAGTTCGGGCTGGACTGTTCCCATGAGGCACAGGGTCAGACTGATTTGCATATAGCCATGTCTGAACTGGGGTGGCAGAGTGGGCTAAAGATCGGTGATGTATCAAACCCAGATCTTTCGACTGGGTGTGAGTGTTTGATTGGTTTGGATGCTCCGTCCATCACCCCCCCCCCTTTTGTACCGCTTTTGGCCGCCATAAGTGTGGCATGGTATGCTCAGACGTGAGTCCCTTGCTCACTTTGCCACTGGATTCAAGCAAGCCGGGCTGAAGATGGCTGTAATGCCAGAAACCGGTCCTCGGAAGCTTGTTTCCGGTCCAGGGAAGGCATGGCTTGGCAGTTCGGGCTGGACTGTTCCCATGAGGCACAGGGTCAGACTGATTTGCATATAGCCATGTCTGAACTGGGGTGGCAGAGTGGGCTAAAAAACGGTGATGGATCAAACCTAGATCTTTTGACTGGGTGTGAGTGTTTGATTAGTTCGGATGCTCCGTCCATCACCACCCCCCCTTTTGTACCGCTTTTGGCCGCCATAAGTGTGGCAGGGTATGCTCAGACGTGAGTCCCTTGCTCATTTTGCCACTGGATTCAAGCAAGCCGGGCTGAAGACCGCTGTAATGCCAGAAACCGGTCCTCGGAAGCTTGTTTCCGGTCCAGGGAAGGCATGGCTTGGCAGTTCGGGCTGGACTGTTCCTATGAGGCACAGGGTCAGACTGATTTGCATATAGCCATGTCTGAACTGGGGTGGCAGAGTGGGCTAAAGAACGGTGATGGATCAAACCCAGATCTTTTGACTGGGTGTGAGTGTTTGATTGGTTCGGATGCTCCGTCCATCACCACCCCCCTTTTGTACCGCTTTTGGCCGCCATAAGTGCGGCAGGGTATGCTCAGACGTGAGTCCCTTGCTCACTTTGCCACTGGATTCAAGCAAGCCGGGCTTAAGACGGCTGTAATGCCAGAAACCGGTCCTCGGAAGCGTGTTTCCGGTCCATGGAAGGCATGGCTTGGCAGTTCGGGCTGGACTGTTCCGATGAGGCACAGGGTCAGACTTATTTGCATATAGCCATGTCTGAACAGGGGTGGCAGAGTGGGCTAAAGAACGGTGATGGATCAAACCCAGATCTTTTGACTGGGTGTGATTGTTTGATTGGTTCGGATGCTCCGTCAATCACCACCCCCCCTTTTGTACCGCTTTTGGCCGCCATAAGTGTGGCAGGGTATGCTCAGACGTGAGTCCCTTGCTCACTTCGCCACTGGATTCAAGCAAGCCGGGCTGAAGACGCCTGTAATGCCAGAAACAGGTCCTCGGAAGTTTGTTTCCGGTCCAGGGAAGGCATGGCTTGTAAGCATGAGCGCAAAATCCGCTATGCTCGCGGATTTTGCGAATTTTCGGTACATCCGCGATCCGCGAACTCTCGCGAATTTACCGAAAATTCGCAATCCGCGAGCGGCGGATTCCGAGGCCAAAAGTTCAAGCCTTCCTGGCCTGTTGTTGTAACTATTTTACGATGGCGCCGGCAAGCTGCCAGCGCCATCATAAAATAGTTACTAAATTAGCTTCAACAGGAAGCACTAATAGATAAAATCAAGCAGGCGCTCGTGCATCTGCTTTATTTTATCTATTCGAGCTTCCTGTTGAAGCTAATTTAGTAACTATTTTAGGATGCCGCTGGCAGCTTGCCGGCGCCATCGTAAAATAGTTAACAGGCCAGGCAGCTGTGCCCTCTTCCCAAATATACCCTCGAAAATCGGCTGTGATGCTGGACAGAGGCCTTTGCATCCTTGACTGTCACGAGCGCAATCCTCGTGCTGTTCCTGAGGCCAGGAGCTTTTATAGCTCACAAAAGGGACCCCTGCGCTCTTCGGCGCTATTGCATAGTAACACACACCTGGTCACTGTAGACAACTCTCTGGCACTTTAGGCAGCTGTAGTGTAGTGTAGTGAAAGCACTATACATTTAGCCAACGAGGTATGGCACAAAACGGTGGCATCTTCTTGAATAAATATGAAGGGCAGGGTTCATTCTGGCACGATGGTCCTGGCACAAAAATTAAACCTCAACCGGAAGCACTTACAGATATCATTTAAGCATGTGCCCTAGTTGAAGCTTAAATTCAGTGACTCATTCATCGGCCCAAAAAACAATCGTGAGCGTTGTCAAGGCTGGGCAGCTGTGCCCTCTTCCCAAATATACCATCGAAAATCGGCTGTGATGCTGGACAGAGGCCTTTGCATCCTTGACTTTTACGAGTGCAATCCTCTTGCTGTTCCTGTGGCCAGGAGCTTCTGTATCTTCTTCATCCACTGCTCTGATCGGTCTCTGACCTTTTATACACACAAGAGGCATGTGCACTCGCATGGAAGCCCCGCCCCAAATCCGCAAATCCGTTAATCCGCAAATACGCGGATTTTGCGGATCCACGATCCGTGAATACACAAATCCGTGAATCGTGGATCCGCAAAATCCGCCCATGCTTAATGGCTTGGCAGTTCGGGCTGGACTGTTCCCATGAGGCACAGGGTCAGACGGATTTGCATATAGCCATGTCTGAACTGGGGTGGCAGAGTGGGCTAAAGAACGGTGATGGATCAAACCCAGATCTTTTGACTGGGTGTGAGTGTTTGATTGGTTCAGATGCTCCGTCCATCACCACCCCCCTTTTGTACCGCTTTTGGCCGCCATAAGTGTGGCAGGGTATGCTTAGACGTGAGTCCCTTGCTCACTTTGCCACTGGATTCAAGCAAGCCGGGCTGAAGACCGCTGCAATGCCAGAAACCGGTCCTCGGAAGCTTGTTTCCGGTCCAGGGAAGGCATGGCTTGGCAGTTCGGGCTGGACTGTTCCCATGAGGCACAGGGTCAGACTGATTTGCATATAGCCATGTCTGAACTGGGGTGGCAGAGTGGGCTAAAGATCGGTGATGTATCAAACCCAGATCTTTTGACTGGGTGTGAGTGTTTGATTGGTTTGGATGCTCCGTCCATCACCCCCCCCCTTTTGTACCGCTTTTGGCCGCCATAAGTGTGGCATGGTATGCTCAGACGTGAGTCCCTTGCTCACTTTAAAAACTGGATTCAAGCAAGCCGGGCTGAAGATGGCTGTAATGCCAGAAACCGGTCCTCGGAAGCTTGTTTCCGGTCCAGGGAAGGCATGGCTTGGCAGTTCGGGCTGGACTGTTCCCATGAGGCACAGGGTCAGACTGATTTGCATATAGCCATGTCTGAACTGGGGTGGCAGAGTGGGCTAAAAAACGGTGATGGATCAAACCTAGATCTTTTGACTGGGTGTGAGTGTTTGATTAGTTCGGATGCTCCGTCCATCACCACCCCCCCTTTTGTACAGCTTTTGGCCGCCATAAGTGTGGCAGGGTATGCTCAGACGTGAGTCCCTTGCTCATTTTGCCACTGGATTCAAGCAAGCCGGGCTGAAGACCGCTGTAATGCCAGAAACCGGTCCTCGGAAGCTTGTTTCCGGTCCAGGGAAGGCATGGCTTGGCAGTTCGGGCTGGACTGTTCCTATGAGGCACAGGGTCAGACTGATTTGCATATAGCCATGTCTGAACTGGGGTGGCAGAGTGGGCTAAAGAACGGTGATGGATCAAACCCAGATCTTTTGACTGGGTGTGAGTGTTTGATTGGTTCGGATGCTCCGTCCATCACCACACCCCTTTTGTACCGCTTTTGGCCGCCATAAGTGCGGCAGGGTATGCTCAGACGTGAGTCCCTTGCTCACTTTGCCACTGGATTCAAGCAAGCCGGGCTTAAGACGGCTGTAATGCCAGAAACCGGTCCTCGGAAGCGTGTTTCCGGTCCAGGGAAGGCATGGCTTGGCAGTTCGGGCTGGACTGTTCCGATGAGGCACAGGGTCAGACTTATTTGCATATAGCCATGTCTGAACTGGGGTGGCAGAGTGGGCTAAAGAACGGTGATGGATCAAACCCAGATCTTTTGACTGGGTGTGAGTGTTTTTGATTGGTTCGGATGCTCCGTCCATCACCACCCCCCCTTTTGTACCGCTTTTGGCCGCCATAAGTGTGGCAGGGTATTCTCAGACGTGAGTCCCTTGATCACTTTGCCACTGGATTCAAGCAAGCTGGGCAGAAGACGGCTGTAATGCCAGAAACCGGTCCTCGGAAGCTTGTTTCCGGTCCAGGGAAGGCATGGCTTGGCAGTTCGGGCTGTACTGTTCCCATGAGGCACAGGGTCAGACTGATTTGCATATAGCCATGTCTGAACTGGGGTGGCAGAGTGGGCTAAAGATCGGTGATGTATCAAACCCAGATCTTTTGACTGGGTGTGAGTGTTTGATTGGTTTGGATGCTCCGTCCATCACCACCCCCCCTTTTGTACCGCTTTTGGCCGCCATAAGTGTGGCATGGTATGCTCAGACGTGAGTCCCTTGCTCACTTTGCCACTGGATTCAAGCAAGCTGGGCTGAAGACGGCTGTAATGCCAGAAACCGGTCCTCGGAAGCTTGTTTCCGGTCCAGGGAAGGCATGGCTTGGCAGTTCGGGCTGGACTGTTCCCATGAGGCATAGGGTCAGACTGATTTGCATATAGCCATGTCTGAACTGGGGTGGCAGAGTGGGCTAAAGAACGGTGATGGATCAAACCCAGATCTTTTGACTGGGTGTGAGTGTTTGATTGGTTCGGATGCTCCGTCCATCACCACCCCCCTTTTGTACCGCTTTTGGCCGCCATAAGTGCGGCAGGGTATGCTCAGACGTGAGTCCCTTGCTCACTTTGCCACTGGATTCAAGCAAGCCGGGCTTAAGACGGCTGTAATGCCAGAAACCGGTCCTCGGAAGCGTGTTTCCGGTCCATGGAAGGCATGGCTTGGCAGTTCGGGCTGGACTGTTCCGATGAGGCACAGGGTCAGACTTATTTGCATATAGCCATGTCTGAACAGGGGTGGCAGAGTGGGCTAAAGAACGGTGATGGATCAAACCCAGATCTTTTGACTGGGTGTGATTGTTTGATTGGTTCGGATGCTCCGTCAATCACCACCCCCCCTTTTGTACCGCTTTTGGCCGCCATAAGTGTGGCAGGGTATGCTCAGACGTGAGTCCCTTGCTCACTTCGCCACTGTATTCAAGCAAGCCGGGCTGAAGACGCCTGTAATGCCAGAAACAGGTCCTCGGAAGTTTGTTTCCGGTCCAGGGAAGGCATGGCTTGTAAGCATGAGCGCAAAATCCGCTATGCTCGCGGATTTTGCGAATTTTCGGTACATCCGCGATCCGCGAACTCTCGCGAATTTACCGAAAATTCGCAATCCGCGAGCGGCGGATTCCGAGGCCAAAAGTTCAAGCCTTCCTGGCCTGTTGTTGTAACTATTTTACGATGGCGCCGGCAAGCTGCCAGCGCCATCGTAAAATAGTTACTAAATTAGCTTCAACAGGAAGCACTAATAGATAAAATCAAGCAGGCGCTCGTGCATCTGCTTTATTTTATCTATTCGAGCTCCTGTTGAAGCTAATTTAGTAACTATTTTAGGATGCCGCTGGCAGCTTGCCGGCGCCATCGTAAAATAGTTAACAGGCCAGGCAGCTGTGCCCTCTTCCCAAATATACCCTCGAAAATCGGCTGTGATGCTGGACAGAGGCCTTTGCATCCTTGACTGTCACGAGCGCAATCCTCGTGCTGTTCCTGAGGCCAGGAGCTTTTATAGCTCACAAAAGGGACCCCTGCGCTCTTCGGCGCTATTGCATAGTAACACACACCTGGTCACTGTAGACAACTCTCTGGCACTTTAGGCAGCTGTAGTGTAGTGTAGTGAAAGCACTATACATTTAGCCAACGAGGTATGGCACAAAACGGTGGCATCTTCTTGAATAAATATGAAGGGCAGGGTTCATTCTGGCACGATGGTCCTGGCACAAAAATTAAACCTCAACCGGAAGCACTTACAGATATCATTTAAGCATGTGCCCTAGTTGAAGCTTAAATTCAGTGACTCATTCATCGGCCCAAAAAACAATCGTGAGCGTTGTCAAGGCTGGGCAGCTGTGCCCTCTTCCCAAATATACCATCGAAAATCGGCTGTGATGCTGGACAGAGGCCTTTGCATCCTTGACTGTCACGAGCGCAATCCTCGTGCTGTTCCTGTGGCCAGGAGCTTTTATAGCTCACAAAAGGGATTCTGCGCTCTTCGGCGCTATTGCATAGTAACACACACCTGGTCACTGTAGACAACTCTCTGGCACTTTAGGCAGCTGTAGTGTAGTGTAGTGAAAGCACTATACATTTAGCCAACGAGGTATGGCACAAAACGGTGGCATCTTCTTGAATAAATATGAAGGGCAGGGTTCATTCTGGCACGATGGTCCTGGCACAAAAATTAAACCTCAACCGGAAGCACTTACAGATATCATTTAAGCATGTGCCCTAGTTGAAGCTTAAATTCAGTGACTCATTCATCGGCCCAAAAAACAATCGTGAGCGTTGTCAAGGCTGGGCAGCTGTGCCCTCTTCCCAAATATACCATCGAAAATCGGCTGTGATGCTGGACAGAGGCCTTTGCATCCTTGACTTTTACGAGTGCAATCCTCATGCTGTTCCTGTGGCCAGGAGCTTCTGTATCTTCTTCATCCGCTGCTCTGATCGGTCTCTGACCTTTTATACACACAAGAGGCATGTGCACTCGCATGGAAGCCCCGCCCCAAATCCGCAAATCCGTTAATCCGCAAATACGCGGATTTTGCGGATCCACGATCCGTGAATACACAAATCCGTGAATCGTGGATCCGCAAAATCCGCCCATGCTTAATGGCTTGGCAGTTCGGGCTGGACTGTTCCCATGAGGCACAGGGTCAGACGGATTTGCATATAGCCATGTCTGAACTGGGGTGGCAGAGTGGGCTAAAGAACGGTGATGGATCAAACCCAGATCTTTTGACTGGGTGTGAGTGTTTGATTGGTTCAGATGCTCCGTCCATCACCACCCCCCTTTTGTACCGCTTTTGGCCGCCATAAGTGTGGCAGGGTATGCTTAGACGTGAGTCCCTTGCTCACTTTGCCACTGGATTCAAGCAAGCCGGGCTGAAGACCGCTGCAATGCCAGAAACCGGTCCTCGGAAGCTTGTTTCCTGTCCAGGGAAGGCATGGCTTGGCAATTCGGGCTGGACTGTTCCCATTAGGCACAGGGTCAGACTGATTTGCATATAGCCATGTCTGAACTGGGGTGGCAAAGTGGGCTAAAGAACGGTGATGGATCAAACCCAGATCTTTTGACTGGATGTGAGTGTTTGATTGGTTCGGATGCTCCGTCTATCACCACCCCCCCTTTTGTACCGCTTTTGACTGCCATAAGTGTGGCAGGGTATGCTCAGACGTGGGTCCCTTGCTCACTTTGCCACTGGATTCAAGCAAGCGGGGCTGAAGACGGCTGTAATGCCAGAAACCGGTCCTCGGAAGCTTGTTTCCGGTCCAGGGAAGGCATGGCTTGGCAGTTCGGGCTGGACTGTTCCCATGAGGCACAGGGTCAGACTGATTTGCATATAGCCGTGTCTGAACTGGGGTGGCAGAGTGGGCTAAAGAACGGTGATGGATCAAACCCAGATCTTTTGACTGGGTGTGAGTGTTTGATTGGTTCGGATGCTCCGTCCATCTCCACCCCCCCTTTTGTACCGCTTTTAGCCACCATAAGTGTGGCAGGGTATGCTCAGACGTGAGTCCCTTGCTGACTTTGCCACTGGATTCAAGCAAGCCGGGCTGAAGATGGCTGTAATGCCAGAAACCGGTCTTCGGAAGCTTGTTTCCGGTCCAGGGAAGGCATGGCTTGGCAGTTCGGGCTGGACTGTTCCCATGAGGCACAGGGTCAGACTGATTTGCATATAGCCATGTCTGAACTGGGGTGGCAGAGTGGGCTAAAGAACGGTGATGGATCAAACCCAGATCTTTTGACTGGGTGTGAGTGTTTGATTGGTTTGGATGCTCCGTCCATCACCCTCCCCCTTTTGTACCGCTTTTGGCCGCCATAAGTGTGGCAGGGTATGCTCAGACGTGAGTCCCTTGCTCACTTTGCCACTGGATTCAAGCAAGCCGGGCTGAAGACGGCTGTAATGCCAGAAACCGGTCCTCGGAAGCTTGTTTCCGGTCCAGGGAAGGCATGGCTTGGCAGTTCGGGCTGGACTGTTCCCATGAGGCACAGGGTCAGACTGATTTGCATATAGCCATGTCTTAACTGGGGTGGCAGAGTGGGCTAAAGAACGGTGATGGATCAAACCCAGATCTTTTGACTGGGTGTGAGTGTTTGATTGGTTCGGATGCTCCGTCCATCACCACCCCCCCTTTTGTACCGCTTTTGGCCGCCATTAGTGTGGCAGTTATGCTCAGACGTGAGTCCCTTGCTCACTTTGCCACTGGATTCAAGCAAGCCAGGCTGAAGACGGCTGTAATGCCAGAAACCGGTCCTCGGAAGCTTGTTTCAGGTCCAGGGAAGGCATGGCTTGTCAGTTTGGGCTGGACTGTTGCCATGAGGCATTGGGTCAGACTGATTTGCATATAGCCATGTCTGAACTGGGGTGGCAGAGTGGGCTAAAGAACGGTGATGGATCAAACCCAGATCTTTTGACTGGGTGTGAGTGTTTGATTGGTTCGGATGCTCCGTCCATCACCACCCCCCCTTTTGTACCGCTTTTGGCCGCCATAAGTGTGGCAGGGTATGCTCAGACATGAGTCCCTTGCTCACTTTGCCACTGGATTCAAGCAAGCCGGGCTGAAGACGGCTGTAATGCCAGAAACCGGTCCTCGGAAGCTTGTTTCCGGTCCAGGGAAGGCATGGCTTGGCAGTTCGGGCTGGACTGTTCCCATGAGGAACATGGTCAGACTGATTTGCATATAGCCATGTCTGAACTGGGGTGGCAGAGAGGGCTAAAGAACGGTGATGGATCAAACCCAGATCGTTTGACTGGGTGTGAGTGTTTGATTGGTTCGGATGCTCCGTCCATCACCCCCCCCCCCTTTTGTACCGCTTTTGGCCGCCATAAGTGTGGCAGGGTATGCTCAGACGTCAGTCCCTTGCTCACTTTGCCACTGGATTCAAGCAAGCCGGGCTGAAGACGGCTGTAATGCCAGAAACCGGTCCTCGGAAGCTTGTTTCCGGTCCAGGGAAGGCATGGCTTGGCAGTTCGGGCTGGACTGTTCCCATGAGGCACAGGGTCAGACTGATTTGCATATAGCCATGTCTGAACTGGGGTGGCAGAGGGGGCTAAAGAACGGTGATGGATCAAACCCAGATCTTTTGACTGGGTGTGAGTGTTTGATTAGTTTGGATGCTCCGTCCATCACCACCCCCCCATTTTGTACCGCTTTTGGCCGGCATAAGTGCGGCAGGGTATGCTCAGACGTGAGTCCCTTGCTCACTTTGCCACTGGATTCAAGCAAGCCCGGCTGAAGACGGCTGTAATGCCAGAAACCGGTCCTCGGAAGCTTGTTTCCGGTCCAGGGAAGGCATGGCTTGGCAGTTCGGGCTGGACTGTTCCCATGAGGCACAGGGTCAGACTGATTTGCATTTAGCCATGTCTGAACTGGGGTGACAGAGTGGGCTAAAGAACGGTGATGGATCAAACCCAGATCTTTTGACTGGGTGTGAGTGTTTGATTGGTTCGGCTGCTCCGTCCATCACCACCCCCCCTTTTGTATCGCTTTTGGCCGCCATAAGTGCTGCAGGGTATGCTCAGACGTGAGTCCCTTGCTCACTTTGCCACTGGATTCAAGCAAGCCGGGCTTAAGACGGCTGTAATGCCAGAAACCGGTCCTCGGAAGCTTGTTTCCGGTCCAGGGAAGGCATGGCTTGGCTTGGCAGTTCGGGCTGGACTCTTCCCATGAGGCACAGGGTCAGACTGATTTGCATATAGCCATGTCTGAACTGAGGTGGCAGAGTGGGCTAAAGAACGGTGATGGATCAAACCCAGATCTTTTGACTGGGTGTGAGTGTTTGATTGGTTCGGATGCTCCGTCCATCACCACCCCCCCTTTTGTACCGCTTTTGGCCGCCATAAGTGTGGCAGGGTATGCTCAGACGTGAGTCCCTTGCTCACTTTGCCACTGGATTCAAGCAAGCCGGGCTGAAGATGGCTGTAATGCCAGAAACCGGTCCTCGGAAGCTTGTTTCCGGTCCAGGGAAGGCATAGCTTGGCAGTTCGGGCTGGACTGTTCCCATGAGGCACAGGGTCAGACTGATTTGCATATAGCCATGTCTGAACTGGGTTGGCAGAGTGGGCTAAAGAACGGTGATGGATCAAACCCAGATCTTTTGACTGGGTGTGAGTGTTTGATTGGTTTGGATGCTCCGTCCATCACCCCCCCTTTTGTACCGCTTTTGGCCGCCATAAGTGTGGCAGGGTATGCTCAGACGTGAGTCCCTTGCTCACTTTGCCACTGGATTCAAGCAAGCCGTGCTGAAGACGGCTGTAATGCCAGAAACCGGTCCTCGGAAGCTTGTTTCCGGTCCAGGGAAGGCATGGCTTGGCAGTTCGGGGTGGACTGTTCCCATGAGGCACAGGGTCAGACTGATTTGCATATAGCCATGTCTGAACTGGGGTGGCAGAGTGGGCTAAAGAACGGTGATGGATAAAACCCAGATATTTTGACTGGGTGTGAGTGTTTGATTGGTTCGGATGCTCCGTTCATCACCACCCCCCCTTTTGTACCGCTTTTGGCCGCCATTAGTGTGGCAGGTATGCTCATACGTGAGTCCCTTGCTCACTTTGCCACTGGATTCAAGCAAGCCAGGCTGAAGACGGCTGTAATGCCAGAAACCGGTCCTCGGAAGCTTGTTTCCGGTCCAGGGAAGGCATGGCTTGGCAGTTTGGGCTGGACTGTTGCCATGAGGCATTGGGTCAGACTGATTTGCATATAGCCATGTCTGAACTGGGGTGGCAGAGTGGGCTAAAGAACGGTGATGGATCAAACCCAGATCTTTTGACTGGGTGTGAGTGTTTGATTAGTTCGGATGCTCCGTCCATCACCACCTCCCATTTTGTACCGCTTTTGGCCGGCATAAGTGCGGCTGGGTATGCTCAGACATGAGTCCCTTGCTCACTTTGCCACAGGATTCAAGCAAGCCGGGCTGAAGACGGCTGTAATGCCAGAAACCGGTCCTCGGAAGCTTGTTTCCGGTCCAGGGAAGGCATGGCTTGGCAGTTCGGGCTGGACTGTTCCCATGAGGCACAGGGTCAGACTGATTTGCATTTAGCCATGTCTGAACTGGGGTGACAGAGTGGGCTAAAGAACGGTGATGGATCAAACCCAGATCTTTTGACTGGGTGTGAGTGTTTGATTGGTTCGGCTGCTCCATCCATCACCACCCCCCCTTTTGTACCGCTTTTGGCCGCCATAAGTGCGGCAGGGTATGCTCAGACGTGAGTCCCTTGCTCACTTTGCCACTGGATTCAAGCAAGCCGGGTTTAAGACGGCTGTAATGCCAGAAACTGGTCCTCGGAAGCTTGTTTCCGGTCCAGGGAAGGCATGGCTTGGCTTGGCAGTTCGGGCTGGACTCTTCCCATGAGGCACAGGGTCAGACTGATTTGCATATAGCCATGTCTGAACTGGGGTGGCAGAGTGGGCTAAAGAACGGTGATGGATCAAACCCAGATCTTTTGACTGGATGTGAGTGTTTGATTGGTTCGGATGCTCTGTCAATCACCACCCCCCCTTTTGTACCGCATTTGGCCGCCATAAGTGTGGCAGGGTATGCTCAGACGTGAGTCCCTTGCTCACTTTGCCACTGGATTCAAGCAAGCCGGGCTCAAGACGGCTGCAATGCCAGAAACCGGTCCTCGGAAGCTTGTTTCCGGTCCAGGGAAGGCATGGCTTCGCAGTTTGGGCTGGACTGTTCCCATGAGGCACAAGGTCAGACTGATTTGCATATAGCCATGTCTGAACTGGGGTGGCAGAGTGGGCTAAAGAACGGTGATGGATCAAACCCAGATCTTTTGACTGGGTGTGAGTGTTTGATTGGTTCGGATGCTCCATCCATCACCACCCCCCCTTTTGTACCGCGTGTCTCTCTGGGCAGACCTGCTCAGTCCCTTGTCCCCGGACCTCAGCAGGATAATAGCAGGATAACAGCCTGAAAATCAGCTGCTTATGGGCGGTGATGCTAGGAAACACCTCCTTATCTTAAGAGCTCCGCTCCTCTCATGCTCCCCTCCCCCTCCCCCTCGCCTCACCAAGCTGCTCAACTCCGGCCCCTGCGAGCTGACTTCGCTCCTCCAGTCACCTCCTCCTCCACGGAGCCCTCAGGAGCTCTCAGGGACGAGCACTCAGCTGTGCATCTCTGCAGGCGACTTGCCGTATGAGCAGGCACAGTGCACAGTGCGGTATCGCTCCCGCGTTTTTTTCCATGCGGCCGCAAACTCAGCTTCTCGGCCTCGCAATGCTGTTATGGCGCCACACCGCTCCGCAGCTCCGCTCTGCTGCTGCTTTGCTCACGTTCGTCTCTGGGGCACAGCTAAAACACAGCACTGATCAGCAATGGAGTCTGAATCAGCTCAACCACTCGTTGTGATGAATGTGCATACATTCGTCATGATGTGGGACCGCCAAAGCAATTAAAGCCCAAAAGTCAGAATTTCCCCTTTAACAGGGGACCTATTGGTTTTGCAACTGCTTGTTGTTATTTAGTGTCTATCTATTTAGTAGCCTTTGAGATTATCTGAAGTATTATCCATTTTCATATTAGGCCCCTAATTCTTGAATTATCGACAAATCTGGTACTGAGAATTCTCTAATCGTGATCATTTTAGAAATTATTTTACTCTCTTTAAAAAAGGCAGAATTTTCCATCTGGGTTTTCATCACCTACATATCTGGAACCAATCTGTGGATCAAAGGATGCTGTTTGACTGGCTAGGACTGTAAAATGTTCTTGTAGCCATCATTACAAGATGAGAGGGCTGCATGTCTCCTCTGTGAGCCTGTAAAAAAATTGGAGATTGTTAGGGAACATTGGAAGCATCCCTTTAAACAAAGGAGGATGTGGGAGCAATACAGATCGTTGAGCATCCCTTATAAATAAAAATTCTGGGGAAACTTCCAAACTCAGACGCTGTCTCTGCTACTCACCAGGATTTAGCCCGGGAGCCCTTGACCGCCAGCACCTTCTGTCCTGCCCTTAGCGGAGCGCCGCATGGAGGGACAACGCGCAGGATTGCCCGCGAGGCCCCGGACCACATCTCCCAGGGGGCCTAGCAGCACGCACAGTCCGTGACGCGGCACTAGGGCGACTGAGGCCCACAAGAGCGACCGCGCAATCCCACAGCGCGGGAAACTTCCAAACTCAAACGCTGTCTCTGCTACTCACCAGGATTTTGCCCTGGGTGCCCTTGACCGCCAGCACCTTCTGTCCTGCCCTTAGCGGAGCGCCGCACAGAGGGACAACGAGCAGGACTGCCCGCGAGGCCCCGGACCACATCTCCCAGGGGGCCTAGCGGCGCGCCTAGACCGTGACGCGGCACTAGGGCGACTGAGGCCCACAAGAGCGACCGCGCAATCCCGCAGCACGGGAAACTTCCAAACTCAGATGCTGTCTCTGCTACTCACCAGGATTTTGCCCGGGAGCCCTTGACCGCCAGATCCTTCTGTCCTGCCCTTAGTGGAGCGCCGCACGGAGGGACAATGCACAGGACTGCCCGCGAGGCCCCGGACCACATCTCCCAGGGGGCCTAGCGGCGCGCACAGTCTGTGACGCGGCACTAGGGCGACTGAGGCCCACAAGAGCGACAATCCCGCAGCGCAATCCCACAATCCCGCAGTGCGGGACGCGCGCGGGCGTGCCCGGGCCAAGGGCAGGCCCGTCCGCGCCCGTCAAAGCCCGGACAAGGCTGGGCTGGGCCATATCTCTTGACTTTTGTTCCGGGATCCCAAGTAAGAACAACCGATCACCTGTGACTTTGGACAAAGGGGACATTAAAACTATAATAAGACTCGTTTTGCCAACGTGAGGGAGTGTGGGGTTTTTGGGGGTCAGGCCACGTGACCCAATACTGTGTATTGTGTAATCTAGCGGTCATTTCAATTCTTGTATTACTGGCAACTTGGCTGGTAACCCTCTCACCGTGTTAGTTAAGATCATGAGTAAGATAAATCGTAAGGGGGTAATGGGGCAGGGGTCGTCGGCACATTGGATGCTTTCCTCATTAGGGCTGAGAGCGTGCTAATGCACGAAATACAGCTAACAGAGCGGAGGCTCTCCTTAGAGCCAAGGCTTCCACCGCCACCGCACACATCTGCTCCCATAAGTGAGGCTAATCTAACTGTAGCTACGAGTTCTAGCCCAATAAATCATACTCCATCCATATCCGAGCAGGGCACCCCAGGAGCATCAAATATAGCTGTCCCCCCTGTCCGATCATGGTCCCCTCCCCGCCACACACTCGCTCCGGGCAATCTAAATCTACATATGGCATTACAAGGAAAGCTCAGTCCAGAAAAAGGAAGGCGTGTAGTGCCCCTAAAACGAGCATCCAGACCTCAAAACAGCCAAAGAATAGGAATCACGCTCCAAATCCAAGAAGCCCTGTGGCGACACTTAGAACTATAGAGGGGCAAGGGGGAGAAATAAATAATACGAATGTATCCACGGCCGCCCATGGCCCAAATTGCTTACAATCGCCACTGGATACAATTGATATGTTAGAAGGAAGGTTGCTATCATTGATTACTCCCGTTATGGTGAAACTTGATGCTATTTCCCAGAGACTGAACCTGATCGAGAAACACCTATTTGAAAATATACCTGCTCATTAGGAAATCACCCAGGGAGTTAGTAATACTATTAGGACCAAGGATAGAGTAATACTACCTCCAACTAGCTCTCAGGGCGAAAGGCAGGTGGAATGCCCCACAGTTCTAGTTCCATCCCCAGCCCTAGCAACCCAACTGATTCATAATGCTCAGCAGGCATGTAGGGGGAGGGTGGGACCACAGGGCCCTAGAGGTAAACTCAGGAATGACGGGGAGGAGCTGCTAGATAGACCCTCCTTACACCTCCCACCAGAGGCCACGCCGTACACAATCATTCTTGCTAATGCCCCGAAATGTGCTTATTATGACGAGGAGCATTGGTACACCCTAAAGCATAGATCATTACATTACCTAAACCCAAAAAACGGGCTTGGAAACCATCTTTTCGAACAATTTATGATGGCTAGAAGGGTCCCATGGGTAGGGAAATCCAAGAAGAGCTTTGAAGGAGACTGCATCGTCCTTAGCTTTAGATCACCAGCCCTGGTTAGGGATATACTAGATCGGGGTGCCCAATTTAGATCTATTCAGGAGGATATAGATATCCTCCCGCTGGGCTTCTTTTATAGCCCTGATGTGCATAAAAGACCGATCCGCTATAGACATTTGGGTGAAATGTCTAGTGGCAATCCAAGGGCAACTGTGGTGTCCAATCGGTACGAGGCATTGAGCACCTTGGATGCCAATGATTGACTGCGCCACTCTACAGCTCGTAAGAACCTGGGAACAGCCACCCATCATGGCAAGGGTGATGTTCACACTACAAGAGAGGAAGATACTGCCTTTACAACCCCGGGTCCAATGGAGCATCACAGTGATGTTAACTGTAATGGGATGGTTACAATGGAACCAAGTTGCCCCCTTATTGTTCAGAGTCCAGTTGTTGCCGCCCTAGACTTAGGTCAGCTGACAAACATCAATGCTTCTCAAGGTAGTCAGCCCCAGACCAATGGTTCCGCTAACAATTTATATACAGTACAATCTATGGTATCCTGGAATATTGCAGGCCTAAAGAATAAACTAACATCGCAAGACTGGCTAACGTTTATAGACAACTATCACAATATATTATTCCAGGTAACTTGGCAGATAGAACCCCAGTTTAGACAGGGATTTCTGAACTTTTATAGCCCAGCAACGCCAAGCATGAGGGGAAGACCCATGGGGGGCTTGACGATTTGGGTCAGACAGGATGCCAGGTATATAGTTTCTCAGCTGCCTTCTAATAGCAGCAACATCCTAATTATTAAAATACAAAGCCTGAAATCCAGAGATTTGTATATATTTAACATATGCGCAAGGGGCAAAGTCTGGGGTAAACCTTCAGAGACAGTCTCTTTGTTGGATGCGCATCTCAGTTACTACAATGGTAAAGGGAACATGTTGATAGCTGGAGACTTCAATTGCTGCCTCGAACCTTTGGATAACAACGATATCGAATTAGCAACGGAGGAAGACCATACATGGGATATCCCGCAACTGACCCTTCCTCCAAAAAAGAGATGGACGCAAGCTGCATTGCAGCTAAAAACCCTATGTCTAGAGCAGGGGCTATGCGCAGCCAATGGCAGAACTAAATCTGACAGAGATGGCGATCCCACATTTAACAATGGGGCCCGTAGCAGTCGGATAGATTATATTCTTTTTAACATAGAGTTTTGGTCATCTATTAAAGATATGGCCATTGTAAAACGGGTGAAAAGTGATCATAATCCACTTATATTAACAGCGGAGTTGCATGATGGAATGCCGGCAGATCCCAGACCCACCATTGTTGACATATACCCCTCAAATGATACCAGGAGGGTAAAATGGGCTGATTGTCTTCTTAAAGAGGAACACCTAGCCACAATGGGAGAGCTAGCGGCAAAGGCCACAATTGAGCTCCAGGAGTGTACATTGGACCAAGATTTCATGTCAAAGGTTGTTCCTATCCATATTACTTGTTTTAATAGGCTAAGAGACTTTTTTATTAAGGAGGTTAGTGGTCCTAAACGAAGTTCTAAAATCCAGGCAGATTCATGCTATGGTAAAAGCTGCAGGGACGCATATAAATCACTAGCCGTGGCAATTAGATCCAAAGACAGGGATCGAATTCGAGCCGCCAAGGGACGTATAAGACAATCCAACGGGAAGCAAAGCGATCTTGGGATGACCAATATTGGTCAGAGCTATATAATGCGAGTAGAACTAGGAACATGGTAGCATTCTGGGATCTGATGAAATGGGGGAAGGGGCTCCCCAGGGATCACCCACAAAATCATGTCCCACCAGACGCTTGGGTCTCGCACTTCAAAACGCAGTTTGCCTGCACGTCCCTCGACACGGGGATGAGCCTCAACAACTCCATTTCTGCTGTAGACTTCACACCACTATATTTCAGTATAAAGGATGCTGAATATGCTCTCAATTCTGTCCAAAAGGGCAGAGCGCCCGGGCTGGAGGGTGTTCCTGCGGACCTCTTTTTACACAGGAAAGGAGTGTTGGCACCTTACATTCAGTCCCTTGTAAATGCCATCGCCAAAGGCTCCCCTATACCCGACACCCCATATTTAAGAAGGGGGATCGCTCCGACCCCACAAATTACAGGCCGATTAGCCTGATAGACTGTGTCCAGAAGGTGGTAGCCAGGCTTGTGTTGTCTAGGATCCTGAACTGGACTGATGAGGCTGATGTCTTGTCCCCTCGCCAGGCTGGGTTCCGAGCACACATGAGCACTGTAGATCAGGTTTTTAGACTTGTTATGATTTACTGGCAGTGGGTTGTTCTAGGAGGTGGCACCCTATACGCGGCATTTGTCGATCTTAAGTCGGCATTCGACTTAGTACCGCGTCTTAAGATGTGGAGCGTCTTCCAAGAGCAAGGTATGCCACCGGAGGTACTCTTTCTATTAATTAAATTACACATTGAAAATTTTGCTCAGGTTCGGTGGGGAGAACAAGGCCAAGTAACAGATAGGTTTCCATTCCTTAGGGGGGTAAGACAGAGGTGTGTCCTTGCCCCAACGCTGTTTTCGTTATACATTAACAGGGTTATTGACTATTTCAAGGACTACCCAACGGATGCCCCTAAGTTGAATGGAATGTCGGTACCCCTGCTAATGTTTGCAGATGACACTCTTTTAATTTCCAAGACGCAACAAGGGCTACAGAAGGCCATTGGGCGTTTTGAAATATTCTGCAAAGACTTACCATTAATGTGTCAAAGACAAAATTTATGGTCATGCACAAACATAAGTTTGTGAAAGGGTGCGCCAGTATGAACGGTGAACTGCTCGAACAGACCCACTCCTTCACCTACCTTGGAATTACACTGGGTTCCAGGCTTGAATGGAAACCCCACACTAATCATCTAACCACCAGACATGCCCAGTTAGCAGGAGCACTATTAAAGGAATTGCGCCGTTCGGCCACTAAACCTATTGCCCCAGCACTTAAAATTTATAACACCAAAATAAGTACTTCCATCTTGTAAGCGGCCGAATTATGGGGGTTTAGCAACATTACCCCACTAGCCAATTCTCAAAACAGGTTTGTGAGGGGATTAGTTGGCCTGCCACCTTCTACGCCTCTTTTGCCTCTCTATTATGACCTGGGATGCCAACGACTGGAGGATGTGGCGAGGTATAGACAAGTGGCATATTGGAGGAGGCTCTGGGTAACACCGGAACTCTCCCAGTATGCCCAGGCCCTCCTCGAAGTCCGGAGTACTGATACAGACAACAGAATCCCATGGTTCAGAGAGGTCAAGGCTGTCTATATCGCCATGGGTCTGAGTATATTGTGGGAGAATCCAGCAGCTAACCCCTTCCCACCACGTAAGGTCCTAAACTAGCACTGCTGGTCAATGGTGTCAATGCGAAACTTACGAAAGTGCATTGGCCCATCGCTAACAAGAGACTATTTGAAGCTCAAGCATGAACCAGCTTCCGAAGGCTACTGGGACCTCATTACAATTCCCGAAGATAGGAAACGGTTTCATCACTACAGGGTGGGCACTCTTCCTGTCAATTCCTTTACTGGTAAATGGCTTGCAGGAAATAATCTATCATGTCCTTTCTGTAGTACCCAGCCAGAGAGCATATCCCATATCTTTTTCATTTGTCCAGAGTACAAACACCCACGTCATAAGTGGCTAAAGTCTATATGTTTGTTGAAAGGCATTACTAACGGGACAGAGGTATTAAGGATCTTTAAAACAGACTGTTCTGAAAGTAATGTAATTGCTGTCTCTAAATTCTTGCACTGGATGTGGGCCATACGAAGGAGAAAGTTACGTTCTAACTGAATTTGGGTTAATCTTTTTAACTTTATGTATTACCACCACTGTGTCGCGAACTGCCTAATGACCTATAACTTCCTTTTTAAACTAAATTATTGACTAGGTTTTACATTTTATATATTCTCTCTTTTTTTTTTTTTAAACAATTTTTATTCTATTGTAATAGAAAAACCAGGAGATCTGTTCTTGTGTCCCAGATACCTTTGGGGTTTCATCTCGTGTCTCTGTTCTTTTTTAAATGTGTATTTTATAAATTGCCCAGTCTTTTAAGACATGTGTCGAAATAAAGACTTATTTGACTTTGATATTCATGTTTTTGCACTACAGGATGTATAGACTCAGATAAAAGAGTCGTGCATTGCCTGAATTTATCATTGTGTGATGTGCTGATTGCTGAAATATCCATGAATTTGTTTTTGCATGACAATTAATGGGAGCAGAAGCAAAAGTGGACTGAAGGATCATCCACCAGCAGAAGGTTAGACCCTGCAAGCAGAGAGCACTTCACTCAGCCTTGTGGGCATGGGTGAACACAGTAGTCAGTAGGACCACAAGAAGAGGCGTGAGTGGCTAATCCCAGTACCCTGAAGCCATGGGGCTTAGCTAAAGCTCAAAACTAGTGGGATGTCGGTGTTTGGTGATGACTTGTATTTAGAGACAACAAAAAGCCGGACCCTGCAGCAGAGTGTATCGTGCTCGGTTTAAGGCAATGTGTAGAGGGCTCAGAGAGAAGAATTATTGAGTGGAGACTCTGGTGGAAGGCTGGGCCCTGTTACCAAATTGCAAAAAATAAAGTCAAAGGGCATGTGCAGTATGGTCTTCAGATAGACCCTTCAGACGGACGGTCAGCTCATCATCTTAACCCAACGCAACTGGGGCCCAGATTTATCAATATTTGACACAGTGCACTGCAGCGAGATAAGTTGTAGAGAACAGGAGTACATCGGGGCAGATTTATGTCGGACTTGCGCCACGTTTACGCCGCCGTTGCGTCACGCAATGGCGCGGAAACGTGGCGCATCCCTGCGACCTATTTACAACGTGACGCATCTAGGCAGATACGTCACGTTGTAAAGCCCTGCGCCACATGAAACCTGCGTCAGGTTTCATGTGGGCGTTCTGTCGCAGGGTGGGCCTTCCCTCGTAGGAAAGCCCCGTAAAACTGACGCAGTGAAATCTACAAGATTTCACTGAGTCAGTTTTACGACGCTGCTGGGTCAAATCCTTACGCACATCTGTGGTGCCGCAAGGAGGGAATTGCGTGACGCATCAGTTCTGTCGCATCCGTGCTGATTTGCAGAGATGCGCCAGAACTCATAAATCTGCCCCATCATATTTAGTAACATATGGCGCAATTCTGCTCTCTATCAGCGCTGGTGCACTGAGTGTTGTCTAGCAGCAACTCAGGCACCCTTTGGGACATGCCCATTGCAGGCAGGATTGTTTTTTTGCAGGAAGGCAGTCTTTCTGCACAAAATCAATGCTTAGAGGTGTTTGCCTCTTTCTAAGTGTGCTTGGATTCTCACTTAGAATGGGGAAAATGCCTCTAAGGATTGTTTTTGGGCAGGAAGTTCTCCCTGCCTGCACAAGACAATCCTGCCTGTAAAGCAGGCAATCTTGCTCCATGTTGCAAGGGTGCTTGCAATGGCGCTGAGATACAGATTATGCGCCAGGGAAGGTAAAGGGCAGGAATGCGCCATATCTTGCTGCGTTGCGTGAAAGAGTGTTAGACCTGGCCCACTGTTCTTAAATACCTTCAATAATGTCATTGGTTCTATTAAAATTGATGTGATTTGTGATGTCACTGTGCTGTCATCTGAGACATATTGGGGCAGATTTATGAAGGCCTTGCGCCGCCGGTGCGTCACTTTTTCCCATGTTAAAAATGACACACCGGCGACGCAAGGCCTTCATAAATCTGCCCCATTGTGTGAAACCTTGCACAGTGGAATTGAAGGTGAATTTCAGTGTGCTGTGAGTTGGTGATCGTAACCATCTGAACTTTCAAATGACCCCTTTAGTTGACCTTTGGTGTTATACCGCAGAGGTTGCCTTGGGAACACCTCCATAATTTTAACAGTTTAGTGGCAGCTTTGGAACAGTTGAATGAAAATGCACAGGAGAGGAATAGAAGAAACAAACATTATTCTCTATACCACGATTTATAAAGCACATATCTCCCCGGGCTCGGCAATACAAACCATTCTACGTTACTCCACATGGAAGAAAAGATCACCAAGGAGTTAAGATGAACGCAAACTCTTTATGAATTCAAGCAAATAGGACTAAAACATCTGGAGGCAAGATGGGTGAAAAATGACGGGCATGAATGAATGAACAAGCATGTGCGATTTCGTTTCAACTGAAAGGTAAACATTTCTTGTTCCGGGCGACCCTTTTCAAGAGCCTAGGGGAAAAAGTTACATTCCATTCCTAGATTAAATGTGAAAAAGAGACAGGGAATAGCCTTTCCGCGTAATTTTGAATAGTGGGGTGTGGAGTTAAAGCTGCATTCTTGATGTAAATCAAAAAGGCGCTGAAAAGAGGGACACTTTTAACTATCACTTTTCAACATAAAATAGAGAAGTGCCTTTGTTAGTTTGAAACACATTTATAGGTGGACGGGTAAGTTGTTGAAATTGTCGAACCACAGTTAAGTGAATCAGGTAATTTATTTCTAGATTTGTTATAGGTTCACAAGGAGTGACAAGCTAAAAAGCCCACCAGCAATGTGTAATCAATACATGTTGTCACTGCATAGATTTAGGATTGTGCTGAGATCGCTGTTCAAAAGTCACAGACCGTGAAAGAACACATTATCCAATCTAATGAAGCCGCAAATACTAATATAATAAACACCGTAACACCCATCGGCTCATTTAGTAACAAACTACAAAAACGGAGCTATATTACCAGTTCATTTGCAAAATATGAGATACAGACACCAATATTCTCTGTATACGTCGTTGTACTTATAGTCTGGATTCTGAGACGTAAGAAAACCACTGTCAAGATCAAACAAGAAATGACAGACCCACGCTCTAAGATGCATTTCCTATTAGCTCGGAAGTGCTCTGAAGCACCATGAAACAGCTGCCTAGCAGCTGGGCATTTGCAAAAAAAAAATTGCATATAGATAAAAGTACCACCAACCGAATGTTCTAGGGGCCTCATTTATGAGGCCGTGCGTCACTTTTACGCCGCCAGTGCGTCACTTTTTGTGACGCACCAGCAGCGTAAATCATGTGCCTTGTTGCACCATATTTACACTCCAGCAATGCGTCACTTTTGTGCTTACAGATACGTCAAAAACTGACGTATCTGTAACTCCTTGCGACATGATGCGTCATACTGTAAATATGACGCATCAGGTATGTCACAAGGAGTGCGCACTGAGAAGTGACGCATCGCTGCTTTCACGCAGCGATGCGTCACTTTTCATAAATGAGGACCTAGGGGCCTCATTTATGAAAAGTGACGCATCGCTGCGTGAAAACAGCGATGCGTCACTTCTCAGTGCGCACTCCTTGCGACACCAATGATGCGTCATATTTATAGTATGACGCATCATGTCGCAAGGAGTTACAGATACGTCAGTATTTCTGACGTATCTGTAAGCGAAAAGTGACGCATTACTGGAGTATGTCACAAAAGTGAAGCAACTCCAGCAATGCGTCCTTTCACATGGGGAAAGCCCCATGTGAAAGGGCTTGCGTCAGTCTTACGCCTGCTGTGAGGCAGGCGCAAGATTTTGACGCAACAGCGTCCTAAAAGTGACGCAGTCAAATCTCATAGATTTCTCTGCGTCACTATTACGAGGCTTTTTGCGGGTGAACTCTGCATACATTATACCTGACGCAGGTATAATGTAGCGCAGGGTTTTACAAAGTGACGCATCTGCTTAGATGCGTCACTTTGTAAATAGTGCGCATCAGGAGGCAAGTTTTACGCCGCCGATGCGTCACAAAAAGTGACGCATCGGAAGCGCAAAACTCACGCAGGGCCTCATAAATGAGGCCCCAGGTATATTGCAAACCACCAGGAAGTTCAATGACCATATAAAGGCAAGAGGTTGTGTGCCTTCATAAGGTCATATCATAGCACTTCAAGGCAACTTTAAATTCTCTGTTATTTGAATTTCGGAGCATATTATTGACTTTAAAATTTTAACAATAGTGTGTGTGCGTGCACTTGTGTGTGTCTGAGTGCGTGTGTAGGTAGACAGAAAGAAAATGTCTGCCCAACTTTTACATGAGCATGCTACGTTATGAAACCAAAGGAGGTTTAAGCAAAAATGTTTCTAGCTTAAAAAGTAGAAAGTCTATTGATGCGAGCAAAGAGTAAGGTAGTAATTGATTATATTCATATTTACCTACTGACCAGGGACAAGGAAGATATTTTCAGATAAAGCTGGCTTTAAAAGTCTGGAACAAACATTGACAAAGCCATTAGGTCTGATTGTTTTGTATGCAAACTGCTTTGTAATGGGTTGGCGAGTTTGTATTTATGCTTTTTGGAGTGGTGACTGAGTGCATGTGTGACTCGGCGAAGAGTTAGAAGAATTAATGAATTAGAGAGTGAGTGGTTTTGTGTATGAATGGATGGATGAATGCTTGGAATCTAGGTACCAGGCAGGGCTATGTTATGTTTGCACTAATTGAACATGCATAGAAGGAGAGGTGTGTGCAGATGTGTTTAACACATGCGAATGTGTGAGTTACAGTTTATACATTAAAGCAATGTGAAATGTCATGCCTAATGCAGATATTTGCACATCTGCTTCGAATAACTGTCTGAAACATGCTTCTCTGTGAATGTGACTGATAGTGTCGGGTTGCAAGTATGAGCTTTACCTAAATTAACCAGTGAATCCAAGAATAACTGCTGTGTAGCTTACCCTCCTTTCTATCACTTGTTTCTATCTTTTTTTCAGAGCCTGCCCAGTGTAATAAGATGCAATGTAATGTACTGTATTATATTGTATTACTTATATTGTAATTGCAGTCATATAGCACTTACTAACATTGATGAGGCTTTGACGTTCTTTATAGCAGGTAGCATGCTACTCCACACATAAAGGTTAGTTGGTATTCCAGGGGTTATTGTTATTGTTAGTTATTGGGGTTTGTCTTGTGCTCTCAGTAGACTGTTACATGCATTTCCTCCAGTTTCTTTGTAGTAGTCTAATTTAATAATAGTTAGGTGAGTTCTTTTGAGTGAGATCATGCAAATGGGATAAAAGGGAAATAGGTAGCCTGGAGGATCTTAGATACTGTTAGATTTCAAAGAATAGTTACACAGAAGGAGAGTTCGTGATTTGTTATGGCAGTCTGCAGAAATATAGTAGAACATGAAGCAGACAGGCATGAGATACAGTAGGGTGCACTCAGAGACAATAAGGCAAGCAGAGCATTTACAGATAAGGAGATGATCATTGGATAAAAAAGAAGGGGAGGGAACAATCAATGGTTATTGTTCAAGGTCAATATACATGCAGGGTTTTAGAAATATAGTGGGAGGAGGAAGCCTTTTAAGATACACTGCGATCTGAGGATGTTGAAAGCGTAGAGAGAAGGATTGATGGTTGTCAACTGTGGCAGGTGCTACATGCTGTCACGAATGTGGTTGTACCGTTTGGTTGTTAATAGTGTTGAATAGTTTGTCCTTTGACGAGTTACCTTAACAGTGAAGATTATTTAGATTCTATACAAATTCATGCTTGGAGGATGTGGCATAATGGCTAGAGTACTCAACCTCGAAGCTGGGGAACCGGGTTCGAGTCTTGGCAGGCAAGCCCAGCCCCGGCTAAACCTGGTTGCTTCCAAGAAGAAAATGATAACAAGGTAACAATTTTAACAATGAGTTATCATCATTTTCTTTTTTCTTTTTCTACTTAGTGGGGTGACGGTCCTCCACCTTAGAGGAGGAGCTGCTCCTGCTTGTAAGCAATACCAAGGGGCTAGCCTGGAGCAAAGGCTCCTCACTTAAGAGTATTTGGGGATTTTTGATCATAGGAATTTTGGTCCTTTGCCATTTGCCTCTCTGTGAGTGATGAATAGTAGCTTGAAAGAGGACCGCTTTGCAATTGCCTCTGCAATATTTTTGTTCACTGGGTTTTTTAAGTAATGCCAAATTGCGATTAGCGTAGATTCGGTTCCTGATTGGAATCCTGTTTGCCCATCATGACAATTAAAAAGAACTTTAAGAAAACACCTGTCTGGTTTTGGGACAAGATTCAAATAGATTCAGCCAATGAGTATAAATACTTGGGGGTGATCATTGATAAAGGCGGGCACTTTGTAACCCAGAGAGAAACAATTAAAATGAAAGGCATAGCCTTAGCAGTCTCAATGAGAAACCTCAATTCCAGACTGACGGGTCCTTCACTGGCTCCTTTGGTAGAAGTTATACGGGCACAACTTCTACCCACAATAACCTATGGGAGCGAGGCACAGAGGGGGAGGGACTCGAAGCTCTTGGATGCTGTGGTTGCAAAAGTATACAGAATAATTTTTGGTTTACCAACACGAGTCTCTCCAGCGCAAATTAGGCTTGAGTTTGGTGTGCAAAAACAGACCATTGCAAGGAAAGGTGCAACAATCATCTTCTGGGACAAAGTAAGGAAATCTGAACCTGGCACAATAAATTGGCACCTATGGACAGAGTTACAACAGAAGGAGTCATCACCAGCGGCGAAATATTTAGCCACTTGCGTGGCAACGCTGGGTCTTAAAGAACTTTGGGCAATACCCACAAGTCACAACCTCCTTAAAAAACTAACAAAGAAATCGGTGCGAAATTAATCCTGGATTGAAGATAAGGCAGCCTTAACAAGAAGGTCGCATGGTTGGATGATTCTGAGCACCTATTCCTCTCTGGGGGCTCAGAAGTATCTAGCTTTGGGTTTTGCTAAACATACAAAAATTTCATTTTTGAAATACAGACTAGGCTTGTTGCCATGCACAAAGCACTTTCCGCATTGGCTGAAAACCCAATCTGATTCCAACTGCCGCTTATGTGGGACAATGCAAGAAGATATGCTGCATCTCCTCTGTACATGTAAAGAATTAACTGAGGAAAGGAGACGGTTTTTAAAACCACTTTTTAACCAGAGAGGCATTCGCACACGGAGACAAGCTGTGTTGGCATGTTTTGCACCCGAGGACACGCAGCTTAACTGTTGCTTTGTAAAATTATTAATACAAGTAGAGAAGAAAATGCCAAAGACTGAATTACCACACAGCAGATAGGTATAAGGACAAACGCTGCTACAATAATTGCTTGTTTTAATGCGTTGCAAATATTATTAGGTTATAATGTTTTTTAATTGGTTTTAATTGGTTTTAAATCTGCAATGAGATATTTTGTAGCAACGGTTTTAAGTAACTATGCTAAATAAAAACTTACCTTACCTGTTTGCCCATCTGGCAGTATTTTGCTTATTCAATGAACTCCAAGGTTTGGTGAAATACTGCTTTGTCTATAAGTTTGCTATGGAAAGCTCTATTAGCGATGGACCTGTATCTGTTAGGGTCTTATAGTTGAAGATTTCTTTCGTAAGTTTAGGCATATGTATGCCATCTTCAATACCTCTGGGAAAATTCCTGTGTTCAAAGAGTTTTTGCTATAATTTCTGACTTTGATAACTGCAGATATTGATAGGTGAATGTTTTTGAAAACTTGTGGAAGCCAGGGGTTCGAAGGCACCCAGCGAGGCTGCTGGCTTTTTTTTGTCAGGGCATCAAATTCTAAGATTGTAAATTCTTGGAACAAAGATATTGATTGTTTTTCTGCTGTGATTTGGTTTCTATTGACTGTTGGGTTTAGAAATCCCTTTGGTGCAGATCAACTGATCTCTAGGGCTCCTGATACTACTTACAAAGAGTCTTTAGGTCGTCCACCTTGGTTTGCAAGTAAAACGAGTTAGGTTAAAGATGCTGCCTGTTTGGGCATTTTGCGATGCAGCGCGTGCAACGAAATTCATTTTATTCATTTAATTATTTACTTACCTCTGATCATCCATATTCCAGTATTTACTATCTACCACACTGCCCCTCCACGGCTCTGCCTTTTTGCCCCACGAACTCCCGTAACAGGCCACTACTGTCAGTGGCAGTGATGATGGAGATTTCGGTGCTGCGGTTGCTGCGGAATCCGGATTGTGACGACTCCAGGGTGTTATTCTGTTCGATGAATTGGGTCAGTTGTCTGTTGACAATCTTCTCGATGACATTTGCAGGGAAAGGGAGCAGGGAGATGGGTCAGAAGTTCTTGAGGTCCTTTGGGTCTGCTTTGGGTTTCTTGAGTAGGGCATTGATCTCTGCGTGTTTCCAGATTTCCGGGGAAGGTGGCGGTCTCAAAAGAGCTGTTGAAGATCTTACGGAGTTGGGGTGCGATGACGGAGCTCGTTTTGTTAAAGATGTGGTGGGGCAGGGGTCTGAAGGTGAGCCGGAGTGGATGGTGTCCATGTTCTTGATTGTGTCTTCGTCATTGACGTTGTTCCAGGAGCTCAGATGGTTGGTGTGACTGGGGAGCGGTGAGTCTGGGGTGTCTGCGGCTGACGGAGAGGTCTGGGTGTTGAAGCTGTCGTGGATGTCTGCGATCTTGCAGTGAAATAAGGAGGCTAGAGAGTTGCAGAGGTCTTGTGATGGTGGGATGTTGTTGGAGCTGGAGCTGGGGTTGGCGAATTCCTTCACGATGTTGAAGAGCTCTTTGCTATTGTGTGCTCTGTTGTCGATGCGTTCCCTGAAGGAGGTCTTTTTGGCCGTTCGGATGAGTTGGCTGGCGTTCTTGAGGGCTGCATGGTTGTCTGGTGTTTGCTCGCTGCTCCATTTCTTCTCTAGTCTCCGGCAGGTCTGCTTGGATGCCTGGAGGTAGGCGGTGAACCAGATGGCTCTTCTGTTGGTGCGTCTGTTTGTGGGTTTTGTGATCGGAGCGGGATTTTTGGCACAGTCGATGATCCATTGCTTGAGGTTGCGGGCGGCTGTGTCGGGGTCGGTGTGGTCAGTCGGTGGATCTCGGGCAAGGGTGGTGATTAGCTGGTCTTTGGTGACCTACTTCCAGCTGCAGTGGGGGATTCTTTGCTGGTGTTTGTGTGTGGTGGTTTTCTTGAAGGAGAAGTGGATGCAGTGGTGGTTGGTCCAGTGGAGTTTGGTGAAGTGGCTGATGGCGATGTGGCTGCTGGAAGAAAAAATGGGGTTGAGCATGTGCCTGGCAGAGTGGGTGGGTGTTGTGACGAGTTGTTTGAGGCGGAGGTTGACGAGGTTGTCCAGTAGTGTGGTGGAGTTGCTGTCGTTGGTGTTCTCGAGGTGGAAGTTAAGGTCTCCGAGGAGAATGTAGTCTGTGGAGGCCAGGGCATGCGTGCTGACGGGATGTATGACATTACAACGCATGCTTTTACATCGCATGCCTTTACAATGCTGTTTTTACAACGCATGCCTTTACAACGCATAGTGCTTTGGGGCGCTGGATAGTGAATAGTTTAATTTACTATTCCAACTCCAGTCCCTGTGGATAGTAGGGAAGGTGTTGGATAGTAAATTAAACCTATTCCCTATCCTAGAGCGCCCCCCAGCGCAATGCGTTGTAATGGTTAGCGTTGTAAAAGTTGTGTCATAAAGGCACTGCGTGGTAAAAGTTGCGTTGTAAAGGATGTTTCCCGTGCTGACGGCGTCCATGATGGAATCAGTGAACTGTGGCCGGGGTCCGGGGGGTCTGTACATGAGGGTTCCTCTGAGGGTGGTGTTGGGATCGATGTGGATCTGGAAGTGCAGGTGTTCGGCGGTGCTGAGGGTGTCTTCGGTGTTGGTCGAGATTCTGAGGGTATTTCTGTGGACGATAGCAATTCCTCCTCCCGGTCTGTTGATGCGATCCCTGTGGTTGATCTTGTAGCCATCTGGGATGGCTATGGCAACGTCGGGTGCCAATGAGGAGTTCATCCAGGTCTCCCTTCAGGAAGGCGACGTCTGGGGAGGATGAGTCAAGCAGGTCCCAGAGTTCGACGGCGTGCCTGTGGACGAAGCGGGTGTTGAGTAGTATGCGTCTGAGGTGGTTGTTGCCGGCCTTGGTGGGGGGTCAGGTCATGCTGGTGTACGCTGGCTGGTGAAGTTGCAGTTTCGGCAGGTGAAAGGTCCGTGGGTGTGCTTCGGGGTGACTTTGAAGCAGGTGGCAGGTCGGCCGGTGTTGAGTGCGTGGAGATAGGTGGCGTCGTAGCGGTGCCTCGTGTCGTGTAGCACGCAGGGCCAGGGGGTCTGGTTCTGGGCGCAGTCCAGGTGCGGATGGGCACAGACGTCCGCTGCATGACCGCACAGCAGTCGCCATTTAAGTAGGGGAGGGGGGAGGAGGGCGGGGGCGAGCAGCTGGGAGGAGGTGCGGGTTGAGGCGGGAGGTAAATGCTACTGCAGCGTTATGGCTGAGAGGTAAGCAGAGGGGAATAGCCACTGACAAATAAGCAGTGGGCAGAAGGCAAGCAAGACACAGTAAAAGGTTAAGAAAAATAAAAAGTACAGAAGTAAAGAAAAACAGAGCATGGCACCCAGCAGGTAGGGGTCTCGAACCCTGCCTGTGTGGTACTGTAGCTGTGGATCAGTCAGGCGGAGCTGTGGGGGAAGAGCTGATCCCTGACGGCGGTCTGGGGTCTAGTTCGTGTTACCCCCAGCTGTCGCCATTTAAGCAGGGGAGGGGCGAGCAGCTGGGAGGCGGGGCGGGTTGAAGCAGGAGGTGAACACTAAGGCAGCGCTATGGATGAGGGGGAAGCGGGAGGAGAAAAGCCACTGACAAATAAGCAGTGGGCTGAAGACCAGCAAGATAAAGTCAAATTTAAAGAAAAAAAAAGTACAGAGTAAAGAAAAATGGAGCGCGGCATCCAGCTGGTAGGGGTGGTGTCTGTTCATCCATGTTGATGTTATTCTTGTGTATAATGGCAATGCCTCCCCCATGGCAGCCCTTTCTGTCTTTCTGAATGAGTTGGAGTAGCGTGCCCATGGTCAGGTAAAAGGATTGATTCAGGCATGTTTTTTTGATGAATGCAATGTCAATATTGTGTTTCAGGATGGCTTCTGCTAGGTATGTTACATGCTTGGTTGCCGATCTGCAATTATTGAGCATATATTTGTTTTTTAGGTCTCGCCTACGCAGCGCGCATGTGCTGAATAGGAGGGGACCACTTGAAATCGATTAGCATTTTTGCAAAAAAACATGCACGCATTGCATTGCTTTCAATATCAATGCATGCGTGTTTGGCGATTCCCTTGCGGGAGCAAGCGGCGCCATCTGTTAGCAATTATCGCACTTCCTCCCGCAAGGTAAACCCTATGCCTCCCTGCTGTCGGCTGCAATCCCCCCACCCCTCCCATTTGTTTTCATTGCTGCTTGTTTTAATCTGTCTCTTTCTTACCATTTGTCACTGATGTCCCTCCTGAGCCTGTTCGCTGTCTGCCGCGAGGGCTGCATTAGGGAGAGTCCCAAACCCCATGCATCGCAGTCCGTTGATACACATGTACACAGCAGTCAGGGGGTGTCCTTCATGGGGAACGCAAGCCCAGCTTGAGTCAAAGCTCCATTGTGGGGCCTTGCTTCACCCGGCTGTCGAGGGGGTTTGGAGCTCCCAGTGGCAGCTGCGATCATTGTGCAGTGCTTCTTCTGGACAGCTGTTCTGTGGGTTTGGAGCATCTTTGGAATTTGATACACCCTTCCTCTGCCAGCCGAACAGCTGTCCCCTGATTCAAGAGTTAAAGACTCAGACTTCCGCAAATCCCACACAAGTGTTTAGCATGCATCTCTGGCGTCTAAAGCATGACCGTGGACAATCCTGAGGAGGGTTCCCTGCCTGGCTATAATTCATGCACAGAAGCGCGTGCCAGGGTGAAAACTTTGATCACACTTCCAGAGTGTCTCTCTCTACTGCTGGGCTGCAGTGGAGTCTCTAGGCCTGATTTTTAGGCGAGTGGGGCTGGGCACAGATAAAACCGCCAGGGCTACCAACAAAAGGCGATCATGAAGAGTGGGCCCAGGTGCGATATGCAAAATATATGTACACACACCAGTGTCCACACCAGTCGGCCTGACTCAGCATCTGCGCCATGACTCTGGCTTCATACGCTGGCCTCTGTGGGTCTCTCCTCGCTGGCTCTGGTTGCAGAGCCATGCCTGATTTAGCAGCTGCGCTGCGACTCTGGCTTTAGAGTTTGGCCTCTGTGTGTTTCTGCGCTTTAATTCCTGCTCAACATCTGTATTGTTCTATTTCTTCAATTTTTCTCGTCTCTCTGGAGCACCACAGCTCATTGTGGTTGCTAAACGGTCCAACCTTCTGCTGTGTCTCCCATAATGCAGAGCCTGGGTCTTTCTCTTACACTGGCTGCAGTGCCTGGTTCATCAGCCTGGATTCTTCACCCCCTCTTTTGCTACCATCCTTGACCTCACAGTTGCACACTCCTTTGCCACTCAGGATGCCAAATCCTCAGTGAGTCTCTGCTCTGTCACACCTACCGTGGAGCCTTGGCTCTCTGGGCTGTCAACAGAGTCCGCCACTTCCTGGATCTCTTCCCAACCCACAGTCTAGTCCTATCTGTGCTTGAAACCTCATAGTCTTGGCACTAATTAATATTTCTAGCATGTAAATCTTGATTGTAGGTCTTCTTGTTAACCCTATTGTACAACAAGCTTCATTTGCCTTCATCTTGCATTCCTTCAATTCTAGAGTGTATTTGATCAGGGGCGGCTCCTTCATAATGGCGAACGATCATCGCCCCACTGATCAGAGTCAGTCAGCGGAAAATAAAATGATAAGAAAACAAAAGTATTATCTTTTTTTCTGCTGACTGACTGAGCCAGGGAGTCTTGAGCTGGGCCTTGCTACTGAATGCAACATAAACTCCATATAATACCACTCAATACCACATAATTACACACCACATAATTACACTCTACTGAATACAACATACACTCCCCATAAAACCACTCAGTGCCACATAATTACACACCAGATAATTACACTCTACTCAATGCAACATAAATACACTCCACATAAGACCACTCATTACCACATAATTAGACGTCATATAATTACACTCTATTCAATGCAACATAAATACACTCCACATTATACCACTGTGCCACATAATTACACGCACATACTTACATTGTACTCAATGCAACATAAATGCACTCCACATAATGCAACTCAGTGTGACATAGTTACATGCCACATTTTTACACTCTACTCGATGCAACATAAATAGATTCAACATAATACCACTCAGTACCACATAATTACAAGCCGCATAATTACACTCTACTCAATGCAACATAAATACACTCCATATAATACCACTCAGTGCCACATAATTACATGCCACATTTTCACACTCTACTTGATGCAACATAAATACACTCCACATAATACCACTGTGGCACATAATTAGACACCACATAATTACACTCCACTCAATGCAACACGAATACATTAGACAAAATACCACTCAGTGTGACATAGTTACATGCCACATAAATACACTCTACTCAATGCAACATAAATACACTCCACATATCACTCAGTACCACATACTTACATGCCACATAATTACTCTCTACTCAATGAAACATAAATACACTCCACAGAATACTACACAGTGCCGCATAATTACATGCCTCATAATTGCACTGTACTCAATGCAACATAAATACATTCCACATAAATGCACTCTATACCACATATAACCAATCAACATAAATGCACTCCACACCATGACACAATTTCACTAAGCATAATTTCACTCAACACCACAGTTCCAGGCCACACAATTCAACTCCACACATTTCCAATACACACTGCATAATAACACATCAAACAACATATTTCAACTCCACAATCCACAACGTACCTCCAATCCACACCATATAGTGTCACCACCTGAGCACCAAACATCATTCACCACCACCATTTTGCATCAGCACACCACCTAAGCATCACGTCAGTCTGCCCTTGTAATCTGACATCTGTGGATTCTCCCCTAGGGTCCGTCCGCTGCTCGTGTTCTAATTAAATTACTGCTTTCCAACCTCCACTCTCCTGATATTATAGAACAAACAAGCAAGAAAACAGGCAGGAAGACGTTGCCAGCACTGCAAGTACAAAAAAACTAGAATACATTTTTTAGGTTAAAATCTTTTTTTAATCAGGTTTTTCAGTTTATATAATGTTGTCTTTGTTTGTATAAAGGTAACAAAAATGCTCAACACTTTTAATTATAACTTTTCAAAATAAAGGACAGCAGCCACAATGCTCTACAACATAGCCAAAAGTTCTGGCTAAACAATTAAGGTCCCAAAGGCGAGACCTATTGACTATGCCAATGCTTGTTCTGCAGTGCTTCGGATCTTGAGGGGAGGAAATCAAGGGAATATTGATGTGATATGCTGGTAGCCTTGTCACTCCCGTTGGAGTGGGGTTTCTTCGAAGACCCGTGATAACCTGGATCTTAGAGGCAGGGTTGTTTCTTAAAGGCATCATGGTGCTCCATCTTTTATCCCTCTGAGATTTGTTGTTGAGAAGTTTTGTGATCTAGCTTTGCAGCTGTGATTTGGCTCATTCTAGGAGGGGTTTGTTGCTCTATGTAGGGTGATGGTTAGGATTCGGATACATGTTTAGGTTCAATATGATATTTTTGGGGCCCTGTATTACTTTCTCTAGTTGGTTTTCCAAGCAATTTAGTTGCTCATTAAGCATCGACAGAGGCATTTGTCTTAATGAGTGGCAAGTGTGGGTGTTTCACATTTCATTGTGTGCGGAGGGCGGTCCTGAGTCAGACAGTGTATGTCCGTAGGTGTGTGATTTGAGATGACGGTGGGAGTGTCATTAGAGATTCCACTAAATTCTTTATTTTCAATTGCCGGACTAGTGAGTGAATAGTGTGTGTCCCTTTGAGGTGGTGTTGTCAGCACTTTGGTGAGTGTAAAAGGCAGGTAGTAGGATTTGAGAGCATGTGCAACTTGGTCGATGTCCCAAGAGGTCTGAGAGGAAGGGGAAGGGGTTGTGGTTTGTGTGGTGGGGTGGTGGTCGTAGGATATGTTGGGTTGGGATAAGTGGACATATACTGAGCGGAGCTGGAGATCTGGGCTGGGCTTGTGAGAGTAATGGGAAGTGAGTAGATCAAGTTAAGGCAGTGAGGGGTAGTGGTGTGGGCCAATGAGCTGCCAGGTACACCATGTTTGATAACGGTTAGGGCGAGGGCAAGGTATATAGTGAAGGAGGGCCTAGATTTTGTGGTGTGACTCGTGCATGTTTCATTATGTGTTGAGTCCTGTGGGGGAGAGCGGCTGAGGGGGTAAGAGATTGGTGACAGTGATATGGCATTTTTCTGTGTAGGGAATATGAATTTATAAGTACGTAGGTTTGCGTCATTGGCTTCTATCATTATAGTTCCGTTTCTGAAGATGGTTGTGGTAGCATTGCCTTTAAACATGGATGAGTTGGAGAAGGTCAGTGTGTGTCCATATGGGATGTTAGTGGTTTTGGTTATGTGAAAGTATTCTGTTATGATTGTGAAGTGTAAAAGATCAGATACGGTCTCTTTAGGCCTTTTGATAAATTGCAATAGGTACCAGCAATGAGTAGTTTGGGGTGGTGTTTAACCAATTTGTGTTTTAAATTCTTAGCCGCTCTGTTAGAGAAGTTGGGTGGGATGGTGATGGAGAAGGAGTTAAGACCAAGAGGTTTTAAGATGTAGGGTAGTGCAGGGGTGGTGGGCTCTGTAGAAGCCTACATTATATAAACTTTAGGGGGGACTTGTAATTCTTACAGGAGGGAGGACATGAGGAATTCTTGGATTCACGTTTATTCCCAAAGATTAATTTTGGGTAGTGTTGTACTGATTTCAAATGATTTTGCTGCAAGGGCTGGTCTTAAGGAAGGTATGGGGATATGGGTAAGCTCTCTGAACTTTATGTTATGGTAGCGCAATTAGTGCAGTTGGGTTCAACTCAGAGCAGTGTCTTTGGTTGAACAGCTCGCTATCCTGCATGACTTGTTATTGCTGGGAAGCCTCTCTATAAACACCCTTGAATTGAATTGAACTGAATTGAGTTGGACTGTAGCCAGCCCAGTTCATAATGGCCATCGATCTGGTGGAGGGAGAGAAGCCTGGGTACCGGTGGCTCTCTTTCTCAGGCACTGCTAGAAATGCAGGCAGGATAGCTTTGTGATGTACTGGAGCCATATTTTTCATGACCAGGTTTCCGTGATGAAAATATTGTCTGTTTCTGTATACATCAGTAGATCAAGGATGTTCTATTTGTTTTTGCTCATTGGACGGGCATTCATCAGCAACTATTTTAAATGTGGTAGCTTTTTTGTCAAAGGAAGGAATTGTGTTCAGGTTGCATTTGGTCTCATCAACTGAGGTCTTAGTAGGTATATTATTACATGAGATTACTTTTTCTCCTCATGTGCATGATAATGTTAGGATGTAGGAAGTGTGGCTGGAGTGATGGTTCAGGCAATGTCATTTTCTTTGTAATCACTGTCCTGCTCAAATAGGAGACATTAGAGAAATGGTGTTTTCAGGAGAGTGATTATAACTTAGAGTGTTTTTGTGAAAATGATGTTGGTGTAGGATTGTATTTTGGTGGTATTTTAATTGTATTTATTGATAACGTTTTATATAGTGCAGGCTTGACCCCAGATGGTATCAGAGCGCTTTACATTTAGGATTGTTGCGTTTAAAGTTACATCAGTTACAAGACCATAGTAAGGTACAGTACACATAAACAATCTTGCAAGATTTCACAGGAGGGAGGGGAGGAAGGAGTAATAGTGGGGAGACGAGGAGGAACTGTGCCCAATGTCCGGCTGGGTAGGTGACGATCAAGGGGGAAACCAGGGCCAATCTCCTCATTAGCTGTCTAGCAGCTCCACCGGGCATCAGCCACGTTGCTCAGGTCTCAGCGTTGAAGAAAACCAGTTTTAAGTTTATTTGATTTGAAACATTTATATAGCGCTGGCTAGACCAAGAGGTATCAACGTGCTTAACCAGAGTAGTGTTGCATTACAAGGTACATCTAAAAAGGTTTAACATTGTTATGGTATGTTAACATTGAGTTTAATGGTGTTGTGGTGTAGAGGTGTTGCAAAATGTGTGTGACTAATGATGTTTTTCTTTCTATTATGGTTGTTGAAAATGGATGGGGCTTGTGTAAAAGGTGGTGGGGAGCATCAAGTTTAATTTAAATGTCCTAAATAGAGCAGAGTCATGTGTGGCATGTCTGGGTATGTTGGTGTTGTATTGTGTTGTACTGAGTGATTAAGGTGTTAAATGAGGAAGGGGGTTTGTGAGAGGTGTGACGTGGGAGGTCGTCTGGTTGGTTATGGTGTTAGATTAGGAAAGTGACTGAGCAACTGGTTATGCATGGAGAGTATGTTGTTGATGGGAGGTTGTGTTTTTATGGGGATGAAGGCTGATTCGGAATTGAGATAGTGTTGGATATATGATTTTTTAGTGGAGATGTGTGTGATAAGTATAGGAAGAGGGGAATTTGGAATGGGAGCTGTGAATTGAGGTACTTTAGGGTAGGTAAGAAAGATCTGGAAGGCGTATGATAATATAGGGATGGAGTTAGCCTCCTCCATTGGGAAGATGATTGGTGGGAGAATAGAGTGGAAAAAGATAGCAGAGTATGGGAATAGAGTATGATAAATTTGCATTGGGAAATGGATATGGGACGTTTTTTGGTTATTTAGGTGGTAGTTTTGTATTAGTGATGGTAGTGAGGGGTAGGTGGGTAGAAAGTGAGTGGGTTAGGCCACAAGGATCATAGTGGGTCATTTTTGTAGGAGTGTGGTAGGAAAGTGAACATGGCTGTATGGTAGAAAGATGGAGATAGATGAAGGATGGGTAGAATGCGAATATGCATACATGACTGTTTATATTGAAATTGAGTGATAGTGCTGTGGAAATTGTTGTGGTCTTTGGTGAGGTTCTGTAGTGGTTACATAGTTTGAAAAAAAGAGGGCGTTTACTACACATATTTTCTTACCTTGTTGAAGGGGACCTATATTTAGCAGCAAGCACTTCTGTTTACCTACTGTGGTTGGGATTATGGACAGATTTCTGACCCTACTCCCTTTCCAGGCTTTACCAGATCAAAACAGGCAGCACCCTTAACCTGGCACAATGACTAGACACTCTAAAGGCTCTTTTTAAATAAGAGTACGGGTCCAAGAGATCACGTGACCTCACCAACGGAAGCTCTAGGACCTCTAGGAATTAGAAACTAAGTCCTAAAGCAGAGGAATATTCTACACTCTAGAACCAATAGAAATGCTAGCACTAGGAACCAATACAATTCTAGCCCTAAGCTCTAGACTCTAGACCTAGGAACCAATAGCAACACATTATACCAGCCAGAAACTCTAGAATTTGAAACACATATAAACCCAAGCCCAGAAACAATAGAAACACAATTTCTAAACCCCAAAACCAATAGAGACCCAAGTCCTAGGAACCAATAGCAAACCTAGCCTTAGGTATGTCAAGCGGCAGTCCCGCATTCCACATTACGTTGCTACCGCTACCATGGCGGTCGCATCCAGCAATTTAACATTGCGGCGGGTCATGCTGGCTGCAGCATCTGCCGCAATGCCAAAAATGCATGTAGTGCATTTACCTGCACTACGTGGCATGCACCACGCGGTGCCTGACACTTCGTGCATGGAAATGCAGGGGGGCACCATGGGTACCCCCCTGACGGGGATTGGTTTTGAAGGCCTGTTTTGAGCCACCCTTGTGTTGGGGGAGGCAGAGGGGCACTGAGGGGGTACCCATGGTGCCCCCCCCCAGTGCACCTCTGCCTCCCCCAACACAAGGGTGGCTCAAAACAGGCCTTCAAAACCAATCCCCGTCAGCATTTCCATGGAGGTTTCCCCGCCAGGGAAAGGCTGGCTACAGCCAGCATCATAATTTGGCGGACAGTGCCTGTTAGGCCCTGCCACCATTTTAGGCATGCTGACCGCTCCGCCAGGCAATCGGTACGAATGCCTGTGATAAGTCAGCGAAAGGCGGTCTTTGTGCCCACCATGGTCGGAAAGCGATTCCCCCGCCATCCTAATTTGGTGGGGGAAAATTGCTGTCCGATGCGGGAGGGCCCACTACTGCACAGCTGGCGGTGGCAGACCCTCCACCATCGTAATCACCCCCATAGTTCTTTAGTAACAGTTATAGAATATTCATTTACATTGTAAATACGCATTACATAATTACACATTGTGTACATTTGTAATAAAATAGATTTTTTACAATGTTTTCATTGTATAACTTTTTTATATCTTTTGCACATTTTCTAATAAATAATATTATATTTTGTATAATATTTAAGTTGTGAATACAAATAAAATTATGAAGGTAAGAATGCATTTTGAAAAAGAAAAAATATTTTTTAACAGTAACACATTTTTAGCAAGCAGTACAATTTTTTGTATCACATTGGTGTTAACATATTTTTTTCATGTATAATATTGAATATTACTTTATACATTAGTAATATTAATTAGTATTTTTTAAAAAGAAATTGTATTACATGTCCAATGTACATTGAGTTTAATTTAAGAAAGTATTTTTATTATTTGAATTAGGTAGCCATTTTCTAAACTAAGTTGTATATTGTAGGCTATCAGTGTTGTTTTCGGTCATATCTTTAGGGAGAAGCTCGCGGTTGGAAGCTGAGTTGCATTCGTTAAGGTAAGTTTAATTTAATTACTTTTAGTCTTAATTTAGGTGTAGGGTGAAGGTAGTTAGGTGGTCTATACTGTATGTAGTGTTTGTATTTTGTGTTTTTGGGCGGTTTAGTTAGTAGTTTTGTGTATGCGAAATGCGGTTAGTGCGTTGATAGGTAGGTGTTAGGGTATATTCTATATGTTTGAATATGTTTAGATTATGGTGCTATCAGCTTGTTTATGTGTGTTTTTTAATGATTTTATTGTGTATTTGTGTGGGAGGGATTGTGTTGTTTTTACTACAGATTTTTGTCATTTGGAAGTTGCCGTTGGGAAAAGTATGTTTTTTTTTTTTTAAAGGAACTGTGTATTAGTTTCTAGTAAACTAATAATTATTTTACAGTTCCTTTATTTCTTGGATTTTCCTGGAGCATTTCTTTTATTAATTACATTTTTCGGGTTTTTAATGGATTCAAGTCTAAGGATATGTTGCAGCCGGATTATATTTTACACAGTTTTATTTTTCAATTTTGTTTTGGGACTTTTAACTATGTTTTGGGATTTTTACATGTTTGGATTTATTTATGGCAGTTATTTTACGTTATTTACTATGGGAGGGAAATTCAATTTTTGTAATTCTTATTGACATTTGTAAATATATAAAATATATTTAATATGTCAAATATAATATTTTAAAAGTTTAAATTAATTGACATAATATTTATATTTTACATGTTTGCTAAGAAAGGTTTATTTAAGAATTCAATTCACAATTAGGATTTTTCTATGTTTTGTATTACTGTTTTAAAGTAGGGATTTAGGTATTGTTTCTAGATATTCTAGCCCTTTAGGGGGTCATTGCAATAGGGGGCAGACTAGAGTCCTCCCTCCATTGTAGCGGTGACTGGAACCGCCCTGCAGTAAGGTGGTGATTCCGCACCACAGATTACGATGCAACCGCCACCATGGTCGTCCTATCCAGCCCGTTTAATATTACTAAACAGCCATGCTAAACAGCCATGTTGTGCATTTCCCTGCATTTCCCTGCAATAGGTGGCAGGCACCAAGCAATTCCTCCTCTTAGTGCCGTGAGTGCACAACCACCACCCCCAAATCACCACCACCCCCAACATAAGGGGGGCCCGCAATGGGCCCCCAAAGACAATCCCCACCAGCCTTTTCATGGCGGTTTCACCGCCATGGAAAGGCTGGCTTGAGCCAGCATTGTAATTTGGCGGACTATGCCTGCTAAGCACTGCCACCATTTACAACATACAGGCCGGTCCGCCATGTAATTGGAACGATTGCTTGTGGTGGAACCATGGTGGGCAGTCTTTGCGACTGCCATGGTACCAGAACGATTGAAGGTACGAGGTTTAGTGATCGAAAGCTGGGGAAGAATAAGCCTGTCATGGGGTGGAAAAAGGATAAGCAGAGAAGGTTAGAAGCTTTGGGGTGTCTTTTACAGTCAGGAAGTTTGAAATTATAGAACAAACATGCTGGTTAAAGGATTCCCCAGGTTTAACTACGGGAGCGTTTAGCTTCGGTTTTAGAGGGAAAGCGCTGGGTATAGGCTAACATTTAGAACACAGAATGACATTGTTGGAATGATAATAGAATGCGTTCATCATAGAGATTTAAGGTTGGATTTTAACAGTAATGTTTTTACTTTGTAGAGAACCCGTGAGGAAGGACTTTACATAGTCCGAAATGCATTGGGATACATTAGCACCTACAACCTATGATGTTTTATGTTTTACGGCGTGCCCGGAAAAAGGCCTGGACAGGCATATCCGAGGCATGAGAAGTTGTTTTAAAACATAAGCAAATCACATGTGTAAAGAATAACGAAAATAAAATCAGATGAAGAAAAGGTTTGGATTACAAGGAGTACTTATTGTCAAAAGTGATCAAGTTATTTACAAAAAAGAAGTGATTTTCACAATATCAGCTGTGCGCCTGGATTGGAGTGACGCATTGCTCCATTTCTGTTGTTACCAGAACGATTCCCCCACCATCGTAATATGGCGGGGTACATTTGTTGTCCGATGGCAGAGGGCCTGCCATTGCATGGTTGGCGGACACTCCGTCTTCATAATCACCCCCTTAGTGTTTGGGAAGAGTCTTACTTTGTATTGTAGGTGCTCTTACAATGTTTTAGTTTGTTTAGTCAGTTTTGGACCTAGTTGTGTTACCGACTGTTCAAGTCTTAGTTGTTGGTAGCTTTGTTCTTTTTGGAATGATTGTAGTAATGTAAGTAGGGTTGGTTGGGTTTTGCCTGTTGTGGCTTGTTAAGCATTATACCATCCTTCCACAGCATTATTGGTTTTTACTTCTTTGTTTAGGGTACTTTAATATACATTCCACCATGGAATGTGGTATTTGGCCTGTCTCCTGTGTCCAGATCTGTGTAGCCTTCCCACCCAGGTATCCTCGAAATAGTCTAGTAGGGGACTTATGTTAATTTGTTTGGTAGTAGGGGCTTTCTATTAGGAAATTGTAATTTTCTGCTGCATCAGTTATTGGGACCTATGCTTGTGCAATTAGCTTTCTAATTTCATATGCAAAACTGCTATTAGATACATATTGTACACTAAGCGTACATTTTTGACGGTGTCTCCAAATTCATTGATTAAAGTGGTAATATAAACCTTGTATTGCTGTGTGAGGGTAGTGTTTCAGGATGGCTTGTATCATTGACTATATAAAGTCCATGACAGGGCAGGACAGGACAGGGAAGAACTTAAAAGTTACCGCCCAATTGCCAGTCTCCCACTCTTTGCGAAAATAGTTGAGAAAATCATGAACTCTCAATTATCTTCCTTTATCGAGGAACACAAACTCCTGGACGAATCACAGTTCGGCTTCCGCCAATTCCACGGAACAGAGACCGCCCTGGTTAAAGCGGCGGATGACATCAGAGCCATCTGGGATGGGGGAGGAACGGCAGTTTTGATTCTGTTGGACCTTTCGGCGGCCTTCGACACGGTCGACCATGTCACCTTGGTCGACCGTGTCGAAAGCTTGGGCGTTCGATGTAATGCCAAGAGACTGCTCGCCTCTTTTCTTGCAAACAGGTCCCAGGTCGTGACTGTTGGGTCTTTCAAATCATCCCCCTTGTCACTGCCATGCGGAGTTCCTCAAGGCTCATCCCTGAGTCCGACACTATTTAACATTTATGTGTCGGACCTTGCCCAAGTCATCCGGGCACATGGGATGAGCCTCACATCTTACGCCGATGACACCCAGTTGGTACTTGCCGTCAAGAATGATGGGCCTAAAATCGCCAGCAATTTCAATCAAGGCATGTCGGCAATTGGGAGTTGGATGGCCTCAAACTGCCTGAAATTGAACTCCGATAAATCGGAAGTTGTCATTTTCGGCAACTTATCCCCGGCGTGGTCATCCATCTGGTGGCCGTCATCTATGGGCCAGCCCCCGGATCCAATCTGTAAGGTGAGGAACCTGGGAGTCATGTTTGACAATCGCTTGACCTTTCTACCACACGCAAATCAGATCTCCTCTTCAGCCTTCCATAAATTACGGCTTATTAAATTTTTTTTTACCTTTTTTACCTGAGACCGCTGGCAAAACATTGGTGAGCTCCCTGGTTTTGTCTACTTTAGACTATTGTAATGCCCTGTTCTTATGTGCCCAAGAGAGAGTGTTACAGAAAATGCAGGCTATTCAAAATGCTGCTGCTAGGCTTCTAGGACGTATTCCCAAATACCAATTGGTGTCACCCATCATAAAACAGCTCCACTGGTTACCTGTACGAATGAGAATAAAATTCAAGTCTCTCTGCCTGGTATACAAGGCTCTACATAATGCCGGACCTGCATTCTTCACCCAAAACCTCATCCCCTACCGTCCTTCCAGAACGTTACGTTCAGCTAGCTCACATGATCTGGTGGTACCACGTACCAAATCGGTCTCATGGGGAGATAGAAGATTCCTTGTAGCTGCACCAAAACTCTGGAATACCCTGCCACATTCAATTAAAACGAGTACTTCCCTTTTGTCTTTCCGTAAGCAGCTTAAGACCTGGCTTTTTAATCAATGAACCTCCAGCCCCCCTGTTGGTTGAACACTGCAGTAACTCAGCGCCGAGATGCCCAAGGGCCTTCGTTCGCGCTTTACAAGTGTTGAAATAAATAAATAAATAAAATAAATATTCATTTGAGGATAGTAATTATTAGTTTCTTGCTCGACTTTTGTTAAGATTTCTACATATGTAGTGGTTTGTTTGTTTGGTAACAGGGCATATATAAAGGGGATGTTGGTATTGTGATACAGTCCATGGATTGTATGTAATTGGTAAAATAGATTTGGACATATTTTAAATGTTCCGTCCATCATCCATGTTTCACAATTCTGTAGTTTAAGTAAGTTTGTGGGAGTTGGTTATATTATTATAATTGTTTTCAAAGATTTCAAAAACCTTTATTAAAGAATAAAGATACATCAGGCACAGTACATCATGTAGCACCATCACACGTAACAACAGGATGCATCACAAGAAATGTGGTAGATTGCAATTAGGTAACAGTCACAGCATCATGGTGAATCCAGCATATAAAGACTCAGCTAAACTGTATCAGAGTCTCAGCCCCTGGAGGGGGAAGCACACATGAAAAAGCATACGTAGTAGGAAATCTGAAGCAACAGGGGCGCAGGCGAAGAGGAAAGGGGTGAGGAGCAGTCATTGACCAGCACCGGCGGCCGCCGCGGACCCATGGCCGGCGGGGAGCGTGATAGAGGAAGCGCCACTGGGGTGGGAACGGGAGAGATGGTTGGAGACCAATGGGGCCCAGATGTCAACAGGGCGAGATCTGGCAGGCATTAAGTCCTAGAACTCAGACAGGAGAGTCTGGCACCGAGAGGCATCCTCAAGCCAACTCTCAACCTCGGGAGCAGGTCGACGCCCCCAACACATGGCCACCCTACACCTGGCGAGCACCAATAGCATCGAGATGAGGCGGCAGGAGGCATCAGAGCAGAACTTGACAAATCCCAGGAGGCACAGGGGGTATCAGGTTGTACGACAGAGCTAGTAATGTCAGAGATGGTGGAGCACACCACCAGCCAGAACTTGGATACCTTAGGACAGAGCCACGCCAAGTGGGCAAAGTTCGCGGCAGGGGCAGCACAATGCAGACAGCCCAAGCCGATGGAGTTGCACGGGGGTTCAGTACAGCCTGTGCAAGTACTTGAAGTGAATTAGGTGGAGCTGATCGTTCGGGGACAGCTTTTTGGTTTGATTACAACAGTAAAGCTAGTCGGCCTCGATATATCCAAGCCCAGGTCTGCACTCCACGCCTCCCGTGCCCGATCAGAAGATATGTGAGCAGACGCAAGAGAGAAAGCGTAAAGCCTGGTAACTAACTTTTGCGGCGAGGAAGAGGAGTATATGAAGTTCAAAGCTGGAAGGGTGGGCAGGGGCTGGGGGAAGGTAAGGTGCAGTTTCCGGCAAGTGATGCGCAGTTGATAAAATAACAGTGTATCTTGCAGCCCCGAGGGGTCAGGGAGAGAGTAAAAGGAGTTCTCTGGGTAAAGATCTGCCACTGTTCTGAGGCCCAAGCGCACCGCATGACGGAACATGCTGGACGACTGAAGTGCAGGGAAGTGAGGGTGATTAACAATTGGCATGGAGTTAGCAGAGAGAAGGGAAAGGCCTGAGTGCCGACGCAGGCAAGACCAAGCCCAGCGCAGCATCTCAACTGTTTCAACCTCCGCCCGGGGGCGTACTGCGGGCACGAACAGTGCAGTTAACAGAGGCCAGGGGAAAGCCAAGTCGGTCTCCACCGCGACGCGAGGCTTATAGGGGGTGGGGTGTATCTAAAAATGTAAAAAACTGGCCTGGGCGCATGGGGCATTGATACGGAAATCAGGCGCGCCCATCCCTCCGGCAGACATAGGGAGAGTAAGGATATCGTACACCACCCTGGGTTGTTTACCTGCCCAACAAGCGAGATGATCAGAGAACGCAATTTTCGGAAAAAGTGAGCGGTAAAGGGGATAGGTATATTCGTGAAAAGGTAAAGGAATTTAGGAAGAACCACCATTTTGGCAATGGCGATCCGGCCAGCCAGGGACAGCGGTCGTCAGCTCCATGAAGGGATCCTGGATTTTAACCAGTACACCGCCCGCCCAAAGTTAGCCCTGCAGAGCTCATCCAGATCCCTGATAAGCCAGATGCCCAGATAGCGCTTGGGACCAGATGCCCACTCGAACGGAAAGTCAGGTGAGAAGGGGACAGTGGCATCGGTCTTAGGGAACAAAACGGACTTGCTCCAGTTCACCTGAATGTACGAGAGCCCACCAAATCATATGATTTCCCGGACTAAAGGGCTGAGGTTGTCCTGTGGATGGTGGACATACAGAGTGACATCATCCGCGTACATGGAGACAAGAAGGGAACGAGACGGGAAACCGATGCCCCTGTGCGTATGGTGCTGATGTAACCTAGCGGCCAGGGGCTCCATAGCGATGGCAAAGAGCATGGGTGTTAATGGACACCCCTGCCCGGTGCCGCGGGTGATGCAGATGGGATCAGAAACCTGGCCATTAATCCGGAGGCGCGCAGATGGAATAGTATAAAGAAGTCTGATCTTGCGTAGAAAGATGTCACTAAAACTCATACGCAGTAGGATGTAAAAAAGGAAGGGCCACTCTAGGGTATCAAACGCCTATGTGGCATCGAGAAGGGCAGCCACTGCCGGCAGGGTGAGGTTAATTTGATGTAATACGGAAAAGATAGTACGCAGATTATGGGAGGTAGCCCTCACGGGTATAAAGCCGGATTGATCGGGAAGGGCGATGGCGGGCATTAACAGGAGAAGGTGAGAGGGGATCAATTTAGCAAAGATTTTATTATCAATATTAATAAGGGAGAGTGGGGCTTATCAGGCTTAAGGAGCAGGGTAATCAGGGCCTCACGCAGCGACGGCGGGAAAAGACCGGTGTTAAAAGCCTCGTTTTACATGGCCGCCAGATGCGGCTCCAGGATATCAGCAAATGTTTCGTAAAACAAGGCGGGCAGGCCATCTAGACCCGGGGACCTTGTCGCCAGGAAGGCTGCCTATGGCTGCTAGTATTTCTCCCCTAGAAAAGGACTCATCCAAAAATTTACGGTGATAATCTTCGAGCCAGACCAGGGCAATGGATGCGAAATACTGATCAAACTCCTCCCGTGGCAGAGGAGTACCGGGCGAGTAAAGTTGCGAGTAAAAATCGATAAAGCAGGATTTGATATCCTCTGGGGAGGTTGCCCTATCCAGGCTACCATCGCAGAGGGCGGTTATATAGGAGGCTGCGCTTGGTGGGCCTAAAAGATTAGCAAGGGTGCATCCCGGGCGGTCTCCCTCGCCGAAGCGGCGCGCCCGACCCTCTCTGTCAAGAAAGGACTATTCACGGCCAGCTTCATCTGAGAATTCTGTGTGCTTTTGACGAAGGAGAGCAAGCGTTGCCTGGTCAGGACTCGCCGCCAGGGCAGCATCCAGATCTCTAATTTCACCCTCGAGCCTTGCCAGTGTGGAGCGGATAGCGCGAAAGACACCCGCCTGTCGAAAAATACACTCACCTCGGATGACAACTTTGAAACCTTCCCATAGGGTACAAGAGGAATCGACGGAACCTGCGTTAAGCTCAAAATAATTAGTGATCGCCGTGTGAGTGTCCGAGCAGAACACAGAATCCTGGAGGGCATTGGGAGGGAGACGCCACGTAAATGCCCAACGCAGGGAGAAAGGAAGCCTAAGACGAATCTGGACAGGTACGTGATCGGAGAAGGTACGGGCCATATGCTCAGCATCAGGGAGCCAAGACAGGACATCTGGCGAGGTCAGCCAGAGGTCGATCCGCGACCCGCAACCTCTCGCCCCCGTCACACAAGTGCCCTCACGGGCGTCAGGCTGGAGATGGCGCCAAACGTCGTAAAGTGCATTATCAGCTAAACGGAATACCGCGGCAAGACAACAGGTTCGCTACAGGTCCAGACCGAATGTCTCAGTCAAAAACCTTTGCCAGGTGATTCCATGAAGCATTTTCGGCAACTAGCCAGTTAATGCTCAAAGAGGGAATCCCCCTCAAACATATATAGCACCTTAGCGTGTACAACACATTTGTACCAATTACACTTTCACTTTAAATTAAGATTGCACTTTCACCTATTTATTGGTCCTGAGGAAAGCCAGTTTCAAAAATCAAGGCCTGGCTTAAACATATAGATCACACTTGGATGTAGGAGGTCATAATCCATACTCCTATACATCCATCAGCCTTTTTTTAATGCTAACAGAGGCCCAGTTATTAAAGTATTTATTACCCTCAGGTGCTGGGACCAATGTATAGCTTTTAACCTTCACCTTCACGCCACTACACTGCACACTCAGTAATATACCTGCACCGCTGTATTCAGGCGTGGAAGCACATCCGGGACACATTCGGTGTCACTGGGTGGACCCGATGATGAAGCATGCCACCGACTAGGTCGGTTCGTGAGGGCTTCATGATCAAACCAAATGGTTTACCCCCAAACATACAAATCTGAGTCTCCTCACAAGGGATAAGGACTAGATATCTAGTCCTCTCTCTCTCTTTTGATTAACAGCAACCTTGAAACCTTCCCATAGGGTACAAGTGGAATCTACGGAACCTGCATTAGGCTCAAAATAATTAGTGATCAACTTGTGAGTGTCCGAGCAGGACACAGTATCCCGGAGGGCGTTGGGAGGAGGGCAGCGGAGCCACAGGAGGAGATAAGATGCCAAATATGATGAAAAAATTCCGGGTCATCCCAGTTGGGGGCCGTATACTGCGGCAATCGTGATGGGCTGGGCTAGAAGCAGGCCGTGGAGGATTACATATCTACCCTCTGGATCGAGGAGAACCCATGAGGTCTGCCAAGGAAGGCCACGGCGCAGCAAAATGGAAACTCCACTAGCATAGGATGAGTAAGTGGAAGAATGGGATTCCCCCCAGTAGTGGGACTGCAGTCTACGGACAGAGCGTGGCACCAAGTGCGTCTCCTGTAATAGACATATATCTACTTTGTGGCGCTGTAGGTTTGAATGGATAAGGCGAGTCTAACGGAAATCCTTCAGGCCACGGACGTTCCAAGTCCAGCAGACTATGTCAGCCACAGGGAGGCAGTACGGGGATGAGCACTTGGCGGGGCAGACAACAGGGAGCGCAGGCCAGTGGGGTGCTTAAGTGAAGCAGGGGAGACCGCAGGTGGCGAGGTGGAGCAAGTGTGGGGAGTAACACAGGGAAGTAAAAACAGCAGCGATCAATGGGCAGCAGCCTTCTGGGAAGCGCGGTGTGGGAGTGCGGGGCACGACCTATAGAGGGAGGAAGGGACCAAGGAAGAAGCATGTGCGGCTGTGAGATGTGTCGAGCAAATACAATCAAAACACATTGGAGGACAGTGTGCTGTGCAAAAGACCAAGCAGGGCAGGTTGCAGATTTAGGTATACTTGCAACGGTGCTGTGTAAAACAAACAAGCAGGAACCCAACAACCAGACCACCCTCCACCCTCAACCACCCCCACCAAGCCAAACAGAAAAAAAACAACCACCCGCACCCACACCAACCCCCCAATCAGGCTGAGAATACCACCCACTCCACCCAGGGAACCCACAACTGGGAGAGGGCAATACAAAGTGAACAATGGGAATCATCCCGGTGGGGGCATGGCAGGACTCAGAGGACACCCCTGCAGAGGAGCAGGGTGGCCAAGTATATTAGACAAGCGACATCAAGAACAGGTCACATGTGAAAACAAGAACAATCATTGTCTGCTTAAGCGGTCAGCAGATTTGTGTGGAGACTTAGGAGGAGAGGATCTTGAATCCTTGTCCAATCTCTTAGCAAAAGTGGGGGCCTCTCGTGGATTGGGAAAAACAAGTGCTTTAGAGCCCTGTCGGACCCTCAGCTTCGCCGGATAGGCCAAAGAGTAAGAAACCTAATGCTTCTGGAGGATGTGCTTGGCCGGCAAAACCCTCTCCTGGCGGCTTGAATAGTCAAGGTGTAGTCCGGATAAAAGGAAAGGGTGTTGCCCTGGTACGTGATGGTACCATTATTGCGTGCTGTCCGGAGAATGGCATCGCGATCTTGAAAGTTCAGGATCTTCGCCACTATGGGGCAGGGAGGCAGACCAGGACCAGGACACGGGCCTAGGGAACAATGGGCACGCTCCACGACGAAGAATAGAGATAGGACTTCCCCAAAGATTTCCTTGATGAGTTGCTCAACAAAGTCTTCCATCTTGGAGATGTTGGTGGACTCGGGAAGGCCCGTGATGCGAAGGTTACTCCGGTGGGAGCGGGCCTCCATATCTTCATTCTTCTCCCGAATTACGGCCAAGATCTTATCCATCTGGAGTAACTTCTGCCTGTCTTGGGTGGCAGCGTCCTCGGCGTCGGATACCCTGGATTCCACATAGAGAAGTCTGTTGTCGTGGGAGTCTACCCGAGCCTTCACGGAGTCAAGACGAGCAGATAGTTGATCAAACTGGGAAGCGATGCCGGTGACAGTCGACTTGATCTCAAGCATGATAGACTTGAGGTCGTCATCTCGGCTAGTGGTGCGGTCCATCATCCCAGCCGAGTCGGCTCCATCCGACCCCGCGCCGTCCTGACATGAGGATCTCCGGAGTTCGAAGGCGAACTAGGGCTGCTTTGAGTCCGATTTACCCATAGCGATTTGCAGTTCTGGTGGGCATTCAAACACCCAGGAAAGAGAACAAGCTGGCGATGTGGGATGTTTTACAAGCAGTTGGCCGCCAGTGGCATAGAGTCCATCGGGGAGCACGATCCAGGCAGCCGGAGGGAGGCAGCACCTTTAGGCCTACAGGCGCATCCCCCCCAGCACAGCGCGGGACCCAACTAGCAGCTGGGATGGATGAAGGGGGCTGCAAAACAGTCCTGTGCCCAGCCGCCACCAGCAGGAGAAGAGAGGGATGAGACTGGACCACGGCGTGGCGCTGGGCACCCCAGGCAGGAACAGCATACAGTGGGCACCGGGGCAGCGTAGACCCCACACATCAGGACACTCCTCCAGGGCAGAAGGAACAGCACACAGTCCCAGGGAGCCGCAGAATTTTGGTTGGCCAATCGTGGAGGGCGTCGCACCCCAGTTGGAAGCAGAAGAGGGCCCCAGGCCAGCCCCAGGCAATTGCGGAGTGGAGGGCCCAGGGGCACACCAGCATGCCGTGTGGCAAAGCATCAGGCACCTGGGAGGGCTGGGGCAGTAGCAGGTGAAGAGGGGCCCCCAATGGCAACCCGCGGGCCCCAGTCACTGTCGAGAGGCCGCTTGCGAGGGAGCCAGTCCCCAGGGGGCACCACTCGGAGTAGATAAACACACGGTGCAGCAACAGAGCGCTGAGGCGCCACCAAGGCAGCAGGGCCCGTCCCAGGGCAGGCGAGTCCCCTGCAAGCAGGAGACGAGAAGTGTTGCAGAAAGGAGGGGCAGAAAGAGACTCACCGCCACACCCCCGGGAACAGGCCTCGGAGCAGTGGGCAGAGTGTGGCAGATGGGCCTCAGTGAGCCACAGATGAGAGGGTGCCCAGGGCGGCGTGACTGTGGTGGCAGGCGATATCAACAGCGCCGCTCAGCAAGGGTCAGGCAGGGCGCAGCGGCCGGCACTCACCGAGGGGGAAACACCAGCAGGGGAGGCGAGGGGGGCTAGCCGCTCCCACAGCCCAGTACAAGCGGCTCCGCACCTACGCGAGGCTGGGGAGGACCACTGGGCCACAGCCAAGCCGCAGCACCACCAGACCAGGCCTCACAGCGAGTGGCCCCAAGCCCCACCAGCAAATCCCCCCAGCTATGGCTCTACTCACCGCGAAAGGCAGCGTCCGATCCCCGGCGTCAGCACCGCCGTACAATGGCCTCGCAGACAGGAGCAACACCGGCAGAGGCGCAGGTAGACACCCAGCGCAGAGGCCCAGCGCCGGCTACGAGGAGAGGATCTCGGCTGGGGGGGCACATAGAAGCACCAAAGTGACACAGGTAGGTGCGCTGTGCTCCCCCGATGCAGGACTCAGCAGTGTGGTGCAGTAAATGTGACGATGCCTGCAGGACTCTTGTGGATGAAAAAGCTTTGCCGGCAGAGCTCACTTAGAGTGCGGCCATCTTGCAGCCAGCCAAGCCACGCCACCGGGAGTTGCGTATATTATAATTCTTTTGTTAGATTTATTGTCATAAAGTAGAAATTGATCTTCATTATGACTTAGAGTGAGTTCTGGTGGTATTTGTATTTCACTGAAAGCTTTGGGGGTAGGTGGGGTGGTAGCAGTTGATTTTTTTGTTCTACCTGTTTCCAACATTGAGACAGAGGGTAATTGTCCAGTTACATGTTCTGGAATTATGGGGAGTATGTCTTTTAGTATTTCAGGAGTATGTTTTTGAGAGCTAGTGCTCGCTTCTTTCAGAGTTTCTTAAGCGGGTCTCTTTTCTATTTCAGTTATGTTAGGGGGGATGGTTATGTTCCTTAACATGTAGTACAGCAAGTTATTTTGTTATAAACCTCCCATAACTTGCATTTCAATAATATTTGCTACATTTCCAATTAACTTTGCTGCCTGTCTGTTTTTCTTGGGTGTAGACATATCCCATATAACATAATACAAAATTTCCTTCCTGGGAAGTTATGAATTCTGCACCTTCAGTCATTCTGATGTTTCAAATGCTATGAGAAATCTATATAATAAAATATTACATGTATTGTAATTGTTTTAATTGTAATACCGGTTTTTATATACAAACTTATACTTACATGTCTGAATATCTTTTTTTGATGCTGATGTGTTTCTGTTGGTGCTTCTTTTTATGTTCTGCAAAAGAAAAATGAAAATTTTATTAAATGTGTTTAACAGCATCTTTTGTATTTTGTTTTTTTTGTGTGGTTAGTGCAATTTGGGTTGGGAATTTTAGTTGTTTTAATAGGTTAATTTAGATTTATACTTACTCTTTTGGCAGGGTGGTTTTTGGATGATGTTTGAAGTTAGTTGAGTATGTGTTGAAGTTTCTGTAGAGGAGATATATTTAAAAAAATATACATTCATTATTTAGTTATTACAAAAAATGCTTTAAGAATATTTTATACAGTTGTAAAATTAAATAGATATTTTACTTACTTTGTGCAGTTGAAATTGGTGCTTTCAATGAGGAAGTCCAGTGTTGTAGAAACCATCCCCTTTTTTTTGGTTTTATTGTTGGAGCATATAATAATTGTATATTTTCTTTAGTTTATATAGTGTTTGTTTAATTGTGCTTTCAATCTTATTGGGTTCTTTTTATTGTAGGTGTTTTTCATTGGTTGTTACTAATATGTTCATTTAATTTGGCAGTTGATTCCTTATATGGGAAATGCTAATTAATGTTCAGTGAAACTTTTTTATTCTTACTTTATTTTAAAGTATAATGCTATATTATTTGTATTTTATATTGCATTGTATGTATAATAAAAAAATATTTTATATATAGTGTTTGTAAGTATAATTGATTTGGTAAAATATAATTTATATAACTTTAATTGTATTTATTTAATATGTTTTGTGTGTTTGTGCTATTGTTCATATTATTTTGTTATATATTGTGTTATGAAAAATATTTTTAAGGTGTTGACATTTTGTGTTTGGCGATGATAGTGTGATTTATATTTTTGTTATCAATATTTGTGTCATTTTATATGTTTATTTAAAGTTTTCAATATTAGTTATGATGATTTTTTTAATCGATATTAGTGATATCAATGTTAATGTTTGACGATATTTTGTGTCGCTATTTGTGTATTTTTTTTAACTAAGTATAGCATATCGATATTTGATATCAATATTTGTGTGTCGATAACTTTGTATGTCGATATTTTGAGTATCGATGTTATGTTAGTGATCTAAGGGGACCTCCACCAAACCAAGTGCATATAAATGTATCCAGATACTTAGGTCTCACCATAGACTTTTGGTGACTTGCTGGGATGCTCCAGAGTAGAACTTTTGCCAAAGTTAATCTGCGTACCAGACATATGCACGGTGACACTTACTGTCCCAAGTTATGTTTTTGTGAGTAACATTTGGCCACTTTGTTCAAATTATATACTCTTCCTCCATGCCCATAGTTTTTTAAACAGTTCCTCTCTCCAACTCAAGCAATTGCATTTTGCTAATTGAATACCCTCTTTCAAAGTGCGATTGAATCTCTTCACCACCTCGTTTGTCTTGGATTGTTTGTTTGGATGTTACAGGGACACCTTCTTCTGCTTGATTCACCTTTTCATCAAATACTCCTCCTTCTTTCTCAGCGTTAAATATACACCATTGTCCTCAAGCAATGTGCTATGGAGCCCTCCCATTATAAAATATAACCTAGGAACTTCATGATCCTGCTAAAATTAATCTCTGAAACTATGGAAATGGAAAGCCACCTATAGAACAGGTCCCCTATGAATAGGATAACCCATTTGGAAATTCTTGGCAAGACATTTATAAGCTCCTTTTTACAAAAGACCTCTGTAAGAGTTTTCTAATCAACCTCTATTCTGTATTTCATTTCCCACAAAACATTTTTTAACATCTTGACATCCCACATCATAGCCAGAGCCTCCTTTTATATTGTTGAGAATTGTAAGCATTGTTTCTTAATGCTCTGGACACAAAAAGTTGTGCACTCTCCTTAAAATAGTGATAATTCTAATCCATTGTCACTAGCATTACAAATTAGATTACACAAAAAATGTGGATTAAAGGCTATCAGGCTGGTAGACAATTTTAGATCCCTGTTTATGTTCACAAACTGTTCTTCACACACTTCATCCCAGGTAATTAATTACTGGTTTTCAACAAAAGTCTCATTCTAACACATTTAGAAGCAAAATTCTGCACAAAGTGAATGTTAATTCAAACATTACAAAAAAATACCTTTGTCCCTCTTTGTTGGTTGGAAAAGCTAATTTCTTTATGAGTCACACCAGGCTCTCATTAGGGTTCACTCCTTCAAATGTAAGCCGGCGACAATACTCTATCTCCAACATGTAAATCTCATCACAAGAGCATACGACTTGATCAACGGCATAATCAATTAAACAATCAACAAAACTCTTTTGCTGCCAGATGGGTGGTATAAAATGCTCATTTTCCATGGGTTGAGTGTTGTGTCTATAATTTCCAAAAAGAAGCACTTAAACAAGCAGTCGAATATAGCATTAATCAGGATGCATTTAAAAGACAACTTCTAGATAAGGGATTACCCCAAACTTGTGTTCTGCTTAGTTTGAGTGAAGTATATATCCTGGTGGTAAAATCAAAAAGTAGTCCGAAGGATAGGTACAGCCACTCTTTCTGTGAGCATACAGGCATGAAGGTCACTTTTTGCCTATGAAGGCATATGAGGAAGTGGCATTAGAGACTGCAGATCAACAGTTCAAGAGGGCAGATTTGATGCAATTCATGGGATGTGGGTTACTAGGGTGAGAAGAAGTTATTCTTGACTTTGCTTTGGCAGATTGATTTCTGTTTGATCATGGGAACAGAATGTGTTATTTATTTTGAGATCACAGACTAGTGGAGTTGGTGTCCGTGTTGGACTTTTTAGGAATAGGCGTGATGAGTGAGGAGGTATTGAATTTAAATGAATTTGGCATTTGTAAAGCACTGCTGTCCTTCCCAAGGGAGCATCCTGGTGCTAGACGGTATAGCACAGTCAGAGGTTGTACTAGTGAACGAAAAAGAATTTAAGACTCTGTGTCAGTGAAATGGCCCTCCAGAGTTCATCAAATCAGAGGGTACCAAATTGGCATATTTAGTGCGGTGTAACACTTTTAGGAGCAGAAATCAAATTTTAGACCAAAACGCATTTAAGTGGAGAATCAACTTTAGTGCAACTATAGCGCACAAGTGAAAACATTTGTACAAGCAAAATCCAGGCACTTGTCAAAAAACATTTATGTGCAAAATCATATTTAGAGCAACATTACCAGGAGCCTGTAAGTAATTTTAGATGCAAAAACATATTGAGGTGGAAAAACACATTTTATTACAAATTAACATATAGCTGTCAAATCACTATTGGTTCAAATTTAGCAGAACCACAGAGACCCTTTTAAGCGCAAAACAACATTTGCAGTCCGAAATCCCATTTAAGCGCAATTCAATAGAAAATATCCTTAGTGCAAAGTCAGCAGGAGTGCAGTATAATGTTGTAAAAAAACATTGATGTGCAAAATTATGCTTAGAGCAACCTCATGTGATTATGTAAGCAATTTTAGGTGCAAAACACATAAAGGTGGATAAACACTTATAAGTGCAAATTTACATTTAGGTGGCAAATGACTTTTGATCTAAATTGAACAGTAGCATGGAGAGTAGATGCACAATTGCAGAGAGTGGGCTCCAGCTGATGGAAATTGCAACAAGGAATTATCCAGAGTTTTCCTGGGTGCCAAAGCCATGAAGTTGTCCCACATATTAGTGGCACACACCAATGGCTCTTAAACTGAGAGGTGGCCATAATTAATCCTAAAAGGGCTGATGCCTGAGACCCAACCTGGGGAAGCTACACACAACATTGAGCCCAGCGAGTCAGACCTGGCTCGTGCTTCTTCTGCAATCGGTCGAGTTGTGGAAAAGCTCTCCTGAGCATTGTACCGCTTCACAACTGGCAAACTCTGTGCAGTTGGCCTGCCTATAGTTGTGGAGCTCCACAGGAGTTAAATCCAAAGCAGGGGGACTGTGCTGTTTCACTGCTGCCCTAATGGAACCCGACTGGGTGAGTGACGTGGGGGACCGGAAGGGAGAAGGACAGCATGGCAGGGGTTCAGGACATTCTAGGTAAGACACCTGTCACGGGTACCATATTGTAGGGAGATAGCTATGAGGTGATCCTAACAGGGGAAGAACAATGAATAGAATAAGCTTATGGGGAACAAGGCTTGTGGCATCTCAGGTTCTCAGAGCACAAACTTACTGGAAAATAGCCTGTTTCTTTTAGAGATATGAGTGGCCAGGTTTGGAGCACTTCCAATTGTGTCAAACATTTGGCAGTAAACTGAGTAGTAAGGAGTATTTATATTTGTACAGGGGACCAGAGAACAGAGAGTTGCCATAAGTGAAGCTGCCTCCTGGAAAGGGGAGGCGATTTTGGATTACTGTTGGAAAGAGAGTGCCTCCCTCCCTAATCCTTTTGGACACTGTATGGTCACTACGTGTATGCAGCATGGTTCGGGACAAAGGTCCCATGGTTTAGCAGTCCAACAAAATGGATAAATATGCAGTGTACGACAGAGAGCCCAGATCTGACTCTAACCATTCTCGGGACTCAAGTCAAAGCGGTGGAAGAGAAATCAAAAAGTCAAAGGCAGAATAATTGATGGCAATTAAATATACTAGATTTGAATTAGAGCACAAAGTAGACACTGTAGCTGTGGATATCAATGTAATTTGTGTCAACATGAAGAAAATCATGACCAGAGTAACTGCAGTAGAAGATAAAGTGAAAGAACATACCGATGCAATCAATGCATAACAGTCGCATGTCACAAACCTTAAAGACACATTGAGACAACTACATCCAAGAGTCGAATATACGGTGGACAGGTCTCAACACAATAATATCAGACTAGTTAGATTCTACCAAAAAGTGAAAAGTATGGTTGTGTTACACTTCACTGAAAACTTCACAATTACCAGTGTGAAACCATGGAATCTGCCCACTCACTTCAACATGGAAGGAGCACACATACTGTGAAATATTATAATGTGTATGTTGAACTATGGAAATCGAGATGTCATCTTGAGAGCAGACCTCCTCCAGCTTGGGTGGTCTTTGAGAACTATACAAATTGGGCTTTGCAGATAATACCCATGATATGCAAACTTTGTGTGGAACTCTTGACCAAGTGAAAGTTGAGCTCTGCAAATGAGACTTAAAACAGCCCATGATTTACCTGGCTAAGTTAAGGATACGCCAGGAGGGGAAATCCAGAAGAGGTCTGGGAGTGGTTGGAGGTTTGGTGCCCATGGAAAGAAAGAGATCAGGGGGTCATAGGCAACAAAAATGGAACATGACCAGGATAAGCAGGAAGTAGAAGACTCAGAACTGATCAATACTCTAAAAAGATACTAAAGTTTGGAAATTCCCAGTCCGAATTGAGAGGAGTGTAAAATCCAGTGCACAAGACTGGTTGAGGTGGTGGGTAGTGGAACTCTGAGGTCGATGAGATTGGTAGCATGATGGTATGAAACTAAGATCCTTGTACCACCTACTGGGGATAAAAAAAGTTCTCTGTTCAACATTTTTTTAATGTGACAGCAGACACCTCAGGCATAGGAGAAGCAGGCTGTTTGGAGCCTGCAGCATGATGTTGTGGGGTGGAGCGGAGTTAAGGGTTATAGAGGTTGTGGTTTGGTAATCAGTCGTTTAGTCACCAGTAAAGCTGATAGATAAAGCATACACCAAGAAGGAGATATATGGGAAAATTCAAGAATATGATACAAAACGACTGGACTAAAAATAAAGGCCTCCACATAATGATGTGGAACATCAATCGCCTTGGGAATACTGTCAAGAGAGGGACTGTGCAGAATTTACTAACAGATATGACCCAGACCTGATATTATTACAAGAGTCTCATTTACTTGGGAATAAATGTGCTTTTATGGGCAGAGGTATATAGAGGGTGATGGTACACGTGGGGTCTACTTCCTGGGAGGTGGGTGTTTTAGTGCACATGTCACTCCGATTGACTGTGATTCGAACTTGGATACTAGACAGCTGCTTTGGGACAGGAAACCTTTCAGAACCTTGTTATCTACTTTGACAAGATGACAATACGATGGCAGTGTAGTCCTTTCTGATCTGAATTTACACTGTTGGGCAGTGCAATTGGTGGTGATGATGGAAATTTGCAGAGCAGCGGCAACCTTCTCTTGTGGCTGACAGAAGGCATCCGAGGAAACTCTATGCCCCACAAAGATAAAGCATATCCAGACCCCAATGGTTATTGAAATTGGGAAAGGCGCTAACGGAAGTATGGGGTGGGGAGATAAACTTACCTGGGAGACACCCCTGTTGAACTCCGGGATGCTAACTGACATGATGAGAATTGAGGAATTCCTTAATGGACCTTTTGGGGGCCTGCTAATTAGGTGTTATATGGTGCTGGCGTTTTCAGATCTTCAAGATTAGTATGAATTAACCGAGTCCCTACACTACAAGTACTTGCAAATGTAACATGCCCTATGTGGGCACACAGTCTTTTTTTTTTAAATATGACAGATGAATCCCCATTAGAGTTTCGATTGCTGGCAGCACCCACCCATAAACATGCAATATCCAAAATTAATAAAAGTGTTGTTCAATATCTGTCAATCACAGTTTGAAACACTTAAAAATATATGGAACAAGGTCTGGGAATCCTTCAAGATGAGGATTGGGGTGAAGCCTACAAATACTCAAGGGTGATAACTGGGTACTGTTGAATACAACTTAAAATGTTACTCCGACCTTATTATACTCGCACATTCCTTTTTAAAATGTGTAAGATAACAACGGATAGATGCCTGAGAGGATGCAATCGTACAAGTTCACTTGTGCATACGCTATGGGACTGTCTGTGGTTGCAACATTTTTGGTCTGTTGTAATCCACGCAATAGCAAATGCCATAGACTTAGGCCCACATTCTCAAACAAATCAGGGAAAGCAGCGAAGCAGCCAAAAATCTTGTGCTGCATTATGCGACAGGAAGGGAGCAGGAGAGCTCCATATCTACCAAGATATGTCTCTCTACTCCCCTCTCTAGCGCTGGCACAGCTTTTAACTGCTGTGCACCAGGCACACACCTTGGCCCATAGTGCTACGGTGTGTGCCTTAGTTTACCATAGGTTTTGTACAGGAAGGGTAGGTACCCTTCCTGTACAAAATACTATGGCTAGACAAGTTTCAAACATTTTCTTACTTTGTATGTGTGCTGTACAGTGCAGCAAATGAAAGCAATTGTCTTTTTAACGCCTGTTTTTCAGCTTCAAAAATCTTTGGCGCTTAACCCTGTCTACTAATGTTAGGAAATAGGGTTTAGCTTAAAAAAGCATGGGTGGTTGCATGGGAATGCCAATGTACTACCCCTATCACCCCCCTGCGAAGCCCGTTGATTCTAAGTGCCAAAAAGATTTAGAGTCAGTTTAGCGTTACAAAAGTAACACTAACCCAACAGTAAACTTTTGTGAATCTTGGCCTGAGTGTGTGAACTGAATAGCTGACTGGTATATTTGGGGACATGGGGAGACAAAACACTTCCTACTACTGAGCAACATGGCCATAATTGTGACCATGAGGGATGTGATAAGGTTGTGGGGTTGTGCTGAAGCTCCTACAGTGGCAAAGTGGGTCACAAATAAGAACTGTATGCAGGTCGAAATGGTAGTTTATTGAGCAAGAGGTTGCCCGCAGAAATTTGAATAGATGTTGGATCCATGGTTTGACAGCCAGGATGAGGACTAATCGATCGCCACCGGGCGCCTACGTCATGGCAGGAAAAACGGTCTCTTTTCCACCTGTCTTAGATGTGTTATTAATATAATGGGAATTATAGGTTAATTGTTGTGTAAGACACCAAGCCAATTGACTACTTTACAATGTATAGATGCGGAAGTCACCCGGTTGCAGCGTATACAGGCCTACCTAGGTTCTGCTCTGCGAGGGAGACCATTCGGAAACTTCACTGGCTCCCAATGATCCAAAGGATTCAGTTTAAGACGCTGTGCTTGTCCTTTAAAATTCTTAAGCAGGGCACCCCTAAAATCCTTGAGACCCTCCTGACTCCTTATGTCCTTTCCCGCTCTTTGCGATCCAAAGGACAAGGCTTGGTTGCGGTGCCACGCTTCAAACGCTGTAGAATAGGAGGGCGGTCCTTCCGCTATTTAGCGGCGAAACTCTGGAACTCACTACCCAGCCACATCCGTGCCCTGAATGACCTTATCTCTTTCAGGAGGTCGATCAAGACCTACATTTTTCCACCCAGAATCTAGGTTCTGTCACTGCTCTGCAACTTTTTTCAGCTGCCGTCTCCCTGACAGCTGGTTCTCTGTTGATCACAGCGCCGGGACGCCCCTTTGCTGGGGCAGCTGCGCGCTATAGAAGTCCGACTAACATACCATAACATGTTATTTTACCCCTCTATATTTTATGACTCCCTGATATGCATGGTCGCAATCACACTGTTATGATTCTTTTTCAGAGTAGTTATGTTCGTATCTCTGTAGTAAAACCCAATAACAAGGACTGCGTGGCTTATACGATTTAGCAAGATGGCAGTGACCTGTTAAGCTCTGTTCCATCACTGAGCTACTAAATAATTATTGGCTTTATTTAATGCCCTTTTGTAGCTCCCCAGGCTGTGCTCGCCTTCCGCTGCCCTAAGCATCAATGTAGGATGACGGTGAGCCGTATTATGTTGCTTTTCGCTGAGTTGTTGCTGAGCTGCCGTTTCCTGTCAGGAACAAGCAACCGCCATTTTGTGGATACAGCGTTTTTCAACCGCAATCTTTCTGCTATTGTGGCAGCCTCTTCACTGGCTTGGGTGAGCTACATTGTTTATGCTTCCTGTATTTTCAAGACAAGGTACTGAGGAATAATCCTTGCAAGCTGGATGTTTTGTCGAGCTTTTATTGATGTGCCTAAACATCTCGATGGCAACCTGATGAACTCTGGGTTTTTTTACGAGGCTACTGGGTGACTGTTGACCTTTTTGTGAACTCTATTGGAGAAGTCTTGGCTGGGCTTATTCATTACTGGTTCAGCCACGTATGTGAAATAATGATGAGCCACTACTGGTTTTCTTACTGAAATACCACCACATTGTTGTAGCCTCGCAGAAAAGTACTGAATTGACTCATCCTCACATCCCCACGACTCCACAGCTCCTCCACATCCTACTCCTGACTCCAGACGCAGGTCCAGTGGGGTATCCGAAGTTCCAGGGGTAGGTCCAGTGAGGCATCCAGTCTCCAGACACAGGTCCAGCGAGGCATCCAGGCTCCAGGCACAGGTCCAGTGAGGCATCCAGGTTCCAGGTGCAACTCCGGCAAGGCATCCAGGTTCCAGACACAGGTTCAGAGAGGCATCCAGGCTCCAGGCGCAGGTGCAGTGAGGCATCCAGGCTCCAGGAGCAGGTCCTGCGAGGTATCCAGGCTCTCATCCTGGTCATCCTGCATGTTGGGTGGCCCTGGCTGCTCCATTCTGCATTGCATTTCATTGTTTTTTTTGCCTATTTTCCTATTGGAGGTCGACTATTTTTTCCATTAGAGGTGAACTAACTCACGTTGCGCTGACAAACATGCGTTTTTTTGCTGCTAATGGGTCTTTCGTCGGTTTTCACCTGCCAACGCCAGATTCCTATGGCCATCACGCTAATGTTAGCGGCAGCTATCACCGCTGAATCCTGAAGCTATCGCCATGTAGCGACATCTTGTACATACGTCACTAATAAGGTGATAGTTTTGAGCGGTACACAGGGGTCAGAAAACTGCAGCTAACTAGTCTTAGCTGTAGTTTTCGCCAGTCCTTGTACACCCCTTAGAGTATTGACTGTCACTACTTCTGTTTGTAATCATATGCAGTTCTTGAGTGGTCACCTTTACCAATTTCCACTGGACAATGTACAACATAATGCTCCTGTGGGCTGATACTAAATATTACATTTGCTGCAAATCAACAATAACTAAAAAAAACTGATCCAAACCAGTCAATGAATGAAGAGGACTGACCGAAAGCCTGTCTGTGTATGTGTGTGTGTGTGTTGATGAGATGAGCTGAAATGTAGAGCTGAAGCTGTCAGCATCCAGACCAAAAATACATATAGGAGTGAATGGGGAGGAGAGCAGTATGGGCCCACAGTGCGAAGAGAAATACGGGGGAGAGGGACACCAATGAAGAGCACCCAAGAAGAGTAAAGGAGGTGAGTTTAGCGTAGGGGCACGGCTGGAGGCTGAGACGTCACGGAGAGGTTTCTGCACTGATTCACTGCAACCCTATTTCTTTTTTTTTATTTCCGAAATTCTTTATTGTATATAGAAAAATATAATTTTACATACATGGAAGAGGCTTATACATGAGTGGAAAGAAGAAAAGAGAGAAAAGAAGAGAGAGAAGAAAAAAAAGAAAAAAGGGGGGGGGGGGGCATTCCGTACTCCTGAGATCATTCGCCAGTTCGTAGTCTCATAGTCCCAAAGTCTCATAGTCTCATAGTCCATATTGCGTCAATTGGTGTTCCTTGGCGTTTGTGACCAAGCATCTTGCTCCCCGCGCCACCCCGGGGGACAGTGGAGAGAGATATAGGTTATAGGTTAAGTAGGAGATGTACACGGTGCTCTGTTGGCACTAGCCTGTTTCAGCCCGTGACCACAGATGTATCACGTTCACGCCTACGGCGGCTTGTGTGATGACAGGTAGTGGTCTAAAGATCCCCACATGGTCGACTGCTTGTGCGTCTTCGGTGTGTGTTTTGCTGTTATGTTGTCCGCCCCCCTCAGGAACGTGACCCAGTTGAGCCACGCCTGTGGGGCCGCCTTTGATGTGTCCTTCCAGTTAGTTAGGACTACTTTGACTGCGGCTGTCAGCATGAGATCTATGAGGTCTCGGTCCTCCGTCTTTGTGATTGCCTGGGACGTGAACCCTAGGGCTAGGCCTGTGAGGTCTGTTTGTATGTCTGTGCCTGTGATCTCGTGGATAAGTGTTCTGATCTTCCCCCAGAAGTCCTTGATTTTTGGGCATTTTAGTAGGAGGTGTTCTAAGTCTCCCCTTTCTTTATCACAGTTCCAGCACACGTCGCTGTCTCTAATGCCTACGGTGGCTAATCGGGCTGGTGTCCAGTATGCCTTGTGTATCAGCCAGAATTTTGTCTGGTTCAGCGTGGCCGTCACTTTTTTCCGACTCGTGGACCTCCATAGCTCTGTTTTCGCTTCCTCACTGAGTGCTTGACCTGCTGCCTCCCCCCAGAAGTTTATGACCTTGTCATTGAGTTTGGTGTGCTTGGGGCCTAGGATCTTGTAAAGGTGTGCTACCTGGTGTCCTAGCGTGTTCAGGCTGTTAGCCAGCTGTATTATCGAGGGTGTCTGGGTGTTGAGGTTCGCCTTCCTTATTGCGACTTTTATCTTCAGGAAGTTGTATAGTTCTACGCTGTTTAGGTTGTACTCTCCTTTCAGGGTGTTGAATGTTACGTCAGCGCCCTTGTTCTTAAGGTCCCTGGCTGTCGATATCCCTTGGCTATACCAGTCGTGCATGTCTAGGACCTTGCCCCTGTATTTTAGCGATGGGTTGTGCCAGATTGCTTCAAAGGGCCCTCCTTTGACGCTCGTGTTTAGAAGTTTGTCAATTTTAAGCAGAGCTCGTTTTGTGTTTCTGAGTACCGGGTTGTCTTTTATTGCCGGGTGTTTGGTGGCCGTGAGGAGGGCGATGGGTTTCATACCTTTTAGCAACCCCTGTTCTAGTGTTAACCATGCCGGTGTGTAGTCCTGTCTTGGGTCTAGCCAGTGCAGTCCCTGTCTAGCTAGGCACGCCTCGTGGAATCGTTTGAAGTTTGTTATGTTTAGCCCCCCCTGTTCCTTTGATAATCTGAGTTTTTGCATACTTATTCTGGCCCTCTTCCCTCTCCATAGGAAATCGTTCAGTATCTTGTCTATCTTTTTGTGGAAGTCCTCTGTGTTGGTTAGGGGTAACATGGCTAGCATATAGTTGACCATTGGTGTGAGCATCATTTTTATTGTCTCTACCCTCCCCCACCATGTTGTGAACTTGGGCGACCACCCGTCTACCTTGGCCTTGATTTTCTGGATTATAACCTGTTCATTATGTTCCAGTGTTGTGCTCAAGTTTCTCTCGAAGAGAATGCCTAGATACTTAATAGGTTTATTTTGCCACGCTAGGCCTGACGTGCCAAGTACTGTCCTTGTTGTGTGGATGTTTAGGGGCTTGCATTCTGATTTGTCCTTGTTAAGTTTGTACCCTGAGACCTGGGCGTACCTCTCAATTGTGTCTGTCAGTGCCTTAATAGATCTCTCAGGGTCTTCTGTCATTATTAACACATCATCTGCATACGCCGCCAGCTTAAAATTTTCTCCTCCTATTGGCACCCCAGCTATATCTTCGTTCGTTCGTATCATTGTTAGGAGCGGTTCTATTGCCAATAGGAAGAGGCCGGGTGAGAGAGGGCAGCCCTGTCGTGTGCCTCTGCCCAGGTTTAGTATGTTTGAGGTGCCTCCGTTCACTACCACTCGCGCCTTGGGGCTGTTGTAAAGCGCCATCACCATTCTCCTGTAGTTGGGTCCTAGCCCGAATTTCCCCATGCAGTGATCCAGGTATGGCCATGAGACTCTGTCAAAAGCTTTTTCGGCGTCTAGGGCTATCATTACGGCCGCTTTGCTACTCTGGGCCGAGTGGTTGATTATATGGCATAGTAATCTGGTGTTGTCATGGGACATGCGGTTTTTGAGGTACCCTACCTGGGAGTTGTGTATGAGTTTGGGTAGGTAGGCGTTAAGTCTATTGGCTAGTATCTTCGCATATATCTTGCAGTCTACATTTATGAGTGAGATCGGCCTGAAGTTCTTCGCCTCTGTCATGTCTTTCCCTTCCTTTGGTATGACTATTATATTTGCCTCAGCCATTGATGGGGTCATGCGTCCTTTGCGGACGCACTCCTCAAATACCTGTTTCAAAGTGGGTTGGAGTGTGGTCAGGTATTGTTTATAGAACCCTGCTGTGAATCCGTCAGGCCCTGGAGCCTTGTTTTCTTTGAGGCCGGCCGTGGCTTTCTTTATCTCATCCTCTGTGACCGTGAGCTCTAGGACGTCTCGTTCTCGGTCTGTTAGTGTGGGTGTAGCTATGCTGTTAAGGAGTTCCTCGCCCCCATCCTCCTTTAGCGTGTCGTCTCTTGTGTATAGGCCCTCATAGAAGTCCCTGAATACCTCAAGGATGTCCTTATTGGCAGTCTGGGCCTTGTTGTGTTTGTCTTTGATTGCCCCAATTGTGTGCTGCTTTTGTTTCCCTTTCAGATAGGTTGCTAGGTTTTTCCCCGCTTTGTTGGCAGTGCATAGGTTGATTGATTTGTATTTGTTGATCCAGGTCCCTGCTCTTTCGCTTAATATCCTGTTGAGCTCATACTTCCGTTTTGTTAGCTCTGTGAGTGTGTTGTTGTCTTCTAGGCTGGCTATGTGGCTGTTCTCTAGTGTTTTGATCTCTTTCTCCAGGTCGGCGATCCTTTTGTTCCTTGCTTTGTTCATTTTCCCTTTTATTGTCAGTACTACCCCCCGTATGGTCGCTTTAAGGGCGTCCCAAAGTACCTCTCTAGGCGTTTCTGGTGTGTCGTTGATTGTCAGGTACTCTCGAATTGCTGTGTCTATCTCTGCCTTCGCCACTGTGTGTTGAAGAAGGCCGTCGTCAAATCGCCACCTGCGTGTTGGCTTCTCGTTGTGTCTGCCTGATAGGGATAGGCTTATATGTGCGTGATCTGATATTGTTCTGGGTCCTATCTCTGTGTGGTCTATGAGGTGTGTGTGTGTTTCTGACATCAGTATGTAGTCTATCCGACTGTAGGAGTTGTGGGGATTGGAGTAGAATGTGTATTCTCTGGCGTCCGGGTTGCTTAGGCGCCACGGGTCCTTAAGGCTCAGTTTTGTGCACAGGTTCCTGAGAATGTTAGGGCTAGTAGTTGTGTTGCGTCTGCAGGGGTGCTTGTCTATAGCTGGGTCTAGGACTTGGTTGAAATCTCCGGCAACAATCAATAGATCTTCCATTGGTAGGTTGTGTAGCTGGGCACCTATCCCCTCCCAAAATTGTTTATCCTCACTGTTAGGGCCGTATATGTTTGCGACGTGATAGGTCTCTCCTGCTCGCTTGAGACTGGTCACTAGTGTCCTGCCCTGGGTGTCTGCTTGATAGCTTGTGAGAGACAGGTTCGAATTTTTGCTGATTAGTGTTATTACCCCATTCTTCTTGTTTGGGGCTGGCGATCCCACCACCTCCCCTATCCAGTTAGCTCTTAATCGCGGGATGTCTGCCTCTTCTAGTCTGGTCTCTTGTAGCACATAAATGTCGCTTTTAAGTTTCCTTAGGTGGTCGAGCACCTTCCTTCTTTTTACAGGGCTATTCAGCCCTTTGACATTTAGGGAGACTATTTTGATATCTGACCCTATGCTATTCTGTCCGTTATGTGTCATTAATGCTGCTTTGCGTTCGCTGTGCTGGTGGGCTACCCTTAGGCTCGTTTGCTCTCCTCGCCATGTGCCTAATCATGTCTTCCTGTTTCCTTTTGCTCCTACTTGGTGCAAGTGTGAAAGAGAAATAAAGGATGCAAGAGATGCAGAGAAAGAAAAGATAGTCAGTCAGCCCATGTACAAAACCCCCCCCTCCCCTTTTCCCCTCCTCCCCCTCCCCCATTCTCGCCTTCCCGCCCCCCTCCCTCCCTTACTTGCAAAAAGGGTGTGCGACGACAAAGTTCCTCTGCCCGCATCATCCCTGAGGTAGAGTTGGTTATATCTTCGGCTGTTGTGTTCCTCTATGTTCGGGTCTCTTTTATGTCCTTCAGCCCTTCAGTCTCTCAGTCTCTATCTGTTGTCTGTGCACTTCCTTCATTATCCATTCTGAGGTAGATACGCTGTTCTGTGCTGCCCTGCTGGTCCTCGCCGTTCACCTCTTTACTCTGATTGTTCGTTCAGCGGCGACGCGCTCCTCTTTGCTGCCCCTGGGCTTTTGTTCTCCTCCATGTCCTCTACTGCTGGACCTTGCAGGTATCGTTTTAGAGCCTCTGGGCATTCAAAAAACATCGTCTTCCATTTGTCTGTCACCTTGAATTTTGTTGGGCTAACAAAGCTGAACGCGGCTCCTCTTCTCCGCAGGATGTCTCTTTGCGCCAGAAAACCTTTCCTTAGCTCCACTGTCGGATTTGAATAGTCCTGGGTCAATACTATCTTGTTGCCGGCCCACGTTAGATTCTGATTTTTCCTGGCGAAGGCAAAAATGGCCTCTGTCTGATTTAGTCTCAGCGGGTTGCAAATTATCGCTCTTGGTCCTCTTCCTGTGGCTGGTTTCCCTGCTGGTATCCTGTATGCCTTTTGTACCTCGAAGCCTCTTTGGAAGGTGATACCTGTAAGTTGTGGGATCATCTCCTCTAGCATGGCGGCACAGGAGCCTGCCTTATCTTCAGCCCCCTCCGGCACTCCCAGTATTCTTATGTTGCCCCTTCTTGCCCTGTCGTCCTTCTCCGCTAGCTGTTTTTGTACAGCATTTGTGTCTGTTCTCAGCTCTGCTATAGCCTTGGTGTGTCTGCTCGTTTCATCTTCTACCGAGCTTATTCGGCTTTCTGCAGCTTCTATTCTTGTGTTTGTTTTGTGGAGGTCCGCTCTAATGGCCGCCATCTCCAGTTGCATGTTCTCCAGCTTGAGTTTCGTCTCTCTTCCCACCTCATTGCCTTCGTTTACCTTCCGCAGGATGGTTTCCAGCGTGACCGGCTCGCCTCTTGTTTTGGTCGGGGACCCTTGGTTGTCAAATTTTGGTTTCTTCTGCTGGTCACCTGTCAGCTTCCCATCGCTGCCTGCCATTGTTCGGATGCCCCTCCTTGACAGGATGTTGATCAGCCTCCCTCCTGCTTGCGCCACCTTAGGTGTACTTGTTGTTTTCACTTTTGCAGCAGTGGGTTGGGCAGCTTGTCTGTATCTGCTTGGCTCTCTAATGTGTCTTGTTCTTGTTTTTGCCTTTGGCCCAGCCAGCGTGCTGGCTGCCTAGTTTGTGGCTTGCACGGCCACTGTCTCTTTTAACTGTCCCGGCTTTCTTTGAGGGGGTGTACTGGGGTGCCTGGGTGCCTGTGTGCTGTTGGGCTTAGGTATTTCACACCCCACTATGGCTCAGCGGGCGTGTTCGCTTCACTGTGTGTTGTCTCTGTGCTGCTCGTAGGGCAGGAGTTACGGGCTTCTCAGGCTTAGGGTGCTCGCTCTGCCTTCTGCCCCCGCTGCCTGTTGTCTCCCTCTGCTAGGGATGCTGTCCTCTCCCAGGCCTGGTGCGTTTTTAGCGTTTTAGCGTAGTTTTGGGGTGTCAGAGGGCCACTTATCGCGCTGTCCTCTTGTGTTGCTCAGGTCTTTCTTTAGTACGGCCCCCCTTTCTCGATGTTGCCCCCACTCTTGGCTCCGCTTCAGTGCCGGTGCCTGTTCAGCACCTTCCCTCTTGGTACTAGCGGCATCCGGTGTGCTCTCCTGTTATGGCCTGGCTTTTTGTCGCGCTGTTGTTGCGCTCGTTAGGCTCTCGGCTTCAGAATTGCAGTGGTCTCGCTGCTTCTGGCGTGTTGAGCATTCCGCCACCCGCGCCCACCTTTGCCGCTCTTTCCTCCGCCCTTCGCCTCTTCCTTGGGCTCCGCTAGACTCCGCTGGCGCTCGCCGTTACTCGCGCCCCTCAGTCTCACCGTCTCTCTGCTTACTCGCTATTGCTTCCGGTTGACTGGCTCCTCTCTTCCGCTTCCGGGTCACTTGGCAGCATACCTCACCTTCCGCTCTAGATCGGGGAAGACTTCCGGTAATGGCGCCTCGCCTCCACACACTTCCGGTTACCTGGCGTCGGCCCTCCGGGCTTGGGCTTTGGAGCGTTCGGCTTCTGCAAGGTATGGGACACTTGCTCTCCGCTCCTTTCCTCCGCGCTGCGGTTTGCCTTCTTCCTCGTGTTGTCGTTCACTTGGGGCGATTCCGCTATTTGTCTCGCCTGCTCCAGCTGCAGATGTGTTTTGGGATCGCTCGGTCGGTCTCGGGGGGACCGCGGACCGCGGTCGTGTCTCAGGCGTGGAGGCCCCTTCGTCTCTCTCCGTATTCTCCGCTGTCCTTCACTTCTCGCCTCACACCGCCATCTTGCGTCGCGCTGTTGTTGCCTGCCCGGTATGTTCAGGGGCTGATTCCTTCGTCGTTGTTGCGCTTTCCGCCCTTCTTGCACGTCGGTTAGTTGTGCAGACCCTTCCTACACCTTGTGCAGTCCCTTTGTTCCGGTATTGTCTCGTTTGGCTGGTAGTTTTCCCCTCAGGGATGCGGAGCTGCCGGACCTAGACGACCGTCTCCATTGCCGTCCAAGCCACGCCCCCCACTGCAACCCTATTTCTAATGTAAAAGAGTCACTGGGTGGCATTCCGAAAACATGTGTGGTTTGCTAAATAAAGCAGTCTTTTTCTTCGAATTATTTCGTCTCTTGTGTGCCGTTTGGCAAGTTTTATAACAATACTCATAGCCATGCACATTGGATACACAATCCTCTAATTAATTAAACGTTTAAAGTTGAGTTGAGGGTCACTTACTTTGCTTTAGCTAGTATTTGATATTTAGAATGTTTGGAATGTCGGCCATTGTTTTTGGCAATACTATATCTAATAGTGTGCTGTCAAATAGAGAGAAAGCAGGCGTTGCTTTACAAGTTTGTGAACTTTAGTGTTTATAATTCAGAAACGGGTAAATCTCTGGCTAAATGATTAAGATTATCTAGTGATTAGTCATAGAGATTTTCCTGGAATTCAGCTTTGCTCGTTTGTGGTACACTCAGCAGTTGTATGCAAAAAAGCTTTATTTGGCAAATTAATTAAAGTTATTTCGAACATAATAACTACTTGTGCTCAGCATCACGTGATCATATGCCATGCCATTCAGTTGCTGATAACAAAGTAAAAGCTCTAAATAGTTTTTCAAATTCAGAAAACATTGAATGTCTGTTCCACCCACAGGAACTGCAAGGAAGAGTACGTTTTGAAAGTAATGCATTTGATATCTTAGAGCAACTTGCAGCTGGAGGAGAAGCAAGGCTGAAGGGGGTTGAAGGGCAAGCTTGCGCATGATGAATACTGTTCTGACAAGGTATGCAGGGCGTATCCGTAGATAGTGAGTCAGGATCCCTAAGAAAGAAAAGAGTAACATTTAGAGCCAACTAAAAACGTTCTTTCTATATAACTGCAACACATTTATTTTGGGGATAGTTAAGAATAGAAAATGGTTTGTCATTCTATGCCATAGTCACGATTCCTTATTTGATTGTGACTGATAGAAAAACACCTGCAAAAGTGCTGTTAAACTTCTACTAGCCGTCACAAAGTTCCAAAGTTTGCAAAACTACACTTCACTGCAACCTATTGTGTATGAATTCTATGAAGCAATACCTTTTTGTTATGTTCTTCTTTCGTGTACCGACCAATATTTTGTGAAACATGCAACCTGGCACTTGAAACTGGTAGGCTAATTGACCAGGTTAATATTTTAAAGGCAAGACATGTCTTGTTCAAAACTTTTTTTTTTTTAATTGTGAAAACACAGAACATGAACCATGAAATAGCATACTTTTAACGTTGAAATAATAAAATATCGCGAGGCTATTCGATTGAAACCGCAGTCAATTTTGAAAGATGGTAAGAACTTCCAGGTTTAACCAAGGTGTACCAATACAACATAGAGCAAAATGTAGGCTTGTGGGGTATGAAAGATATTGATATTAAGGGGCATATTACCAACGTTAAGCGATATTTATCGCTAACGATGCTTAGCAACGAATTTTTTACCGCTAAGCATCGTCAGAAATTATCGCAGATAAACCTTGCTATTATCAAGGTTTATCGCAAATGCGATAAAAAACGGCCGCAATGCTAATGCTCTTAGCCATGTTATCCACCTCCCATTGGATAACATGGCTAAGAACTGCTGCAGGTGGTAGTTTTTAAGCGCGAATATCTCCAAAAGTTGGTAATAGGAGATAGCGATGTTAGCGACTGTTTCCAGTCGCTAACATCTTGGCACGCCCACTTTGCCTGTCATTAGTGATAAATATCACTGACATGCAAAGTGGGGACCAAGATGGTCGCTATCTCCTACTAGCTGCCGCTAACTGGTGTTAGCGACAGCTAGGTAATAGGGAGATAATTTTATCTCCGCTTTCTTGGCTTTTAAAGCCAAAAAAGCGGAGATAAACCCCCTTGATAATATGCCCCTATATTTCTTTAAATATGGCTCTCTCCTGCTCTCTTCTTCTCATGCAAAGAAGCACATCTTTTTTTTCGTGCTGCGCTGCGTTGTAGGAAATTTCAGCAAATCTGCCCCAGATGTTTTCTGGGTATACTGATACAATGGTATGTCACAATACTGACTACAAATATGTTGGCGCGCACAAATATCGATTTTACAATATCACTACCACTATATATCATCCTGGTGAGAATAAATAGGAAAGTGCAGATTTATTATTTTAACTTCACAGCTACTTACCTTGATGATATAGTGCAAGTAAATATTGTTGTAGATAAATATTAAGTCATCTTTATCGTGACTCCCCGCTACTTATACACTGGCAATTTTTCTGATCCCGAAGAGAGTTTATTACATTTTCTGATATCTGTTTCCAGGGTCACCATACACAGTGAAAAATCAGCTGTGCTTCTTTCCTGTTGGCAGCAACATTTTTTTAACCCTGCAGTGATGATTAACACGGGTACAAATAATATAGGACCAGTGCTTACAGGTATATGCATGCTTGAAATCTTTTCAGAATGGAATTTAACTCCCTTCGCAGCTAGGTCTTTTCTCACCCTGTGCTAAGCCTTTTTTGGGCTATTTGGGGTAGTTCGCTCTTAGGCCCCAGTAACTTTTTCACCACATGAGGTATCCATGCCAAACCAGCTTCATTTTCTTGCAACATCTTTGGGAATCGAAAAGTACACATGGTTTGTGGATTCCCTTGGAGTGGACCCAGAAATTAGCCAAAATACAGCTACATTTTGGGTTTTTTGGGAAACATTGGAAAAAAGTGCTGCAAATGAAAGCGTCTGATTTTTTCCCTGCAAATGGTATCAACAAAGGATTTGTGGGGCTGAAATCACACTTTTCCCAGCTTTCATGTACAAGCAGACTTTTGTCAGAAAACCAAATTTTTTTGCACAGTTTTGGCATTTTACTGGGATAAAGCCTATATTTGCTAGTTCTTGTGCTTTTAAACTTCTTCCAGTTATTGGCATGAAATGGGTCTGAAACCAATAATGGATCCTGGAAAGCTACACATTTTGGAAAATTAGACAACAATATGCATTCATCAAGGGGTCATTTCTGTAGATCCTTTGAGGTTTCTTTATAGGAACTAACAGTTGAATATAGGAAAAATTGAAAATTAGTTGAAAATAACAGCCATTTGTGCCAACATTTTCACCTGTAACGTCTTCTATTCGTGACAGCTGTTTGAAAGCAATATACCGTTACATCCGTTTGATGTTTCTCGTTGTGGGGATATATAGGACTTGTAGGTTCACAAAGAACCAGATGAGCCCAGATCCAATAACCGAGCTGCATCTTGCAATGGTTTTTCATTATGTACCGGGTATATAGCAATTAATCTGGGAAAATATATACATGGAAAAATTGGTATGAAAGACACCTATGAATTTCTGAAATTGGAATAAAATATAGAGTTTAGAAACAGTAGATATCTGCACAATTCCGAAATTGTGAGTACCCATACTAGCATGAGAATTATGGGTCATTTTTCAAAATGACTTTTTTTTTACACATTGTATTTCATTTGTGAGTTACTCTAGAATTCTGTATTACTCTAAGTTTCCCGATAGAAATGGTACCTGACTTGTGCCCTTGTACCCTTTTTTTGCAAAGTGCCTAGCTATAGATTTTGAACCCTTCCTCTGACGGCACCTAGTGAAGCCTAACAAACCTATACATTTTTCAAAACTAGACATCCAGGGGAATCCAGGATGGGGTGACTTGACTGGCTCTCACCAGGTTCTGTTACCCAGAATCCCTTGCAAACCTTAAAATTTGTCCAGAAAACCCCATTTCCTCACATATCCGTGGTGGAAAGTTCTGGAATCTGCGTGGATCCACAAAATTTGACCCACCCAACGAACCCAAAATCTTCCAAGAAAAATGGGGCCTCACTTGTGTGGGAAGGCCTAGTGCCCATGACAGGAAACGGCCCAAAACGCATCGTGGACACACCACATTTTCACAGTGAAAACGGACCCATTTTTTGCAAAGTGCCTAGCTGTAGATTATGAACCCTAGCTCTGCCGGCACCAAGGGAAACCTAACAAACCTATAAATGTTTTAAAACTAGACACCCAGGGAAATCCAGGATGGGGTGACTTGACTGGCTCTCAACAGGTTCCAGTACCCAGAATCCCTTGCAAATCTAAAAATGTGTCCCAAAAAACACATCTTCCTCACATTTCTGTGGTGGAAAGTTCTGGAATCTGTGTGGTTCCACTGAATTCGACCCACTCTGCGTTCCACATAGTCATCTGAGAAAAATGGTACCTCACTTGTGGGGGTAGGCCTAGTGCCCGCGGCAGGAAATGGCCCAAAATACAACGTTGACACACCACATTTTCATAGTGAAAACTGACCCTTTTTTTGCAAAGTGCCTAGCTGCTGATTTTGAACCCTACATCTGCTGGCACTTAGTGAAACTTAGCAGACCTATACATCCAGGGAAATCCAGGATGGGGTGCTTGACTGGCTCTCACCAGTTCTGGTACCCAGAATCCCTTGCAAACCTAAACATTTGTCCAAAAACACACATTTTCCTCACATTTCTGTTGTGGAAAGTTATGAAATCTGCGTGGATCCACAAAATTCTCCCCATCCCGCGTTCCCCAAAGTCTTCCAATAAAAATGGCACCTCACTTCTGTGGGTAGGCCTTGTGTCCGCAAAAAGAAACGGCCCAAAACTCAACCTGGACACACCATATTTTCACAGCGAAAACTGACCCTTTTTTTTTGCAAAGTGCCTAGCTGTAGATTTTGAACACTAGCTATGCCGGCACCTAGGAAAACCAAGCTAACCTATACATGTTTGAAAACTAGACACCAGGGAAATCCAACATTGGGTGACTTGACTGGCTCTCACCAGGTTCTGTTACCAAGAATCCCATGCAAACCTCAAAATTTGTAAAAAAAACCAACAAACTTTTTCCTCACATTTCTTTGGTAGAAAGTTCTGGAATCTGCGTAGATCCACATAATTCCACACACCCCGCGTTCCCCAAAGTTTTCAGAGAAAAATGGTACCTTACTTGTGTGGGTAGGCATAGTGCCCACAACAGGAAACAGCACAAAACGCAATGTGAACACACCACATTTTCACAGTGAAAACTGACCCTATTTTTTCAAAGTGCTAGCTGTAGATGTTGAACCCTAGCTCTGCCGGCACCTAGGGAAAGGTAGTGAATGAAGGATGATCAAGATCCGAATAGTTGTTTGAAGAAGTAATTTATTTGAAGTAAGATGGTACAAGGCACATTCATAGAAAATAGTTGATAAGTAATTAAGATAATAAGAACCCCAACAGGAGCAGGATCATCACAGCTCAGCCTCAACTCTCAACTGACCCAAGGGAGTCAGCCAGCATTGTATTGCATCATATGAATGGCAACATTCTACTGGGCTAAGCAGGAGAGAATGTAAAGAAGAAAGATGCAGCAGACACACACATCTTCCCCTTTTACAATATCAACAAAACGCATTAAATCTTAAACATTGCAGTAAAAAGATGACAAAATAGAGAAAGATAAGAAAAACACTTAAAGAAAAGAACAACAAATCAAGATCAGCAAAAATTAGAATAGAAGACGGCAATAAAAGCATAAGGTGAAACAGGTATGCAACACATGAACAAAAAACTGGCAAAGATGAAAGAAACAATGCTAGAGTGCACTGAGTAAGACAAGAACAAAGCCAGGATGAAAGAAACAATGCTAGGGTGCACAGAGTGAGATAAGAACAAAGCCAAGATGAAAGAAGGAAGGACATCTCCTTCAATGACAATATAGGAAAGAGAAAGAGGAAAACACAATGAAGAGAGTACACAGAAGGACATGAGGTAACACGTATAGAAAAACGTTCAAGTTACAGCAAGGCACACCAGTTGGTCATACTAGAATGGATGCATGAATCAAAGAACGCTGAATGATGAAAAGAAAAACAGATGAATAAAAGCAAGAAAATTACTCCAACGGGAGAGCATAGGAGATCTCCAACACATGAAAGTGAGAAGAAGGGTGAAGAAACAAAAACACCCAACAGGAGTAACAATCATGAATGAATTAAAGGTAAAACATTAATTGCCAGTAAAATGTAAGAATGGAAACTTTGAGCAAAATTGAAAGCAGGATCTGGCAAAACTTTTGAAGAAATATCAATTGCAGGGGTTGCGTGCACAGAACCGCTGTGAAACACTCATGAGTGAACATAATGAATGAATGTGAAAATGCAGAAGGGGACATCCTAGCACAAGAAACGTTATCTAACTATGTGAAACGAAACATATTCTAAATTAAAACCTGTGAGGAAATACACAGTGAAAAATCTTAAGCAAATGTGCGAAAAATTCTGCAAATGTATGAGCATTCAAACAAGCATAGTAAATACAATGCATCATCCAAATACGAAGAAAATGTGAACAGCTGTTTGAACATAGGTATGGGAAGTCATATCAGAACATAGCACTAAGCATAAAAAATTAACATTATACAAAAGTTGAATATATCATTGAAAATATTTCATGAATAAAGAGAAATTAATTGCACTACAGGGCAAAGATAAAAATACATTCAAGAATTATGCATAACACAAATCAAATAACTTGTACAGACTTATAACTAGATAGGTTAATACACAATCAGGTGAGATAAGGCAATTAACATGTATACAGTTAGAACATAAAATTAATGCAAAATTTCGAGAAAATCAAATAATTGGTATTACAGAGCAGCGCAAACGAAACACATTTTGGAATAATTATTACAGAAGCAACTCCAGTGAGTGAACTCTCACCCGTGCAGTAACCAGAAGGTGCTGCGTAATAAACGGACCAATGCGCAATCCAAAATGAAAGTGAAGAGTACTAGGTGCAGTGCAAAGTGTAAAATAAGATTAGGAGTCTGGTAATGAACTCAAAGGAGAGCCCTGAAGGTCATTCTTGTAGCAACGTCTCGGATAATAAACTGTGAATACAGTAAATTTGTAAACATAGTACTCACGTTCTTCATGCCATCACAATAAACGATGCTAATACAACTAACCGGCAAGAAGACTGAAAATCACACTGAAATGCCGGTCGCAAAGTTGAAAACTCTTCAGCAGCGAAGGTGAAGGTCCGGGCGAAATGAATATGTTGAGGATCTCATGAGGAGCATAACGCCAGATGGACAAACACTTCAGCACTAGCACAAAGTAAAGCTGGTGAAAAAACTGACAAAGGAGAAAAAGAAAAAACGTGGTTGACAAGGGTGGATGTTAGAAATAAAGAGCTCCACACAAAGAAAATGGTGGCACATTTCTGATGTACAGCCGAATGACTAACGGCATGCACATATACCAAATGTAGCTGCACAACGGTGCTGACGTTGATGAAGGAAGAAGGAGTAACATCATAGGAATGCAAAATGACGCTGGAGACAATCAAAGGTAAGCGGCGCGCGCCATCCAAGTTGTACTGCTTTTTAAATAACAGTAGCTGTTAAACTGCCATTAATGGCGCAGTAAATAAAACAAAAGTCGAATGCAGCAAAATTATGGCAAACGTACAAACTGCAGAAAAATACAAGAAAAGCAGACACTGTCTCACAGTACATGACAGTCGCTCTCATATGGCAGGCAAAAACCGGTGGTGTACTCCCACTAGGCGATAGTTCACGAATGCAAAATTGTAGTTCCAACCATGCAGAGGGAGACAAGGATTGTTGCTCATGAGGGACAAAACTCTCCAGAGCAACGCCGCATGGGGAAAGCGGGGTACTCCATCGCAGGAGAGGGGGAAGGACACAAAGAGCTTTAGCTTCATAACAGTAAAACGAAGCAGGAATGTAGAAGGCGACCGTGAGGCAAAGCAGCAGGAAGGTGAACTCTGCTGTAGTAAATTACACTTAGAAGAAACACACTTCGAAGGTATCAGGAAGGGAACAGGTGTTCTTCTTAAACAGGTAGTCCGGACTTGGTAAGCATAAAGTTGTAGCATGGACTGGCACTGTTTGGAAGAAGAGGGCGACCGGTGGATGGTCACTGGTGGGGCTCGCCAGTATGCTTGAAAGTCAGTTGAAGGAAGAAATCAAAGTTCATTACCTTGTTGAAGCTTGTTAATTGAATGTCTATTTCAGAAGGAGGCTGAAGTACGCCCAAATTGTCACCATAAATTGTGTAGTGAAAGAAAGGATGATCAAGGTCCTAGTAGTTGATTGAAGAAGTAATTTATTTGAAGTAAGATGGTACAAGGCACATTCATAGAAGGTAGTTGATAAGTAATTAAGATAATAAAATCCCGACCAGAAGCAGGATCGTCACAGATCAGCCTCAGCTCTCAACTGAGCCAAGGGAGTCAGCCAGCATTCTAATGCATCATGTGAATGGCAACATTCTACTGGGCTAAGCAGGAGAGAATGTATAGAAGAAAGATGCAGAAGAAACTACAGGAAACGAAGCAAACCTATACATTTTTTAAAACTAGACACCCAGGGGAATACAGGATGGGGTGGCTTGACTGGCTCTCACCAGCTTCTGGTACTCAGAATCCCTTGCAAACCTATAAGTTTGTCAAAAAAACATACTTTCCTCACATTTCTGTGGTGAAAAGTTCTGGAATCTGCGTGGATCCACAAAATTCCACCCACCCCGAGTTTCCCGAAAGTCTTTGGAGAAAAATGGTACACCACATTTTCACAGTGAAAACGGACCCATTTTTTGCAAAGTGCCAAGTCGTAGATTTTGAACCCCAGCTGTGCCAGCACCTACGGAAACCTAGCATACCTATATATTTTTATAAACTAGACACCCAGCGAAATTCAGGATGGGGTGACTTGACTGGCTTTCACCAGGTTCTGGTACCTAGAATCCCTTGCAAACCTAAAGATTTGTAAAAAAAAAAAATCCTCACAATTCTGTGGTGGAAATTTCTGGAATCTGTGTGGATCCACAAAATTCCATCCACCCCGAGTTTCCTAAAGTCTTATGAGAAAAATGGTACCTGACTTGTGTGGGTAGGCCTAGTGCCTGTGTCAGGAAACTGCCCAAAATGCAGTGTAGACAGACCACATTTTCACAGTTTAACCTGACACTTTATTTGCAAAGTGCCAAGCTGTAGATTGTGAATCCTAGCTCTGCCAGCACCTAGGGAAACCTAGCAAACCTATACATTTTTTAATACTAGATATCGAGGGGAATCCCAGGATGGGGTGACTTGACTGGCTCTCATCAGGTTCAGATACCCAGAATCCCTTGCAATCCTAAAGATGTGTCAATAAAACCACATTTTCGCAACATTTCTGTGGTGGAAAGTTCTGGAATCTTATGGATCCACAAAATTCCACCAACCTTGCATTCCCTAACGTCCTCCGAGAAAAATGTTACCTAACTTGTATGGGTAGGCCTAGTGCCCGCGACAGGAAACGGCCCAAAATGCAACATGGACACACCACATTTTCACAGTGAAAATGGACCCTTATTTTGCAAAGTGCCAAGATGTAGATTTTGAACCCTAGCTCTGCCAGCACTTAGGGAAACCTAGCAAACCTTTACATTTATGAAAACTAGACACCCAGGGGAACCCATTATGGGGTGACTTGACTGGCTCTCACCAGGTTCTTGTACCCAGAATCCCTTGCAAACCTAAACATTTGTCCAAAAAAACCCATTTTCCTCACATTTCTGTTGTGGGAAGTTCTGGAATCTGCATAGATCCACAAAATTCCACCCGCCCTGCATTCCCCAAAGTCTTCCAAGAAAAATGGTTCCTCACTTGTGTGGGTGGGTCAAGTGCCCGCGACAGGCAAGGGCCCAAAACCTATTGATGCAACATCAAAATTACCTATAGCAAAGCAACCTGGTTTTGCAAGGGGAGTCCCATGAGTTTTTGGCCCCGGGATCAGCGGCCATCTAGGGAAACCTACAAAACCTACTCATTTCTGAAAACTCGACACCCAGGGGAGTCCATCGAGGTATAGCTTGTGTGGGTCCCCAAACATTTACATACCCAGAATCCCCTGTAAACCTCAAATTTAGCTGAAAAAATTACTTTTTTCCTCAAATTTCTGTGTGAGAAAGTGGATCCACACATGTACTCCCACCCACCATTTCCGCAGGTCTCCCGATAAAAATGGTACCTCACTCATGTGGGTGGATCAAGTACCCGCAACAGGAAGGGCCCAAAACCTATTGAGGTGACATCAAAATTGCCTATCACAAAATAACCTGGTTTTGCAAGGGCGGGTCCCATGAGGTTTTGGCCCCGGGCTCGGCAGCCATCTAGGGAAATCTACCAAACCCACACATTTATGAATACTAGACACCTTGAGGAGTCTAGCAAAGTATGGCTTGCATGAGTCCCCCAACATTTTCCTACCCAGAAACCCCTGCAAACCTCAAATTTAGCGGAAAAGATAACTTTTTTCTTAAATTTCTGTGTGGGAAAGTTCTGGATTCTACATGGATCCACAAATTTCCTACCACCCAGTGTTCCCCCAGGTCTACCAATAAAAATTGTACCTCACTTGTGTGGTTGTGTCAAGTACCCAAGACAGGGAAGGGCCCAAAACCTATTGAGATGACAGAAAAATGACCTATCACTAAACTACCTGGTTTTGCAAGGGGGGTCCCACAAGTTTTTTGCCCCGGGCTCGGCGGCCATCTAGGGAAACCTACCAAACCCACACATTTCTAAAAACTAGACACCCAGTAGAGTCCAGCAAGGTATGGCTTGCGTTGGTCCCTCAAAATGTCCTACCCAGAATCCCCAGCAGACCTCAAATTGTGCTGAAAAATGCACTTTTTTCTCAAATTTCTGTGTGGGAAAGTTCTGGAATCTGCTTGGATACACAAATTTCCCACCACCCAGCGTTCTTCCAGGTCACCCGATAAAAATGGTACCACACTTGCATGGGTGGGTCAAGGGCCCAAAACCTATTGAGGCGACATTAAATTTACCTATCACATAAAAACCTGGTTTTCCAAGTGAGTTTTTGGCCCCAGGCTCAGCAGCCATCTAGGGAAACCTACCAAACTCACACATTTCTGAAAACTATACACCCGGGGGAGTTCAGCAAGGCATGGCTTGAGTGGTTTCACCAACATTTTCCTACTCAGAACCCCCTGCAAACCGCAAATTTAGCTGAAAAATGCCCCTGTTTCCCAAATTTCTGTGTGGGATTTTTTTTTACAGAACTATTTAAAGTTGTGACATTTTCCCTAGAGACAGACTACACCTTAGCACAGAAAGAAATATTAGACAAATGTGACTGCCTATCCACCTGTTCCTCAAGTACACCCACATACTGGTTGGATTTGGCACGAGGGTGAGTGAAAGGTTCAAAATTTACATTTTATTGACAAGAGATTTCACAAAAAGGAAATGCACTGTTAATAATGAAAATGTTAAAAACCTGAACCAATGACTCACAGCTCGTGAGCTGTAAAGCCACCACGAGACACCTACCTCTTTACCGGCCATTCACACACCTTTCTTACTTGACACACACTTTCAAACCACCAGCTGCGGCCCAAGCACATTATAACACTCGCATCCACAGACAATGTGGAGACAATGTACACTCTGGCAGAGAGACAGAAAAAAATATATTCCTTCAAAATTAACAATTCCTTAAGTATTCACACATGCAGTTTGGTTTTGGCATGACGGTGAGTGAATGTTCAGAGTGTAAAATGTTATTAACAACAGATTTCACAAAAAGGAAATGCACTGTTAATATTTAAAAGGTTAAAAACCTGAACCAATGACTCACTGTTCATGAGCTGTAAAGCCATGGCAAGGCACCAACCTCTTTACAGGCCATACACACACCTTTCATACGTGACACACAAGACCATTCACACCTCCAGCCGCGGGCCCAGCACATTACAACATTCACATCAACAGACAGCGCCAATCATGGGCCCATCACTTTCATACGCCCACATGACTGACACAGCAATCGCATCGGCTGGTGGTTGACATAGTGTCTGCAGTGGCGTTTGACCAGCAGAGTTTCTAATGACCAGCAGCAAGTCACTACCTACACTCTGCCAGCCAAATACCAGCCCACGCACACTGACAGCCAAGCACCATCCCACCTCCACTGCCAGCCAAGCGCCAGTCCATGCACACCACCAGCCAAGCACCAGTCCAGGCACACCACCTGCCAAGCGCCAGTCCATGCACACTGCCAGCCAAGCGCCAGTCCACGCACACCACCAGCCAAGCACTAATTCATGCATACCGCCTGACAAGCACCAGTCCACGCACACTGCCAGCCAAGCGCCAGTCCACACACACCACCAGCCAAGTGCCAGAACACGCACAGTGCCCGCCAACCATCAGTCTACGCATACCGCCAGCCAAGCACCAGTCCATGCACACCACCAGCCAAGCACCAGTCCATGCACACCACCAGCCAAGCGCCAGTCCACGCACACCGCCAGCCAAGCACTAATCCACACACTACGCCAGCTAAGCACCAGTCCACCCACACCGCCAGCCAAGCACCAGTCCACGCACACCACAAGTCAAGCGCCAGTCCACGCATATGACCAGCCAAGCACCAGTCCACACACACAGCCAGCCAAGCGCCAGTCCACGCACACCGCCAGCCAAGTGCCAGTCCACGCACACCATCATGATTTTATTTTTAACAAGAAAGCAAACACAAACCAATTGCAACTAGATACAAAAATATAACTACAAAAACAACAGCAGTAACTGAAAACATCTTTCTATTGCCAAACGTGAAACTGAACAACGACTATATAAAATCATACAGACCAGAAGTACAATATTATACTCACAGTTGCTCCCAAAAACTCTTGTGAGTGTTATACAATCGGAAACATGTGGGCACACAAAGCCCAGGATTAGAAGGACAATCGGCACAGTGCATACAACTCTCCTTCCCCATACCTCTTCGCAAGCAGACTCTACATCTCTTACAGGGATTGTTTTTTGGGGCATGGTAGGAATTAAATCAGGCAAGTGCCGACCATCCAATCTAGCCATTCTCCTCCACCACTCCAACTCTAGGAACACTTGCCTGTTCCACAACAACAAGGCTGCCTATCAAAGACTGAACAAAATTCATCTTTGACACAGGAGAACACTCCTTGAACACAACAAAAGCATTGAAAGTTGCTAAATTGAAGAGTTGGATGGCCAACTTCTTATACCAAATGTAAGCCTTATGAACAGCAGCGTAAGGGTTCAAACTCTGAGCCACTCTTTCGACACCACCCATGTGCTTATTGTAGTCTACAATGCACACAGGTTTGCGCACTTCAGCAACCTGGCCCCAAACAGTCACAGGTGAAGTACTCTCATCATGAATGATAGTCAGCATGTACACATCCCTCCTACACAAGGCACTGCACAGTCCCTTCAGAACCTTTTTTTAAACAAGCTCTTTTGGGTAATCTTTACACTTAGAGCAAATTGTACCACAAGCAAAAGTGTCCACTTTAAACAATTCCTCAAACAATTGCACAGCAGTGTAGAAGTTATCAAGGTACAAGTGGTGGCCTCTATTAAACAGTCTTCTAGCAAGATCCCAAACAATTTTCTTTGAAAATCCAAAAGTGGACAGGTAACCAGGGGGCTCAATAGTGGACTCCCTACCAGTGTACACCTAGAAATTATAGACATATCCTGTCCTACTCTCAGACAACATATACATCTTAATTCCATAACGTGCCCTCTTGCTAGGAATGTACTCCCTAACGACCAAACAGCCCTTGAACAGGACCAAAGACTAATCAACAGCTATTTCTTTCCCTGGAGTATAGATCTCTGAAAATCGATCCACAAAGTGAACAAGAACAGACTGAATCTTAAAAATATGGTCACAGTCAGGGTGATCTCTTGGCAACGCCAAAGCATTATCAACAAAATGCAGCATCCGAAGCAAAAGTAAATAGCGATCATGACTCATAATTTCAGGAAATATGGCCGTGCCATCAAGAGACTGGTAGACCAATATGAATCCATGGACGGCTTCCTCATCAAGCCCATCAAAAAAGTAAAACCAGAAAACTTCTTCATCTCATCCAGATTTGTGGGAGTCCACCGGGTCGTTCTAGAGCGGGGTTTAAGTCTTGCACTGTTGTCCCTCAAAAACTGTTCAGCATACAAATTAGTCTGCTCAACAATCTCTGCCAAAAATACATTATCAATGAACAACTGAAGAAACTGTATAGGTAAAAAAAATCACAATCCACTCTACACCCTGAATCACCACTAGAGGCAGGCAACTTCAGCTGCACCATGTTTGGATCAACACAGAGTCCATCACTTCCAGTAGGAAGCCTTGCAGCCTCAGGCCGCAATACTGATGTCTCTTGCGGCACCATCGACACATCAGTGTCCTCCTCTAAAACAGGCACTTCATCTGCACTGGGAGTAGCTTCATCTGCACTGAGAGTAGCTTAATTATCAGATGATTGCTTTTAGACAGGAAACTCACTGCCAGAATCTTGCACTCCCTCCTCTCCCTCATATGCACTGTCTCATAATCCTTCTCAGAGGAAGATTCAAAAAGCATACCAACCACCTGCTGAGAACTAATTTTACGGCTAGCCATAATCCTTACTAATAAAGGTAACTTGTCAAACAAGTCAACAACAACAACACACATGTTGTAAAATAAGCAATAAACAAAATGTGTCTTTATCACAAAGACCTATGTACTCCAAAACTATACCACTCACAAGAAAAAGAAAAAAGAAAAAATGACACATAAGACAATGCAAACACATCGCAGAGAATTTCATGTTCAAAACACTAACTAAAAATTCTGCCATTATGGCACCACTTACAAAAAAAATAATTCATGCATGACAATAATACTCATTTGGAGTAAACAGAGCACAAACAAAATTCTTACCAAATAACTGCAATTACGCAAAGTGCAGAACAACCACTGCCGATACCGCAAACAAGAATCAAAAGCTTTACACTAGAATAAAAAGGAGAAAAAATCATTGCAATCACAAATGCAAATAATGCATTAGTCCACACACAATCCACCAGCCAAGCTAAGGGGTAGGTGAGCCTAAGAGTATAAATAAAATGTTCACCCCCGTAAAAGGGGAGCACCTTGCCCAGGAGGCCACTCCCCAATACCAACATTTAAAAAACCCTGGTGCCAAGTGGCCTCTTCCCCCCTTGGGGGCAGATGGGCATAAAAACATACTGCTGATCTGCACCCAAAGAGGGCAAAAATGGCCACACTCATCCTCCCATAAAGGGGAGCGACCCTTGTCCAAGGGGCCGCTCCTCAACATAACAAAAATATATCCCTGCTGGCCTAGTGGCAATATAAAAAACAAAATCAGCTGATCTGCCCCCCAGGGGGGCAGAAACAGTCAAATCAATGCTCCCCAAAGGGAAGCAACCCTTGCCCAAGGGGCCACTCCACACAAATTATTCGTGGTGGTCTAGTGAGCCACTAAATAAAAAAAAATGGCGAGATCCGCCCCCAAGGGGGTGTTATGAAGCATTTTAGAATCATGCGTAAGTTACTGATTCATGCCCTTATATAGCTACAATTCACATTGCCCTTATATAGGCATAGAAATCATACCCATATTTAGACATAACCCATCCAGTCCAAATACAGGCATGGCTACTTCCACTAGTTCCAAAAAGCCACAACAATTTCTTGGAAAACTCGGCTTCAGCAGTCAGGGACATCCCCTTACTTGAATATTGATTTTTCCTAGAAATCATGGTGTTTTCAAAGAACTACCATTCCCTTGGGGTTCTTTGGTGACGTTATTATGTCTGACTTTACGTCAAATTAGGCACCTTCGAGGTATAAATATGCCTACACTTGCCCTAGCAAAAACACAGTGGTTTGGAGCAGCTTGACTATCTACTTGCCAGACGCAGCATGCTACAGCAAGTGCCGAAGGAAGCCACCCTCCCGCTGATGCACTGACAGAGAAGCTGCCTTTCTCTCGCTGAGAATCCAGCTCCAGTGTTTCCAAGCTCCCCTTGCGGGGTGTTGGGAAATCGAGTCCGGAGACAGAAATACAAGACCTCCTTCATTCTAAAACCAAGGTACGGAGATGATTAGACCCTAAAAGAAATCTTGGTTAGATTCTTGGCAAAGAAACTAAACCTATGCTACACCACACTTACATGTTCCCTCGTACAAGACTTAGGTTAGGTACATTGGGGTGGGCGTATTTTAGAAGCACCAGTTGAGTACTTTTACTCTTTTAGTCTTTTCTTCAGGTGCGCTGTGCTCCATGTTGGGCTGGATCCGTCCGTGCGAGCGGACCCGCCATCTTCGGAGTCAGCGCTCTAGTCTTTTAGCGCCTGGAGCTCATAAAACCGGATGCTGGCGTGAGCATGCAGTGGGGGCGCGCAGAGGATGCGCCGGTGGCATGCCTTTGGCAAGCCCATCTGCGCCCGTCCGCACTAAGGAAGCGCTCAGCGCCAGCCATGCTGCTGTTTTTTTCATCCGTCCGGGGCCAACTAAATGGTGCTGCCTGGATACCCCAGTGACGAGCTACACCTCATTGGTGAGGTAGGCAACGGTAAGGGAGCCTTTGATTTTGCTCACTCTGCCTTTCCATTGTCTGACTTTCTTGATACAGGAATATTATCACGTGGACTCCTAAATGTTAGATCACTTCCTAAGCATGTGACAAAGATTCAGCTGTTGCTGGAACTACATGTACTTGAGGTCCTGTTTATGACCGAGACTTGGACCTCTCCTGACTGTGAGATTGAGCCCGGCTGGGCTTACCCCCCTGGGTATAACATTCGCCATAAACCTAGGTCGAATGGGAGGGGTGGAGGAGTTGGGTTGATCTTTAAAGATAGCTTAAACTTGGTTATTTTTGATGTTGATGCGGTCTCAGGTTTTGAGCTACTCGGCTTCGCTTTTAAGAATGATGATGGTCAAGCCCTTACTGGGATCATCTGCTATTGACCTCCTGGGGTCTTCACTGTACTGCAGCAGCAACTTCTGCTGGAGACTTTCACTGATATACCCACCGTAGACTGGTGATCCTGGGTGATGTTAATCTCTGGTCTAATGGGTCGCTTGATTCTGCCTACTCTAATGTTCGTCATTCCTGCGAAGGACTTGGCCTCTTTCAGCAGGTGTCCAAGGCCACTCATATAGGACGGCATATGCTTGATTTAATTTTTGCAGAGGCTAATCACCTCTCTATTGGGGAAATGTTGCCAATGGATTGGACGGACCATTCGCTGATCACATTTTTTGTAGTTGTTGCTACTTACAAACCTCGGGCAACAAACTCTGTTCGCAACTATGTGAGCAGAGATTGGAAGGCCCTCTTGCGAATGAAGGGCAACGGCCCGTTATTCAGGGTGGAGGATTGTTTTTCCTCAGATAGGCAAGTTGATGAGAACTAAACATCCTTCTGTAGGGAGATCACCTCAACCCTGGATCTATTTGCACCCGAAAAAACCCATCGTAGCAGGGGAAGACCTTCAGCTGCCTGGTTTAATGATAACCTGAAAAACCTGAAATTGGAATGTAAGCATGCTGAGAGGAGGTGGAGATGTGGCTATCACGTTGATGACAAGTCTATATGGAAGTCCAAGATTGCTGGATATAAGAAGGCGATCAACATGGTTAAGGTGGACTATTTCTCCTCCTTGATACTTAAGGCCCAAAACAGTTTGAGAAGTATCTTGAACAGCTTGACCAGCCCCGAATGTTCTAAGAACATGAAACCTTCCTCCCAAGAGCTCTGTGAGGACCTGGCTAGGTTCTTCCACGATAAAATTAAAATCATTATTGAGGATCTGGGAGGTGATCAACAGCCACCGGTGGCGGCAAATACTGTGACTATCGGCTGTGATGATACGGTGGAAAAGGATTTCGAGGCTTCTGATGTTAGTAGAGAAGTAGAGGCCGTCAACCGCCTTTCTGAGTTTGCGCCTCTAGGAGTGGATGATTTTAATAGTGTGGCCTGTGGTGTCCCTTCCGGGTCTCTGCTCGATCCTGTGCCCCATAAAATATGGATGGAATTTAAGGCAGAGCTGTTCTCCACTCTTCGGTTGATTTGCAACCAGTCTCTGTCCAGTGGTGTGGTCCCGACCCAGTGGAAACAAGCATTGGTGACACCCCTGTTAAAGAAGCAAACTTGATTCGGAGTGTCCTAAGAACTTTAGGCCTAACTCTTTCTTGCCTTTTCCAGCTAAAATCGTGGAGCGAGTGGTGAGCAGCACTTTGTCTAAGTTTTTGGAACAACATATTCTGCTGGAAGAGGCTCAGTTCGGCTTTCGGCTGGCCCATGGAACTGAAACAGCTCTAGTGACCGTGATGGACAAACTTCGGATGCGGGCAGACAGGGGGCAGGCAGCTGTTCTGGCTTTGCTTGACCTGTCTGCCGCCTTCAACATGGTCAACCATGGGATTCTGTTGAACAGACTGAGAGAGGTTGGGGTGACGGGATCTGTCCTGAGGTGATTTCAGTCATTTTTACGGGTTAGACAGCAAGCGGTATCCCTCCCTCCTTTTCTATCCGCCTACATCAATATCTCGCATGGCGTACCAAAGGGCTCGGCCATCAGCCCCATTTTATTTAACATCTATATGAAACCTCTGATTGCTGTCATCAAAGCGCATAACATTAACATCGTTAATTATGCGGATGACACACAGTTGATTTTCTCCCTTAAGGGAGATCAGTCAACCCCGTTAGACGTGTTTCTTAGCTGCTTGTGTGATACGGCTATGTGGCTGAAGGAGAACTCACTGCAATTCAATGCAGATAAGACAGAGGTGCTTTATTGTCCTATGGACAGAATTCCCTCTGTCTTGCCTAGTAATTTCTGGCCTGCCACATCCTCGTCCATGGTTCAACCGGTGAAGAAGGTCTGCAATCTGAGCGTCATGTTTGATTACAAACTCACCTTGGAAGCTCAGGTCACGAAAACTGTGACCTGCTGTCTGGCCATTATTAGGTCTCTGCGGAAGATTCTTCCTCTGCTACCATCTCATGCTCGTGCATTGATAGTGCGCAGTACCATTATTAGTAGACTTGAATATTGCAATGCTTTGTTTCTCGAGTCTCCTAAATTCTTGCTTGACAGGTTGCAGAGGATTCAGTCTACCGCCGCCAAGTTGGCTCTGGGGTGGCCAAGAAGATCTGCTTCTTCGGCGGCCATGGCAAAACTACATTGGCTTCCGCTGAGACAAAGAGTCCAGTTCAAGTCTCTCTGCATAGTGTTTAAAGCCTTGCAAAGGTTGGGGCCTGTGTCTATGCAGAGAAAGTTTGAGTGGTATGCTCCTGTGAGTAGCCTTTATTCTTACTTAGCAAAACTTGTAAAAATTCCTAGATTCAGGAAAGTTAGGGCAGGTGGTCGTTCCTTTGGGTTCGCTGCTGCCAAACTTTGGAATCAGCTCCCTGCGGAACTAAGACAAGTTAGTGATCTCCTTGGCTTTAGAAGGAGGCTCAAAACCAGGTTGTTTCCTAAAAATTAGTTGAATGCCGGCTCCGGTGCACTCTTTTTTTCTCTATTGAGCAACCAGCGCCAGGATGCCTATTTGGTGAGAGTGCGCCTTATAAGTTAAATAAATACATTATAAGTTAAATAAATAAATAAATAATTTATGTATGTATTTTATGGCTTAGAAACCATAGCATGCTTTTACAGTATTATTTTTAATACTCTTCTTACTGTACGCATTATACTTTGCAACCAGTATTATGATTGTAGCAGTTCAATTCTTCTGCATGAGAAAGAAGACTGTTCAATAAACCCTTTTATTGAAAACGCCTGTCTCTCTATTTCTCTGCACCTCTGATAAAATGAAGCATGCACGATTGACTGAGTAAAATATCTATCTATTGTTGCCACGACTCTGAAGATACGTTTTATCTTGGGGAAACAAAGTTGTCAGGTTTATGCGGTCAGAAACGAATCCCTTCTTGTGTATTTGAGAAAGTTTCTAGTGACCTCTGAGCTAGCTGGCACTCACAATTAAATCTAATATATTCGATAGAGACCTAGTCGACCTAAGTCCTACGTCAAATCTATAGGATATATTATTCCAATGCACAGAGCCTATTGGGAATATAGGAACTACACTAAAGGGACAGACATCCAAAAAACATTGCCCCCAAGGGGGAGCGACCCTTGCCCAAGGGGCCACTCCCCACAAATTAATCCCTGGTGGTCTATTGGGCAACTAAATACAAAAAAATGGCAAGATCTGCCCCCCCCCATGGGACAGACAGCCAAAAACATTGCCCCCAAGGGAGAGCGACCCTCGCCAAAGGGGTCACGCCCCACAAATGTATCCCTGGTGGTCTAATGGGCGACTTTAAAAAAGAAAATGACACGATCTGCCCCCTAGTGGGGCAGACACAGCCAAAATATATTGCTCCCAGCAGGGGAGCGACCCTTGCCTAAGGGGTCGTATATGGCCCTCCTGAACAGCAACAAAACTTTTCTTGTGTGTTCACCCCGGCTTCTGGTTTCTAGTGGACTACTCTTGGATATTAGCTCCACTGAGCCAAAGAAGGTTCGGGGAATTTAGTTCACAAGAGGGTGACACCAGCAATTAGTTTTGCAAGTCCTATTTCTTTTCTCAGTCAAGAATGTAAAGGCACTTGGAAAAAAAGATAGTTCAAACAGAGGATCCCAATTTTTTCTCTTTTCATAAACACCTTATGCTAAGTGGTAGGAGGAGTATCATAATGTCAGCCCATGTGTCCAGTGCAAAGATGGCAGAGATAGCCAACTGTCAAGTTAATGTAAGCAATTGCCTCTCTCCGGAAACTTTCTTAGTACTGTCTCTAAGGCTTTCAATATTAAAGTAGACAGGCTTTTTCTTAACACAATTTCTTACTTCATGAACATGTACTATAGCATGGATTGGAAAAATAAATGTTTACAGCAATGTAGTTACTTTTGACAAATCATGTACGTGAACGTTTGTGATATTAACAACAGCTGAAATCTTATTCTCAATGGAGAAGGACACTAAAAATACAAAACCTAGAATCCTAACACACTGAAATGGCTCTGGCATTGTGCAAAATGTAGTCATCCTGAAATCCATGGTGCTCTCTTTAGAATAGGATTGAAGAATTTCTGTCAAACTGACCATCCTTACCTACTATTAAAATGCACTTGTTGACGAGTGTGTGGCCTAAGGTCCACAAAGTTATTATCAACACTCATCTCTTTATTACAGTGTGTACTCCTTCTAGACCAATTGGGAATCATTTGTAGGATATTCGTTTTAAGTGTCTTTTCTCATGGATCATTTCTTGAAATCCCATTCTCTTTATTAGAGAGCTCCTCAAATGTTCTGTAAGCTTGGATGTCAGCATTTCTTTGTTATTCTACGGCAAATATATTTTCATCAATTCAATTTCCTGGGGGGTGGGGAGTTTTTTTGGTTGGGACCATATTAATGCCTTTTTAAGGGAATTCGGGGTGAGGTAGGTTTTGGGCCTTGTAGCAGTTTACTGATCCTCATTTACTGTGTGGTTCCTATTTTTCCATAATCCAACCCAACCTCTTTTCAGACTCTGGCTGATATTCTGGCATGATCCAACATGCTCAGAAGTATGATCCAGAATCCAGTTTTGACATAGCTCTCGAAGCTGAAATACAGAGTCGAGGAAAATGTATAAAAACAAATAAGTACGACTGCCCATTTTTATAACCTTACTCTGCCACTGTTGAAGATACTTGGCAGTTGTATCTTTGCTCAAATTGAACTGTTTGTGACAAATACATCTACTAGTCAGCAATGTAAGACATCTTTCTTGCATTGTAATGGGACAAATTCTATTGCTTAGTTCTCATTATGTCCATGCAAGGAAATGCCATAGAAACCTAAATCTAAGAAAGGTACATTAGTGTCACCCTTAGAAAGTTTGGGCCATGATCAAACTTTAATGGTATGTAATGTTCAATAAAAAATATGCGCTCCGCCCTGAGCGTTGGTGTGCACCATGGTGTGTTTGGTGGCCCAATGATGAAGCGTGCCACCATCTAGTGGGTGAGGGCAGTATTCACAACCTTTTGGGCTTTCCTTCCTAAACAATAGTACTTAACTAGGAGAGCATTTCTAAAGGACAAAATTGGGTGGTTCAGAATTTTAATTTGCACAACTTTCCTTCCCATTTTGTGATTTTTTGATTAAATATGTTAGTCAGACCTAGGTCTGTCTATGGTGAGTCTAGCCAGCCTAAACATACACATTGACAATATCTTTTAAGCCTTCAGACATTGTGATGGTATATATTTTAACTTTATAGTATGTCACTTTTTGCATATTAGGTGACTCTCAACATATATGCAAACCGTTTTTCTTACATGGTTACATGGCAAAGGCGCTTTCACTTGCCATGTGTTACTTAACTGCAACCTAGCTAGAGAGCAGTGATTCCCTTATCATCTATGGGGATCATTTATGAGCTCCTGCGTCACTTTTGCACCACCAGTGCGTCACTTTTTGTGACGCACCAATGGCGTAAAAAATGCGCCATATTGCATCATATTTACGAAGTGATGCATCTAGGAAGATGCGTCACTTCATAAACCCCTGCGCTACATTATACCTGCACCGGGTATAATGTATGCAGGGTGGGCATACCCCCGCAGGAAAGGGTCGTAGGAGTGGCACAGTGAAATCTATGAGATTTCGCTGTGCCACTTCTAGGACCCCAATGCGTCAAAACCTTACGCCTGCCTCAGGGCAGGCATAAGGGTGACGCAGGCCCCATGTGAAAGGAACATTGCTAGAGTTGCGTCAGGCTTCCGACACAACTTTAGCAATGCGCCACTTATTGCGCTGACAGCTGACGTATCTGTCCTTCCTTGCGACATGATGCGTCATATTGTAAATATGAAGCATCATTGGTGTCGCAAGGAGGGCGTACTGAGAAGTGGCACATCGCTGCTTTCACGCAGCGATGCGCTACTTCTCGTAAATGAGGCCCTATATATTTTTTGTGATAGAAAGGGATGCTAACTGCAGCTCACATAAGACATTTAACTTCCACACCACTGGCGAGGATGTTTGCGCCATCTACCATGGGCCTGAGTGGACCCACTGTGACAATAGAGAATTCTAATGGCAAAAAAATATTAAGTCCATGAAAATGCAATACATTCGGGGTAAACATGCAGAACCATGCACTTTCAAAGCACTGCTACAATACGTCTGTGGGCCTATCAAAATGATTTATGCCAATGCGGTCTTGTGTAAGCCATTCGGATACAGGTTGAAAAGTCACAATCTCTTCAAAATGTTCCTACAGGTCTTTACAGTAGGACTGAGGTTCAACCTTAGGCCAGCTCATGAGTACATGCAGTGAGACTGGCAGGCTGGTTTGGTCCAGTGGAAATCATTGCTTTCAAACTTTTCTAGTAACTACATACTCTCCAAGGTCAGTAGTCTGAGGGCTGTATCTGACAAAGCCCACTGGAGCTTTGATAGCCTTATCCTGGTTGAGAAAATCTTAGAGTAATTTGAATCCCACACATTCACGAGTGAAATGGGGAACCACAGACTATGGAAATCTTATGGCAGGGTGCAATGTACCTAAATCCTACCACAACAGTAGTTCAGTGTGTGCCTCTGTCTCCCAATCTTACTGGCAAAAAATAAGTGAACTCTTAACATGAAGAAACTATAATAATAAGCAGTATTATTCTAGGCTTGGGGGGAATTCAGGTAGCTAGTTTTCCCACACTTTGTAGTGTATTTTGGTCAGCAAGTTAAGTATTTCTTCCAGACTCAAAACTTGTTTTTAATTTGCAGAAGTAACTATCCTTTGGTCATTTCATGAATGTACCTTATTTTACAAGCTGCCTTACTCCCCCAGTTAAAAAAGGGTAGTGTCCAGTGTACTCATGCATTTGGATTGAGGAGGATACATTCATTCCTTACATTTTAACTTAGCTTACTGTAACACTCCTGTTAGGAGATCAGTTCACCTGAAGTCTAAGATGGTGCATCAGAGGATGTAGGGCTCTACCTGCTGCTGTAACTATCACTAAATAACCCATTGTACATCGTCAACACATTCACCAGCAATCAGAGGTCTACAAGGTTACACAGGTATATATTATAGCATTTCATGACCCAATTAGAGAAATATATATTGTCTTATGACTAGACAAAGTAATATTTTCAAACACTTCCCAAAACTGTGCTTTAGTGCAAAATATCATCAATAAGGTACTCATGTTCATGGATTTACTGTTAACATGTAGGCTACAAAAAACAGCCTGAATAAGTAGGAAAAGCAGGATGGTCTCAAAATGTGTATTAGTTCCATTGTAGAGACTAATAAATATACTCAATTGTAGGTTCTGCAAATAAAAGTAAATTCATATTTTGTTGCCAGGATTTAGACTTGTCTCTTTCTTAAGGTCTTTCCCAAATATTTTGCCTTCGTCCTCCAGTTATCTGAGCCCATGTGTGCTGGCGGTTAGGACTTCTAACCAATGCTAAAGTGCTTGTACTCTTTCCATAAAACATGGTAAGATTGAGCTAAACCCAATTGGCATATTTATTTTACTTGTAAGTCCCTAATAAGGTGGCACAGTTTTAGCCCAGGGCATGTAAAGTAGATGCTAGTAAGGGGCCTGCAGCACTGATTGTTCCACCCACTTAAGCAGCACTTTAAACATGTCACAGGCCTGCCATTGCAGTTCAAGTGTATAATTTTAAACTGCCATTTGACCTGGCAAAATAAACCATTCGCCGTTCCCAACCCTTCCTTTTTAATACATATACGTCATCCCTAGAGAGGGCCCTGAACAACCCAGGGTGTAGTGCATTTGAAAAGTGGGACATGTACTTTTTAGTTTTGCTTATCCTGGTAGAGAAAAACAATTACATGTGTTTTTTAATACTGCAGGGCCTACCTCTCCCTTAGATATATATTGTTGTTACCTTATTATATTTAATAAGCTGTCATTTGTAAATTGGAACAGGTATTCAACTCATGTTTAGTGATTTTGGAATTGCATTAAAAACCCAACTTATTGTCAAGTTGTATTTTAAATTACAAACTTAAAATTACCACTTTTAGAAAGTTGTTCTTTTCCTTTTCCATTAGCCATTTGGTGCCTGCAGCCTATCTCTGTGCCACATCCCTGGATGTAGTTGACTGTTAGGCTTGGTGAATAACTCCTTGATAGCGACACGCATTAGGGAGATAAGGTGCCCCTGGATGGGCCATTCCCCTTCGAAGTGGACCTAAGGTGCTCTGCCAGCCTCTGTGGATCCATCAGAATTGAGTAATCTCCTCTGCTGTGCAGCACAACCCCAAGCAGAACCAATACATGTCCACTGCAGCGTGGATTGGACCCACTGCAAAGACTTGCATCACCTCCGCAGCCCGCAATCTTTTCAGAACCGCCACAGCGCAACACATCCACAGTGCAGGCTCTCACATCCCTCGTCGATGGCAGCCTCAACAACATGCTGGACTCCACATCGCAGATCCGTGGAACAAACTCATCGGCCAAACTGCACAATGCATCTTCAACGTCAGACTTCGCATCGCAAGCCCTCGCCAGCAGGATTCTCAATGATGATGCAGGACTTCGCATTGCAGCCTCTCCTCACCTCGAACCAATGTAAAGATTCAGCTGCTCAACACATCTTTGACATGCTCCTCGCACTGCTCTGCAAACCAGGATTTAAGGTTCTCAATTCAGCTGGTCTAACTGGGTCCCTGTAGCCACTCCTCACTCCATTGCGGTAGGTCTAAACTTGTGACTTTGTCCTAGTCCAGTGCGACCAGATGTCCACTGTTGGTGCTTTATGATTTTTTTAGCTATTTTCCCTAAAACCTTTTTAACATTGCATATCCCCAGTTCTACTGATTGGAGTTTTGTAATTTTTGCCTTCTAACTTGGTGAGGGATCCTTCTTTGTGTGGTGTTTTCACTTTATTACCATTTGAAATGTTGCACAAATACTTTACACATTGACTGTTAGTTAATCAGACTGCATTGTGCCAAGCTACCAGAGAGTTGAGTACAGGTTAAGTTAGGCTTGGCTTGTGTCTCACTTTGACAAGGATTGTGGTTGCTGCTTGATCAGAGCTCACACCCCAGGCAACCAACAACCCAATTTCTTACACCAGGCTAGGACCACAATGTGTTGAAGAAGCTTTAGTCTACACTAACATGGAAAACACCTTCTTTAAATGTATCCCATGTACCTTGTTCTCATTTGTCCCCACCCATATTACCATTGTAGTTGTATAAAAATGAAGAGATTTCTGTTTTACACATGCACTCATTTAAACATCTCGACGGACAAGTCCAAAAATTAGGGTATTGTCAAGTGACAAATTGGGAGTACAGGATCATGTTTATATTAAATCAAAAAGCTTACCTTACTTGATTAGGTATGCCTTATCTAAGTTCATGTTGCATTCTTTAGCGGTGGACTACAGGTTAGATCAGTCTTCCTGCAATATAGCTGTATAATGTAGAATGACTCACCATTGCATAAAATGTTATCTCATTTCTTTTCTACCTGCATCGTACAATCCATCACTGCTCAGTATTCTCTCTCTCTCTGCCTATCATATTTACTTCTCGATACAGACATCTTTAGCTGTCTGAAACACATTATATTATAAATTGTTTGAAAAGTATTTTAGGAAGTGCATGCTGTTTTGATACTTTTGTATGACATTAACACCTTCGCTGAGGTGGCTATTCCGCCGCAGCACTAAGGGGGCGGGGGGCCGCGCGGCGCTCACACGATGTGCCGGAACCGCTCCGTCACCAGCCTCGGATGAGCTGTGCTGATGACGGAGCGGTGCCGTCATGGCCACGCCCGCTCAATAGAACGCGCCGCGCAGGCGCGAAATAAGCGTCGCGCAGGCGCGTCGGGCGGGGCCATGACGGAACTGCTCCGTCATCAGCACAGCGCCACCGCGGCTGATGACGGAGGGGTTCCGTCATCAGCGTCGAAAAGGTTAAGTAATGGTGCTATCCATTAGTCACTCTTGTACCTTCATTTACTTTCTTTTGCTGTCATGATAACATGTATTTAAAGATTTTAAGGTTCAGAAAATAAGAACTTGTACGGATACAGTAGTTCTTAAAGATGAAACAAAAATGCAGTTTTTTTCTAAAATATCAGCTGCGCAATATTTTGATCACTGACAATGAAAACTTAGGGGCCTATTTATGGTATTTTCGAATAGTGCAGAGCAGCAAGGCATCTTGCTGTTCTGCCCTACGCCAAAGTAAGAGGGTAAGGAAGCAGCGTCTTTAAGCAATACAGTGCATTCCTTTCCTTTCTACCTGTGCTGGCGCCATTTAGGCCGCCTAGCGCTATCGTAGGCACCCCTGCACCATGGTGCAAGGGTGAGTCTGTTGCATGCAGGATTGTTTTTATGCAGTATAGGGCACCTTCCTGTGCCAAAACAATCCTAAGAGGCATCTTCCTCTTTCAATTCATGCTGCAGAATGCTGCACACAAGGAAAGAGGACAAAATGGGGATAAATAAACATATTTCTCCTAGTTATGCCTCACCTCAGGAGGCATATGTATTTGGCATTTTCCCACCCTTATATCACTTTGTAAATTAGAGGAAGTAATAAATTCCATGAGGCTTGCGTGGGAAAACCCACTGCAACGCCCATGTAATCCCTCCCATGTGCTAAGTAAGTCTACACAGAGATGTGTGCTGTGTTGCCTTCCTCATGAACCATAAGACCACTCAAAGCCACACACAGTGGCATTGTGTGGCTTCATAAATCGAAATGTGAGCCCTGCCGCACATATCTACCACTTTATGTGGTGCTAAAGTGAAGCAAGGCTCTCACAAATAAGCTCCTTAATTTCTTGACTTCTTTTCATAGCATTCCTGTGTGAGGGCATGATTATCTTTGCTCAGCTAGTCTGCATAGCCAAGGGGCTCTTCTTCTAGCTTTCTTATTGTTGTAGCCAAAGATGTTTCTTCATTATGGGTTATCTTTCCAAGGCATCTTGAGACAACACATACAGTAGACCCCATTATGAGTCCTCCTTTTAATTCAGTGGAGAGTTTCCAAGGACAGAATTAATGATTTCCATGCTATATCTCCCTTAGTCATAATGAGGAATACAAGTATAACCTGCTGATACTGAATTATCGGGTCTTTTATCACAGGTTTTTCCTGATGCCAGGAATGTTAACACTGATATTTACAACCTGTTCTGAGCCGGTGAGAGAGATATGCAGTGAGCCTGTCAGCTCAGGAGTGTAGAGCATGAATTAGGGAAAGAACCTTGTGGGTGGGAGGCTATGGTCTCACTGTGGGTGCTCCTCCTTAGTGCTGGAAGGAGTGGTGGGGATGCATATTGTTGCAGCCTCTGCCTCTCTCCCAACCATGGTTTTCACAGGTGCAGAAATGCACCAACCCCTGGTGTTTCAGAAGCTGGAAATTCCATGTCTGAAAACACCCAGCCACTCATAGTTACCCAGAGCGGTACTGACTAGACACTCAGCCACCCACCCCGGGCAACGCATCATGGGTGCCAAAGTCATACAGCATTTCCTGAACCCATCCCCTAACTACAGGCCTGATAATTAGCTTTGCAACTGCTAGTTTTATGTGAGTCCCCACTTTGTTCTGTCATGTTTATCCGAATATGTCACAATATTATTCTCAATTCAATTCAAATCTTTTTATTATGTTTTGGAACTCCGAAGAGGTCCACATAAAGAACCATACACAATACAAGACCCAATCAATGCAAAAAATACATCTACAATGTTTACAAAAATACAGAATAATCAGATTCACATAATACCACAAGCCATCAATAAATAGCTAAAAAACATTTTAAAAAGTTAAAAATGTTAAAACAAAACATTTCATTTGGGGGATTATACAGTGCAAATATGAAAGAGTTAACATTTAAAATGCCCAATTGTAAACATACATATCTTAACCACTTGCGCCGAAATGGGCGTAATACGGGACATATAAAGAGAACATGCAAGCAATCCTGGGTGGACAAGTTGCAAAAATAACAAATTGCAGGAGAACCATACCACTTTGCCAATAGAATGTTTAATGGCAACAAATCCTGTCTAAGAAGAAACCAGAATCGCTGAATGCTATGTGGTAAATTCCAGGTGACATAAGGTTGCTTAGCTTTCCTAACATACGAGTCAGTAAGATGATTAGCTCCCTTCTTAGAATAAATGGCCTCCTTGTCCATTTTAAAGCTAAGATCCCAAGATGCCTCTTTCAGAAGTAATTTTAACTGTGCGGCAGATACAATAAAAAGAGTACTCTCTTCCAATTGAAGAAGGGGGACCGCTTTTCTAAAATTCTTAACAATTTGCGAGTACTCCTTTAAGCTGCCCAATAGTTCAACCTTCATAAGATTTCTTAATGTACCCATTTCTCCTCTAGCCAAACTGGCTACCCACCGTACTACAGCTGCTAGGCCCTGCACCCAACTACTGCGGAGGCCATATTCGAGTCTACAGGCGGCTGCTGAGCAAGCGGTGTTAAGGGAGGATATAGATCTTAACAACTTCCCTTCTACTGAATGTAAGAAATCCCAATGCCTTAAATCGACCAATTCCATTCCATACAAGAGGGAAGGAGGGAATTTTGCCCTAAAGACTTCCAGAAGGGAATCGAAGTGTCTTCTCCCCGTGGCTGAATATAATGCACTCAAGCCTTTCCCCTGTGATGAAGCTTTGCGGGTATTGTTATCGATGTGGGGCTTGTCACTCAAATTGTTGGAAATGATTTTTCCTAGAAAGACATAAGTCTTTACCACCTCCAATTTATGGCCACCCACTATCCAAACAAAGTTCTTATACTTTAACTTTTTTCTCCCTGCGATACACATAATTTTGCTTTTTGATGCATTTATCCTCAAGTAATGGGCTTCGGCAAAAAGATGTAATGCGCGAAGACGTTTGGCCAACCCTTTAGGGGTTAAATCCAATATTATGATGTCATCTGCATATAACAAGCAGGAAATAGGGGTTCCCCCTATAACCGGGGCTATACCATCACCTGAGGAGAGAGATGCAGGAAGATCCGCAATATACAGCGAAAAGAGCAATGGGGCAAGAAGACAACCCTGTTTTAATCCATTAATTGACGGAATGACACGTGATAACCCCCTTTCTCCACCTTGTAGGACACGACACCATGTATCAGTATGTAAAACCTGTACCAGATCTAGCAAGTGAGGAGGCATGCCCATAGCGGATAGCTTTCTCCACAGCAAGGGGTGGTCCACTTTATCGAATGCTGTGGAGAAGTCTATAAATGCCACATACACATATCCCCCCGGACCCTTACATATTTATCGGAAATGATCTGAAGTGCCGTAAGATTATCCAGGGTGCCGTGCCCTTTGCGGAAACCAGTCTGTTCTAGGGGTAAAATGTTGTTCGCATCAACCCAATCATTAATTAGGGATAACAAACATTTGGTGAAAACTTTTCCAATTGCATCAAGGAGTGCTATTTGACGATAATTCTTCGGTAGGTCCCTATCTCCCTTTTTAAACAGTGGCACCAGTATGCTCCCTTTCCAAGAGGAGGGAACAATTTTCTTAATGAAGCAAAATCTGAAAACAGGAAACAGTATTTTGCCCCATAATACTGGTTCCTGTTTCAAGACAGATATTGGAAGTTCATCGGGCCCCATAGCTCCTGAGGTGAGCATATCCATAATCGCCTGTTCAATCATTCTTTCTGAAGGGGACTCTATAGGGGAGTCGAGCTCAATACTAAGGCCCCTAAGCTCCACCAACTGCCCGTTCATAGCGTATAAAGTGGAGATATAATTGACCCATGACGATTCGGAAATAGGAATTGGGAGGGGACCACCTCTTGCTCCGCAACCCTCCCCAATAAGAGACCAGAACTGTCTAACTTTGTCGCGAACCGTAGCCTCCCGGAAGCTTATCCATAAGGAATCTTCTTTTTCTTTTTTTATCTTTTTCTTAATCCTGCTTCTCCTTCTTTTTAAACAATCAATTTTATGGAGTCTTTCAGTAGATCTGCACAATATTATTCTGTTTGCCAAAGTATTTGAGTAGACAGTGACTCTGTAAAGCTCCATTATCTTGGCTTCCAATTTGTTTAGCTCACACTTTACCTTAGGTTCCAGGTGCTGCATCCATCAAAATGTAGAATTTGATGTGAGAGAACTGTAAGGCTCATTCAGCCACTTTATTTCCTGTCAACACTGTTTATTGAATTATATAGCATCGGGAGACCCTGTTGGGTAGCTGCACGCTTTATAAATGTAAATACAAATACAAATATATTACCTACTGGCAGTCGCCAGTAGGTAGTTATAGTTAGACCCTAGTTTCCGTAGGAAAAGCATTTTTTGATTTGCTAATAATGTTGGCGTCGTTTGACGAATGTTCGCAAAATTCTACAAAAAAAGGTCTATCCAGGTCAGCTCCTATCCTGAAAGTTTGGGGGTGATTTGTCAAGTGGGGGCCTAAGAAAAAAGGGGGGGTCCAAAAAAGTGTGTTCTCCATGTTAATTTCTATAGGACATTTTATTACAGGCTACAGCCCGAACTGCTGAATGGAATTACACCAAATTTGGCAAAAAGGTAAAGCTTGGTTCAGAAATCAACTTTTTTTTTAAGTGGTGTAAATCCATACAGTTGTTCCTGAGAAATTAAAAAATAAATGTTTCGATATATGGGGCAGCAGTGGGTTCAAAAAAGCAAAGCAGGATTGCCTTTGGGCAAGGGGAGCTGCTTGTTAGCAGCTCCCCTTGCCCAAAAGCAATGCCTGTTCCTACAGGAGGTGCTGCAAGGAGAATTCCAAGCTCATGGACTCGGGTTTCCAGGCATCCGTGCGGTATTCCCGTTAGCCAGTGGCCCAGATTTTAGTGGGCGGGAACCCAGGGTATTAGAGCAATGGCTGTGAGGATCCCGTAGCAAAGAAGGTGGGTGCCTCAGGAACCAGTGAGGTACCTACTCATGCTCTGTGCGTAGCATCGGCTCTCCAGAGGCTTGGTTTGCAATCCTGATGCTCCGCTGGGGTTGCCACTGGTTGGTGCCCAATTAGAACCAAGCATGTGCTCGGGGTTTAGGCTCTACCAACATATGAACGTATCCAATCACTCCACTAATTCCCAAGCACTTACAAATTCAACATACACTCTCCTTGCAGTACTCTAATCATGGATGTATGTCATTACAACGCATGCTTTCACAACACATGCCATTACAACGAATCTTTTACAACGCAGGATCCATTACAACGCATGCCATTACAACGTAGCTGCTATTACAACGCATGCCATTACAACGTAAGTATGGGTAAGTAATTTTGTAGTGTAAGTGTTGGATAGTGTAGGGGTTAAAATTACTATTCTAACTCCAGGGGGGCGTATAGTAGGGTAAGTGTTGGATACTTACGTTGTAAATGGCATGCGTTGTAATAGCAGCTACGTTGTTTTGGAATGTGTTGTAATGGCATGCGTTGTAATTGATCCTTCGTTGTAAAAGTTTAATTGTAATGGTAGTGCGTTGTGTTAGTTGCGTTGTAAAGGATGTTTCCCCTAATCATCCAGTCTCTACCCATGTACTCATAGAATGACCCAGACAAAGTTACATAACCAAGGTCTTCCTCACAGCCAGAGGTAACATGGTTGCATGTGCAGTCAACAGCCCAATGTAATGTGGTAGGGCCCATAGCCATCATGCATACATAATGAACACACAGACACAGTTAGATAGATAGTGAAACTGGCTACGGGCACACGCCACGGCCACTTTTTAGTACCAGGGTCACATGTCCAGTGATAGCTGTGCTGGATGCGTGTGTAGTGAGTGTGAGCCAGCCCTCAGGGAATGGTTGGTGCTGGCAACAACTACAAAAGTGATCATTGGATCACACACACAGATTCAATCATTAAGGGCCCATGACTTGGGGTGCACTAAGGTAGGGGCACCAGATCTTAAATCACACACAAAAGATTGTATTGTAAAGGGTCCATGACTTGTGGTGCACTGAGGTAGGGGCACCAGAGATGAGCGTGCTCATTTGAAGAAAATGTTAATGTCCCTTCTGGATATTCCTGCTGCCTGAGGTGACATTGTTGCATCTGGTGTCTACAGCATGAAAGGCAATCATAAAGGGTCCATGAGTTATGATGCACAGAGTTAGTGGCACCTGAAGAGCTCAGGGTGTGCGCAGCTAGTGATAATGCGCTTTCCGGGCGGGCCGCACTGGGTGCAATGTCTGTTGCCTACTGGACTCTGCAATTAATAAATGAAGACTCAATAGTAATTATGAGACCTGCTGACCGCAGTGTAGGCCGGACGCAGTGGCCAGCAAGGGCACACAGCCACATGGCGTTGACTTGAGCTGCACAGAGTTAGTGGCACCTGAAGCACTCAGCTTGTGCGCAGGCAGCGACTCTGCAATGAATGAATCAATACTGAATTTGAATTGTGAGCCCTGCTGACCGCAGTGTAGGCATATGGCACAAAAGATGAAATAAATATGACTGAATTGTCGAAATATTCGATCTTCTGAGTACAATCTTATTGTACGATATTCTGATGCTGGAATCTGTACTTGTCATTTGTCATACCGCCCACCTTTTCCAGTGGGGAAGATCTGTGGACAACAACGAGCTTCCAAACTTCTTTCCCAAAGACTCAAGATAGTTCCCTTCGCTTTCTTCATTTTGAATAATTCAATAGTATTTCCAATCACTTCCTTTGAATGTACTATAATGTTCATACATTTCTTCACTTTTGGAGATGTCCACTTTTTCAATTTGGCCACTTGAATTTTCGCTATCATCAACTCAATTGATTTCTTCTTCTTCCACATACACATTTTTGTAGTAAACATTGTTTTTTGTGAGATATAATGTTACCTTTTGCCCTTTGCTGACATCTGCTAATTCTTGCTATATTTTTCGACTCTTTGTAGGAACCCAATTAACTAGAATAACTACAGGTTCAGTTTCCTCCTTCTCTACAGCAACGGTTTCAAGATTTTTAAAAAAATCTAAAGGTTAATACACAACTCTTCCTTTTAAGCCTCTTTGTAAATCTGATGGACGCAGCTTACCTGTTTTAGGCTCCATACGAACAATAGACTGAAACAGGTGTACTTTTGCCTAATGAATTCTGCCTCAATAAGGCCACATGGCTGTGACTTGTGGTGCACTGAGTTAGTGGCACCTGAAGCACTCAGTGTGTATGTAGCCAGTGATGATGCGCGGTCCGAGCGGGCCGCACTGGGAGCAATGTCTTTTGCCTACTGCTCTGCATCATCTGCATTGCGAACCCTGCTGACCGCAGTGTAGGCCGAGGCAGTAGTCAGCAAGGGCCCACAGCCATGTGGCGTTGACTTGAGCTGCACAGAGTTAGTGGCACCTGAAGCACTCAGCATGTGCGCAGCCAGCGATGATGTGTCGTGCGGGCAGGCCGCAGTGGATGCAAAGTCTGTTGCCTACTGGACTCTGCAATTAATAAATCAAAACTGAAAATGAATTGTGAGCTCTGCTGACCGTAGTGTAGGCGTATGGAACAAAAGATTAAATATGTATGGAATGCATTATCAAAATATGTAGGTTTTAGGGACGTTATACTTAGTTGCCTATTGTACTCTGAACTTAATGAATCAAGACTGAATTTGAATTGTGAGCCCTGCTGACTGCAGTGGAGGCTGGAGGCAGTGGTCAGCAAGGGCCCACAGGCACGTGGCATTGAGTTGAACTGCACAAAGTTAGTGGCACCTGAAGCACTAATCGTATGCGCAGCCAGCGATGATGCATGGTCTGGGCGGGCAGCCGTGGGAGCAATGTCTGTTGCCTACTGGACTGTGTCATCTGCAATTTTGACTCGATCTGAATTGCGAGCCCTGCTGTCCGCAGTGTAGGCCGGAGGCAGCGGTCCGCAAGGGCCCATAGCCACGTGGCTTTGAGTTGAGCTGTACAGTTAGAGGCACCAGTAGCACTCAGCGTGTGCGCAGCCGGCGATTATGCATGGTCCGGGCGGGCCACACTGGGAGAAATGGCTTTTGACTAATGAATTCTGCCTTAATAAGGCTATGTGGCAGTGACTTGTGGTGCACTGAGTTAGTGGCACCTGAAGCACTCAGCATGTGCACAGTCATAGATGATGAGTGGTCCGGGAGGGCCGCACTGGTAGGAATGTCTGTTGCCTACTGGACTGCGTCCTCTGCAATCGCGACTTGATCTGAATTGTGAGCCCTACTGTCTGCAGTGTATGCCCGAGGCAGTGGTCAACAAGGGCCCACAGCCACGTGGGGTTGACTTGAGCTGCCCAGAGTTAATAGTACCAGAAGCATTCAGCGTGTGCACAGCCCGCAATGATGCATGCTCCGGGCGAGCCGCACTGGGAGCAAAGTTCGTTGCTTATTGGACTGCGTTATCTCCAATCGCGACTCAATCTGAATTGTGAGCCCCGCTGTCCACTGTGAACATCAAAGCCAGTAGTCTGTACAGACATAACTCTGCGATGCTGTACCGCTGGGTTTGCTGGGGGCATGTGTCAAGGAGGCCAGCTGTCACGGCGGCTGCATTGTGGCAGGGTGTTGGTTGCTGCTGTGGCAGACGAGTTGGCAAAAACTGATTTATTAGTTGCAGGAGTTCCCAGTAGACATTGGTCGCTATCTTTCTTGCCCTTTTGATCACCCGTTCTGGGTAAACCCTCCTCGAAAATTTATCAGAGAAGACTCGCCTCCTCCTTAAAATATGTTTTGTCAGAACAGTTCCGTCGTATCTGGAAAAATTGTCCAACCGGTAAATTTTCCCTAAGGGATTTTGGGTGTAAGCTGTCAAAGGCTAGTAATGAGTTCTTATCCGTAGGTTTGTGGAAGACTCTAGTGTGGAGTACCCCCTCTCTGGGCTCGATCATCAGATCCAAAAAAGGTAACCCTGTCTTGGTTACAGCAGACGTGAAATGGAGCAAGGCATTCCTCAGATTAAGCCATTCCAGAAAGAGATAAACAGATGGTTCATTCCCCTTCCATATCACCAAGACATTGTCTATATAACGACGCCAGAGTTTTATGTTAGACGACCGAGGGCAAGAGATGTCATCAATCACAGATTTTTTGAAGGACACCACATAAAGTCCTCCAAAACTAGGTTCTTCTTTTTTGTTTCTCTTGATTGTTATATATCCATACATTGGGGTTTACGTTAAGTACATGCATGTGATTAGTCACATTTTCCCATCTGTTGATGTATGGAGTTCTTTTTAATTGTGTGTCCACTCCTCCTCTTTGCAACACCTATCATGAGGGGTAGTGGTGATTGGAATATCTGGAGATCGCTAGCCATATCAGGATTTACATCCTGGGTTTTACACTTTTGATCGAGAGTGAGATCAGGGTGCTTGGAGTGGTAAGGAATGTCCCCTGTATTTGTTCTTTGTAGTACTGATGCGGGAGTTAGCCTTGAAATTATACACTCAGTTACACTGCACTCCCTAACGAATAAATGCGGTATGTGATCGAGAGCCATTAAATAACATTCTTTCTCCTTCGTTACGGCAAGATGGGGCTGTATTGTTAAGAGGCGAGACTATGACATGCGGGACTACGCCCCCTCCAGTGTTGGGAGTCTTGACGCATACAAGCCCCACGTGATCGAGGGGGCGTATGCGGAAGCAGGACACATATTTCTCCGGTCGGCATCTTCTCCTTTTACTATGCGGCGATGAAGAGGCAAGACCTACTTGAGTGAACCACCTTCGTAACAGTAAGAGGTATCTATTTGGGGTTTACCCGGTGTACTGATCATGAATATGGATGCTGTATACAGCATGTTTCTGGTACTAACGACTGTTGCTTCGCATTGTGTTTTTCCGATGCAGGTTGTGTTCTTAGGGGTTCTCCCTGCCCGCCGCCATTTCGAGTTCACAATATTGATGAACTCGGTGAGTGCAGCCCGGGAGAAAGGGACTGAGTCATCTCCCTGTGAATTAAGTGCGGGGCCATTTTGAAGTAAAATATGAGTAGATGGAGAATATTGATGTTTGTGTGTGGCAGTGGCTAATATTAATACCTGGAATTTACAGGGACATACCGGAGGATTCTATGCAAGAAGGGGGTGATATAATTAGATATATAACCCTGATTTTGGAACTACTGGGAGGATTGACATACATGCATAGCCAATAGTGTGATATCCTCGTTGGGTGGGGTGTCTGTTGACACGTAACTCGATGGATAGGATGTAAATTACCAGAATCTATCTTACTCGTCGTGACATATACGTTTTGGCTTTTAGTATTTGTATCCCGTGTAAGGGGAACTGCCTCCACATGCTTGGATCTCTTTAGGCTTTGAACCCCGGCAATTGACTAGACTAAGGTAATGGGGGTAGCCTGACTGGGACTGGTAGAAGTCCTGAGGAAGACCAACGTGACCCTCTATTGTGGGCATATCAACACGGTCGAAACATGTTGACATTGGCAGTTTAAGGAGGGGTGTTGTGAGTACCTAGTAATCGCTATAACATGCACACCCTTCCCTATTTTAATCCTGGCCGTGGGACCCTGGAATAAAGGTGAACAATAGGTTACCCACGAGCCAGTTTTAGCCACTTTCTTCACTGCACCTGTTCTATCACTGTCCCCAATCGCTGGTTGTAGCACATATATACACCACTTTGATTTATTTTTATGTTGTTTGTCTTCTCCCCTCCCTATGCTCCATCCTGTGCGTAGCTACGCCAGGGTGTTTTGTAAGCAGACCCGATGATGAAGCATGTCACACACATTTGTGTGAGTGAGGGCAGTTTTCAATAACACAACTTGTGCCACTGCATGTGAATCACTTCTGTTTCCTCTCTATCCCTCTTGGTGTTAGTATGTTGAACGAGGGCGTTTGGGGTAGATGAGTAGCCCACCCTCTCCCATTCTTTGTGTTAAGCAGTGACTTGCCTCCTTCACACATACTCTGTTGACATGTCTCCCAACATTTAGCTATTGTGTGGCTGAGGGGCCATGCCATTTTGGGAAGGTCCGCTGTCCTGTTCTGCCCTGCCTCTGTTGTAGTGGGTGGGTTCCGTGGGTGAGGTCCTGGGGGTGGTGGCGGAGGGTGTTGTGGCCTACTTGCGTGTTGGAGCTGCATGATTAGTAGCTCTATGACATGTGTTGGTCTTCAGATGTGGCTCTGGGCTAGGTTCCCTTTCATACTGTAGGTAGTCGTCCTGCTTTACACCAGTAAAAGGAAGCTGTTAAATTCTTACTGCTAACCCGGCTTATTGCCTGTTTTTGGATCACATCGCAGATTTGGCTGGTCGTTGAAAATTTCGGGAAGTGGTGTTTTCATATTTTTTTTTGCACGGGACCGCCTACTCTGCATATCATCAGCGTTAGTTGTCACTTTCATTTGTGGCGATGTTTTTTGTGAAAGCTATCACTGGAAAACTGGCGATATCTGCAGTTTTTACCAGGTTGAGAATGTGATGATTATTCGTTCGCTGCGCTAAAGTGCCGATAACTCAGCGATAAGTCCTTGAGAATATGCCCCATAGTTTTACATTTTTTTTACGTCTAGATTCGTGCACCCAGCCGCTTTTTTCGAAAAAGAATAGTAATAATTTTTATGGCCCTGGGGCTTTTTGTGGGATCTCCTGAGCAGGCCTAGAAGTTCAGAGTATTGTACCCTGCCCACTTTTCTTGTTTTTTCATCTTTTCTCTTGTGATTTGCATGTAGTTACAACAAAGTCCTAATAAACACAAGGGCTCTTTTTAGAGTCACCCTATAACCCAACAGTGGAGACTTATCCCCGAGTTATCTGCACTTTAGGGCAGCAATGGTGGCAAAAGAATTATCGCCCCATTCTCAATTTGGTGCACACTGCCACATTGCCCACAGACTGACGGTACCAACACAGCGGATAATCAACATTCTTACACAGACATAACTGCTGGCTGTGCTGCACCTGTTGGCCTCGGTTACCTTCCAACTAACAGCTGCAAGAGCCTCACAGTCGGCCTTATTAAACTTCCTCACACATCGTGGATGCATGTCTACAAAAGCAACGTAGGGCCCCTGTATCCGCATCACCTGCCCATCCCAATTTGTAGTATTCCTGCATAACCAACCCCAGCTGTTGCTTGACGCCTCGGTGCTCCAGATCCAAGATTGTAGTCACTGAAATGGGGGTGCTCCAGGTCATGAAGTATAGTAGTCAACAGTAGTGGAAAAACAGTCCTTTATTTGAAAAACATAAATTAACAACACAAAAATATCAAACAACGAGTGGCATTGCCAACGGGAACATCAACTTGTGGATCAAAATAACTGTAGATCATCCTGGAAATCCCAAAACTTCATATTCAGAAACCTGTTGGATAAATGAAGACAATGGTCAAGCCTTAGTATGGTCACAAATGTAATATGGTTCAATGTATTGCACTTGGGCAAACTTGAATGCTTACAGATATGATCAATCCTGCACAAAGTGACCGTAACAGAAGTTCGTGTGGTCGTAACTTTCGTAGGAAACAAAAGGAATGTTACAACCACATGAACTTCTGTTACGGTCTCATTATGCAGGATTTATCACACCTGTAAGCATCACAGTGCGTTTCAGATTGATACACCTGCATGTTTACTTCACCCACACTGTGTAGGAAGAGCTGGAGACCAAGCAAGGGCCGTCTTGAAGACAGCGGCTACCACCGGCGTGTCTACAAGAGGGCCAACCATGTGCCAGAGTAACCTCCTCAGCCATCGCTGGATTCTTCGGCACAGGCCTCCAGCTCATCCTGCTGCACCGCGCCGAGGAGTCAAGTCTGTACAGACAGCTGCCTTTGGCGTACACACAGTCCAGCCTAATTCACAATTAAAATCGAGTCTTGATTGGCAGGATGATGTAACAAGACCTATGCATCATCACAGGCTACACACCCACTCAGCTCTGGTGGCACTAACTCAGTGCAGCTCAAGTCATCGCCACATGGCAGGAGGCCAGTTTCCGGCAAGGTGCTTTGGCTGCCACCAACTCTGTGCATCTCAAGTTATCACCACATTGCAGGAGGCCCGTGTCCGCCAAAGTGCCTCGGCTGTCACCAACATAATAATGACAGGAAAACACCCAGATAGAGAGTGGAAATGTCATCGACCTTTTTATTAGAAGGATCACATGTCCTGTGAGGCCTGTGCTGCATTGGTGTGGTGTGGGTGCAAACCAGCCATGAGGGAGTGGCTGAGGCATGCTGACAACTAGACCAGTGATCTGCAGATCATTACAGGGAAGACCTGGGACATGTAGCATTGTAGTTCCCTCCCTGTAAGAGTAAGCTGAGTGAGCTGGGCTGGGTCGCGCATCCTTCACGACTTTACCAATTTTGCGGTTTGAATCCGCACACCCACCGAGATAGGTACACGATAGGTGTACGACTTCACTTTTTTCTCAACAAAAAATATATATATATATATTAATATTTAAGAAAACAGAAGACATTATATTATTTTAGTAACAAACAAAAAAAATGACAACAACTATTTTTAGGATATTAAAGTTACAAAATATCACTATTTTTTTTTTTCAAAATTACTGAAAAAACCATAAGATTATTGAACATTATAATTCGAAATTAGTATTTAAAAAACCTTTGAATTTCACTGAAAGAAAACATAGGTTTCAGGCACGTTATAGTTAGACATTAGCATTTAAAAAACCTTAGAAATGCACTGCAAAAACCATAGGTTTCAGGGACTTTATAGTTAGTTGTACATTTCTCTCGTACGAAACCATAGAAATTCCCCCGTTATAGTTAGTTCACTTAACTATAACTCAGGCCCCAAAATGCACTGCTGATGACATCACACATCACATCATTCATGACATGGTCAGTGACATCACTGATGACATCTCAAATGACATCACAGATTTTTTTAATAATTGCGCAAAATACATGCCTCAAATTGGACTGAGGAAGCAAGTGAGCTTGCCTCAAGGTCAACTAAGACCTGGATTGCCAAGGAATGCATTTTTTCAGCATGCAATTGTTGCAATGTTTTGTGTGGACAAAGTAGGCACAGCTCTCAACATACTGAATAAACTAATTTAAAGGTTTTAGCGTGGTTTCTACTTAGAGGTCCCAGGATCTCAGAGTACTATTGGTTGCCATAGACAATAACAATGGGCTATGCTGTGTTACTTGGTGGTTGTGAGAATAAGTGTTATTAATTTAGTAGGGGTGACACTTCAGGATTACTAAAAGGTTTCGAATGTTTACAACCGCTTGACAGCCAATTAGAATTGAGCGCGTGATCGGGACAATGCGCTTAACCTACGAGGCCAATCCTCGCACAATCCGCGGATCCACAGCGCCCATAGATATATATAAATGACTTTAACCATATTTTCAAAGAAACTACTTAACAGATTGACACCAGATAAGTGAAAGGCAAAAGTCGGAACTGAGGACTACCTCTCGCCAAAATTTGCTGTAATTCCGTTCTTCCATTCGGGCTGTAGCCGTAGGTAAAATCCTATGGGAAATTGCATGGGGAAAAGACTTTTTGGGACCCCCTTTTTTCTCTCCCCCACTTTACCAATCACCCCCAAACTTTCAGGGAAGGAGCGGAACTGAGCTGGCCAAAAGTTTGGAAAATTTCAAGAGCTTTCTTAAATCGATGCAAAAGTTAATCCAAATAGAATGTTGTGGGTAGGGCGGAGGAGCAGCATTTTATAAACACAACGAATACACAGACACAGATAGATAGTTGAAGTGGGTATGGGCACGTGTGCTCGACTTCATTTTATTATGTTGTTGTTGGTAAGCAGTAGAATAGTAATCATGATATCATATACAGATATTTATTCATAAACGGTTTATGTCTTCTGTTGTCCAAAGGTAGGAGCAATGTATGTGAAATAATACACAGAAAATTCTATCGTAAAGAGTTCATGAGTTGTGGTGGACTGACGTAGGGGTGGTTTGTGTGGAGCCTGCGATGATGCGTGGTTCAGGCAGACCGCACTGGTAAAAATGTGTTTTGACTATTGAATTTTGCCTTAACAAGGGCTGGTGGCGATTATTTACGGTGTACTGAGTTAGTGGTACGTCTGGTGTTTATCATGTGCTCACCCTGCGATGATGCGTGGTGTGAACGGGATGCACTGAAATCATTCACTGTTGCATACTGGAGTATATGAACTTTGAGGGGGAAAAAAACTAGCATCAATGGTTATCAATTGCTGTGAAAACTAGGTGTACTGATTGCTCCTCATAACAAATTACACAATTCTCTTTAAGCAGTGCATTGTAACTTTCACAAATTGGGGATGTATGTCTGGTGGCGATGTTGAAGGTGATACCCCAGAGGTACTTGGTATTGCTGGTGGTGGAGATACATTTTTGCGCAAACTTGTACATTGTTTGTTGTCATAGTTCATATGATGCAGCTGTTGAAGGTGCTTGCACATACTAGCAGTGCAACAGCACTATTTTTTTCTCTGCTTTAAATAAATCAAGGCTGAATTTAATGCTGCCTGTAGTGCTTATGCGGCACTGATATCAAGCGGTAAACTCTTCTGATCGCAGTGTACATTTGAAAACAGAACTCACTACAGTCATTGAGGAATGTTTTTTGTGGCATCCTTTAAGAAAATAATCTTTGCCTTACATAAATCAAGGATATCTTGAATGCTGTCCGTAGTGTTGATGCAAAGCTGAATTGAAGTTGAGAACCCTGTTGTACGCAGTGTAGATTGAAGGCAGTAGTCGACACAAAGATCGGTGAATGCTATTTTGCACAGTTAACAAAATCTGAGGACACAGTACAATTGTCTCTGCCTTAAATAAAGCAAGGCTGGATTCAATGCTGTCCGTAGTGTTGATGCAAAGCTGAATTCAACTGGTATCAAGTTGTCAACTCTACTGACAGCAGAATAGATTGTAGGCACTTCTAAGCACAAATACTGAAGACAAATTTAGATCCAAAGTTGAATTCAAGTTGTGAACCCTGCTGTCTGCAGTATCGATGGAAACCACTAGTCGATACAGAAATAAGTCTGCGGTGCTGTGGCGCTGAGTTTGCAATCAGCCTGTATCGAGGAGGCACGCGGTAATGGCGGCAGCCACGTGGCAGGGTGGGTACCTTCGCTGCAACGCAGTCTCTTCTCTTTGCAGAAGTGAACCACGCCCAATGCCTAGCCTAATTATTTCTAGTCGAACATTGACGTTGTTTACGTTGGACTAGCCCACTCCGCTTCTGTTTCACAGGAGGGGGTGAACACAGCTACATGACCAAAATATTCCCTGGTGTCTGAGATAATATGGTTGCATCCACTATTCAGTACACTACACGTATCAATGGTATATGTACACACTAAAAAGTGTTTGATTTCTATAGTGAATTGTGTATAGTATTTCACTGGTAGTCTTAGCGTTGTGTACATTATTGTTGATGTTTGAGTTTTTTCCCTTATGCATACTTGGTTGCCACATCTTTGTAGATTGAGCTAGTGTGCTGTTGAGGGGATAAATTATTTTGGAAAGGTCCATTGTCCAGTTTTACGTTGCCTCTGAGGTAGTAGAGGGGAGGGGTCCGTGGGGTGGTTGCAGTGGTAGTGGCACTGAGTATTGTGATTTTGTTGGGTGTCGGAAGTGTATAATTGCAATCTTTAAGACATATTGCCCTTTAAACATGGGTGTGAGTTTGATGTAATTCACGTAGTACATGTTTGACGTTCTTACAGTAGTTAAATGTTGATGTTAATTTGTTAGTGGTAAGTGGAACTATTGCCTGATTTTTTACGCAACATTCCAGATTTGGTTTGTGGTTGAAAATATGGGGAAGTGGTCAACATAATAAGTAGAAATTGTCATTTTAAAAACCTTTAAAATTCACTGACAAAACCATAGGTTTCAAGCAGGTTATAGTTAGGAATTATCATTTAAAAACCTTTGAAATTCACTGAAAAAACCATAGGTTTCAGGCAGGTTATAGTTAGGAATTAGCAATTAAAAAACCTTAGAAGTTCACTGAAAAAAACCATAGGTTTTAGGAATGTTATAGTTAACTGGACATTTCACTCATACAAAACCATTGAAATTCCTCTGTTATAGTTAGTTGTACTAACTGTAACTCTTGCGCCCTCAATCCACTGGTGATGATGTCACATATTACATCATTCATGACATGGTCAGTGACATCACTGATGACCACCCCCTGCGCCAGCGGGCCCTGCCGGTGTGAGGGTCTGATCTCTTGCCGGTCAATACCTGGAGCACTGGTGGGTGAGTCTTGAACGGTGGACTGTGGCTGCGGGGCCTGAGAGACGCGGATTCTTCATTGGAGCGGGGTGGGGAGGCCTTTGCTGTAGAGCCCTATCTGATACTGAAAGAGGTAGGGCGGTCACTGGCCTCTCTCGCCATGGTCCGAAAGGGGATGAGAACACAGGAGGGCCGGGAGGGCCCGACTGCAGCGCTGCATGCCCTAGCCACTGAGGAGGAAGGGGCCCTGTCCGGAACCGATGGGTCGAACCCTGCTGGGGATCAACAAACAGATAAATTAGATCTGATATTGAAGGAGATCAGGGATTCTAGAAAGGCAGTGGAGCTGCAGCTCGGGGCTCTCACCACTAATCTGTCCCTGTTAAAGGCAGACCATAATAAACTGGCTGACAAGGTTAACAATCATGGGCTTGCGGTTGCTGACCTTACCCCGACGGTGGCAGAACACACGACGTCTATCCAGCAGCTGCAGCAGCAGGTCGCCTCACTGATGGATCGCGCAGAGGATGCGGAAGGCCGCAATCGACGCAATAACATCCGCGTCATTGGCCTTCCGGAGCGCTGTGAGGGGGCCAGGCAGCGGACTTCATGGAGCAATGGTTCCGAGACCATGTCACTGCGGAGGGTCTATCGACACACTTCTGCGTGGAGAGAGCGCACCGCATCCCCACTAGGAGGCCTAGGCCTGGCCGCCCACCTCGCCCCCTGATCGTGTGAATACTAAACTACCGGGACAGGGATGCCCTCCTTCAAAAAGCGAGAGAGAAGTCTCTAATATAATATGAGAACTGTCGAATATCTCTTCATCCAGACTATATCAACGTAGTACAAAAGCAATGCTCCTCATACCAGGAGGTGAAAAAGAGACTTCAAAAGGCCGAGTTAAAATATGCGCTATTGTTCCCAGCTTGACTGAAGAATCTGTATGAAAAAAAGACGCATTTCTTTGAGAGCCCCGCGGACGTGCAGGCATGGCTGGACGTCATGGGCATTGATGGCAGCCAAGATGCTACCCGGGACACACCCACAGATTGCTCGGGGAGGGGTTCGGGACAGGCCGATAGGGACACTCCTGCCCCGGGAAGTAGATCTGGGTGACGCGGCCCGTCGAGGGAGCAACAGAGGGAAGACCAGCTTGAAGTCGTTGTAATGGTGGGCAACTTTTGCGAGGATCAGGAGAAAATCAACATGGACACGGAAGACAGCACGATCCACTCTGACTCGGAACATAGTATGGTCTTGTTCTCTACCGTCACGCCCAGGGCGGCAGATGATTTGCTGGACAACTAAGAAGATGCAGGGCCCGGCTTGTACTGGACAGATTACTTGATGACATTTGATATCCTTTTGGTGACAAATAGATGTTATTTGTAACTTTAACACACAAGGGGGTACCGGGGGGGGCTGGGAAACTGTATTTACCTGATTGTAGGGGGTGGGGCTTGGGGAGGGCTCGCTTCTCCGTAGCGTGAGTTCTGAGGGCGGGGCCCTCCTGGCTCGTTGCACCCCGATAGGTTTATGTAACCCCTTTCCAAGGACCTCCAGACGGTAACTAAGAATAGGCTCCTGAAAACAATGCCCCTGGGTCGGCTCACCGTAGAGCCAGCGGCACCCGGTTTGGCAGTTAAGATGACTAGTGCAGTGCTAGGCCACCCCCCCACTGGCGAAAGCAATTGTGTTTTGATCATTAGGTTCATGATTTTTCTGTTTGGCACAGCACCGTTACTTTGCTGCGCCAAGTTAGTTCTGTTCAGGGAAGGGAATGTAGCGGTCTCCTGGTTGATACTCACAATATGTATTAGGGAAGTCCGGATACATGCGTTTTTATTGAGGCAACACGCACAGATCACATTTTTGCAGGAATCCCACCTAACGGCATCAGAGGCTCAGACACTGAGAAAGAGATGGAGGGGTACTATATATTCCACATCCTATTCTGCCTTTTCCAGGGGGGCGACCATTTGGGTCCGGCACGGGACGCCCTTTGTAGAGATAGAGAGGAAGGTGGATGATCAAGGGAGGTACATTATGGTGAAAGGTATGCTAGATGGCACATTGTTAGTTATTGCAAGTATATACGCCCTGAACTTTGACCAAGATATATTTCTGGGTAAGGTGAGTCGGGTATTGTCAGATTGGATTGATATTCCCTGGATCCTGGGAGGTGACTGGAACATGATCTTAGACATGAAGTATTCTTACTATTCCCCTGTACATAACTTACATACACGGATAGATAGATTTCTATGTTTCAGTTCCTTAATGCCGAGGGCTGGTAACATGGATTACCTCGCCAAAACTTTCTCTGATCATAGACCTCTGACACTTGACCTCCTCTGGGGCAGGGTACCATCCCCGGTGCCCACCTGGAGACTTAACCCACTAGTCTTGGAAGATGGACCCTTTCGAACATCTCTGTCCGATGCTCTAAATAATTATTTTCTCGAAAACTGGGACTCCGCAACGTCCAACCTGGTGGTGTGGGATGCCATGAAAGTGGTAATGCGGGGTGCCGCCAATGGGCAGCTAGTAGGGGCCCGGCAAGAAACCCATAAGCGACTCTGTGATGTAGAGAACCGACTGAAAATACTAGAGAGGGAGGCAAGCATAGACCCGGAGAAACAGGGCGACCTACAGGCAGAAGTACTGGAAACACTGAGGGTCATCGATCATAAAGAATACCTACGCCGGCAACATGCCGAAGCTGACAGGTCAGGTACCTTATTGGCCCGCTTGGTGTGGGATCGTCCGGACCCCCCGGTGATTACCCGGATACGCGACAGATTGGACAGTATAGTCCACACACAGTCCGAGATTAACAGGGCGTTCTTTGCCCATCTGCAGGCATTATACACTCCTTTCCCCATGGAGGACCCAGACCGATTGGAGGAGTTTCTCCATGATCTACGCTTTCCGGCCCTGTCTAATGTTGTCCAGAAAGCAGTTGATGGCCCCATAACACAACAGGAAATTCGGGCTGCCATACGGTCCCTTAACCGAAACAAGACACCGGGTATGGACGGGCCACCCGTAGAGTTTTACCAGACCTACTCCGAAACCCTAGTACCTGTCCTGGAAAAGGTATATAAGGCGGCTTTTGAGGAGGGTTGATTGCCCACATCAACGATGCAAGCCCTGGTCACATCCATACCCAAGCCGGGAAGGGATACACTTGAACTGACTAACTATAGACCCCTGTCAATGATCTCAACGGAGTACAAGATCCTCAGTAAGGCCATTGCCTTACGAATACAGCCCCATCTTTCTGCCTTGGTTCACCCGGACCAATGTGGTTTCCTCCCAGGAAGGAGTACATCCCAGAACACGCGGCGACTCCACGCCCTCATGACTGCCACACCGCAGTAACACCCTCGGGCAGGCTGCGTTGCACTGGGCCTGAAACAGGCATTCGACTCCCTGTCATGGACGTTTATGTTCGAACTTTGCGGCGCTTTGGCTTCCCAGATTCCTTGCTGAAATGGGTAAGACTACTATACACGGACCCCTTGGCTCGTGCACGTACAGGTCGGTACATTTCAGACAGCTACCCAATATACAGAGGCACCCGACAGGGTTGCCCTCTATCTCCAATTTTGTTTGTGTTAGCACTAGAGCCTCTAGCCATGACCCTTCGGGCCCATGGAGAACAGATGGGTATATCGATAGGGGGTACACATCACCTAATATCCATATACGCAGATGACATCTTACTGTACTTTCGTGACCTGTGGGAGGACCTTTCGAATATAGATGATGTTTTTAGCCAATTTGAGGAGGTGTCCGGCTTAGCCATTAACCCAGGAAAGTCCACTGGTTTCTATTTTAGAGACCTACCACACCCTCCTCTCCTCCAATTTGGGAGATACCAGATCCCGGTGACCCAGACTACGTTCAGATACCTGGGCATACAAGTGTATAGACTGCCAGAGGACCAGATTGAGGGCAATGTCAGGAGAGCCATCACTAGCCTCCGTAGCAGTGTGGGGTTTTGGACGTCCTTACTCCTATCCGTTATGGGTAGGATCGCCATTTCGAAGATGGTGCTGCTCCCCCGCATGCTATATCATTTCGTTAACCTGCCACTCATTCTTCCACAACAGATATTTAACACATTGAATACGATCCTGATCAATCTCATCTGGGGTTCTGGACGCAGACATATCAGCCTCTGAAAGCTCCAATTGGGGACTCTACTGGGAGGCCTAGGGGTGCCTGATCTTAGAGGGTATTACTACGCCAGTCAACTTCAGTGGCTTGCACGATGGGTAGCGGGTAGGAACCTACACGAAATTGACTTCACAGCAGACCGGCTGGCGCGGGGAGAATTGCACACCTTGCTGTTGCCCAGGAGCAGGCTCCCCCCGCATTGCCACCCTCTTTTGAGCACGGCCCTGACGTGCTGGAGGAAGGCACTGGCATATACATCAAACACAGCGCCCTTTGCGGATAACGTCCCCCTGTTAGGCATCCCAACACCCCAGGGCAGACTCACACAGCGTAGTTTACGACCCTGGGTAGAAGCCACATGGCCACATGGCCCCCCTCCAACACATTTAAAACCCCAGGTAGGTGGAGGTCCCCAGGGGATTGAGCCTCCACACTATATTTTTTAATTTAGTTCCGGGGGAGGTGGCAGGTGCAGGAGTGCCATGAGGCCCCCTCCTTTTATTATGTATAGCCCCAGGGAGGTGGCAGTCCCCAGAGCTGGGGGACATATGACCCCCTGAATTAAATAAAATAACCCCCGGGGTGTGGCAGTCCCAGGAGCAGTAAGGGCCCCTGTGGACCACTTCTACATAACTTGTCATTGCCCCTGGGGCCTGGCCCACCCTGGCCCACCCGAGAGCTTAAAACAAATGAAGCACGGGAGTCTGCGCTTTCATATTATTTTAAAACTTTCAGCCGGATTTGCGCACCCTACACGAATCCCACCAAAATGTTTTTTTTAATTGATTTTATAGGGCCCTCAGGGTCCCTGTGGGACCCCCTGAGCAGGCCTAGGGGGCCAAGGCACTTTTGCCCTGCCCCCTTTTCTTGTTTTTTATAATTTTTCTTGTGACTTAGTCACAAGATGGCTGTCTACAGTTCCTGGTTTGAAGTGTTTGCAGCCAATCAGATCGTAGGCTCAAGATTGGGATGGTTTGAGGATCCTCCGTGTCCCCAGTTGTATATCTGTAAATATTTACATTTCTCAGGAACTACTGAACTGATTTACACCAGTTAACTAAAAGAACACATTCTGAAACAAGAGCTACTTTTTTTGCCAAATTTGGTGTAATTCCATTCAGCAGTTTGGGCTGTAGGCCTTGTCTGAAGTTTCCCATGGAAATGAACATGGGAAAAAAAGCATTTTGGGACCCCCCTATTACTCGGCTCCCGCTTGACGAATCACTCCAAAACTGTCAACACAGCAGCCAAAGAGAGCAGGCCATAGTTTTGAAAATTTCATGAAGATTTGTCAAATGGCACCACAGATATTGCAATATCAATAAATGCTTTTCCTATGGAAAGTAGGTCCTAACTCTAACTACCCCCTAGCGACCGCCAGAAGGTAATTTACACATGTATGTATTTCTATACTGCTGAATTTCTATGGTATTGAACAAGTGTTATCTGAGCCTAACTATATCCCTGTAACCTTTGTTTTTTTCAGTGAATTTCTAAGATTTTTTAATTCTATTTTGTAACTATGATATCCCTGTAACCTTTGTTTTTTTCAGTACATTTTTTTAGTTTTTCTACTGTTAATTCCTAACTATGATGTCTCTGTAACCTTTCGATTTTTAGTTACTATTGAAAGTTTTTTTAATGTTATTTCCTAACCGTAACCTGTACCTTTTGAGAGTGTGTCTAAGAGTGTTTGTATAGGTCAGTGACTGGGTGTGTGAGTATTTTTGTGGGTGTGTGTGGCTGCATGGGTCTGTAAGCGGGTGTATGAGTGGCTTATGGATCTGTGAGTGGGTGTGTGAGTGGGTGCATGAGTTTCTAAGTGGGTGTCTCGGTGGATGTATAAGTGTCTGAGTGGGTTCATACGTAAGTGCCTGTGAGTGGGTGAGAGAGTGTCTGATTGGGTTTGCCTGGGCCTCCATGAGTGAGAGAGTCAGTTTGTGAGTGAGTGCATAAGTGTCTGATTGAGTTAGTGAGTGGGTGTGTTAGTCTCTGAGTGGGTCTGGAAGTGGGTGCATGAGTCTCTGAGTAGGTATGTGAGTGGGTGTGAGAGAGTATAAGTTGTATTGTAAGTGGGAGCAGGAGTGTCTGAGTATGTCTGTGAGTGGTGCTCATTTCTGAGTGGGTCTATGAGTTGGTGCATGAGTGTCTGAATGGGCCTGTGAGTGGGTGCATGAGTGGGTTTGGGAGTGGGTGTGGCAATGTCTCAATGAGTCTGTAAGTGGGTGCATGAGTGTCTGAGTGGGTCTGTGAGTACATATGAGAGAGTCTGATTAAGTATATGAGTGGATTTGTGACTGTGTGAGTGTGTCTGTGAATGGGGATATCAGTGTGTGAGTGGGTCTGTCAGTGGGTGTGTGAGTGCCTGAGTGTGTGAGTGGGTTTTTAAATATATGTGTGGGTATGTCCATAGCTCTGTGAGTGACTGGGCAACAAGGGAACTGCACCTGTCCCTTTATCCAACAAAAGTCCATAGTTTTGCACAAAATATTTACTGAAATGGAATATTTGATCTTGGTTAATTAGTCTTTGTCCAGAAATCTGTGATAACATGAATCCTCCTATAGATAGGACAACAAGACTACAGACAGGTAAATCTCCACTAAACAAGGGTTCTTCTTTTAGCTCTATGAAGTAAGTTCTTTTTTCTTTGCTGGATATGTTGCGGCCCCGCCTGAGCCGCGAGAGGTATCTGCAGAAGAGCCAATCAAGGTTTCAGCATTGGGACAGGAGAGAGCGTTTGACTGGCGTGAGCAGCATTCCTGGGGCAGAACTGGTATCGCTAACCCACTAGGGATTTATTTTGAAATATGCTGTGGTGATAGCAACAACCTATACCACCGAGCCACGTGGGTGGCCACGCCCACTGGGGCGGAACGCTTTTCACCTGAAAAGGAGTGTTGGGAAACTGTTGATTTCTTCACTGTTCATCAGCCCACAACCCCATGAAGAAGTGTCCACGAGGCACGAAACACGTTGGGTGGGCTGTTTTACTTTTCTAGCGATGCACCATGTTGTTGTGTTTGCCTTCAGTCAATAAAAAGAAGCTACACAGATACTCACCTGAGTGCGGTCCTCTCTCAACAGGCAACTCTTTGCTGGATATATATATAATAAAACACTCAAATGCAATCCAACTGTGAAATGCATGAGATAAAGCACAAGCAGATAATAATGGTAATACACCTGCAAATAATAATAAAAAACACATGCAAAAAATAATAGTAAAAATGCATGACAATAATACTTGACATCCAATGCAAGAAACAAGCACTGTCAAATCCAAGAATAAGCTTTGTGTTCTTCTAAGACTCAAATATAAAGAACACGTATGCATAAGATGGAAACATATGAAATAGATGACAATCCATCACCTATTGAGATAAACACATCATTCTGGTCAGCTTGAGTGGGAAGCCCTTTTCAGTCATCCAGAAGTCTCAATCGGTAAACACCAATCATTTCCCTGTGATGGTGCGTCTACACCAAAATAGGGCTTCTGTCTGATTGCCAAAAGTTCCTGGGCCCGATTCACAGAATTAACTTAAGGCAAAATCCTAAACTTACTACTTTTGGTATTCACAGAATACACTTACTACTTTTGGTATTCACAGAATACACTTACTACTTTTGGTATTCACAGAATGGATTTACGACTACTAACTTTACGTCCGCACTCGGGCTGGAGAATCTGGCCCGAAGGTGGAGCTTCCGGCTTGGAGGCAGAGCTTCCGGCCAGGAGGCGGAATTTCCGGCTTGGAGGCAGAGCTTCCGGCCCGGAGGTGGAGATTTCGGCCGTGGCTAAATCTCCAGGGGCCTCATTTAGGAGGCCTTGCGTCAGTTTTGCGCTTCCGATGCGTCACTTTTTGTGACGCATCGGCGGCGTAAAACATGCCTCCTGTTGCGCACTATTTACAAAGTGACGCATCTAAGCAGATGCGTCACTTTGTAAACCCCTGCGCTACATTATACCTGCGTCAGGTATAATGTATGCAGAAGGGGCGTTCCCCCGCCAAAAGCCTCGTAATAGTGACGCAGTGAAATCTATGAGATTTCACTGCGTCACTTTTAGGACACTGTTGCGTCAAAATATTGCGCCTGCCTCACAGCAGGCGTAAGACTGACGCAAGCCCTTTCACATGGGGCTTTCCCCATGTGAAAGGATGCATTGCTGGAGTTGCGTCACTTTTGTGACACACCCCAGCAATGCGTGACTTTTGCGCTTACAGATACGTCAGAAATACTGACGTATCTGTAACTCCTTGCGACATGATGCGTCATACTGTAAATATGACGCATCAATCATGTCGCAAGGAGTGCGCACTGAGAAGTGACGCATCGCTGCTTTCACGCAGCGATGCGTCATTTCTCATAAATGAGGCCCCAGGAATCCCCACCTCTGGGCCGGAAGCTCCGCCTCCAAGCCGGAAGCTCTACCTCCGGGCCGGAAGCTCCACTTCCAAGCTGGAAGCTCCGCCTCCAGGCCGTAATCTCCGGCTGAGTGCGGATGTAAAGTTAGTAGTCGTAAATCCATTCTGTGAATACCAAAAGAAGTAAGTGCATTCTGTGAATACCAAAAGTAGTAAGTACATTCTGTGAATACCAAAAGTAGTAAGTTTAGGATTTTGTCTTAAGTTAATTCTGTGAATTGGCCCCCTGTCTTTAATACCTTTACTAACACAGAGAGAGACTTGTAGAAATCCCCCTTCCCTTCATCTATTGCAAATCCAAGGCAGAGCGTACCTGTCTGTGTCGAGGTCAAGAAGGGAGCTCGCCAAACCTCTGTGTTTTGACTGCGAAACAGAGAAGTACATTCCTCACTCATGCTTTCAAACACACATACCACACTTTCTGTTCCAAGCAAGGCTGTTTTGGTCTGTGATGTGAAGAAATAAAAACATCCCTCTCTGAAGCTACAAGTAAGCACAAAATGAAAACGATGTTGTACGTTTAAAATGAAGTCAATTAAAACACATGGAGTCAATTGTTACCACGTGATCCCACAATGTATTTAAATTATCTAGCTGACATTTCTATTTTGGCACATAATTCTAGTTTAGATAACTGAATTGAAGATCCTAACTTGGGAGAGTCTACTGAAAGCAGCCCAGCTGTTTTGTAACTGTTTCCTCAGACTTGTAGCCCACCTTAGATAACTATTCAATAATTAATTAATACAAAAGAAAGTACTTTTGTCTTACTTGTATGTTAATAATTTCAAAGTTAGCTTCATTGATATAATGTACAAGGATACTAATCTCATGTCCATGTATAGGGCTTGTAGCAATGATAATTTGAGGAGGTCCAGCAAAAATTCTAAACATTCTCCCCAATGATATTCCAATCCTGGAACCCACTCATATATAAAATGTTCATACCATTTAAAAAATGTCTATTGAACTGTTGCTTTAAATGTTGACACTGCCAGAGATAGATTTGACCCACCAAAATGTCTACTAAACTAATTAAGTTCTACTATAACTAGAAATGCACGTGATCTTATACTTTTCTAGTGGACTTTCCAGGGTAAATTTGCTGTAAAGTTCATATCAAGATATATGTAAGTGGTAATTTGTTCCATTAACATTGTGGTATTTACTCCTTATAGCATCCAAATTATTTTTTCTTAGGTCCAAAAAACATACTTTCAGTTTTTACCATAGTGATAACAATCCTTTTGACTCAAAATACTTGTAAAAGGCTTCACCCTTTCTTTGCTGATCCACATGTGTAATATCTATGATTGTCATGTCATTGGTCTACAACAGACATGGCTTATGAACCCCTTCTATTGTTGGTGAAAATTAGTGTATACTAGATACTACATACGGAGGATCAGTTGAATAGAGGGGAACTATCATGCACGCCTTTACACAACCCTGGCGTAGACCATTGCTTATTGAGATTTTTGTAGATAACATAAATTAATGATCCCATTTTTGTCTTTCTCATTTCCCCCCAGCAATTTGAACAGCATTGCTAAGAATCTTCCAGGAATATCCACTTCTTTTAATTTATCCCACAATATTTCCATATTCAACAAATTAAATGCTGCCCAGATGATAGTAAAACAGAAGAACAAGTCTCCCTTATCCATATTTACTTCTGGGTAATAGACTATAAACTAAAAATGTGATCTTTTGGAGAATCTCCTCCTCCAAAACCACTGTGTTTTACTGGATTAAGGACATTTCTTTCAATCCACACTTTTAAATACAAAAGAATGGTGCTGATTGCTTCCGGGAACAAATAGAATATTTTGTGACTTCCAAGAAATCCTGTTCATGCTTAAGATGGAGTGAGATGGAGTTTGAAAGACAGAGAAGTCAGCGCGCGGAAGTAATCACCAACAGCATATGTTTGGCAGGGTCGGTAATAAACACAATGATGGGATCTAGTCTTTGTGTTGTTGGCAAATCCGGTACTGCTTGGGGAGGTGGAATGAGTTCCTCCCATGAGGTACCTTGTGGACAATGCACAAGACTCTCCAACCCGCGAACCACCAACCCAAGTTCCAGAGAGATTGCTACAGCATCGAACATTCGCAATACTCTACCTGTTCCTCACGGCCTCCTCCACCTCGAATGGAACTCTTTGTGCCAGACTCAGAAGGTAACATCATTGGGACTAACTTTTTCCCTGTATCAAACCATGTTCTATCGCTGTTGGCCTGAACTTGTGACTTTCTCTGGTCTTGTATGACCAGATGACCATGAATGGTGCTTTGGGCTTTTAGGTCCTATTTTCACTAGAAAGTTTAAAATTAGATGTCTCCTGTCCTACTTATAGTATTTCTGTCTTCCTGGTATAAGTTTATTTATCAAATGGTTTTTCTTTGGTTGTGTCTTCACTGTATTGCTGTCTGTGTGCTGGATAAATACTTTACTCATTACCTCTAATTTAACCCTGACTGCTTTGTGCGAAGCTAGGCGTAGGTTAATTTAGTGGCTTTTGTGCTTCAGATTGACAAGGATTGTGGTTGTTGTCTCCCAAGCCAATAACCACATTTTTTACAGAAGTGTGTTGACCCCTTTTTTGTTATATATCTTTTTATTGGATCTACCACCAGAGCTAGCAATACCAAAGAGCTTTATCCTAAAATATGTGGCACACATACTCTGTCCCTTCTCTATGCAAATGATCTAGTCATCATCGATCTGACCCAAATAGGCCTCCAAGCGAAATTAGGGGTGTTTAAGTATTGCACTAAGAAAAAACTCATAATGAATATGAATAAAACTAAAGCAAAAATTAAGAAGAACAAATATTGAATGTGGTACCTTAATGATCTAAGAAGGAAAAACCACCTATATTCTTTAAAATGAAGAGCACTGACCTCTCCGTGTGGACTTAAAACGTTTAGTAAAGACTGTGGTGGCCCATCATTAAAACCAGCTTTATCAGGTTACTCAGCTATGATGCGTTCAAAATTTCAATATGGATCAGAGTTATTATGCTTAACGCCTTAACCGCGGCAGTTTTTCCGCCCCTGTGCGGGCGTTCTAAAGGGTGGGCGGGGCTGCGCCGGCCGTTGGCCGACGGCAGCACTGGGGAGGGAGTGCTCCCGTCGGCCGACGAGAGCACGGAAGGGGTTAAGTGGTAAACATGAATGGGATTATTCAGTAGTAAAATGTTTAAAGAATCGGCTGGGCCTATCAAAATCCTCAATTAGTCAGGCTACATGAAAGGAAAGTGACCTAAAAGCACAGATGTACTTAACTTGTGCTTGTGCTAACTTAATATGACTTTAGGCAAGTGTTAGAAATTCTATAGTTGGCAGAGATTTGCACCCTGTCCAAGCAGAAACCACAATCTTAGTTGGGTTAAGCAAGATACACACTTTAAATTATCTGTGCTCACAGTCTGGTAGCTTGCCACTGGCATAGAGCAGGCAGGTTTAAACTTGGAGGCAATGTGGAAAGTATTTGTGCAACACACACACACACAGTAACCCAATAAACCCACCACAAATAGACTCCACACAGATTTAGAAAATAGAGGGTATTTATCTGAGTAAAACAAGACCAAAATGAAAAAAATTCAACCAGTTGAAGTCGAGATATGAATTTTTAATGAATGAATGCAGAACCAGTGCTTAGAAGTCAATAGCATTAAAAGGTTACTGGATGTCGTGAGGGATCGGAGTAAATCCAAAGTTCAGGGCTTGCGGCGATGGAGGGCAGGCCGGCTACAAGACTCACGCAGGTCCCACTGAAACAGTACCTTGGATTGAGCAAAGTGTCAACGCTGAAGGTACGATGTGTGAATCTTCTCCGAGCAGTCGAGTCACTGCGTTGTCGAGCTCTGTTGAATGGAGGCAATGCATTGTTGTCGAGCCACGCAGAGCATCGTCATCGGGCTGTGCAGGCTGCAGAACAGCGATTGTTGAATAGTCTCTGTGTCAGTGTCGAATGGCAATTCATTGGTTCTGATCGGTGCAAAGGTGACGATGCAACAATTTTGTAGCAAACCAGCAGCAAAACTCCATTCTGAGGTCCAGGACTGGAGGGGACACTTTAGGCAAGGGTTGGACTCACAGATGGCAGAGTCCAGAAGCACCAGCAAGATTGTAGGAAGACTTTTGTGTCCATGAGACTTCAGAAAACAGGCAGCAAGTCAGCAAGCCCTTGGGGTCACTCTGAGTTCAAGTGAGCTGGGTCCAGTCCTTGTCCTCAGCAGGGCAGAAATCAGCAGACCGCAGGGCAGCTCAGAAAAGCAGAGAAGAAGTTCCTCAGAACTGTCAATTAAATCAAAGTGGCAATCTTTTTAGCACTGCAGTTTTTACTCCAGCAGAGTTCTTCTCAGGTCCAGTAATGTACTGATTTTGTAGGATCAGAGCCACAGTACTTATACTCAAATGTGCCTTTAAAGTGGTGGGTGACTTCAAAGCAGCTCTTTGAAGTGCACAGGTCCCCTTTCATCCCAGCCCTGTCTGAAAGGTTATCTTTGGGAGTAATCGATCATTTGTGTGGGGACATGACACAGCCCATTCAGATGCAAGTGTGAGCGCCCCCTCATGCCCAGGAAGGCTATTAGAATGCAGATGAGTCCTTTGTCACACCCACCCTTCCCGTGTGAGTGGCTGTCTCGAGGGAATACACAAAGTGTAGCTGTCATCCAGCTCAGACAAGTTCAGGAGGCAGAACAAAGTTAAGAGCAGAGAAATGTCCACTTTCTAAAAGTGGCATTTCTAAAATGGTAATGTAAAATCCAACTTTACCGCTAAAGACAATTTATCAATACAATTCTAAAAAGATGAAACATGATTTAGCTACTCCTTTCTAATCAGGAATTAAAGCTTAAAAGTGTTTTAAGGAATTCCCAATGTTAGCCTTTTAGAGGAGTAAGCCTCACAGTGTTGAAAAACAAATGTATCTGTTCATTACTACCAGGACATGTAAACCTTAAAAGTACAAGTCCTATCTTTTTCTTACACAGCACCCCGCCCTTAGGGCTACCTAGGGCCTACAGTATTGGTGAACAATGTGTAATAAAAGCTGAGTTTATGGCTTGGCAATCGGCTTTAAATGCCAAGTCGAAGTGGCAGTAAAGTGCACACACATACCCTGCAATGGCAGGTCTGAGACAAGTTTGAAAGGTGACTTGTGTAGGTGGCGCAGTCAGTGCTACAGGCCCACTAGTAACATTTAGATTACAGGCTCTCTGTATATGTATACCACTTTAGAACAGACATACAGCTAAACTAAATATGCCAATCAGGTATACATCAATGTCACCATGTTTTAGGAGAGGAGGATATGCACTTTAGCACTGGTTAGCAGTGGTGAAAGTGGGGGGCGTGGCTTGCGCCCGACGTGGATGGCAGCTCGTCCGCAGCTCTCCGGTGACAGCGGGAGCGGAAACGGACTGACAATGCCTTTTCGTCATACAAGCTGAGCCCAAATTGGAGGAATACTTGTTGGAACCTGCAGGGAACGTTTTCCCAACTTTTGCAGCCGAAGGTATATACCCGTTTTCGAGTTTTTCACCATAACGCGGCTCCGGACTTTATTCCGCCGCCATTTTGTGATACTCGGAACGGCGTTCATCGCGCTTCTCCTCATATTGGCGCAATTACTTTCCTCTAAGCTCCGTTTGGCTTTCTCCCCCGGACAGCCTCAACGTTTTCTCTGCTGCACTGTTAAATACTCCTCTGAGGCTCCTTTTGACTCGGGATGTTCATCTTCTGATGGTGTTCTACTGTGTTCTCATCCCATGGCCGCCATTTTAAGACTCTGCTTTTCAATCTTCTCATGACCAGCTTTCTTCTTCTCGTATCCACACGCATATACTGCGTTCATTTTTTATAAATGCTTGCAAGTGGCTTTTCATGCTTCTTTTACTGCCATTTCTGAGAGAAGCTGTGTGCTAATTTGAGGTAAAACTTCTATGGCTGCTTTCATCGTTTTTCTCTCAGGATTATGTGCTTTCCATGTTTCTATCCAGAGGCCTTTACTCTGCTGACAGGCTTGGTCATTTCTGAACGTTGATAATTTCTAAGCCTTCACAGCGTCTGTGCCTGTCTCACCTGAATGTGACTCTTTGAACTGGCCTATGCTTGCGCAGTCTCCTGACGTGATTGGAGCCACTGCTTTCACCCTATGTCTTTTGACGCAGATAATTTCCTTTTATTGATATGCTGATGGTCACCTGCTTTTGGACTTTTTCCCTGTAAAAAGCATATTCAGCTGATACCTTCTGCGCAACACTGCTTCTTATTACTCTCCTATTTTGGACTTTACCTATGGGTAAACTGATTAAGGAGGTTCCTCTTGCTAAAGCCACTGCCCGTAAATTCCTGATTCACACAAGCTCACGATATCAGTGTTTATCCATGGAAGAGTCAAATGCCTCCTCACCTCCATCTGCTTCTCCTAAGAAGACCACTTCACCGGCAAATACTTCAACTACTCTTAGTAGTAAAGTTTAGTCCAAGAGACTAAAGAAGGACCCTCCATCTCCTTCTGCGTCGACCTCTTCAGTCACCATGGACTTACTCCTTGAGGAAATCAGGGCTCTGCGCCCCTTTGTTGAAGAAACTACTACCACTCTCGAGGTAACCACTTCTACTCTTCAGGAACTTTCTAACAAATGGTAATCTGTAGAAAGCCGTGTCACAACTCTGGAACAAAATGTTGACTCTCTAACTGCTTCTTCCTCCAAGGTAGTTTCCCTTTGCTCTCAAGTCTCCAGCTTGCACAAACAAATTGAAAATTTGGAAAATAGAAATCGCCGCAACAACCTTCGTATTTATGGCTTGGTGGAAAATTCAGAGGAACCGGATCCAATTTCTTTCTTTAAGTCCTTTTTACCTAAACTTTTGAAACTTCCAGATAACCCTCCGCTAAACATTCAGAGAGCGCATCGATTGGGTTCCTTGCCGCATCAACCATCTGCTCCTTCAATGAGTAAGCCAAGGGGAGTGATTCTTTATTTTCTTGAGTATACTGACCTATTGAAAGTCCTAGCTGCCGCTAGGGCGTTGAAGAAAATTACTTGGTCTGGAAACACTCTATTTTTTGTCCAGGATTATGCTAAATCAACTGCAGACCGTCGCAAAGAGTTTTTGGCATTGAGACCCCAGCTACTCTCCATCGGTGCCAGATATGGCCTCTATCACCCTTGTCTCTTTAGGGTTACTATCAATATTAAGACTACTTCATACGAAGATCCACTGAAACTCAAGAGTTTTCTTTACTCCTTTAGTGCTGAATCCATGGATACTGCATCTTCATCTGCTCCTCCATAATATGTTTTAGCCTTTGCTGCATTTTTGCCATTTGCATCTGTGTCTTTCTTTCATCTTGTTCTACGATGTTCCTATTAATTCCTCCGCACTTCTTTCTTGTTCTCGCAGTTTCATCTTCTTGGTTATATCTCTCTTTCCTAGTTTCTATTTTCTCAATCTCCTTCCCTGGAGATCTTCCTTTTTTCCATGCTTTCTAGTTAAAAATCCTTCTGGCTACCTGTTCTTTTTTATATGATTAACATGTTTTCTTCTTTTCACAGGTCGTCTTCCCACTTCTCCTCCCTCTCCAAATGTCCATTAGTGGCTCGTTCGTGCTGTTTCCCTCCTCGCTTCTCCTTTGTGAGTTCGGATAGGCGTCATTCCCTCGTATGGCCTCCCACCCTCCCTCCCTCCGTTTGATCTACAGTCTATGTAAGTTTTTTCTTTGCCCTTCCTTTTAATGTTCTATCTTATTTTACCTTACTCTTTTCATTTTTCTTTTCTTGTTTTTTCCTACATTTATCTTCTTGCTCTCTCTCCCTCTTTGCTCTATTTCTTCCTCTACCTCCCTGCTTTATTGCTTGTTTATCTTTTACCCATTCCATTGTTTGGTTTCATGGACGTTCTGTTATTTGTATGCTTTATGTATTATTGTACTATTTTTATCTTGTTACATTCAGAGTTACCTCGTGGAATGTTAAAGGATTAAATAATCCTATTAAAAGACAGCGAGTGTTATCTCACCTGTCTAATTTAAAGACAGATATTGCTATGTTACAAGAGACCCATCTTTCTGATGTTGAATCTTCTAAACTGACGAGACTCTGGGTTGGTAATGTTTTCTTTTCCCCAGCTCTAGGGAAAAAGAATGGAGTGGTTATTTTAGTTCACAAAAAGTTCGCAGTTTCTGTTATTCAGCAAGAATCTGACTCTGATGGTCGTTGGGTGCTTATTAAAATATTAATTGACAATGTACCTTTGGTTATTTTTAATGTTTATGCCCCGGTAACTGTTGACAACACCTTTTGGCCACTTATTTCTGATAATTTGGTCTCCCTTGACGATGATTATATCATTTTTGGTGGAGATTGTAATCAAATTCATGATCCCTTTCTTGATAGAAAATCTCCTGTTAAGTTTGTTCATTCTAAAATGCATAATCAATTTACCTCAATCACCCATCGTAAGCCCTTAGTTGACATATGGAGACTTTGCCATCCTGATCTCCAAGAATTCAGCTACTTCTCCCCTCCTCACAAGACACAATCCCGCATTGATTACCTTTTTCTCAGCAAATCCTTAACCCAGTACACCCTTGCTTCAGAAATAGGCTCCATCCTTATCTCTGACCATGCCCCAGTTTTTGTTGATTTTGATCTAGTCCCTTTCTCCCCTCCCTCTAGCAGATGGCGTTTTAATAATTCCCTCCTGGCAGACCCCAAATTCTCTGGTCAATTCAGTTCTTTTGTTGCTGACTTTTTTGCTACCAATTCCACCCCAGACTCTTCTCCTACCATGATTTGGGACTCTTTTAAAGCAACCGCTAGGGGTTTTATCATTAATTACGTCTCCCAAAAAAAGAAGAGATTCGAGACACAGTCCTCCCAACTTTTGAGCCGAATTAAACATTTAGAACATGCCTATTTTCACTCCTTCCCAGACTCCTCTTTAAAAGAACTCGTTACTGCTAAAGTCGCCTTCAATACGTTGTCTACTGATGCTGCTGCTTCTTATCTTTTAAAGAGTAGCGCCCGTTACTATGGAGGCCAAAATAAAATGGGTAAGCTTTTAGCTAATTATTTGAAAATACGCCGGGATAGGACTCGGATTTCCTCCATAATTGATACTTCTGGTACTTCTCACTTTAAGGATGCTGACATTTTGCAGGAATTTGTCGCTTTTTACAAGGATCTCTACACTCCTGAATCCTCTCCACTTCCCTCTGATTTATCATCCTACTTCCATTCCATCCCTTCTCCTCCTTCTTCCCATGTTGATTTTGCTTCACTTGAAGCGGATATAACCCTTCAAGAAATATCCCACGCAGTATCAATTTTAAAACGCGGTAAAGCCCCTGGTCCCGATGGCTTCTCTATTGAGTTCTATTCTCATTTTTCGAAACTTCTTCTTCCACACATGCTACTTTTATTTAATTCATTTATTGCAAACGGCTCTTCCCAAGGTACTTTTCAAGATGCTATGATCTGCCTCATCCCCAAGGATAACAAAGATCCTTCTTTTTGTAAAAATTATCGCCCCATTTCCCTTGTTAATACAGATTATAAGATTTTTGCCAAATTACTTGCCCTGCGTATTGATCCCATTCTACCCGAACGTATAGGTCCTGAGCAATCAGGTTTTGTGAAGGGATGTTTGTCCTCTGATAATTCAAGAGTCTTCTTTAATGTCCTTAGTAAAGCTTCTTCTCTATCCTACCCTCTTGCAGCCATCACACTAGATGCTGAAAAGGCATTTGATAGGATTAGTTGGGAATGTATGTTTCGTGCCCTCACATGGATTGGCTTTTCTCCTAAATTAATCTCCCTCATCTCCCTTTTGTATTCCGGCCCCAGAGCTTCTATTTTTGCTAATGGAAACATTTCTGATTATTTCTCCCTCTCTAGGGGTGTCAGGCAAGGCTGTCCCCTATCCCCCTTGTTATTTATTGTAGCATTAGAACCTTTTCTCTCCAAACTCCGTCTTGATGCCCACATCACTGGTTTTAATCCTGGCCCCAATCAAGTTAAATTATCTGTTTATGCAGATGACATTCTTTTATATTGTTCTAATCCTGAGTCCACCCTTCCTGCCTTTTTGCTACAAGTTGACGCCTTCTCACGGGTTTCGGGCTATCGTCTCAATCGGGACAAATGTGAAGTTTTACCTCTAAACGTTTTATGTTTGCGTCATTACTTTGATCATACTGGTTTCTCTTGGCAGACGACTAAAGTAAAATACTTAGGATTGTGGTTCTCCCCTTCCATAGCTGACACTTTGAAAGCTAATTTTGATTATATTACAAAGAAATTGAATGACTCTATTACTAAATGGCACCCCCTCTTTCTCTCATGGTGGGGTCGTTTGGACTCCATCAAAATGATGTTAGCCCCTATCGTCCTATATTCCCTTTCCATGCTTCCTGTTCGTATACCCGGTTATTATTTTAAACGACTAGATTCACTCTTGGTGAAATTTCTTTGGAAAAATAGGCCTCCTCGGATTGCCTTGTCTTCCCTTAAAAAAGATAAACAGTATGGAGGTCTTAAGTTTCCAGACTTTAGGCATATCACTATTCTTTCAACCTTAAACAAGCCTCTCGTTGGCTTTCCACAGATACTCCTACTTACCCTCCAGTTTGGCTGTCTCTGGAGAAATCCCTCATTTCGCCGTTTGCTTTTCTGGAGATTCTTGCTTTTTCCGCCAACGTTTCACTCCTGAAATCCCCTGTCATTGCTCATACCCATTGCCTCTTAACCCCCCTTTTACTTTCTTCTTATCCTTCTCTTACTTCTTTGTCTCACCAATCCATCTGGCACAACAAATTGCTTCGCATCAAAAATCGCTCCTTTTGTTGGAGGTCTTGGCAATCCAAGGGTTTATCTAGGATCTCCCAACTTCTATCACATAACGTTCCTCTTTCTTTTACAGATCTTCAGACTCAATTTCTTCTCCCTGCGTCCTTTAAAAAGCAATATGATCTATTACTTCCCGCTCTTCTTCAATACATTCACTCTCTTCCTTCTTCCTCTGAAATACCCTCCGCTTACTCTACTATTAGCCCAATTTTGATTTCCTCTCCGCCCGCTTCTCACTTTTATAAATGTCTTATGACTTTGCCTCACCGGCCCAAATCAAAAACTGAATTGGCCTGGGAACGGGATTTGTCATTATCCTGGCCTGTCTCTTTATGGGATAAGTTATGGTTAAAAATACACAAAACGTCCAGAGCTGCTAATACTACCCACACTCTTTACTTTTTATATAATCGTTTACTTTTTACTCCACAGAAGTTAGCCACTTTTTCCCAGGATCTTTACCCTAATTGTTGGTCTTGTTCCTGTCAACTTGCAGACTTACTTCACATGCTGTTTCAATGCCCTAATATTGCTTCCTTTTGGAAATTAGTTTGGTCCCGCATACACAAGATTTTTGGTTTTACAATCCCTTTCTCCCTTCCCAATGTCCTTTTGGGTTCCTTATCTCCTGATTTACCACTCTCCCCTTCTCACTATAAGTTGCTTGACTTGTTTTTAGCCATTGCATTTCACCTTATTACCTACAACTGGAAGGATTCTACTAAGGTTAGCTATTCAGCTTGGTGGAATGCTAGTTGCTTTCATCATAGACTTGATACCAATTATGTTACCCCCGTTTCCTTAGCTGTTAAACGAGACATGTTATGGATTCTTCTTACTTCCTACCTTTCTAAGACCTCTCCCTCTCCTCAAAAGGTTACTGCTAATCACCAAGACCCATCTGATGATGTTCACAAACCGCCATGATGTTGCTTATTTCTCTTTTTACTTCGATTTTACAATGTTTTTCGCTTATTTATTACTTGCTGTCTATCTAATATTTTTTATTATATTCATTATTTGCATACAATGTTATGTTTTTATGAATTGCATACTCCTTCCCCCTTTTCTTTTGTCTCTTGCTCCCTCCCCTGTTTTTCTTTCTCATGACTTAGCTATAGGTGTTTATTGATTTCATTTCCTTATATTTGCTTACATTTTATTTGTGTAGCTTTTATATCTCTCATGATTGATTGTCTTACTTTTCTGTATTTTATACTATGTTTTTGATTTCAATAAACTTGAACTTAAAAAAAAAAAAGCAGTGGTGAAAGTGCTTAGAATCTTAATCCCAACAATAAGATACTGCAAAAAGTAGAGATAAGCTGGCAAAGATTTGGGGGAAGACTACCCTAACAATGACAGGTTGAAAAAGAATGTAAGACAAAAAATTGCCATTCTCTTTCAAGAAGAGATTGTAAATTAGTTAACTAATATGGGACCAAGAAGTAATAACAAGCATTTAAAATGCAATAGGTCTCGCATTTGTGAGAGTTAGAGCTAATCAATCAATCATGTGTTTTTTAAGCGCGACTACTCACCCGTTAGGGTCTCAAGGCACTAAGGGGTTGGGGGGGTCGCAGGTGCCAGTCCATCAAGGGGGTTGTCTGTCGAAGAGCCAGGTTTTGAGGTTCCTTGCGAAGATGGGGAGGGATGTTATCTGTCTGAGGTGGAGCGGAAGGTCGTTCCAGGCTCTGGCCGCACGGAAAGCGAAGGAGCGGCCTCCCGATCTGGTCTTTCTGTTGCAGGGGACCACGACGTAGGAGAGTTGGGATGATCATAGGGCCTTTCAGGTGTATGGAATTTGAGTCGGCTGTTCAGGTATGCTGGTCCGGTGCCATGAAGGGCCTTGTGAGCATGGGTTAGCATCTTGAAGGTGACTCTAGCTTCGATGGGGAGCCAGTGGAGTATGCACAGGTGCTGGGAGATATGGCAGTGTCTTGGCAGGTTGAGGACCAGTATTGCGGCAGCATTTTGGATGTTCTGTTTGCGGGTGAGGTTTTTGTTTATTCCGGCATAGAGTGCGTTGCCGTAGTCGAGTCTGCTGGTGACCAGGGCGTCTTTCTGTGTTCAAGGGGGATCCATTTGAAGGTCTTATGTAGCAGGCTGATGGTGTGAAAGCAGGAGGATGAGACGGAGTTGATCTGGTGGTCCGTTTTGAGCTCTGAGCCCAGGATGATTCTCAGGTTGGGTGCGTGGTCCTTGGGGGTGGGCGGGCTTCCGAGGGCGGGGGGCACCAGGTGTTGTTCCAGGCTTCCGGGTTTGTGCCCTTGATGAGTACTTCCGTTTTGTTGGTGTTTAAGTGTAGGCAGTTCTTTTTCATCCATTTGGCGATGGCTTCCATGCCTTCTCGAAAGTTGTGCCTGGCAGTGTTGGGTTCGTTGGATATGGAGAGGATGAGTTGGATGTTGTCTGCATTTGACACAATGTTGAGTCCGTAGGTTCTGACGATGGGGTCGAGCAGAGCCATGTAGACGTTAAAGAGCGTGGGGATGAGGGAGGACCCCTGGGGTGCTCCGCAGGTTGTAGGCATGGGGTCTGAGAGGAAAGGGGGGAGTCTGACACGCTGCGTTCTGTCGGAGAGGAAAGAGCTATTGACGTTGTAAATGACAATGTATTTTACCTATATTTTTTTAGTTTGGAGTGGAGTGGATTTATGTGGGTTGAATTGCTATTGTTAGTGGTGGAACTGTGTGGTGTAGAGTGGATAAGTGAATGTTTTTATGACGAAGATTATTTTTATGAAAGCATTCCAGATGCAGACTAAGAGGACATAAAAACAAAAATAGCAAATGGCAGACAATGTGACTACTTGCAGATACCAGGAGCCTTACAGGGAGGTGTTAACCTGAGGGCTATTTTTATGCCTGTCTGGTTAGGGCAGCCAACTGGTACTGTTCACATTTGCTTTCTTAAGATGGGCTCTGAGCGTGAAGAGGCAGTCATTGTCCTAATTGGGCACAAAAAATAAGTTGATCAGATAGAAAAGAATGCTGAAATTGAATTCATAAGCTCCCTTTATGTGTGAGGCCGAACAGTCACTCATTTATGACCGTCCTTGACAAAAAAGTAAATAAATAACATGAGGGAGGAAAGAGGGATGTCGGTGGCACTTAAAGCAGGACAGAGGGTGGAGGGGTGTGGCAGGAGGTGGGAAAGAAAGCAGAAAGCACTGTGGGGAGACCAGGGGTAGCAGAGGAAGGAAACCAGCAAAAGGAACAGAGCTGCAATGTCAGGGTTGAATTATGGACTGCAGAGACATGCAGGAAGTTAATAAACAATGTAAACATGCATTGTGAAAGAAGCATTATTTTAAAAGGCTTGAGCCATTCTGCACCATGAACCACTGTTTGGCTTGCAAAAACACAACTCTTTAATGGAATGTTGAAACAAAAATAACCAGGGTCACCTACCTTGGCTTTGTCAGTCTGGTTGCAGTTGTCCTCATTGCAGCAACACATGCTGCTATCATAGAGAGGCTGCAGCTGGACAATGTGAAGACACACAATAGAGCATGGAAAGAGACATAGGATAAGACTCGAGCGCAAATAATAGCAGCCGCTAACTGAACAGAAATCTTGGAATGGCAAAGGTTCATTAGATGTGTTAATTACTGGCAAACACAAGAACCTCTGGTACCTACAAAGGCAGCTTAAGTGCAAGACATACTTTTTTAGTGTACCTTAGGCAGAGCAGAGCAGAGCATCTCTCTAATTGCTACCATGTGTTGTCAACAGAGTGCACAGTCCTTAATGTCTATTTGCATACAGAGACTTGTAGTACTGGATTTGAGTCAGGAATAAAAGCTACAAGACACAGAATCCAAAGAAATGGGTATGTTTGAGTAAATTGCTCACACTTGCTGTGGGTCAGCTGTAGGGGTCTGGGTGGTAGGCAGTTGGTAGTGTTGTTGGCTCTGAAGTAAGTATCTGCAGGGAGCAAACAACCACTGGTGTGCTCAGGTCTTAATCACATGAATCTGCAGGGATGCCTATCACCAGGAGAGAGGGGCCAGAGAGTGCGATGATCAGCTGAAAAATTAAGCGCTTGCTGAAAAACTAAACTAGGAAAGAGCAGCTGGAGGTGATGGGTAAGGATCAGCTGAAAACACAACTGCAATCTTTTGCGCATTCATCCGATTATCATTAGTTTGCAAGCAACTAACAAGGATCAGTTGAAAACACAAGCTCTTGCAAACTAAATTAAGATCGGCTGAAAACATAAGCGCTAAGTTGTAATACGGTAATTATGCAGCCCAAAACAGCTGCAAGCTGAAAGATGAAGCAGGCACACTTATGGGAATGGCTTGTAAGCCTTCTAATATGTTAAGAAAACACACAGAGCAATGTGGGTTAGGTAGGGGGAAAACAAGTGCTGGAGCAGACATGAAGACTTGAGTCCTGGTGTGGCTCAACATCCTGTGAATGTGGGCAAATTACTCAGGCAGCATGGTGGCTTTATTAAAGGAGGCCCCTGCTGCACAGCAAAACCACCCGCTGCTGTGACCGCTAGCATATGCAACATAGGGTAGTTGGGGGTAACAAAGTGCAGCATACATGAAGGTTTAAGTCACGTTGTGGGCTCAACATTCAGTGAATGTGGGCAAATCACTGAAGCAGCATGGAGCATTGTGACTCCATGGAAGGGGCCTCTGCTGCACAGCAAAACCACCCGCTGCTGTCGGAGGCAGACATGAAGGTTTGAGTCCCAGCATGGGCTCAACATCCTGTGAATGTGGGCAAAATACTTGGGCAGCATGGTGGGTTTATGGAAGGAGTCCCAGATGCACGGCAAACCCCCCTGATGCTGTGACTGCTAGAATATGCAAAGCGGGGTCGGTGGGGGAAAAAACTAAGGGCCCGATTCACAGAATGAACTTAAGACTAAATCCTAAACTTACTACTATTTGGTATTCACAGAATGCACTTACTACTTTCTGGATTCACAGAGTGAACTTACTACTTTCGGGATTCACAGAATAAACTTACTACTTTCGGTATTCACAGAATAGATTTAAGACTACTAACTCTAAGTCCGAAATCGGGGAGTAAATTCCGACCCGGAGCTTACGACCTGGAGGCGGAGCTTATGGCCCGGAGGCGGAGCTTACGGCCCGGAGGCGGAGCTTGCGGCCCAGAGTTGGAGATTTCAGCATGGCAAAAATCCCCACCTCCGGGCCGTAAGCTCCGCCTCCGGGCCGTAAGCTCCGCCTCCGGGCCATAAGCTCCGCCTCCGGGCCGTAAACTCCGCCTCCGGGCCGGAATTTACTCCCCGATTTCGGACTTAGAGTTAGTAGTCTTAAATCTATTCTGTGAATACCGAAAGTAGTAAGTTTATTCTGTGAATCCCGAAAGTAGTAAGTGCACTCTGTGAATCCCGAAAGTAGTAAGTGCATTCTGTGAATACCAAATAGTAGTAAGTTTAGGATTTAGTCTTAAGTTCATTCTGTGAATCGGGCCCTAAGTGTGGCAGACATGAAGGTTTGAGTCTGGCACAGGTTCAACATTCTGTGAATTAGGGCAAATCATTGAAGCAGCACAGTGCATGGTGGCTTTATGTAAGGGGCCCCCACTGCATGGCAAAACCACCCGCTGCTGTGTGCACTAGCATACATGAATGTACATTTTAGAATAGGCTCGAAATAAGTAGTAGACAATCCGCTATCTTTCTGACTAAAATGTTCTCCCTAAGCAACTATGCTTGCCCTTTGTTGCTCGGTCAAAAACAGAAGTGACATATTGCTTCCTAAATTAGTTCGGAGGCAGCAAACAAGATGGACACTGGCCTGAACCGATAGCAAACAGCAAGCAGGAGCATGGTCATTTATGAGTACAACAGGTCTTGCAGACAGCACATGCGTGCTGCACGGCTCGACCTAAAAATAATAAATGACATATGTGACAGGCTATCTTTAAAATTAGAAAATGCTAATCTACAAGTATCGATATCAAAATATGAACTGCGATTATTAACTAAAACATAGTCCGGGAAAATTGATATGAGGTATCTGAGTTCCAAAATATCATCTCAGTTTATCGGGGATTCCTGGAGGAGCAGTGATGTCTTTTCCTATAAAGATGCTGTACCCAATGCAGCATTGAAACATCTAGTGTTAAGATTTAAAATAGGGCTGATCCCATTTCATGCATGCAGAAAGGTGAAGAAAGCAATTTATGTAACATTAGCTGTGAACAACGTTTTAATGACAGTTTCAAATTGTTTTTTAGTGGATAAAATAGGTTTTATATGTATCTACAGTATATACTTTTGTTTAAATGTTGTTGTTTGAAATACTCTGGTCTGGATAAACATATTTTTGACTGAGGATTTGGGCTCACAGGGGCATGCATTCCATACTCCCTTTGTGCCATGAGAGAGGGTCTGGTGAAACTTTGGGAGCACTTGCAACCCACGTCTCATATGATTCTACCAGCTAAATTATGCAGCCAATATGTTGGGTCTCATGTTCCTGTATTCAAGAAATCTAGGTGTGAGAACACTGTGATTGACTATATTGGTGTTGAGCAATAATCACGCAAGATGAATTATCATAGATCTGATGTAAGAGTGCACTTGTTGGACCACTACTGTAGTGGCTGTCATAAACTTCTGAATCCGTAGCCAATGCCATGTGTAGGTAGATGGGACTGGAGACACACACATCTGTCACAAGAAAGACGGATCCCAGGTGGTTGAAAACAGGACTGGGTGAATGGCTGCTTCTGACCTAGAAAGAAAAGGCATTTGTCCAGGTTCAAACAAACCCAGCTTTGAAAAATGACCACAATCACTCTGGGTGTTAAACTCCACCTTTGTATAAGAAGGAACAGAAATTAGCTGGTTGTAAAAATAAAGGAATAACTGATGCCACTCTAAATCCAAGGAAGCCACAATTTAAGTCAATACCTTAGAGAGGACTCAGAGAGCCAAGGATAGGCTAAAAAGCAATACTCTGATTTGGGAACCAGAAAAAGAATAGAGTAGAATGCCTGATGCATTTTGTCTCGCAATAAAAAAACAATGGCCATTGGTTCAGCAGATGAGACAGCCCCTTTCTTCTCAGGCTAGATGTTGTTCCCGAATCTGAGGAAGAGGGGTGATTCTTAAAAATGGTTCCTCCAGAAGAAAATGAGGTTCTATAGGCTAATCATGCTTCACAACATTCATAACTCATTTGTCTTGTACAAAGAGGAGCCAGGATTTGGAAACAGTTGAAACTAGACCAAACAGGTTCTGAAACACAATTGTCAGGCTTCTGGAAGCTGATGTGGTTGCTGCTGTATCATCTGAAACTGAGATTGTTCAGCCAGTATCACCCCTGGACTCTATATTCTGTTGCGAAAGGGGTGCCAACCCTCCTGTGCCCCCTGAGAGGGTATATGAGGACCAACAGATCAGAAGCCAGCAGTAGCAATTCTGAAAGTCTTCCAATTCTTCAATTTCTCAGCAGACTTCTGGATCAGCTCATTACAACCAGGACCAGATAAGAGGATCTCCAGGAATGGCAAACGGCTAATCAAGGTCAGATGACTACCTTTCAGATTTCAAAGTAGACAGATGTATTGTCTGTTCACTAAGAAAGATTCTGCAGAAATAGCTGGAGATCAAATATAACATCTGATAGAAAATGTCTCCAAACCAATAGACAGAATCAAATATAGAATGTAGCTCGTTCGGGCCATTCGAGTAGCAAAAGCTGCATAAGTAGTATCCCCAATTAAACAATTTGGGTTGAGAAAGAAAGATAAAGCATTACACAAACCTTGCTGTCCATGAGACCAGGCAAAGTTCCTTCCTCAGAAGGCAAGGAGGATGAAGATCCCATCCTGGAAAAAGCTGACCCATGGAATGTTTGGAAAGTCTTCCTGGAAATCAATCAGTCTACAATCCTTGTACAAAAAAAGTATCAATGTCTGGAAGGGTTTAGTATTTGACATCAAAGTTGTCAGTTCAATTAACGTTCCTGGAAGGAGGTCGGGAATGTAGAAGACCACCTGCTAGAGCTGTACCCCTTGCACATACGTTTCCTTAGTCAAAAACATGCTCCTTATATTCATCCACAGCATACTGGAGGAATTACAACACGCTCAATGGAAGGATTTATAGCTATAGTTTGTAGGTCACAGTGAGTGAAAGAAAGCGACTATTGCTGATTCCCAGCAAATGTCTCAGGGTTATGCCTATTTCGATTACACTTTTGTCTCGCCATTCTGCAGCCAATGGGCTGAAGTCAGACCAGGGCATCACTTCCTAAGAATACCAGGATGTTAGGCTGATGGAGCGAGATTCAGAAATGTTTTTCATTTCGACTCGTGAAGTCACACTTCCATAATAAAATAATAAAATTAACAGTTGTATTGTATATGTATTAATTTAATCTAGTTTAAGTTGCATCTACACTTGACAAACGCGGGATACTAACATCTGTGCTCATAAACGTGCATTGTGTTGCATTTCTTTGTTTGTGAAAATAATAAATTAATCGTGTTTATTTTTCTTGTCAAAAATTAACTGCAGCTGTTTAGAATAAATGGCATGTGCTTATTTTGCTTCCCTGTCTATGTGGTGTCACTCTATTCTCTATAGGTGCATTAAAGAACATTGCCGAATAATGAGAAGAATGGTAGATATAAAATGCTGCTTTATTTGTTTGGTTCTGCTAGTTAATTCAAACTAATGGGTTGGTTATTAGCAATAAAGGGTGGCAACAGAAAAAATTATTTTTCTCGCATTAATTATTTTCTTGTGTTTGTTTATACATTAGTTAACAAAGAGGCTTTGGGCCTAGTGAAAATTTTCCGTGCTTGCAAAAATCTGCTTGGAGCCAGAATAAGTCTGTGATGACTTCAGTTCTTTTCCGTCTGAAAAGTTTGTTTCGATGAAATGACATTCTTTTTGCCAAGCAAGGCCAAGGCCAGGAACCGGCGAAAGGATTATAATTTTCATGCATCCGAGGAAGCTGAAAACTTCATTTTGTTTCCAATGTATCGAACTGGAGGAAACAGAGTTTTTCGAAAGCCGGAGACAATGGTCTCTAAGAATGATGACGGAACTGTAATTCTGAAATCTGGTGACATGTCGCTTGTCACTTTTGAGCCAATGGGACTCCATTTCAGCAGAGAAAAATATACAATTTTAGATTAGCTTAGCGTAGAGGGGTATAAAAACTCTTGCCCCGTGGAAGAGTTATGCTTCTCCTTGCAGACCTTTTGATGAGGGCGTTATGCTGTTGGACTTCTCTTGGAGCACGTAAGAGCCCTCGAAGACTTTACTTTTAATTTTTCCTTATAGCTAGTTTTAGTTAGGGACTTAGGTTTTGAAAAATGCCAACTGATAATTCTCATTTACAATAATATTTTGATTCATAATAAAATTGTCATAACTATTTGCAATGATTCAAATAAAAATGCTTTAATAAAATCTCTAATACATTTTCCAAATGAGTAACTAATAAAAATCTTACTTTGGAAATCAAGCTGGTCTTGTTATTTTCATATGTATAGGTTATTCATAGTTAGATCTTATCGCCACAGTGGCTTAATTAGCTTGTAGGTATGTATAGTATGAAGAATTCATTTACCATGGTTGTATATAAAATGTATATAATTTGTGAATAGGTTAATTAGGTCACATGATCCAGTTGGTTATAATATGTCATGTTAGATTTATGGGCCTTATGAGAGTTTATTGATTGATGGTATATATAGTGGAGTTGGGTAGCGTTGCTTATGACATATTTCCTAATGCCCGATGGATCAATTTTTCTGGTAGCAGATTTGGATGGTTACTATGGTAACCGAGATGTTACATGGTAGTTGCATAGGATCGATGATTAACATATGTTGAGTTTGTTCAATTGTGTTATGTGTAGTCGAAAGGGTTTTTCCAACGTGGAAAATCCTGGTTGTACCGGTACAGAGTAGTGTGACCAGCGTGTAAAGTCACAAGTCACACAGTGCATTTGATCTGTTTGTTGTGATATCGTCGTGTATCACAAGTGTTGTCGTCGCGCAGCACGTGTTAGGGATATAGGTGTGTAAGATAGAATGTATGATTAGTGAGGATTTTCTAAGAAATCGAAACTTAGAGTATAAGGACATTGTGTCCATTGTAAACCTCTCTGTGGAGAAAGTAATATAATTAATTCCACTTGAATGAAGGGTAGGATAACGTCGCTTATTTTACTGACGATTCATGTTATCAGTGGAGGGTTAGAGTCCCGCCAAGATTTCATGTGTGTGTGGTTAGGGATACTTTCCGTTTGAAAGTGCGTAAATGATCTTGTAATTCTGTTCGAGTCAAACTTTGAATTGCTACTTTATGTGCATTCAGAGGGAAGCGAGTTTGTTATTACGTGCGTGAAGGGTAGAGTAAAGGTTTACTTTATCGGCAAATGTATATTCTGTGAGAATAGCGTCGTCTATTCCACGCAAATAATCTCTCTTGTGTATGAAAAACTGTCATCTTATTTAGAGAAACAGACAAATGGTTTGTTCTTTTTGCTGTTGATTAATTGAATTTCATTAAGAAAGGTGTCTTTAAAATGGCGCTGTGAAAAGTTTTTGTGAAGGAGGGGTGAGCGCTGAGAGTGAGAAGCGAGAAACCGCAGCGGTTGTGTACGTCACAGGGTCTGCGCAGGGATTGGGTACGGTACGTCACAGGCTGTGCTCTGATTGGCTCACGTGAGTTGGTCGAGCTGAACGCTGATTGGCTTTGGTGAAAAGCTCTGTTTTTACTGGTCGAGCAAGGTGGTGACGTAGCTCGAACCTGATTGGCTCGTTGGTGTGTTTCGCGCACGGATTGGTTGGTGTTACGGAACAACCAGGAAAACATTTACGATCATTTCTGATTAAGCGGATTTGATTTAAAAATGACTTATTACTTTAAACATGTTGAGAAAAAGACTTCGATACTTCAAAAATTTAAGAATTTATTTTCACCAGACAAGAAAATTGAAACGCGAGGTGGTAAATTACTTCATAAGTACAAGACACCTGCAGCGTATATGGAAGGTGAATATGGTTACCATACTGTTCTGTGGTTTGATGTTTGGAAAAATTACACAAAGGACGACGGCGTATTGGCTTGGCCGGATGATGGTTCATTTAATGTTAAGGTTTTGAGAAATCTGAGAGAGAAAATGTCAGCTCTAGTTCCACGGCCTAGACCGACGCAATTTGAAGCTTTAGTTGAATGGGAGGATGAGATGTTTCAACTTCAGAGAGAAGCGAATGGGATTAAGAGACCTCCAAAAACACCGAGTTTCAGACGAGAAACGCATGAAGATAGAATGCGTATGTGGAGACAGGGAGATATGTGTGATGGTCTCTATTTAATTAGGGAAATGGTTCTGGGGTCTCCAGGTGAAAAAAGAACTGAAAAGAAAAATAATATAGTCATGGATAATGAAACAGAGGATCCAGTTTTAGAAGAAATTTATACCACAAATAATAAAAATGCTCCTTTGAGACAGCCTCGTTCTTGGTCCACTCCAACGGTTTCTGCTGGAACCACTCCTAGTGCACCCCCAGTAAATGACTCTCCAAAATTGTACCCAAATAATTGTGAATCTTTTGGAACTCCAAAAAAGTTTGAGACAAGAACTAATTCTAGTGACTATGATGAAAGCAGAAGTTTTCCAGTAGAAAGGGAAGCCCCTAGAAATGTGATGAGAACAGGCAGGATTGAGGAAGTTACAGACTCTTCAGAATACCTGCGATCAAAAGGAAAATTAATTCAGCAAATAACCAAGGGTATGGAAGCAGTGACGGTTCCAGTAACAATTGGTCCTGTTCAACCTGTTTTCGATCAAAAGGAAATTAAACAGCCAGGTTTAACGATTCCATTAAATGCAGAAATTCAAAAGGTAGCTGAAAATTTTTATTCAGATTTATCTGAAATTAATCGCGAAAAATCAAGGATGCCTGATTTGACTTTTAATCAAGGTTCTTTTAACCAGACACCAATGGGTGCAGAGTCAGATGCTGAGTCACCTGAGAAGAGAGAATCAACTTCAAAACTTGATGTTGCTAAATTAAAAGCAGATTTAGAGGAATTAATAATTGGCACAATTGGTCCTGACAGTTTAAAATTTTACAGAGATGATGAACTCCTGTTCATCAGCAAAAGCATGCATTGGAAAATAAAGAATAAATATGATCAGCTGGAAGAACTGGCAGAAGAGTTAGAAATTGATCTGAACAAACAGAAAAACTTGGGAAAACATTACAGATTAAATTTTACAGAAAAAGATATTGAAAATTTCAATACAGGAGGAAGAATTTTGCACATAAAAGAATTGATTGTTTACATCAAAAAATTAGGTGACTTGAGTAAATGGAGAGTGAAATGGACTAAAAAGAAGGAAGACGAAAGGTTGGATAGGTTGGATAACCTGTCTAAACAATTTCCAATGAGAGAAATCGCAGGCGGAGGGTATGTACATGTTCCCTGGTCAAGACAGGACATTTTGCTTTTCACTAATGATTTTCCTCGGCTGAGGGAAAAACCTGTGGAGTGGTACCGACAGGTAGACAGGTTCATTAAGGTTTCAAAAGTTCTGTGGATTGATCTGGATGGCTTTTTTGATATAGTTGTCCCATCAGATCTATGGACAGAATGCAAAATTGCTATAAGTTGGCCAAAAGCTGAACCAGAGAGAGTTAAGGAGACAGGTGCTCCAGCAACCGAGGTCATGGAATTCTATGAAAAAGTAATTTACTGGTTAAAACAAAAAATCGCCCCAAAAGAAGTGGATTGGGTTAAAATTGACAGAACAAACCAGGAATCGAAAGAATCAGTTCATTCGTTCTATGAAAGATTATTATTGTTTTTTAAACAATACAGTGGTTATGAAAAATTAGATGAAAAAGATATGAGCCATTTTATTTACAGGTTCGTATATGGTCTTAGACCAGAAATAGGAGAAATGATCAGGAATAATATTGTCGGATGGCAATCAAATTCAGTTGATGAGATTTTGAGAAAAGCAAAAAACTGCAGTGATGAGTTAGAGGCAAAACAGAAGAAGCTGAAGGAGAAGGCAATGTGGGCACAAGTAAAAGTAGCTGAACAACAAATAGCAAACCTGGAAAATAAAAATGGAAATTTTGTGCCACATGGAAATTTCGTGCAAAACCAGAATCAGGGTCAAGGAAAGTTCAAAAGCACTTTTAATAATCAAAATAAGCCAAAGTTTAATCCAGAAATTGAAAAATTAAAACAAACGATGCCTTGCTTTAACTGCGGGGAGATTGGACACTGGAGAAACGAGTGTAAAAACCCACCGAGAAAGTTTAAAAATGCATCATTTAACCCACAGATGCAGAATGATGTTGATCTGCAGCAACAGTTGCAGCTGCAGCGTCAAATGAATGCACTGAGTCTTCAGCGACACCTACAACAGCAGTTGACCCAGCAGCAGAGTCAGATTCCGTTGCCCCCTTTTCCAAATTGCGGGGGAAGTCAAAAATTCAACCCAGAAATTGGTTTCAGCGGATGTGATCAGGTAATAAGAAATCAAAGACCAAATTTGCAAAATGCATCAGGACAATTTTTGTTAACAGGAAACAAAGGAAGTGATTCTGAAGATTGCTTCTGACGGTGCCCGAGAGAGGGGGAAGAGTGTGTAATTGGAGCCACTCTTGAGGTTGACCAGTCTGGTCCATTTGTAAATGGAAAGGTAAATGATGTAGAGATCACTTTCCTGGTGGACACTGGTGCGACTCGTTCTACTGTTAGATCAGTGGAAATTGAAAACCTACCTCTCTCTGGGGATACCATCCAAGTAGTCGGAGTTAGTAATCAACAGATGAAGACTGATCTTACTGATCCTGTGAATGTGGAAATAGGCAATTTTAAAGACAAACACAGATTTGTAGTTTGTAATAGCAGTCCAGTGAATTTACTAGGTAGAGATATATTGTGCAAAATGAATTGCAGGATATATTGTTCACCTGGTGGAATTGAGTTACAAACAATGGAGGAAGATGGGTTGTACAGACTAACTATGCTAATCATTGAGGCAGAAAAAGAAAAATTGTTTCCTACCTTTGATAAAGAAAATTTACCAGAGGAATTGAAAGAGACAGTTAAATCTGAGATTTGGGATTTGACTGGACATGAGATGGGTCTAATGAAACATGTCGATCCAGTCAAAATCACAGTGAAGCAGGGAGTAGACTTCCCAAACATTCCTCAATATAAAATGAAGGCAGAAACAATTGAGGGTGTTATTCCTGTAATTGAGAAATTCATCAAACAAGGTCTTTTGAAAGAAATTGAGAGCAGTCCTTGTAACTCACCGATTATGGGGATCAAAAAGCCAAATGGAACGTACAGAATAGTTCAGGATTTGAGGAAAATTAATCAGATTGTCGTTCCTTGTTGCCCAGTTGTTCCAAACCCTGCTGTCATTCTTTACCAGATTCCGCATGATGCAGAATGGTATACTGTCATTGATCTTTGCAATGCGTTCTTTACTGTCCCATTGCATCCAGAAAGCCAGGAAATCTTTGCTTTTCGGTTCCAGAGTAGGACCCTCGCATGGTGCAGAATTCCTCAGGGGTATACAGAAAGTCCTTCTATCTTTAATGAACTGTTAAAAAGATATTTGGAAGATTTTAATTTGCCAGGAAGATCTACATTAGTGCAGTATATTGACGATCTGTTGATCGCGGCAAAGACAAGAGATAATTGTGTGACAGACACGATTACAATTTTGAATCATTTGGCAAATGAAGGACACAAAGTGTCTCCTGCAAAGCTGCAGTTTTGTAAACAAGAAGTAAAATATCTTGGTCATAGAATTGCAAAAGGATTGAGACAGGTAACAATCGAGAGAATAAAAATGATTCAGGGAATGCAACCTCCAAAAACACAAAGACAGGTGAGAATGTTCCTGGGAATGGTTGGTTACTGTCGACAATGGATTAGTGGATTTTCAGTAATTGCAAAGCCACTACAGAGGTTAACAAAATCAGATGTGAAAGATCCAATTGTTCTTACCGATATTGAGTTGGAAGCTTTTGAAAAATTAAAAAGAAGCTTATGTGAAGCTCCAGCCCTGGGCATGCCAGATTATGAAAAGGGTTTTGAACTATACTGTAGTGAAAGAGAAGGATGTGCTTTGTCTGTGTTAATTCAGAGACATGGTAACATGAGAAAGCCTATTGCTTACTTCTCAGCAGTCCTTGATCCGGTTGCCAAGGCATTACCAGGTTGTTTAAAAGCAGTTGCAGCAACAAGTGTCAGTCTGGAGCAAAGTGAAGGAATAATAATGGGATTTCCTGTGAAAGTTTATGTTCCTCACTCAGTTGAAATTCTTCTTACAAGAAGTAAAACGCAGCACATGACAAGCAGTAGACTGACCAAATATGAGAAAATCATTTTGGGATCTGATAATGTGTCAATTGCAAGGTGTGTGAATTTAAATCCTTCCACACTGTTACCTGACACTGAGAATATTGATGAAAATGATTTGGAGCATGAATGCATAGATGTCATGGAATACTGTACCAAGCCAAGGCAGGACATTAAAGATGTACCATTGCCTGAATCAGATCTTGTCCTCTTTGTGGATGGCTCCTGTCTAAGATCAGAGGGAGGTGTTTTAAAAGCAGCATACTCGGTCTGCACAGTTGCAGATGTTGAAGAAGCATCATGTCTGGAAGGAATTCGTTCAGCACAGGTGGCTGAATTAATTGCTTTGATTCGTGCTTGCGAAATAGCGAAAGATTTGAGAGTTACAATAATAACAGATAGTCAGTATGGGTTCGGAGTTGTACATGATTATGGACAACTTTGGTCCCAGAGAGGCTACATGACATCAGCAGGTTCGCCAATCAAAAATGCAGTATTCATAAAGAGATTGATTGATGGCATTCAATTGCCGAAGGAAATTGCTGTAGTAAAATGTGCAGCCCATCAAAAAGGTGAAGATTTTATCACCAAAGGCAATAATTATGCAGATGAAATGGCTAAATTCTGTGCAAAGAGAGAATTTGGACTTAATAGGGAAAAAAACAAAGATTTTGGTTCAATTTCAGTAATGCTAACATCTGTTGTTGAGACATGGGAAGAAATTAGGGACTTACAAGATGAAGCTGATGATGAAGAGAAAAACTCATGGTTGAGAGCAGAATGTAGGCCACGAGATGAGGATGGTGTTTGGACCTACAAAGACGGCAGAGTAGTCCTACCAAATTGCATGATTGCTGACATGGCCAGAATGTATCATGGTCCTGGTCATATTGGAAGAGACTCTATGATCAGGCTTTTCAAAGAGACATGGTTTAACACCAAGTTTAGGACAATTGCAGAGTCTCTTTGTCAGAGGTGTTTGACTTGCCAACAAATGAACCCAAACAGGAAATCAGTTGTGGGAACGGGAGTCATTGGTCGGGAGGGTGGTCCCTTTACCAGATTACAAATGGATTTCATTGAGATGCCAATACACAACTGTTTGAAATATGTTTTGGTGATTGTGTGCTTGTTTTCAAGATGGGTGGAAGCATTTCCAACACGTCATTGTGATTCGATTACAGTGGCAAAGTTGCTTCTTAGAGAAATAATACCAAGGTAGGTTTCCCAGTCACTCTTGAGAGTGATGGAGGGGGACATTTTGATAACAAACTGATGAAATTGATCTGTGAAGCATTACACATTGAGCAGAAAATACATTGTGCATACAGACCAGAGGCATCTGGAGTAGTAGAGCAGATTAATGGAACAATAAAAAATAGAATTGGAAAAATGTGTCTTGATACAGGTGTAAAGTGGACAGATGCTCTTCCACTTGTTCTGATGACTTTGAGAAGTACTCCAGATAAAAAGACAGGTCTAAGTCCTCACGAAATACTTATGGGGAGAGTGATGAGGCAAGCTTATGTACCCATAGGGAAACTGTTAAGCATTAATGACAGTGCTATTTTGGAGTATTGCAAACGTCTATCTGACGTAGTGACTTCTGTGTCTAATCAGGTGGGAACTGAAGCACAATCAAAAGAAAAAGTGCAGACACATGATCTGAGACCTGGAGATTGGGTCAGAACAAAAGTTCACCGAAGAAGGAACTGTTTGATCCCGAGGTGGCAGAAACCGAGACAGGTGATCCTTGTTACAACAAATGCAGTAAAGTGTAGAGGATTGAAGAGGTGGATACATCCAAGTCACACTATTCCAATACCTACACCTGAAAACTCTGATGAAGAGAGTGATACGACAGATGATTCAGACTCTGAAGAAGAAGTAGAAAGAAATCCAGATATTGAAGATCGACAGAGTGGTCGACATCTGGAGAAACCATCTGTGAATGGAGATTTGAGTGGAAAAGAATTGAAGATTATCGAAATAGATTCTGGAGATGAAAATAATCTATTAGATAATGAATCAGCAGAAGTGACAGAAAAAGATGCAGGTGAAGGGAGAGAACCTGATAAAGAATCAAGAAAAGAAAAAGAGACACCAGAAGAGTCTGAACAAGTTCAGAAGAAAGACCAGAAAAGTATCGAAAGGCAAATAACGAGCTCTGAAAGCAGGAACAAGATTTCCGGATCTGGGAAGTTAAAGGTGATTGAAGAATTGAACGAAGACGAATTACCAAGTACCAGTGATGGGAGAAGGAGTGCTGTTCCTAACAGAGTAAGGTTGCCGATTAGAGAAGATTCTGGGACAACGATTGAAATTTCTGACAGTGACTCTGGAGAAAGTGATGCAGAATGTCAAAAGGGAGGAGTGAAGAAAAGATCATGGAAAACAGAATCTAATGAGTCTGAACCAAAAAGAAAAATCCTGAGGAAAGGAGAAACCTGGCCATCTGAAAACGGAGGGTTGAGAGTCAGGTTAGTGAAAAGATCAAAGGAGCAGGTGAAGGAGATAAGTAGTCAAGGGGATCCTGAAAAGAAAGCTGAAAAAGGAAAGAAAATAGAAGTAATTTCTAGAAAGACAAAGAGAGTTTTGAAACCGAATCAGAAATATAAGTCTCCTGAATGGGCTTATATAATAATACCACCTGTGATTGAAATAAATAGCAGTAGTCAGGAAGAAGAAGTGGAGGAAATTAGTGACAATGATTGAAGTACTAACCTGTTAGAATTTAGGATTAAGTTTAGGTTTCTGTTTTTGGCATAAGGCTGAAGAAATTGTGTTAGATGACACAAGGTCGAAGAAATTGTATTTAGTTGGTAATAACTTGTGACGCAAGGTCGAAGAAAAATTGTTAGAGGGTTTAAAAAAAAAACAAAAAAAATGTAAAAGGGGGGTGTGAGGTTTTGAAAATTTTTGAAAATTTTTGTTTTCTCTTTTGTAGATAAGTTCAATTTTTAAGAAATGTTGTAAGATGACTCTGGTGTGTGTGCTCATATTAATTCTGCTCTTGTTAGTTTTAGCTGTCATCTTTCCTTTCGGGATCGATAAGGAGAGGTACAAGGTCAATATGACAAGCAAAGCTTCAGTTAGTCAAAACAAACATAGTGCAACACACAAAGCTAACAAGGTTATCGATCACAGACCAGATATTCATCAGGACAGGTCTGTTGGTGATTTTTCTAGCAATACTTTTTCAAGGCTTTTGGGAGAGTACGTTAAGGTCATGGGTGTCAAGGATTGTTATATTTGTGTGAAGTTGCCTGCTTCTGTTTCTGAGGGAGTGACATACAATATTCTTCCTCTTACTTATGGCATAACATGCAGTGTGATAGCTAGCTTATTTTACCAGACTGGTCGGTTGGAGTATTATTATTCCAACTATGATGAGATCTTTGCTAACCTGAAAATAGAGAATGCTTTAAATAAACATAAACAAGCTAAACAGATGAGGGATTTCTTTTTAGTAACTAATGAGCTGACTTACGAGTATGCTTATAGAAACAATTTAACTTGCAAATTGAGAGCTGAGGAAAAGACTTTCCTGAACCTTGTTGAGGAGAGAAGGGCAATTTATAAGAGAAATGACATGGTCAAACAGACCAAATCGAAGTTTTGGCAGAAGGAGGATGCTAAGCTTAATGGCAAATCTTTTGATAATGTTGCAATTCACATAGACAAACCAATTAGTGGCAAGCTTTGCATTAGGAGAGACAATACACTGTTTGATAATTATTTTGTAGGAGCTAGCAACTGCGAGGACACTTACCAAATCATGGGGGGTTGGGGATTCAAAGGTGGCAGAGATCCAATTTTTCCTGGGATTTATTTTGTCTGTGGAGATAAGGCTTATTATAATCTTCCGGACCATTGATATGGGACATGTTTTGTTGGTCTTGTGTTCCCCAAGATTTTTCATGTTGACAGAAATGCAGAAGGTTCTTTTGAAATCAGTGGCCATGCAAACAGATACAGAAGAGAAAGTTTCTCAGAAATTTTGGGAGACATCTTTGAAGCAGTAATACCCTTAATAGGTGTAACCCTGAATGCAGGAAGAATCAGAAAATTGTCCACAATTGTTGACAGATTGTCCACTGACACAGCAGGTGGTTTTCAGTTAGTGGATGTGGAGGTCATTGCTGTCAGATCAATGGCGATGCAAAATCGTCTTGCTTTAGACATACTCCTGGCAAAAGAGGGAGGAGTCTGTGGCATTTTACATGTACAGCATTGCTGTACCTACATTCAAGATGAGAGTAAGAATATTGAAATGTACATTAGAAACATCACAGAGTTGCATTCAGAAATAGTCCCCTTAGAAGAAGATGATTTTTCAGAACGACTTTCAAAAAGATTCCAAGCAATCAAAACCTGGTTTCAAGAGATTGGTGGATCAGTTCTTGGCAAGATTCTAACACCTTTGTTTGTAATAATTTTTGTGATAGTTTTGACAAAGATCAGTTGTATGTTACACAAGAGAAAGAAACACATGAGGGAAAAGAGAAGGATCTACAAAATGAAAAAGGAGCAGGAGAAAGAAATAGAGCTTGAGGAGTTGCGCAGAGCTCAATATGAGAGTTGTAAAGAATTTGCTGAAACCAGTCTTTAGAAAATACTAACAGAATGAAATCGAACCATTTTCTTTTGAGATAAAAATGTTACCAAATTTTTGGGTGTGGTGTGGTGATTGGTTAATCACCAGATGAGGGAGTTGATGGAGCGAGATTCAGAAATGTTTTTCATTTCGACTCGTGAAGTCACACTTCCATAATAAAATAATAAAATTAACAGTTGTATTGTATATGTATTAATTTAATCTAGTTTAAGTTGCATCTACACTTGACAAACGCGGGATACTAACATCTGTGCTCATAAACGTGCATTGTGTTGCATTTCTTTGTTTGTGAAAATAATAAATTAATCGTGTTTATTTTTCATGTCAAAAATTAACTGCAGCTGTTTAGAATAAATGGCATGTGCTTATTTTGCTTCCCTGTCTATGTGGTGTCACTCTATTCTCTATAGGTGCATTAAAGAACATTGCTGAATAATGAGAAGAATGGTAGATATAAAATGCTGCTTTATTTGTTTGCTTCTGCTAGTTAATTCAAACTAATGGGTTGGTTATTAGCAATAAAGGGTGGCAACAGAACAAATTATTTTTCTCGCATTAATTATTTTCTTGTGTTTGTTTATACATTAGTTAACAAAGAGGCTTTGGGCCTAGTGAAAATTTTCCGTGCTTGCAAAAATCTGCTTGGAGCCAGAATAAATCTGTGATGACTTCAGTTCTTTTCCGTCTGAAAAGTTTGTTTCGATGAAATTACATTCTTTTTGCCAAGCAAGGCCAAGGCCAGGAACCGGCGAAAGGATTATAATTTTCATGCATCCGAGGAAGCTGAAAACTACATTTTGTTTCCAATGTATCGAACTGGAGGAAACTGAGTTTTTCGAAAGCCGGAGACAATGGTCTCTAAGAATGATGACGGAACTGTAATTCTGAAATCTGGTGACATGTCGCTTGTCACTTTTGAGCCAATGGGACTCCATTTCAGCAGAGAAAAATATACAATTTTAGATTAGCTTAGCGTAGAAAGGTATACAAACTCTTGCCCCGTGGCAGAGTTATGCTTCTCCTTGCAGACCTTTTGATGAGGGCGTTATGCTGTTGGACTTCTCTTGGAGCACGTAAGAGCCCTCAAAGACTTTACTTTTAATTTTTCCTTATAGCTAGTTTTAGTTAGGGACTTAGGTTTTGAAAAATGCCAACTGATAATTCTCATTTACAATAATAATATTGATTCATAATAAAATTGTCATAACTATTTGCAATGATTCAAATAAAAATGCTTTAATAAAATCTCTAATACATTTTCCAAATGAGTAGCTAATAAAAATCTTACTTTGGAAATCAAGCTGGTCTTGTTATTTTCATATGTATAGGTTATTCATAGTTAGATCTTATCGCCACAGTGGCTTAATTAGCTTGTAGGTATGTATAGTATGAAGAATTCCATTACCATGGTTGTATATAAATGTATATAATTTGTGAATAGGTTAATTAGGTCACATGATCCAGTTGGTTATAATATGTCATGTTAGATTAATGGGCCTTATGAGAGTTTATTGATTGATGGTATATATAGTGGAGTTGGGTAGCGTTGCTTATGACATATTTCCTAATGCCCGCTGGATCAAGGCAACCTGATCTCGCCTCATGTGAGAAGAAAATACAACTCCATAGTGCAACATTAGGCAAAACCATTTCTCCCTACCAAGCGGTTGCTAAGGTATAAAGTGGTAATAAAAAGAGATTTCATTTGGGCCCAAAGGAAATGAGCTGCAGCTATTATCCTATACATTGTCTACTACAGCATGGCAGAGGGATGATGTGGCCCTCTGATGTACAGTGCCTGTCTCCCTAAAACAGAGGCACGTAAGCCCCTATTTTAGGCACTCCCCAGGTTAGTGCAAAGCAGCAGAAGCCCACAAAGAGCTGATCCATCCCCATCCCAAGTTCCACCTGCTTCAAAAGGCAATTGGAGTAAACAAAGCTTCCTAGGAGACCACTCATGCCTTGCTACAGCAGAGACGAGCAGAGAAAAAAACACTGTGCTACCCATCAGCAATTCTTACAGGTGGCACAACGAAATAATAAAACCAAGAATAAGCAAACATTCTGCCTTAGCAAGAAAGGCAACCAACTCCTTAAGATACAGTCATACGGTGATGTTTTGTGGAAGAGATTTGAAACTTAGGGAAGGACACTAAGCCATGTACAGAATTGAAAGGGAAGGCAGGCTTACTTAAGGAAAAAAGTAAATAGCTTTCCTCCCAGCTTTTGCTAGAAGGGAAATCAGTCTCCTGAAAGCTCACCATCAGGCCCCTGCAGCCCCTGCGGTGCAGGAGTCCCCCTAACCCTTTAGGAGCCAACAAAGCGTCAGGGGACCCCCATTCAGCCTATAGGCAATGAATGTTTGTGAGAAATGGGAGATTAAGGGATACCTCTATACATTTTTCAGGGGGCCCTGCTATTTTGCGCTACACCACTGCGCTCACATCTCATTCTCAAGCTAAGACCGGAAGTGGAAAACAGACAAGGTGGCAACATTGTTTGAAACTTTTCAATGCTTCCGTGATTTACAAAGCTAGATGAACAGTTGACAGCATTACAATATTGCTGAAACAACCGCGTTTGATGACATCACACTTCCAAAAATTGGTTTAAACAGTACTGAAAGGCTGCATTTCGATTTTTTTTCTTTTCAAAGTCTTCATTTGAAGCAAGAGGCCTCGATTGATAATCTTTTATTGGATGTTCCTTTATTTTATATTAAACTATATATTTCACCCAGACACCATGCTCATCAGGATTTTCCCTGCCTTGCACAGGAAAAGTAGGAATTGACATCATTGTTAATTTTAACAGATGCTTATTGTGCGCCACCTCTGCCAGCCAAGCTGCGTTTATTTGTTCAGTGATAGCGCCAAAGATTGTGTCCACTGTCTGTCCCCTTCAATAATGAAGACCAGAGGCGCAATGAAAGGCGCCTTTCTAGCCATTCATTTAGATGTTAAAAGGAAGTTCGGGAAATATCAGATTAACAAAAACGAGTGCACACTGGATATGATGATTGATTGACTAAAGCAGGAGAAACGTTTCCGACTGATTCCAAAGGTGGGCTCGCATTTCATCTTCAGAAATGAGTCATGGGTAACACATGCTGTGGCTCAATGAACGTGTAGAAAAAAATCACATCACCGTATATTGCCTGAGCCTGACCCCTGGGATTACACGCTCTTGAATAGGACATTGTATTCTCAAGCGCTCTCTTTTTCAGGAGCAATATGGGAACACTTGGTGACCTGTTTGTTTTATAGTTGTTGGAGGCTGTAATAAATTAAACTTACATTCTCGTTCTGCGTGTTTATGTAATACCAAGGAAAAATATTATCGATGTACAGTTAACATATGTGCTGCTCTTCTGTTTTTACTATGAAAGAGGAAGTGTAGCAATTACAAGACAAAAAACATCTTAAAAGATTTGTTAATGCTTTGGCTTGCCGTGTCCTAAAATAGCCTTCTGTTAATAAGTGTTTCTGCAAGAGCAGCCAAGCCTCATTTCTCCCCTGGCTCCACCCTGTCTTTTTCTACAGCAAGTGGAGAGCATTTAATGCTCCCCCTGACAGAACTAATCTTCCCCTTCCCTCCCCTATTCTCCTTCCTTCCCTCGCTCCCTCAACCCCACCCCACACAGAAGAAGACCTTCCTGCTCCCATTTGTCGTGGTTGTGAGATCACTGCGTCAGAAAAAGTCACCCATCACCCTGCGTTCCCCTCAGTCTCCCGATAAAAAAATGATACCTCACTTGTGCGGGTGCCCACAGCAGAGTCAGTCTAAAAACCTATGAAAAAAAACTGCCCTGTTGGACTTACTTTGGTTCCGTTTTTCATTTTATACGTTTTTTGGTTCTCTGCTTTGGGCACCCACAAAAGTGAGGTATCATTTTTATCAGGAGACCAAGGGGAACGCTGGGTGGTGGAAAATTTGTGCCGATGCAGTGATCCCACAACGTTTCCACACAGAATGTGAGGAAAGAGTGGCTTTTTGGCAAAATTTAAGGTTTGCAGGGGATTCTGGCTAATAAAACGCTAAAGGATCCACGCAGGCCATACTGCCAGCCAAGCGACAGTCCTAGCACACCGCCAGCCAAGCGACAGTTCACACACACCACTTGACATGTGCCATCCATGCAGACCACTAGCCAAGCGACAGTCCACGCACACTGTAAACCAAGTGCTAGTCCGCACATACTGCCAGATAAGCACAACTCCACACGCACAGTCAGAATAATGAAGGGTCACATATAGCCAGCAAAACGCCAGCACATACAGACCATCAGCCAAACTCCAGTTAACACACACACACAGAAACTTTCAGTAGTGTCTAGTGTTTTTCTGCCCCCCTTGGGGACAGATGTGCCTAAAAATATCGCTGATCTCCCCAAAAGGGGAGGAGAAGCAGCCAAAATGTGTTCACAAAAAAGGGGAGCAACCCTTGCCTAAGGGGCTGCTCCATGACATGCCCATAAACATATCTCTGGGGCCTAGTCGGCTTTCTGTACACCCTGGGGGTAGATCAAGGATTTTTGTCCCTATTTGCCTCATGGGGGTGGGAGGGGAGAAAGAATGTGGCTATTTTGAGCGGTGGCTGGGGCATTGGCATTTCCCATTATGGGCAGCCCCAAGCCCTCTTTTATTAATAAAATATCCCTGCTGTCTAGTGGGATTTCTGACCCCCCAGTGGAAGATCGGGTGTAATAACCCCCATCTTTCCCCGGGGAGGGGGCAGACAGACTGTCCCTTTTTTGTTTGGGGGTGGGGTCATTGGCATGCCCATTTTGGGCTTTCCCTACATATTCAAAACAAAAAGTCCTGGTGCCTAGTGGGATTTCTGCCCCCCCCTGGGGACAGATCGGGGGTAATATCCCCCATCTGCCTCCCGGGGGTACAAAAAGACTGTCCCTTTTGTGTTGGGGCCATTGGCATGCCCATTGTGGCCAGCCCCCATCCCTGTTTTATAAAAGAACACCCCAGGAGGTGGCAGAAAGACTTTGGCCATTTTTTAGAGGAGGGGCATTATAATGTCAGCCCCCACCCCTAAGTATTTAAAACAAATATCCCTGGTGTCTAGTGTGCCCTCTTCCAACCTGAGGGGAAGATAGGGGACTACTGCCCCATCTGACTCCCGGGGGGGCTGAAAGTCTGAATATGGCCACAATTATATGGGGGGATCAGAGGCCCTTGCCCAAGGTGTCTAGTGGTGGATACCTGCTTGGAGATCACCGTCCTGAGGGGATCCCCAAGCAGGGATCTACTAGGGAAAGTTACCAGGGAAGATTCTCCTCTTTCCAAACATACCTCTCTCGTTTGCCTACATGCTCGGGGGGCTGAGATAGCCCTGCAAGCTTGTAGGCAGAGAAAGTGGAATGAGCCGATCTGCTCATTTTACTTTCACTTTCAGTGTAATTACTTTGGCGCCCCATGCGTGCCGATCCCCATTACACTGAAAAAAACATGCCTTGGGCAGGTGGGGTAGATCTTGGACGTAACTGTTACGTCCAAGGAACAGGAGCAGCACAGCCTTGGATGTAACAGTTATGTCCACCGCATAAGAGGGGTTAACACATTGACGATTTAACGTCTAAGTGCGCCACCTTTTCAGCAGACAATTCAGCACCCCGGCATGATCTACAGTGTGCAAATTAAAACCAACAAATTGTACAGTGAACTTTCTTTTTGACACACTATTTCTTGAACTAAGGGCATTTTTGATTGCCAGAGGGTCACAACACCTCTCCTGGATGCAGGCTCAAGATCTACAATGCTCCATAAGATATGCGTTGTTGCACTTCTTTGTACCCTTTATTTGCTATGGGTGTTTCCACTTCCATTCATCATCAATGCACCACTTAGTCTGATGGAGTCTACCTCAAAGCTATCACTGCCCTCGGATATGGACCTCTCCCACATCACTAACAATTACCCTGAACCTAATACAAGTTTTCCACATGCAATACACGGCACCCTCTTACACAACATGCGTTATCAGCACATGGCCACAGTGGGCTCCAAGACAACAGCCAGGTCGCATTACGTCTGTTCACAATAGGCACAGACAGAGTTTACTTGTCCCAAGAGGTAGACCATGAATGAGCAAAATGCCATCTTCACCTATATGTAAGTAGGATTGGGGCCAAGATACAACCTGACAGAGTAGAACCCAATAGAGTGAATCTGACCTGATACAAGACCAATCCCACAGCATTGCATCTTTTCACTGAGCCTAGCGACATTCAAACAGAGCTAGATAGGATGCTCAGGAGGGGCACGATAGGGGAGGATACTGTTTGGTCCTGAGACTTTCCAGGAAATAGATTCTTGGAGGTGGCAAACCACCACACCAATGCACGAACATGTCTGCTCTTTCTGCGGTTTGTGGTCACAGATTGGCCCTTAGCATTTCTGGGGCTTCCTTCTTTAATAACCGATGGACTCCAGATATGGAGTTCCAATGTAGCGCCATCCACCTCAATGATGCCAGAGGATACAAGTCTCACTGGGGAAGATCGAATAACAGCATAGATAATCATGTCACAAAACTGGGGCACTGAAGTGAATAGATATACTTGGTTAGAATGGCGCAACTGTTGATTGTAAGGAAACATACATAGTATTCCAATGGAGCCATTCCCCTGGGTACAAATGAGAACTGTGGTTCAGTGATGCACTTTCTGGACATGCAATAGGGCACCCCCACACACATGGATTACTACTGGCAGTGTAGCTAGTTCACTTACACTCAGCTGATCCCTGGATGGCATGGTCTCTGCTCACTCGTTACCATACACACCCGACCCTGGTCATTCCCGAAGACGATCTGTTAGAGTTGCATCAACCCCCCTAGGGAATAAGATAACTTTGTTGCATCAGGCTAGAGAGAAAAGAACTGCTGATTATTTTGTTTGGGCTCAGTATAAGAACATTCTGGATGAATTCAGACTGTTTACTGACAGTCAAATCAACGCGGGGTCCATACCCTTCTTCACAGACAGAGTAAAGTAATGCCCCCTATTAATGATAACCAGGTAGGAGCTTCTCAAGAAGATGAAGAGCACTAAGCTTGGCCTCAATGCATCAAGGAAGAACTGAGAGCCATCCGCCTCCTGGTGATGCAACATCAATATGTGTTGTACTTATCAATCGATCAATTAGAGGTTTATAAAGTGCAACTACTCACCCGTGAGGGTCACAAGGCACTGTGGGGGGGGGGGAGTCGTGCAGCACCCAGATGATTGCGGTGATTAATTGAAGATCAGGTCTTGAGGTCCTTCAAGAACTTGGAAAGTGATGGTGTCTGCCGGAGGTGGAGAGGGAGGGTGTTCCATTCTCTGGCCGCGAGGTGGGAGAAGAAATAGCCTCCTGTTGTGGCTTTCCTGATGTGTGGCACTGTCGCAAGGGGCAGTTGGGCTGAGCGGAGGGATCTTTGGGGTGCGTGGAACGTAAGGCGGTGGTTCATGTAGGTGGGTCCGGTGTTGTGGAGTGCTTTGTGGGCGTGGATGAGAAGCTTGAAGGTGATTCTGTTTTCGACGGGGAGCCAGTGTAGTGTCTGAAGGTGTTGGGTGATGTGGCAGTGGTGAGGTAGGTTGAGGACTAGTCTGGCTGCGGTATTCTGGACGTTCTCGAGTTTGTGGGTGAGGTTCTTGTTGATCCCAGCATAGAGTGCATTGCCACAGTCCAGTCTGCTGATGATGAAGGCGTGGGTAACGGTTTTCCTGTATATGAGGGAAATCCAGTTGAAAGTGTTTCATAGGAGGTGGAGGGTGCAGAAGCAGGAGGAGGTGACCGCATTGATTTGGCTTTCTTTTTTGAGTTCATAGTCCAAGATGATTCCGAGGTTGTGTGCGTGGTCAGTCGGGGAGGGTGGGCTCTCAGTGGTGGGGGCCACCACGTGTTGTTCCAGGAGTCAGGGTGTGAACCCATGATGAGAACTTCGGTTTTGGCGACTACTTCCATTCCTTCTTGAAATTTGTATTTGGTGATTTTGGTTTTCATTGGATAGTGAGAGGATGAGTTGGGTGTTGTCTGTGTACGATATGATGTTGAGTCTGTGGGATATGGCAATGGGTGCAAGCAGGGCCATGTAGATGTCACACAGGATGGTGCTGATGGAGGATCCTTGGGGGACTTCACAGGAGGTTGGTGTGGGATCCGAGAGGAAGGGTGGGAGTCTGACCCAGTGCGTTCTGCTGGAGCGGAATGAGCGGATCCAGTCAAGGGCCTTGTTCCGGATTCCTGCATCGTGGAGTCTGCAGGCTAGGGTACGGTGGGAGATTGTGTTGAAGGCTGCGGAGAGGTATAGGAGGATGAGGGCTATGGTCTCTCCTCTGTTGAGGTGGGAGCGGATGTTCTCTGTTGTGGCGATTACGGCGTTTTGGTGCTGTGGTTCTTCCTGATACCATTGGAGATGATGGACGGAGTGTTTGAGAAAATCAAACACTCAGCCCCATTCAACTGATCTGGGTTTAATCCATCACCATTCTTTAGCTCACTCCACCACCCCAGTTCAGACATGGCCATATGCAAATCAGTCTGACCCTGTGCCTCATGGGAACAGTCCAGCCCGAACTGTCAATCCATGTCTTCCCTGGACCGGAAAAAAGCCTCATCCCCTTTGGTATCGCGTGGTTCTTCCTGAAGCATGATTGGAAGGAGTTGAGGATGGTGTTTTCTTCTATGAAGGAGGCGAGCAGGCTGTTAATGGCTTTTTCAATGACTTTCACCGGGTATGGGAGTAAGGAGATCGGTCTGAAACTTTTGAGGTCAGTGGGGTCCGCCAAGGGATTTTTTCAGGAGAGGGTTGATCTTGGCGTGTTTTCAGTCATCTGGAAAGGGGGTGGTCTCGAAGGAGTGGTTGATGATTCTTTGCAGCTTGGGGAAAGGATGTCTGTGGCTCTGTGGTAGATGTGGTAGCAGCAGGGATCTGTGGGGGCCCCGGAGTGGGTTGACTTCATAGTCTTCAGGGTGTCTTCGATGGTAAGGGGTGGTCCAGCTGTCGAGTGTCGGCTGTGTGGTGTGGGGTACAGTGGGTATCAGTTCTGTCTGTGGGCTGTCAACGAAGTCGTCATAGATGTTCTTCATTTTGTGGTAAAAGAAGGTGGTGAGTCTGTCGCAGAGGTCTTGGGAGGGTGGGATGTCTTTTGATTCTCTGTTGGGTTGGGCAAACTCTTTGATGATGCCAAAAATGTCCATGCTGTTGTGTGCGTGGGCGATAGTTCTGTCCTATCGTCAGCATAGAGTGATACCAATCTATGTCTAGTGAAGTATCTCAGTGCACACTTCCTATGATGTTCCCTAAGTGTGGCTGCCAGGGGCTCAACCACTAACAGGAGTGAGGACATCCAGCATCTACAATGGCAGGCCACAATAGTGTCAGGGCCCTCAGTTCTGACACAGCCCCGGACCATGTAGGTATAGTATCATGGGGGAGAGATGGGGGGTCGACGAGGGGGACATTTTTTGTTTTTTAAAAAATCTTTTCATATGATTTTCAGGAAAAAAACATAAACAGGTTTACATCAGTGCACAGTTTAATGAATACAGTATTCAAGACTATTACTTTTCCGCATCATTCAAGTATTATTATGCACATCTATGATGTTGTCATTCATTCCCACACATATGATTAGGACACAGCAGGTTTGGATCAGCACATCAGATTGACATCTCAGGTATACCTATCAGTTTGTATTATGCAATAAGAGGGATTTCTAGATCTGCGCCTATGTATCAGGTCCTTCTAGATTTTTTGTGGGAAAATCCTCCCCCCACCGTACCGCTGCTTGCCAGTGGGAGGCCATCCCTCAGCTCCACTGTCTCTGGCCCCTAAACGTCTCATCCACTCAGCAGCTCTCAGTCAGTGGTCAGGTCTCAAGCCTCGGCATTGGTGCGTCACGACTCTGCACCGTGTTTTCCTCTCCTCACCACTGTCAGCCGCTCCACCTTTGCACACGCCTCCGACTCTGCACCAGTTTTCTTTGCCTCCGGCCTCACATTCAGCCTCTTTGATATGTGATCATCTGGCCTCTCCTGTTCTTAGCTTCAGCGTATGGCATGCTCCACACTCAGTGTGACCTATCAGTGAAATTAGTGCCAGCTACAAATGCTGTGGGTGCAGGATAATGATGGTTATTTCCCCCGGACTGCAGGAGCCTCACTAAAGTGCAGCCATCTTGCGAGCCCCTGCCCTCTAGCACTGCATCGAGGTGGAAGTTGATGTCTCTCAGCAAGGTGTAGTCAGAGGAGGGGATGGCTTGCGGGGTGAGGATGTCAGTGATGGAGTTGGAGAAAGGTGTTTGGGGTCCTGGGGTTCTGTAGATGAGGGTGACTCAGAGGGGGGTGGTCAGGTTGTTCTGTACCTTGAAGTAGAGGTGTTCCATCGGTGTGTCCTGCTTCATGTTTATCCCAGGTAATGTGCTGGATAGCAGGACTCTGACTCTTGCATTCCAAGCACTGCACTGCATACAAAGAGACGTCTGCGGAGAGAGGTGCACCTTAGCAGGCATGGTATCTGATTGGTTTGGATGGCTCCCCCATTGGCTGCATGTCACTGTTAACCATTCTTATTGTTCTTGTGTGGTTTCCTACAATTGGAGGGTTTCTGCTGAAAAAATGCAGACCTCAAATTAGGTAGAATGCAACTAAATAGGAAAGTAGTAGTAGTCAAGACTGAACAACACTATGTCCCCAATAATGTGACGATCATTAATTATAAGTTGGATAATGTAGTTTATTTATTTATTTATTTATTTAAACACTTATTAAGCGCAACGAAGGCCCGTGGGCATCTCGGCGCTAAGTATTTGCTGAAATCTGCCTTAGAGAAGGATGTAATTATTGATCAAATAGCCACGTTTTAAGATGCTTTCGGAAAGACCACAGAGAGGGGCTGCTCTTTATAGATAGTGGCAAAGTATTCCAGAGCTTGGGTGCTGAAACGAGAAATCTTCTGTCGCCCCATGAAACCAGTTTGGTACGGTGTATTTCCAACTGGAGGAGGTCAGAAGACCGCAGGGATCTAGTGGGCCGATAGGGAACAAGTTGTTGCGTAAGAAAGGCTGGTCCCTGGTTATGCAACGCCTTATAGACAATGCACAAAGCTTTGAATTTAGATCTGTTCCTGATGGAAAGCCAGTGAAGTTCTCTGATGGTTCCTGAGACTGATTGAAACTTGGGGATATCACCCAGCAGTCTGGCAGCCGCATTTTGAATGGTTTGCAGCTTATTGAGAACTTTTTCTTGGGAATTCAAAAATAGGGCATTACAATAGTCCAAGGTGGACAGGACCAAGGACGTGATCAGGGTTTTACCAGCTGAGGCAGGAAGGAAGGGGAGAATTTTTTTAATGATTCGTAGCTTATAAAAAGCAGAGGAGGCAATCTGATTTGCAAGGGGGAAAAACGTGAGACGGTCGTCAAACATGACACCTAGATTCCTCACTTTGCTGACAGGAGTGGGGGGAGGACCCATAGACTGTGGCCACCAGCGGGAGGACCATTCTGGGGTTAAGCTTCCAAAGATGACCACCTCGGACTTATCCGAGTTCAATTTAAGGCAATTGGATGCCATCCAATTCCCTATGGCCTGCATGCCCAGATTGAAATTATCGGCGATTTTTTGGCCGTCATTTCTGATGGCCAGAACCAACTGAGTGTCGTCGGCGTAAGATGTAAGGCTCATCCCATGGGCACGAATGGTTTTGGCAAGGTCCGACACATATATGTTGAAGAGTGTCGGACTCAGGGATGAGCCTTGAGGTACACCGCACGGCAAGGACAGAGTGGTGGACTGAAAAGGCCCTATGGTGACCACCTGAGTTCTCTCGGCAAGGAAGGAAGCCAGGAGAGTCCTAGCCCTGTGTCTAATCCCCAGTGCTTCGACACGGTCGATCAAGATGGCATGATCGACCGTGTCGAATGCCGCTGATAGGTCCAGCAGTATCAAGACTGCTGTACCACCCGCGTCGCGAATGGTTCTGATGTCCTCTGTAGCCTTGATCAGGGCCGTCTCTGTCCCATGATTTAGGCGGAAACCAAACTCGGAGTCATCCAGTAGATTATGGGTTTCTATAAAGGCTGATAGTTGAGTGTTTAGGGCCTTCTCGACAACTTTAGCCAAAATGGGCAGATTGGCAATCGGTCGATAATTTTTAAGCTCGTTCCTATCTAGGTTATGTTTTTTCAGCAGCGGCTTTAGTAGCGTCTTTTTTAGATCGGAGGGGTAAACACCTGTGTTAATCATGGTGTTACAGATGGTAGTGATGGCTGGAAGCAGTACTTCTGAGACTGGGAGCAGTACTTTAAAAGGGCAGGGATCTAGGGCAGAGCCTGATTTGATGGATGACACAATGTCCCTGACCTGATTAATAGAGACCTCTTTAAACTGGGAAAGAGATGGGCCAGCCATGGAGGAGCTCACCATCTCAGGAGCAGTGTTTTGTTGTATTTCTACACAGTTGGCAAAGACAGCGTAAATATCATTGACTTTGTTGTAAAAATAGTTAGCCAATGCATCACAAAATGATTGGGAAGAGGGGGGTTGTAGGTTAGGTAAGCATCCGGCCAGCTGTTTAGTGGTCTCAAACAAAGCCTTGTTTGAGTTTTTAGAGAGTTCAATTTTCTCTGAAAAGAACTTCTTCTTAGCATCTAAGATCATATTTTTATATATAGTGACCGAGTGCTTGTATGTTGTTTTAACCTCTTCGGAATAGTGTCTGCGCCAGTTCCTTTCATTCCTCCGGCACAGCTGCTTTTGTGTCCTTAAAGTTTCCGAGTACCAGGGGGCAGAGGGGGATGATCTGTTTCGGGAGCTTTGTTTTGACTGAACCAATAGAGTGGTCGCGGAAGCAACCCACTCATTGTATTGGGTAATTGCAGTTTTAGCATCATTTGACAGAGATGGACTAGTTTGAATCAAAAGTGATTGTAAGCTATTGCTGTCAATATTTTTCCAATCCAGGAAGGTCTGACGATGGTTGCCATTTTCCATAGCTGTTCCTGGGGCATAGTTGATTAGGTTGGCCATTATAACAAAATGATCTGACCAAATGATGGGGAAGATGGCTGAGATCTGTAAGTCATTTAGATTAGTAAAGATGCCATCCAATGTGTGGCCTCCTTCATGGGTAGGGGCTTTCACTAGCTGGGAGAATCCGAATGTTGTTAGACATGCCTGAAGGGCGGCTGTATCATTGTCTTCAATTTTGTCAAAATGAAAATTAAAATCACCTAATATAGTAAATGAACCATCCAGGGCAGCTGTTTCCAGAATATGACCAATATCGGAGATAAATGCTGACCTTTGCCCTGGAGGACGGTAAAGAAGGATGCCTTTGAAATTTACCGAGGGAGTCTGATGGAGAATTGGAGAGCCTCACAAGAGAGTAGCGGTATCTCGTTAGTTCTGACTGCATAGGTCTCCCGAGCAATTATGGCTATCCCTCCCCCTCTCTTGCGTTGTCTGTCCAGTCTATGGATTGAAAACCCATGTGGAACAGCAATAACTAGATCCGGATCGGAAGTATTGTCCAACCAGGTCTCTGTTAAAAACAGTAAATCTAGTTGTTTATCTTCCATAAGCTCTGCTATTTCATGACGATGCTTACCTAATGAGCGAACATTAATGAGGGCCATAGAGCAGGTACAGGGAGTTTTAATTGGTTTCCTGCAAGGGGGGTCATAGCCATTCGATATTATGGCGGCACAGTTCGGACAACATTGGCGGGCATTTCCCTCAAGGTGATGTTGATCAAATATGGCACATAGAGGGTCTCGTGGGGGACGGCAGTTCCTGAGTTGGCTGGAAGAGTACGTCCCTCGTGGAGGTAGTGGAAAAAGGCCAGGGATCATGGCCCTGGGCCCGGTTCCGGCGCGGACGGGCGCAGACGGGCTTGCCTTTGGCGCGCCTTTGGCGCGCCGCTGGCGCGCCCGCTGCGCCCGCCCGCTGCGCGGACGGGAAGGTAGCCTGTTTATATCCATCCAAACGGGTGGGAGGAGGGTGGAGGGGCGGAGATCTGTCCCGCGATCCTTCCCCAGGCCAAGATGGCGCCTGAAGATTCTCAAATAGTGCCTGGCGCCTGGCAACAGTGGCGCTGCCGGACACGAGAGGGGGCCCTGGGGCGATGTGAGTCTCGCTCCAGGTGGGGGCTACTAAAAAAGCTCCTATTTAAAATATTTACAATTTTTAAGATGCGAGTGTATTTTGTTGTCAAATAGCATCCAATCACCATCCAAAATAAACAGCGCGCAAGGGAGCGCAAAGAACCCCCGGCTTCCGCCTCAAGGGTGAGTAAGCAAGCAAATATCACGAGCACTGAAGAAATCAGCCCTTAAGTCTCCTCGGAGGGCGGAGGGGCGGAGATCTGTCCCGCGATCCTTCCCCAGGCCAAGATGGCGCCTGAAGATTCTCAAATAGTGCCTGGCGCCTGGCAACAGTGGCGCTGACGGACACGAGAGGGGGCCCTGGGGCGATGTGAGTCTCGCTCCAGGTGGGGGCTACTAACAAAGCTCCTATTTAAAATATTTACAATTTTTAAGATGCAAGTGTATTTTGTTGTCAAATAGCACCCAATCACCATCCAAAATAAACAGCGCGCAAGGGAGCGCAAAGAACCCCCGGCTTCCGCCTCAGGGGTGAGTAAGCAAGCAAATATTGCAAATATAGTTGAAATGCTGATACTGATAAATATGATGCTAATGCTTATGATGGTACACTTGCATATATGAATGGAATTGCATTGCTATTGTCAAATTCACCTGTCATGAACTCTCCATCAACCCTGATTCAAAAATACGTGATCAAGTAGGCTCTGCAATCCAGGCATGTGGTATCTAATAGAAAGGTCACAGGTGGGGTGGCACGTAGCCGGTAAGCAAACGTGCGGCCAGGAAATTCAGGTCTATACACAGATAAGCACAGTGACACCCGAAAGGGCCAGAGAAATTGGTTTAAATAAAGCACACATGGCCAGAGGCGTGCATACATTCCTAAACACCATAAAGTTAGATGCCACATGGAGTTCGGAACACACAGCCAATCAGGACACAGCACACACAGTACACGCAGTGATCATACACCTCTCATGCCGGACTACTGGACACACTAGCCACTGGCCCACATTGTCTCCACCCAAGGTCAAGACACCTGCATTTGTTATCAAATACCTTTTATTTATGACTCCACAGATAGAGCCCCCATTCTTTTACCAAACAAGGATGACTGAAAGTACTTTATTTGTACCCAAAACTGCATATAAGCAGGCACGTATTGATTGCACTTTGAGACAGTCCTCTGACCTGTTTCTGTAGGTTGTACTCCCAGCCGGAGAGTTTAATTAAACCAACTGTTGCTGTTTTGCCAACCACCTATTGACTTTGTTTTTTCAAGGTAAATTCATATTCGAGAAACACCAAGCAGTAAGTATTCAATAATATGAGGCTTAGGAAACTATAAATGTGAGAATAAAACCTAATAATAATAAATCCCCCCGTCTATGTCATTTTAGGGTAACCATTTGCAACAGGTACATGCAGGTACATGCAAAGGGGACACTCACCACTTAATCTTCGTCTATTGTCTCTCTGTCCACACGATCACCTGTCCCAGTGCCCAAACCTCTTCTCACCCCGCCTCCCCCCACCCTGAACCCTCAGTGATGTTGCTCCTTAGTGTTTCCCTAACACTCGGTCAATTGACACCGCCACCCTTTCATAAAGTACCATATGGCCTATTAGTCTGCCATGTCTGTCATGTGTCAATGACTGATAAACACACATGTAGCCCATCCTAGGTATTTCCTGTACACGGGAGAAGTATCAGTCTGGGTTCACTTTGTCAATTGTGGCCGCCAAGAAGGTAAGTCAGTCCCCCATATTGCACAGACCGTCTTAGTATGGGGATGATGCTGCTGCTGGTGGAGGCGGGACAGGGATATACTAAGTATATCAGAGCTTAGTGCGGGGGCAATTGCAAAAACTCGTTTTTGATACTCTGACATCAAGGCTACCACATTGTATGGTATTATACCCATTCGTGGGAGACTCTTGTCTTCAATCCGGCATTGTAGGAAAGGTTCCCTTATATGGGCATAGGCATCCATTTGATCATTCAATTTATAAATAATTCGATAACAATCTGCATTTTTTGCTACTTCCAAAATCCTTGCAAGTGTTAATTCAAAAACTTGAAATTGAGGCTCTTAAACGCTAGGATGAAAGTAAAGATACCAAGAATAACCTAATATTTTAAGAAGAAACAAAACTATACTGCTTTTTATGGCCGAAATAAAGCTTGTTGAATGAATTAAACTTTATATTTCGTTTCCAGATTAATTACATGAATGTTATGCTTCGGGATGTCAACAAATCTTCATCTGCATACAGGTTGTGATCAAATATTTAGAAATGTATGTGGGTATGGTTGACTGGTTCGGTTAGGGGGGGGTTCCCATTATCAAAATTCAAGAAGGTTTTTGTATGGCACATTGGCGGTTTATTTTTTTATACCATGTCTCGCTATTTTAAGGATTAACTGTACACCGTTTAACTGTGCAATTACGTGTGACGAGTTTAAACACGATGATTATGGAAATATTCAAGAGAGGACCCATTATATATGGCTGGTGTGTAGCTTAATTTTGTCCTCGTTAAAACCTACTTGGATATAACCACATATTAAGATGGTAAGTATTTCCTATTAATATGATAGCTTGGTTTGTTTATTCGCAAATATATTTTGAATTACTGGAAAACATATTTTGTAAGGGTTTTTGTGAACCCATAGTCTTCTTCCCTTTAAACTCCCTGTGCTGCAAAATACCAAACTGTAGACAATCTCATTGTGATTCAGCAAGGCATTCGGTGTGAGCAATGCTTCATTATCACCGTCATTTTCCTGCCAGGGTCTCTATTCTTTTTAGGAATGAGTCAGCTCTGCTCCTCTGCACTTTCGGTCTGCCTGATTCGATTTGCTGACCATTTCCATCTTAAAAATAGAGCCATTGCTGGAATGACAAGTAGTTAATCAAAAAAAGTGAGCTCGCACATGCAGTGTTGCTGCTGGTGAATGACATATATAAATGCGTATTCATTCTTCTAGAGAGTGGCAAAATGGATGCCCCTAAAAGTCTGGTCTTTCCGTTGTTTGCTTTTACAAAGAGGAGAATATACTACAGATTTGAAATGATAACCGTTCCTCACTTACAGCACTGAAGCAGCGGTTAAAACGTGACAGATATCCCATTTGCTATATTACGAGTGCCATAGACTATACAGGGCTTATTAATGAGCCCTTGCGTCACTTTTACGCCGCTGGTGCGTCACTTTTTGTGACGCACCAGCGAAGTAAAAAATGTGCCTTGTTGCACCATATTTACAAAGTGACTCATCTAGGTAGATGCGTCACTTTATAAACCCCTGCGCCACATTATACCTGCGCCAGGTATAATGTATGCAAGGGGGGCGTTTTGACACAAGAAAGAATCATTGAAGTGACACAGTGAAATCTATAAGATTTCACTGCGTCATTTCTTGGACGCTAATGCGTCAAAATCTAACACCTGCCTCATGGCAGGCGTAAGCCTGACGCAGGCACTAACAACATGGGACTTGCCCATGTGAAAGTACACATTGCTGGAGTTGCATCACTTTTGTGACACACTCCAGCAATTCGTCACTTTTGCGCCTACGGATACGTCAGAAATACTGACGTATCTGTAACTCCTTGCGACATGATGCGTCATACTGTAAATATGACGCATCGTTAGTGTCGCAGGGACAGCGCAGTGAAAAGTGACGTGTCGCTGTTTTCACGCAGCGATGCATCACTTTTCATAAATGAGGCCCTACTGCACTTGTAATAGAGCGGGAAGACATCCCTCACGCTTGTGAGGGAGTATTGTATCTGCCAAATTTTAAATACGGCCCGATGTCCTGGAGAGTGGCAGACCTAATATTTTATTTCGCTACACTTGGGGACCCAACTCAAGCAGGAACTCAAGATCTGGCTCTAAGAATGATCCTACACCTAGAGGGGCCAGCAGCACCTCCGTACCCCCTTCCCCCAGCAACTTTGAGACCCTCACAGGTGAGTAGCCGCAATTTACAAGCCCCTGATTGATTGATTGGCGACAGATAATAAGAGCCACAAATTTCACAATAAAAAATGAGGTGCTGTTTACCAAGCCCGATAATTACCCTGTGGGTTGAAGTCTGCACCCCTTGTTAAGTTTTGGCAGGTCAAGTGTGCTGTAATTTAACAAGTCAAAAGGCCAGACCCTACTAGGTTTCCATGTGGTAATCACCAAAATGTATGTTATGTCCCCATTTCAGGCTAAAACTAGGAATAGGCTATAAATTCAAATGAAGGTTTGGAATGGACACTAGTGTCTACAGAACCATTGGTTCGAAATTGACAACCCTCATAGGCAACCTGATTTTACGATGCGGTATATTTGTTTTTCCGCCCCATCAGGTGTCATGGCATATTCATAGGGTAGTCAAAAAGTGTGGTATGCCTGCCTCACCCGAGGCTACCTCTGGTTCAAAATAGAAGTGTCCAGAAATACTGGGGAGGGTGTAGAAAATATAAAAGCAGTGGATCTCCAAAATAATTTTAATGGAAAGGGAGAAGAACACTGTTGTTTAAAAAGAGGCGATATAGTTGTAATCGAGTAACTAGATTACCATATATCTATATGTATATGGGTACGTCGTCAACATGTTTCAGCTCTCTGGGCCCAGCCGGGTCTGTAGAGCTTTCGTCAGGACTTTATGGCTGAAATTTCATGCTTCCACAAGGGTGCAGGAGTCGCTTTGCGGGGTCTCTACCTCGTGTGCCGCGTTTTGGGCCCTGTGCTGACTCTGCTCAGTCAGGGCAGAGTCAGCACAGGGCCCAAAACGCGGCACACGAGGTAGAGACCCCGCAAAGCGACTCCTGCACCCTTGTGGAAGCATGAAATTTCAGCCATAAAGTCCTGACGAAAGCTCTACAGACCCGGCTGGGCCCAGAGAGCTGAAACATGTTGACGACGTATCCATATACATATAGATATATGGTAATCTAGTTACTCGATTACAACTATATCGCCTCTTTTTAAACAACAGTGTTCTTCTCCCTTTCCATTAAAATTATTTTGGAGATCCACTGCTTTTATATTTTCTACACCCTCCCCAGTATTTCTGGACACTTCTATTTTGAACCAGAGGTAGCCTCGGGTGAGGCAGGCATACCACACTTTTTGACTACCCTATGAATATGCCATGACACCTGATGGGGCGGAAAAACAAATATACCGCATCGTAAAATCAGGTTGCCTATGAGGGTTGTCAATTTCGAACCAATGGTTCTGTAGACACTAGTGTCCATTCCAAACCTTCATTTGATTAACTGTGGATCTGATCAGGGGAACTGAATGGACCGATTATCCTCTTCCCTCTCTTTTTGATTGAAGTATAAATTCAAATGACCTTGGTGTCAGATTATTCGGGAATGTGATAATTATCGCATGTTATGAGAGGCCTGCACCACCTGAGCATCAATTTTTTGACTCTCGGGTGGCGCAAGCCTCTCAATCATACCTATGAGGCGACGCAAAGCCCCTCTGCGTGGCTTTGCATGACCTCATAGATATGGAGTAAGACAAAGCAGTGAAAGTTGCTGCTTTGCCTTACTCTGTGTCAATGAGGTGTTCCATGCGGGTTGCAGTGGGTTTTCCACGCAGCACCCATGCATTTAGATGCTGACCCAGATTTACTTAATCACAAAGACCTGGGGGAGCACCAACAACTTATGCCTCCCCACAGCAGGCATAACGTGGATTTTTTTTCCTGTTTCTATGTGTGTCTATGGTGTTTAACTTCCATGCGTTCTGCAACACACATAGAAATAGAAAAATGCCCTCTGGGGAATGTTTTGTGCATGACGTTGTCCTGGTGTGCGCCAGCGCAAGGAAAGGAAAGGAATGCACTGCATGTAAACTACGGTGCATTCCTACCCTCTCCCTTTCATGCAGCACAGCAAGGTGGCTTGCTGTGTTGCGCTACATGAAAGTTTGATGTGTGCCCCTAAGACTCAACTCGACTTTCCAAATGGAGACGTCATTGCCAGTTTTCGATTGACTCGCTCACTGTGCTCGCGAACTATGCACAATATAGGAAGCTGGTCTAACAAAATTTGCCACGGCTAGTTCCCAGTCCTTCCTTAAGGGAATCGGTAGCGCGTATTTTGCTCTGAAATCGACACATACTGCAGAAAAATAAGTCTTCAAAGTTTTTTATTTTCTTAATACATTAGGAGGGCTATATATTTTTCTTTTACAGTGAAGGGCTCCTTGCATATCAGCAGCTAAAAGGTCACAGGACATGACGAAGTTAAAGGGTCACTCCCACTCCAATATCCAATGGCTTTACTGCTAGAAACTGTGCCGATTATTGTTTGTCACTTTGCAGAGTGCAAGTGATATGCGTATCATCTTTCACATTGAAGCAGTATGTATCAAATAACAAGGACTGACTGAGGCACTCAGACTGGAACCCGGGTCACAATGTAGAACAAACACAGTTGTTTCATGGTTCAAGTGTATCTAAGCTCTACTAATCCAACAGCAATAAATAGTATGGCTATGGAAATAACAGCACAGTAGTATGCCATAAAATGATTCACGAAGCCAAGCTAAATTTACAAATACAAAGTATTATTCCATCAACATAAAGCAGCATACATCATAGTCTAGTGCAGGTGGTGTAGGGCTAATAAAGTGTTAAGGGATTATTATACAGCTACATGTATACACAATCAACACAGGGTATCCATATATTGTACACAAACCGAATTAACATCAATACATCATAGTCTTGACTCAACTGGGAATGATAACCTTGCAGAAATGTTGAGGTTGATACCTCAGTGGAAACAACCTGCGGGTCTCTTCTGTATATCACTGTCTGTCTAGTGTCCTGCAAATTGAACAAGCATTAGAAATGCAATAGGTCTCGGATTTATTTTAGTTAGAGCAAATGGCATTGTAAATGGCAATGTCTTTTAGCCATGTGTTATGGAGTGTATGCATGTGGTGTGTAGTGGAATTATGTGGGTTGGATCGGAATTGTTAGTTTGGTTGTGTGATTGTGTGTGTGGTTGTGTGTGTGTGAATGTGTGTGTGGTTGTGTGTGTGGTTGTGTGTGTGGTTGTGTGTGTGTGGTTGTATGTGTGGTTATATGTGTGGTTGTATGTGTGTGTGTGGTTGTGTGTGTGGTTGTGTGTGTGTTGTGTTTGTGGTTGTGTGTGTTTGTGTGTGTGGTTGTGTGTGTGGTTGTGTGTGTGTGGTTGTGGTTGTATGTGTGTGTTGTTGTGCGTGTGCTTGTGGTTGTGTGTGTGTGGTTATGTGTGTGCTGGTGGTTGTGCGTGTGGGTGTGTGTGGGTGTGGTTGTGTGTGCGGTTGAGTTTGTGTGTGTTTGTGTGTGTGGCTGTGGGTGTGGTTGTGTGTGTGGTAGTGTCTGTGTGGTGTGTGTGTGTGTGTGTGTGGTTGTGTTTGTGTGTGTGGTTGTATGGGGTGGTGTGTGTGTTTGGGTGTGTGTTTGTGTGTGTGTTTGTGTGTGCGGCGGTGTGTGTGGTTGTGTGTGTGGTTGTGTGTATGTGGTTGTGTGTGGTTGTGTGTGTTGTGTTTGTGGTTGAGTATGTGTGGTTGAGTGTGTGTGGTTGTATGTGTGTGTGCTTGTGTGTGTGCTTGTGGTTGTGTGTGTGCTGGTGGTTGTGCGTGTGGTTGTGTGTGTGGCTGTGTTTGTGTGTGTGTGGCCTTTGGTGCACATAACAGACACCAATAGGCCATGGGCGGAGCTACGCGACCGCCAATGGGCTTTGCATTTTTTGTTTTAAAAGTACACGCACACAAAGGCCAATGAAAATGGACCTAGGAAATAACACGCACAAGCTGCGTGGAATTTCCAGGTCCATTTTCAAAACCCCTGAGAAAAGGACTCTGGCTGCGCAACACTGCTGCGCAGTGTACACTAGGCCCGAGACCTAAAAAGCAGCCCACAGCTGGAACTCGGATACCGGCCCCTCAGCCATTGCCCGAGTGCCCACCTTACCAATCCGACCCTGAGAGCTAGAGACAGAGGGGTAAGGAACAGTAGAGAGACACTGAGGCAAGGGGTTGATACCTGAAACATAAGAGAGAGGAGTAGAGAAGACAGAAAGGAGTAGGGAGAACGATAGAGGTAGACACATATATGGAGAAGGACAGAGATAGGGAGAAAGACCGATGTAGGGAAAAAGACAGCGGTAGGGAGAAAGACACAGGAATTTATGTTATCATGAACTCTTGGCTGTGGAACATGAGACATGCAGAGAGTGTGGTTCAAAACAAGGGATGTGGATCACGAGACAGGGAGTTAAAACGCAGAGCATTAGAGAGGGGGCTAGAGAGATACATATACAGTACAATGAGTGCCCAAGACATAATGGTCGACCTAGACTCATTCACACTCTATGAGGCTTCGTCACCCAACCCAGCTGGTGGTGGCTTTGGGGATGGGCATGAGAGTGCACAGAAAAAAAGAGTGAAGCACTGCAAGCCAGAGACCGGCGCAGTCGATCTGTCAGAGAGACAGCAGCTCCGAGACGGCGGCTCACAATTTATTTTATAGGGGTAAACACATACATGGAATGAATGGTACATGGATGAAAAAGACGGAATGATAACGTAAAGACAGGCACTGGGACAAGAAAAAGAGAGATAGAAGGGTAGACAGAGAGACAAAAATGGTCCACCCCAAACCTTATAAAAATGCCCCTTCTCCTGCAAAGCACAGCTCTGTGTGTGCTGCGCTGCACCGTTTCTTAAAACCGGTACGTGGAAGAACACGAGAAGAGAGGGACACAAAGAAGACAGGCAGTGACAGGGTAATAAAAGATGGGAAGAGGGGCAGCAAAAGTGGAAAGAGAAAAAGACAAACGGCAGGAGGACTTGGGTCAGAAAATAACTTTATCTCCCAGCGTGCAATAAAAACAGTGACCTCGTGTAATGTAACTGCTGCTCATGTAAAGCACTCTAATACCCTTGGACCCGACTTGGCACTGCATACGACTGTAAAATAAATATATTAAAAAAAGAAAATAGAGTGGTCGGAAAATAGAAATAACAGTCAAGGGGAAGGGACATTGGGTGAGCGACTAAGAAACGAGGCAGGCGGGCAACTAGAGCCAAATTTTGTGGGGGCTAATTCTTCCACCACGGACGGGGTGGCTGTAAGAAGGGGTGAACACACAAGTAAATGGTCTTTTAAAGACCTTTTAAGTACTCGGGTGCGGCTGCAATTTGATGCTTGCCAGCCCGCGGAGCTGTCTCCCCCTGGGCTGACACACACGACGGGGGGCTGAAGCCCCGTGAGCCCAATGGGTGTTTCGTGCCTGAAACAAGGTTAGACTAGACAGAGGGTGACAGAGACGGGAAAACCACGAACTAGAAAGAACTGTCAGAGAAACAGAGCGCTGAGGTTCAGAAAGGAGTGTTTGAAGCGCTATGGGACAGAGAGGGGGAAGCGGAGGAACTGTATCGGGAGGGAGTGCGGTGCCAGGAGCAGCACCGAGCACACAGCATGCCGAGGAACTCCTCAAAAGCGCAGACGGGACAGGCGGACACCGCACTCAGCTGTCCGTGGAGGGGGTGTACTCCTGGTGCTGATGCCTCAAGCTTGGGGTAAGTCTCGGCTGAGCCTCGGTGGGACAGGGGAGGTGTGGAATGTTTTGGGGCCTGCTGGGATGTGGTCTCTGTGGGACAGGGAGGTATGGGGAGTGTAGGGCAGGATGGACGCCTTTCCTTCTGCCCATGTTGCCTAGGACAGGCTAGAAGGGGTGACACTGTTCGACAGGGAAGAGTGGGACAGGGCGGGAGGGGTGTTCATTTCCGCCATGTTTCCTGACTGGAAGGCACTCGCCTGCTTGTTTCTGGAACCCGCCCTGCCTCGTGCCTCCTCTGAGCTGCTTGTTCCATACCTGCAGGCTGTGTTTTATTTTCTTCTGGGATTATTTTCGAGGGCACATAGTGAGTGACAAGCGCACAGAGCTTTGACATGCCCTCCTTCGTGAAGAGCACTCAGGCTGCGTGCCACAGAGTGCCAGTAAAGCCCCCCAGGGACACATACACATTACTCTCTAGCGAGCCATAAGTAACAAAAGGGAAGGGAGCAGGAGGCACATGTCTGGAGGGCACGTGGACAGCCTTGTGAATCCGGTGATTGACATGGCACCAAGAGCCAACAAGCAGCACTGAAAGCGATCGCTTTCGCGATCGCTATAGTACAAAAAAAAACGCCCGCGAATGGTGCGTGCGCGCTCGCCACTGCGAGCATATGTCTTCAATTATCGCGGCCCTGACGTCCGCGATAATTGAATATATATGGCCTTCGGTGTACGTAACAGACACCAATAGGCCATGGGTGGAGCTACGTGACCGCCCATGGCCTATTACGTGTTCTGTTTTCAAAATACACGCATGCAAAGGCCAATGAAAATGGACCTAGGAAATAACACGCACTAGCTGCGTGGAATTTCTACGTCCATTCTCTAAACCCGTGAAAAAGGAGTGTCGCTGCGCGACACTGGAGTGTCGCTGCGCGACACTGCTGCGCAGTGTACGCTAGGCCCAAGACCTAAAAAGAGGGCCCCATAATATCAAGTATGTGCTGTCTACGTACTAGCCGTCATGTTGTAATTACAATAAATACCTCAGTTAGAAGAATGTTTTTTCAGCCCCGGCTTTTTGTCAAAGTGTACGTCAATCCCAGTGTAGATCCCCAATCAAATCAGTTCACCAATTACATCAGGTGTACAAGACTTCCTGTTATGTGTGGTACTATCATACCAAGTGTGCTATATTCAATGACATCACAAGTATGCTCAGTAATCCAATGTTTACATCAACCAAACATGCACGAGTGAGGTTGCTGTGCTGCGTTCACCCACAGAGAGATATGAGTGCATGCAACCCTGTTAAATATTTGATTTTTGCAAAAGGGCATATAACCCAGTTTCTGCTGCAGGCTCATTTACGCAAAGGATAGTGCAATTGCGATTCTCATATTTTCATGTTTAGAGAATCTGGATTTCATTAAAGACACGGAGGCTGACATTATGCAAAGTCTTTTATTGCAGCCCCAAGCAGCCGCATACATCACAATAGACTAAGCTCTAAAACAGAACAATGGCAACACATAAAGCCCATGAGACAGCAATAATCTGCCTCTTTTAAATGAATAGTCCAAGAAAGAAAGAACTTTTCATGAAGAACTGCAAAATCCAGATCCAACGGGAACGGAGAGTGAAAAAGATGAATAAATGGATGGTGGAGGAAAATCCAATGAAGAAAAGAGGATGGTGGAAGGAAATCCAACGAAGGTCATGAAGGAAAAACAGGAATCAAGAATTTTTTGTAAAGGAAATCAGAAATAAGTTCCAGCGAAGGAGATTGCAGAAAAGCAATATAACAATGGTACAATACAATCAAATGTAATAAACAAGGCAGTATAACAAATATTGCAAGAGAGAAAATATTATAAACAATAATATTAATTAAAGCACTCACCACCACCAGAGGGTGGGAGGGAGGGATAATGTCAGCCTCCGTGTCTTTAATGAAATCCAGATTCTCTAAACATGAAAATATGAGAATCGCAATTTCATAACAAGACCGGAGGCTACATTATGAATGTTGGTAGCTTTCTAAAACAACATTAGACATGTGCTCAATAGGTTTACAATAATGACGAGCAAATGTACTTGCATTAGACCAATCCGCAGCCTTAAGGATGTCATCTAACTTACCTCCAGACCAGAGGGACTTACTGGCCATAGCGCCCCTTAAGGAGTGAGCTTGAAATTTATGTAAGTCAACACCAGCGAGATTCATGGCAATTTTAATCCACCTAGCAATAGAAGTGGAGGAAATACCTTTATGGGGTTTAACAAAAGAAATTAGCAATTGAGAGACGCCCTGAGGACGAAGGAGAGCCATCCTTCGATCATATTCCTTCATGCATTCAACGACGCAGAGTTTAGGGCAAAGGTCAAAGCGAGGGTAAAAAATAGAATTAGACATAGTCTTAGTTCTCCTGAAAATATCAAACTTGACACCAAAGACATTGTAAGAACGTCTTGAAATCTCAAGAGCTTTGACATCAGAAGCTCTTCTGCAAGAAATTAGGCACAATAAGGTAGCCAATTTAATGGAAAGATTTTTTCTGTTCAGAAAGGAGTTAGGAGGCCAATTGTTGAAGAGATTAAGAACCAAATTGACGTCCCAAAGGGTCTCATATTTGGCTTTAGGGGGTCTCTTCAAACGGATAATTTTCATAACTCTACAGACAATAACATTCTTACCAATTGTCTTAACATTAATAAGAATGTGACCAGCAGATATAGCAGACCTATAACAATTAATAGATCTATAACTCAGTCCTCTATCAAACTGTTCAACCAGGAAATTGACTATATCAACGATAGGGGCCTCCAAGGGATCCAAGTCCCTTTCCAGGCACCAACGTATCCATATTCTCCAGATACTATTGTATCTGTAGTGTGTGCCAGGAGCCCAAAATTTCTTGAGGAGGGTTGAAGCCGACTCCGAAAGACCTGAGATTGCATTAGATCTCCTGACACCTTCCAGGCAAGAAGGGATAAACTCCCGTTCAGAATAAGGGGATGAATTTGACCGTCTATGTCTGAGAGGAGATCTTCCAGGGAAGGAATCAAGAAGGGGACACTGCACGCCAATTCCAGAACGGTTGGGAACCACGCTTGAGAGGTCCAGAAAGGAGTTATCAACACGAGGCAAGACTGTTCTTGTCTCACTTTCTGAAGGACCCTCTGAATCATTACAAAGGGGGGAAAGGCGTAACCCCGGATGTCTTTCCAAGATTGTAGGAAGGCATTGACTGCCATAGCACCCGGGTCGGGCATCCAGCTGAAGTACTTGGGAGTCTGAGAAGTTAATCTGCTTGCGAATAAATCTACATCCAGAGGACCCCAAATCTTGTTCAGGGTGCTGAAAACAGAAGGATTTAGCTTCCAATCGCTGTGGTCGATAAGGAACCTCGATTTCCAATCCGCTGAGAAGTTTGCTTCTCCTGGAAAATATTCTGCTTTGAGGGATATCTTGTGTTCCAGACAAAACATCCAGAGTTTCTTGACTAGGTTTGACACGTCCAAGGACTTTGTTCCGCCTAAACGATTGATATAAGCTACAGCCGATATATTGTCCATCTTCAGAAGGACGGACCTCCCTTGAAGGGAATGCCTGAAGCTCATAAGAGCATATAAACCGGCAGTCAGTTCTAGGAAGTTTATGTGATGACAAGATTCTTCTTGAGACCAAAGGCCACCCGTGTTTTGATTGAGAAAACAGGCTCCCCAGCCATGAAGGCTGGCGTCTGATTCCAAGACAAATTCTGGCTTGGTGCCAACGATTGCTTTGCCATTCCAAGCCTATAGATTGTCTAACCACCAATTTAATTCTGAGCGGGCTTCCAGATCCAAAGAAATCTGGTCTTCGTACCAAAGTCCGGACCTCAGAGCCCTCGCTTTTATCCTTTGAAGGGCTCGATAATTGAGTGGTCCAGGGAAAATAGCCTGAATTGAGGACGATAGAAGACCCAAAAGTCACGCGAGTTTCCTCAGAGATAAGTCCTGATGTCTCAGCACATATCTTATCTCCTTTTTTATTTTGGAAACTTTTTTCGAGGGAAGAAGAAGAAGACAGCGTATCGTGTCCACAGTGAAACCTAGGAACTCGATGGACATTGTTGGAGTCAAGGAGGATTTCTCTTTGTTTATGATGAATCCCAGGTTCTCCAGAAGATTCATAGTGAAATTCAAGTCCCGAACCAGTTGGAGAGGATCTTGAGACATAATAAGGATGTCGTCGAGGTAAATAATCAGACGAATCCCTCTTGACTATATGAGACACAACCGCTCTCATCACTTTGGTGAAACACCAAGGAGCGGAAGAGAGTCCAAAAGGAAGAGCTTGGAACTGATACAAGCGGTCCTTCCAAAGGAATTGAAGAAAAGGTTGGTGAGCCTCGGCCATGGGTATGGTGAAATAGGCATCTTTGAGGTCCAATTTGACCAACCAATCTTTCTCCAAGAGGAGGTCCCTGAGAAGGTGAATGCCCTCCATCTTGAAATGCCTTTAAGTGAGGAACTTGTTTAGGTCTCGTAAATTGATCACAGGTCTCCAACCTTTGTCCTTTTTTTCACCAAAAAAAGGTTGCTTATGAATCCCAGCTGATCGGACCTCCAAGATTGCGCCTTTCTGAATCATAGAAGAGATCTCTTCTTCTACAATTTTCTCTTGTTCCGAGGACATGTGAATCTTCCTGGGAAGGGAAGTTTGAACGGGAGGATGGATGAAGTCTATCATAAAACCTTTTACCGTATTTAGAACCCAAGAGTCTTGAGTAATCAGATGCCAATTCATTGAAAAATGTTTGAGTCTACCGCCCACCTTTAGTGGAAAAGAAGGAGAAGGAAGAGAGGTAACACTCACCTGAGGGTGTGTTAGAGTTGGTCCATCCGCGGGATCTGTAGCCTCTGCCTCTGCCTTGGCCTCTACCCCTTTGAGGGTAGAATTGCGGGGTATTAAACTGTTGTTGCTGGTATCCTCTTCCAAAGCCACGACCTCTTCAGAAGGGCCTTTGATTGTAACGGCCGGAAGATTGGCCTCGTCTTCCGGCCCGACCAAAAAGGTTATTGTTATTAAAAACCTTGCGCATATTCTGCTGTGCCTTATCAAGAGCGGTAAATGTGGAAACGTATTTTCCAAGAGATTTAATTAGGTCTTCCCCGAAGAGAAGTCCTTTAGGGTTTTTTGAGGGTTCTTTGTCGGCCAGATCTCCCAATTTTGGATTAATTTTAGTAAGGACAACTCTACGTCTCTCAGAATTAATGGAAGCGTTAGCATTCCCCAGGAGGATAATAGCCCTCTGGCTCCAACCTCTAATCATCTCGGTGTCCAAAGGAGTACCATTGATGTGAGAGTCCTCTGCCGAGTCCAAAACTCTGGTCAGAGGTCTAAGAACGTCCAAGAGACGATCTTGGCATCCTTTAAAGGATTTTTCAACCCCTTTTCTTGGGTCACGCCCAAGTTTGAATAAAAATTTTATAAGCTCTGGGTCCAAATTAGGTGTATAACAAACCTTATCTTTGAGAGAAGGTCTTGAGCATTCAGCTCTGAGAACATTCCGAGTCCCCCTGTCAAGGAGATTTCTGAGCCTTTTTTTGATAAATTTTGATACATGGTCTTGAGGTACCCAGTCAGAACTCCTGGGATGTTTAAGGTTTTGGGGGGAGAGCATTTCCTCTCCCAAGGGGTCCAGGATCGTGCTTTTGGAGGGAGAAGGGAGTTCATCCGTAAATTCGTCAAGAGCCTCTTGACCATCATTAAGGTCGAAGACATATTCATCAATGAACTCGGAGGAATTAACTGATATGTCATCGTCCATATCAAAGGTAGTGCCGCCAAGGACACCCTGGGTGTTAAAGGCGCGAAGGCCTCCACTGTTAGATGAGGTGGCAAGACCTCCACTGTTTGTCGAGGTGCCAAGACCTCCCGAAGTGTTGGTGTTAGTGTAATTAGTTTTTTTAAGTCTTTTACCTCCTTGGTTCCCACTGAGATGAGGGTGGGGATGAGTGACGTCTTCCAAAGGGAGTGGACGTTTGGGACCCATTAGCTCAGATAAGCTTTCCATCATGCAGGATTTAACCTCCATGTGGAGCATAGCTTTGAAAGATCCTTTATCCAGGCCTGGGGTAGGGGCAGAGGACCCATCAGAATCTGATTCTGACATGGTAGAGTAGGGTGAGAAAAAACAGGTAGGTAAATTAAATAACCTCTTAAAAGTAAGGGTTAGGATGTAAGTGTCAGAAAAGAAGCAGAGTGTTAGCACTCCTAAATTATAAGGGTGATATCCCTTCTTTTCTTTAAACTATTTGTTTATAGAATTATATAAATTAAGGCTTCTTAAGGGGTAAAACGCGTGAGGCCGGTGATAAAACAGCTGAACTAGTCGAAGAAACCGTTCGAGCGCGAGCCTGCTCGGTCGTTGTCATGGTTACGCTGAGAGCGAGTGCAAGGCGGTCTCGGAAAGACCCTGTGCAACAATAACACGCAGCGCGTGTGTTGCCAGTGGTCTTTCCTCTAAACTTAGCAAACAGTGTTATGGGGTAAGAGAAACGAGAAATGGCTCTTGTTGGAAACCGGCTATTTCTGGTAGGCTAAGGCTGATGCCAAAGCCAGGCAGAAACCACCATTCCAGTCAGGGCAAGGAAGTCACACGCCAAGATAACCCCTGCTCGCCCTCTAGGTAGCATGGCGCGGGCAGTCTAGGCTAAACTCGGAGGCGATGTGTAAAGCATTTGCGTCAGCGCACAACAGCAACAACATACTAGGTACACCACAAAAGAGACTCCACACAAGGTTATATTAAAATAACTTTTGTATTGTCAACACATATCAGATAGAAATTACACATGTACATTGTGCCAACTGGCACGGCAATATTCACAAGGGATTATTTACAAGACAGGGCCACATGGGCCCCTGTCTGAATCAACCCTTTGCAGATATAGAAATACTTATCAGAAATTAGAATAAAAGTATATAAACTTCACTGTAAAACAAAGTAACAGTTATATATCACATCCAGTAACTACTGGGAACAGGTAAGTACCACCTACGCAACCCTGAACTCCTTGGGAGACTGTCACGCAGGGGACCAGGACCTCACTAGGACCACCTGTACTCATAGAACAACCACCTAAGTATCACACAGAATTTAGGGGTCCAAGAAAGAACACATTACCCATGATGTATGAAACACATTCAGAGGAGTAGTAAAGAAAAACACATAATGCATAAACCTACACATTCAGCGGGGTTAAGAATAAGGCACATGATGCAATAAAATACATTCAGGGGTGAAGCGCAAGAAGACACATGATGACTAAACATTCAGAGGTGCAGCGCAGGAAAAGAAAGACACATAATGCATAAAAACATTCAGAGGTGCCAGAGCAATACAATAGCGCAAGAATCACATGATGTCTAAAAACATTCAGAGGTGCAGGAATAACACATGATGCAAGAGAACACATTCAGAGGTGCAATAACCATACAGTTGCGCAAAAACTCACATAAGCCACCACCTGTGGCAGTCCCTAGGCCAACTGGCCTTGATGGGGCTCAGCTGCCCGGTGTCCAATGTCAGGGCGCGCTGCCATGCAGCGCCAGTCCAAAAGTACAAAAAGCCTAAACGTGGCAGCTGCCCACAAAGTGCTGGGCAGCTGAGAAACAACAAAACTGCGCCAGGGCCCTCACTGGCCCTTAGGCGCCAACTGCGCCACTGCTGGAGCCACACAGGCTCTGCTACTGTAAATAGCCAAACGTTGGAGCTCTCAGGCTCTAAATAACTAGGGGCCCCGTAGAGCCTCCGTGGCTCTAAACACAACTGGGCCCGCTGGGGACGGGCAACGACAATCTGCCCCGATATGCCCCCTTCGTTGGAGTCCCTCGGACTCATGAACACGGAAATGCCCCCGGAGCCCTCTCAGGACTCGTGGCCACAGATGGGGCCTTTGGAGCATCAGGCTCCGCCGAAACTTTGGGGCGGCCCACTGCCAGCTGAGGCCGCCCTAGTGCTCTCGCCCCCGGTGCCACTCTCTGGCACCAACAACAGCCGCATCGAGCCCCCCCCAGCCCTTCCAACTCACTGGGCTGTCTCCGGGGCGGGGCTCCTCCGGGTGGTGGCTCTTCCTCGCTCGCGGTGGGGGCAGGCACCGACCATGTGCCTCGCACCCCCTCCGCTACCGCTCCGCCATCCAGGGCTCCCTCAGCATGGGAGCCCTGCACCGGCGCCACCAGCCGCCATCTCCTGGGCGCCTTCTTCCTCTTCTCGGGCCCGGCGGTGATCACTTGGCCATTCTGCGGTCCCAAGGGCGGGGACCAATCCCGTCGCGGCGTTTGGGGCGAGCCCCCTGATGAGGTCACAGCTCCTCTCTCTCTCTGCAGGGCTCCCTCGGCACACGGGAGCCCTGCCTATCGGTCGCCTCGTCTCCTCGGGGCTCCCTCAGCCGAGAGGAGCCCCGCCACGGCCGCCATTCTCTGCGCCTTTCTTCCTCCTCTGACGCGCAGCTTCTTCGGCCAATCAGGTCGCGGCTCTCGGGGACAGGCCTCCTGCCACGGCCAAACAGAGCGCGGCTCCTGCCAAGGGACGGCCAATCAGGTCGCGGCCCCTTCGTGGCTTCGTCCACGGCCGGGCACAGGTGCACGGCGGCTCCTGGGCACCTTCAGGCCCCCGGGCAGCGGCGATCACGGCGTGGGCAGCCGAAGTTAAATAAAGTTAAGAGTAAGCGAGGTAGGCACTCGCCAGGGCGGGCAAAGCGCCCCTCAGTGCAATAATCAAAATAAAGCGCTCTAAAGCGCTATTGTCCCAGCGAAGCGCTCACAGGCGCTGAAGAGGAAAAACACAGCGCTCCCAGCGCTAGAAGGGCCATAAAGCGCTCTCTCAGCGCTAGATGCAGATGAAGCGCTCCCTCAGCGCTACAGGGACAAGTCCAGCCAAGTCCTTCAGGGGGATGCAGCAAAGTCCCTCCAGGGTAAAGCAAAGTCCCCCATCCTTCCAGGACAGGCAGAGGGGTCCCCCAGAGGTCCAGGCATCCAGGGGCTGGGCAGCGCCCGCCCCTGGTAGATTCCAGTCCGAAGTAAGAACAAGACAAGAACATTTTGGAAGGGGCAGAGCCCCTTCTTATACACAGAAAAGGCTTTGAAGCCTTTAGAAGTCTTTGTGTAGGCGAGCCCTAAGCTCTGGGAGTATCTGGTTTCCCTCTCCTGTCAGCCTCAGGTCAGAGGTGACAGGGGGCCATCGGGAGGGAGACTCATCCAGGGTGGGCCGACAGACACAGCCTGGCACCACCAGAGCTCTTTCCACTCCTTCCTAACAGCAGATGGGGGGCCTTTCATCTACGGCTTGACTCAGACCCCCCTCCTCCAGACAGTCCATCTACCAACAGGCCCAGGCATGCCTGGGCCAGGCCCATCAGCCAATCACGTGCTAGCAGACTCACTACACAATTATGCCAACTTCTAAAAGTGGCGCTTCTGGACTAGATACAGCCACGCCGCATACACCATTCTGCAGCATTCATTCTCACGAGTTCATACATACCAAACTCGCCCCTGCAATCCCCACGCATCAGGAATCTCCCATGGGCATACATATTTCCCATTCATTCCTATGGGAGGGCAGGGCGCTCACCATCCATACACAGAAAGCACACGCACTTTACACTGTACCACAGTGAAAAAGTGCGCAGAGGCCTAAAATCACCAACCCAGGTTCCAAAAACAGGCTAGGAAAAAGCAAAAAGTCACGGGGTGAACCTGCCCAAAGGACCGGGTCCAACAGCTCTCGTAAGGAGTTACGGCGGAGGAATGTCCCCACACGCTGGGTCAAGGAGAGCGTGTTTGCAGAGCTCCGAAAGAAACAAACGGTAAAGGCGCGAAGGGAAGACACGCGTAGGTGTTTCCTCGTTTGTCGCGCTGGGGGTGGGGGGGGTTTATTACGATTGGAGACGAAGGTTAAATGAGTAATCGTTCCGCGTGCCTCAGTTTCGGAAAACGAGAGGCGAGCGGCTTTGACAGAGAGGAGCGCTCATCGCGCAGAAATAATTTATCGGTCGGGGAAGGCCGAGAAAAAGGGTGAATGAGACGCAGGGCTCAAGGGTGAAGGGAATGGGAGGAAAGGATCTCCATAAATTGGAGATCGGTAGGGGAGAGTGTCAGAAAGGGTGGGGGTAACCACGCTTCAACAAAAAACACACTCTAGAAGGATGTTATCTTATCATAAATAAACATTACAGGTATCACTATCTGTTTTAAGTAAACATTAAAGATATCAAGATTAAAAGTATAACAAAATATACTGTAATCCAAGCAAAGAGTTTCTAATAAAGTAAGAAAGAAAGTTGTCAACTTATCTGCTTGGAGCCACATTTAAAAGAGGCAGATTATTGCTGTCTCATGGGCTTTATGTGTTGCCATTGTTCTGTTTTAGAGCTTAGTCTATTGTGATGTATGCGGCTGCTTGGGGCTGCAATAAAAGACTTTGCATAATGTAGCCTCCGGTCTTGTTATAAAATCTGAATTACCCACAACATTTTGTGTTCCATGCTCACATTTGTGTAAACAACCCGAGACTTCATCCACCTAATAAAGGTAAATCATGTGCATGGGTGTTGATTCACCAAAGCACCAGGGGGAGCGGAAATTACATCACATACCCTTTGACCTTAGTGACATCAAAGGAAGTGACATCATATGACCCCTGCCCGTGATTTTTTTCTCAAGGAGGCATGTCACATGGCTTTAACATCACAACAATTAAGGGTTTGCCCTGATACTATCACTAAGTAACACAAAGTTCCCTATGCCATCCATATCCTTCACGCGCAATACTGAGATTTTAACTGCACTTATATCGTTTTTAACTGCACTTATATCGTTTTGTTTAAAACTGCGTCGCCGTAATTGCGCTGCTGTTTCTGTAGTATTTTTCGCTGGGTGCTTGCTAGTGCTGTCACCTGGGGCATAGTCAGGCTTACCTGCATTTAAATTGTGCCTTCACCCGCTCTTTGCGGGACTTAGGAAGTAGGGTCCCTGGTCCTGGTGATCCGTCCGCCATCTTGAGTAGGTATTGACGCTTGGGATTTTCTCAGGCGCCCTATTGGTTGGGGTCAGAGGCTCTAGCAGCCGGAAGCCTGCGCATTGGAGAGCTTATTAAAGCAGCTCCTGGACAACGCTCTTCAGACCTTCCATAGCCTTCACGCGCATTACTGAGATTTTAACTGCACTTATATCGTTTTTAACTGCACTTATATTGTTTTGTTTAAAACTGCGTCGCCGTAATTGCGCTGCTGTTTCTGTAGTATTTTTCGCTGGGCGCTTGCTAGTGCTGTCACCTGGGGCATAGTCAGGCTTACCTGCATTTAAATTGGGCCTTCACCCGCTCTTTGCGGGACTTAGGAAGTAGGGTCCCTGGTCCTGGTGATCCGTCCGCCATCTTGAGTAGGTATTGACGCTTGGGATTTTCTCAGGCGCCATATTGGCTGGGGTCAGAGGCTCTAGCAGCCGGAAGCCCGCGCATTGGAGAGCTTATTAAAGCAGCTCCTGGACAACGCTCTTCAGACCTTCCATAGCCTTCACGCGCATTACTGAGATTTTAACTGCACTTATATCGTTTTTAACTGCACTTATATCGTTTTGTTTAAAACTGCGTCGCCGTAATTGCGCTGCTGTTTCTGTAGTATTTTTCGCTGGGCGCTTGCTAGTGCTGTCACCTGGGGCATAGTCAGGCTTACCTGCATTTAAATTGTGCCTTCACCCGCTCTTTGCGGGACTTAGGAAGTAGGGTCCCTGGTCCTGGTGATCCGTCCGCCATCTTGAGTAGGTATTGACGCTTGGGATTTTCTCAGGCGCCATATTGGTTGGGGTCAGAGGCTCTAGCAGCCGGAAGCCTGCGCATTGGAGAGCTTATTAAAGCAGCTCCTGGACAACGCTCTTCAAACCTTCCATAGCCTTCACGCGCATTACTGAGATTTTAACTGCACTTATATTGTTTTTAACTGCACTTATATCGTTTTGTTTAAAACTGCGTCGCCGTAATTGCGCTGCTGTTTCTGTAGTATTTTTCGCTGGGCGCTTGCTAGTGCTGTCACCTGGGGCATAGTCAGGCTTACCTGCATTTAAATTGTGCCTTCACCCGCTCTTTGCGGGACTTAGGAAGTAGGGTCCCTGGTCCTGGTGATCCGTCCGCCACCTTGAGTAGGTATTGACGCTTGGGATTTTCTCAGGCGCCATATTGGTTGGGGTCAGAGGCTCTAGCAGCCAGAAGCCCGCGCATTGGAGAGCTTATTAAAGCAGCTCCTGGACAACGCTCTTCAGACCTTCCATAGCCTTCACGCGCATTACTGAGATTTTAACTGCACTTATATCGTTTTTAACTGCACTTATATCGTTTTGTTTAAAACTGCGTCGCCGTAATTGCGCTGCTGTTTCTGTAGTATTTTTCGCTGGGTGCTTGCTAGTGCTGTCACCTGGGGCATAGTCAGGCTTACCTGCATTTAAATTGTGCCTTCACCCGCTCTTTGCGGGACTTAGGAAGTAGGGTCCCTGGTCCTGGTGATCCGTCCGCCATCTTGAGTAGGTATTGACGCTTGGGATTTTCTCAGGCGCCATATTGGTTGGGGTCAGAGGCTCTAGCAGCCGGAAGCCTGCGCGGCGTAATAGGATAAATTGACATGTGCAGGCAGACGCGCAGCGGGTACGCGCAGCGGACGCGCCGTAGACGCGCCGGAAGTGCGCCAGAGGTAAGCCCGTTTGCGCCCGTTCGCGTCCCGGGCGCTTCTGGCGCCCCTGCCTCCTTCCATCTGGCTGATCCGTGTCCCGCTGCCACTGAGTCTCTGGAGCCCACTACGGGTGGTGAGAAATGCTCGGTCACTTCTTCTCCGCATACGACCCTGTCCTGCGGCCTGTTGAATGTTCGCTCCCTTGTTAAGCATCATGCTGAGATTGCCCTGTTGATAGAAGCATCTCGGCTGGACATACTGTTTCTTACTGAAACCTGGGCTACGATGGACTGTAGTGTGGAACTGGGTTGGGCATGCCCGCCAGACTACCTTATAAAGCACACTCCCCGATCCTCAGGTAGAGGTGGTGGGATAGGATATATCTTTTGAGACTCGCTCTCCCTGTCCGAACTAGTGGTTAAAAAGGTAGTAGGTTTTGAGCTAATGGGCTTTTCTATCGTGGCCCAAGGAGGTACGTTGGTAACAGGCCTTCTATGTTATAGGCCACCTTCGCTATCCACGGCGGCCCATCAAGCTCTGGTTGATTTGATCTAAGACCTTTCCAACTCTCATACTAATTTTCTAGTACTGGGTGATTTTAACATGTGGCCTTCTGGCCCACATGACTTGGCTTTTCGAGAACTCTGCCAAGCTTGTAGCAATATTCAGCTTGCTCAATTGGTTTGGGTACCCACCCATGTTAAGGGGCACATACTAGATTTGGTGTTTGCTGATGGGAATCTGGTGGTGGTGGAAAAGGTCGGGAACCAGGTTTGTACTGATCATTCACTGATTGTCATGTCTCTCATCATGCCTGTCCCGCTGATACCCAACAGACAGGGCGGCACGAAGCTGAATCGGCAATGGAATCGTCTCCTTAGGGAGCCGAGCCGACCCGCCCTGTTACCGGGAATTTTTTCAGTGGAGGAGAATGTGGACAAGAGTTACGCATCTCTCTGTCGTCACATCACATCTTCCCTGGATGAACTGACCCCTTTACGTAAGGTGAGAGACAGGCCTCGAGGCTTAAATGCCTGGTTTGGTGAAGATCTAGGGCAGTATAAACTTCGCTGCAAACAAGCGGAGCGTACATGGAGGAGGGGGTACAGGGAACAGGATAAGGCGGCATATAAAGTGGCCCTGCATGAATACAAGGCCCAGTTAAGAAGTGCAAAAGCTAAGTTCCTAGAAGACACTTTGGCGAAGGCCTCTAATAAATCACAGACCCTGTTCAGGCTTGTTAAGAATTTGTCTGATCCATCTTGCACAGCGTCAACAATACCGGCCTCGCAGGAACTGTGCGACTCTTTGGCCCTTGCATTCGAGGAGAAAATCAGGAATATCTTGACTGGACTTATTAGATCTGAACAGTCTATGTCGCCTACACTCTCCTTTTCGGAGTCTCCTGATAATTTGGGATCCGAGGGGGCAAATGGCGAGAATGATCTGCCTCAGCTGTCCTGTTTCCCAGTTCCCTCGTTGGAGGAATTTTGTATTCTAGCCAACGGCGTATCCTCAGGGTCGCCGCTTGATCCAATGCCTCATAAAATCTGGAAGGCTTTCCAAGATGAGCTATTTCCTCCATTGCATTCCATCTGCTGCCAATCATTGATTACTGCGACAGTCCCAGACAGCTGGAAGATGGCAATTGTAACACCTTTGCTGAAAAAGGCTTCTTTGGACCCTCTCTGCTCGGCCAATTATAGGCCGATTTCGCTATTACCATTCGCGATAAAAATTCTTGAGAGATGGGTGACAAGGGCCTTATCCAACTTCCTGGAAACTAACTTCTGCCTGGATGCTGTTCAATTTGGCTTCAGACCGGCTCACGGCACCGAGACTGCCTTAGTCACCGTGTTGGATGAGCTACGAACGCGGGTCGACAGAGGCAAGTCTGCATTTTTAGTGCTACTTGACATGTCGGCCGCGTTCGACACGGTAGACCATAAAGTACTACTGGGCCGTCTTCGGAGTGCGGGAGTGAGTGGTCTGGCTTTTGATTGGCTTACTTCCTATTTGGACAACAGGCAACAAGCCGTGGCACTACCACCTTTTCTATCAGCCACCCGGCAGGTAAATCAAGGAGTCCCCCAATGATCGGCGATCAGCCCAATCCTATTTAATATATATCTCCGTCCCTTGGTAGCACTGATAAAGTCATTCGGCATATCAGTCATCAATTATGCCGATGACACTCAGTTGCTTTTTTCCTTTGAGGGATCGGAGACAATTTCAAGGGACTCTTTTCACCGCTGCATGCTGGCAACAGCAGTATGGCTGCGAGCTAACTCATTGCAGTTCAATGGGTCGAAAACGGAGGTACTTTACTGCTCCTCGGATCGAATCTCCCGCACATTACTGGTTGATTTTTGGCCATCCTTTATCCCAGGCTCGGTGGAGGGTGCAGAATCAGCTCGCAATTTGGGTATCCTGTTTGAACCCAATTTGCAGCTGGACGCCTCCGTAAACAGGACGGCAGCGACATGCATGGGCCTGCTTCGTGCACTTCGGAAAATCTTGCCACTTCTTCCTCGGGGTTCCAGAGCAGAGGTAGTGCACAGTTCCATTCTCAGTAGGCTAGACTACTGTAACGCACTGCTTCTGGGAGCCCCGAAGATTCTGGTCCTTAAACTCCAAAGGATTCAGAATATGGCTGCTAAATTAGCCTTGTCGCGTCCGCGTTCTTCCTCTTCATCGGCAGCCCTGGCCGACCTTCACTGGCTTCCAGTCCAGCAGAGAATTGCATTCAAGGCTTTGTGCCTTGTCTTTAGGGCCCTGCATGGACTGGGACCAATACCCCTTCAGAGTCTCTTTTCCTGGTATCAGGCCACCAGACCTTTGAGATCCTCCTCGGCGTTCCTGGTTAGGGTCCCCAGGATACATAGAGTGAGGATGGGCGGACGTGCCTTCAGCTTTACGGCCGCTAAGTTGTGGAACACTCTTCCTCTGACATTGAGGAGTAGCCTCGATTTGCTTACTTTCAAAAGGGACTTAAAGACCCACTTGTTCCCAAGGGTAATGTAGCTTATTTAACAGATGGTTTGGATCGGTCTCAGCGCCAGGATGCCCTTTGGGTGACAGCTGCGCTTAACAAGCAATAAAATACATACATACATACATACATATGTGCTTCTTTGTATTTTATTGTATCTTGGAGCATTCCAGGGATGTTTCATGGGTTTCCCATGCAACCACTCATGGGCTTTGATGCAAATCTACCTACCTACAAACATTGGTAGACAGGAATTTGCACCTCGGGGCAGGCATAATGCGGAGAACATTTTTAATTTCTGCCCTTTTCTCCAACTTTGCATTTGTGCTATATTGCATAGCACACATGCAAAGTGGAAAACACTGGAAAGCAAAGTTTTTGTACTAGAAGGGATCCTTTCCAGTAATAATACTATGCTTCAGCGAAAACAAACACATTGCACTATGGCACAAGGGTATGTGCTTTGGTGCAAGTGTGCCAAAAGTGGGCTAGGGCACTGGGAGAGAAAAATGCACCATATCTTATTGAATATAGCACATCACCCCCCCACTTTGACACAAGGCAGTACAGCAAACTTGGAGTAGCTTTGCCTTGCATCAAATAGTAAATCTAGGCCTCAATCTCACTCACTACCTATCACTTGACTCTCATTCACTTACATTCATACCCATATGCTTACCGATGCATAATTATTTCTCTCTCTCACCTTCAATCACACCTACTACAAACATTTAAAACCATTTTTACCTACCACAACTGCCAGCATACGTCCTAAGTGTGTTTCATTTTTTTTACACAAAGAGTAAACAAAAGAATATGATTCACTATTAGTATATTGAAAAACAGGCAGACAATTTGGAATGCGGAACCACAGTGTGTTTTGGCACTTACTTTGCCACCCTTGAGGCCAGGGGTTACGAAGGCAGTGCCAGTGGTCACCAGGGACCCCTGGCAACCTACACAGTGTACCCCGTGGTGTTAATAAGTACGACATAATACACTTCTCCTACAAATGCGTTTGCTGTAGAGGTTGCTTCTTAGTAAATCAGCAGAACTTATATGTGAGCTTCCCATACACATTAACAGAAAGCTACAATGCCAGAATTTTAAACTCCCTTCATAAATAAGCAATAGTTTCACAATCTCTAGGTATACAACCCATAAGTATACAGACAATGTACAGGACACTGCAAGCCAACCACAACACATTTCATTGTGTAATTAGGTACATGACAAATGTTCTCTATGGCTACTTCATTGTGATCCACACGACTAAATTTAATCTATAGAAACAATGAACGCCCTCTCAGGATGCACATATCACTAGGGTTCTCAATTCATCCTCATTATTGAGCCTCAGTTCCATTCTTTTTTGTTTTAAAGTTTAGTATATATTGAAATGATATGGGAAAACATGAGTTCCAGTAAAACAGTCCATTAACGAAATTAGCCGCAATTAGAAGGAAAGTAAAAAAATATATATGCTAATATTGAGAATGTAAACACAAGTATTAGAATTGGACTGCAAAGAATGTGATTAAAGGATAAGGAAAACATTGCAAGGAAAGAGTAAAGAAGACAGTAGAGTGAGAAGAGAGAAGACATAATACAAAAGAAGTGAGATAGGAGGAGCAGATGCTACAATATTATAATATAAAGTAAAAAGGACTTTAAAAAATATAATTAAAAAAACATTAACAACAGTAGCAAATTAATCTTAAAAATAGCCTAAATATTATACATTGGAACAGATAGAAAATTGAACTGTATTACCTGCATGGAAAGTCAAATATCGTGTCAATGGTTCCTACAGTGCTTCCCGTTTTACAGATAAGGATGTAGAATTCAAATTTTTGCGATCCAATTGATGGTTATGACATACCAAATATCACCGCTGTAGAAGGGCAATACGGTCTAAATATTTCTAATTAGATACAGTTACCTGGGAGCCAACAGCAATCACCATATTATGTACTTAGTGAAGCTTTTTATTCTGAGGCCATGAATTACTCAACCCCCAAGGAACAAACCTAGAATGGAGAATAGAGTATGAACCTGAATGATGTCCCCTATTCTTTCACAGACCTCTTCCCATGATTGAGACAACGTAGGACATAAAAAGAACATGTGAAGGTGGGTACCAGGATTGGTAGAACTAAGCCGGCAGGGATCCTGTTTGAGTAATTTAGGTTTAAACAAAAGTGCTGGTGTATGATATAGTCTGTTATAGAAATAATATAACATTTCAATGAGATCAGCGGGACGTGCAGTAGTATGCATTTTTCCCCATATTCACTGCCCTATCTGGGCCATCTGGAAAGCAAATAAGAGTCCCATAAAAGTTCTAGTTTGGATTAGGTCTGTCAGACAGGGGTATAATCAGTTTATTATAAATTAGTGCTGCTTTGGAAGGGGAGATGATAGAGTTATGAGAGGGCTGCAAACTCTGCTCCTTAATGGAAGTAGTAGAGAGAGAGACTAGGATGAGAACTAGCAGATTTCAAAAGTGGATATTGTTGGAGATATTTCAGAGAAAGGCTGAATGAAGAGGAGAGGATATCAAATGGGATAATAGCATTACTATGGAAAAGTATTTGAGAGATTATAATAAACAAAGTTCATCAAATGTTGCCAAAACAAAGATTTGCCATTTACTACAATCCTTTTATTATTCCAATTAGGACTTTGAATAAATTGCTCATATCAGGAGAGGTGAACTACTAAGTAAGGATTGAAAAGAGAACAGGAGAATGAAATAAATGCAGGTGTTCAAAATGTAGGGGGATGAGATATATGTAGTATATGTGTGTGAAAGCAAAGATAAGGGATAGCTCCAGCTGATGCTACAGTTTGGATTGAGAGTCTTAAGAGTCAAGAAAACAACATTAACCGTGTTTAATAAAAAATGCATTGTGATAGTGAAAGAAGTCAGGGAAATTGGCCCCTCTAGAATAGTTGGGTAATTTTAGGCACTGTAATAAGATACAAGATGGTTTCCTATTCCTGAAGAATCTAGATAAAAGCTTATCAATAGCTATTAAGTATTTACTTTTGTTTTTAGAATCTTGAGATAGAAATTAATGATAGGAAGTATAATCATTTTAATTGTATCATGGCGGCCCCACCATGACAAGAATAGTGGTGACCAGCCCTGTGTTAGTTTATTCATTTTTGCAAGAAGAGCATCCATATTAGAATTAAGTGTATCTCTGAGATTGTTACAACACAAGATTCTCTTATCAGGATTTAATGAGAAGCCTGTTCCAGCAAAATTATTTTTATTCAAAGGCATCACTTCGGACTTTTCTATATTTTGTTTGTAACAATTTTCTAGATTTTGTTTGTAGAGTTTGTAGTTCACTCTTCAAAGAATGAGGAAGAGAACATTCTGGTTTGGATATATAAAGAAGAGTTCATCTGCATATGCGATAAATTTAATATGTATATTGTTTAGGTAGAAACGAGAGATGGCGTCAGAGTGCTTCAATCTGTATAAGAAGGGTTTGAGGGCTAGAATAAACAGTAAGGACAATAACGGACATCCCTGCCTTGTACCTCCTTTAGGGGAAAGTAGGCAGATTTGGAATCCATTAACAAAGACAGAGGAGAGAGCGGTGGAATATAATAAAGAAATGAGTATGTCAAACCCATGCCATCATAAAGCATGCATAGGAAATTGCCAGCACACCCGATCAAATGCCTTCTCAGCATGCAAAGCTACCATTAGGAGGGAGAGTTTAAGTTTAGGAGATTTACTGAGAATGTGCAAAAGGACTCAAGAATTATCCACAATATTCCTATTTTTAACAAGACCTGATTGTTCTTAATCCACTAGTTCAGGCAAAAAAATCATTAAGTCTGAGGGACAATGTTTTGGCAAACATTTTACAATCTGTATTTATTAACAATAATGGATGGTAATTTTTGCATTGGGATAGCTCCCTGTCTCTTTTAGGAAGAAGGCATATCATAACTTCTGTAATTAGTTTAAAAAACGTAGGTAAAAAGAATTTAGAGAACTGAAGGTAACATTCGACCGTGAACCAATCTGGCCCCGCAGCTTTACCTAGTGGAAGGCGTTTAACTGTTGAATAAAGTTCTTCCATCTGCAATGGGTTCTCGAAAGGAGCTAGATCAATTTGTGAGGACTTGCACATTGATTAATGAGCAAAAAAGGTCTTAATAGATTCATCAGAAGGCATAAATTAAGGGGTATATAATGTTTGATAATATTCGGCAAAACAGCCAGCAATGTCTGAATCGTGAAAGAAGTTGGTATCAGATTGCTTGGCAATCATTATAAAGGAGGATTTGTTGTGCCAGTTTTATTTTTGCCACCATAGTATCTGCCATTAATCTTAAAGAGAGTGATGCATGCTTTCTCCATATTCGATTTGTTGAATTGATTCTTTGCAGCCATCAGGATGTCTAAATCAGTTTTATTGTTCTTTGACATAAAATATTTGTGCTCTAATCACTGAATTTCATTTAGAGTGCAAGGTAATTAGAGCCTTATGTTTGTTCGAAAAATAGCTAATGATAAAACCTCTTGGAGGAATTTTAAAGGCATCCCAAATGTAGTGAAAAGACGTCCCTCTCATATCAATAATTTTAAACTATTCATGGACAAACACTTTACGAGATGTGAGGAAGTTTTCATAAGGTAATAGATGATTGTTAAACCTCCAGATGGATTGGGATGAGGAATTTTGAAAAACATCTAGATTGGTGCAAACCGTGGTGTGATTAGACATCAAAATTAAGCCTATGTATTAGATGGTGGGTAAGGCTTTTGCTAGGGAAGACATAATTCATCCTAGTCAGGGATCTGTGGGGGCAGAATAAAAGGAGAATTCTTGCAGAGAGGGGTATATTAATCTCCATGAATCCAAAGGAGTTTCCTTAAAAGCCTTGTGAGCTTCATGAGGGAGAAACTACGAAGATAAGAACAGTCCAGGAAGGCCTCAAGAATTTGATTGCAGTCACCTTCCAGGACAATGTTTTCACTTAAATGTGGAGTGATTTTCTGGGAAAGAAACTTCCAAAAAGAGGGATCAGGTTAGTAGGACCATAAACAGTGAGAAATATAAAAAGAATACCATTTATTTTAAGTTGTACCAAAAACCCATCTACCCTCTTCACCATGTTCTTTGGTAATCACTAAAATAGTAAGACTTTTATGACAAAGAATTGCCGCCCCAGAGAGACTGAATACATTGAAAGACCACAGAGAAAATATTATCCAGACAAGGGTTTCCAAAAAAATGGGAGGCCAGTAAGCCTTGAATATGGGAAGGAGGCTAGTAAACTGTTTGCATGGAAAGCTGAGACAAGCAGGGTTCGTAACATCATAAAGCAAATCGATATGGAACATAATAACATCCTGGTGGATATGGATGAAGAGATTGGAGAGGCTTTTCACACGTTCTTCCAAGATCTTTATATTGAAGATAACATGGTAGAGAGTAGTCGAGCTAAAGATTGGCTAAGTGGAATTAAGCTCACCTCCTTAAACTCCTCCCAGCGAGACAATCTAGAGTTGGATATAACTCAGCAGGAGGTTAGGAAAGCCATTTCGGCATGTAAGGGTGGCAAGGCTGCTGGGCCAGATGGGCTTCCGGTCGAGCTATACAGATGCTTTTGAGAGGCAATAATTCCGGTTATGACAGCACTATTTAACAGAATGTTAGTGGAAGGTATTGGATCACCAGCCTCGTGGGGAGAAGCTATTATAACATTAATATTGAAAACAGGGGAATCCCCTGTGAATTGTGGGTCATATAGACCCATATCCCTTTTAAACAAGGACTACAAAGTCTTCACTAGGATGTTGGCAGACAGGTTCGGGCCATGGCGGGCAGATTGTTACATTTAGACCAAAAGGGTTTCTTGAGAGGCAGAAATGTACACGATCTTACGTATGATTTTATTGGAGCTATCGATCTTGCCTCCACCTTCGCATTACCACTTGCAGTCATGACATTAGATGCCAACAAAGCCTTAGATAGGGTCAATTGGTCTTTGGGCAGTGTTAGAAAAGTTTAACTTTGGAATCAAGTTTCGTAGAGTCATTCAGCTTATTTACAGTGATCCATCGGCAAGACTCCTAGTAAATAACAAACTTACCAACGCCTTTAGGATTAGTAGGGGAACCAGACAAGGGCTGCCCCCTCTCCCCTCCTATTTGACATACATAGAGCCTTTTACACAGCGTCTCAGAGAGGAGATGGAGCTTGCATCGTTCAGGTTCGAGTGTGGGAGAGGAAGGTAGCCCTGTATGCGGATGATATCCTGATCTTGACATCTGATCTGGAGTCATCCTTCCCCCATGTCATTGAATTGGCAAAGGATTTTGGGCTGGTACCTGGCTAGGAGATCAATGAGGAGAAAACTGATATTATGTCTTGGAACTAGCCGAAGTGTCAATACCCTACAAAAAGCGACATCCGATATTTGGGGGTTAGGATCGTTCAAAGTATAGATAAGATCTCAGAGACTCATTTGGCAAATGTCTCTAGGGAGTGCCAGACACTCATGAAATCATGGTTGCATCTCCCACTGACTATTCTGGGGAGAATTAATTTGATAAAAATGGTAATATTATGAAAGGTTACTTTTCTTTTTAACACCATCCCTTTGCCGTTTGAAAAGCAGGCCATTGATAAGTTGCAGCAGGCAGTCAATTCATTTAAATGGGCTTATAAAGCCACGAGAACAGCTTCGAAGAAGCTGAGGCGCAGGAGGGAACAAGCATTTGCAATGCAATAGGTCTCGCATTAGGAACGTTTGAACTATTGGTATTGTGATTGGTGCAAGAAGAGCATCCATATTAGAATTAAGTGTATCTCTGAGATTGTTACAACACAAGATTCTCTTATCAGGATTTAATGAGAAGCCTGTTCCAGCAAAATTATTTTTATTCAAAGGCATCACTTCGGACTTTTCTATATTTTGTTTGTAACAATTTTCTAGATTTTGTTTGTAGAGTTTGTAGTTCACTCTTCAAAGAATGAGGAAGAGAACATTCTGGTTTGGATATATAAAGAAGAGTTCATCTGCATATGCGATAAATTTAATATGTATATTGTTTAGGTAGAAACGAGAGATGGCGTCAGAGTGCTTCAATCTGTATAAGAAGGGTTTGAGGGCTAGAATAAACAGTAAGGACAATAACGGACATCCCTGCCTTGTACCTCCTTTAGGGGAAAGTAGGCAGATTTGGAATCCATTAACAAAGACAGAGGAGAGAGCGGTGGAATATAATAAAGAAATGAGTATGTCAAACCCATGCCATCATAAAGCATGCATAGGAAATTGCCAGCACACCCGATCAAATGCCTTCTCAGCATGCAAAGCTACCATTAGGAGGGAGAGTTTAAGTTTAGGAGATTTACTGAGAATGTGCAAAAGGACTCAAGAATTATCCACAATATTCCTATTTTTAACAAGACCTGATTGTTCTTAATCCACTAGTTCAGGCAAAAAAATCATTAAGTCTGAGGGACAATGTTTTGGCAAACATTTTACAATCTGTATTTATTAACAATAATGGATGGTAATTTTTGCATTGGGATAGCTCCCCGCCTCTTTTAGGAAGAAGGCATATCATAACTTCTGTAATTAGTTTAAAAAACTTAGGTAAAAAGAATTTAGAGAACTGAAGGTAACATTCGACCGTGAACCAATCTGGCCCCGCAGCTTTACCTAGTGGAAGGCGTTTAACTGTTGAATAAAGTTCTTCCATCTGCAATGGGTTCTCGAAAGGAGCTAGATCAATTTGTGAGGACTTGCACATTGATTAATGAGCAAAAAAGGTCTTAATAGATTCATCAGAAGGCATAAATTAAGGGGTATATAATGTTTGATAATATTCGGCAAAACAGCCAGCAATGTCTGAATCGTGAAAGAAGTTGGTATCAGATTGCTTGGCAATCATTATAAAGGAGGATTTGTTGTGCCAGTTTTATTTTTGCCACCATAGTATCTGCCATTAATCTTAAAGAGAGTGATGCATGCTTTCTCCATATTCGATTTGTTGAATTGATTCTTTGCAGCCATCAGGATGTCTAAATCAGTTTTATTGTTCTTTGACATAAAATATTTGTGCTCTAATCACTGAATTTCATTTAGAGTGCAAGGTAATTAGAGCCTTATGTTTGTTCGAAAAATAGCTAATGATAAAACCTCTTGGAGGAATTTTAAAGGCATCCCAAATGTAGTGAAAAGACGTCCCTCTCATATCAATAATTTTAAACTATTCATGGACAAACACTTTACGAGATGTGAGGAAGTTTTCATAAGGTAATAGATGATTGTTAAACCTCCAGATGGATTGGGATGAGGAATTTTGAAAAACATCTAGATTGGTGCAAACCGTGGTGTGATTAGACATCAAAATTAAGCCTATGTATTAGATGGTGGGTAAGGCTTTTGCTAGGGAAGACATAATTCATCCTAGTCAGGGATCTGTGGGGGCAGAATAAAAGGAGAATTCTTGCAGAGAGGGGTATATTAATCTCCATGAATCCAAAGGAGTTTCCTTAAAAGCCTTGTGAGCTTCATGAGGGAGAAACTACGAAGATAAGAACAGTCCAGGAAGGCCTCAAGAATTTGATTGCAGTCACCTTCCAGGACAATGTTTTCAGTTAAATGTGGAGTGATTTTCTGGGAAAGAAACTTCCAAAAAGAGGGATCAGGTTAGTAGGACCATAAACAGTGAGAAATATAAAAAGAATACCATTTATTTTAAGTTGTACCAAAAACCCATCTACCCTCTTCACCATGTTCTTTGGTAATCACTAAAATAGTAAGACTTTTATGACAAAGAATTGCCGCCCCAGAGAGACTGAATACATTGAAAGACCACAGAGAAAATATTATCCAGACAAGGGTTTCCAAAAAAATGGGAGGCCAGTAAGCCTTGAATATGGGAAGGAGGCTAGTAAACTGTTTGCATGGAAAGCTGAGACAAGCAGGGTTCGTAACATCATAAAGCAAATCGATATGGAACATAATAACATCCTGGTGGATATGGATGAAGAGATTGGAGAGGCTTTTCACACGTTCTTCCAAGATCTTTATATTGAAGATAACATGGTAGAGAGTAGTCGAGCTAAAGATTGGCTAAGTGGAATTAAGCTCACCTCCTTAAACTCCTCCCAGCGAGACAATCTAGAGTTGGATATAACTCAGCAGGAGGTTAGGAAAGCCATTTCGGCATGTAAGGGTGGCAAGGCTGCTGGGCCAGATGGGCTTCCGGTCGAGCTATACAGATGCTTTTGAGAGGCAATAATTCCGGTTATGACAGCACTATTTAACAGAATGTTAGTGGAAGGTATTGGATCACCAGCCTCATGGGGAGAAGCTATTATAACATTAATATTGAAAACAGGGGAATCCCCTGTGAATTGTGGGTCATATAGACCCATATCCCTTTTAAACAAGGACTACAAAGTCTTCACTAGGATGTTGGCAGACAGGTTCGGGCCAGATTGATACATTTAGACCAAAAGGGTTTCTTGAGAGGCAGAAATGTACACGATCTTACGTATGATTTTATTGGAGCTATCGATCTTGCCTCCACCTTCGCATTACCACTTGCAGTCATGACATTAGATGCCACCAAAGCCTTAGATAGGGTCAATTGGTCTTTGGGCAGTGTTAGAAAAGTTTAACTTTGGAATCAAGTTTCGTAGAGTCATTCAGCTTATTTACAGTGATCCATCGGCAAGACTCCTAGTAAATAACAAACTTACCAACGCCTTTAGGATTAGTAGGGGAACCAGACAAGGGCTGCCCCCTCTCCCCTCCTATTTGACATACATAGAGCCTTTTACACAGCGTCTCAGAGAGGAGATGGAGCTTGCATCGTTCAGGTTCGAGTGTGGGAGAGGAAGGTAGCCCTGTATGCGGATGATATCCTGATCTTGACATCTGATCTGGAGTCATCCTTCCCCCATGTCATTGAATTGGCAAAGGATTTTGGGCTGGTACCTGGCTAGGAGATCAATGAGGAGAAAACTGATATTATGTCTTGGAACTAGCCGAAGTGTCAATACCCTACAAAAAGCGACATCCGATATTTGGGGGTTAGGATCGTTCAAAGTATAGATAAGATCTCAGAGACTCATTTGGCAAATGTCTCTAGGGAGTGCCAGACACTCATGAAATCATGGTTGCATCTCCCACTGACTATTCTGGGGAGAATTAATTTGATAAAAATGGTAATATTATGAAAGGTTACTTTTCTTTTTAACACCATCCCTTTGCCGTTTGAAAAGCAGGCCATTGATAAGTTGCAGCAGGCAGTCAATTCATTTAAATGGGCTTATAAAGCCACGAGAACAGCTTCGAAGAAGCTGAGGCGCAGGAGGGAACAAGCATTTGCAATGCAATAGGTCTCGCATTAGGAACGTTTGAACTATTGGTATTGTAAATGACACATTTTGTATTATGTGTTGGTTTTGAAAATAGCTAAATTAATAGCTTTATCATTTACAATTCCAATAGTTTTAACTTATGCAACTGTGACACCTATAGCATTTGTAATGCAATATGTGTTGTATTTACGTGACTTAGATGTATTGATATTACAAATAGCAATGGCTTTTTTTTAAATAATTAATACCTAAATAAAAGTTATTGTAATTTATAATGGCAATAGCTTAAACTTAACTGTAAATAACTTTTGTGACAATTAGGTTCAGTGTATTTAATTGTGACGAAAATCCAAGAACAGAAAAATTGTGTTTAGCATAGGGATTTTGCTGCTTCTGTCATTGAATACTGACATATAATACAACAAGTAACATTACACCTACAACAAGCCAGGGCTATTGGCTTTGTCAATGGCTGTTAGTTGCATAAGAAAACAAGAAAGAGCAGTGACGGTAAAACATCAAAGATGAAAATAAGTGAGTTATTGGAGTGGCAAGTGCTTAGTTGATTTTTCATTACAAAGTGTACTCACTTATCTCTTGGAATGTTTAACTGGCAGCGCATTCCGAATGAGTTCCTAGTGGACTTGTGTATCTGCCAGTGTTATGTTTTTTTCTATTAGTCCTTTGATGCTACCTCTCCTCATTTGTATGTGCACGGTATATCCATCTAATTTGCATAAATGATTTGACAACAGCCTGCCCGCAAGTATGCTAAAGCTAAAGGTAGAGTAATACTTTTACCTTCACTAGGGCATTATTGTGAAAAGTATTTGCTAGTGATCTCGTTTTGATGTGCCTTTAATCACTTTTAATGTATTGCCTCCATTTTGGGAGGGAGCGGGCTAGCTAGGAGACCGAAAGATGTCAACTCTGTGTCTGAGAGTGGGGAGAATCGGGCCTCTTAAAAAAGCCTGCAGGATGAAGAAAAAACATAAGTAGCATTATTTTGACTCTGTGGGAAAAGCCTCACGTGAAAGCGTGTTTGCACATATGTTTATGATTAGCGCGAGACGCGGCGGGGAGGGGCGGAGTACAGTTTATCGATTGAGCAAAGCAATGCATCGGGCTTTGCAAGCTGGCGTATGTGCACGGTATATCCATCTAATTTGCATAAATGATTTGACAACAGCCTGCCCGCAAGTATGCTAAAGCTAAAGGTAGCATAATACTTTTGCCTGCACTAGGGCATTATTGTGAAAAGTATTTGCTAGTGATCTCGTTTAGATGTGCCTTTAATCACTTTTAAGGTGTTGCCTCCATTTTGGGAGGGAGCGGGCTAGCTAGGAGACCGAAAGATGTCAACACTGTGTCTGAGAGTGGGGAGAATCGGGCCTCTTAAAAAAGCCTGCAAGATGAAGAAAACACATAAGTAGCATTATTTTGACTCTGTGGGAAAAGCCTCATGTGAAAGCGCGTTTGCACATATGTTTATAATTAACGTGAGACGCGTCGGGGGAGGGGCGGAGGAGCGTTTAGAGAGCAAGCAAAGCAATGCATCGGGCTTTGCAAGCTGGCGGCTGCGCGCGTGCAGGCGCGCGTGAACGCAAACGCTAGGCCAGCAGAAGCCTGGGGTAGTAGCACTTTTAACAAGCAACACAAGAACGTTATTGTAAACAAGCTCTTGGCATTGCTGTGGGGGACGGAGCGGGAGCGCATTGCTTTGAAGTCTGATGGCGGGGGAGCGTATTCCAAGAAGTCTGGTGTGAGGCTGATGGGTTTGACGTGCACGCGCATCTCACACGACTGGGTCACGTGAACTGCACATAATCCGCGCTTGGTCAAGAGTTTGTTTCGCCTACTATATTCTCGCTATTAATCCCTGTGGGATATAAAAGCGAGACCTAAAAAGGGGGCTTTACACTCCCAGATCTTCAGTACTGCGCCTGGGCCTTTCAGCTAACGCATTCTAGAATGCTTCTAAAATTCCCAGATCTGTCAGAGAGGGGGGTCATGTTTTCGGCTATGCTAGATAGAGTAGGGTTGTCACATGAGGGGTTCCTTTTTAGGTCTCGCCTATGCAGTGTACACGTGTGATGCATAGGAAAGAGACCTTTTGAAATCGATTTGGCTTTGCATGCAAAAACATGCACAGATTGCATTGCTTTCAATGCAACGTGTGCACGTTTGGCGATTCCCTTGCGGGAGCGAGCGCCGCCATATGGTGGCAGTTATTGCGCTCGGTCTCACAAGGGAAACGCTGCCTGTTCTCGGCCACACTCTTCCCCCCCACACACACTAATTGCGCGAGGCATGCGCGCTTTTTTTTCCATGTCTGTGAATCGGAGGCTTCTGAAGGAACTGCTGATCTGGTCCTTCTTCTACTTCTACATTTCGCTTTCTCATTCCCCTTGCTGAGATGATTGATGCTTGGTACTTAACGCAGCTTCTCGTTATAGCAGCAAACTGTAAGTGTCCTCTCACAGACCAAACCTATGTAGGTGCTCTAGAGTGTAAAAATATGGATGTCCTTTGTGGCTGCTGATTGGTCTGCACGGCAATCAATCATAATGTTGGCAGGGGTTTACGCGTCACATGTAGAGGCTGTACTAGCGGAGGAGGGAGGGTCCTATATCTTTATTTCTTTGTTTCAAACAGTAAAAAAAATCTCCTTTTGGTCCATGTGATTCGTGCCCAGTGCAGGCAGCCCCAGGTGGGAGGATAAAGCGGTGGAACGCTGACTGCAGCAAACTCTGGATGCTTTTGAAATGAAGCAGACTAAAGGAGGGAATCTACGGCAGATAATGGAGGCGCAACCTGGCGGAGGAGGGGGGGTGTCTCTCTGCAATTTAGCTTGGCCCGGTTTGGGAATATTGGCAGTGCTGGCTTGGCGGGGACCATGCTCAGCACTCAGGTTACGTCTCTTCTTAGATTGTCCACCAGGATAGTACTGACTGCTCCCATCCCGAAAAGACAAGCTGCAGTCTGCATTCCGACAGCAGTAAACTGCAGATATCACCATCTTTAAGGCATGAAGTGCACTGACAGCTCTTGCCACATACTGCCGCGATTTGTACAGGCTGTCAAATGCATGAGGGCACACAGTGCACTGCCAACACTCGCTCCATAATGGCGCCACCCTCGCAGCATTCATTCAAAACTGGATTCGTTCTTCTAGAAATTAGTACTCGCAGTGTGCATCCTATATAAGTCACATACTTTTGACTGTATGGACTGCCGAACGCTATGACACTTGAGAAACACTCACTGCAGACCATTGTCATCCAGCAGAGAGTCGTCACAGATCATCATCATTGTAACTGCCTGGTGTAGACTTCCACCACACCGAAAGTATAGACTGTATAGTGAGAGTACCATGAAAACACTTAGGGCATATGGTTTCTCCCTAAGAAGACTTGCTGGCGACTGATGCATGACAATGACAGCTTTGAGTGGGGACTGTCATAAAAATAGCAATACCCCATTATATACTCTCATCATCCTTCTAGAAGTTACTGCCGACTGGAACCAGCATAAGAGGACCAATTGTGAACTGCTAATATTGTCACCGGGCATTCAGTACTTCATGCAGACTGTTTCCAACGTGGGATCTCACAGTACAGTCATACAGCATGCTGACATCACTAAACAAAAGCTCTTCCTATGATGACAGCATTTTGATCATCCTAATATCATTCAGAGCAGTTGGCCCCCATGCTGGCACCACAGATTGCATTCTGTTTATTAGCTCCGTGACTTAGTTGTCGCCAGACTGACATCTCTTAGTTCAGACTATCATGATATGAGTGAGCACTGAGCGACCTTATCCAGACAGCAATCTCTGTAAGCTGTCACTCACCTGACAGAACTAGGTACTAATTGCCATCACCATGCTTGCACACAGTGCAGAATGTTACCACTTTGACTGTACACAGTGAAGACTGTGTTCACCCTAAGTAAATGTAGTGCTATCACCATTGTCTGCGCTTCCGGTTGTGTTATTTGTACACTACTTAACTACCTGTTGCTCTTTTGACATCTGGGTGCCCTTTTTCGCTCTGGGATTCTAGTTGACGAAAGTGTCAGAGTGATTTTGTCAGAGTGATCTGTTGTCATTTCATTATGTTGTTTTTTTCAAATTTAGATTGCGTCAAGCTGAGGGTAAGTTAGTATACTGTTATGGATCTGTGTGGAGCATTATGCGCATAGAAGTGTTTACATCTGCTTTGGTGTCATTATTTAGCTTCCGGTGGCTTTCATGTTTTCAAGGCATCTTTGTCCCTTATGTGGATGTGGTGCAATGGCATATGCAACAAAAGTATGTTAACTTTTTTCTGGATGTTTATTGGTGAAATTATATGAATGTGTTGTTGAAGACTTATCCAGCTGCATGGCTTAGAGTGACGTGTGAATGACTGTGCCAGGAGTTGTCTGCTATTTTCTTTTGAATCAGGGCTGCTGACTTTTATAAACTGTGGGGCATATTACCAACGATGAGCGATATTTATCGCTAACGATGCTTAGCAACGAATTTTTTAACGCTAAGCATCGCCGGAAATTATGGCAGAGATAACTTGCTATTAGCAAGGTTTATCTCAGAAGTGATAAAAATCCTCGCACTAACTGCCAAATGAGAGATTATCGCTGGAAAACCAACGATAATCTCTCGAAGTTTGGCGTTAGCTTGATGATAGGGGTCACAAACTTAGCCATGATATCCACCTTCCATAGGATATCATGGCTAAGTCAGGAAAATACCAGGTGTAAAAAAAGCAGTGCTAACCGCAGTTAGCGCCGCTTTTTTTTTCACTAACAGGGTTAGCGAAATCCTTGATAATAGGAGAAATGTCGCTTAACAACATTTCTCCTATTATTTTTCTCTGGAACGCCCATTTTAGATCTCATTAGAGATGCAAAGGGAAGCGTAGAGAAAAAGGGTGCTAACATGCAAATTTGCATGTTAGCACCCTGTTGCTGATAGGGAGATAATTTTATCTCCGCTTTCTTGGCTTTTAAAGCCAAAAAAGTGGAGATAAATCCCTTGATAATATGCCCCTGTGTTCTTGACCTAGGGACGGGATGTTGCACAAAAGTAATTCACCTGTGCCGTGTAATGCCATTCCGTTAGGAGACAAATTGTGGCAACGTTCTTATAATGTCAGTGCCCTAATAATAGCCTTTCTGATTATGATATGATTCTTACCGGAGTTTGTATTCTAGTTAGACTACAATTTAACCACCTTCTGAAAATTTACTTACAGGAAGGAGATGGAAGTAAACAGGAATCAGTAGTTCCAAGGTTGTAATCGGGGCCACTGGAAGTATGTGATTGTGCGGTTGTTGTGTTTTTTGCATAAGTTTACATTTGTTGCATTTGCCACGTAATGTGTAAGCTGACAAATTGATTTGTCAACTAAATGGTTTAATGCTGGGATGTGTGCATGATGGTGGCAGAGTTATTTCTAATAGGTCCTGTTGGCATAGTGCGAAATATTTATCTACATGTGCTGCTGTGTTGACAAATGCTTACTGCAGATTATTGTGGGTATAAGACATTTTGTCATGGTTCCTGCCTAACAACTCATTCCATACTGACTGTACTCACTGTGGACTGCCACCAGCCTCCTCCTGGCACAGCCTGTCACTATCCTGCCAGCCTTCCGTAAAGACTGCCCCCTTACTGTCAACACTGACTGTATACTAATAGAATCCTCACAACAATAAGTTCAGGCTTCCATTCCCAGGGTGATCCATACACTAGCACCAGTCTGAAGCATATTCACTGCAGATTGTCCCCTGTCCCCTACGTTCTCACTGCAAATGGCCGCCTTGATTGTTAATAATGCAGATTCCCCCCCCCCAAAGTTTTCAATGATAATGCTCTGTGCAGACTTTACAATCCTTAACACTGTGTAAGATATCACCATCCTGGCGCCAGTCTAGGTAAACTTTCACCATACTGACAGAGCTGATTGTATGTTTATGTACACTAATAAGTGACTGACAGAATTTTAGGCAGACGCATTTTCTTTCTACCAAATACACTCACAAAACACAAAAGGTTGCGAGGGCTCCTAACCGGTTAATATCTTTTTATGGACTCACCTACTACTTAACCAATATAATAATATATTAGAAGACACCTCACCCACAATTGATAGTGGCATACTTCCTCATAGGGGCCTTCCCCTCATTCGGGTAGATACCACACAATGGGGCTCAAACACTAGTTAGGACCGTGCTATAACGTTTTTCTCATGTATAAGTGCTATGGTTTTCTAAAAATGACTAGGTATTTGGAGGGTTCCATGTCATGGTTAAAAAGTAACAATTGAGGATGTATTATGAAGAAACATCCATTCAGTGATCCTAATTGCCTAGTTGTTTCAGCCGATTCCAACTAGCTCGAATGGGTCTCCAGCTTTCTCCAGGGCCAATAAATTCCCTGTCTGTATGGTACTAAACTATGGAAAAAATACAATTAAACGTAGAGGTGTAAGGCTATCGTACCTGTGCGTTGCTGCAAAAACAAAGGGGCATATTATCAAGGACAGGCGATACATTATCGCCGCTTTTATCGGCAGGAAACTGCCGATAAAGCGGCGATAATGGCCTTGATAATATGCTCTATGAATTCCAATCGAAGCCCATGTTAGATGTGTTCACATCTAACATGGGCTTCGATTGGAATTGTGGACGAGGTGTCAATTGTGGACGAGGTGTCTTCTAACATGTTATTTATATTTGTCAAGTTGTAGGCAAATCCATAATAATGTATCCCCTGGTCAGAATCCTCACACCCTTTTGTGTTAGTTATGGTATGTTTATGCTTTTTTGGCCGCATTTTTTGCATATTATAACCATCCTAGCAGCAGTGTGTGCCATTTGGCATCTCCTTGATGGCAGACACTGCAGTCTGCCACCATCCTGACCTAATTATCACCTTTCCATTCTTATCAGTAACAACTAAATTGCCACCATAGAAACAGTGCATGTCCACTGTTCTCACTCTGTCAGAAGTCAATGCAGACTGTCACCATCTTGAAAGCACAGACTGCAGGTTGATGTCATCTTAGTAGGACTCGAGTAGACTTAGTAGGACTCTGCATCCTTTTGAACACCACTGCAAGCTTTCTATACAGCCAATAGGTCTCGCCTATGAGACCTTATAAGTGTTTAGCCATGCAACAGTTGATGTTGTTGTACCAAGGATATCGTTCTGGATAACTAACCACTTATAAGGTCCAAAAGACGAGACCTATTGGCTATGCTAATGCTTGTTAAATATGGAGATCAGAAGTTCTTCAAAAAAGTCTGGTTGAAAGTTTTATTGAGCATGGCTTGTACATGGGCAAGAATTAAGCAATGCACCAGCTTAAATTGCTTTTCAAACTTGGCTCCCTTGTGGGACTCTCCCGGATCCCCGGCTTGCTTGGAAGATACATTTGCAACCCTGTTTAAAACGGCAGGGCTTTCGGTTTGGGGCGACCTGTCTGCTGATGGTTTACTTTTATCCTAGGCACTACTTGACCATAAGGTAGGGGGCGGTATGTCTAGGTTTAATATCTACAATTTTTGAGCTGGTCTCTGAACCTCAAAAAACATATTGGTTAAGGTAACACAGTAGAGGAGCAATTGGTATCGAGAGCGTCAGGGAAGAAAGAGCTGTCCTTTTTCTATTGGGCCATTGAGGAAGCCATAGATGGTTGCTTTAAGCTAGCTGAAGAGTTGTGGGGAGGTTCTTTACCAGGGGAATACTGGCAAAACCGGTGGCAAATCTCTTTCAATACTTTGTTCACAGTTGTAAATCCAGCCTGGTTTAGGAGAAACAACTACTATGCAGCCCACATAGCTTATTGATCCCCCTCTAGACTTTCTTAAATTGTAAACGGTCCCCCTGTCAGCTGCAAGAATTGTAACCTGGTAAATGCCTCAGACATACATATGTTTAAAGATTGCCCAACTATTTCTGAATTTTGGGAGAAAGTAGGGGCAGCTCTTGTTGATATTGTGGGCGCCCCAGTCCAAATTTCTCTTGCCCTGATTATTTTTAGCATAGCTAGCAAAGTTACAGGCCTCGCTAGGGGGTTCCTATTCTATGCAATCTTGCTGGCCAGACGAGAAATATGCAGAAGATGGCTAGAGGGCACACCCCCCACATATTCAGATGTGTTGTCCTCTTTATATAAGACATCTAAGACTGATCTGGCCAGATTACAGAAAAGTAGAAAGAAAATATTATGGGTCTATTTGCTCAATTGGTCTGTCTTACAATTATAGTTATTCTTTGGTTTTATATCAAAGTGGAGGGAAGAGGATTAAAGGTCCATTCAGTTCCCCTGGACAGATACGCAATAATAAAAAATAGAATGGACACTAGTATCTACAAAACCATTGGTTTGTATTCGAAAACCCTCATAGGCATCCTGATTTTATCGTTGTGGTGTATCTTTTTTCCGCCCCATCAGGAGTCGTGGCGTATTCATAGGGTAGTCGATTAACGTGCTGGGTGCCAGCCTCACCCGAGGCTACCTCCGGTACAGGTAGAAGTGTCCAGAAATAATGAAAAAGGAGGTAAAAAACAGTGTCTAGCCCAAAAGTTTATTTATTGGAAAAGAGAAGGGGTCTAGGCACTATCAGTAAAAGGAATTGCGATATGATGGTAATCATGTTACTGGATTACCGCATGTCTTAAAAAATATGTCAACATGTTTCAGCTCTCCAAGCCCAGCCGGGTCTACGGAGCTTTCGTCAGGACAAAGACACATACAAAAAAGAAAAAATGAAAAAATAACTCTCACAACTAGTGTAGTTTTTTGTTGATAAGTGTCGTTGACTTATACTCAGATTTCCAATGCTGTGGAAACAAAAGCCAACAGTATCCATTATATATGTGGCTACAACTATAGGGTAGGCAAGCAAACATGTGAAAATTACATGTAGAGCACGAAAATACTCCTCATTAGGAGCGTCCGCCATGTTAGTGGCATTAATACCGTGTCGAGGAAGGGGATGAATTAAAAACAACGTCTGAGTTAGGTGTTAAAGTCTAAGTTAAAGCAATGTTACTTATACACGGGACCTGCTATCGAACACAGTTCACTCTTTACTAAATATGGACAGATTTAAAAGCCCTTGGATAAGTATTAGATTGAACCATAACCTATCTACAAAACACTTCAAAAGTTATAGTATAATTACCTGTATTAAGCTCGATAATAGCTTCAACAGGGGTCAAAGAGTCGCTTTAGGTCTTTGCTGTTAAGGTACAAACAGGTCCCACGCATTAATAAAAACGCTAAGTGGCTTACCAGTTAGTAAAGATCAGGATTTGCTGCCATTCTTACCCACGAGGATCGGCGTTGTGTCCCCTGTGCTGACTCTGCCCCTGGCTATGGGCATTTCTCTTTTGGCCCGTCCTATAAAACCAGGACTTAGGCATCAAAAACGGACTACAGTTTATCCAGAGGACTCCATGCAAGATGACTCGCCTATACGTGACATATTTTTTAAGACATGCGGTAATCCAGTAACATGATTACCATCATATCGCAATTCCTTTTACTGATAGTGCCTAGACCCCTTCTCTTTTCCAATAAATAAACTTTTGGGCTAGACAATGTTTTTCATTATTTCTGGACACTTCTACCTGTACCGGAGGTAGCCTCGGGTGAGGCTGGCACCCAGCACGTTAATCGACTACCCTATGAATACGCCACGACTCCTGATGGGTTTTCGAATACAAACCAATGGTTTTGTAGATACTAGTGTCCATTCTTTGGTTTTACTCACATATTAGGGGGGAGTTTCAGTTTTTGAGTTTACCACTTTTTAAAAGTTATTTTAGTTCCTGACCCCAATATTATGCCTCCCAGGAACCTCTTGGGCTGGACCGTGTGCACTGTGCTGGGTCTTTTCCAGGTTTAATCTCTCACGTTGGCCAACAGATACAGGCAGCGGTTAAGATCATGAGAGAGTGCCCACCCTCTCCTTCTAAAAGAGAGGTCATCGATATCACCTTGTGGGTTTTGTCAACTTACCGGTGGTCGGGTGGTATCAACTTGGGTACCTACATCTCTCGAAAGTGAGTAACAGTAATGACATCCTACTTGGTTAGTCGTTTGGGGTCAGAGACGAATATGGATTAAAAAAAAAAGGATTGCCGCCCCTTTCTTATGTTGCACAGAGGGGGGTAAAATCCAATTCTTATTTTTTGTTTTTTTAAGCTTGTTCATCTAAGTTTTGGTAAAATGTGTTTCCTGAAGGAATGCTAGTTGACAATGTAACCTAGATAAGTAAGAAAGCACACATTGACATTTGATAGGATTTTTCAAACCTTTAACATTCCATGTTGTTATCCTAATTGGCATTCGAGAAGAAGTCATTAATGAGCATCAAAGAAATACATACACCTAAAGATATTGTATGAAGAAAGTGTAATTTGAGAAAGCACCGAGGAAAAAGGCTAACAGAGGGGAATATTATCAAGGGCTAGCGATAGTTTTATCACCGCGTTTGCGTTAGTTTTCGGACGAAATGCGACAATAAAAATATCGCTCTATTTACAAGAGCTTGATAAAGTGTGTTCAATAGGATTAGAGCTGGCTTCAACATCGCATCGCCTTGCATCGCTAATGAGATGCAAGGGAGGCGTGTCCAGTGAAACAACATGGGATTTTATTGCTAAACCAGCTTCTCTCTATTTTCTAGTGTATTGCTAACACGCATAGCGATCAGCGATAACCGGGTTTTTCGCCAGTGTGTAACGCCTGCTATTTTTCTTACTAAGCCATATCTATAATGGGAATGGATTTTTTTTCCTGAGTCCACGTCTCCCTATTTATAAAGTTTTCCCTAACGCGGTTTTCTATTGCTGGAATTCTGGTGATTTTGACACTTTCCGCCGATTTTGCCTGGATTCCTATCACCTCGGCAATGCACGTTGCGGATAGTGCGCTCACCGGGTGATAGAATCCGGCGAAAGGCGGCATTCATTTTCTGCACGCTAAACACAGCCAGCAATAATTATCGTAGGCCGTTGATGATATGCCCCAGAGTAAGGGAAAAAGAAAAGAGAGAAAGGAAAGGAGGGTGAGATACCTCTGAAATATAAGGATAAAATAGAGGTAACACAGGAAGAAATAACCTTAGTTGCAGTAATGAAGCTACAAGCAAAAAATATAGGAGGCTACTGAACACCTAAACAAAAGATGGAGCCAGACTCTGCTTTAGTGAACCTGAAAGGGAACACAGTGAACAACAAAAAGACATGATAAACAGCTGTTAGAGAGAGAAATACAGGTATGTGAGGACTGTATAACATTGAACAGTTTTTAAAAAGGCAGAATACAAAAGGATAAATAACGCATCATTAAACTTACCATGTAGTAGAAGGGGTAGGATGATGAGGCGACAGCCCACACATTAATGGGGCAGAACACACTAGGACAGGAAACAGATGTAATAGAATACTCTGAACCGAAAAACAATGAGATAGAAACAGATGACACAGGGTACGGAAACCTAGAAACACAGGGGCATATTAACAAGGAAGGCAATTTGAAATTATCGCCGTTTTTGCGGCCGTTTTCTGCCGAAAAGTGGCGATAATTTCTTCGCCCTATCAGCAAATACACGCTATTGCGTGTTTTGCTGATTTTGCACCCTTGTCAATAACGCCCAGCTTTGCATCTCTAATGAGATGTAAAGAGGGCGTTCCAGGGCAAAATAATAGGAGAAATGTCGCTAAGCAACATTTCTCCTATTAACAAGCTGCTCGCTAATAGAGCGTTAGGAAAAGTAGCGCTAACCACAGTTAACGCTTCTTTCCTAACGCCTGCTTGTGACCTGTTCTTAGCCATGCAATCCAATGGGAGGTGGATTACATGGCTAAGATTGTCCTGCCCTATCAGCAAGGTTATCGCCATTTTCAATGGAATATCGCTGGAAAACCAGGGATATTCCATTGAAAACGGCGATAATCCCCGCTATCGCTGGGATTTTTATCTCCATGGCGTTAAGCGTTGTTAATACAACGCTACCATGGAGATTATCGCCAGCGATAGCGGGCAATAGATTTCCTCACGCTAGCAGCGGTCAGCGATAATTATCGCTGCTGCTTGCTAATATACCCCACAAATCCTAAGGAAAAGAGAACAATGTAACAATTAAGGAGAGACACAACAAGGTAAAAATAACAGTCATGTTTTGGCTGCGGCACCAATTTCCATATCTTCATGTCGATGCTGTCAGAGAAAGTCCTGCAATTTGGCTGGGTCTTTAAAGGTTTAAGAGTTTTCCTTATGTATTATTTTAAAAAGCAAAGATGAACAACACCTTATCTGATATTCATGGAATGTAATTGTGGATGAAGTTCAAGAAAACGTTTCCGTCTTGTGGCTGTTGCATTAGAGACACCCTGCATAGAAAAGATCCTATGGCCAGACCATTCAAGAGGTCCAGATTGTTTAGCCGCTGAGAGGATGTGCATTCAATTGGTGTGCTTCAAGAAGAGGATAATAATGCCTGCTGGTCTATGACGAGTAGTTATGGCAGAGGGTTTGGAACCGAGGCGATGTGCTTGTTGGATAATAAGCTGGCTGTGCTGAGGTAGGTGAACTATAGTGGGGATGATCCTTTGCAGAAAAGAAACCATGTTGGTTCTCTCTGAGTTCTCCAGATCACCAAAAAGTTGAATATAATTTCTCATATTTCTATTTTCGAAATCCTCGGTAATCCGTTTAAATATCCAGTGATGCTGAGTGATGGTAAGGAGCAGAGGATCAAAAAGGAAGGCATCAACCTTCTGATAGCGATATTCAGGCTTCAGGAGGGGCTACATGAGGAAGTAGTGCTGTGTTCTCTAATGCATGTAGAAGTCCACCGGAAGGGGTAAAATCCAGTGGCTATCGTATGCGGTGCTCGCGACTTGCTCCCAGTTGTTTTTTTGGTTTTTTAAAAAACTTTATTTATCACGTTTTACAGGTTACATCTCCAGCACAGTAAATCCAACCAGGTACAATCTTACATTGTAAGTGTTCTCGTCATAAAGAGATAAAGAAAAAAGAAAGGAGACATCACAGCAATATTATCAAGCAGTCAGTTGCATAATAGGTATGAGGGTAGTGTGGTCCCCAACTGTCCCTGGTGTAGTCACCGTGTCGTTGCCTGCCGCCTAGGCTGTATTGAACTCCAGTTAAGCTCCCTGAACCCCCCTCCCAACGCCTCGCCCAACTCCTCAACATCACCCCGTCCCCATTCCCCCCCGGCCAAGATTTAAACCCTCCCTTGTGTGGTCTGCGTTCCTTACTTTTGATTCAACAGGGATAATTAAAAACATGTTTATCTAAAAAACGTAACCTCGGGGCACTGCAACTAGGTCTTCATCGTAGGTCACCTGGTGTCGCAATGTCTTGAGGTCGAATCTCTTCGCAGCTCAAATCTACCAGTTCCGGGCTATTTTGCGTCAGAGGGGTATCTAATCCCACCAGCTCTTGGATCATGACCCCCCAATCTTGGAGAACCTCAGGCAGCTTCCCATCCCTTCTTGTGCGCCTTATATGGTCTTCCTCTGCTAGCGCCCATTCCCTCAAGTCAGTCTTCCATTTCTGCAGCATCGGACCCTGTGGGGACAACCAGTGTCTTGCAATGCGGCGTCGAGCCGTAACCAGGCCCAAAACCAAAAACCGTCTGCTCACCTTTCGTTTGGGGTCTCGAGGGATTAAGCCCTGGAGGCAGGGGCGGGGGTCTAACTCTACCACCCATCCCGACACCGTCGCCAAAACCTCCAGGACTGACACCCAGTATGTTTGGAGAACCGGACACACCCATACCATATGCACAAAGTCTGCCATTGGGCTGTGGCATCTCGGGCAGTGCGCATCCCTGGTGTTGTCTATGGTCTGGAGGCGCCTAGGAGAAAGGTAGGTCATGTGTATAATAGTGTACTGGATTAATTTGAATCAGTTGCTAACTGACACCTTCCGCACACTTTCATGAATTTTTTCCCAATCACAGGAGGTGATCTCTAGTGTATACGCCTGCTGCCACCTATCCTCTATTGTTAAGGGCCGCAATGTTTTATCCTCCCTTAAGCCCTATAAAGGTGAGTTACCAACTTCCGAACCCCCGCCATCGCCAACATTGTGACCAGTACACAAGTGTGCGCCGGGGCCTCTGGGAATGTTGGCCAGAGGTGTCGCGCGGTCGCCGCTATTTTTGCGTATTGGATGAATTGTCCCAGGCCAAGTGCAAAGGAGGTAACCGCCTCCTGATAGGTTATAAATTGGTCATTCAGATACAGGTCCGCTAGCATCAGGCACCCTCCCCCTGTCCATTTATCTATGGACATGACCCGCGCAATCCGGGCAAAGGGTGGCAATAACCACAGATCTAAGTCCGGGGCGAAGGGTTTTTCTGTGAAGGAGGCATCGAGTCACCCGATCCCAGACTGCAGCCATCAACCACGCCAGTGGGGGGGCATGATCCCGCTGTCCCCCCAACCGCCAAAGCATCGTCCCCAGTTGCTCATTGCCATACGTACCCTCCAGTAAGGAGCGTTCCCACGAGGGGTCCGTATCGAGCCATGCGATCACGTGCTGCATTTGTGAGGCGAAATAATACATCTCCAGGTTGGGAACTTACAAGCCACCAGCTCCCCATCTGCGTTTCAGGACCTCCAAATTCACCCTGCATCTCTTCCCATTCCATAATAGTAGGACGAGGAGAGAGTCCAGCTCTCGAAAAATCCGATGTGGTATCTCATAAAAGGACCCCTGCATAGTGTATAGACAACGTGGGAGGATCACCATTTTAATTAGGGCTATCTTTCCCATCAGGGAGAGCTTAAGGGTGTTCCAGAAGGTGATGCTTCCCTTTAGACCTCGGATTATCCGACCCATGTTATGGTGGAAAAAAGTGGCTGCGTTTCGGCTTATCCACATCCCCAGGTAGCGCAGTGTGCCATCCTCCCAGGGGAGTCCCATTTCTGGGCGCTGAACCCCCTCCCACTCTGCCTGCTCCCCAATCGCATACAACTGGGATTTTGCTTTGTTGACTGCTAAGCCAGAGGCAGCTGCAAACTTCTTTAGTGCAGCCAGCAGGATCAGCAGTGAGTGCGTCGGCCGACGCAGGTAGATCAATGCGTCATCCGCGTATAGGGACACCACGTCTTCCGTCGCCCCTACTCGTATGCCCCGGTCTCTAAGTACCGAGCGGAGGTGACATGCCAGCGGCTCCATTGCCAGGACATAGGGCAGGGGGGAGAGAGGGCACCCCTGACGAGTACCCCTAAATATGGGTATCTCATCTGAGGCACATCTGCCCGTGCGGACTCTGGCCACCGGTCTGGTATATAACAGTTGGACCCATCGTACGAATCCTTCTCCCAAACCTAGTTTTAAAAGCACCTTCCATAAATAGGGCCAACAAACCGAATCGAAGGCTTGTTCGATGTCCAGGAAAACCAATGTATTCTGCCCAGCCTGACCCTCCAAGGACTGCATAACATGGGCCAAGCGGCGGATATTCTGCAGGGTGTTGCGGCCCGTAATAAACCCAGATTGGTCATCATTGACCAGGCGTCGAAGATACGGAAGGAGTCTAGAGGCGAGGACCTGACTGACGATTTTTAAATCCACATTTAACATGGATATGGGTCTATAGGATCCTGGGAGGAGGGGGTCCTTCCCTGGTTTGGGTATCATAACTATCGTTGCCACTCTCATGGAGTCCGGGAGCAAGCCCCGATCGTACGCCTCCGATGTCACCTCCAGGAGTTTCGGGACCAAAAGGTGGTTGAAATCTTTATAAAGTTCAGCCCCTAGGCCATCCAACCCCGGGGATTTAGCCATCTGCAGATGGGCTATCGCTGCACGTATTTCCTCCACTCGGAGAGGCCCACCTAAGTCCTCTTGACTCTCAGCCTCAATACCTGGTAGTTGTATCCCCCCCAGATACAGTTCTATGTCCTCTATGCCCGCCAGGGGTTGCAATTCTGATTACGTTCAACATAGATGGGATCGGAACACCTCATTGATCGCCTGCTGAGTGTATACCAGCTGGCCCGGGTCATCTCTCAATGCCAAGATCGGCTGAGGTTGAGTTTCTGCTCGAATCAGACGTGCCAACAACCTCCCAGCCTTATCGCCGTCTGTGTACCAACGCTTCGTACTGGCAGTCCTGTTAAATTTGCCAAGGGAGGCCCAAGTGTCTCCCAGGTGCTGTCGCGTGGCCGTCCATTCCGGCCTTTGCTCCTTATCCGTGGGGAAGTTCCTCTCTAGTTCTGCCAAACAGTCCTCATCTCGCCTCAGCTCCTTTTCTAATACCCGCTTGACCCCTACTTCTAAGGAGAGGCAAATACCCCGGACAACCACCTTCATGGCGTCCCATTCAATCGCCCTGGTACTGGCCGACCCCTAGTTCACATCTAAATACGCCTCGATCCCCTGCGGGATAGCTTCCCTGTATACAGGATCAGCTAAAGCCTCAGTGTTAAGCCTCCAGAGCGGGACCTTGGGCCGGGGTCCACCCACCAGGTATGTAGCAAAAGCGGAGAGTGGTCCGATAGGTAGCGTGCCAAATAGTGAATGTCCTCCACCCGCCCGACGACCATGCCCTGGAGGAAGAAATAGTCTAGTCTACTGTGGATGTTGGCCGCAGGCGTGTAGCACGAGTATACCCGACTAGCCGGGTTACGATGCCTCCAAACATCCAACAGGTCATAGCTACGGAGCATCTGGGTCAGTGCTTCTCTCATTTTAGGCTTCACTTCCAATTTGGGGGGGCACCTATCTAAAGCACCATCCAATGCACAATTAAATTCTCCAGCTATAAGGAGCTCCATGTCAGGGTCGATATCCAACTGTCCCAACACTCGACCTAGGAACTCACCATCATCCACATTCGGGGCGTACACATTCACCAGGCATACATCTTGGCCATCCAGAGTGCCCACCACTATAACAAATCTGCCCTCTGGATCCATCTGTGAGCGAACAGCTTTAAAAGGGACCCCCGGAGCCACCCACATAAGGGCCCCCCTGGCAAACCCTGAGTAAGAAGTAGCAAAGAACTGGCCCCTCCACCTACGCTGGACATATTTAAGGCAGTCCCCCCAGAGGTGCGTTTCCTGGAGGAAAGCAATACTGACACTATAACGGCGAAGATAGGTGGCCACCCTGATTCGCTTGACTGTGTTATTGAGCCCTCTGACATTCCACGTGATGAGCTTATATTTACATGTGTCACCTGTCATGATAGCTGCGTGTTTGACAGAACGGCCCCCAGCCGGAGGCCATCCCGGCCCCTACCTCAGTACGACACGACCCCATAGTAGTTGGACCTTTGAGGCATTCCAGAGCAGACGGTCCTCCGTTATGTAAACATCCCTGACATTGGAACACAGGGTCAGAAGAAGTCTCGGCAACATCCCTCCCCAACCCACAACATGAAAATTCAGCATCACCCACCCTCAGGCGGTAGCATCGCATCTCCCAATCCGGAACTGGTCAGGAGACCTCGAACCCGGCCCCAAAGCAATACCCCCCTCAGATCCCCCCCTTCAACTTGAGATAATTGAATTAAACAAGGTTAACACAACAATTAAGTACTTAGTAGTCCGGAAGTGTCCCTTCCCCTCACAGTTGAATCTTCAGCCGACTGCCTGGTACCACGCAGCCCTGCCCGGCCGACGCCATCTGGTCATTGTGGCACAATACAGTTGGCCACGTAAGTGGAAGTTGGCACATTAGTAAAGTCATTGTACAGGAACAGGTTTATCGCCCCCGTCCCCCCAGCCTTCCCCACCCATCATTTCGTAAGGGCGCCTCCGCGCCGCTCTGTCAGACTGCAGCGTCCCCTCCAGAATAAGATAGGAAAGTACTTACAGTATCCAAGACCCCCCGTCTTACAGTTAGATCACCTGATGCAGCAGTCAATTGTCCTGCGAATGTGCAACTGCTGGACTCGTTGCTCCCCCTGAGTCCGACTGAGTTTCCCGTACCAGGCATAATGGGGAAAATTGGTTCTGGGTCGGGACCGCCGGTAGTTCCGTCTGAAGGGTGCCATCCGGTCCCACTGTGATGCGTCCACTTTCCACGATGGCTTGCTCCCTCGGGGGCTGATTGCTCTCAATGCGTCGCCGGTTCCGCCGTCGTGCACCTCGCCGCTGCTGCTCCTGTCACCCCTGTGTGTGGTCGTGGCCCACCAGTCCCAGTGCGTCCATCCACCCCTCCGCGTCCGAGGGGTGGTCAAAGAAGTGCGTCCTATCGTCGTGGTGCACTCGGAGGCGGGCTGGGAACAGCAGACTGTACTTGACGTTGTGGGCTCGCATTCGCCTTTTGATCAGCAAGAAGTCATTTCGGAGGTCCCGTACCTTTCTAGTATAGTCTGGAAATATGTGAATGTCCTGGTTTTCGTACCTGGGTGGGCCAGTCCTGCGGATGTGTTGGAGAATTAGATCACGGTCCCTGAAATTAAAGAATCTGGCTATTATGGCCCTAGGCGGAGAGCCTGGTTTCGGGGGCGGTCCCAGGGTTCTATGGGCCCTCTCAATTGCGAATAGCTTGGATAAGCGTAGGTTTGGAAAAACTTTGCCTATCCAGTCCTCAAGAAACAGGTCTGCCGCCGGGTGTTCTGCCCGCTCCGGGAAACCGAGAAAACGGAGATTGTTCCTTCGGGACCGCCCTTCTGCATCCTCCGCCCGTTCCTCTAACCGGGCCGTATGGTCCTGGAGGGCTGCGATCGTGACTTTCATCTGTTGGACCTCGGTTTGGAGTACCGTGGTGGTGACCCTGTCCGCCACCTTTCTAAGGTCCAGGCGCAGGTGGTTGATGTCCATAGCCATTCCGTCCATCTTAGTCTGTAGCGCTACCCTGGAGTCGCGGATCGCCGCCAGGATATCTGCTTTGTCTTGTGCCGCCGCCGCTGTGTGGGCCTCCATCCCTCGATCTTTTCCAGGGTGTTCCGCCGCAGTGGGCCCCGGGACTGTATACTGGACTATCTTGTTAGCTTGTGCACCCCTCGTAGTCGGTCGGTCCTTCCCCATAATACTGCGTACTCCTAGGGTAGTCTGTCGGGCCTCTCCCTGGGGGGTGACACCCAGTCGTTTCCGCTGCCAGAGCATCAGCAGCACTCCCGGACCCCGATCAGGACAGGGGCGTGGGAGGAAAAATCAGGTCTGCCCCGAGGTGTCCCGATCTCAGCAGTCCTCCCCTCTGGTGGCCGGCTCCGCAGTGGCGCAGGACCTCACCGCCGCAGCCACCATTTCCTCGCGTTCCCTCGCCGGCGTCTCCGTGCGGAGACCGATTTTACTGTAGGTGCACAAACCAAGTTCATGGGCCTCAACCAGGATGAGGAGGGAGAGGGGGGGATAAAACACCCCCCCGGGAGCCCAGACTCCACACACACCCCAATACGGCAGACCGCAGTGCCCTCCGACTGGTATGGGGGGCCTCCCCGCCCCAGCCGCTCTCACTGGTAGGTCCCTCGCCGGGGTCACCGCACGGCCCCTGCCGCCCTTTTTGCTCCGCTGTTGCAGTTTTTCCTTTCTTATTTGTCTCGTTTGATTCTTGCTTTGTGTGGTGTCCCTCTGGGGGCTCCGGGAGATCGTGGCAGGCCTCTCAGCACCCAGTAGGCCGGCTCACCTCACCAGTGTCCACCGTCCAGATTCGCCCCTGGACCGGGTGGGGAAGGGGGGAAGAGAAAAACCCCTAAGGGTCTGTAGGGTCCTCCCCAGACCTTCCAATGGTACCTGGGGGCCGAGGAGTGCTCCGCACGCGAGGAACGATGCTGCAGGGTCCGCGGCACCACACACCACTGCTCCACTGGCCTCTGGGGTGCTCCGGTGATTGTGCTGTCCGCTGGGGCAACGCGCCCCACCACAAGCCCCAGCAAGGGGCGCCCCGCCGCACCGGCAGATATCCGCCGGCAGTGCGGGCAGGTCCGCTGCCGGCCATCTGGTCTCCTGCCTTCTCCTGTGCAGCAAGCAGTCCCCGGTCGTATCGGCCCGGGCCAGGGGGGGGAGGGGCCTCCTTACTTCGGGATCACCGCGACGCCCCGGCTACCTCAGGCTTCGGCCGGGCACCCTCACCACACCTCCAGACATCGGGGGGGATGCCGAGCTGCGTCCGTAAATCTCCCGGCTCCGATGACCTCAGGACGGGGCGGCCCCCATTTGCCGTCCGCGCAAGTAGGTCTGCGGCAGGCCGTCGGGTCTCCCGGTTCCTCCAGTGAAGCAGCGAGGCTCAGATTGCAGCGTTGCAGGTCCGGGGGGGGGGCTCCTTACTTCGGGAGCACCGTGTTTTTCACTAGATGTGCCAGGATTTTAAAGGATTTATTCCGTTAGGGCAGGAGCTGGACTGAAATAGGTCTAGCCGGCCATTTTGGTTAAGCCACGCCCCTTGTGGTACTTGCTCCCAGTTGTTATGTTAATATAACTTACTATAGCGTGCAAATCACGTCTAAAGAGGTATCTCAGAGCTATCAAGAAGCACAGGTAAATAAAGCACTGAGAAATTAAAATAAGGCTGTTTTAAGCACTTTCCTGTATTTAACATAGTCAGGACAAGTGTGAATATGATAGGGCAATGCACTCCAATAACATAGGGCCAAGTAAGAAAAAGACCTGCTGCTGCATCTTGTCAAGTGAACACGATTAGAGATACGCAAGGCTTTGACCGTAGAGCACAAATTCCTAGATGGATAGTAATAGTTTCGGTTTCTGGTGTAGACAGCTAGAGCCATTACCCAATTAGCTGTAAACCAGAACCTGAACACAGCTTTTCCTAAGAGAGACAGAAAAATAGGAAGAAGCTTTCTCAAGCAGACGTATCATGTTGAAACAACTTCCGCTAGTAGCTACGGCCTGGTCTTACATACACCAAGATGGATCTATTTTGAGGTCAAGATTCTTAACAGCCTGTTTGGGAACAGCAGTGGGGCCTAAATGTATAGGCCACCAATCTGAGGCCCACAGTTGCTGTGCCTTCCCAAACGAATGTCTGATAGAATATCGACGGACAGAAAATTGACCTACAAAAATATCGACATTAAAATATCGTAGTCAAAAGTATCGAAGTCCAATCTACATGAAGGTAAGTACAAACATATCGAAAAAATATATAATTGTCAAAAATATTGATGTTTAAATGTTTTAATAATAATGCAAAATTAAGTAAATAATACATATAATTAAAAGAAATAGAGTTAAAAATAATAAAACATATTTGAAAATTATAACTAATACATATAATGTTAAAATAAGTTCAACATATACATATAAATTAATGTTTCCTCGCAACTTGTCTTGTCGCAGGGGGAGCACTATACTGCTGGTGCCATCTTCAGGATCAAGACCGTATCCCGTCAGTAATCGTAGCGCAATTGTTCCAGAAGCATGATGGCACTTCACTCACTACGTGAGTTTTGCGCTTCCGATGCGTCACTTTTTGTGACGCATCGGCGGCGTAAAACATGCCTCCTGATGCGCACTATTTACAAAGTGACGCATCTAAGCAGATGCGTCACTTTGTAAACCCCTGCGCTACATTATACCTGACGCAGGTATCATGTATGCAGAGGGGGCGTTCACCCGCAAAAAGCCTCGTAATAGTGACGCAGTGAAATCTATGAGATTTCACTGCGTCACTTTTAGGACGCTGTTGCGTCAAAATCTTGCGCCTGCCTCACAGCAGGCGTAAGACTGACGCAAGCCCTTTCACATGGGGCTTTCCCCATGTGAAAGGAAGCATTGCTGGAGTTGCGTCACTTTTGTGACACACTCCAGCAATGCGCCACTTTTGCGCCTACAGATACGTCAGAAATACTGACGTATCTGTAACTCCTTGCGACATGATGCGTCATATTATAAATATGACGCATCAATCATGTCGCAGGGAGAGCGCAGTGAAAAGTGACGCATCGCTGTTTTCACGCAGCGATGCGTCACTTTTCATAAATGAGGCCCCGGGAATTTTCAAGATTTTATTTAATCAACTGTGATCGCCTACGCGTTTTGAACTAAGCGTTCTTGATCATGGCAAGTATTCAGACAATTAGTCCCTTTTTCATTTCACATTATATACACATGTGACATGCATTGCATTCTGGGATTGGTAGTCAAATTAAAATCATTCAACTAACTTTATCCATGTTATTTGGATAACACGATCTAGCTTTAATATCGCGCTGTTTGTTCTAATTATGTTGCGTTGGTAGCAGCGAGTTTAGTGTTTTAATCATAATTGCCCGTTTGGTTAATGTAACATCTTTATATTACTGTTTTGGTTAGAGGGCAGAGTGCCCTTATCTCCCGTGCAATTTGTGTCTGATTGTTCAGTGTGCGTGTTGGTGAGCACTTGGATCGCCTCCCAGATTCTAAGTGGCAATGCGGTGCTACGCGCTCCCTGTGCGACTATATGTTTACAGTCTCCATGTTTGTGAACTGAGTGTTCTACATTGTGATTGGCGTGTATTACACTTAAACAATACTGGGAGCGCTGAAGGTTCCTGGGCTGAGTGCCCTTGCCACCGCAATCATTTGCCATAGATGAGTGGGAGTGTGTGTTTCTGTAAGTGCTTGGGGCGATGTCACTCTGTATGCGCACATGCAGCAAATGTTACAGATAAAGTTCAAATTCAATTTTCCAGTCCAAACAAATTTTCATCCCCCCTCTCTGTGTTCAGAGATGGACATGTAATTCGGCGTCTCCATTTAGTCCCAGGGGCTGCATTGTTTTGAATCTCATGATTAATTTCGATTCGAGCCGTCTCAATTTCAATTTTCTATCTCCACCCTGTTCATGTTGAGATACTACGGCCAAGCCTGAGTAGGTCATATTCAGCCATGTTTTTCCAGGATGGCTGACCATATGCTTTGCCATAGCATAGGAAAAGCCTTTGTTCTGTATTGCACGGATGTGCTCGAGAATTCGTTTCTTTAGGGGACAGGTGGTGCTCCCAATGTATCTTTTCCCACAGTCACATTGTAGTAAATATACAACAAAGGGAGTTTCACAAGTTATAGATTCTTTGACTTCAAAGTTCTTTCCCGAAGGATCAGAAATATTCCTTAGCTTCTTTCCGATCTTACACGCATTGAAGACTAGGCATTTCGTGAACCCTCTTCTTTTGAGTTCCAGCCTAGATGGATCTTTCCTGGTTTCAAAGTGGCTATGTACAAGATGATCTGACAGGTTAGGAGCTCTTTTGTAGGTGATTGATGGTCGTTCGCCTATATCATTCCCTATCTCCCCATCCTTTTTCAGTACATGCCAGTATTTTGCCATGATTTTTTGTATCTTGTGACTCTCCTATGTGTATCTGATTATCATCCTGAGTTGTTCTTCCACTATTGTCTCATCGATCGTTTCTGGATTTGTTTGTTTATCTGTGTTCTTTCTCTTGCCATGTGGAGTTTTCTTCCTTTCCTTTTTCGGTATAAGCATTTCATCTCTGCTTTTTTTCTTTTGCTGCTGTCTCTCCTCTGACGATGTCCGTAGGTTGTACCCTCTCTGTTTGAAGCGAGTTTTGGCTTCCTCAAATTTTCGTTCCATTTCACTCACCTCGAAGCAATTTCTCTTCATTCGAAGTAGTTCTCCGTAGGGTATGCTTTTTTTGAGTGTCTCTGGGTGAAAACTTTGTCCGTGAAGTAGACTATTTGTAGCTGTTTTTTTACGATGTACAGTAGTTTCTAGTCTGTTGTTCTTCACGTAGACTTTTGTGTCTAGGAACTCTATTTCTTTGGGGCTTAGGTTGTATGTAAATTTTAGTCCCACAGTATTCTTGTTTAAAACTTCAAAGAATGTGCAGAATTCTTGTTCTGTGCCCTTCCACAGGAGAAACAGATCATCAATGAAGCGCAGCCACAGTACCACGTTTGCCATATGGTGGTTGTTTTCTTCTCCCCAAGCCACGCACCTCTCCCACCACCCCACCATGAGATTAGTGTAGCTTGGGGAGAAGGAAACTCCCATGGTCGTACCGCAGCACTGTGCATACACCTTCCTGTTGAATAGAAAAACATTATTGTAGAGACATAATGTTATCATTTGTATCAGCATTTTTGTATGTTCATATTGATTGATAGGCCGTTGTTGGAGAAAGTATTGCATTGCTTTCAGGCCAGTTTCATGGTTGATCGAAGTGTATAACGATATTACATCAATCGTTATTAGTAAGTAAGTTGATTGCCATTCAGTGTTTGATAGAATCCGCAGAAAGTCTCCAGTGTCTTTTATAGAAGATGTCAAAGTTGGAACAATTGGAGCAATAAAGTTATCAACATAAGTTGATACATTTTCATACAGACTTCCACAACTTGAGATTATTGGTCTCCCCGGTGGTTTGTTTAAAGTCTTATGTACTTTCGGAAGTAAGAATATGGTGGGTGTGATAGGATTGTCCACCATTAGGAATCTTCTTTCCTGTTCTGTTATTAGGCCTGCTTTTTTCCAACCTTCCAGTTTGTTTCTCAAATCCAGTGTCAACTCTTTGGTGGGATTCTTTTTGAGGACAGTATAGTTTGTTGTGTCTCCAAGTTGTCTCATCGCCTCGTCTATATAATCCTGTTTTTCTAGGATGAGGATGTTTCCGGCCTTATCGGCAGGCTTGATATCGATAGTATTGTTTGACTTAAGTGATTGTATTGCCAGTCGTTCTTTTTTGCTTACGTTTTCAGGTCTGGCTTGATTGACATTTTTCATTTTGTCTAGTTCCCCTGGTACCAAGTCTTGGAAGATATCTATTTTATTGCCCGGATATAATGTAGGGCAAAATTTGGATTTGGCCTTGAATGGTGTGTTAGGTCTTTTGTTCATTTCTACATCCATTTCTTGTAAGACTTGTGTGTTGCCAAGTTGTGTGCTTGAGGTTTCATTTGCCCGTTCATAGGCAGTTCGGCAGGCTGTGGTATTTCTGTCATTTGGAACTGGATTTGATCTTCCGTTCTGTCTTCCTCTATGATTGCTGTTCCTTTGGGTTTAGGATATTTCTTGAAGTTTTTTTTAATTTCAGTTTCCGTATATATTTATACAGATCAATTTTGGTATCAATAATGTCCTGATGAATTTCTGGACAGAAAGATAGTCCTTTATTGAGGAGGTCGTTTTCACTTTTGGTGAGTGTATATCTAGATAAATTTATCACTAGATCTGGAGGTTTCTTGTTGTTTTTGTCACCTTTGGATGATCTCATTTTCTTACTATCGTTCGGTTCCTCAGGTTGTAGCCGCCGCTTTGGTTTCCTGCCTCTCCTTGTTTTGCGGCTTGACTTTTTGGTTGGAAGAAGCCTCTTCCTCTTGCCCGAGTCCGACTGTATCCTCCTCTTGAGGGTGTTGTTTTTGGCGTTTGCTGCTCTTTGTGGAGCAGCTGGAGCTCGTCTAATAAACTGAATTTTTGAGCTCCTCTTTGTCGTTGTTCTTCCTTGCTCCAGTCCGATTCTTCCTCACTAGCAGATTTTTCATTGGTTTTTACTGAGGCTTGATTCCATTGTTTTTTGTAGGTATCATATTTTTTTGCGAATGTCAGGATCGTTCCAAATTCATAATCGTCTTCGTCTCTTCTAAATTTACGCTGTTTTCTATTTTGGACTTCTTCTTCATGCTTGTCTAAATTTTTTTCCATATCCACTCTCATTTTTTTCACCACTTCAATGTCTTCTTTCAGATCTATTATTTGATTTTCAATATCAGCAATGGCCAGATGTAGTTCACTCACTTCTATTTGGGCATATTTTATTATTATAAGCAACATGTTTCTGGAGCAAGCCATGTTGTTATTAATTTATTAACAAATTAGTTTGTAATTAATGTATATACTGACTCCACAAAGTGCAACAGTAGGGAAAGCTTTGGATAGCGTAGGGGTAAACATTACTATTCCCACTCTAGAGAGTGCAACAGTAGGGAAAGCGCTGGATAGCGTAGGGGTAAAAATTACTATTCTCACTCCAGAGAGTGCAACAGTAGGGAAAGCGCTGGATAGCATAGGGTTAAAAATTACTATTCTCACTCTAAAGAGTGCAACAGTAGGGAAAGCGATGGATAGCGTAGAGGTAAAAATTACTATTCCCCTCCAGAGAGTGCAACAGTAGGGAAAGCGCTGGATAGCCTAGGGGTAAAAATTACTATTCCCACTCCAGAGAGTGCAACACTAGGGAAAGTGCTGAATAGCGTAGTGGTAAAAAATACTGTTCCAACTCCAGTGAGTGCAACAGTAGGGAAAGCGCTAAATAGCGTAGGGATAAAAATTACTGTTCCCACTCAAGAGAGTGCAAAAGTAGGAAAAGCGCTGGGTAGCGTAGGGGTAAAAATTACTATTCCCAATCCAGAGAGGGCAACAGTAAGGAAAGCGTTGGACAGCATATATGTTAAAAATAACATACTAATAAATCAAATAAAGATTGTAATTAAATAATGATTTATTAATACATTTAGAAAATAAAAAATAAAAACTACAAATATATCAAAAATATTAATTACTTTAATAATATTAAATACTTCCCACACTATTCCCCAATAAACACACAACACACTCCACATAAAATTTCACAAAATGTAATTTTCAATTAATCAATTAATAAAATTAATGTACAATTAATAATTAATTGAAAATACATTAATTTTCAATACCAATAAATACTGTTGAATAACGATTAATAACCAATTAATAATTACATAAATAAAAATAGTTATCAATACCAATACATATTATTTAAAAGAAATTAATAACCAATTAATAATGTATTAACAAAATAATTATTAGCAATACCCAATTTTTCTTAATTACTTAATTTCAAATAAATTACTTCCCATCCTATTCCCCTATAAACCCACAACCCACTCCAAGAAAATCATAATAATTAATTACCAATTAATAATTAATTACAATTACGTTAATTATTAATACCAATACTTAAAAATGAATAAATACTTAATTAAAATTAAATTACTTCCCACCCTATTCCCCTATAAACCCCAAACCAACAGAAATAAAACACAACATGTTATTAAAATTAATAAATACTTCAAATATTTTTTAATTAAATTTTTAAACCCACAACCCGCTACGGTACTAAAACGCAAAATGTACTTTTAAAACAATTACTAATTTCTAAAAATGTATACATATATTTAAAAAAACAGTACAATACTTAACAAAAAATATAGAACACATACATATAAAATACATAACACTAATATAAATATCGATAATATTAACATCAATAATTTAACCATCGATATTACTAACATCGATATTTCCTACCTTAAGTTCGATATTCTGGTTTTCGATATTCTTGATGTCGATATTCTGTCCCTACGATATTTGAAAGTCGATATAAATGTACTTCGATATTTAAAAATCAACATTTTGACTGTCCACCTTCCCCAACAGCATGATCTGTTTTCTCTGTATTTAATTGCAGACATTGTGTGACCATCCAGTCTGCGATTGCTTTCATGCCATTTGAGGACTGTTTTTGACAGTGACCAGGTTTTGGACATAGAAAATTAGCTGTGTATAATCAGCATAAGATATCATTTCAAATCCAGAGGTTCTAGCGATGGTAGTTAGAGGGGCTACATATCTGTTAAACAGCATGGGGCTTGAACAAGAGCTTTGTGGGACCCCCTTATCAACCAGCATATTGCCTAGCGAAATAGTTTGAGATCTGGTTCTTAAGAAATCCAAAAAACACTGGAAAGCTATTTAAAAAATGCCATGCAGCCTTTGAATCAACCTAGTATGAGACATGGTATCAAAGGCTTCTGATATATCCAGCAGCACCAGCATTGATGGAAAACCTCTGACCAGAGATAGTCTCATGCAACTAAGAAGGTCTCCTTACTGTAGGATCTAAAACCAGATTGAGATGGATCCAAGATATGGTTTTCCTCAAAATATGCTGAGAGTTGGGTAGTTATTAAACCTTCCAGAGACTTGTCCAGGAGAGGGGGGCAGTGAGATAGGATGGTCATTTATTCGATTACCAGGGTCTACATTAGCTTTATTTTTTATCGGTATAACTTGTGCTGATTTTCAATCAAGGGGAATCATCACTGTGTCAACATATACTTTGAACAGTGTGCCGACAGCAGGTGCAATCTGATGGAAGAGTAGAGCTGAGATCTATGTACTATATGACCAGATTTGGCTTTTTTCCAAGATCTTTTGGATCCGCTCAATAGAAAAGGTGCAAACCTTTCCATGCTATAGCTACAATTTAGAGGAGGAGCATCATAGGTTAGTTTATTTTTATTTTATGCTCTTGTAGAGCGCCTGAATAGACCCCCGGAGGGGTATCTCCGCGCTTTTGCCAGTGGAAGGAACACAGATTGTGCTGGTCCATGTTCAAGAGTGACTGATTGGATTGATTAAGTGTTTTAACTATTTATGAAGAGATGGGTTTTAAGAGTTTTTCGGAAGGTTAGATGATTAGTGATTTGTTTTAATGTCTGGGGCAGTAAGTTCCAGAGAACAGGTCCAGTGTGAGCTAGGGCACGACCTCCCTGCCTAGATTTTTTGATTCTGGGTACCTGTAATAGCAGGAGGTTGCTGGAGCGTAGGGACCGCCCTGGAACATAGGGTAAAAAGGCTTTTGTGAGGTACTTAGGCCCTGTACCTGTCAGGCATTTGTGGATGGTACATAGGATTTTTAACTTAATGCGTTGCCGCACTGGGAGCCAGTGTAATTTAGCCAGTAGAGGGCGGGAGGGAGTCCTAGGTGGAGCATTGAGGACTAGCCTTGCCGCAGTGTTTTGGACTATTTGCAGTTTGTTAAGCTGTTCTTCATTAGTTGATAAAAGAAGACCATTGCAATAGTCCAATCTGCTAATGACTAATGCCTGGACCAGGGTCTTCCTATGTCTGTCAGGTAGGTATGGAAACACCCTTCTCAGCAGTCCAATGGCCCTAAAACATGTACCGGCAACTTGGTTAACATGATCTTTAAATGTAAGGGCTTGGTCTAATAGCACTCCCAAGTTTTTCACGGTCAGTTTGGGATTGGGAACAGGTCCCAGTTCTAGGGGCCACCATTCGGGGGACCACAGTGTCACTGCCTCCCCGAACAGCAGTACTTCCGTTTTACCTACATTACACTGTAGGCAATTGTTGGCCATCCACTCTGACACGGCCCTCATTCCATATGCAAAAGATTTTATTAGAGCAGGTGTGAAGGTTTTAAAAGGGAACAGAAGTTGGGTGTCGTCGGCATATGATACCGGGGTGAACCCAAAGGATCTCACTAGGTCAGCCAGGGGGGCCACGTACACATTAAATAATGTGGGGCTTAGGCATGAGCCCTGTGGCACTCCCCTGGTGAGCTCTCTAGAGATGGATTTATGGGAGCCCAACCCGACTTCTTGAGAGCGGCCTGAGAGAAAACTCTCCATCCAGGACAGAGCTACACCCCCTAATCCCACATCCCTCAGACGGCTGAGAAGCACTTCATGTGACACCGTATCAAAGGCAGCGGATAAATCCAACAGCACCAGAATCATCGACCCTCCTCCATCCAGTGTCATCCTGATGTTGTTGGTCACTGATAGGAGGGCTGATTCGGTGCTGTGGTTGGGCCTGAACCCAGATTGTGAGTGGTCCAGGCCCTCCGCTGCCTCGATATGATTTGAAAAGTGGGTGTTCACGTGCTTCTCAGTCATCTTACTAATGTGTGGCAAGAGGGAGATGGGCTGAAGATTTGAGAGATCTGTCCATGGGAATGCCGCTTTTTTCCTTATTGGGTTCACCACCGCTATCTTCCATTCCATTGGGACTTGTCCTTCTGTCAATGAGATGTTCAGCACCGACTGGATGGAGGGTCCTAAGAGGGTGATCAGAGGGGCGACCATTTTTGCAGGAAGGAAGTCATTGGGGGACCCAGATTTTATGTGGCTGATGAGAGGGGGGAGATCTAAGTTACTGATTTGTGGGAATGTCAGTAATAAGTTTTTGTTTTGTTTGGGTGAGTTATTTGGGAGGGAAATCGTGGTTCCTGCGCCGCTAGAGGCCATAATTTTATCATAAATAAGATTAATTTTATCCTCAAAGAACACCGAAATCTCATCACAAAGTGTTTGGGAGAATTCATCGGGGCTCTCACAGGCTGTGGGTTTAACAAAGCTTTGCAGTATTTTAAACAGCTCCCTAGGACTGTTACCCGCCTCTGCTAGTTGTAGGGTGAGGCTGTTTTTCCTTGCTTGCTTTATGTTTTTATAGTAGGTTAACTGGGCCTCTTGATAACTTTTCCTTTTCTCCTCAGTTTTCGATTTCCTCCATGCTTTTTCCAGTCGCCTACATTTCTGCTTCTCTGTTCTAAGGTCTTGTGTGTACCAGTTTTCTTGCTTGGTAGAGGGATATTGCTTATGAAGCTTTAGTGGGGCCAGAGTGTCGATGGCTAACTTAAGTGAGTCATTAAATTTTGCTAATGCAGTGTCTGCTGAGTCCTTATCTGTGAATGCTGGTTGTATCCAGCTTTCCTGCAACTTTTCCACCGATATTTTGTGCCACTGTCGGCGCCAAATTGGCGGGAGTGGCGTCTTGTGCAGGGACTTAATTGGGCCCATTAAAAGGAATTCTATCAGAAAATGATCTGACCATTGGATTTCTTTAGCAGGTGAGCATCTTATTTTAATGCAGTTAGAAAATAGTGAGTCTAGAGTATGACCACCTATGTGGGTAGCACCGCTGTTCATTGCTTTTAACCCCAGGTTAGACAAATCTGCAGTTAGTGAGATAGTTTCGGGATGTGTCGGATTGTCCATGTGTACGTTAAAATCACCAAGGAGGATAAAATCCTCTTTGGATTTAAAGTGTGGGGCTAATAGCTCCAAAAGGGAGAGAGCAAAATCGGGATTGGATCCTGGTGGGCGGTAAGCTCAAGCACCTTTCCAGGAGATGTGGCCAGCCGAATCGATCTTAAAAATCATTATTTCCAGTTGTGGACAGGATCTTTGTTCTAATATTGTTATTTTAAGTGCGTCTCTGTAAATAATGGCTAAGCCACCACCTGTTTTATTGATTCGGTCAAAGTGTAGAATATTATAGCCTGATGGAACCCCTAGTGTTATTGCTGTGACCGTGTGAGCTTTCATCCATGTTTCGGTTAAAAAACAAATGTCAGGCTGCATGGTATAGACAAGATCCCATACCTGAAGCTGATGTTTTGGGAGAGACCGGACATTTAAAAGAAAGCACTTCAGTCCCTCTGAGGGTGCTATCTTTGGGGCGTTATCATTCCTGCTCATCCTTACGACTGATGATTAGTAGCAACATTTTAGGCATGAAAAACAGCCCTCAAGATTTTGCCAAGGTATTCGAGTACAACAATCTACAGTAGGTTGTAAATCTAGGAGGAATTGGGCGGGGTATGTAATTTTCCTAGTACCTGTAATATCGAAGTCCACAGGGGTGGAGCCCATTGCCCCTATGCCCCGTACTGTCGCGGATGGGCGCAGACGGGCAGGTCTTTGGCTGGTCTTCGGCGACACTTCGGCGACGCTGCGCGCGATCACTGCGCGCTTGTAGGGGGCGATGGCTAAATAGGCCAGCAAAAAGCATACACTAGAGCGCTAACCGCTCAGGAAGTGCCCCCACAGGAAGTGCCTGGCTCTCCCTGACCCGCCCTCCGCGCAACGGTATTGGCTACCGCGTCGGACCGGGGCAGGCAGGAGTGAAAGACGAGCACAGGCTTCCTTTACTAACAGTGAGTGTTTCCTCCCCCTTTTAATCAGGATAGGAAGGTGGTACAGATTGCGCCAATCCAGCAAGTGTGGCGTTTTACAGTGAGTGCTGATTAAGTGAGTTTTAAATTTTAAAATTGAATAGTCAAGATAAAAGTTCAGTTTTTCAATCTTAACAGAGCAACATCGTTTTTAAATCAACAATGAGGTTAAAAAATTTACAGGCAATTCGATTCTCTCACATGCAGCAGTTCTTAACACAGCGCGAGGCACATTAGTGTTACCTTCAGCAAGCAAAGCGGAACGGGGACTCTGACACCGTCACCCTTCCTCAAGAGATTGGTTGACAAGCATAGTAAGCTCAGATAGATTTGATTTATTTTATCCTCGAAGAAATCTGCTAAAGCCTGAAATAGCCTGGGAGCAGTTTGAAGACTTAACAAAGTCTTTTAGGTCTAGATGTGTGAAGCCATTTAGCAATTCTTAATGGGCCAAATCGCTATTTCGGCCCATTAAGAAATGCTAAATGGCCTTTTCAGATGTACAAAGGGCCAAAACCTGGTTGCAATTTGCGATTTCTAGCTGGTAGAAATCACAAATTGCAACCATGATTTGGGAATTGCAAATAGGGATTACATAGTTGCGATTCCTAAATGACAATTATATAGCATTTCCTAACTGCGAATTGGGCATTCAGGGAATGCTATTACCATCAACTTGAAGTCAATGGTAAACATTTGCAAAATTAAAAAATGTATTAAAAAAGTTTTTTTTAAAGTGACAGGAAGCACACATATGCCCCTAGTGTATATGTGCACTTACACATGCTCCAATGCACCAGGAAGTTCGGGGTTCCACCGCAATTTAATAAATGCAAACCATTTCCAAATTTGCCCATGGATGGTACTACAGTGACATTTCCTATATGCGATTTCCTAATGGCGATTTCTACTTTGTAGGCATCGCTATTAGGGAATTGCAAATTTGGGGGCCCATTTGTATGGCGGTCGGAAAACCATCCTGACTGCCATGGTAGCTGAAATCAACCGCCCGCCTGTACCGCGGGAAAACCGGCTGCACATTTACGATCAACCGCCAAAAATATTTGACCACGGTGGTACGAGGCAATTTAAAAATGCCTGTAGCAGGTGGAGAAGGCCAAAATCTGTCCACGGCGGTTGGATTAGTGGCGTAAAATAATCAAACCGACAGCATACCAGCGAAAACAGCGCACGGAAAACTAGGATATCCTCAATGTGACCGCGGTGCGTTACGCTGCTTCCAACCGCCGCGGTCGCAAACAGTGATGAATGGGAGAGCCGGCGGAAAACCTGTAGCATAGCCACCGCTGCGGACGTTCCGTGACAAATATGGCAGTCGACAGAAAAAATTCACAGCAAGGCGACAAAGTGCACACAGAAAACTAGCCATGCCCCCAAAAACACAGAACACACCCCAATGACACAACCACATTGCAACTACAAAAATACAAATCTCTAGACAACCCACACAACACACCTCACAGCAATACCCCATTTGGACACACCCACATAGCTGAGCATAAAACCAACCCCTTCCCTCACCACAATCCTTTGTAATACTCCAGCACTGAAGGGCCCAACACCAGAGCACAAAGGAGAGGCAAACAACACACCATCACTATTCACACCACACACAGCACCACTACCACCTCAACACCTGCACCTCTAACCCCTCAGCACCTCACACATCATACACATCACCCTGCCCCACCCCCTCACATACCTGCATCTCTAACACCTTTTCACATCACCCACCCTGGTACCACAGGAAATGCCCATATTCACAGAGATTGAGTTTACAGTCATAGTAGATGAGATAATCAGAGTAGAACCACAACTGTTTGGTAACCTGGTCCAACAGTCACCATTAGCCACAAGAAATCAATTGTGGGTAAGGATAGTCGACAAGGACAATGCAGTAGGGGCCACCCCGCACAACAGACATGAAATCATGAAGCGGTGGCATGACCTGAAAAGTGTTGTCAAAAAGAAGAGGAGCAAGAACCATGAGCTGGCTGAGGGGACTGGTGGTGGCCCTCCCATTCCACTAAGAACATTCACTGCATGGGAGGAGAAGAGGCTTGCCATACTACATCCAGAGAGTCTCACAGGAATAGCCGGGGACTGGAGGCTGGTAAGTACAAACACATGTAGACCATTACACTGCTATGTACTGTCTTGCACAACTACAAAGCTACATCTCAGAGGCACAAGTATATCCATATGCACCACTAAATCCAACACATGTCCCACAGATGTAACATACACTACATCTGAATCACCCCAAAGGTAGCCAACATTTACAGGGATGTATATGTTCTGGCAAACATCACTACACCTCCCACCATGTCCCCTGTCCCACCCCTGAGCAGGATGGAGCACTCCCCCACCCAGGAGCAGTTGGAAGCCATTGTATCACCACAAACACATTGTCAGGTAGGTAGCCATCTTTACTGGGAGGGCTGTTTGAGGGAGGGAGGCCTGGACTGCAACTCCCACCATGCCCGTGTCCCACCCTAAGCAGGATGGAGGACTCCACACCAACCCAGAAGCATGTGCCAGACATTGTATCACCACAAACAAACTCACAGGTAGGTAGCCATCATCACAGGTTGTGCTGTTTGGGTGTGGGAGGCCTGTAATACTACTCCCAGCATGCTCCCTTGTTCCCTAGCTGAGCAAGATGGAAAAACCCCCACCCACCCAGAAGCAGTTTGCAACCATTGTATTGTTCACCCTCACCTAACAGGTAGGTAGCCATCTTCCCTGGGAATGTTTTTTGGGGGTGGGAGGCCTGCACTACAACTCCCACCATGCCCCCTATCCCACCCCTCAGCCGGATGGAGCACCCCACACCCACCCTGAAGCATGTGGCAGCCATTGTATCACCACAAACAAACTCACAGGTAGGTAGCCATCATCACAGGTTGTGCTGTTTGGGTGTGGGAGGCCTGCAATACTACTCCCAGCATGCTCCCTTGTTCCCCAGCTGAGCAAGATGGAGCACTCCCCACCCACCCAGAAGCAGTTTGCAACTATTGTATTGTTCACCCTCACCTAACAGGTAGGTAACCATCTTCCCTGGGAATGTTTTTTGGGGGTGGGAGGCCTGCACTACAACTCCCACCATGCCCCCTGTCCCACCCATCAGCAGGATGGAGCACTTCACATCCACCCAGAAGCATGTGGCAGCCATTGTATCACCACAAACAAACTCACAGGTAGGTAGCCATCATCACAGGTTGTGCTGTTTGGGCGTGGGAGGCCTTCAATACTACTCCCAGCATGCTCCCTTGTTCCCTAGCTGAGCAATATGGAAAACCCCCCACACACCCAGAAGCAGTTTGCAACTATTGTATTGTTCACCCTCACCTAACAGGTAGGTAGCCATCTTCCCTGGGAATGATTTTTAGGGGTGGGAGGCCTGCACTACAACTCCCACCATGCCCCCTGTCCCACCCCTCAGCCGGATGGAGCACCCCACACCCACCCAGAAGCATGTGGCAGCCATTGTAGTACAACCACCAAACTCACAGATAGGTAGCCATCTTCACAGGGAGGGGAATTTGGGGATGGGGAGGACTGCAATACCACTCCCATATGCTCCCATGTTCCCCAGCTGAGCAAGAGTGAGCACTCCCCATCCACCCAGAAGCATGTGCCAGTCATTGTAGTACAACCACCAAACATACCGGTAGGTAGCCATCTTCACAGGGAGGGCTGTTTAGTGGTGGGAGGCCTGCAAAACCACTCCCACCATGCTCCCTTGTACCCCAGATGGAACACTCACCACCCACCCACGCAGAAGCATGTGCCAGCAATTGTAGTACAACCACGAAACTCACGGGTAGGCAGCCATCTTCACAGGGAGGGCTGTTTGGGGAGGCCACTTCAACTCCCACCAACCCCCTTGTACCACAAATTATCCATATGGAGCCCTCCCTCCAAACCAGATGCACATGTCAGACAAAGCATTGTTCACTTCAAAATAACAGGTAGCTAGATATTTTATGCTCTCTGGTCCCATGCCTGAGCAGGATGGAAGTCTCCAGCAAACACACACACAGATTAAGTATGAGCGAATTTTGCGGATCTGCGGTCCCGAATTAGTGCAAAATTGCAAAAAAGTCAGCGAATTCGCTGATTTTCCTGCGAACTTGCGGATTTTTTTGCGATTTGCATTTACTCAACTGGAGTACTTTCTACTGCCTAATCAGTAAGTGCTACCTCGTTGGGTAAATGTATAGTGCTTTTCCTACACTGCAGCTGCATAAAGGGCCAGAAGATTTGCCTCCAGTGACCCTGTGTGCCTGTAACTTTGCCACCGCGCCAAAAGGCGCCGAGGTCCCTTGAGTGAGCTGTCCATCATAGTTGGGAAAGGGCAGGAAGACGTTTGATACCGCTAGTGTGTGGTGCGGGGCTTCTATGCGTGTCAACATGCCTCTTGTGAATAAAGGGTCAGAGAGCGAGCAGGGCAGCAGGTGAGGAGAAAGCAGCCACCTGGTCCGAGGAACTACACTGGGATTGCGCTCGAGAAACTCATGGATGCAAAGACCTCCCTCGAGTATTACAGTTAATTTTCGATGGCAGATATGGGGTTAAAGCACACTTGCCCAGCCTCGACCGTGCTCACTAATGTTTGGGGCTGATTAAAACGTTACTGAATTTGAGATTCAACTCAGGCACTTGCTTTATTTATATCTGTAAGTGCTTCCTGTTGAGGTTTAATTTTTGGCCCACAGGAAGCACTTACAGAGTTAAGGCAGGTGCCCGAGTTGAAGCTAACTTTTTATCCATTTTAGAATGGTGCCGGCAAGCTGCCAGTGTTGCTAACTTGCAAGTTGCAACTCTGGCAGCTTGCCGGCGCCATTCTAAAATGGTTACAATGTTAGCTTTCTTCAACTCGAGCACCTGCCTTAACTGAAACCTGCCTGCAAGCGAAATTGCGGATTTTTCGTCAATTTCGCGAGATTCGCTGATCGCAAAATTGCCGAAAATCCACAAATTCCGCAAGCGGAACGGATTTTCTGCCCATAGTTAACACAGATGTGTCACAAATCCATTCAAATGTGAAAACAGAACAGGTAAGTCACCAGTACATGCACCCAACCATTACTCTCAAAAAGCATGGTGCCATATGACACCAGCCCTCTCATCGCACAAGAATACAAACAGATCCTATTGTCACACACATTGAACAGACAGTTAAGCGAATGTAACTGTCACAGCAACCAAAGTGTGACACCCCAATTCACATGTAGAAGAAAGCTTGTGCACAATCATGCAGAGCACTGAATGCCATGTGAAAGTGCCCTGGGGCCAGAGCAGCAAGGACCACAAGATGACGAAGAAAGCATTGTTGCTGGTACAAATTCAGATATGCACATGACATGACAAAGGTATGCATGAGATGACAATGGAGAGTTCATGCTCAGATGTAATGTCTGCCAGGACAGAGTAATCAGCAAAGAGGCTTCACCATAAATATCTGTTGCGCTAGTCATTAGATGACAACATGTCCCTGTAATCACAAAATATGTATGTGGTGCATGTTATGTATTGATACCTCACACATGGACAAGTAATGAATGTTCCTTAACATCATGTCAGTAGGCACAACAGTGTGCATACAAACAATGTGATGATTAGTCAACTGTGTGGTATACAAACTGTGAATAATACACAGCTGACACAAAGCTAGCGGGGTGCACTACAATGACCATATCCAATCTGACCCACAGTTGACCAAGAACTGACTGCAGAGGACAACACCAGCAACCTGCAGAGCCAGTCTCACCCCCCCCCTCCTGGGACATCGACTCTCAGATGTTGAATCCCGTGATTCTTTGGACGAGGAGCTCGAAGCCGGCCAATCTGGTGTTCCAGGGCGAAACCGGTCCCAGAACTTCATTGTCCCCCTACCACATCTGCTGCAGCAACAACCTCTCTGCATACCCCTGCTGCTACGACCTGTGCGTCCTCCACCACCACTACCACCAGTGCTGCCTGCATCACTCTTCCTGTCACAGAGGATGACTACCCCATACCAACAACTGAGCAGGGCAGGAAGAGGATCCGGGGGCACACAACGGTGAGGCAACAGGTCCTTGGCAGCATTGCAGGTGGGAGGGGCAGGGTCAGTCAGAGACAACCAGAGCCTGGGACCGAAGCCCTGTATAACATCACCAGAGTCCTTGGGGCCTATGAACGGGCCCAGGGATGAACAGGCCAATCAGAAGAAGATTCCCTCAGGCTCCTCCTGCTGATGAGGTCCATGGTCACCCGCATGGGCTAAATCGTGGACCTCTTGGGCCAGCTAGTGGCAGTACTGAGGGACAGGCCTGTGCCACAACCAACACCTCCCCCTCCCCCTCCCACTGGTGGTCTGCAGGATGACAGTTCAACATCCTCCCCTGCGGCCACAGATTGGGGTGAGTCCTCAGACCCCACTGGCCCAACAGCAGAGGACCCCCTGCCAAGCGACAGAGGGGCCATCCAAAGAAATCCCTGGGAGTAACCTGTGGCAAAGTACCTGCCAAACGTCAGTGACAGAGCCAGCCATGATGACAACACTCTTCCCTGCTGCATTGACTCTTTTGGACTGTACTTATCCACAGTGCCTTGTGAATGGAATCTGCCTGTTTGATTGGGTCACCACATTAATGTGGTGACTACTCGATTCTCTCATTTACCATTACTGTGAACTCACTGCTTCAAGATTCACCTCAATGTTAATATTCACCCCCCTCAAATGTCACCATTGTTAATAAATAATCCTTACACACATGCCGTTGTTTCTGATCCATGTTTATTCCAGGATGTGCAGTCTCCACCAGGATTGCAATGTACCGGGAATATTGGATGTATGTAGGCAAGGAGAGGCTGAAGGGACCTAGGAAAATACAACAGAACAATACTCACTAGTCCGTGTAAGGCATCACAGACATCACACAACACAACCATCAATCCAATCCATCATGCACACATCACAATGAGCAACAGTATCAACATACACAACCTGTAAATGCACAAAACTACCCTGTCCAAGTAATATTGTCAGCCACCACTGGGTCAACACCCAGCTGCAATCACAAAGTTAACATACACACTGACAACAACAGCAACATCATAATTCAATGGGTCCGTTGTACATCGTTACTCACCTTCAAGTGAAGTAGCGGGTGATAAGCGGTTGATGCAGGTCAATAACTTCCTCTTCTCCACTATCCTCAACACTGGACATGAGTTGGTTTGCAGGCAGGGACCTTGGCTGCTCATCAGCATCCAGGAGCAGGGTGATCTCCTTGCGAATGGCCAGCTTGTGCAGCATGCAGCCTGCCACCACAATCTGACACACTTTTCTGTGCGAGTACATAAGTGCACCTCCGGTCTTGTCCAGGCAGCGAACTCGTGACTTCAGAAGACCAAAAGTACGCTCCACTACACAACGTGTACTCCATGGGCATCATTGTAGCGTCCATCAGCTGGTGTCCTGGGATTCCGCAGTGGGCTCAGCAACCAAGGATGGTTGGGATATGCACAGTCACCTAGGTGTGAGAAACACAGATAAACCTTGTAATGTTACTGTGGCAGAGGACAGCATGTCACACACAGCTCGCTTTTTCACTATGCATACTCACCCACAATCCATGCACACTCAGGAAGCAGATTAGCCATCAGCTGTGGTACAATGCTGTTGCGCATGATGTATGAGTCATGGGCTGAGCCTGGAAATTTTGCACACACGTGTGTGATGATCTAATCTGCCTGGCACACCACTTGTACATTTATGGAGTGGAAATGTTTACGATTTCTTTAGATATGCTCCCGGGCCGGTGGTGGAACAAGACCAACATGTATGCAATCAATGGCACCAACAACATGGGGGATGTGTCCCAGGGCATAAAAATCTCCCTTCCCAGCCGCAAATTCACCCCCCCCCGGGGAAATGGATATATCTGTCCTTGTAGTTCATTATAGCGTAGCTGGCACATGGCACCAGCAGTGTGTCAACACCAATCCCGAAGACACAAGTGCAGTAGTGATAGCCATATAGACATACTCAAATGGCGGTTGGCATGCTTCACCACCCAAATCGCGGTCACTCTTGTGAATGTGTGGCATGTAAATTGCAGTAGCTACCACCTGGCACCAGAGGTGTGTCACAACCAATCCCCAAAACACAAGTGTGGTAGTGATAGCCATATAAACATGCCCAAATGGCGGTTGGCATGCTCCGCCACCCAAATACGGTCACTCATGTGAATGTATGGCACCCAAATCACGGTAGCTACTGCCTGGCACCAGTGGTGTGTCACCACCAATCCCCAAAACACAAGTGTGGTATTGATAGCTATATAGACATGCCCAAGTGGCGGTTGCCATGCTCTGCCACCCTAATCGTGGTCACTCATATGAATGTATGGCACCCAAATCGCGGTAGCTACCGCCTGGCACCAGCGGTGTGTCACCGCCATGGAGCATGCCCTTACAGCCAATGGAAACCGCAATCGCGGTAGACTAATGCAATTTTGAAAATTGTGCTAGGCGTGTTCCACCACCACAGCTGATCATTGGATGCATTTGAAAGAAGCACCATCGCGGTAGCAACCGCCTGGCCCCTGCGGTGTGTCACTGCAACGGACCATGCCCGTACAGCCAATGGGAATTGCAATCGCGGTATACTAATGCAATTTTAAAAATCGCGGTAGGTGTGCTCCGCCACCGCGGAGCTGGTCATTGGATGCATTTGCAGCGGGGGGCACACATGTAGTTGAGCTGATGCAGTTTGTGCTTGAGAGTGTGGGCTTGTGTCATGCACTGCCTAACATGCTGTCTCCAGGAGTAAGGGGGGTATACCCTATTTCACATATTTGCATGCCTGCACATCAAGATTGGAGGGACATGTATTGTCTTGTCAGCCATACAGTGACACAGCCAGTTAGTAATGCGGGAGTCAGGACAGTGCTTGCTTGTGTGAATGGCTGTGTGGGACCATGTTGTCCATCTCAGTGTGAGCCCACCTGGCCTGCACTGTCAACGCCCAAAATGACAAGGATACATCACTGAACGTACAGAGTGTCACATGTATCTCTTGTCATTACTCTCCATCAATGAGCCATCTGAGTCCTGTAGATTGCACACTACTGGCCCAGTGAAGAGGGTATGGGTTTGTGAGATCATGCCCCTCAATGTGACATCCATGACACAGTGAGACATTCACAGGACAAGGACATTGAGGGCTGCACAGTGTTGGACACAGTGAGTCTAGCCCCAAACACATGTTGATATGTAATGTATGTCTTGCTCTACCTAAAAATGCACAGTAAATGTAGGGAGACTACCCATGGCTCTCTGTGCTGGCATCCTGCATGTGTATAAGATGGTCAGGTACTGTGTCGCCCCTTACACCTGCATGCATTTACGTGTGCATCCCCATGATGATGTACCATGTGAGATGCCTTCTTGTCTCTGAAAGACATCTGGGGATTTGTAATGAGTCTGTATCATGCTACCGTACAGAGAGATTTTGGTACATAACACTGTGTCATTGATGTTTTCCACCTCTTGTCTCCCACGGCTGCAGTTCAAAGTACACCAGCATAAGGCCTTGTGGAGGGCCATTGCATGGAAGTTGCGTGCTCTGGGTGTCTCCAACTGACATCGTACCCACTGTCACAAGAGGTGGGATGACATCTGCCGGCTCAGGAAGAACGTGGCGGAGATGATGCTGGGGCTGCTCCTGCGGACTGGCAGATTGGCGCGGCGGAGCATGACACCACTAATGGCCCACATCCTGGCCGTGACACAGCCTGAGCTGGATGCACGTTTGAAGGAGCATCAGCAGCAAGCTAGGGGTGAGTATTCTTGGAAGGGTAAATTTGGCTGAGTGCGTTTGCATGTGTTCACATCCTGTGCCAGTGCTGGGCAATATGATGTTGGTAGTGTGATGCAGGGTCTTGCATGTGGCCTCTGTGTTGGGTGCAGCTGTCATGCATTTGCACTACCAGTACTTCCTAATGTCCTTTGAGTAATGGGCATTGACATTGCATTGATAGTCCTGGTCTTCAGGTCTCATCAGCATTGGGTCAGTGTGGGAAATCCCATGTAAGGACACGGCAGTGTGCAGATTCTGAGTGTGCTTTCATTAATGCATGCAATGCCTGACCTCAGTATGTTGAAGTTTAGACATCTGACACCAATGTACAACAGTAGCTGTTCCCCACAGTACAACATGGTGTATGGCATGAGCTTATGGCAAGTGTGGACTGTTATGTTGTCATCTGTATCTTAGTTGTCCCCTTCTGCTCCACCCAGATATGGCAGCGGCAACATGTGGTGGGGTACATCTCAGGGCCCTAGGTGTGCTCAGTGCTATTTGTGTGTCTGGTTGAACGCAGCCATAGAAAGGATGTTGAGCTGTGTGGGCATCACATGGCGGACTTGTGCCCCATTAGCTTGTTGATAGGCAAAGGATCAAGGCAAAAATTGAGGTCACATAATGTTTTTGTACAGGGTGGTGTGTAACAGGGAAATCTCATTATCTTTAGTGATGCTTTGCTTGCATATGAATGTTCTGTTGATGCCAATGAACTGACCCTACATCTCTCTATCTGATGCAGCATCTCCTGTGGGCACAGAAGGACAGGGGATGGACACCAGTAGTGAGGCATCACGCACAACTGCTGCACACAAGCAAAGTGACACAGATGTGACCAGCGCCTCGGAGGGGGACTGGAGTCTGCTTGAGGAATCACAGCCAGAGACGCGGACCTCAACGTCATCGGATGCCAGTGGTAATGCATCTATGTTGGTGGGCAAAGGGAACGGGGACTCTGCCTCCTCTTCCACCACACAGTGCCCAACCTCCCACCAACATCAACTGGTGATGCCCATGTTTGCACCAGTAAGAAGGGAAGAGTGTCCCTCACCCCTGGCACCGCTGCCCCTGCCCTTATCTCCCCTTCTGCTATCAGTGCTGAGTCTGTGGACCTTTTGCGCCAGCTGTGTGAGAGCCGGACAGCTCTCCTCAATGCCTTTGTAGACCACGACAAAAAGTTGCGACAGGTGGTTGCTTTCTTGGAGGGCATTCATTCAGACGTGGGTGGGCTACACCGGACTGTCCACTCTTTGTCCTCTGCTGTGATGGCAGCCCTTCAACTGGAACAATCTCAGAGTACAGCTCCAGTCTCTTTGTCCACCCCTTGCCGGTGGCCGGTGGCCACATCGGACGATAGTGACCACAGACCAATACCTCAAGGGCTAGAAACACTACACGCAGCACACAGCAGCAGCAGCCCAAGAGGTCCTGTTAAATATTGAAGGGATTTGTTAGCATGAGCTGAAAGCCAATTTGTATTTCTGGCAGCCATCTTGTTTGCCATGTGCTGCCACATGCTCGCCATTTGCTCTGTCTTCCCTCAGTGTTGACTGCTCTTGTAATCTGCCTAGAAACGAATTCACTACCCTTTTGACACAGTAAATATTTTGGTATAGGGCACTTAAGGGAGGTGGGGGACGGGCTGTCTCACTGTTTCTCCTTTTGAGCTTTATTATATTATAGTTTAAGATACTCTTTTGTTGTTTTGGACTGATCTTTCCAACCTGGTCAAATATACGAATTTGGTGTGTTTACTGGGGCAGGAGAGTTGCTGGGGGAGTTTTTAGCACATTGCACCTTGTGGATCTATCAGCTGATAGTCCATAGTTTTTAATTTGGGCAAAACGCGGGACCGCCGCCATCTTGGGGGAATTTCCGATCAGCGGACTAGCGTTTCAGACCCTGTCGGTATTTAATCCCTGACCTATAGGAGCGCGCTAATGGTGAAGTTCCTCCTGAGGCACAGCCGGGAGAGATAAGTCTGTTTTTAATCCTTGCTGCTATTGTATGTTTTTTTTTTAAGACATCTGCATTTGCTGCTTGGCAACCCGATTTGGGGCATCTTTTCAACCTGGTCAAATATACGAGTTAGGTGTGTTTACTGGGGCAGGAGAGTTGCTGGGGGAGTTTTTAGCACATTTGCACCTCGTGGATCTATCAGCTGATAGTCCACAGTTTTTAATTTGGCTCGCAGGCAAAACGTGGGACCGCCGCCATCTTGGGGGAATTTCCGGTCAGCGGTCTAGCGTTTCAGACCCTGCCGGTATTTTTTTCAGATGCAGTGGTGGATGCGCCGAAGGCGCGCCAAAGGCAAGCGCGTCTGCACCCGTCCGCGCTAGCTCCGCGCTCAGCGCCAGCTCCCCTGCCCAATTTTCACCAGGCAGGACCAATCCCCTGACCTACTCAAGTGCTGAACTCATAGCTCTACAGGGGCCTAAGACGGCCCAAAACTGCCATATGCTTCTCCTCAATGGCATACCCCATCAAACCTGCATGCTTTGCCCGGGTTGCAATACTTCTCTACCTAACATTTTCAATCAACCCGTGGCGGCAGATAGGGACAAACGGAATAGGAGCAGAAAAATCTCCCAAACTCTGCGTGGAAATGCACCCTCTTTAACGCAAGATCCCTGGTTAAGCACAGCATAGAATGCGCCTCCTTTCTGGAACATGAGGGGATTATGATTGCCTTCATTACAGAGAACTGGACTGACGATGCTTCAGGCCCAGACGTAGTGAAAGCGACACCTTATAACTACCACTGCTTTTCGCTTAACAGACCACTCAAACGAGGGGGCGGGCTTGCAGTGATACACCATAACTCCATCGCTTCATCGTTTCAGCCAATAAAAAATTAAGAATGCGAAGCATTAGACTTTTGTATTTACCTCTCTCACCACGATTCTTTCAGAGGGGCTCTGGTCTATAGACCCCCTGGGCAAAGGTCTCGCTTCATTGAACAAGCCGGTACCATACTAGAGATAAGATTAAATTCCTCTGCTTATACCATTCTAGGTGACTTCAATTTCCACCTAGAATCAACCTCGGACATAAATACGGCCAACTTACTAGACCTTATGTCATCTGGGAATTTAAAACAGCTATTCACTGGACCCACGCATCAAGCAGGGCATACTCTGGACGGCAACTTCTCTAACCATCCCCGCATATCTTTCACTGGCCTTCGCCCCCTTTCTTGGTCCGACCACTCAGCTGTGCTTTTCTAGCTCACTTCTTCAAGCCTCGCAACCGACAAACCCCACAAAAGATACCTCTAAACAAGGTCATGGAAAAACATTGAGGCGAAGATCTAAATAAATTTCTTGATGATAACAACTTTCCCCTTCCTTAAACCTTGACCATGCAACCAACTGCTATACGAATTGGATAACTAAAGCAGGAAACAAATTAGCCCCCGTAAAAAAGGTGCACATCCACAGACAGCGCCCCTCAGCTCCCTGGTACACCCACGAACTTAAGGACCAAAAGCTGGCATGCAAGCATCAGGAAAGGTGCTGGAGGCAGGAATATAGTGTAGAAATGAAAAAAGGCCTATAAACAGGGGCTGGCCCAATACTAACAGCTACTTCACAGTACTAAACTAAAATATTTCACCACAAAAATCCAGGAGACGAAAAACCAGCCTAAAACCCTGTTCAAAATTGTTAAATCACTAGCTCAGTCTGCTACTGCACCCTCCCCCACTAGTCAAGACCTGTGCAACAACATAGCAAAGTTCTTTTTTGATAAAGTTAATGCCATTTTTTCAGCTTTCTCAAACTTGCCACATAGTAACTCATCTCTCACAGGTTCTAATTATACAAAAGACCCTAAACACAACACCTTTTTTTTAACGCTTTTAACCCCCTTACAAATGTAGACACCTTTAAAATCCTTATGCAGGCAAAATCAGGCTCTTCTCTTGATCCCTGCCCAATCGAAACTGTAAAACTTGCGGCGATGACAGTGGCAAGTAATCTCACATTGATTTTCAATACTATGTACAAGGAAGGATATTTCCCAAAGGACTGGAAAGGGGGGCGTGGCTACGCGGGCGAACGAAATGGCCGCCTGATCGTAGAGCTCCGCCGGGCGAGAAATGACCGGGGCCGTTCGCCACTGATCCGGCGCTGCGCTGAGGACGAATTACGCCTGCAGCCGATCCTTGGAGCCTACTGATGCAGCCTGCCTAATCTGGAGGACAGGGGACAGCGTGGAAGGTCGGAACAGCTGAGTGGTGCTGCGGCCGGCTGCGCCTCGCGGGCCGTTACGTTGCAGCTGCGGAGCACCTGGTGAGTCTCCTGATTGCCCCCTTGCTGTCCCCCTCGGCACTAGGGCCGCTGTAGTTCTCTCCCGGGTCCGCTGCTCGGCCCCGGTGGTCTCCGTGGGTGGAGGTGCGGCCCCTCGGTGCGTGACCGGCACTTGCGGCCTGGTCCGGCCTTGGGAGCCGGGGCCTCGATTTTTGGGGACCGCCGGGTGGGGCGGCGGCGAGCGGGGAGCGCGGGCGGCGGGCTTCGGGGCTTCGGGGCGCTTGGCGAGCGGTGTGGCCGGCGGGCTTCAGGGCGCTCTGCGAACGGCCTGGCGTCGCTGCACTCGGTGGGGGCCTACCTCCATTGCCCCACCGCTACCGTGCACCCAAGACCTGCGCCTGTCCCCCTGCGGAGCTTGGCCTCCTGCGCTCCTGCTGATGCGGTGGCCCTGTTTGTCTACCGCCTGTACAGCTTCTTGTGACCGACGCTGGCTACCTGACCTGCGAGACCTGGCCCAGCTGAGTTGCCTTTGCCTCGAGGCCTTGCCTACTTGGTCCCCCCACCACACCACCTTTGGCTGCCTGTCTTGGAGGGCCCCTTGATCCGCCGGCTGCTGCCGGGTGGCTGCCGCAGCCGCCTGCTGACCCTACTTCTTGGCCTCTGGCGCACTCCTCCAGCCAGATTCATGCCCTGCTGTCCTGTGTGCAACCGCCTTGGCGACTCGTGGGCTCCCGCAGCGTGAGTCAGCCCTGGGACGGTGGACCGACGAGTACCCCTGCTCTGGTCCCGTCCTACCCGCCTTGCTACTGGGGTGCCCGGACACTGTGCTTGACTCTCTGGGTGCCGCTGTTGTCATAGAGTCCTGTGCCACTGGCGATTTGCCCGCCACTGCTTCCACCATGGTGAAGAAGGATGTTACCCAGAAGCGACATACCTTCAGTTCAGTACCCGTACGTGCTTCTGCAGCTTCGCCGGCGGCGGAGGTAGACACTGGGGGCCAGTTGGCAGCGAAAGACACTGCGGGTATGGTTGCTGAGATGATGGGTGAGATGAGGGCTGGATTCAAGGCCTTGGATTCTCGTTTTGATACCCTCGAAAAGAAAATGGCGGACATGGGCGCGACGATCCAACTGCACGATAGGCGTCTGGACCTGGCGGAATCCAGAGTTTCCGACCTCGAGGATGGTGCGGCGTCGACGCTGAAAAGGTTGGAACGAGTGGAGAAGATCCTTAAAGACGTCGCAATTAAGAACGAGGATTTAGAGGAGCGCAGCAGGCGCAATAATATCCGAATTATCGGCGTGGCGGAGACGACAGCTACCGGACGCTTTGACACTTTTGTGGAACACCTCCTGATCGAACTTTTTGGCCGAGACACGTTTACCGCTGGCTTCGTGGTTGAGCGCGCTCACAGATCGCTGGGGCCCCGACCTAACCCTGGCCTGCCGCCCCGGCCCATTATTGCGAGGCTTATGAACTTCAGGGACAGAGATGCGGCGCTGAAGGCTGCCAGGGAGGCGGGCGAGGTTCGGTGGCAGGGAGATGTGCTCTCTTTCTACCCGGACTTCACCATCATGGTCCAAGATGCACGCCGTAAATACACTGGTGTCAAAGCTGCCTTGCGCAAAATGGGATTGCGCTATGGTATGCTGTATCCTGCCAGGCTCCGGGTGGACGTGGACGGCAGGTTTCGCATTTTTGACTCCCCTGCGGAGGCACAGGAATTTTGTCGAGCCTACAAAAACAGGGGGTCCCCTCGACAATCTGATGTTGCTCAACAGTCTCCGCCGCACACTGACTCGCAGGCTAGTGCTGACCTGTTTACCGAAACCGGACAGGGTTGACTTAGCACCTTTCCATCTTCTCGATCCGGAGTGTTTGCCCCAGTAATCTGCATCTGATACTACTGTTCCTATTTTTTTTACTTTTGCAGTGCTTTTTCATACTTGCTGACATTTGAACGTTGCCCCGGTTGTGGTTCTTGCATGGCGGAGCGTCGCCTACCCCCATGGCGCGAGCCGCATTGTTTTTTTCTCTAACATTGTCTTTATTTTACAGGTACATTAGTGGACAACTGTTGTTGTTTGTTGCTCTAGGTTGTTTCCGGAAGGGTGGGTTTAGCTTCCTTGGGCTTGAGGAGTGGCTGGGTGGTGGGTGGTTGGGATGGGCTTGTTTATGCTTTGGTCTTGTTGTTTGTGCATTCGCACTGTTTTTCTATCTAAGTGATGCCTTTTTTGCGATAGGGAATGGCAGGTCCGTACACGCATGTTTTCTTACGATTCCACCGAGTTTGAATGGCTAAGTTAGGACAGCAGTCTGGTCCTTCCAGGCTTACCTCCATGTCTTGGAACGTCCGAGGTTTAAATTATACGAGGAAAAGGCGACAGGTTCTAAACTATGCAGCGCGGCATGGGGTGGATGTCCTATTTTTGCAGGAGACACACCTAGTGGATGCTGACTCTTCCTCCTTTGCAAAAAGCTGGGGCGCGCACAGATTTATTTCTAGCTATAGCAGATATGCAAGGGGGGTTGCAATCCTGATACATCGACGTGTTCCATTCGTGCTCTCAGACAGCATATTGGATGTAGATGGCAGATATGTTGTGGTTACGGGGGTGCTTCTGGGCTTTAAGGTCACCTTTGTTGGAATATATGGCCCCAATTCGGACTCCCCTGCCTTCTTCCGGGGACTTCAGGATGTTCTGCTGAGATTAGACACTGATATGATGATACTGGGGGGTGACTTTAACCTGCTCATGACCCCTGCCAGGGACAGCACCTCCTCTTCCCCGGATTGTAAGCCCCGCTCCCGTGCTGTGCTGGCGGATGTGTGCGCTCATTACTCACTGATTGACATTGAGGCCCGTTTGCATTCCACCTCACCCGTCTACACCCACCACTCGAGGTATCACAACACTAGCACCAGAATAGACTACTGGCTCCTTTCCCCAGGGGTAGCCGGTTGGGTGAGTGACCATTTGACACTCCCGCGCACTCTGTCTGACCACTCTCCCATAGTGCTGACCCTGCTCATCCCCAGGTTGGGAGGGTACGAGAAACAATGGCGTTTTCCTGGCAGGGCGTTAGCTGACCCGGTCTTCAAGGAGGACATTCGCATTGCCATAGAGGAGTACTTTGAGTTAAACGAGGGCACAGTGGACGCTTGGGCTACATTGTGGGAGGGTTTCAAGGCCACCATTAGGGGGGTTTGCATCAACAAACATGTAGGGGCTTTGCGCGACATCCGTGCCTCCCTGACCCGTATTGAGAAGGACATTGCCGCTTTGGACACTAACACGCTCACTGACACGGAGGGTGGGGTGGAGGCAAAGAGGTTGGCACTGCTGCAAGAGTTCAGAGACACTGCAGACAGAGAACTGACATATCTCTGCACACAACACTCGGCTAGGCAGTATGGTGAAGGAGACAGGCCTGGCAAGCTCTTGGCCCATCTGCTTCGTCCCCCCCGCCAGGCTTCATTTATCTCGGACATGGTAGATGATCAGGGAGCTCGTCATCAGACCACCCCTGCCATCTGTGATGCCTTCCTATCCTACTACAAGGACTTGTACACCTCGGGACTATCGGCTGACTGTCGCGACCCTGGCCCCTATATTAACGAAATCTCTATGGTCTTCCTGGAAAAACACATGCAGGACTTTCTGGCGATGCCTATTGAACCGGACAGCGTTGTGGAAGCCATTGATGCATTGAAAGGCTTGTCGGCGCCGGGGCTAGATGGCTTTTCAGCTGACTTCTATAAGGAGTACAAGGAGGAACTGGTACCTCGCCTGATTGAGGTGTATGCGGAGTCACTCGAGACGGGGATTCTGCCACCCACATTGCGGGAGGCCGTTATCATTTTACTCCCCAAACCGGATCGGGACCCCACTAGGTGCGGTTCCTACAGGCCCCTTTCCCTGCTCAATCTTGACTATAAAATTCTGGCGAAAGTCCTTGCCACCCGACTATCTTTACTTATGGAGTCTATCATTTCGCCAGCCCAGTCCGGGTTCGTTCCCCATAGATCCACCTCCTTTAATCTGCGGACGCTGTTTTCTGTTCTTCACAAAATTGAGCCGACTACGCCGGCAGCTGCGGTGTTTTTAGACGCCGAGAAGGCATTTGACACCTTAGAATGGTCGTTCTTTCTATCTGTCATGCACCGCATGGGCATGCCGTCCTTGTTTGTCTCCACGGTCGAGCTGCTTTATACTGCCCCCAGAGCGAGACTGCGCCTTAATGGCACGCTCTCTGATAGCTTCCCTCTTTCCCGGGGAACCAGGCAGGGATGCCCCCTGTCCCCCCTGTTATATATTCTAGCCATGGACCCTTTGGTACGTCATTTTCAGGAGCGCCACCTGCACCGCGGGCTCCAGTTCCGGACGGGCCCGTTACTCGTCTCCCTCTACGCTGATGATACCATTCTGTATGTCAGGTCTCCGGAGACCAACCTGTCGCCTTTGCTGCTTGAGGTGGAACGCTTTGGGAGGTACTCCGGTCTTCGTATTAATTGGCATAAATCTGAGATCTTTCCGCTCACCCCCTCCACTGCTCGCTGGGACTGCCCATTCCCACTGGAATGGAATACAGACTCGGTGAAATATCTGGGTATCCACATTCATCTAGAAACGGTATCCATGATTCGTCTTAACTATGGGCAGGCGTTGGACTTTCTGGAGGATAATATTGCACGTTGGATTCGCCTCCCTATCTCTATGGCCGGCCGTATCGCCATAATTAAAATGATCATTCTTCCCCGCTTTCTGTACTTATTTAATAACATACCGGTCCCGCTCACTCGGATTTTCTTCACGCAGCTCCGCTCATTGTTGTTGCGGTTAGTGTGGGGGGATAAGAGGCCGCGAGTTTCTTGGCGCATTTTAACGCTGCCTTATGAGCGAGGTGGCTTTGGAGTGCCGGACTTTTATATTTATTACCTGGTCGCGCAGTGCGCCTATGCACACCCTTGGTTTCACCCGGACGCTCGGATCCCGTATTTGAGACCTGAAGCAGACTTGGTGCTGCCACTTACCCTCAACTCGATCTTGCCCGGAGGCTTTCCGCGTGACCCCCTTGACATACAAACTGTGTCCACTACATCGTGGGCCTGGATGCAGGTGCGTAGACTGCTCCAGCTGGACGTACTGTATTCCCCGGCTCTTCCATTACCTAACCCTCACTGGCTCCCCATCACTGCGGAAGCGGTGGTCTGCAGAACGCTGGCCAAATACCAGCTCACCACAATAGGAGATCTGTTTCCGGACGGACATGTTTTCTCTGTGTCCGAGGATCCACGGTTCACGGACCGGACATTTATGGATTCCTTTGTCCTGACCAGACTGAGGTCCCTGCTTAGAGCGCAGTTTCCGTCGTTCCCATTGCCGCCGGATGAAATGACAGCACTGACTTTTCTACTCCAGTCGCAAACGGGAGCCCATATGGTCTCCAGGTTGTATGGACTTTGTGTGGCGGCCCTCCCGTCTTCGGATGCGAGGGTTCGGGCGGCATGGGAGCTTGATTTGGGCGGCCCCATCACAGATGCCCAATGGGATGCCTGTTGCCGCTCCACTAAAGAGGTCTCTATTAACAGTAGACATAAACTAATTCATTTCAAATTTTTGAGGCGCTTATACTTCACTCCGGCGCTGGCCCACAGAATCGATCCAAACAGACCTCATCACTGCCCTAAATGCAAAGCTCCCCATGCCGATTTTGCACATCTCACATGGACCTGTCCGAAACTGCACACTTACTGGCTACAGGTACACCACATTTTGGGAGACATTCTAGAGTGCGAACTGCAACATAAGCCGGAAATTGCACTGCTTGGCTATGTCGCGGAGTTCCCCCGGGCCACGCGTAAGCTTGCCGCCATAGGTTTCTTGCTGGCGAAAAGGGAAATTGCTTTACTTTGGGGGTCCAGGCGAATCCCTACTTCCGTGAATTGGATGCGCAGCCTTGCCCAATGTAACACCAATAGTGTGGAATATTCCACCCAGATTCCTACAGCCTCACGCCCACTTGACATTTGGGGCCCATATCGACAGTATCTTAGCAAGATTACACGGGATACACACTCCCAGGCTGCTAGCTCAATTGTCCCAGAGGGGGTGGGCTAGGTGATTGTAGCTGCACCACCAGTGCGCTGCCTATTGGGGTCTGCAGGGCTTAACGTCCACACACTACTGGAGTGGGTTATGAGTGAGCTGCTGATTTTGGCCTGTGTGCTGATTGGGGCCGGGATCTCTCGGCGGCGTTTGACATGGTCCACCACACCCTGCTGGTGGACCGCTTGGAAGAAATAGGTGTCAAACATACGGCACAAGCGCTCCTCAAATCCTTTCTTTCAAATAGAACCCAAATGGTTAAACTAGATAAATTTGAGGTGGAAGCTTTCACCCTACCTTGCAGAGTTCCCCAGGGATCCTCCCTTAGCCCCACACTTTTTAATATTTATGTTTCCTCACTTGCCCCGCTTATTGAAACTTTTGGGTTTAATCTCACGTCATACGCGGACGATACCCAAATTGTGGTCAATATTCGACCCAATAAACATTGTGACACTGCTTCGAGACTGCAGAACTGTATGCATACAGTGAGTGAATGGATGACACAGAACTGCTTAAAAATCAACTCCAGCAAAAAGGAGGTGGTACTGTTTGGCAACAACCCCTCCTTCTGGACCCCAAATTGTTGGCCTTCTGCTCTAGGCCCTTTACCACCTCCCACCAAAAAGGTGAAGAATTTGGGAATCTGGATTGATGACACTTTAAGCTTTAAAGACAAGGGGCTCGATTCACAGAACTAACTTAAGACACAATCCTAAACTTACTACCATTTTCATATTCACAGGCACTTACTCATTTTGGTATTCACAGAAGACACTTACTCATTTCGGTATTCACAGAAGTTAGGAGTCATAACTTTAGGACTCCTAAATGCCTTTTGTGAATACTGAAAGTCCTAAAGTTAGGATTTTTCTCAGTTTAGGAGTAGTAAAGTTAGGACTCCTAATTTTAGGACTCCTAAATGCCTTCTGTGAATACCGAAAGTTTTAAAATTAGGGTTTTTCTCAATTTAGTAGTAGTAAAGTTAGGACTCCTAACTTTAGGACTCCTAAATGCCTTCTGTGAATACCGAAAGTCTTAAAATTAGGATTTTTCTCAGTTTAGTATTAGTAAAGTTGAGCAAATTCCTAATTTTAAGACTTTCGGTATTCACAGAATGCATTTAAGAGTCCAAAAGTTAGGAGTCCTAACTTTACTACTACTAAATTGAGAAAAATCCTAACTTTAAGACTTTTGGTATTCACAGAAGGCATTTAAGAGTCCTAAAGTTAGGACTCCTAACTTCTGTGAATACCGAAATGATTAAGTGCCTTCAGTGAATACCAAAATGAGTAAGTGCCTTCTGTGAATACCAAAATGGTAGTAAATTTAGGATTTTGTCTTAAGTTAGTTCTGTGAATCGGGCCCCATATCAACGCAGTGACCTCAACCACCTCATTCATTCTCAAAACCTGTAGGAAAATAATCCCCCTACTTCCGAAAAATGCACAACAAATAATAGTTTCAGCCCTGGTTTTGTCCCGGCTGGACTATTGCAATGGTCTATACCTTAAGTTGCAAGAAGGCTCCATGCATAAACTGCAAATGGTGCAGAATGCTGCTGCGAGACTCCTTACAGGTATCCCCAAGTATGCTTTTATTTCTCCAGCTATAAAACAACTCCACTGGCTTCCAGTCAAAAAACGCACCCAATTTAAGGCACTCTGCCTGGTGTTCAAGGCCCTGCGAGGATCGGGCCCTGAATTTTGAAAACAACTATTCCGCTGGTATACTCCTAGAAGAACACTCCATTCATCTGAGGCCAAGCTGGTAACAACACCACGCATAACAAAAGCAAAATGGGGGTGCAGAAGCTTCATCATTAATGCAGCAAAGGCCTGGAACATGCTTCCCCTATATCTTTGAAGCATGATCAACCTGTTGGCCTTCAGGAAGTCCCTAAAAACGTGGCTTTTTAACAACTAACCTGCTACTCCCACTCTGACATTCCACGGGTAGGACCTCAACATAGTGCCAGGACACCTCAGGGTATCAGATGCGCTCTACAAATCCAGTTAACATTAACATAACATTAACATTAACATTGTTGTTCCCTTATTTGACCTTTCAGGGGAACTAGATGTGGGTAGTTTTTGTTCTAAAATTCTTAGGTGATAACACCATTATTGTATGTTATTCCATGCTACATAGTTTTGCAAGGGCATTGCTAGTTTTTTTATTAGCTAGTCCGTGTAAATATACTGACTGTCCTTATTAGAGCTGATGTTGCATAGTTTGGATCATGAAACGTAGAACTCAGGGAAGATGCCCATGTGATCCTTAGTAAAAAAATGTTTTGAAGGAAATGTTGTTTTATAGATAAGATCTCCTGTTTAATAAATTAGCAGTTTTAGATTTTATCTGTTGCTCCTATAACATGAGAGCATTGTCCTAAGCGTACAATGTAGGTGCTTTTGTTAAGAAGAAGAATTTTAGAAGTATCTGCAGTCCTGTAAAAGTAATGTAACATTTATGAGCAAAAGTGTAGAACATTTCCTTTTTTTTAGGGTTTTCAGATTAGTACACAGGAATACACCAATGTAAGGATTTAGGGTATGACTGTGTTGTTTTTCTCTTTTCCTCACAATTTAGTAAATGATTACAGACTTCCTTGGCTTCTTGGGATTGAGTGACGTATTACTCTTGTCAGTTCACCAAAGAGTTCCTTTTATACTTGCCAATAGGTCATGGCTGTTGTTTTTTTTTACTCTCTCATAGATAGATGAAAGTGGTTCTTGGGTGCCTTGCTAATATATGGGGCGTCCCAAGACTAGGAATTATTCTAAGACTATCCTCTCTGTTGATAGACTGTTTCTGTGCCTTGTCTAAAGACCTTTTGTTCTGTCCATCAATAGATATTTGCTGCTTTACAACCATTGCCAGAGGGGCCCGGACATCAGATTCAGCCAGGGGAGTCAGTGTCAGCACCAGTCCAGCTTGAAGCCAAAGTGAAGGTAACCAGCACAGGCTTTGCTGGCAACTAGGACCTCAGTGAAGGCGGAAGCCCTGAAATGAATTGTGTACCCCTGCCACTGTCTTGGACGAAAGACAGGGTCACAAATCAGAAAGGAGAAATCGTGGATCATGCCCAGCTAAGAGTCACAGACCGACAAGAATGGCGAGGAGGCTTTGCTTGAGGTGACCCCTTTTGAAACAAGGGTTGCTTCAGAGATCCTAGCATCAGGCCTCTGAATCCTGGTTCCAAAGTGAATACAAGTTTGCTTCTTTGTTTGTTGGTCAAGAGATACCTGAGCACACTGGATGTAATGTGTGGCCCCAACGAATGAGCAGTGCACCAGCAGAGCAATACAGGAGTTAGGGAAGGACTTGAGTTCAGGGTACAGGTGCTGTGTCTCTCGTGCCTGTTAGATTGAAGTGAAGAAAACTGGTGCACTGCCTGAGACACTGGACAGGATCGCTAAGAGCATTTGCCGGTGGGTGACTGCCCTATCCTGAAAGAAGAGACTATTTTTCCTAGAAACTGGGCTGTGATTCTTGAGTTGCGAACTGTGCAGCTCCACCGTGGAAACAACAAGAGCCTGCCTTTGAGGCTCAAAGGGACACAGGGAGAAGACTCCCCTCTGGTTGGTTGTACAGCGGCTTCAATTTCCCCAGGACTTCTTCTTTTTCTTGTTAATAATGTACCCCTTTAGTCGTCCCATTTGTGAGGAGGAGGAGCCATTTACAGCTCTCCGTTCTAATTCTTATGGCCCTGTGTAGTCCTCCTGGTCCCAGATATGATTGGTGTTCTAGCCCTCATAAAAGGAAAATGGACAAGTAGCCCTGAAAATGTTTACTAGATAGTTTTAGGATTTGCTTTTGCTTAGGACAAAAAAATGATAATTCTATTTGTTATAGTGGTCATTACTTTCTACTGTTAGCTGTATGTTAATGATGACCCGATGTTCCGTTCCCTTTGTATTCCTGCTTATACTTTATATATACCTGCTTAATGAAATATTTAGAATGGAAAATGCCCACCTAGCAATGAATTAGGATATTGATAAATTTATGAAAATTAATGTGCAAATATTTTGTGTGTTCCTACTGGATCATAGGAATGTCTTTAGCTCATTATAAAAGGACTATCTGTTAAATATTGCAGGGATTTGTTAGCATGAGCTGAAAGCCATTTTGTATTTCTGGCAGTCATCTTGTTTGCCATGTGCTTCCATTTGCTCGCCAAGTGCTCTGTCCTCCCTCAGTGTTGACTGCTCTTCTAATCTGCCTAGAAACAAACTATATTTAGCATCTTCCACCTTCGCACATGCTCTGAAGGGCCTAGCTACTAGAATGCACCTACTTCTCTAACTGTCAGGCTATTTTTGCTGCTGTATGGAGAAGTAACTCTCCCCCCACTTTGTTGAGCGAGCAGATCTTGCATGCCCATCTTAGGCATTTTGCATGCTCACATGAGCCATGACTGCCCCTTGGTCTTATGCTGACTATGTAACCCTAAGCTTATATGAGGTCTCTGTTTTCTGTACTCCTTAGACTGCCTCATTCAGTTGCTAAGGCTTCTGTGTGACGTAGTCTCCCTCATCTGAGGTGAATAAATGTATTCTTTTTATATTTAAGCTTCTGTGCCAATTTCATCTTTGTTGGGTTAAAAGGACCAAGTATCAGTGGGAGCCCTGAGAAGGTTTCTATTTTCTACAGTCCAGGGCACAGACACCATCCCCACAGAAAATTAAAGCCACCCCAGATCGCAAAGACAAAAGCCTGTCAGGCAACACCAAGGGCCACAAAGGCAAGAAGCAGGCCTCAGGGTCACATGGCTCAGAGTAATCCCCAGCCCAGGACTCTCCTGTCCCAAAAACATCTCACAGAGACAAGCAGACAGTTTCCCTGCCCTCTGAGAAGGTGGTGCTTGCTAAGAGTACACATAAGAAAAGCTCCAAGGCAGATTCACCCACAACTTCTACTCCCATACAAAGCCCTGTGAAGCAGGGAAAGGAGGGCACTGCAGGGGGTACACCTGGTAAACAGGGGATGGAGGGGCAAAGGCAAGGCCAGGCCAAGCGTCCTGCTGGATCCTGCATGTTCCCAGAGGTAGGGCCACCATCTGCACCTGATGCAGCTTGTGTGGCGAGTGTGCCTGTTGTTTCCACACCAATTTGCATTAATCCCAAGACAGGGAAGCCATTTAGACTTCACAAGAAGTGAAAAGGCACCCCTCCACAAATCTCCCACCCACACTGTGTCTCACGGCAGCATGACTCCATCTCCAAGTGCCACTACACCACCTGGTCCAAGCAGCCCACCAGCTTCCCAGGCCACTGATGCCTCAGCCGCAGTTGGGACTCTCTCTCCCCAGTCCAGCCCTCTGACTGTCCCCGACACACAGCCACCTCCCAGTCAGACCGACAGCTAAGTCTGCGTGGAAGTCTCTCCCACAGCGCTGCCTGTACTGCCCATTGTTACCACCCTGACTGTGTTGCTGACCATGGCAGGGTACAGTCAAACACATTCCCTCTGCAGCATCTCATACACCAACTTTGAGCATTAGAATGGCCACTGGCCTTGTCGTTCTCTGCTGTTTGCCACTTGTCTCTGCAGCTTCTCATGGACATACTCTGCACTTTGCCCTGGGTACTGGCCATGTTGTTCCCTGCTGTTTACCACTTGCCAGTGCAACTTCTCATGGACATACTCTGCACTTTGCCCTGGACATTGGCCTTATCGTTCCCTACTGTTTGCAACTTGCCTGTGCAGGATCTCGCATACCTCATCGGCACTTTTCCCTGGCCACTGGCCTTGTGTTTCCTTGCTGTTTGCCACTTGCCTGTGCAGGATCTCATGTACCTCATGTGCACTTTGCCCTGGCCATTGGCCTTTTTTTCTTGCTGTATAACACTTGCCTGTGCAGGATCTCATATACCTCATCTGCACTTTGCCCTGACCACTGGCCTTGTTGTTCCTTGCTGTTTAAAACGTTCCTGTGCAGGATCTCATGTACCTCAACTGCACTTTGCCCTGGCCACTGGGCTTGTTGTTCCTTGCTGCTTAACACTTGCCTGTGCAGGATCTCATGTACCTCAACTGCACTTTGCCCTGGCCCTGGCCTGGCTTTTGTTTAATTTTGGTGCCTATCTGTGTCATGTGTGAATAAAAAGAAGTTACTCCGTTTGTCTGCCTTATCAGTGTCCTTGCTAAATAAAACGTTATCTGTGTGGGTATGATTTACTGTGACACATGCACTCTATGCCAATTCAAAATTGCCTATGGCTTGTTTCCTCTGATCCTGTTTTCTCCACTTTGGGGTCACAGAATTGTGCATCTGTGGGTGTTGGGTTATCTGTTTGTGTGTTTACTGAAGGACTGCTTGACTTCCTGTGTGTAGTGTTATCTGTGTGCTGTTTTGATTGTTGTTGTGGGTCTTCATGGTGTGTCACTCAAATCTGTGTGGAACAGGTAGGTTTGTTTTGCACACACTGCTTGTTGTGCATGCAGTGCTGTGAGCGTATGTAACCTTGTTCTTGCATGGTGTGCATCCCCTGATGTTCTGCTGTGTTTGCTATGTGATTTTTTGACATGTGCATCTGGTGTGTGTCTGATGTGGCTGTGTGCAGTGTTTGGGCTATGTTGTCTCTTGCAGTTGACAGGTGCATTGTGTGTGGTGTTGTATTTGCATGCCAGTGTGTGTGATTTGTTGGTGTATTTCATTCAGATGTGTTTTGCCAGTGTGTTGTGCCTTATTTGTGTGTCTGTCACGTATACTTAGGTCCATTATAGTTCCTGTGGTTGTGTTTGGTGCGTCCTCGGTGTTTCCTCCTCTCATATTTGAGCTGTCTCTTGTCATTCTTGTGCATGTGCAGGTATGTGGTACACTATGACACCATGTTGACTTGATGGTTTGCGTGGTATGTTTATCTGTGGGTCATTGTAGGCCCTTTTCTCCCAGTTTGTGTCCATGATTGTTTTGTGTTGATGCACTTCTTTTCTGTGTTGTGGTATGTTGTCTGTGCATTGTTCCTGACGGATGATGTTTTGTGCTCCTATTGTGTCTGTGCTCCCATTGCCTTTCCACAGTTTTTCTGCACAGGTCATATCTGGTCTTGTTGTGTTTCTGTGTGTGTTTTTTTATTGCGTTATGTGTTTGGCTGCTGTTTTTGTGAACACATTAGTTCAGGCTTCCCTGTGTCTGTGCGATGTTTGTGGATTCCCCTAGGGAGTGTGCTTGTTTGTCAGTGTATATACTGGACATTATTGGCAGCCTTCTGTGTGTTTGACACTGGTGTTTTGTGCTACACATGTGAGGAGGGGGTATGTGTGATGGTTCATACTTGTGTCTGACAGTCATGGAGTGTTGCACTGGGCCCTGTGTGTTGTGCTGCTCACATACTCCTGTCAAGTGGTTGGATACCGATGTGTGGCTGTTCACAGTTTGACTTCATTTCCTTCCTTTCATCCCTGTGCCTCTACATGGATTGCCTTGCTGTCTCCCTGAGTTGTTGCACTTAGGTGACTGTGGTTTGACTTCACTCACTGTGCCAGCCATGTGTGATTTGATGGGCTCAGGGTGTTGTTACATGTTCCTTGTCTTGCATGTGATGTACACATGCTTGGTGGTTGGCTCCTTGCCTTCTATTTGTTTGCACCTCATTTTGGCTTTCCTATGTGTTGTCCTGTGTATGTGGCTGTGTGTCAATGTGGAGTATGTCAGTGTGACTTGGCAGGCTGTGTGTCCAGTTGGGTGATTGTTCATAATCTGTGTGTGTGTGTTCATGTTGTGCTTGGACTCAGTTTCCTTGCCATGATTGTGGTGTTGTTGTGGTGTGTGGATTGCCCTGGCCCTGTCCTTCAGTGCTGTGTGTTCCTCTGGAGCCAAACCTGCTGTGACTGTCTCCCTAGCTTTTTGGTGTGTGGTGGAGGGTGTTGGCTCACCTGGCCAGTAATTGTGCATCGGGGAGCACAGGAGGGGCACATGGCAGGTCCTTTCATGTTGGGGCGGCTACTGTTTGTAGGGTGGAGGTGTGGCCCTGCGGTCTTTGTTAACTGCCCATGCCTGGCGCTGGCCCTGCCTTCTGCATTGTGCGCATGTTTTCACGCGGCTTCAACGCTGTGGTGACGTGACCAGGACATTACTTCAAGATCGCGGTAGATGGGTGACCCGGATGTGGAGGGGTGCGTTTGTGTCAGGTAGGACATATGTAGTTGCACTTGTGAATGTGTTCCTGTCCCCACCAGGGTGTCTGGTGTGGCCAGGGACACCATATCAGCCCAGAAGTTGTGTATTGTGGTTGTGTGTGGAATTTTGTGTTTGCATACCTGCGGTGTCGTCCGTGACGGTGCATAAGTTGCTGGTAATGTATTAGGTACAGCACCGGGAAGACGTGCAGACCTGGGTCCATTGTGGTCGGGACCGGGTGGGAGGAACCGGAGCTCTGGTTTTGTGCTCCGCTGTGGTGCTTCCGCTGTCTCTGGTTGGTCGTTTTCTCTGCAGTGGTACAACTGGATTTTTGGGGCATCCTGATTTGTACAGCGGACGGGACGTCATTCCGCACAGCGGTGAGTCTACATTGGCTCCCACCACCGCGGTGGTGGGCGCACTTTGATGGCTGTTCACTTCGCACTGCGGCAGACGGGAAATATGCTATGTTTGGCCATACTAATAAGGCGGGCGTGAGGTCCACTGCTGGTGTGCAAAAAAAAGCATTTTCCGCCACATAATAGACCCCTTAGAGTCTTGTTAAAATGTGCTAAAACTGTATCCAAGTTTAGGTCCTGGGCAGTTGATGGAATCCTCAAAGGCTTTAGAAAAAGAATTTGGGGTCACTGACCGCCATTGTCTGGAAGTTCCCTGGCCAACAGTTTTAGGATTGACGGTCAGGTTTGGATCAAGCAATGATCCATCCAGGTGAGAGGTAACAATCTCACAAAGCAAGGCATTAGAGTTAATAAAGATTAAACCAGTTCTGTTGTTCTTAATTGGTCTATCAAGTGGCATTCCGTTCTTGTCAGTAAAGTGGAGATGTTACCACGACTGGAATCCAATTTGCTTACTTTGACCACTTTCCACTATAACTGGTGCCCATCATGCTCAAACTCCAGGTAATGTTTGATGAGGAGAAACTGTTTTCCCGTATGCTGAATCCTGGCTGGTACAGTGTTCAATCATTTGAGTCGTCTGGCCTTTATTGAATATTTTACCAGACACATAATGGCATGTACATCACTGAGCTTGTAAGGCAAAGTTCCCAATTTTTAAAACCTTAACAAATTGTGTACTGGCTGTGTTGCCGTTGCCCGTCTCAAGTGCCAATGTTGAGAGGGCCTTTTCACAGAAGTTTACATGGGAAGGAAAGAGTGAGCACACATGAACAAAGACTCACTGAAGAAGTATTGTATGGTGTACTACAATAAGTTTAATATGAAAAAATCTATTTGGACCTCATATACACTATACGTACACTGTCTATATGCCATGTTCTATCAGTGCAGAAAGCAAGCAATAATAAAAGGAAAACGTTCCATAAACACCGGAAAAACACTTTTTCTGTTGTTTTTAGTGGCATGCAAAAGTGTAACCACTGATAACAACTGTTTTTTAAGGTATTGAAATCACTAAAAAAAAACACCAGTAGTTACCAAAAATAGAAACTGAATACAGGAAAGCCTATACATAACCTTACATGCTGTTCAATTGCCACATTTAAAGTGTCCTCGAGTAGGTGCTAATCTCTCTTCATGGAGGCTGCTCTCTGTGTACCCAGACCACATAATCTTTGATGCACCTACGGCATTTGAATGTGATGACGGATTGCCATTATTGATGTCCTCAAGAAATCTCCAGTGCCTCTTGATGATCTTTTGAATCTGATTGCCGACCGACACAGTTAAACCTCATAACCGTCAAGAATAGGTTAATTTCTGATTGTTTTGCTCTGGATGTAACCAAGGGGCATATTACCAACGATTAGCGATATTTATCGCTAACGATGCTTAGCAACTAATTTTTTAACGCTAAGCTTCGCCGGAAATTATCGCAGAGATAACTTGCTATTAGCAAGGTTTATCTCAGAAGTGATAAAAATCCTCGCACTAACTGCCAAATGAGAGATTATCACTGGAAAACTAACGATAATCTCTCAAAGTTTGGCGATAGCTTGATGATAGGGGCTCACAAACTTAGCCATGATATCCACCTTCCATAGGATATCATGGCTAAGTCAGGAAAATACCAGGTGTAAAAAAAGCAGTGCTAACTGCGGTTAGCGCTGCTTTTTTTATCACTGACAGGGTTAGCGGAATCCTTGATAATAGGAGAAATGTCGCTTAACAACATTTCTCCTATTATTATTCTCTGGAACGCCCCCTTTGCATCTCATTAGAGATGCAAGGGGAAGCGTAGAGAAAAAGGGTGCTAACATGCGAATATGCGTGTTAGCACCCTGTTGCTGATAGGGAGATCATTTTATCTCCGCTTTCTTGGCTTTTAAAACCAAAAAAGCGGAGATAAATCCCTTGATAATATGCCCCCAAGTACTCTCTTGGGCAAAACCCAGCTCTTTTAGTCTAGTATGAGCTATTTAATTAGGGTACTCGATCTCCAGTAATTTGCCTCTTAAAATAGATGCCTCTTTGAGTTTTGTCCATGCAGCTTCTGTGGAAACGCAGGAACTGTCCAAAATGCAGATTGTCGTGTAGGGCCCTAGAACGGTAGCTATTGTATGACAACAAGGAATACCTATCAGTGGGATTCTGGTACAAGTTGGTAAACACGGTTCTGTCCTTGTGTTTTACCAGCAGGTCAAGGTAATTCATTTAAATCTTACTGTGACTGCAAGTAAACCTGAGGTGCATACTTTGGGCAATCTGTCATCCAGTAAATGATTCCAAATCCTCATTTGGTCACTGTCAGATCATAAACAATTTATCTATATACTGGCGCTCTGCTGTTGTCCTAATATGAATTCTCTGGACCGTACATGGTGTGGTCCTTACATTCCATACATAAAGATTAGCTATGTCCTGGCAAAACATGCTCACCGTGCCACACCTTTACTTTGAAGGTAAAACTCATTTTTTAACATGAAATCATTTTGTTTTAAAGATAGCTCTGACAGTTGGACTATGAACTCCACCAAGGCTTGTTGAATAACACATTGGATTTGCAAATTGATCTGGTACTTGTGGACCATTTAATGGTGTACTATTCTACCCATGGAAGATTCATTGTTGTTTCGTTGGTACATCCTTGGAAACATTTCACCAGCGGGACCATTGTGTTTGTTCATGCCAACCGAAGCCACCATTGTTTCTTTCATAAATTCCGTTTTACTATGATCACCAGCGGGATCAGTTTAAATGAACAGTAGTTTCTCGACACTGGGCTGATTTTTGGAAAGTAACTCACATGTATTTGTTTAAAATATATGTCGAGACACTGTGCACTTACCTTGTAGTTCACTTTTCTTTCGTCTGGCGCTGCCATCCAGTAAAATATCCAGTTCTATTCATCTTACATTACTCTCTGGAGAGCTTATAGGTTGAGGGCTATACTGCAAGATTCCTGGGAGTCAGTGGACTTTCTCTGCACAGAGACCCTTTTTAGGCACAATGGGGCATATTATCAAAGAATAGTGATAAACATCGCTAAGCGCACTTAGCGTGTTTCTATTTATCGCCGTCTATCACTGAATTACATCGCCGTGTTAGTGGCGTATTATCAATGCCTTGCGAACAGGCGATATAATTCCAGCGATTGAAGGCGAGAAACAGAAATATTACCTAGAATCCAGCGATGATTATGGAGATGCTTGCTGATCGGGGAATGTGGTCGGACCATGGCAATCCCCATACCATTATCAGCATAGCTAAGTAAAAGAAAAAGCAGATAACTTCATGCGATAACCACGGTTAGCGCGGTTTGTTTTATCGCTGGGGCAGCATTGTTTATAGTGCGAAGTTGTGTTTGCCACGTTAATCATCCAGACAATGTGAGGAGCGGCCACTTTGCATGTCATTAGCGATAAAATTCGCTGACATGCAATATGGAGAAAAAACTGCTACTAAAACAAGGAAACACGCGTTAGCATGTCCTTGAGAGTAGCGCAATATTTAAATCGCCACTTTTAGGCCGAAATCGGCCGCTAAAGCGCGAAAATGGGCTTGATAATATGTCCCTATATTCCTTTGAGAACGCATTGATGTGTTTATATTGTCTTTGGATACATTTGTTCTGCGTCACGTGTACGCATGATGTTATTCAAGTTTGACGGCTGCATGTGTACCCAGTGAGCATCAATATCCACTGTACCATTTATTTTGAATAAGGTCTGTGAGTATCCAAAATATCATAGTTGCATGTTTGTTTAAATCTTTAGGCTGCTTTTGAAGATGATGGGAAAGACGGGTTGGTTCGGTAAGCACTCTAACATGTTTTTGTAATTTTGGCATTTTGGTTAGTTGGCATGGGTATATTTTCATAGACAGTGACATTTATTGTATAGATGTATCTCTATGCTTTAGAGACTCTATGCGGGCTGGTGTAGGAATGCCACAGCTAAAGTTAGTGGATGTGGCTAGGGTTGAGCCCATGGTCGGAAGCATGCCTCACGCAGCCAGTTCATTTTTCAGTTTTATTTGATTAAAAATGGCATTTATCCTGCATGTATGGAGAGCACAATTGATGGAGCAAGGTTTCACATGTAAAGCGCCTTGCTTGGACTCAGTTCTCTCAAAATAATAAGTAATGTACTATTAAACATGTTTCGTCTTCTTAACAATGCAAATCAAGACATTTCTAGTAAGCTGGAGAAGCTTTCCTATGTGCTTTTACTAACCGTAACTCGATTTACCTAAAATGACCGCCGCAACGCGGGAACTTTTCTGCACATGCGTCTGTCACACTCACGTGACATGACGTACTTACTGCTTGGTGGGAAAATGTTGCTTCTGCGCACTAGAACTAAAGATGGCTGCTCTATGTTTTAACATGCTAAAGCTTGCAATGCTGCTTTTACTAAGTTGTTCGTTCTGCCTAATTCCTAACGCTATAGTTAAAATAAAATATTGGGAATAGAGTAGAGATAAGTGTATACAGTGCATTCATTTATTTTTTGTTCTAAAACTGTTTCTTTTCTACTTTTGCGTGTATCGTATTTTGGGCATGACATGTACTTCTGAACTCCATCTTTGGAGGAACTGCGCCTGTGCAGAGAAGCTCAAATTCCTGAGGCTCTGACATTGAAACCCGGCCAATTCCGGACTTGCTAGACGATGTTCCTGGGAACCTTACCTCTTGACCATTGGAGAGGAAGCTGAACCGAATTGTTGTATTACATTGTAGTTCTTATTGATACATTCACTGCCGGGTGGAATAAAAGTGCATGGGAAAATAAAATTATTGGGAGGGAACATAAATCTAAATATTGAAGAGCATGACCTCATAACTGGTATGGTGTGATGACCTCTCCTCGTCTTTTGACCAATTAAATTGAGGGAATTCACACATTTGCAACTTTGGGGGGTGGTACACTGCCCTGGAAAATGGTATATCTTTGGTAGGCTTAGATAGTTAGATTGTCCAACTTGTTCGAATCGCTGACCTGTCACTGACCCAAAGCACTCAATAGGCGATCAAGAGCAGAGGTGTTGGCGGAGCACTCTGTCAGAAGATTCGAGAACAGAGATGCTGGCGGAGCACTCTGTCAGAAGATTTGATAACCCTATCGGGGTTCTGGGAAGGAGTTCGATAACCCAATGGGGGTTCCTGAGGGAGAAGATTCGCTAACCCAATCGGGGTCCAACTGTTAGCTGCAGAGAGGGGTGTGACGCAGGCTTTGCACTTTAGCTGTGGGTGCTGGTCCTGACCTGCGGTGGTCCTGTCCTGATCCAATTTGGTCCGTACTTATCCTGACTTCTGGTCTGCACCTGTTCTATCCTGTTGGCACCTGCATTATCGAGGGTCCTATCCTTTAACCCAGCCCGTGGCCAGTGTTGGTCTTCACACCATTCTAGGTAAATATAAAAGTTGTAAGGGTATGTCCTTGTGCTGCTTCCCTTTTCTTATCCTTCCTATGTTTCAATGCTTAGAGAACATTTCATGATACTCTCACATCATTTTGCCTTGATATTATTCTTAATTGATCAAACTCTGATTAATCTAGTATGGACATTGACATTTAAAGAATTATTTAGATAAAGCATTTAAATCTTCCCCAAGTCTGTGGTTATTTTATGAGTGCAAAAGGATTATATACTGCCTATTATTCTAACTCCCTTGATCCCTTAGGACTCTAGGTACCTGTGTCAAGGATTGGTAAGTCAAGGTGTAGGTCCTAAAAAGTAAATACTACTGGTTTAAATCATAGGTTTACCTGTTCAAAGTGTGGAAGTGTTTATAGGCCCAGGTGAGTATGGTAAAATTCTGGGCAGGTGAACCCGCACTCTATCACAAATACCACACTGTTAACATAAGGGTGAGAGATTTGTAATGAGGGACACATAGGACGGAACTTAGATATCACACGTATGCTATAACAAGTAACAATGACATTGCAGTGGCTTTGTTTCTTTTCAACTAATAGCATGCTCTAGTCAGACGCTGTGTTGAAGGTTGTAGTTCTTGCCCGATACAGGAAGTGACATCAAAAGATGGCATGAAGCGCAAATAAGCAAATGAAAAGGTAATTTTTATAAATCACATAACCCTAATGGTATAACTGAATGAGTCTGATTTTCTGAAGGAAGAATACGAAAAATAAATAAAGGATTAAGGAGGTTAGTCTCCTTTCACTCACTCTGCTTCTTTTTATTTCTTTTTTAGGAAAGTTACTACCGATTGAAAAATACCACACATTTTTATATATCTGGTTTGGCTAAGGAGTTGAAGCCAGTGAGAACATTTAAATAGCTGAGTTATTTTTTTTGGTTTATTCCTTGTAAAGTGGAGTTGGGTAAACTCAATTTGCTCTCACAAAGCAAACAAACTTAAGAGGAGAATTTTACCGAATCAAATGTGTTTTTTTTCTTTTTAATAAGTCAATACTAACAATAATGTGAAATGTCAGTTTTGGGAGGTCCTTCTCATAAACATTTGTGGTTAATAATGTACCCCTTGCAGGTAATTTGCCACTCCGAAACTGACTTTTACAGTTTTTCATGAATACTTCTGTCATATCTTTGCTAATTCCCAGCCCAATATATGTTTATGTCTCCTAAGTGTTCGTTATAGAAAAATGTTTAGATACCTGAATTGGCTTTATATTGTTCAAAGTTTTATATTAAAAAAGTGACCTATGTTTTGATCTATACAGCCCAAGAGGAGGTCGGCCAGCTTGTCTGCTGTATTTATTTGTTGGCATTTCTTTTTGGCTTGAATCTGTACTCATACGAATGAAAGTGGAAATCGCACATCTAAATATAGTTAAAAGAGTGTCTGCTACTTTCTCATACAGTTCTGCAGTAAGTTTTCCAAAGCTCTTTGTAGAATTACACATTAGGGGGCATATTCTCAAGGACTAATCACTGAGTTAGCAGCACTTTATCGCAGCCAAAGTAGCAATGAATTTATCGTCCTATTCACAAGCTGGTGCTAACAGCTGATATCACCGGTTTTCCTAAGATAGCAGGCGCAAAAAACATTGCCACAGATGAAACTGGCAACTAACGCTAATGATATGCAGAGTAGGCGTTCCCGTGCAAAAAGCCGCGACATCAACACTTCGCAACATTTTCAACGACCAGCCAGATCGGCGATAAGATCCTACATGTGATACGGTGTGGTAGCAGCAGGGATTTAACACCTGCTCTTTCCTGGTGTTAAGTCGTACGACAACCTGCACCATAAAAGGGAGCCCAGCTCAGAGCCACACCTGAAGAACAACAGATGCCATGGAGCTACTGATCATGCAGCTTGGTGCCCCAAGAGGGCCACAACACCCACCACCACCACCCCCAGGCCTGCCACCCCCCGGTACTCCTGCCCGGCCCCACCGGACTACCACAGAGGCAGCACAGACAAAGACAGCGGACCTTCAGAAAACGCACCAGTCTCACAGACTTAACACCAGAGGACGTCATTGCCCACTACAGGCTCAAAAGGACAACCATCCTCCGCATCCTGACCATCATTGCCCACAGGCTGATGGTACCAACACAGCGGACAACCAACATCCCTCCACAGACAAAGCTGCTGGCTGTGCTGCACCTGTTTGCCTCTGGTACCTTCCAACCAACAACCATCAGAGTCGGAGGAGTCATCAGCTTGGTAGCTCAGCACCTTCACTCCCCCCCACACTGCACGGGAACAGCTGGAGACCAAGCAAGGCTTCTATGCCATAGCTGGCTTCCCGCACGTGTTGGGGGCAATCCGCTGTACTTCTAGTGCCCCCTGCCGCTACTGCACACAATTACTGCAACAGGAGGCACACACATTCCGTCAATGTGCAGGCAATAGTGGACCACCTGGGACTCTTCACCAATGTCGTCACCAACTACCCAGGCAGTGTGCATGATTCCTTCATCTTCCGACAGTCCATCATCAACCAGCGCTTTCAAGATGGCACCTATGGGAATGCATTGCTCGTTGTTAAGTACCAAATGAACACACCACACACCTCAACTCCATAATCATGCAACTCACAACTCTGGGAATGCACATGTTACAGGCTCACATACTGTGACAAGCGTCCACTAGACTTAGGGGACGGCCCTCTGGCTCAACTTCAATCGCTCAAATGCGATTAAATGTTCAAACAAAAGTTATAATCCAAAGATAATCAATTCATATTCAAGATGTAAAAATCAGGTTTTATTTGAGTCGTGCATTAATGTAGTATATCCAATAAATTGTGTTTACTCTTGCTTAGTGAACGATACAACAATTTTAAGTATCATTCCCAATGCATTTCGAGCACTTCTTAAGGGGAAGATCTGAAAGGAAATATAACTGAATGAGGGTCCACATCCTAAAAAAATTGGTTTATAAAATATAAGTTAACGGTCAGGTTGCTGCTTCAAACTGAAGCGTGAATTAATATGCAAGCGGTTTCATGCGGATCGTGAATTAGATTTGTGTCTAGATTCAGCGTACGTTGTAAAGCAACTGTCGGTTTTCGAGTCGAGGTGAAAACAAATAAGGTGGTGTTAACAGTATTTGCAACTTAAACTAAAGGATTCAAAATCAGTCGGGTGATCAGTGATTCATGCGCATGGAGGTTATGAGATTACCCAGAGTAGGTGAATATGTGAACAAACTCGTGGTGCGAGTGAAATGCGAAGTTTAAAAAACCAATTATGGTACGTCTGTGAAAACAAGTATGTGCGATTTAAGGAGGACGATAAACATGGTGACCGCGCTCGAGGCGCGAGTGAATCAAAGTTTAAACTAATTTTCAGGAAACCATTGTTCGTCTTACCTACTAATCGATGTATCAAACGATGAATGGTGTTTGTTAGTGAACTCAGCGTGTGAATGTTAATAAAAAATCACAAATGTGTGGCGTGCGTGATAAAGATAGAGAATGGACTTAATTTCCCAGGCGCTCGGATTAGCGCCATCTTGGAGTGCTACATTTCAGACGTATGACATCAGAGAAACCTAAATCTTATAGAACTGTGTCAGGTTGGATAACTGTAACTTGCGAACTTCAGACATGCATATGAGTAATCGCCCCCTAGAGGGTTATCAGGTGAATAATATAACAATAATCATAATCATGCTGGTGGATTCAACTAGTATAGTGACTGGGTGTACATGGTTACCGGAAAGGGTTCAAACAACATCAAAATGTGTTAAATGTAATGGTGTAATGTCGTGAATATAAATGGAACTAAAGAAGGTCTCAGTTGAAAAACTGAATGATTGATGCCAAATCAATAATGAATATGGGTGTGGTGTATAACAAGATGTAACAATGGTGTGGAAGTTAGTGCAAAACAACATATTAAGATCAATCTGGTTCACAGGTAGCAAGCGAATTCCAGGCGGTCTTTGAGTCCATTAGGTTTCATTTAATCAAGTAGATATATCTAATTGTTCTCTCTCTGCAACAAGGTTTTGTTATTGTCTCTCCCGGCTGTTTTTTCAATGACTTCTAGGATAGTAAATTTAATTTATGATATGTTATGATGTCATTCATTGAAATGAAGTGCCATTGTCAATTTCAAGTTGTTTGTTCTGATGTTGCTTTTATGCACGGATACACGTATTTTTTTTCTTTTTTTTTACATTTTTTTATTTCATGCAAGGAAAAAGCAGCAAATACAGATCAAATGTTTCAAAATATTACAGAATTATTAAATAAGTTAATCAGAAACAGTAAATAATAATAAATACACATAGACCTAAGACATTACCAATTCCTAGATCCATTCCGTGATAGGCGCTCATATCTTTGCTCCCGTAGCCCTCCTCTTTATCCCTTTAGTTTTATAAGTGGCAAGTTCCAAATTATACATTGACAATAGTGTTTCATGCCAACTAAAAAAAGAAGGCGGTTCGGGATTGATCCAGTCTCTTGTAATACAAGCTTGTATCACAGCCATACAAATAAAAGGAAAACATGTCATAGCTTTTGGTCTTGGCTGACCCACAGTTCCCAAGCCCCAGCCAATCAGTACCAACTCACCGGTTATACTAATTGTGCGCCCCAAAATTGTACCCAAAAAATGTTCGATAAGAGCAAAGAATTCAGAAAATTTGGGGCATAGAAAAAACATGTGTACCGCATCAGCAGCAAATTGACTACACCTGTTGCATTTTGTCCCTGTGGTCAAGCTCCATTTAGAAATCTTCCTAGGGGTATAGTATAAATCATGTATGGACATAAAATACTGTGATCGCATCATCCCCGTTACAAGAACACGATTGGCCAACGGGACAGATTCAAGAATGTTGATTTCAGGTATCCCAAGCTTAGTTACCCATTTTAATTGACAATTTTCCAGATCATCCGGAAATTCCTGAATCAAACAAGAATAGAATAGGCTAATTGATGTCTTTTTCGCCATAAATTCAATAAGAGGGATTTTACTCATTTGATGTTCTGACAATAGTCCTACATTCTGTCAAAAATTACTTATTTGAAGGTATTTAAAAAAATCTTTTTTCGATAAAGCAAAATTGATTTGTAAGTCACCAAAAGAAAATAAATGACCCTCTTTAAACAAATCCCCTAAACAACAAATTCCTTTGGTACCCCACCTAATAGCAACTTGATACCGAAAAATATAGGGTAATAAATCAGATGTAGTGAAAGGTTTGTACACATTTAATTTTAATATGCCCAAATGTCGCCTGACTAATTTCTACACTACATAGGCCGCTTTTAGGCTCTTAAATTTGGTCTTCTTGAGGTAGCTATGTTTGACTACCTTCAAGAGACATCCTTTCACCTCTTCGCCCATAGCCAGCTCGTAAATAGATGGAGCATTGCAAAGAGGGATTCCAGCTTTATCCCCGATTATGAGTGGGCTAATGGGTTGTAGAGAGGCGGCAATATAATAGAATAGAAAGTAGGATATACTACACCCGCCACGCTCTTTAGGAAGAATCATCTTTTTATGAGCTCTGCGTTGTCGTTTATAACCCCACAAAAATCTGGAGGTTACCCTCTCTAATTTTTTAAAACATGCAAGAAGGAATTCGATGGGGATTGTAGGAAACATATATAGAAATTTAGGTAAAATCAGCATTTTTATTACGTGCGCTCTACCATATAGAGATAAGTGGAGATGATCTAATCTTTCTAATGTCGCATTGATTTTGATCACTGCCCAATTAATATTTAGTTCTGGGATGTTAGAGACTGGGAGTGAGATCTTAATTCCCAAATATGTAACTTCTGGGACGGTTGATATAGTAGAAGGCGGGTTACCTCCAACATACAGAGTCTGATTTTTGGATAGATTCAACTTATATCCTGAGAAGGACCCGAACTGTGCCGCTAAATCGTTAATAGCTGGAAGCGTAGCTTCTATATCTGTTGTGACTACCACAATATCGTCCGCATAGGCTAGGGCTCGATAATCTGTATGGGCTTAATGAATTGGTTTTATGTTTTCAGCGAGATTTAAGCGATTTAAAAAACAATCAATATGGAAAGCAAAGAGTAAAGGTGAGCACGGACACCCTTGCCGCGTGCCACGGGTAATAGAAAACGGGGAAGATGTTTGACCATTCAGACGAATAGAAGCAGTAGGGGAATGATACATAGTTGTTAAAACTGTTAGAATACCTGGATCAAATCCCTTTCTAGTTAAGGTGTCTCACATGTATGCCCAGGCAACCCTGTTGAATGCTTTCTCAGCATCCTGCAGGGTTACACCAAAAGTGGAGCCGGTTGCCTGAGCCCAGTCCAAGAATGTAATCAAGCGGTGGATATGGTCAGCTGTATAGTGAGCGGGAATAAACCCATGTTGAAATTTTGAAACAAGCGGTGTGATAATACGGGAGAGGCGTGAGGCTAAGACCTTAGAATATACCTTGCTATCCGAGTTAATCAGCAAGATGGGCCGAAATGAAGATGGGAATAAGGGGGATTTATCTTTTTTAAGAAAGACAGTAATTACTGAGTCTTGCCAGGAAGATGGAGCCTTTCATTTTTGGGCCTCCGTAAAAAGTATAGTCATTTCTTTTTTTAGAATGGTTCGGAAGATCCTGAAGAACTCGAGAGGAATAGCATCAGGTCCAACAGCTTTACCTGAAGCTAATGATATTAGGGATAATTCTATTTCTCCCCAAGTAATTGGGGTGTCCAGGTGGCAGAATAATATTGGGTAAAGAATCAATGAAATCTATTCCCCTTCCTTCAATATCATTAGTAATATCATCTGTATATAGATTACGATAGAATTCACGAACAATCCCCAGTATATCCGATGGATTATCATGTAGCTGCCCTGAATCATCCATGATCTTATCTATATTTGCGGACACCTCCTTCTGTCGAATTCTTTTCGCTAAGAGCCTCTCTGAATTTTCCCCCACCTCATACATCTCTGATCTAAAAGCTGCATTTTGCTGAGCCAATTTTGTAGCAAAGCTCTAATGAATCCTTGCTTTCTGTACGGCTACGTTTTTTAAAATTTGCTCAGTACATATCCCTCTACTGCATGCCGTCATCAGCTGAATTTCAATATCTTGCAATTTGGCCATCTCAATATCGTCTGCCTTCCTAATTTCACGCTGTTTATTTATTGAGTAACTTAACGCTTCTCCCCGAACCCCTGATTTAAAAGCATCCCACACAATCTCGATTGATGCTGAGCCTTGATTAATTTTGAAAAACTCAGGGATCCACTTCCCCATGTGTTCAATATAAAGGGGATCGAATAGTAGCTTCCGCTCAAAAGACCATGGCTTAGGGGATTGTCTAAAGTTAATATCTAAGTCCAGAGTAATAGGGTTGTGGTTGGAGATTAATTTGGGCACCATTTCAAACTGATGTTTTTGGCAGTATTAATGTATCCAGCCGTAACAAAAAAGTAATCTAAACGAAAAAAATTCTGGTGCTGAGCAGAATAAAAAGTGCTCCCAGGGGTAACCCCTCCCTTTAAATAACCTACATCTACTAGGCCAAATTCATCGATGATCCCTTTGAGGTATTGAAATTCCGAACCTCGTTGTTAAGGTCGTCGTATCATGACGAATTTGGTATCAGCAGACCGAATATGGTGAGTGCTAGATGTGTGAGCACCTTCGCCCTATTCGAGTGACGAGATCACCATGAAATCAGGGAGTCCATTCTGAACCCTCGGGTTCCATCTTGCGTACGGCAGCCACTTTGTGGTTGCCCTCACATAGGCCGGTGACAGTGGCCGAATGAGTCTCCAAACACACGGACACTTTAGCTGCCTTCTGAATGACCTGAACGAGCGACCCTCTTGCCTGAAGCCAAACTGGTTTAACCAGTCCTTTCCCCGGTAGCTGATCGAGATTACGGATCGAGACACAAAACACCACCAAACCCTTTTATTGCGCATAACTATGTCTTATCTTGCTCACACCTGTCTCTACTCTTTTGTGTATGATCCGTTTACAATGGGGATGTGCCCAGTTTTATGGTGGGTTCGATCGACCTGTCTGATCAAGAATGTTGGGTTGACCTATAGTTGATTATGGGCTGGACAAACTGAAAAATTGACTTGTCATCATGACCCTGCCTTTTTCTTTCTGTGAAAACATGTGAGTGGCCAACTGTAAATTAGGGATATTTGCCTGAAGCATAATATTTGGTATAAAAAGGGATGACTGGTTCTTGTGAGCGGGCAGTCTCCTGAGAACATACACCGTGTTGTACTTCTAGGATCTCTGTTACAGGCTGCAGCTAATAAAATTGATCTTTGACGTCACCAAGAATCACCCGTGTCTCTGTACTCTAAGACAGGTGGACCCGGAGACTCGAGCGTTTCCCCTGGCGCCGCTGGGTCTTAAATAACCCGGTTCTTCATTTGGCGCCAAACGCAGGGCGACTTCAGCGGTACCGGTCCAAGCCTGAGGTTCGTGAGGAGCTTCGTGTGAAAATTCTGGAGGAAGGCCAACCACTTCATCGACCCCTGTATGTCGTCGTGGTCCGAAAGTCTTTGCTGCGAGGTTCCCCGCTTTCCGACGGCTACGAAGGACTGCTGCCCTGACTGTCGCCCTGTCTTGGAGCCTTCGATGATTTGTAAAGCGAGACAATAGACGGGTCTACTGGTGCCGACATCGATAACTCAGTTAAGTATGAGTGGAGTGTCTCCCAGTCCTTAGTTTTTGGGTATCCCCTTGGGATCTTTGATTTGGGACTTGCAAGTACCAAAGCCGAGGGACTTGTGTATTTACGAGACTATCGCATTCGATACTCCCTTGAAGTTTGAAGCTAGACTAGTGAGCAAAGATGCCTGGTCTTAGCAGACTTGGAAGAATATTTTGTTGTGGTCGAAATAGGCATTCCTGATTGGAGGACCCGTGTCCGGTTCCTCCGATTGGAACTCCAACCTATGAGCTCTATGTGAAACATGGCGTGGGCCCCATCACGTATAATGAAGTGTGGATTTGTTACACAAGAAAGGACGGTGTCCTTAAATGGCCCCAATATGGTAGTTTTGACACGGAAGTTTTAGATAATCTAGAAGTTAAACTTTTTAAGAAGAAAGCCCGGCCGGTGATGTTTGACTCTTTCAGCCTATGGCGAAAGGAAGCCAAACAGAAAGAAATTAGATTAGCAAAGAAAAATAAAAGAGAAAAGGGTATCTCGATAATGCAAGCTGCTATACAGTTTAAAGATAATGAAGAAGAACAAGCTAGTGAACAGTTGCATAGGCAACGTAAAATGGCGATCGATAAATGCTATCCAGTTTTGCCGCCTCTTCAGCAGGATGCGATGAAGGATCTTGCGAAAGATCCTTTGATGTCGCATTTGTTGAATTCGCCACCCCCTTATGCTCAGACTGCTACAGCACCTCCGCAACCTTTAGTTGCACAACCTCTGGGGGTTTTGCCTCTTGCTGTTGCACAACCGCCAGCTCCTCTTCAGTTGGCTCCTACTCCTAAGGCGCAGCCTTCTCAAGGGCTGCCGACTTTGCTACCTGCTCCACCTTTAATTCCTGTGACTTTTCCGCCTGTTCTCGCTGCCTCCTCTGCTTCTGCTCCTACGTTGACCTTTTCTCAGTCTGCTTTATCTCCTGTCCTGTCAACTTTCCCTTCTGTTCGACAGAGGATGACTGATACTGTCACTACTCTTTTGTCCCCTTTCTTTGGGTCATTTAGTACGACCCCTTTTTCAGAGCGTAAACAGTTGCGTAGTCAACTGCCTGATTCCCGAGAGAGGGAAGTGTTAGATCATTTAGCGCATAAATGGGTCACTCTTCCTTTAAGATACAATGTCGAGTCTGTTATGAATGTTTTCCGTCAATGGGAAGCGCCGAAGCAGAGATATGTCTTTGACAAGATGTGCACGTTCCTTCGTGAGGAATGGGAAGATGGTGATCTGGAACTAACTCCACCTGAGTTGTCCAATGTGCAATCAGAGTTTGCGAAAAGCACGATTGTGGGTCTCGATGTTGAAAGGGCGGTAGCGACACTGCTTTCGTTCAGGAGCGAGTCTCCTTCTCGGTCATTGTTTGAGCCTGACCTTTCGGTTAGGAGGAAAGTGCGACAATATCCAATGAGAGAGGTTCCTCCGGTATGGAAGGAAGAAGTACCTGCTGGTGTGAATAATAACCCCCCAGCTGTACCGGCTCATTTTCAACGTGTTTGGGTCCATGTTCCGTGGAAATGAGCGCAAGTTCTGGCTCTTAAACATACTTTGCCTGATCCTCTTAAAAATCCTGCAGGGTACTATAAAGAATTATCACAGAGTGCAGACTCATGTGTCATGAATCTAGCTGATATAGACATGTTGTTTGGAAATGTGGTTCTGCAACCTTTATGGGGTTTGATTCGGCACACGGACCATGCGCAGGAGTTAGGTGATACCTGGGTCAATATTAGTGCTGCGGATGCGCGACAAGTGCGTGGTGCTAAACCGGAGCCTGTAGTTGCAGAACTTCCTGGTAGGATCATTACTTACATGAAGACTTTAATGCCTGCTATGCGGGTGAATTGGGACAAATTGTCTGCATGTAAGCAAAAGAAAGATGAAACTGTGTTCGATTTCTTCACTAGGTTTGAAGAAACATTTATTGACCACAGTGGTCAAGACATAAGTACTGAAGGTGGTCAACGGTTGTTTGTTGATAAGTTCGTGCATAATTTGCTTCCCGAGTTATGTACCAAGTTGAAGGATTCCGAGAGCTCGTGGGCTGTTTCCTCATCGGCACAGATATTGGCTACTGCACAATACTATGAAAATAGGGATAAGGATGAGAAGGATAGGGCAGACAAAAAGACTAAAGAGCTAAAGACGAAGGTTCTTTTACAGCAAGCATATCCGCCCCGTAGTCACCAGCGTGACTATCAGCAGCCTCTGCAGTTTCAGAGAAACTCGCAAAGGTTCGAGCCTCTCCAACAACGTTTTCCTGTAGGCCCTAATCAGTGTGCATATTGCAAAGAAGAGGGTCATTTTAAGAGTAGTTGCCCTGTTTTGTCGCAGCATATGAATGGTGTTACTAGCGTAAGAGGTCGGAATGCTCCACAAGCTCCTAGAGGTAGAGGACGTGGAGGGTTCCCCCAGAACACATGCCCCTTTTCTCAACAAAATTCAATGAATAGTTTTGATCAGCAGAATCACACGTCTGGTAGGACGACTCAGTACTATGCTGATGACTACTATGTCGAAGGTGGGGATATGGAAGGTAATGATTGCTAGGACAGCTATAGACAAAGAGAGGGAGTTGTTTCAGTTCCAGTAGATCAGAGTGGACCTTATGTTGAGGTGATTACATCAGGTGTGTCAGAGCCTTTTCTGTTGGATACTGGTGCTACAAAGAGTTCTATTATGCACTCTAAACTCCCTGGCGCACCTTTGTCTGGCGAGATTAATGTTTCAGTAGGTTTTTCTGGCGCCCCGGTTAGGAACCCAATTTCTAGGGCCAGATGTAGGAGCCATTTACCGACCGGTAACGGCCGATTTCAGCCGTTACCGACCGGTAAATGGGTTTTCCGTATGTAGGGGCACTTTTATACAGATTCCGTAAATTTACCGATTCGGTAAATTTACCGATTCTGTAAAATACTGAATCGGTATTTTTACCGATTCAGTATATCTCAGATGTAGGTGGGACTCTTCAGAGTCCCAAAGGCCCTACAAATTCGGTATTTTACCACCCAATCCAATTGGGTGTTAAAATACCAAATTCAGGTGTGCATGCACATGTGTGCATGCACACCTATGCCATGTGACAGACAGACATGCCCTTAGGGCATGTCTGTGTGCCACATGGCGCACATGTCAATTTTTGGGGTACCAGAGGGTGTCAAAGTGACACCCCCTGCACCCTTGCTAAAATCGGTATTTACCGATTCTGTAATTACAGAATCGGTATTTCCCATTGATTCCTATGGGCTTCACAGCCCATAGGAATCAATAGGAAATACCGATTCGGTATTTACCGAATCGGTAAATATCGAATTTTAACGATTCGGTAATTCCACATCTGGAATTACCTACATCTCCCTTCTCTATTTTACCACTTCTTAAATACCGAATCTGTAAAATTCGGTATTTAAGAAGTGGTAAAATAGATTTACCTACATCTAGCCCCTAGTCCTATATCTCTTTCTGTTGGACCTTGTGAATTCGAAGCACCCCTTATTCTGACGACAGGTTGTGGTGAGAACTTGTTGGGACTGGATCTGTTGAAAAGATTGTACGCAACATTGTATTGCTCCCCTTCGGGAGTACAACTTACATTAGGTAAGAAAGTGGTCTCCCCGATGTCTTTGTCAATGGATAAACTTCCGACAGAATTGTCCTCTCTCCCTGATATTATTTGGGCTACTGGTCCTAATGATGTGGGTCTATTGGAGATACCGCCATATGTTGTGACGTTGAAAGCAAATGTTAAAATGCCACTTATTCCCCAATACAAGATCTCTCGTGAAGGTGAAAGAGCGTTGCTAGCGATCGTTCATGACCTGATTGAGAAAGATGTAATTGAAGAAACGAGAGGTAATGTGTGCAATAGTCCGGTTTTGCCTGTTCTAAAAAGGACTGATTCATCACAACCACCTGTATATAGGTTCGTGATCGATCTTCGCGAGGTGAATAAGATTGTAGTTCCGCAATTTCCTGTTGTTCCAGACATTACTGCCTTACTGACCATGATTCCAGCTTCAGCCACTTGGTTTTCGGTAATTGATTGGAAGAATGCTTTCTTCAGCATCCCGATTGCCGAGGAGAGTAGGGATATCTTTGCCTTCTCTTTAGGAGGCCGAAGCTTCCGGTTTAAGAGAGCTCCTCAAGGCTATTGCGAGAGTCCTTCTATCTATAGTCAGGCTTTAAAAACACAGCTTGATATGATTGCTTTACCTAAGGGTGCTGCTCTTCTCCAGTACGTTGACGATTTATTAGTCGCCGCCGATACTGAGGAGATTTGTAAGGAAGCTACCTTGCTGTTGTTACGTTATTTGTCTGATTCCCATCACAAAGTGTCTCTTTCGAAGTTGCAGTATTGTCGACAAGAAGTGACCTACTTAGGTCATCTCTTATCTAAGGAGGGAAGAAGATTGACCCCAGAACGAATTCAAGCAATTGCGAAAATGAGTGTGCCTACTACACAAAGAGAAGTGCGTGCTTTCTTGGGTATCACGTCATATTGCAGACAATGGATACCGAATTTTTCTTTGCTGGCCAAACCTTTGGTGGCATTGACTTGTAAAGATACACCGAGTCCCCTCCCGTGGTCTGACGACTGTCAGAAAAGTTTTTCTGAATTACGTGATGCATTGTGTTCGGCTCCTGTGTTGGGTACTCCCGACTACAGTAAGCTTTTTACGCTTTATGTTCACGAGAGAGAGGGATGCGCGTTGTCAGTGTTGACACAGTCTTTTGGGGACAAGCAACGTCCATGCGCGTATTTCTCGTCGACCTTGGATCCGGTAGCTAGAGCGTTGCCGAGTTGTTTGAGAGCCACAGCGGCTGCAGCTGTTTCTATTCGACAGTCTGCTGGGTTAGTGATGAATAATATGTTGATTGTAATGGTTCCACATGCAGTGGATACCTTGTTAAATAAGACTAAGACACAGCACTTAACCAGTGCTCGATTGTCGGGTTATGAGCTGACACTCTTAGCGAGTCATGTGCACATAAAGAGATGCAATACGTTGAATCCAGCTACGTTGTTGCCGATTGTAGCAGAGACAGATGTTTCTGAACAGCATGATTGCTTTCTCAGGACAGAGGAAGAAACGAAAGGGAGAGTGGATCTTAGGGACACTCCTCTTGAGAAGTGTGACGGTACCTTATGGGTGGATGGTTCATGCTTCAAGCTTCCAAATGGTGATACGACTGCGGCATATGCTGTCACGACTTTACAAACGATTGTTGAAGCTGCACGTATCCCACATAATCCAGCTCAAGCAGCCGAGTTGATTGCACTTACGAGAGCATGTGTGCTATCAAAAGGAAAGAAAGTGACCATATATACTGACAGCCAGTATGCGTTTGGTGTGGCTCATAGCTTTGGACGCTTATGGAAGGAACGTGGGTTCCTCACGTATCATGGAACAAAGATTCAGAATGGTCAGTTGGTGAATGAGCTTCTTGAATCACTTACCTTGCCGTTGCAAGTTGCAATTGTGAAATGCAGTGCACATAAGAAGGTTACTGACGACGTTGGTCGCGGTAATGCGTTTGCTGATGAAGTTGAGAAAGAAACAGCGAGGGATGTGATGAGTCGAATGTATGTTGCGGGCCCTGCAAGATGGATTGGTGATGTTGGAATGTGTGAGGATACAATAGAAAGTGTGAAGTCTATCCAAGCTGAAGCTACAGAGAAAGAGTTGAGCGTATGGAGAGAGAGTACGGGTAAATTGGATGCGAATGGTTGCTGGGTTGAGTTGTCAGAGCATCAGCGATGGTTGTTACCCAATGCGTACGTGCTTGCAGTGGTTAGAATGGCGCATGGAATGGCTCATATCAGTGTGAAAGGGATCTGTAAGTTGTTGGCTCCAGTATGGCAAAATACTGGGATTCCTAAGTGTGCAGAGAATGTGGTCAAGAATTGTATGGTTTGCCTGAAATACAATCCTGGTAAGGGAACTCCAGCTCCAGCTGGTCATTTTGCGCCTCCGACGTATCCGTTCAAGGTTTTGCAGCTAGATTTCATCCACATGGAGAGATGCAACAACCTAAAATACGCACTCGTGGTTGTTTGTGCCTTCTCAAGATGGGTAGAAGCATACCCCCTAAAAGATAATACCGCTTTGTCCACAGCTAAAGCACTTGTCAAAGAGTTTTTCCCTAGGTATGGTTTGCCGAGAATGGTCTGGAGTGATAATGGGAGTGAGTTTGTGGGTCAAGTGATGAAGAGAGTGTGTGAAGGGTTAGGAATCCGCCAAAAATTCCATGCTGCAAATCACCCCCAATCAGCTGGTCTAGTGGAGTGCTATAATGGCACCCTCAAATTGAAGCTGGCCAAGATACAAACGAGCTCTGGTCTTAAATGGCCTGATGCCTTGCCATTAGCACTCCTGTTGACTAGCATGACTGTGCATTCACGAGTGGGACTTAGTCCATATGAAATTGTTTTTGGTCGCCCGGCCAACGTATGGGGAGTACCGAGGCCGACGAAATTCAGCGAGATAGAACACCCTGTATTGCTTGACTATCTGTATGATTTGACGGCTAAATTGCGTGTCTTACACCAACAGGTTCATGATACACTGCCTCAGGCTTCTGAAGATCCAGGGCATGCAATCAATCCCGGATCGTGGGTGCTGATCAAGAACTTTCAACGGACGAAGAACGATCAGCCCCGCTGGACCGGTCCATACTTGGTGCTTTTATCTACCAGAACTGCAGTACGAGTGCAAGGGAAGAAAAACTGGATCCACGGCGTACATTGTAGGAGGGTTCCTCTGCCTCTACCGTACGACCGGTGGGTCCAGGAGGGCATTCCTGATTCTGAGACCGAAACTGTGCCTCGTTTTCTGCCTTTTAGCGATGCACATTTAATTGGGCAAGTTCTGAGCGTGAAAGTGACAATCTTTTGCAAGAAGCCGTGCCACCATCAGTGCGGCTGGACACTACCGAACCTGAACTCTTATTCTGCGACCACTCAACGCCCGGCAAGAACCGTTATAATCTGCAACCAAGAGTCATGGGACTAATAAAATAAAAATCCTTTTCTTTACTATTTTTGAAAGATCAGCTCTCCCATCTGAGAAACTGTTTTGACAGATTTTTGTTTTTCGAACCGCCATCCAGGTTCAGCTGTAGGGTCGCGGCGCCAAGTCTTTGGAGTGCAAGCCGAAGACACAAGGTCGACGGTTCTGGTTGTTCCTAGGGCGTTCCCTGGACTGACAGACGCATTCCTTAGCACGGAACACCCTACCTCAGCGAGCAGCAAGGTTAGAGGATGGAGTTTTTCGAGATGGAGAGACCTGTTGAAGAAACAAACTTTAGAGCAAAAATATGTGAAATAATGAGTAGACAATGTTTTTTAATATTGTGCGTTTTTATGTTGCTTAGCTTAATGATGTTCGTAATGGGATATGTTATATTCTCTTTTCAAGTGACGTTTGCACCCACTACACAACCCATACCTTTTTCTACTGTTCCTTCGCATTCTTTTCATCCTCTGCCTGAACATGAGACTGTTAGAAGGTTGGAGTTCATTAATAACTCTTTCGTTCAGCTTCTGCACCAACACCAATTAGTAGTGAACACAACTAACTGTTGGGTGTGTGGTCTTATGCCTCATACTACTGATAAAGGTATTCCATATCTAGTCCTGCCATTTAGCTACAATGGTTCCGTATGGGCGTACCGAACGATGTTCATCTACGCTCGCGAAGTCCACCCCCTACGTTCTGTGAAGGATAATCCAAAGAATAGTGCTCTAGTTAAGGGAATAGTCGATATGATTAAAGGAGCTAGTTCCTATGAGACTATCCCGAGAGATGAGACACTAGCGTATATTGGATGGAACGTGACCGGATATGGAGCTAGTCTGAGTAAGAACCAGCAAACGAAAAGATCCTCTCCAATTTGGATTGTACCCCATCAGGGTCATCTTTGTCTGCAAGGTAATGGCGAGAATCCGAGAGCTCAGTTAGGGAGTAGTATCTGCACTGAGACGTATGTTTTTTCGTCCCAGACTTCCCCATCGTTCCTAGCAGCTAAGGGTACCTATTTCATCTGCTATGATAGAGCATACACATGGTTGCCTCCTGATTTCCGGGGCACGTGTTTTTTCTCATTCCTGTTTCCTCCCACCTACACAGCCGTGGCAGATTACCACAAGACAAGAGTAGTCAAAGGTGTCTTCAGTCAGGAAGATACTGCAGGACAAGAATTGGAGGATTTTTTGATGGGTTTTTTGCCATTTTGGGGACCTATGGTGAACAGCAGGAACATACGACAACTGACAAGGGTGTTTGAGTCCACCGTAGTTGAAACTGCCGGTGCCCTTAGTAACTTGACTGCTGAGCTCCAGTCGGATCGTCTTATGACTCTCCAGAACAGAATTGCACTAGATGTCATACTCGCAGATCGAGGTGGGGTATGTAAAGTGATCCAATCAAGTTGCTGTGTTTTCATTCCAGACAATGCTCCGACAGTGTACCAGGCCATTTCCAAACTGCATAAAATATCCGAATCTATACACATGGATAAAGGAGATTGGTCGTTGATGGGATGGTTCTGGGAACTGTTATCCACGTGGGGATGGAAGACTCTGATGGTAATTGTGGTGATCTTAGCCATCCTTTTCCTGCTCTGTCTGTGTGTACAGTGTACCCCTGCTATATGTGGTTTCTGTGCTACATCATGTGTAAGGAAACCCCTATCAAGAGATATGCTAAGTAATAGTATGATGCTACAGCAACATCTTCATGATCTGATGAGTATAGACCTAGACTCAGACTAACATGGGTTTAGGTTATTGCCTATGTAAGGGCAAAAGGAGGGTCTGAGGTATTGAAATTCTGAACCTCGTTGTTAAGGTCGTCGTATCATGATGAATTTGGTATCAGCAGACCGAATATGGCGAGTGCTAGATGTGTGAGCACTTTCGCCCTATTCGAGTGACGAGATCACCATGAAATCAGGGAGTCCGTTCTGAACCCTCGGGTTCTATCTTGCGTATGGCAGCCATTTTGTGGTTGCCCTCACATAGGCCGGTCACAGTGGCCGAACGAGTCTCCAAACACACATACACTTTAGCTGCCTTCTGAATGACCTGAACGAGCGACCCTCTTGCCTGAAGCCAAACTGGTTTAACCAGTCCTTTCCCCGGTAGCTGATCGAGATTAGGGATCGAGACACAAAACACCACCAAACCCTTTTATTGCGCATAACTATGTCTTATCTTGCTCACACCTGTCTCTACTCTTTTGTTTATGATCCGTTTACGATGGGGATGTGCCCAGTTTTATGGTGGGTTCGATCGACCTGTCTGATCAAGAATGTTGGGTTGACCAATAGTTGATTATGGGCTGGACAAACTGAAAAATGGACTTGTCATCATGACCCTGCCTTTTTCTTTCTGTGAAAACATGTGAGTGGCCAACAGTAAATTAGGGATATTTGCCTGAAGCATAATATTTGGTATAAAAAGGGATGACTGGTTCTTGTGAGCGGGCAGTCTCCTGAGAACATACACCGTGTTGTACTTCTAGGATCTCTGTTACAGGCTGCAGCTAATAAAATTGATCTTTGACGTCACCAAGAATCACCCGTGTCTCTGTACTCTAAGACAGGTGGACCCGGAGACTAGGGCGTTTCCCCTGGCGCCGCTGGGTCTTAAATAACCCGGTTCTTCACCTTTCGTGGCCTTAAACACATTTTTTTCCTACCATCATAGATGTAATTACTAGAGATGTCATCTTTCCCATCCAGATGTAGGTTAAAATCCCCACATAAGAGTGAAGGGGACGCCTACAATGCTAATTCAGTACTCAATTGATTCAGCATATCCGGATCATCTGAATTGGGGCCATAGATAGTACAGATAATCAGAAGTGTGGCGTCCAGCCATAATTCACTAATTACCCATCGCCCCAAGGGATCCTCTGTAACCCGTTTGCTCGTCCCTAACCCATATCTTTTTTATATAGCAACACCTCTTGTGGTGGTACATATTTGTATTAGTAGAGGGCTTTAGTAGTTCCTGAATGTTTTTACTTCTTGTATAACCAAATATTGGTGCGTTGGTGAAAATTCCTTTGAAGTCTGGCTCTCCAGCTAATAAAGGCCAATGTGATCTGATGATTTGTTTATATTGTTGACTCAGTGTAGAGTACGTTGACAGTACTACAGTCCTGGGTTGTATAGTTTTGGATGATGGTTGTAGCAACTCTTCTCTTGTTTTGAGCGCACATTTCTGTTTGGGCTTGTTCGAGTATTGGTCTAGGATATCCTTGTTCCTCAAAATGACTGATAATGTTCGTTGTTTGAATCTGTAGTTCATTGGGGTCAAAATACTCTACACTGAGTCAACAATATAAACAAATCATCAGATCACATTGGCCTGGAATTCGCTTGCTACATGTGAACCAGATTGACCTTAATACGTTGTTTCGCACTAACTTCCACACCATTGTTACATCTTGTTATACACCATTATTGATTTGGCATCAATCATTCAATTTTTCAAATGAGACCTTCTTTAGTTCCACTTATATTCACGACAATACACCATTTCATTTAACACATTTTGATGTTGTTTGAACCCTTTCCGGTAACCATGCACACCCGGTCACTATACTAGTTGAATCCACTAGCATGATTATGATTATTGTTATATTATTCACCTGATAACCCTTTAGGGGCGATTACTCATATGCATGTCTGAAGATCGCAAGTTACAGTTATCCAACCTGACACAGTTCTCAAAGATTTAAGTTTCTCTGATGTCATACGTCTGAAATGTACCACTCCAAGATGGCGCTAATCTGAGTGCCTGGGAAATTAAGTCCATTCTCTGTCATTATCGCGCACGCCACACATTCATGATTCTTTATTAACATTCACACGCTGAGTTCACTAACAAACACCATTCATTGTTTGATACACCGACTAGTAGGTAAGACGAACAATGGTTTCCTGAAAATTAGGTTAAACTTTGATTCACTCGTGCCTCGAGTGCGGTCACCATGTTTACCGTCCTCCTTAAATCGCACATACTTGTTTTCACAGACGTACCGTAATTGATTTTTTAAACTTCGCATTTCACTCGCACCACGAGTTCGTCCACATATTCACCTACTCTGGATAATCTCATAACCTCCATGCGCACGAATCACTGTTCACCCGACTGATTTTGAATCTTTTAGTTTAAGTTGCAAATACTGTTAACACCACCTTATTTGTTTTCACCACGACTAGAAAACCGGCAGTTGCTTTACAACGTACGCTGAATCTAGACACAAATCTAATTCACGATCCGCATGACACCGCTTGCATATTAATTCACGCTTCAGTTTGAAGCAGTAACCTGACCGTTCACTTATGCTTTATAAACCGATTTTTTTAGGGTGTGGACCCTCATTCAGTTATATTTCCTTTCAGATCTTCCCCAGAAGAAGTGCACGAGTGTGCACGAAATGCATTGGGAATGCTACTTAAAATGTTTGTATCGTTCACTAAGGAAGAGTAAACACAATTTATTGGATTTACTACATTAATGCACGACTCAAATAAAACCTGATGTTTACATCTTGAATACGGATTGATTATCTTTGGATTATAACTTTTGTTTGAACATTTAATCGCATTTGAGCGATCGAAGTTGAGCCCAGAGGGCCGTCCTCTAAGTCTAGTGGACGTTTGACACAGGATTTTGAATAACATTCCGAGAATCAGAGAGTAAGACCTCAGAGGCTCACCACAAACTTCGCAACATTCTCTTACAAACCCAGCCTGTGCGAAGCCAACTATTGAACATTCTTTGATACAAACTCACATACAACATGCCAAACAACATGCCCACCTACCACACACAACAGCACAACTTACTGTGGTAACCTGGGCTAGCCATGTACACAAGCCATCAACGGCATGGCACCTCAGCCACACTGTTAGAATTGGGAGTCTCTAGTTGGCACAGGTAGGTACTTGTGACAAATACGGACCCTCTTCTCTAGGATAAGGGGATTACACTCCTAAAATAGCCCCTGCTCACCCCCTTGGTAGCTTGGCATGAGGAGCAAGGCTTTATCTCAGAGGCGTTGTAAGTTAAGCATCTGTGACCACACACAGTAACCCAGTGACAACACTACAAATGGACACCACACAAGGTAGTATATCAAAAATAAGTATATGTTATATAGAGTTACCACAAGACTAATAAACGACAAAAATAATCCACAGTACTATTAGATTTCAAGAGTTCTGGTTGAAAGAGGCTTAAATCAAGTTTCTATGCAAGTTGGTAGCCCGGTCTGGCTAACGCGTTGCTGAAATAACACAGGGGCATATTACCAAGCAATAGCGATAATTATCGCTATTGCTTGGTTAGAGACAAAAATGTATCGCCGACCTGCGGCGATTTTTATCGCAGATAAACCTTGGTATTACCAAGGTTTATCGCAAATGCGATAAAAATCGGCCGCAATGCATGAATATCGCTGAAAAGTCAGCGATATTCAGGCATTACCAAGCTAATGCTCTTAGCCATGTTATCCACCTCCCATTGGATAACATGGCTAAGAACTGCTATGGGCAGGTGTTAGCTTTTGGAGATATTTGCGCTTAGCGCAAATATCTCCAAAAGTTGGGAATAGGAGATAGCGATGTTAGCGACTGTTTCCAGTCGCTAACATCTTGGCACGCCCACTTTGCATGTCATTAGTGATAAATTTCTCTGACATGCAAAGTGGGGCCCAAGATGGTCGCTATCTCCTACTAGCTGTCGCTAACTGGTGTTTGCGACAGCTAGGTAATAGGGAGATAATTTTATCTCCGCTTTCTTGGCTTTTAAAGCCAAAAAAGCGGAGATAAACCCCCTTGATTATATGCCCCACAGAGTCTAGCAAATCCAGCGGACCGCGTCGGTTCAGGCCCACTTCAATGTCAACAGACTCAGTCACAGTACCTTTTACTTAAGGCGGCCGGCACGGATGTGCAAGCCGGATCCGGTGTTCGTTGCAGTGCAGTAAGAAAGCGTTGCAGGACGCGTTGTCCCTCGATGCGGTGCAGGCAGCGGCCCGTTGACAGAGTCGGTGGATCCAAGGCGTGCGTTGCAGAGCGAGACGGTGCTTCGATGCGGTGCTTGCAGCTTGCGGTGCAGCAACAGAGCCGGAGTTCAGGAGCTGGCGTCGATCAGTCCGGACAGCGGTGCGAATTGGGCAGTGGGTCGCAAAGCGTGCGAGGTGGTGCCCAACTCCGGTGCGTTCACAGGACTCAAAGTCAGCAGCAGTGACCACGTCAGTCAGACCAGTACGAGTCGGTGTAGCGAGGCGTTGCACATCGCGGTGTTCACCAGTGGCGGAGCAGGCAACGGTTTGGTGACGGCGTCAGGACGGAGCCAGTGAGCTCAGAGCTTGCGTTGTTCGAGGTGGACGTTGCTTGATGCGGTGCCTACTGGACACCGGGCCGGTAGTGAGATCCGGTCACAGCTCCCTGCCTCTGTAGCCCCTGAAACAGCATTTCTAGCAGCAATTCACAAAGTGTGGTGAAGTCAGGAGGCAAGCTCTCTTCCAAGCCCTTAGAGATCTTTGCACAAGTTGAAAGTAAAGTACACAAAGTTCTATCTCCTCTCTGGCAGTCAAGCAACCACTGCAGGCCAATCCCCCAAGCAGCACTTCAGCTTGGGAATAGTCTCTCTTCAGATTCTTCAGGTACCTCTCCGCAGCAGAGGTTTTGTCTTGTAAGTCCAGAAGTAATCTAATTTCTTGGGTTCCAATATTTATACCCCAAAATCCTTTGTTCTCTGAAGGGAGAGGGGCCTGTGCCCAGTCCAAACCAGTGCTGAAGCACTCTGTTTACCAGACTTCTCCTTTCCTTTCACAGTGCAGGGTAGGCACATCAGACGCCCCATAGGAGGTGGAGCCAGCATTGTGGAAGGCAAGTACAGTCCTGGAGCACTTTGTTGACAGTCTTCCTTCGCTTCTTTCAATGTGCAGAGCAGAGACATCAGACGCACCACAGGGGGTGGAGCCGGCATTGTAGAGGGAAGGCCCAGCCCTATTCAGGTCCCAGTTGCAACTCCTCCCATCTAGATTCAGATCTCTCTGTTCACCACTGGGCTGCCCCAGCCTGTCTCCTGGAATCCCACAGCCCTGTCACTCACAAATCCCAGACAAATGAATACACAACCTCACAGAGGTAGACTTGAAAAGTTAGGCAAGCAAATACCTACTTTCTAAAAGTGGTATTTGCAAACACAGAATATTAAAATAGACTTCACTAAAAGATGTATTTTATTATTCTGAGTCCAGGCATACTAAAATCGAATTTCTACCATGTTCTCTGAGTCTGTTAGGATTATAAACATGTAATAATCTAGCAGCCCATTCTGGCCTATGGGGAACAGGTAGCCTTGCAATAGTGAAAAACTAAATGAACACACATCAGGGCTTGTCCTACCTTATAATTGCAATGCACCCTGCCCTGGTGCCTACCAGAGGGGTGACTAGTATGAAGAAAAGGTTTAGCGACTGGCAAGTGGGTGCACTTGCACAGTCAGCATGACAGTACCAGACTGCAGACACGTTTTACAAGGCCGCTTCTGTGGGTGGCACAACCAGTGCTGCAAGTCCACTAGCGGTACAAAAGGGGGTGGTGATGGACGGAGCATCTGAACCAATCAAACACTCACACCCAGTCAAAAGATCTGGGTTTGATCCATCACCGTTCTTTAGCCGACTCTGCCACCCCAGTTCAGACATGGCTATATGCAAATCAGTCTGACCCTGTGCCTCATGGGAACAGTTCAGCCCCAACTGCCAAGCCATGCCTTCCCTGGACCGGAAACAAGCTTCCGAGGACCGGTTTCTGGCATTACAGCCGTGTGAGTGTTTGATTGGTTCAGATGCTCCGTCCATCACCACCCCCTTTTGTACCGCTTTGGCCGCCATAAGTGTGGCAGGGTATGCTCAGACGTGAGTCCCTTGCTCACTTTGCCACTGGATTCAAGCAAGCCGGGCTGAAGATGGCTGGAATGCCAGAAACCGGTCCGCGGAAGCTTGTTTCCGGTCCAGAGAAGGCATGGCTTAGCAGTTCGGGCTGGACTGTTCCCATGAGGCACAGGGTCAGACTGATTTGTATATAGCCATGTCTGAACTGGGGTGACAGAGTGGGCTAAAGAACAGTGACGGATCAAACCCAGATATTTTGACTGGGTGTGAGTGTTTGATTGGTTCAGATGCTCCGTCAATCACCACCCCCTTTTGTACCGCTTTGGCCACCATAAATGTGGCAGGGTATGCTCAGACGTGAGTCCCTTGCTCACTTTGCCACTGGATTCAAGCAAGCCAGGCTGAAGACGGCTGGAATGCCAGAAACCGGTCCTCGGAAGCTTGTTTCCGGTCCAGAGAAGGCATGGCTTGGCAGTTTGGGCTGGACTGTTCCCATGAGGCACAGGGTCAGACTTATTTGCATATAGCCATGTCTGAACTGGGGTGGCAGGGTGGGCTAAAGAACGGTGATGGATCAAACCCAGATCTTTTCACGGGGTGTGAGTGTTTGATTGGTTCAGATGCTCCGTCCATCACAACCCCCTTTTGTACCGCAAGTCCACTAGCAGCATTTGGAATTACATGCCCTGGGCACACTCACTGCACTGTACTAGGGTCTGAAAGTAAACCAAACATCCAATCATGGAACCACTAATCAATACATCAATTTACAGTAGGGAGCACTCGCACTGTGGCACTGGACAGCAATGGCACAGTGCCCAAAGCATCTAACACCAGCAAAAACACATGAGGCAACAGAAAAAAATGAAGGGAGACTCACGCCAATGGTGCCAGGTCTAACACACACAATAGCAGAATGTGGGGAGAGGTGGGAACCAGGCATGTGCGGAGGAGGCAAGTGACCCATGAATGATAATGTACACAATGCCATGTGTGGTGTGAATGTGCTGGCCATACTGCAGTATGCAGACCGCAGACATGTCAATGCCGACATACACTGCTGATGTTTGGAGTGTAGTGGACAGTGGACGCAAACATGTTACCTCAGCCAGTGGGGAAGATCGCAGAAATGTAGCTTGTTACGTCCCCCCTCCATAAACGTGAGCGGAGTGGGCTGGCCCAGCGTACGCCAGGCTAGCATAGGGGTGTGAATAAAAAGCATGCAACTCTGAGCATGGTTCTCTTCCGGAATGGCCAATGTGTCTGCCAGGGCAGCGCCTCTCACCCCACCACGAGGCTGAGGATGTGAGCGGCGGTGCAGGCGATCCTGTGCTCCTGCCTTTCCCCAGGCTGCTGGTCCCCAGGCCCATCTTGGCCGCCAATGCTCTCCCAGGCCTCACTGCTCACCTGCCAACACCGGCGTGTGTCAAAGAGGGCCCACCACATGCCGGTGCAAGCTCCAAGCTCGAGACCTGCGACCATGGCAGCCTCCTCAGACCATCGCTGGCCTCCGCGACACAGGCCCGCAGCACTCCTTTCTTGTTGATGTACTCCACTGCTGCCTCCGGCCTACACTGCGGTCTAGTAGGTCACACATTTGGAACAGAGTCCTAATATCATGATGGCCGAGTTCATATGTTAATGGGACGTTTGATATTGATCCAGCACGGCTCTCAAACAACCCTCCCCATTCATCTCAGTTTACTCAGGAGCTAATTTTCTTTACTCGTCGGTGGGGCCCATAGCACCGCGAGTCACGCATTCACACAATCACACCTCTCCCAAGATCAATGAGACTAGAAGGCAAGCTGCTGGACAGTGGAACACCCTATTAATTTAAATTTAAACACTATACATTATGTACATATGCATATACGTACTAGTTCTTTTTCTCTTAATTCATAGGAAAATAACATCAAGGCACCCGACTGTTTCGGTCGATGGACCAGCTAGTAGAAGTTAGTTGATGGAAATGAAGACCAGCTTAATTTACCATTTCCAATGTATCTTTATTTTTCATATTATTCTCATTATTCTGTCATGACTTCATTTATTAACTCAAACATTTAACTCATGAAGTTCTTATTAAAACATTTATCTAAATTTTAGTCAAGAAGGAAAATACATTTTCAGTAAATCTAACATTTATTTTACATTAAGACATATGAAATTTAGAAAACATATTACCAAGTTTCATTGATGAAAAACACAGGATGAAAACGACACAGGTTCCCAAATCTGACTCTCTATCTTCCTCGATGTCTACCTCCCATCAGGACTCTGCATTAGTTGTATACCTCATCAAAAGTTAAAGTCAGGAAAATTAAAAGTCTTTGCACCTAAAAATCATTCAGTCCGACAGCATGTCATGGTGCGAAAATACATTGAGGAACAGCCTTTTTTCTCTCTTTCGTACCAGCTCTGTTATACCCTTTTTCCCTAACTATCTAACTAAAATTTGAAACTTTAGGGTCCATACTAATTTCTTATTGGTCCATTCCAGGGGTGGTGAAGATCACCTCATCTCCTTATTGTCCAAATGTTGCACTGTCACTTCCATGTTTCTCATGCAGTCAAAATTGTCCAATTTGCAACTCGTCATCCTGTCCTTGTAATTTTTTATATATCATTTAGTTACAACACTCAACTTTCCCAGGCTAACAAACTTGAGCATCCTTTGGCATTTGTCTGATGTCCTAGGCCAAGCTGACCTTGACATTAGTAGTCCGAGCACAGGCCATTTAAATATCTCTCGAGCACAGTCGCGCATGCGTAGAGCCATACTTTCTTGGAGTCTCACATAATCAGCCATTTTCAGGCTAGGCCGCAAGGGCCTCAATGGGAACTAATATGAAAAGAAACACAGCAGATGTTAGATTTTAGAATTAAAGCCCTTCTGTCTACCTCACACCATTCTAATTTCACCCTATTAGATGTTACCTAGCGGAAAGCTACATAAATGCATTGTTTACTTACCCAATTTGTTTGTATTAACACAAAAATACTCACAATAAACATAAATGCATATCTCTATTTAATTTGAAGCATTACTGTACTATATTAGTATGATTTTTTCACATTATTAATACATTAGTGTTCACAAAACAGCCAGTTAGTTTTCCCACGTGTACCTTTTTCTGTGTATGTTTCTTTTGTTGATTAATTAACATGCTTCACATGGTTAATACATTTTATGGTTATGAGAACTTGATTTTGCAAGGGGTACACAACATTTTTTGTCACTCTCCTGCTCCATCAATATCACTGTACTCCCTTTGATGTGGTGCCAGCAACTCTCTGCATAGCATTCCAACAACACGTGTCTATGGTCCCTTGCTGACTACTGCCTTCGGCCTACACTGCGGTCAAGAAGGTCACACATTTGGAAATGAGCCTGGAGTTTTCAATGGCTAAGTTCATATCATTGTACTCTAGGAGAGGAGTAAGAGGAAGATGCAGTACAGTCCAGAGGAAAAAAGGATCATCGTTATGGAGGTGATCGAACACTATCAATAACTGCTCTGGTGCCACTAACTCTGTGCATCACAAGCCAACAACACGTGACTGTGGGCCCCTGCTGACCGCTGCCTCTGGCCTACACTGTGGTCGAGTAGGTCACACATTTGGAACTGAGCCTTGATTTCTTCATGGCAGAGTTTATATCATTGTATAGGCCTCCTCGCAGACTGCATCCTCTTTCAGCTCTGGTGCCACTAACTCTGTGCCCCAAAATTCATGGACACTCTCTGGTTCAACTTTGGTGGTGTCTGATTATATGGCCATGGAGTTGTGTTCATCATCATGTAGCTAATACTGACAGGGTGTTAAGAATTAGTCTGTAGCATTCATCTCCTCCATATTGCCTGTTTCTGCTTTGTTCTACCCTCCGCATCATGCCCTGGAAGAACACCTTCCACTGTCCCCTGAAACACTCTGCGACATTCACCTTGGACATCGACAAGGACCCGCTCAGCTCTCGTGGCTCTACCTCAGTGCAACGCAAGTCACCGTCCTGTGGCGGTGTGCCTGTGCCGGCTGCAGTGCATTGGGGGTCACTAACTCTGTGCAGCTCCAGTCATGGACCCTTGGTGTTTGAACTTTGAACTTCTGATTGTCTGATCTCTTTTGTAGTTGTTGCCAGCACCAACCACTCCCTGAGGGCTGGCTTACACTCAGCCCACACCTATCCAGCACAGGCTTCACTGGACATGTGACCCTGGCAACAAAAGTTTTGGCCTTACCAGGGAAGTAACTAATGCGTGTGTCTCTGCTGTAGTGACTGATTTGCATATGGCCATGTCTGAACTGGGGTGGCGGAGTGAGCTAAAGAATAATGATGGATTAAACCCATATCAGTTGACAGGGGGTGAGTGCTTGCAATGTTCAACACTCCGTCCATCATCCCCTTTGGTTTTGCTTTGTTCGCCCCAAGTTGGCAGGGTATGCCCAGATGTGGGTCCCTTGCTCACTTTGCTACTGGATTCAAGCTAAACTGGCTGATGACGACTAATTAGCCAGAACCCGGTCCCAGGATGCTTGTTTTTGGTCCAGTAAAGACATGGCTTGGCAGTTCGGGCTGGACTGTTCCCATGAGGCACAGGGTAAGACTGATTTGCATATGGCCGTGTCTGAACTGGGGTGGCGGAGTGAGCTAAAGAATGATGATGGATTAAACCCAGATCAGTTGACTGGGGGTGGGTGCTTGCAATGTTCAACACTCCGTCCATCATCCCCTTTGGTTTTGCTTTGTTTGCCCTAAGTTGGCATGGTATGCCCATACGTGGGTGCCTTGCTCACTTTGCCCCTGGATTTAAGCTAGCCTAACTGATGACAGCTGATTAGCCAGAAACCGGTCCCAGGATGCTTGTTTCCGGTCCGGGGAAGACATGGCATCGCAGTTCGGGCTGGACTGTTCCGATGAGGCACAGAGGCAGACTGATTTGCATATGGCCATGTCTGAACTGGTGTGGCGGAGTGAGCTAAAGAATGATGATGGATTAAACCCAGATCAGTTGACTGGGGGTGGGTGCTTGCAATGTTCAACACTCCGTCCATCATCCCCTTTGGTTTTGCTTTGTTTGCCCTAAGTTGGCATGGTATGCCCATACGTGGGTGCCTTGCTCACTTTGCCCCTGGATTTAAGCTAGCCTAACTGATGACAGCTGATTAGCCAGAAACCGGTCGCAGGATGCTTGTTTCCGGTCCGGGGAAGACATGGCATCGCAGTTCGGGCTGGACTGTTCCTATGAGGCACAGAGGCAGACTGATTTGCATATGGCCATGTCTGAACTGGGGTGGCGGAGTGAGCTAAAGAATGATGATGGATTAAACCCAGATCAGTTGACTAGGGGTGAATGCTTGCAATGTTCAACACTCCGTCCATCATCCCCTTTGGTTTTGCTCTGCTGTAGTGTCGGCGCCAACCCTCATGCAATGGACAATGTTGCAATGTAGCATGCCCCCAGAGTGCATGCTCAGCTGAAGGGGTAAATGAGGGAGTGCAAGCCCGCTCGGGGTCCGGGATCATACATGCCAACTGTTGTGTGTGTTGCTATTACCGTAGCATAAGCCACAGGTCTACCCTGAACCGCATTGTGAGTTCAGCCAGCCATGAACTCTACATCTGTGTCCGCCCTATCCTTACCATAGGCCAACACACACGTGGCCGCCCACCTTCAATGCACAACATCAATGTGTCGTTGTCACTTTGTGGACATGCACAGACAGGCATGACAATGGTGTGCCGTAGGAGTGCAAGAGATACAACCTCGCTGTGCACACAAGTAAATAGGCATGGGGGAGGGAGGAGCAGCAGTGAGGCTACGTAATACACATTGCTGCCGCTCATTTGCTACAAGCAGTACATGTCAAACAGGAATCCCTAAGCCAGACATATCACATACCAATGAACCAGAGAGCCTGCCAACACATCATGCAGAACTAACTATTGACTCATGTCTCCCTGCACTGTCACAGGTCACCAAGGATGTGTAAGAAAAATTCAAATTTGAAAAACCATCTAGTAAGAGGCAAACTTCCAGAGGTATCTGAAAACATCCAAACTACAGTAACTGGATTGGACCCCATATATGGGAACCACAAATGTGGGACATGCCATATATGCCCACAGGCGATTGTGGGAGAAACTGTTAGTACCAATACTCGAACAGTATCAGTACGACGTAATGCCACTATGACCAACTGCCGTACTAACAATATCATATATCTGATATTGTGTCCATGCAATCTCCCCTATGTTGGGGAAACAGGCAGAGAATGTCGGGTGCGAATAGGGGAGCATAAATCTAACATCAGGAACAAGAAAACTACAGCCCCTATTGTCGCACATTGGCTGGACAAGGAACACAAAGTACTGGAACTTCGCTGGTTCATCTTGGAAAAAATAAAGGCTAGCCCTGGTATTGATCCTGTGAGCCTACGAAAAAAACGAGAAGTTTTTTGGATTTTTTACTTGAATGCGGTGTCCAAAGGACTGAACGAAGAATGTCCTTGGCATCAGGCATTCCTGTAAAAATCGCCCTAAGCTACTGGACTTAAGAACGGCATAGCGGATACTTTTGGGAAAAAAGAAAAAAACTTTTAGTATTGGACAAAACATCGTATATTGGTCTTCTCCCTAATATTATAGGGATAGATATAAAATAGACTATTACAATGGATCTGTAGATGTTTGATGTAGGACTACATTACCCTCAATGAAATTATAGCGTATTTGAATGCTAGCTCTTTTTTAAATAAACATCAGTACAACCATAAATACTGATTAACATCAAAACATGGCCCAACTAGATAGGGAATTAATATTACCATCATAACCTTAAGAACTTACCCACGTAAGATGGCCGCCGTCTATTTGCGAGTGGAAATAGGTCTGTTTACTATGTCTACAGCTTTAATATAGCTGAGACTAATACTGGCTCAAAGAAGTCCAAATAAAATTATGGTACATTTGAATGCCAGGTTTCTTTAAATAAATGTCATCGTAAACACAAGGATTGTTTAAAATTGAAACATGGTCTAAAGAGAATGCGAAGTGAAATTACTACAACTAATCTTGTTAAATAGGACCTTACTCTCGTAAGATGGCCGCTATCTAGTCCAACTGAATAGTTAAGTCTGTTATCTAGTTCTACAACTTTAACACACCTGAGTCGTCTTAGGAAACGGCGCGAAGTTTTGCCTATTTAAAGGCTATGCAAAACTAAGTAAGCGAGAGTCCTTTCTCCCGTTGCCGTTGGTCGAACTGGAAGAGTCGACGGAACCCACTTTAGGACGATTAATCATCCCGTCAAGGTAAGTGCTGATCTTGACAGCTAGCTGCGTAGGCGAAATCCTTAGGGCTACGCGGCTATAAAATATATACCTAAAACTGGCTCCCTATATATTTTTTTATTAGGGACGCTTGTCGTTTGCTGCTTGCCTTTGGCTCGCATAGCAGGAAAGACAGCGGAGCAACGCCCGCCTGACACCTACTCACCAGCCGTTTCCAGATCGGCCCTCATGTAGATAGCGCGACGGCTCCCCGAAGCGAATGAATTATTTAGGTAAAGGAATGATTATCTGACTCATTGGATGTTAGAATAAACATTGTTTACAGTTGGATCTTGGCCATAACCACTGCCTCCCCTTTTCTTATCAGGAACCATTATTGAACATTATATACTTTTGGTTTTCTGGAAACTTGTTATATAAAAAAGACCCCCATTGGAGAATATTCTCAATAAGTATTCAGGTAAATCATAAAGGGTATTACCTCTTTTCTGTTAATAGGAATCCCAGGAGCTTAGAGAATGGTTGTCCAAATCGAACTTTTTTTATTTAAAAAAAATATACGCTGATAAATGTCCTAAATAACATCTAATTCATTAGGAACCCATCTAATCAACCTTTATCTTTAATACAGGACCTCTACTATCCAGCTTGAATAGGACCGAAGAGCGATACCTTCCTTGTATATAGGTCCGCAGGCCACTAGTATTTGTGCCATTATTTAGGTAATATAACGCTTAATCTATCTTTCCCTCTGTGTATAATAAGCTTAATAATTTCAATATACTATGCCTGAAAACTTTGTGCTCTAAACGTTCCCTGTAAAAGTCTAAAAAACTAAACCCCATAGAAGAACCACACTAATAATTCCCTTGCGTTGAAGCCTATTAAGTAAATACAATTTTCAACTTTGGGCAACATCTCTGAAATAGAGGTCAGGTTTATTTAAAAAGAAATCCCAGATCCGGCTATAATATCCATCTGATGGATCTTGGGTCTAAAGATTTGGTCTAAAAAAGCGCCAGAATGAATGTGTGTATGTATGTACGAAGAAAGTGTTGATATAGTCTTGAATGTAAGAAGGGTTAGGAAAATGTACCCTAAGGTTCACTTAGCTGAGGTTATCATTTTGCCTCCTACAGATCTCACCTAACCGGGAGTCTGTCCTAAAGTCTGTCCTAGGGAGTGTAGCTATGTAGTATGGCATTGCACAGCCACAGGATGTCAACTGTAAGGTCATCATATTGTCCATTGAAACTGATTTAAAATGTGAAATCTATTGAATAGTAGAAAATGTATGTTTGAATAATGCAGAACTTGTATTGTGTATATAGAAAAAGATTCTAAGATATTGTTTTTATTTCCAGATATTTTACCTGTTCCCCTCCCAGTAATCTACCTCTAGCCCTGACGAAGGTGTGGCCTTTCTGGCCTGTCACCGAAACGCGCGTCGGCGCATACTTCCAGGAGTACGGCATACGGTCCTATATCCACCAGGATCCTTGTATATACCATCTGCCACCTGGAATAATATTCTGATTTATGCAATGAATTTATGATCTCTGTGTTGCATATACCAGGATTATATGAAGGAATGAAAGTCGATTGAAAGAACATTGGGTTGAATGAATTAGATTTTGTAAGTATGAGAGTGTGAATGTAGTGTGATATGTTACTGGGTAGGTGACAATATAGGATGAATTTTCCTTCCTTTTTTTATCTTTCTCTTATTGGTGTATATTGTTGATGTTTCAAAAAATTTTATGTGGATCTAACATGTAATGTATTGTTGTATCTTTTTGCTATATCAATCTAAAGAACACACAAAAAAAATAAAAATATATATGTATCTTTTATGTAAAAAACTGTTTGGAGTATATTTGGATTGACCCTGGTTCTTGTTATGTGCAATGCTAGCTCTTAGATAAATCGCCCTGTACATACTGTTTGGATCCTATTTTTAGGGCCATTATATCACAAGGCAGGGTTGAACTCTCTCGTTCTATTAAAAATATCACATACCAATGAACCAGAGAGCCTGCCAACACATCATGCAGAACTAACTATTGACTCATGTCTCCCTGCACTGTCACAGGTCACCAAGGATGTGCACTCTGCCCTTGGATGATGACACCCCTCCGAGCCTCAAACACACAGGCCCAGAGGCAGTACAATGCGGCTCACAAATGCAACAGGGTCATTGTGGAATGCACATTTGGCATGTTGAAGTCATGTGTCAGGTGCCTGGACATCACAGGTGGAAGGCTCATGTACAGCCCAGACATCGTGTGCAAGATGATCGTTCCATGTTGTGTACGCACCAATGCCCCATGGCTACAAGTGGCAGATGCACCGGACAATGATGAGGAAGATGAGGCAGGTGGACCACAACCCACTGCAGCTGCAGCAGGAATAGCTCGTAGGAACACCTTCATTGATAATTTCTTCACTTGAGCATGTTACATTGTAACAATCCTTAGCAATTATGGGACAGTGCAAAATTACCACAGGCACAGCATGTGCAAATAAATTAATTCCAGCACACACTACCTGAGTGCATGTCACTTCCCTGTACAAACACATCACTCTGACAAGTGTTAGTGTGAAATTTTGTGATGACAATCTCAAGATTTGAAAATAGATGGTGTGTGTTACGTCTGGAGGCTGTTTGGGGTGTCACGTATTTGCAATGTCATTTCTGTGTATCAAAGATAGTACGGAATCCCACTCATCAGCCTTTCACATGTGTCACAAATCATTACATATAGGCTGTCATTTGTGACGTAAAATTAACAACAGGGCTTCTTTTGAGGTCAGATATATAGGGATGCACCCTGTGACTCAAGTACCACAACATGAGCAACATGGACGTAAGGGGGAGTCACTGGCCCTACATCCGTCCATGCGTTCATACTAATCATAGACATGTATTATTCATGTTCAGTGGAGTCTTGATGCTGTCTTAGTACTGGGCCATACAGACAGCTCTTTACAATGTTGCCCCGTGGAGGGCCAGGCAGAGTCCTTTAGGGATTGACAAGCTACTCGACAGGGGAAGAGTCCAGTCCACAGGCTGATTGCTCTGTCATTATTTTGCAAACTATTTATTGCAGTCCATGTCGAGGTGCAAGGTTAGTGTCGCAGAGTGTATCGGGGGACAGTGGAAGGTGTTATTCCAGGGCATGATGCAGAGGGCATAACCAAGCAGAAAGAAGCCATATGGCGGAGAGGAATGCTACTGCTTCCTACTTACCATTAAGGCAGATTCATCCTCATCTTCGGCCTCTGACATTTCATGTGCCTCAAATGTGGGTGGTTCTGGTTTGGTTTGCAGTACTGTGTGACACTGACACATCAGGAGCCGGAGACATGGATGTAGAAGTATCAGAAGCATTCATCTGCGCAATGTCTTGTGGCATCACTCCCATGGTGAGGAACTGCCCAGCATTGAAGATCCCATCTACATCTTTCTTGTGTGCAGCTGTGGTAGCCATTCTTGGCGCCTGCAACCGCTCCATGTTCTCCATGACCCTCCTTATGTTTCCCAAATCACGGATGAATCGCTCTAGCCACTCTGACTAGACAGTTGTTGTCTCCGAGTCATGACTCCAGCGAGGCCAGCCATGGATTGTTGGAGGGCATGTGGCAGACTCTGGGTGTCCGAGTATAAGTGGTCCCTGATGGGATTTAGACACCTGCATATGCTACCTAGTTTGGCTGCCATGAGTTTGAACCGCACCCACACCTGTTCAGCCAGCTCCTTCTGGCAGTCTAACACACTGCATTGGAATGCCATGTGTTCTTCAGTGAGGTGCTGGGAACCACACGTGTTGGTGTTTGCTTCCTGCTGTGTGGTCTGTGCAGGGGGTGGGCTCACCTCGATGGTGCTGCGCTGACCTGCTACTGGAGGTGGGGTGCAGAGGCTGTCCATGAACCGTTGGAGTTCCTCTAGGTCGATGTCCTGGGAGTTGTCTCCATCATCACTGACGTGATGTAGGGTCTGCTCTGCAGGAGGTGCTGATAATCCCTCTGCAATGTAAAGGGGAGATGCAGTTTCGCAGTGTGTTCCGTGTATGTTGACGCATTGGCAAAGTTTACAAACAGACTGCATGACAATTTACATTGTGACTGTTTGTGGGGAGATGCCTATTTGATGCGAGACAGTGGACATTTGTACTACATCAGGAATATTGTCATCTCACACTTTCCTGCTATGCCAGATGTGATTGGCCATTTTGGACACATATGTGGCACCAGTTGTGTCCTGTGTTCTGTTGTGAAAGTGTTGCAGTTTGTACCACATTGTTGTCAATGTTTAGGTGCTCTTATTCTTATGTGTGTGTGCTGCATTATGGGTGAGTTGCCCCTGAGGCTCTGATTTGGCTGCCCCTTCACCCTTTCAGGCGGTGTGCCTTTGAATTCTGTGCTTCTACAGTGCTGAGATGTAGTTGACTTGGGTGAATTGGTTGAGTTGTGACTCTTGGGCATGATTTTTCCGCAGATATGTTGTTGACGTCAGGGGTTGTTTGTGTATTTGTATTGTATTGTGGCATACTTATATAGCGCAACCTGTCACCACCAAGGGCATCCTGGCGCTTTGACCCGTACTCAATGAAAACAGTAGCTCAGCCTATCCTGGGAAAAAGATGAGTTTTTAGAGCCTTTCTAAAAGATAAAAGATCTCCAAGGCTTCTCAAGGATATAGGCAGAGAGTTCCAGAGTTTGGCTGCCGCTACTCTGAAAGAGCGGCCCCCCATCCTCACTCTCTGGAATCGTGGGACTACCAGTAGCCTGGAAGACGAGGAGCGTAAAGCTCTAGATGGACAATACCAGGCAAACATTCGCCGCAAAGGAATGGGGCCCAGGTCATGAATAGCCCTAAACACAATACACGCTGCTTTGTAGCGCACCCGTAGATGAACTGGCAGCCAATGAAGTTCTTGCAGTGCTGCCGTAGAAGAACTGTGATAGGGGCGAGAAAGGGCGAGTTTAGCAGCGATATTTTGCACCCTTTGCAACTTGCCCAAGAGTGTTACCGGGGCCTCCAGAAGTAGTGCGTTACAATAGTCAAGTCGACTTAGGATGGTACAACGCACTACTTCTGGTCTGGCTTGCGCAGGGAGGAGAGGAAGGACCTTGCGCAGCATACGAATCAGCATCATACATGTTGAAGAGATCTTATTCACATGTAGATCCAACTGCAGGTTAGGCCCAAAAGTGACGCCTAAATTGCGCGCTGATTGTGCCGCAGGCACCGTCTCTGAGAAGGACGGAGGCCAGAAGTCTACTGGGAGGTCGCGAGGAACTCGATCAGTGGAACAGTGTAAAACCTCCGTCTTTGTTCCGTTGAACTGTAACGAGTTCAACCGGAGCCATTCCGCTGTCGCCTGCATGCACCGATGAAAGGTCTCCAGTGTGACTGCATCCTGTCCCTCCAGAGAGAAGACCAGCTGGGTATCATCTGCATAATTAAATGCAGAGATACCGAAGGTTTTAATGAGCTGGACTAGGGGGCGGAGGTAGACATTAAAGAGTATGGGGCTGATGGCCGAACCCTGAGGTACTCCTTGTCCCACTCTCCGCTCCTCTGAACTGAAGGGGGGTAACGAAACCCGTTGCTGACGGCAGTCCAAGTAGGAGATTAACCAATCCCTGGCCTTGTCCCTGACCCCGCATTCCTCCAGTCTAGAAATCAGGGTGGGATGGCTGACCGTGTCGAACGCGGCCGACATGTCGAGCAGCACCAAGAATGCTGCCCGACCACTGTCGACTCGCGCCCGCAGATTGTCTAGCACGGTCACCAACGCGGATTCCGTCCCATGCGCTGGGCGGAAGCCGAATTGTGTCTCATCCAACCAGCTGTTCCCTTCTAGGAAACTGGACAGAGCACGGGTGACCAGCTTTTCCATAATTTTAACCGGAAAAGGGAGCAGGGAAATTGGCCGATAGTTAGAGAGGCAGGCAGGGTCGAGCGTAGGTTTTTTTAAAAGCGGGGATACCACTGCCTTCTTCCAGCAGCTTGGAACAGTAGCTGTCTCGAATGACTGACAGCAGATGGCATGCAGGGGCTGGAAGAGGTCCTCTTGAAACACCCTCCATAGTCTTGGAGGGAGAGGATCCAAAGGCGAGCCAGAAGAAATCGTCAGGGCTAAGTCGCCGAACTCCTTCAAGGATGGAAGGGGAAAACTACTCAGCTGGGGTCGACTGGCCTCGCTCGCCGGAGCTCCCAAACTGAGGGCCGGCTCCAAGGAAGGAGAAAGGTGACTTCTCTGCTGGGGTCGACTGGCTACGGTCTCCGGAGCTCCCAAGCAGAGAGCCTGATCCAAAGTGGGGACAGAGGGGCCGCTCAGCTGGGGTCGACTGGCCTCGCTCGCCGGAGCTCCCAAACTGAGGGCCGACTCCAAGGAAGGAGAAAAGTGACTTCTCTGCTGGGGTCGACTGGCTACGGTCTCCGGAGCTCCCAAGCAGAGAGCCTGATCCAAAGTGGGGACAGAGGGGCCGCTCAGCTGGGGTCGACTGGCCTCGCTCGCCGGAGCTCCCAGACTGAGAGCTGACTCCACAGGAAGAAGGAGAAGGCTGCCCTGCTGAGGTCGACTGGCTACAATTGCCGGAGCTCCCAAGCAGGGAGCCGAATCAGGGGCTGCGAGGGAAGAGCAGTTCAGCTGGGGTCGACTGGCCGCAGTCGCCGGAGCTCCCAAGCTGAGGGCCTGATCCAAAAAAAAGAAAGGAGGGCTACTCAGCTGGGGTCGACTGGCTTCCGCCGCCGGAGCTCCCGAGCTGGGGGGCTGCTCATCTAGTCGGGGTCGACTGGAGGGCGTGACCGGAGCTTCCTGACAGAGATTAGTAGCCCTCTGCAGGGGTCGACTGGCCATTTCCTCCGGAGCTCCCTCCTCAGTGGTGGAGTTCCGTGGGTCCTGCAGACCTGCTAGGATTTTACGGATTTTTTCCTCAAAGGCATCCGCAAGAGAGTCACAGAGAGCTTGCGACGAGGGAACGGCACTAGCCACACACGTAGGGTGAGCCAGGTCCTTAACGATTTTAAAAAGGGCCTGAGCCTTGTTTGGGGCCTGATTCAGAGTGAGTTCAAGAAAGGTCGCTTTCGCTATCTTAATTTGAGCTTTATATTTATGCATAGCAGACCTAAATGCAATTTTCTCGGAGTCTAGGTACTGCTTCCTCCAGACCCTTTCCGCGCGTTTACAGTCGAGTTTGAGCTGGCGAAGTTCGCTCGTGTACCAAGGACTAGCTCGGTTCACTCTCCCTCGCGACTTCCGAAGGGGCGCTAACTTATCCAGCGAGCTAGCTATGGACTGACAGAAAAGGGTATAACTATCTTCGACTGTATTGCCAAGTTTGAAGTCCTCATCTAAGACATGTGCATGTAGATGTGTCAGAATGTGACCTGCTCCTTTCCGGATGTGGTCCACACTCAGCCACCTCAGTGTCGTGGCATGCACAATGTCATGATGATTGGACTGCAGCCATGCTAATCGTAATGTAGTGTCACTTGCAGTGTCAGTGTGGCTCACAAATGCGCATCTTTGCTGGGTTTCAGACGTGTGCATGTGTTGGTGGTGGGATTGGTGATGTGTGGGGTGGGACCCCTTTGGGGACATGGGGTACGGGGGCCTGCTTGGTGTTTTTATGTGTGCTGCAGTGTGCCCCGGGGATCAGGGACATGATCCAAGTCATTGTGGGTGTGCAGTGTGCTCTACTTAATTGTGCATGTGTGCCATTGTGCCCATCTCCCCGTCCCACCAGTCCCTGGTCGGTACTCACCCTGTTGATGTTGTGTCAGGTCATGTGAGCAGTGTCCGGATCCACAATTTCTGGCACCGTATCCCAACTGATGACTGTGGCCACACTTTTCTCCATGTCATCCAGCTTCTGGTGTGGCGCTGGACCCCCACCTTCAATGAGCATTGCTGCTTTCATGTTGGCATCAAGTTTCTTCTTGGTTTTGCCCTTCACATCATTCTAGGCACCTCTTGATCTCTTCCATTGTCCTCCTCAATTCTGCAACTGCATTCACGTGGTCCAAGAAATTCTGCCATATTTGTGTCTTTGTTGCCAATTAAACGTTGGAGGTGCCGAACAGTTGTTGGTAGTGTTCTATCACCTCTGTGACGATGATTCCGTTTTACTGTGGACTGAACCGCGTCTTCCTCTTTCTCTTCGCCTTGGCCTTCCCTGACCCTGAGGTTCCTTGCTATTTGTCTGTGGGGCTTGTGGGGTTCATGTTGTCCTCTGCACTTGGTCCGGGTGCATCCATGATGCTATGCAGTTTATTTTTTGTGACTCTTTTTTGTTCTGCTTTTATAGTGCATTTTCCCGCATGATGCATGGGAATTGCAGGCCTGTCGCTGGTTATCGTTGATTTTTGTATCGCGATTGGCCACATCACAACTTTTTTCACGTTCGTGTTTTGCGGTTTTTTGGCATTGCATTAATTTTAACGCGGTCATTTGGTGCATTATCGTGAGTCTATCACATGGTGCCACCGGGTTGAGAATACAACGTTAACACAGCCTTATTTTCCCACGCTAGACTGCGATGTGCAAAGTTGCGTTAAACTAATTTTGCGATAATTATCACATGTTCTTGAAAATATCCCCCTAGGTGTTGTTTTTTATTGTGATGTTTTAGAAACAAATGAACTGGACACAGGATTTCAACTGGGAAATTTGGCCTGCCTTCGAATATAGTTTTTGGTGAAGAACTGGTTTGCTGCTCAGATAAGTATTGGTGTATAGCTTGATGTCAACTATTTGTCTTAAAATGATGGGGCACATAACATTGCAGGAGGCTGCTGACTGCCGTAAGGTTCAGACACACTCTTATAAATCTTTTAAAAACTGTGGCTAACTTTGTTTCTAAACTGCAGATAATTCTGTTTTATGCTTAACATTACTTACTGTGACTGAATTTAAATTTGGTATTTTATTGAGGCTTTTTACTCAGGATCTGGGAAGGTTCTTTTCACCTGACCCTCCCATTCCGGAAATCACTGTGTGGCCGAAAGCAGACACACAGCGGGGCAGCGTACTAGCCTTTTCCCACTCATGGTGGTTCATTTTAACGGAGCCGCAGTGTGGCCGCACCACTAGGTCACTGAAGGCGCGCCTAAGGCAAACCCGTCTGTGCTCGTCCGCATCCAGACCGTGGCCATCCCCAGCCATGCTGCCTGTGGCTCTCGCGACGGATGTATCTACTGGTTCAGGGAACAATGACTAAATATGATGATCAGGGACTGTGAATACACCTTCAAACTAGACTTCATGGGGTCTCTCCCACTAACAGACTACAGCTTCTGCCCATACTCTCTTGTGTCAGGTTCCCTGCAACACAAAGCCAATCCATCTTTGAACCCTGACCCCACTGATTGGGCTCAGACTCACTACCCCATATAAGGGCCTGTTTGATTAACTGCAGATCCCTTCTTAGATACGTTCATGAAATTTGGCTTTCTCTGTAGGCCCTCTTGTGGGATTTAATGTTCCTCACTGAAACCTGGATCAGAGACAGCTCAAATCCTGACCTCACATTAGCCATTACGGCTGGATACCGGTTGCTAGGGGTCAACAGGGCGGGTAACAAAACCAGGGGGGGGTGGCGGGGATTCTCCGAGCGGGTTGGGAAACTTCACACAGGAAGATCGGGAACACGGGACCCTTAGAAGCTATGTTCTTCTACGTTAAGAATGCTCTGGACCTCTCAATGGCCGGGATCTTAGTCTATAGGCCCTTAAACTCCCCATCTTGTCCCCTGTTAGAACTATATGATACAGCAGCTGACCTTTTGCTCAAGGCCGCCAGTTTCATGATTTTGGGGGATTTAAACGTCCATATGGATGACGACAACTGCATAAAAGCTAGTCAATTTGCCAATACATTTGACGGCCTTAATTTGACACAGCTGGTAAATGGCCCTACGCATTCTGCAGACCATACGGTTGAACTTATTTTCACTAATCTGAAAGTTGCTCCCCCCTTACCACTCACTTGGTCTGATCACTTCTTAGTACCTTTCAGCTTGGAACTGAACAACTATTTTTCCAGACCACATCAAGTCCTGCAAAAAAAGGAGGATGTGGCGCAATGTCAGCAGAAATATTATGGCACCCGCACTCGCTACAAAACCCCTCCAATTATCGGGCAACACTGACATAGATTCTGTAAGCTTTAGCAGCTGGGTATCCATAGCCTATGTTTAGCGTTGCTTTACGCGCGTTTTATACGCGTCACTTCACTCCGACTTATTGGAATTTCGGGTTTGTGCGGAACCTACTGAACACGCCGGAGGAGCGTACATGCCACACACTCAGGGTAAGGCACATTCCCCCCGGTTTTTTATTTAATAACTTGCCAATGTTATGGAACATTGATTAATGTACCGTTTTACTATTTGGTAGATCACGAGACCGGCCTTTGATACCCGGGACAATAACGTTTCTCTCATATACTCGTAAGTGTGATTTTTAATATAGCGTGTCGCTACCCTTGTAAGAGGTGATGTTCACCATAATAATGATTATTTTTATAAACTTTTTAGATATAAGGATCATGGCATGTTTTTGATATCTATATCGCGTCACCAGTCGAGATTTTGAATACACCATACCAGTTAGCCAAAGGTATGAAAATAACGGTTTGTTAGAAGTATTCACCCCGCCATTTGCCTGTTTCCCATCCAGAAGTTGACGCGATAATGTTTTAATTTGGGTCCTGGACCGATACACGTTTTATCATTTTTTTTCATTTTATTCTTCTGACACCTGGAAGTACTTTACACTTTCACTGTTCGTTGCCATTTCTAGAAACTTCCACACCCCCTTTCTCTAACTATCCGCGCTTCTCGTGTTCACCATCGGGGAAATAAGGTTCACTACACCAGCCAGCATGACAAACAGGTGTTTTGTAACGGTTTCAAAATGCATATATGTATGGTTCATTTTTAAGTTGTGTATATCTTTCTTGACATAACTTGAAGCCCCTAAAGAAGGGCTAAGAGCCCAAAATGCATTGGGCAAGGAATTTAAATGTGTGACCATCAATGATGTGAAGATAACATCATGGAAAGGTAAAAGAATCACAGGGAAATTCAATAAAACTTTATTTGTATGAATCTACAACCAAATTGTCAATCACTCGTTTTTAGAAGTTGTCGTTCTGAGTGCGTTTGGGGATGTTGTCCTTGATTGGAATAACACTACAGAATTTATTCATAGCCTTAGACATTGTTACCTCCCTCAGATCAGTCTCTTCATCGAGGCAGAGACCATCAGCCCCTTGGTTCTCCCCTGAGCTCCGTGTCAAGAAAAGTCACTGTAACAAACTGGAGCACTTCTGGAGATTATCCTATGACCTCGCTGCCAAGTTGGCATAAAAAAGCCTTAAAGAATTTTCACAAACTCAAGCGCAACACTATGAGAGACTATTTCACCAATAAGATCAGCTCAGCGGGGAACTCAGCAAAAACAGTCTTTAAAATTGTACAAGAGTTCACTAAGCCAGCTGCCACTGCCAGAACAGTTCTACCCAAAGCTTCTCTCTGCACAGGACTGTCAGACTTCTTTCAGGACAAAATCCAAGCTATATACACCACCTTTGACTACCCACAGACTACCTCAGAGCCCACGGCTTTCCGGTCAGCAATAATGCGCTGACCACTTTCTGCCCTCTCTCTCTTGATGCTTCGCTGCAAAAACTTTTAACTTGTCAATCTGGGTCACCTGGCGATCCCTGCCCGGCCCAGTTTTTTAAACTCTTGGCACCATGCATTTATGCCCTACTAAATCAGATCTGGAATTTCTCCTTGAGCTAAGGAATTTTTCTTGCAGTGTGAAAACAGGACTATCTCCTGCTTATCTCCAAAAACTAGATGCTGACCCTGCTGCATTAAACAACTTTAGACCCATTTCCCTATTACCGGCACCAGCAAAAATTCTCAAACAAATAGTCCAAGACAAACTCTCCAATAATCTAGAATCTAGGAATCACTTTCATGACTCCCAATCCGGCCTCAGAGCGGGCTACAGCACAGAGACCACCCTCCTTGAAGTATCCGAGAGTGTCCATAAGAGTGTCGACCTGGGCAAAGCAGCCATGCTTGTGCTACTCCATTTGTCCGTGGCTTTTGACACAGTTGCCCACTCCATTCCTATGGATAGATTGAGAGACCTGGGTATTCAGGGTACAGCCCTGTCCTGGATCTGGTCCTTTTTGGGAAAGCGGTCTCAACAAGTCAATCTCTGCCCTTTTATCTCTGACGAGAAACCCTTGCTTTGTGGGGTTCCTCAGGGATCTGACGTGAGTCCTCTCCTTTTCAACGCCTACCTCTCACCACTTGCCGCGCTGGTGGAATCCTGCGGTGAGAGGGTGGTATCCTACGCGGATGACACTCAACTGGTGTTCTCCTTCGTGGAGCAATCGGACGCTGCCTTTGCTAATTATAGAAAATGCCTGAGTAACATCTCGGCCTGGATGACACTGAACTGTCTCAAGCTTAATTCAGACAAGACTGAGGTACTCTTCTTCGAGCCTGTTGACTCGGTGAGAAATCTGGGTTTCAGATTCGACAATTAACTTTCCTTTAAACCCAAATCAAGCAAGTCTACTCTTCATGTTTGGGAAGCTTTGCATAATGCGGAAATTCCTCCACTTCCTTCCTTTGGAGTGCCGAATAACAGTAGTCCATGCCCTAATCACATCCCACGTGGACTACGCCAACAGTCTCTACCTGGGTCTCCCCGCCTATATGACTTGGCGATTGTAGATTATACAAAATGCTGCCGCCAGATTGATCTGTAGGATACCTTTCCACCACTCGATTACCCCCACCTGAGAAACCTCCAATGGTTACCTTTGACCAGGCGCATCGAATTCCAGGCCCTTACACTGGCATTTAGAGCATTCCAGGGACTAGGCCAGGCGTACCTGAGAGCTAGTCTCCAGCACTACCATCACGACAGGACCCTGAGATCCAACCATATGTGTCTTCTTGCCATTCCCTGCGTTCGTAAGGCTAGGACTGGTTGCAGAGCCTTTGCGGTCAGAACCTCTAAACTTGGAATGCCCTGCCACTCTCCATCCGCTTATCGGAGCCAGAACTAACTTTTCGCATGCCTTGAAAACCTGGTTCTTCACCAACATCTAGTCCCTCTCTCACCTGTAATTAGCCGACTGCCTCAGTGCCGGGACATCCCCGTTGCGGGTAGGTGTGCGCTCCTCAAACTCCTTAATAATAATAATATTGATAATTGCATAGCTGTGGAAACCAGGATTCTTTTGTAAAGTATAACAATGATACCTGGCCCCTTATGTGAGCTCAGATGGTTTCATCATGAGGACAGTCTCAGTTGGTATGTAGGATGTTTAATATTACTCATCCGCTATTGCAAATAGAAGCACATTAAATGTAGGTTAACAATAATAGAAGTATTCATTTGTACAGTTCATAAACTGAGTTCCAGTCAATAGTTTTCCGGTCTTTGTCTATTGAAAGCTGCTCTGCCTAATCTGAACCTTAGGCCAAATAGGCGGAAGGAAAGGTAAATAAAAGAAGAGTTTTTACAAAATAATTTTAGACGAATTGCTCCCACTTTTCTGTTCTATGGAGATTTTCTGTCTTGAATTTCTGTTCTGTTAAGTAACTTTTCATCATTTCTTGTGGACAACTTTAATTGGCTCTGCTTGTGACTTGTCCCCTTTCCAGTGGGCATATTTGGGTGTCCACTGGAAAGGGGTGTCGGATGTGCACCTACTCTTGACTAATCAATTGCGTTTATACCAAAAAGCTATACTGATTTACGGCATTCATCAGTCCACTTTCCAAGTCGAAAAATTCACCCATTCCGATTCTTGAGGAAACTTATGTTCTGGGTTTTTTTTCAGCTCTTGCATTGCTGAATATCTATTGTGGACAACACCAAATTCTACAGTGTACTTTATGTCAGCTCAGTGCTTGCCATTGGTTGGCTCTTTTGTCAGTTTCTGTTGCTTCTTTCTTACTGATGGCTATCCTTACTCTTTTTTAGTATACCCCTCCTCTAGGTATAGCTTCTTTACCATCCTTTAGACAGAATGACTTATATTCTTCTAGGGCTGATATCAGGGAACTGTTTTTTTCTTTGTTATTTAGCACTCTATGGGCTTCATATATTTTCCTTTTCTGTGCCCATGTGTTAAGATAGCATTTTTGTTATCTGTAATTTGTACGTCTTAAATATGTAGCAGCTGTACCAAAGCCATCTAACCTGTCTGATGAGAAATCGCTCTCCTGTTGAAGGTGTTATGGGAAATATTGAAACTCTTGCGATTGCTGAGCCTACCAACATCAATTGAGGAGATGTCCTAGGGTCACCCTACTAACAGACTCGACCCCTGACACACATATGTATGTGTGAACATATTGTTTTACCTCTTGCATCAATAACAACTGTCAATTACCTGCCTGCTCAATGATGGGCTTGTAATGAGATGGAGGGGATGTAATTGAAAGTCATTTTGCCCCACAGGTATTGACAATAATGCTATTGGCATCAGTTAGCAGCACTCTTCAACACGATAGTAAAATTTAAAAAAAGATGATACAGATGGCAACTGAGCATCATTGGAATGGAGTTCTGAATGTGTTAAACGTTGCTGACATAAAATATCTTTGATATTGCTTGAAAGTTGGAAAGGTGCTCTATATTTGAAGTAACTGCTGCAGGCACCTCTTCTCTCTTTGCTCCAAAAGAAAAACAAGCATTGACAATGCCGATAGGTCTGGCATAATATTGAAAGTGGATTTTGTGTCACTTTTGGGCGTAGACACTGAATAAGACTTCATACACACACTCTGTCAGTCGTCTTTGCACTCATGCGACCATTCATCAATCGTCTTACTCATGCTTCCATTCACTCTCTGACACAACCACAATAAGACACACACAAACTGAACATCATATGCAAGATGAACTCAATTCAATTCAATACATCTTTATTCGATTTCAGTGTAAATTATTTAGAAAAAAACAAGTCATTGCATGCATTGAATACAGAAGTTAAAAACGTTACAGTTAGAAGAATAAAACCTTGATTGAAACATGCAATAGGTGAGGGTAGATGTACAGTAGAACATCAGACTTGTTACATCCTTAAGAACATGCTGCTAAAATGATAAACAGTCAAGCAGTTACCCCTCAATGGATTTTTGTGAGCTCACTGCCGCCTTTGGAAAGGAACATACTAGGAAGGAAACATCAGGATCCTGTAAAAGGTGTAAATAGTGTAGACCAGTCCTCTACTTCCAAAACAATAACTTACAAATAAGCTTTAAAAAGAGCAGGAAACGTTTTACAAAAAAAATTACGGGGCATATTATCAAGGGATTTATCTCTGCTTTTTTGGCTTTAAAAGCCAAGAAAGCAGAGATAACATTATCTGCCTATCAGCAACAGGGTGCTAACACGCAAATTCGCATGTTAGCACCCTTTTTCTCCACGCTTCCCCTTGCATCTCTAATGAGATGCAAAGGGGGCGTTCCAGAGAAAAATAATAGGAAAAATGTTGTTAAGCGACATTTCTCCTATTATCAAGGAGTTCGCTAACCCTGTTAGTGATAAAAAAAAGCAGCACTAACCGCGGTTAGCACTGCTTATTTTACACCTGGTATTTTCCTGACTTAGCCATGATATCCTATGGAAGGTGGATATCATGGATAAGTTTGTGAGCCCCTATTATCAAGCTAACGCCAAACTTCGAGAGATTATCGTTGGTTTTCCAGCGATAATCTCTCATTTGGCAGTTAGCGCGAGGATTTTTATCACTTCTGAGATAAACCTTGCTAATAGCAAGTTATCTCTGCTATAATTTCCGGCGATGCTTAGCGGTAAAAAATTCGTTGCTAAGCATCGTTAGCGATAAATATCGCTAATCGTTGGTAATATGCCCCCACATCTTTCAAAGATTGTACAGACCACCCATTGCAAGGGCAAGCCAGGGAGCTATTACCAAAGGCGCTCTGACTCTTCCAGAAACAGAAACACAGAAGTCTTAAGACCGGGAGAGTGCTGAAGCGACTCCCCTGGGGCTAGGACCTTAATGTAATCCTGTATGGAGCTTTTAGTACATTCCGCATATCACCTCTGCGATTGACTAAATTCCTGGAACTGGCGCATGACCACCTGTTTATCGGTTTTAACCAAAGTGGAGGGTAAATCAAAGATGTCAGACAGGTCTAGCGCATTTTAAAGTACTTTGGACAAAGCAGAGCCACGGGCTAGACAAGCCATTCTCCAGATTGAGGCAACCCATTTAATGTCCCTGTTCAGACTGCACTTCTTATCAGCCCAGATCATAACCCATAACAAAAGGGGGACCAACTTCACTCGCTTTGTGATGCACTGTTAAACAAGCTCTGAATGGATAACATAATGGGTCACGCATCAAAATAGCATTTTGTGATTACCAAATAGCGATTTTTACCAATTTGAAATTTGGTAAAAGCAAAATGCGAGGGGCCGATTCACAGAATGAACTTAATACTAAATCCTGAACTTACAACTATTTTGGTATTCACAGAATGCACTTACTGCTTTTGGCATTCACAGAATGAACTTACTACTTTTGCTATTCACAGAATGAACTTACTACTACTGGTATTCACAGAATAGACTTACGACTACTAACTTTACGTCTGCACCCAGCCGGAATTTCCACATCTGGGCCGAATTTACGGCTCTGCGGCGGAATTTACGATTCCGGCCTGGAATATCCGGCTCTGCGCCAGAACTTCCGATTCTAGGACGGAATTTCCGATTCTGGGCCGTAATATACGAACTGTGGCTGTTGATCATTTTAGCCAAGGGTAAACACCTGTCCAAGTGCCTACTATCTCCCACCATGCATCAGCTGACACACTGCAGCCAATCCTAGCCCTGCAGCATGTATAAATGCAGAGCAGACACACACAAACCCTTTCAACATGTCACTGAATGTATTTGTTGAACTGCCCCATGCCATGCGGCAAAACTACTTGAGGAGGAAGAGGAGAACAGAGAGGATCTTCAGACAGAGGATCAACCTATTTGGAATGTCCAGCTAAGATGTAAGGGCCAGGTACCGTTTCCCTCCAGAAGTCATCTTGGATATGGTATGTGAGTGGTAGCAGGAACTTGACTCTGTGACCTGCTGCTCACATGCAATACCAGCATATCTCAAGATCCTTTCTGCTCTCCATTTCATTGCCACTGGGTCTTTCCAAAGGGTCTCCAGTGACCATGTGGGCCTTTCCCAGTTGAGCCAGTCGTGGTGCCTGCGTCAGGTACTGAGATGCATCACTGCTAGAGCCCCCAACCACATACAAATGCCACATACACTAGCCATGAGACAAAGGGCAGCAAGAGATTTCTATCTCCTTGCACAATTCCCACGTGTGCTGGGTGCAAATGATTGTACCCATGTGGCCCTTCAGCCACCCTGCCACATGGCACACATCTTCTGCAACAGAAACAGATGATATTCCATCAATGTGCAAGCTGTCTGTGATGCCAGTGGGAGGTTCATTAGTGTGCATGCAATGTTCCCAGGCAGTACCCATGACAGCTTCATATTCCGCATGTCACCTCTTGCCCGGCGGATGGCTGCTGGAGAATTTGGCAACATGTGGCTACTGGGTAAGTACCAAGCACTACAAATGAGTGATATGTGTCATTGAAATGTCTGAATGCCCCCCAATATTAACCATTGTACAATAAAATCATGGCCCAACAGACACTCCATGTACTAATGTATAGATCATGTCCTGTGCAAGTCAAAGAGGGAATTGTAAACAACTGCCCTTTCTTCCCTCCTCAGGCGACGCTGGGTATGCACTCTCCCGACATCTCCTCACCCCTTACAGGCGTGCAAACACTGTACTATTCCCAATAGGCTCTGCGCATTGGAATAATATATCCTATAGATGTGACGTAGGACTTATGTCAACTAGGTCTCTATCGAAATATATGGGTCTTAATTGTGAGTGCCAGCTAGCACAGAGGTCACTAGAAATATTCTTGAGTTCACAAGAACGGATTTAGTTTCTGACAACCGCATAAACATGATAACTTTGTTTCCCCAAGATAAATTGTTCTTCAGAGTCGTGGAAACAATAGATAAATATTTTACTCAGTCATTCGTGCATGCTACGTTTCACCAGAGGTGCAGAGAAATAGATAGACGGGCGTTTTCAATAAAAGGATTTATTGAACAGTCTTCTTTCTCAAGCATAAGAAATGAACTGCTACAATCGTAAAACTGGTTGCAAAATATAGTGCATACAGTAAAAAGAGTAGAATAAAATGATACTGTAAGAGCATTATATGGTTCCTAGACCATAGATAAATACATACATAAATAACAGAGACTAAAAAGTACTCAACTGGTGCTGCTAAACTACGCCTACCCCGATGTACCTAACCTAAGCTTAGTACGAGGGAAGAAGTAAGTGAGGTGTAGCATAAATTCAGTATTCTTTGCCAAGAATCTATCCAAGTTGTCTCTTAGGGTCTAATCAGCTCCGTACCTTTAGAATGAAGAAGGTCAATCTCAGGACTCGATTTCCCAACAACCCGCAAGGGTAGCTTGGAAACACTGGAGCTGGATTTCTCTGCAGGAGAAAAGACAGCATCTCTCTCAGTGCGTCTGCTGGAGGGTGGGCTTCCTTCGGCACTTGCTTTAGCAGGATGTGTTGGGCAAGTAAATAGTCGAACTGCTCCAAACCACCGTGTTTTTGCTTTGGCAAGTGTGGGCCTATTTATACCTTAAAGGTGCCGAGTTTGATGTAAAAGTGGACATTATAAAGTCATCAACGTGTCTCAGTTCTTTGAAAACTCCATGAGTTCTTGGACAAGTCAGTAATCGAGCAAGGGGAAGTCCCTAGTTGCTGAAGCCGAGTTTTCCAAGAAATCGCTGTGGATTTTCAGAACTAGTGGAAGTAGCCCTGCCGTATTTGGACTGCACAAGCTATGTCTAAATATGGTTATGATTTCTATGCATATATAAGTATATGGTGATTTATACCTATATAAGTGCATGAATCGGGAAAATTACAATAGGCTCCTAAAATGTTATACAACATTTCCTCAGCGTTGGTACAATAGGGCACACATACGGACTCGAACCATCATAGAGCGCACTTTTGGTCTGTGGAAGTCGCGATTCAGATGTCTCAACAGTACAGGGGGTGTGCTGCTGTACTCCCCAGAAGTCGTGTGCAAGATCATATTAGCCTGTTGTGTTTTGCACAACATTGCTCTAACTCATGGCTTACACATACCTCTGGAACCTCGGCTAGCTCTGAATCTGGGAAACCGGGCCATTGCACATAATCGACGTCAGGGGATGCAAGTCCGTGATCAGCTTGTTGCCACGTTTTTCACATGAGCAACCTGTAGTGTCATGGACAAAATGTGGTTTGCTGTCTGTTGTCAATGATGAAACTTGGATAGACACGACTGTGTCAATAAATTCCACCGTGAGCTGACTTTGCGAGCCACACTAACTGCATGTAAATCACAGTTGCTGACAGTAGTCAAAAGGTGGAGCGTGTCTCAGGTGATGTGCCCATGTCAGCAATCAGTGTAGTGGATGTCCCTAAAATCATTTGTTCACGCTGATGACAAACAACACATGTCGTGAGAGACCTACATGGACCTCATATCATATCAGCAGGGATGCACCAGTTATTGTGCGTCACACCAGACACCTCTTGCGCCACCATGGATGCGCCGCATTTACAGTGAGGCGCACCATGGCACAAGAATAGACAGAGGCGTGACGCATCTGCTGCCGTACAGGTGACGCATTGCTGGAGTCGCGTCGCAAGCCCAACGCACCTCCAGCAAGGCTCGGGGTGACCCTATATCTAACATGCTGCGTCAATCCTTACGCCTGCTTCAAGCAGGAGCAGGGTTTTGATGCAGCATGGCCATAAAAGTGACTGAGTGAAATCTTGTAGATTTCACTCAGCCACTTTTAGGAAGCGTTTCTGCACCGGAATGCCCATATGTGGCGCAGGGCTTTACAACGTGACACATGTCCCAGATGCATCACGTTGAAAATACCCCACATCATGGCGCTGGCTTTGCGCTGCCGCTGCATCACAAAAGTGATGCAACGGTGGTGCCAAGGTGGCGTACGGGGCTTGTAAATCTGCCCCATGTGTCTGTGATATATCCACACTGCTCCACCTCAATGTTACGTAACACATCACACAACTCTGATAATGAGCACTCAATATGGACTACATGTACCATAATGCAAAGTAGGAGAAAATGAAACAGGGGTTTGATGTTGTGTCAGCCCCTCCCCCCTCCCCCCCATCCATGCAGAAATGTCATTAAATGGTCTGTTCCCCTTTTTGTTACATATTCATGATTCTCACCTGCACTGTAATTTCAGTTTTTTCTACAACAGAACAGCAGGATGGCAGTGGATTTGATTACTGATTGTGGATGGAGCAGGATGAATACAAAATGGCTGCCAACTACTTCCTGTGCTGTAATTCCTGTCTCCCACTTCCTGTATAACATTTCCTGTATGAAATTATGTGTTCCGGGTCATTTTCGGAGCTTATGGCCCAAAAACGTAATTTCCGATTTTGAAGCATAATGCCCATGCGTGGACCCGACGCTCCGGAACCGGAAACTATGTTTTCAGGCCGTAATCTCCAAAAATAAACTGGAACACATCATTTCATAAAGGCAATGCTATACAGGAAGTGGGAGACAGGAAATACAACACAGGAAGTCATTGGCAGCCATTTTGTGTTCATTCTGAGTCATCCTCTATCACTGATCAGATCCTCAGACATCCTGCTGCTTTCATCACACTTCTTTTCCCCAAAATGGCTGAGGAGTATGAAGAGAGAGCACCCCCTTTCACAGAAAGGGAATTAGACATCTTGGTAGAGGTGGTGCTGGACAAAATTCCTCAGCTATATCGGGACCCCAAGTACCAGCTGAGCACTGCAGCCCAGGCCAGGCTATGGGCCAACACCGGTTAGCGCTGCAGTAGAGTGGGAGTCTACACCAGGAGTGCTAGGGCATGCCGCAAACGCTAGGAGGACCTAAAACACTGGTCCCGCCACAAGGCTACGGAGCTGGTGAGCCTGTATTACCATCACCATGTGCATATTGCTCACCTCTCCCCACTGTACAGGACAGTCCTGCAAGCAGCTTGGACGACCCTCCATGCTCAGCTGGAGGAGCATGATCAGCAGGGACCTAGTAAGTGCATCATATGCAGTATGTGTCTGAGAGTATGATGTGAGTGAAACAGTGCTGTACCATTGTGTGTCCCATGCCTTCATTCACCAATTCCGTGTCCATGTAGCAGTCACCAAGATTAAAAAGGCACACTATGGCATATGGACTGTACAGGGCGGAGTTGTAGTTTCTTCGTGACAAATGGGTAAATGACCCACACTTGTGCATTCACATTGAAGTCTGCTCTGCCAGCACCACTACCATTGAACCAAGGAAATCATAACTGATGTGTGCATTGGATGAGCAATGGTACAGACACTGTCCAGTGTGTGCATGGCAGGCCAAAGGGTATTGGATGCTGTGACTTGCACTGCATTTGTAGAGTTTAGTTTCCAATTGAGACAGATCATCAGGTGCCATAAAGTCAAGACAGACTTTGAGATCCTTGCATCACTCTTAAGTGTTCCTAAATTTGCAAGGTGTGTCCACTGACAGACGTCTCACCCTCAGTGGCCTCCATGACATTTCACATGTACAGGTAGCTGTCAGAACGATCCACCACTGTTCACCTGTGTACTGCACTACCTTTTAAGTCAACAAAGCCAATATGTGGCACTGGATTGTCCTATGATGTGTGGGGACGGCAAAAGGCTAGAATCACAATGTAGCTAGAGAAGTAGCCCAGACTCTATGTGGATGTGAGACCCACATTCGGCATTTGTCTCGTCCCATACAGTGCTACAAAGCAGATGACACTTGTCCAGACGTTAAATAGCTGCAACTCCATATCAATGTCCAAATTCAATTAAATCTAGACTCTTCATGTTCCCCTTTGGTGGACTGGTTTTCGAACTGGCACATGTAGCAGTGACAGGACACACAGATCACAAGAATGCCAAGGTTGAGGGTTGGCCAATACAGTTGCGTAAGCCAGAAAAATACACATTGGATGCCCATGTCAGACTCAATTCAGAAAATGACAGTGAACATACATGTAATGTAAGTTCATAAACACTGAGGGGCAGATTTACAAGCCCCTTGAGCCTCGTTTACACCACCGCTGCGTCACTTTTGTGATGCAGCGACGGCGCAAAGCCAGCGCCATGCTGTGGGGTAATTACAACGTGACGCATCTGGGAGATGCGTCACGTTGTAAAGCCCTGTGCCACATGTAGGCTTTCTGGTGCAGGGGGGGGGGGCGTTCCGGCACAGAAACGCCTCCTAAAAGTGGCTGAGTGAAATCTAAAAGATTTCACTCAGTCACTTTTAGGGCCAAGCTGCGTCAAAACCTTGCGCCTGCTTGAAGCAGGCGTAAGGATTGAAGCATCATGTTAGAGATAGGGCACCACCGAGCTTCGTCGAGCTTACGTTGGGGAAGCGTCACGCATCTGCCCATCCGAGTGCTACAGAACGCCACATTGTAAATGGGGCGCATCAGTGGTGGTGCACGGGTGGGCAGATCTGTCGCAACTCTTCTGGCACATCTCTGCTGATTAGCAGAGATGCGCCAGAAGTTGTAAATCTGCCCCTGACAGCTGTAGAGTGTGATCAGAGGAAAACAAATTCTGACTTTGGCTCATCTATGTATGTGTCTCATCCTGCATGAAAGAACCACCACATCAGGATTTTGCTTACAATTCAGCAGGCACGGTTGGTGATATAGAAGAACTGCAGGAACAAATCTGGAGAAGGAGGCCATCAGTTCACCGGCAGCTACACACTCTTTCCACCAGCGAGGAAGAATAGGAGGAAGAGGGGCCCTCAACATCAGGAGGCAAGGGGATTGTGCCCACCCGGAATGAGGAAGAACAGCACTCTGGTGCTATGTCCCGGGTGGAGGCTGTGTACATTGAAGGGGGGAAGGACCCAACACCTCTGACCATGATGTGGTGGAGAGCTACTCTCCCACACACTCTTCACCAGTGGGTCCTGAAGAGGTGTCCCCGGGGCAGGCCAACACTCAATCTGGGTCTGTCATCAGCCCCTCCCTACCCATGCCATCGGGGGCTCCAGCTGCATCCCCTGCAACCTGTCCCCCTCCTCGTAGCGACCAAGCCAAATGCAACATCTGCTCTGGACCTGGGGCACCACATCCCTCCTGTCCCCCTCAGGCCCCTCCGGTGTTGTTCCTCCTGTGGCTATGCCAGGGGACCTAAGTTGGATGGTTGAGGGTCAACCAGAAATGTCCGCTCGTAACTTGCTACAAGTGTGTCTAGAGATACGCATGATGCGAGCGGCCATTCCCCGATCTCTGGACACCCTCATCATCAGTGTCAATTCCATGGCCACAGCCATGTCGTCTTTTCTCTCCCAAATCCCTTCCCATACCACTGTCAATGTCTCCCCCTGTCCATTGACCCACATTGTTTTCCCCGTACTCCTCGTGTGTCACGATCCCATGCGGTGCCTGTTCCTGCACGAGCCAGCCGTGTGCCGCCATTGGACAGTGAGGATCCGGACATTGTGGTCCTGGAGGATGACCAGAAGGACCCTTGACTTTTTGACTGAGACGTTGCTGTGGACACAGATTTCATTTTCCCCTTGTAAATAGACTGTTTTCCCTGACGCTCCCTGACGTATGATACTTTTTGTGCCCCACCCCAATCCAAGTTCCCTTCTCCTTCTGCATTAAGATCATCATTTGTTTTCCTTTCTCCCTTCCAAACAGACGGTTATTTTCTGTTCCTACATAAATATCTTTGAGTAATTCTACTTAGTTTAACTTGTTTGACTTCATGTTGAATGTCTGTTTCTGAATATGGACACATATTTTGTTAGTCACATGCTATGCACATAAATGTAAAATGTAAAATGTAAATTGATACTTGTATAGCGCACTACTCACCCGCAAGGGTCTCATGGCGCTTGTACGAACACCGCTGTGGAACCCATCCTGGCTTTCCCTGTGAGGTGTCCACTCCTGGGCATCTCCAAGGTGGAGGCCAGGCATCCTTAGCGTTGTGGGGGCCGTTGTGGAGAATAGGCAAGCTATTGCCCAGAGTTGCAGAGTGGGACTCAATGATTGGAATAGGCACCGAGGCGAGAATTATCAGGTCCTTGGAATTTTGAGCCCAAGACCCGCCGAGGCGGGGAATTGAACTCTGGTCCCGGGCTAGACCTCTGCATCAGGGTCTGCCGCTCCAACCATTGAGCCACACTTCTCTATAGCTTGTTGCAATGATGGGTTACACTTTTAACTGCGTCTCACACACACAAACACATACCTACATCATTAGACAGGACATGATACACAACTGAATCTTACTTTTGTAGATCTTTATTTTTACTATACACATAAGAACCCCAAGACAAATTGACAACGTGAATGTCACTGGCGATCGTGCTTGCGACTCCTCAATTTTGGAGGTAATGATCGCTGTGATGGGTCAGGTTGAGCGTGTGGCCTACGTGTATGTGGGTGTTGTACAGGGTGATCTACAAGTGCAGGTGCAGATGGTGTTTGCACATTTGGTGTCTGTGCCTGGACAAGAGCTGGTTGTGCAGGTGGTGGGAGTGACTGTACAGAGGTTGGTGGTGGTTGTACAGGTGGTGGGAGGGACTGTACAGAGTTTGGTGGTGGTTGTGCAGGTGGTGGGAGGGACTGTACAGCGGTTGGTGGTGGTTGTGCAGGTGGTGGGAGTGACGGTACATGGGTTGGTGGTGGTTGTGGAGGTTGTGGGGGTGCCTGTTCAGGGTGTTGGTGTATTTGTGTACCTTTGCTGTGGTGCTGTGCAGTTGGTGGTACAGGTGTGTGGATGTGCTGTCCTGCATGCAGATATGATGGCTCCCCTCCTTGCGTTGGGCATGAAGGGAGACTTTAGATCACTTTCCACATGCCCTCCATCATCTTCATGGCCAAGGCATGGTGTCTTGCACTCTCCTCCCTTTGGATGGATATCAGGTCTCTCATATTCCTGGACATGTCCTGCCAAGTTCTATCCATCCTATCCAAAGCTTGTCTCACCCTGTCCACCACCTGAGGGAATTGGACCTTGTCCTGCAGGGACTCAGACATGTCTAACAGGTTAGTCCCTATGGCACACATGTCCTGCCTCACATCTGCCTGCTGTTGGAAGAAGTCCTTCTCCCACTGGCCACCTTGGCCAGGTACCTCTGCAGGTGTCTGCCAGAGATGGAATGAGCAAGTCCAACACCCACGGGGTGGCAGGTGGAAGCCTGTGGGCAGGAGAATGATGCAGAGGGGATACCTGCACCACAACACAGCTGGTACTTCCCACAGATGGTGGAGAGAATGGCAGGGATACACTGTGTAGGGAAGAGTGGGTAGAGGAACCACCATGTCAGTCCTAGATGTGAGGGCTGTGAGGGAGTGATGTCTGTGTTGGGATGCGTGGGCGCGGTGGCTGGTTTGATTTATCCTGAGGACAGGGAATTGTTTGTTTGGGAGGAGGCTGACGAACGTTGCTTGGCGTAGGATGTGATGCCGTTACATCAGAATCGTCATCCACGGATTGGATGGATATGTAGTCATCATCATCCCCAAAGTCAACGTCCTCATGATTTTCCTCCTCCTCTTGAGCATGATTTGCTGCCAACATAACCATTATCGCCATTATCGCCCGTGATACCTACACTGTAAGGTTCACCATTATTGCACAGACCTCGTGTGAAGCCATTGAGTTTTCTATTAAAATGTCTCCATCTTATACCTTTAAAGGGATTCTTCTTTACCGCCCCCCAGGGCCTAGAAGTGACTTTATTGGCGCCTTTAGGTCATTTCTGGAAGTATCTGCATTAGATACCTCTTTCACCATTTTAGGTGATTTTAACTTTCATTTCGATGTCCATGACAATCCTGACACAGCCACGCTATTAGCCGACTTATCTACCTTTGGCCTGGCCACTTTGGTTCATGCCCCCACGCATGAAGGAGGTCATATATTAGATGGCATTTTTTCCAATGCCACTGGCTTTCAAGTTACAAAAATATTGCCTCTAACATGGTCTGACCACCATCTTATTCTTTCATCGCTACAAACTCATGATCTCTCGATCAATAAATCCAACTGTAACCTTCGTCAATCATACCTGGCATGGGATAACATAGATGAATGTACCTTAAAAAATCTGCTCATAGATACCACTCCGTTGTTATCCACTGACCCTAATACAGCCACCTCTCAATTCTACCACTGGGTCAGTTCAGCAGCCAGAGATCTGGTTCAAGTCAAGCAGCGGTCACGCAATAGAGCTACCCCTTCGGCCCCATGGTACACGGACGAACTACGCACACAAAAACAACAGTGCCGGAACAGAGAGAGACACTGGCGGAAAGACTATTCCCAGGAATCCAAATCCCTCTACAAAGAGTCGGTAACAATATATAAAAATCTCATTATAGACGCCAAGAAAAGATATTACTGTCACAAAATAGAAAATGCACATAACTCAAATAAATGTCTATTCGAGACTACCAGACAGTTAGCTGGCTCTTCTGTTGATCTTACACCCCCCCCCCCCCCCCCCCTCTGTGGTAAATAAATAATTAATTACCGGTTCTATTTTTGACTGGATACAATATAAACAGATAGCTCAATAAATAAGAGTCAAGATACGAGGTAGCTGGAGTATACAGGCTTTAATTAAGCATAAAAGGACAGGAACAGGACAGCCTGTATGGGAATAGGATGGCAGGGCCCGGCAGCTGCCGGGGCAGGATCTGGGAATGGCTAGCAAACTTTAATAACAGTGCACAATATTTATAGTTAAACAAAATACATTGTATTCAATACAGTAGGCGTAGCAGTAGGCGGAGTTTGTAGCAGTCGCGAAAGATAAGGCATAAAGTGGGTGTAACAAGAGGTGTGTACAGGGCGTATACATAGACATGTGATGCAAACGTAACAGAATATGTCATAAACGGGGCGGAAACATGGAGGGGGCTACCTGAGCAGCTGGGACCTCCTACCTAGTGATGCGCGCAAACTGGCAATGACGTGTTACTAGGGAGAACTGGGGGGCTCTGACTTCTGTGCTAGAAGAGGAGACGAAAGTCTGGAGTGTCAGAGCGACATGTACCTAAAGCCTATCTAGTATCTCGTGTTTAGAGAACATGTTGATAGAATCCAAGAGTTATCAGGGCAAAGGCTAACAGACACTAAGACTGATGCATGCATAATTCTACATGTAGTGTGTGTGCGAGGAATATTCTATGAATATTAATACAGTATTTCTCTTACATGGAGACATAAAGGCTAGACCATGACGGAAACTATTGATGCGATTCAGTAGCTTAGGAATGCAGAGAAGGAGGGCTGGACTGATAACTAGAATCATAACATACTCTTGGCAGACTCGGAGGCAGAGCCAGGCCGAGCCGGGCACTGCGTAGCATGAAAGTAAGCTAAGGGTCAGGGATACAGGTGGGGGCTGTATCACTCCTCGGAGAGGGTTCAGGAAACAGGAGCTGAATCTGAGTCCGGGCCCTTTTGAGGCCTAGAAACGGGGACAATTCAATGAATTAACGTGCACACTGAAAAACGTGGCAACGTAGCTTTACATAGGCCTGATATTCGTTGTATTCACGATAACTGGAAACTGACATACTAGAGATGGACACAACTGTAATTGCGTCTTTAATCGATCAGAGGGGAATACATGCATATCGATCATGCACATATAACATAACATGGGGGACACGTAGGCACATATAACATGGCAAAATTTACTTTTCCACATTCCCTCCTTGTGCCCTACGTTTCCATCAGGAAACATCAATATTCATGATACCATCTATCACTTCATATAGCATCATTTGCTCGTCTCGAATTGTCTTGGGACGGGATTTAGGACTAGGAGTACAAGAGGTAGCGCACATGCCGCAAATCGCAGGGCCACATTGTATACAGAGGCAGCAACTGAAAATGATCATTACTGCAATACCTAGGAATGACAATACTTTCCATCCCCAGGCAGATATGATACTCCAGAGCCAACCGGACCATGTCCAGGTTCCTGGATTCTGGTGTAACTGATGGGCAATTTTATGAAGTCTGGTTATAGCTGAATAAACAGACGGCGCGTTATTAGGAATGAAAATGCAACAACTAGATCCGATGACTCTACATGCTCCTCCTCTATCGGCCAGTATGACGTCAAGAACGAGACGATTTTGGAGCACGACAAATCTCATAGCAGATTGCTCTTCGGTTAAGTTACCTAGAGCAGAAGTAGTCTCATTCACTACTGCTTCGAGGGTTCTGGTTAACCTACGTATTAACTTACTATTCTGGACAGGTCCTATAAAGAAGAAGAAACCTTTATTGAAATCTTGATATTGTTCTAGAGCAGTTTCAGTTTGATCGACAATTGGGGACTCGATCTCCCTTTTAGGTCTGACGTGTACTAGATGTGTGTTTCTGTGATAATCAGATGGGGCTAGAAAAACTGGTGGCAGTAGGAAGGCAATGTAACATGTTCCATCCCAATCGAGGGGCAGACGAACATATGCGGTCTGACCACAAACAAAATAAGAATGACGTGAAGCTTTGAAAATAGATTTCCCACTGTCACTATACTCAACAGTAGTAGTACAATCACTATGTCCTACATGTGCGGAACCATTTTTTCGGACACATAATTCGCCTTTGATTGGTAGTACTGAAATAGCAGGTACGTCTGGAGTAGTATCAGACTTAACATTCAGGACCATAAAATTCGAAGAATAATTACCTAAATTATAAACTTCATTTTCTAGATCTAACCCTGTTCTATGGGAGAGACCTTGCTTGTCTGGAAAACATGTTCTATTCAGAAGGGTCATATCATTTGAAGATGACGTTAACGTGGACCATGCTCCACACGAACCATTATGTGAAAATGGATAAGGAAAGAGTGGCAGAACTCCCTTCGGTGTCTGGAAAGGGGGGAGTCGACCACACACCCAACAATTAGTAGCATTGCTGGTCTGGTGTGAATAGTGTAACATTCGGATGAATGTATTATTTCTCATAGCAAGACGATAGGATAACTCGTGAGGAGGCAGATCACTAAATGTGTGCTCTACTGTGGCATTAGAAAACTTATTTACATGAGAAATTGGAAAACATAAATGCAATGCATAACTTGTGCAGGTAACCATCAAACTTAAGAATAATAGAAAACTTAGAAAAACGATACATCTAATAGAGTTTTGACTAACTCTCTCACTATGGGGGTCTATCTCATACATGTCAGATACCTGTCTAACCGTTTCACCCGAGAGGGACTTAGACAATTAAACTGGCTGACTTATTTTACTAGACCGGAGTTTTAACTTATACTCCTGCTGCGGAGTTGCCTCTAACAGGGGAGGCTTGAATTCAGAGTCAATTTTTAGGCAGTCCTTAGAAATGGAACAGTCTTTAGAAATGTCATTAAAAGTCTTTTTCCGGACTCCATGAAATTTCTTGATATGCGACAGATGGACCCAACCATTGCGGCCTTCCAACTTCACGGCCGTGCGGGTGGTCAGAAGGACTAGTCTCGGCTCCTTCCAGCGAGGCTCCAGCGGACTTGAACGATCAAAATTCCGGACCAACACGAGGTCGCCTGGAATGACCTCATGTGGTTTCACTTCAGTATTGTCTGGAAATGCGGCGGCAACCTGTGAACGACAAGAGTGTAGGGCAGACATCAAGGAAGCTAGGTAATCTGTCAACATATTACTGGAAACATCTGTAATACTGCGGGGTCTAGGTGTACCCCACATATTTGGGGGGCGGCCGAATACGACCTCATAAGGGGACAGACCTGATCTGGAATGTGCGATAATGCGCATGAAGAATAAAGCAACTGGCAGGGCAACTAGCCAGTCTACACCTTTCTCTTTACATGTCTTGGCAATACGGATTTTCAGGGTTTGATTATGTCTCTCTACGAGACCGGCTGCTTCAGGATGGCGCACACAATGGAACTTCCACTGGTACCCTAACAAAAGGGAAACATGCTTCATTAACTCAGATGAGAATGGCTGGCCGTTATCAGAATACACGACCCTAGGGAGTCCATAACGGGGGAAGAATTCACGAACCAGCTGCTTAGCAGTGGTCGCGGCTGTGTAATCTGGAACTGGATATGCTTCTGTCCACCTGGACAAAGCGCATACAACTACAAGAACATACTTGAAACCTCGACATCGCTCCATCTGAATATAATCCATCTGGAGGACTTCAAAAGGGTGGTCAGGGGGCTGGAATCCACCTTGTTCCACCGGGACACTTTTACCTGGATTGAACTGGCAACATATCATACAAGTACGGACTTTCTGCTTGGCTGCAGCTCGTAAGTGCTTGTTAAACCAAAGGTTCTGAATACTGTCTAACATGGCTTTTTCTCCTAGGTGTGCTGGACTATGTGCGGTATTGATAATGACTTGAACCATAGAGTCGGGGAGAAACCATGTGGCTTTTCCCTTCGTCACCCATCCCTGATCTGTCTGGACCCCTCCTTGTTCGGACCATTTCTTGATTTCTTCAGGAGTAGCATGTAACTGTATGTCTATGACATCTTGTGTAGGGTCCTTAACTGTCATACAAGTAGTCTGTTCTGGACTGGATGTCTGTGTCTTGTTAACTGGAATATCTGGTGTCTGAGCTGTAAGCTTGGCTGTTCGATCTGCTAGATCATTACCTTGGGAAATAATGTCAATAACTTTCGTATGTGCCTTGCACTTCATAATAGCGATAGATGTCGGTAAATGTATTGCATCTAACAGAGCTTGAATGAGGAGACCATGCTGAATCTTGGTTCCATGAGAAGTCATGAAACCTCTTTCCTGCCAGAGCACTCCGAAGTCGTGTACAACTCCGAATGCGTAACGTGAATCTGTATATATGTTTACTTTCAGGTTCTTGGCACGTATGCAGGCTTGGGTCAGAGCAACTAGCTCTGCTGCTTGAGCAGACAGGGTGTCAATACGGTGTGTTTCTATAACTTCAGTGTCAGTAGTCACTGCATACGCGGCTACTAGTTCTCCTGTACTAGTTCTCATACATGAACCATCCACATAAAGTGTCAGGTCGGGATTAGGTAATGCAATGTCTGTCAGGTCTTGTCTTGGCTTAGTCATAGTGTTAACTACTTCCACGCAGTCATGTGTGGCAGGATTTGAAGTAACTGACGGTAACAGAGTAGCAGGATTTAGAACGTTGCAGCGTCTGATTTCTATGTGTGGCTGGAACAGTGTCAGTTCATAACCTGTTAAACGTGCAATTGTCAAGTGCTGAGTCTGTGTTCGGTTTAAAAGAACTTCCACGGAATGTGGAACTTGTACTGTCAGGGAGTGTCCTAATACTATGGAATCACTTTGTCTGATTGCTAGAGCTGTGGCTGCAACTGACTTGAGGCACGCAGGCAAAGCCTGGTCTACTGGATCTAATGTGCTCGAAAAATAAGCACAAGGCTTGTACTGTCCGGCTTGATCTTGTGTGAGAACAGATAATGCAGTACCATCACGTTCTGTGACAAAAAGTGTAAAAGGCTTACTGTAGGTCGGTGTAGCTAGAACAGGTGCTTGGCATAAGGCTTTCTTTAATTCATTAAAACTAAGTGTATGTTCAGATGTCCAAGGGAGGACAGTCGATACGGCTGCCTCCTGTGTCGTTAACTGTATCAGTGGCTTGGCTAGAAATGCATACTGAGGAATCCATTGTCTGCAGTAAGAAGTGAGGCCAATAAAAGCACGTACCTCCTTCTGTGTCTTGGGCTGTGGAAGACTCGCTATTAACTGGATACGGTCTGGTGTCAACTGCCTACCCCACTTGGACAGTAAGTGGCCTAAGTAGATCACTTGCTGGACACAGAATTGAAGCTTCGAAGGGGACACCTTGTGCCCCATCTCGGCTAGGAAATACAGAACTGTAAGTGACGCACGCTCGCAGTCACGTTCAGAACGGGCTGTGATCAGTAGATCATCGACATACTGGAGCAGGGCAGTGTCAGCTGGCATGTGAATATTGTCTAGTTGTCTTTTAAGTGCTTGACTGTAAATACTAGGACTTTCTGTGAAACCTTGAGGAGCTCGTGTGAATTTATAGCTCCTTCCATTTAAACAAAAACCGAAAAGGTACTGGCTGTTTGGATGAATGGGAACACTGAAAAATGCATTCTTGAGGTCTATTACAGTAAAAAATGTAGCTTCGGGATCTATAGCTGTCAATAAGGAAGAAATATCTGGGACTACTGGATACTGGGGTATGATACATTTATTAAGTTCTCGAAGGTCAATCACTAATCGATATACCGGAGGTGCATTTGGATCAGTACGTTTCATGACTGGAATGATAGGAGAATTACATACATTGGAGTCAGTTTCTACAACCACTCCTTGAGCAATAAGCTCGTCAATAATTTTGGATAAGGCTGTTACAGCCTCAGGTGGCAATCTGTACTGTCTGATTCTTGGCAAGACTATACCTTGCTTGAGAGTCACACGATGGGGTGTGATTTGCATAAATCCTACATCAGTTGGACCTTGCGTCCATAAATGCTGCGGTACATTGGACAATCGTGGATCAAAATCACGTAAAACATAGTGACCTTTAAAATCCCTCAAAAACAAGCGTATTCCCTCTGGGGAACAGCAAATAACTGCACCTAATTCTTTCAATGTTTTAATACCTAACAAATTTTCTGGACATGACTTCGTAAGTAACAAATCAGTAGTTCGGGACAATGGACCAACTTCTAGAGTAACTGGCTTTGATATCTCGTTTACAATAGGCTTTCCTGAAAATCCAAGGGAAACATTTCTAGTGCCTGAGAGCGGAGCCCCTGGAACCTCGTCATGACTGATAGTAGTCCTACTTGCCCCTGTATCAATCAGAAACTTTCTGTCTTTCCCTAATACTTGACTGTGTACATAGGGACCCTCTTGATCTACAGGTATCTCGATGAGAGGCAAGCCTACCTCCCTCTCTAGGCTGTTTCATGAATACGGTTGATACTCTGGATACTCTGTCTGGGCATACTGGTACATCTGCTGTGTAACATGCTGTGTTGCAGCGATAGGCTGCGGTGCTGGAGCTGTCTGTTGTGCATTCTGTGGTGACTGAGAAGTCTGCGAAACTTGTTCTTGTCTAGGCGGACGTGGCCTTTCTTTAGTCTTACCAGTGGCTATGTTGTGTTTCAGAACTGCACACTCGTTTATAAAATGACCTGGCTGTTTACAATAATTGCATGTCCCTTTAACGGGAGCTGCAGGATGACTGGCTTGATTCGGACCCCTCTTCTGACTGTCTTGTGGAACAGATTGTGCAACTAGTACCTTCATTTTCGTGTCTTTCATACGTCTCTTTTCGTGTTCTTGCTCTTCCCTGATTCTATTCTGGTGATACTGGAGCATCTGAAGCATTTGTGACGGGGTACTAGCTTGCCAGGTACTTTCGACTTTCAAAACTCGATTTTTAACTTGTGGGCTTGAATTCTCGACTAGTTTAGTAACAAAAAGATGAGGGTATGACTCACTACCTGTCTTCAGACCACTGTTAATTATAAAACATTTTTCAAATCTAGAATAAAAATCACTAGTGTCTTCATCCTGTTTCTGTTTACATGCTGAAATTGCATCCCAATCTTCCTTTTTCGTGGCTAGTAATCTTGGCAAAACTTGAATCAATAACTCGGGCAATTCTTTACATTTGTCCCCAAGACCGGTACCTGGTACTCGTATCTTATCTTCAGCTTCTAGAACTGCCCAATCGATCTTTTTCTCTCCCACCTCCCATTCTTTTTCCTTGAGTTTCTCATATACCCCTGCGGGCAACAGGACCTTTAACATTTTAATAATATCTGGATACGTGTATTCTCCCATACGGAGCATGTCTTTTAATTCTCGATGGAACCCTGCTGGATCTTTGTCGTGACAGGGAATTAATTTCTTCATCTCTAAGAGTTCCATCTTGGTAACTGGGGTGTAAACAAATACTCGTTGCATTTCACCATCCGGTGTCCTAACTGGATGTACTTCTCGTAACGGATGCTGTCTGTCTATATAGAATGGTTTACTTTCTGGAGGTGAGACGTGAACAAAATGCGGGTTCAAAAACGTTCTATATTTGTGGCGCTGTTCTAGAATGACACTAATTAAATCGGTACCTAAACCTTTCCATTTATACTGGAGTAACTCGTTCAGGACATCATGTAACGGACCTGGATCAGAATGTTGACCCTCATACAATGTAATGAGGTGCTGGATCATATACATACCCACCAGTCGCCGCTCGGCTGGGGGCAGTTTCAGAAACATTTGTGCCACTATTTCGTCTGGAAAAGTGGTAGAATCAGTAACCCATCGGACTGCTGATCGGGCTAGTTCTTGTTCATGCATGGTACTAAGTTCACTATAACCGATTCGTGATTTCAGAATGTGATCGGTAGCTTGAAATACTTGTTCAAGAGAACCTTGTTCTGGTGCTGGAAGATGAAAAACTTTCTTGTGTTCTAGGCGTGAATGTCGGTCTGGAAGTCTAGATCTACCTACATACGCTATTCTGGCGGTATTCTCGTCTTCTACTTCTTCAGTATCAGTGTTGTCTTCTTTTTCGCTTACTTGTGCTGCTTTGCGTTTGTCGTGTAACCTTATTATTTCCTTACGAATTTTCTTGTACATACTCTCTATACTACTGAGTGTCTTGTGTCTACCCTCGGCTATATTATCACTCCACCTTGTCAGAACTTTCATTTCGGTCGGGTCTTTAGTCGGACAATCTTGTTCCCTTACTAAACAATTAATTAGAAATTTTAATAGCATGAGCTGGGTCTCAGCTTTCCTTAGAGACATGATTTCGCCAATACTTTCTGGATCGTCTCCTGTACGGATGAAACGATATACTCTGTCTAGATCTTCTTTCATATTCGGTAGGGTGTCCAAATACTCGGTCACCCGTCTTACGCGCAATGAATATATAACCATATTATCATCGCCTGGGACTGGATCATAACGGCATTCGGTAAGAGCTCGTCTGATATCTGCAACGGACTGATATTTGGGCGTACGCTGTAACGCACGTTCATGTAACTCGACTAATGTTACACGTTTGTGTGGCGGCGGGGTACCAGGAGGACCTCCCCCCGCGGCCCCTAAACTGGAATCGTCGACTGATACTCTTCGTGCTGGCAGAGTGACCGATGTAGCGGGAACTTGTACTACGGGCTGGACCGGGGGTACCGTAACAGGTGCTGTAACAGGTGCCCCGGTGGCTGGAGGAACAGGAATTACATTATTTACAGGAGCTGGCGGAGCAGGATTTGCATATTCTGGGACTGTGTCGTCCAAATAGGACGAGAGAAAAATATCAGCTGCGGTCGGTTTGTGACGTAGCTTAATCGGAACTAATGGCGGCGGAAAATTACATGGTGCTTCCGGGGTTGCTTTTGGCAAGCCCTCGGCAAGAAGAGGATACATACCCTTAATGAGGGCATTTCTCTGTCTGTCTGACTGTTCGGCTTTAACTCGTTCACCTATTTCGATCAATTCCCTTTCTTGGGCTCTTTCTGAGGATTCTCTACTTAACTCTGACTTTCTGATTTCTTTCTCTGTTCTTTTGTGAGATTCTTTGCGCCATAACTCGATGGCATCTTTCTGGGACTGTCTGGATTTCTTTTTCCATAATGCTTCTTCTACTCGCATGATGCACTCGGCATCCCACGTACCTGATACAGGCCATCTATATTTCTCTTCTAGATCTTTAGTATGCTCGACCCATAAATCTAGATATAATATGGCACTTATGCCATGTTTATGATACATAAAATGACCTGGACTGTCCCTAGGCGGGACAGGAACTGCTTCCTCGAGCAGACCTTTTCTAGTTTTTAACTGACGTAACTTAGAGAACAGAGGCATGACTAGACTGGAGTCTAGAAACAATACAATACACAATAAACACAATAATAACTTTAAGAAAACAAATCACTCATACCACGACATTGAAAACACATGAAATAACATTTAAAAATAACGGTTCGGACAGAATACTACCTGAAATACTGAGAACAGAACACATGGATTTCTCGAGAACAGAACAGAACTTACTGGAATGACTAGATGCACTGCTAAAACAGTACGAAACTTACCGGTCTCATAAAGAGACACGTCAGGACCCGCATCCACCTAGATGGACACTTCGTGTTGGATCTGTGTACCCAAACCCACGGACCAGAGACAACTCAATTGACCCTGTCTAGATACTACCCCAGCAACGGTACTCACCGGGCAGCAAGAACGGAAGGCCTCGGACTGGACTGGACTGCTCGACGACGGACAGACGAACTTCGGACTTCAGTTACAGGTGGGCCTCCGGATACCTCGGACCTTGGACTCTCGGCTTGGGCTTTGGTCGGGACTCGCCGCGTTCCTCCACCGCCTCGTCTGGACGCTGGACCGCAACCTCCGTCTCCTCCGTGGGCCTGAGGGATACTTGAAGCAGAAATATCTGCACGTGCACGGTATGGTTCCGTCACGGCTGCAGAGGATCAGAGGGCCTGCGTGGCTTCTCCGGCGCGTGGGGAAAGGGCAAGTCCCTATTCGGGCGCCATTATGTGGTAAATAAATAATTAATTACCGGTTCTATTTTTGACTGGATACAATATAAACAGATAGCTCAATAAATAAGAGTCAAGATACGAGGTAGCTGGAGTATACAGGCTTTAATTAAGCATAAAAGGACAGGAACAGGACAGCCTGTACTGGAATGGGTTGGCAGGGCCCGGCAGCTGCCGGGGCAGGATCTGGGAATGGCTAGCAAACTTTAATAACAGTGCACAATATTTATAGTTAAACAAAATACATTGTATTCAATACAGTAGGCGTAGCAGTAGGCGGAGTTTGTAGCAGTCGCGAAAGATAAGGCATAAAGTGGGTGTAACAAGAGGTGTGTACAGGGCGTATACATAGACATGTGATGCAAATGTAACAGAATATGTCATAAACGGGGCGGAAACATGGAGGGGGCTACCTGAGCAGCTGGGACCTCCTACCTAGTGATGCGCGCAAACTGGCAATGACGTGTTACTAGGGAGAACTGGGGGGCTCTGACTTCTGTGCTAGAAGAGGAGACGAAAGTCTGGAGTGTCAGAGCGACATGTACCTAAAGCCTATCTAGTATCTCGTGTTTAGAGAACATGTTGATAGAATCCAAGAGTTATCAGGGCAAAGGCTAACAGACACTAAGACTGGTGCATGCATAATTCTACATGTAGTGTGTGTGCGAGGAATATTCTATGAATATTAATACAGTATTTCTCTTACATGGAGACATAAAGGCTAGACCATGACGGAAACTATTGATGCGATTCAGTAGCTTAGGAATGCAGAGAAGGAGGGCTGGACTGATAACTAGAATCATAACATACTCTTGGCAGACTCGGAGGCAGAGCCAGGCCGAGCCGGGCACTGCGTAGCATGAAAGTAAGCTAAGGGTCAGGGATACAGGTGGGGGCTGTATCACTCCTCGGAGAGGGTTCAGGAAACAGGAGCTGAATCTGAGTCCGGGCCCTTTTGAGGCCTAGAAACGGGGACAATTCAATGAATTAACGTGCACACTGAAAAACGTGGCAACGTAGCTTTACATAGGCCTGATATTCGTTGTATTCACGATAACTGGAAACTGACATACTAGAGATGGACACAACTGTAATTGCGTCTTTAATCGATCAGAGGGGAATACATGCATATCGATCATGCACATATAACATAACATGGGGAACACGTAGGCACATATAACATGGCAAAATTTACTTTTCCACACCTCCCAAGCCCTCTGTGACACCTTGTCTAGATTTTTTTTCAGCAAAGTGGATGATATTTATCGAAACTTTGCCAATACTGCCATCAGTCCCCACGAGGCCTTTACCCAGCTTGAAGGACCAACTTTTCAGCAGTTTAGAGAGGTGACCTGTTCACAGGTACTTAATATCATATCCTCTATTAAATCGGGGTCAGCCTTGGACCCATGTCCTTTGAAGGTTATGCGGCCAATTATGGACACAGTTCTCCCATCTACAACTGAGATTTGCAACTCCATGTTTTCCACAGGCATCTACCCGGACACCTTAAAGAAAACACTTATAAAACCACTTCTGAAGAAACCTTCCCTTGATAAAGAAGAACCCAAAAGTTACCGGCCCATTGCCAGTCTGCCACTTTTAGCGAAAGTGGTGGAAAAAATTATGAACACTCAACTTTCCCTCTTTATCGAGGAGAACAAAAGGCTCGACGAATCGCAGTTTGGTTTCCGCCGATGTCACGGAACCGAGACCGCTCTGGTTAAGGCGGCAGATGATATTAGATCCATCCGGGATGCAGGAGACTCTGCCATTCTGATTCTACTGGACCTATCTGCGGCCTTCGACACGGTCGACCATACCACCCTGGTCGACCGTGTCGAGAGTATAGGTTTCCGAGGCAACGCCAAAAATCTCATTGCCTCCTTCCTGGCTAACAGGACCCAGGTTGTCACTGTGGGACCTTTCGAGTCCTCCCCATTGTCATTACCATGTGGAGTTCCCCAGGGCTCATCCCTCAGTCCGACACTCTTTAACATTTATGTGTCGGACCTTGCCAAAGTCATCAGGGCATTTGGGATGAGCCTAACGTCCTACGCAGATGACACCCAACTGATCCTAGCTGTCAAGAACGATGGGCCACAAAAAGCCAACATGCTTAACCAAGGCATGCAGGCAATAGGCAGCTGGATGGCCCATAATTGCCTGAAATTGAACTCTGAAAAATCAGAGGTTGTAATTTTCGGCAATCTCTCCCCAGACTGGTCCTCCTTATGGTGGCCGTCGTCTATGGGCCAGCCTCCAGACCCGGTTGACAAGGTTAGGAACCTGGGTGTACTGTTCGACAATCGTTTGAACTTCATGCCTCATGCCAACCAGATCTCTTCCTCTGCCTTCTACAAACTCCGGCTTATAAAACAAATTCTGCCGTTTTTACCTGAATATCATGCCAAAACATTGGTAAGCGCCCTGGTTCTCTCTACCCTGGATTATTGTAACGCCCTGTTTCTAGGTGCCCAGGAGAGAGTGCTAGCTAAAATGCAGGCTATCCAGAATGCCGCTGCAAGGCTCCTAGGGCAAATCCCTAAATACCATTCGGTCTCACCAACTCTAAAGCGCCTTCACTGGCTCCCAGTGAAAAAGAGGATAAAGTTCAAGGCACTGTGTTTGACATACAAGGCCTTACATAATGCCGGACCAGTGTTCTTTACTCAAAATTTGATTCCCTACTGCCCTTCTAGAACACTGCGCTCCTCCAATTCATCTGATCTGGCGGTCCCCCGAACCAAAACTGTTAATTGGGGTGACAGGCGGTTCCTAGTAGCTGCACCGAAATTGTGGAACACACTCCCATATTCAATTAAGACCAGCACTTCCCTCTGGTCCTTTCGAAAAAACCTTAAAACTTGGCTTTTTAACCTCTGATCCCTTTTGACCTTCGTACTTCCTGCCTCCCTGGGTTAAACACAGCAGTTCTCTAGCGCCGAGATGCCCTCGGGCCTTCGTTCGCGCTTTACAAATGTTTTAAATAAATAAATAAATAAATAAACTACCTGGAGGATCAGGGGATTCTCCCCTCTAATTACCCGTTGGCTAGCACTGGTCGTAGGTCTGTCATCCTCTTCCTCAGCATCATCTGGAACACAGAGGTTGCAACCGTAGTAGTGATTGACCTGGTATTACATGTGGTACAACACTAGGGTTGTATTAACTGTACTTTGCATCAGCAGATAAGTATCATGTGACCTGGTTAGGGTACCACCACAAATGACCGCACACACCATAGAACTGAGGTGTTACACGGAGATGTACATAATACTAGCAAACTCACCAGCTCCAGCCACAACTTCTGTCCCTTCGCGTTCCCCCTGGTATGACCTGCTGAACCTGTCTCCTCATAAATGTTGCAGATATAGCTGTAGAGGGTAGAGACAACATTCTCAATGATCTGCATCACCAATTGACAGAGAGGCACATATGACACTCCTGCTTTGTATTTCACTTTGTAAACAACAACTGTTGATTCCATGCAGAAGGGGATCTCGATCTCTGTCACGGCTTAGTAATCTGAGCTAGTGACACACCTCATGCCAGAATTACCTGAAGGACAGGTGCGCGAGGGATTCACTGCTGCAGCCAGGATGTCATGCATCCCCCAGGATGTTGTTTGCTGCAGTGGTATCATCCTGTCAGCGCCTGTGATGAGACATACATGTCCATATTTTAGTTCAACAGATGGTAGCTATGAGCCACCATGTCATTCTCAAAAACCATTTGCGGATGATCCAGGACAATGTGCAGCATGTTTACCTCATGGGGTTTACATGTGGGCATCTGCTCACATGCAGAATTCGCCAGCTTTTACCTCCATGCAGCACTGACATCAATAAGATGACACATCAACTGACAAACTTGTATGAGAAGGTTACTGATATTTCAAGGAAGGGGATAAATGACCCGGACTCATCCGCATTACACTGATTTCACCTTTACCATTAAGACTAACATTTTTCATGAGTGTAATGTTGTCTGTTGACAAGTCAGAAAGGAGTTCATGTGTGAGATGTGCAGTAGTCAGGGGCCTGATTTTGCTCATTTGTGCTTCCCTACCCATGAGGTCACACACCTCATTTTTGAATGAGAAAACACAGATTTCTAATGTCCATCCTTTGAGTATCCTCTGTTCCCATACTCTATTTCCAATATCATGGTGCTACTTAGCTGACAACTGATGGTATCCTGTACAGCAGACATCAAAAACTCATATGCCAAACACTCACCTATACATGTGACTACGGTAGAAGAGGAGGCAAGCAGAAAACAACATTTGGTTATGATCACACATTGCGGATAAGCTGAGAAGCTGTGAGGCTTCCCGCCTGCACTGGATTATTGTGTTGCTCTTCAGCCAAGTTATTGTGCAGGTGTAACTGCATGAAGATTCACCTTAGCAGCCCCTACACCCATCTCAAAGGGACGCAACTGGCATCAGTGTGTGCCTCATCCATACCAATTTCATTTTGATTTAACCATGTATATTTTGCTTGGGATTTATCCTATCATTGAATTGCAAGCCTGATGTGTTTTGGTCAGTTCATATGACACATTGTTCTATTGTATGTCCATTCTGCACTCACTTGGCATACTGTTTGTGTCAGCCTCTCATTTGCCACCAGGGTCTGAGCTGCCATGTGTTCAAATGCCATATGTGAACATATTGTGATGCAGGACAACAGTGCTGTACAACACATACAAAATACAGTGGAGGTGAAAGGCCCAATTAATGATCATTCTGCCAGAATTATTCTAGGTTGACTTACCTTGGCCCGGCACCGGAACAGTGTGTGGTCCCTGAACAGATGTTACGTCCAACCTTGTAGCAGAAGTCAGTGTGTGTCTTTAATCCTGGGAGGACCGCATTGTACCTACAATGATAAGTGCGTTTTGCAACTTTACATTTCTGCTGCCACATGTGATGCACTCAATTTCTGGCACAAAGGACAACCACAAGTAGTTGTGGGCACAACTGTTGCAGAAGTGTGTTATACATAATGTCATGAGTGATCCCCCATATGACTTAGAATAGGCCGACTACCTAGATGCAACCTATATCACAATTACATGCCTACGAATCCAGAGGTAAGGTCCACTATCGTGTTTTGTTGATGCCTAACAAATATTCCACCCAATGTAAGAAGTAAAGGACCAGCTGTGTGGACTGTGAAATTTAACGTAAATTGGAAAGATTTGAAGTTGGACAGTGGATGCATTGTCAATACTACTGAGACTGGTATCTCACTGCTTGTTCATCATTACCATATTTGTGCAAATAGGATTTCTTGATTAGATCTACAGACACTATTACAATATAGTGGAGACACCCTTTTGACTAGTTGTGGCACTCGATTACAGGATTGGATTCCCAGATCTGGGACTGTTGGTGAAATACATGTTATGTTCCACAATTACAAAGGTATGATGAGCCAAGACATGTTATATTTTGTCTTTCGCTGTTCACAAATGTCATATGCTAAAGGTGAAAGTCCATTGACAACTCCAATTGTAATGAAGCAAATTATTCATCTCTGGCTGACTTTCATATGTGGGCACTATATGTCCCTCTGTCGTCTCCTGACAATGTATGCATTTTGACCATCTCCTGGACAGTTTGACTTACTAGTGAGGTGGTAATGCCTTTCTCTGTACGTTGTCGATTCCTCCCAGTAGATGCAGGGACCTCTGCTACTGCAGTTGTCTGTGCTCTGGCTGAATGTGTCAATGGGTGAGAAGAGAGAAAAGTAACCAAATTGGAAATGTGCTTCTTGAACTTTTCGGGGATTTCCCCATATCTTCTGCATGCTAACAATGTTGTGAAGTACTGCCGCAGACGGGGCAGGTAGGAGCAGTGGTGCATTGGGGATTTAATGGCGTGGTAGAGTGGGAAATGAACAGCAGAATATGTGTATGACATATTTTGATCTGATGATTCTCTCACCTTCTGCTTTGTGATTTAGGCTGGGACAGCGTGATTTAATTCTTGAATATTTTGTGGCAGGTTTACAAGCCCCTTGAAAATGATTCACACTGCTGTTGCATCACTCCTATGACACAGAAGTGGTGTACAACAGACAACACATTTTGAATTATTTGTAAAGTGAAGCCTTGCGCAACATTGAAACTGCGGCAGCTTTGATGTAGGCAGGGTGGGCATTCCTTTGGGATATGCCTCGTAACAATGATGCAGTGAAATCTACAAGATTTCACGGAGTCACTTTTCAGAGGCCGCTGCGAGGCAAACTTACGCCTGCTTGAAGCAGACGTAAGGAGTGGCGCAGCACGTTAGGTATGGGCGGTCCATGGACATTGTTGGAGTTGCATCACACTTGCGACACGACTCAAGCAAAGCACTCCACTAATGCCATCAGATGCAACACACATCTGTCTATCCCTGCGCCACAGTGCATCGCAATGTAAATGCATCCGTGGTTGCGCAATGGTTGATTTGCATGTCGCATTGGTACTGGCGCATCCCTGCTAATATTTGTCAATTGATACTTACCAGAGATGTGTAGGTACGACAGCAGTACTGTGCCCCCATGTTTTCAAAAGGGGGGGGAGGGATTTGCCATATCTAATGCTAAGGATTCTGGGACTTGTGGTGCTACATACAGAGGGTGACACATGAGTCTCTGACTGATTATATTTTTATATACACTTTGGACAAGTTCCTTACTCACAATGACAGTGCAACACAGACAATCTTTTCATTCACTTTTTCTTTTCATCCCATTTACCTGGTATCACGTAGCGGAAGTCACTGACAGGCAGCCGATGGACCAAGTGGGGGTGTATTGTGGTAAGGATATCCTCCTCCAGTGGGGTGAGATGGATGCGGGGTCCAGGGTATGCAGCAGGGAGGATCCTGCTTAATTCGATTCTGGAGTACTTCTCCTTTATCCTCTGCCTTTCATCCTGCCACTTCTTCTTGATGTCCTGTACTGTGCGCCTCTCCTCCTCCAATGCTGTGACAGTGGTGGCTAATTGCTGCCATAGGGCTGCCTTCTATGTCCCACTGGTTCAGTAGGGTGGGAGTCCATATAGGCGTTTGTGGTGCCTCACTATAAACTCCACAAGTATGGTGGTGTCCTCTGCAGTGAAGTTCTTCTTTCTCCTCATTAGTTCCATTTTTCTCTGGCAATGTGAGCGTTGTGAACATGAACTCTCTGTGGCCAAACCTGCTCCTTCAATGTGTGCTGCTTTTATGTGTTTTGTGGTGCTGGTCAATTAGTGTTAATTGGCTTCAGTTGGAGCGTGGTGGGGGATGGTAGGCACTTGCAACATTCATCATGGCAAAATGGAGCTATTGGCTGCTATTTGCTGCAGTGTGTCAGCTGATCCATGGTGGGGGATGGTAGGCACTTGGACAGGTGTTTACCCTTGGCTAAAATGATCAACGGCCACAGATCTTATATTACGGCCCAGAATCGGAAATTCTGGCCCAGAATCGGAAATTCCGCTGCAGAGCCGTAAATCCCGGCGCAGGTTCAGACGTAAAGTTAGTAGTCGTAAGTCTATTCTGTGAATACCAAAAGTAGCAAGTTCATTCTGTGAATAGCAAAAGTAGTAAGTTCATTCTGTGAATGCCAAAAGTAGTAAGTGCAGTCTGTGAATACCAAAATAGTAGTAAGTTTAGGATTTAGTCATAAGTTCTTTCTGTGAATCGGGCCCTATGTATGTAAGGACTCGCCAAAGATTTTGCGATTTCCTAATATTATCTAATAGCGATTCGGTAAATAGCAAATCACTATTAGGTAATCGTACTCCATTTGTTCCTATGTGCCGAAAGATCCATAGGTGCGAATCGTTTTTCATTAGCTATTTTTTGATTACCTAATTGGCAATCACGAATTAGCAAATGCAAAGCCAAACGTGCCCGGGGGCCTAAGCCCCCTGGAAGCACCACAAATAAAAAATGTGCACATGTAAAGCACACACATACCCTAGGGGCATGTGTTTGATACATGAAACTTTGAAAAACACAGTTTTCTGCATTTTCCAAAGTTTGCACATGGTTATCATCGACTTAAAGTCGATGGTAACTGCATTTCCTAAATGCACATTTTGCATTTGGAAAATGCTTCATACATGTGCTTACAGAAACAAAAATTGCGATTTCCTATTTGCATTCACAATTTTAGGTAATCGCAAAAAATTGTTATTACCTATATTTGCAACTGCAAAACCTTTCATACATCATGAAATGCTATTTTGCATTCACAAACACGTTAATTTTGGGATTCGCATAGTTTGCGAATAAAAAAGTGTTTCTTGAGAGATAGTGGGGGAAGGCAGAGGAGCCGTCTACATATCTGCTTTTCCCCAGTCTCAAGGAAGGGAGTTGGAGTACCCCTAGACTCCAGCCCCATAACAGGGAGCGGGAAGATGCTGGGACTTATACATGTTAATTTGAGGGATTATAGTACCCTTATGCACAGTTTGAGGGAGATTTGAAATAAATCCTGTTGACTTGCTAAGTCTTAGACAGGAGATTCGAATCTTCCACTGGCCACTGCAATGAACCCGAAGTGGCAGAGACAAATCTAAGATAGCAAAAGCTATTTCAAGCCCCAACAAATGAGTGTTGATTGATAATTTGATACAAAGGACCCACCAAGATTCGAAGTGCTCTTGGAGTCGATGTCATAAGGTCTGTGTCATCTGCTTAAAGTAATACGGGTATAGATGTATTTCCTATCTTTGGAACATCATGCGAGGCAGTGGCCAGGCAAGACCTCAGGTTGTTAACATATTTAATAAACAGCAGAGAGGCCAGGATACAACCCTGGCACACCCCTCTCTCAAGGGGGAAAGGATCGGTCAGCTCACACATTGGACCAAATCAATCCTTAGCTGTGGGATTCCGATTCAGGGTGAACAAAATGTTCACCGAAGCCTTATCCACTCCAATGTCTAACAACATCAGCTAAAGCTTACTGCGAATTACGTAGTCAAAAGCTATTGTAAGGTTGATAAAGGCGAGGTGCAGAAGGCACTTCATGGCAATATTATACTTTCCAATAATCTGATGTAAATTTATACATTGGTAAGTTGTACCCAGCACAGAGGGCACTTTATGGCAATAGGATACGTTCCAATAATCTGGTGTAAATGTAAACATTGCTGAGTTGTACCCAGCACAGAGGGCACTTCATGGCAATAGTATACGTTCCAATAATCTGGTGTAAATTCTAACATTGCTGAGATGTACCCCACCCAGATCAAAAAAATACATTGATGAGGACATGATATATTGTTTTGATCTACCCAAACCCTTGGACAATTGAAAATGATTCTTCCCAGGATCTTTACAATGCTATCAATAAGTGAAATAGGTTGATAACATTTGAGAGACATACAATCTCCTTTTTTTTAAATGGACACTTTAATTAAAAGTGCTCAAGAGCTAGGGATTCTGTTGCATAAAGAGTTGTTTAATAAGTTTGTGAGCAACGGGCCCCATAAGTAATGATTGCACTTGATAAGATCTATAGGGACCCTATAGGGACCCGGTCCAGCCATGGGGCATTACCAGCCAGACGTTGTCTTATTGCCTCCTCCACTTCCATTTAGCTGATTGAAAAGTTGGTAGGATTACATAAGTTAAAAATGAGTGACTCCTGTTCATTTTTCCCTTCTACTAATTGGCAAATAGCTTTAAATTGTCTAACCAATTCTGGGTCGGGACGTTACTACTCAGAATTGTTACTTAGTCTGATTGTTTTAACCAAATCCCAGAAGAATTTACTGTTCTTAGAAAGTGTGGCGGTTTCTAGGAGTTCCCAATATTTTTTGTTCAATTCCTCCCACCTGGATTGTAAGGTGTATTTGTATTGCTTGCGTGCTATGCAGATCTTAGAAGTGTCTCTTGGTTTTGCTGACAAAGCCTTCCTTAATAGGCGATTAGAAAGAGAGTGATGGAGTGGAGATTTGAATATCCCCCGTAACACATACTAATGTTAAGTAGATAGAATGGTAACATGCACCTATACATCACATGAGGTTAAGCCGCTTCGTAAAATGTATGAAACTAATCTTAACAAAACCTAAATAATCGAAGATGTAATAATATGGTGAGTAGAATGTGTTGTGAATGGTTTGTACAGCAAATTGTGTGCATAGTGTATTAAAAGGCATGACATGTGATCCTTAAGAAGTGCTAATTAACGTTGCTTTTGACTTATGCTATGCTAGAATAACTGCTAACTTGCATCTGAGTAGAGGAGGGTGGTTAAAAGTGAACTTTTCATTACCACATTATTAATAAATGTCTGCTTTCAGTTATTTTAGTAAATGGGACAAATCACCATGTTCTTAAAATGACCAAACTGTGATGAGTGAAACTTGCAGGGCGCACAAAACATGTCATACTGTGGATAAACTTGCTGAGCCAGCTGAATGGATGTGATGTAGTGAAGGACATGACACTTGATGAGTGGCCAACTTCTGTGCTTCTGTGTAAAAGTCTGCAAATTTATAAAATGAATAAACTTTGTCCTTAACATGACACTTTTCTCTCATGAGTGAGTAGGGATGTATACCAAACAGGTGGGAAAGAAGACGAACATTGGGGTAGTCAAAGAAAGCATGATCTAATGTAGGATGACCCTCCACCCTCCTTTTTAACCAATCTGTTAGAAGCGGCTGTCTCTAGTTGGCAGAGGTATACACTTCTGACAAATAGGGACACACCTTTTCTAGTCAGGGCAAGGGGATCACACACTTAGATAACCCCTGCTCACCCCCTTGGTAGCTTGGCAAAGCAGACAGGCTTATCTCAGAGGCAGTGCGTTAAGCATTTATGACCACATACTGTAATAAAGTGAATACACTACAAATGGACACGACACAGTAGTATTATAAAAATAAGGATTTTTATATAAGGCTTAGCACAAGACCAAATAACGACAAAAATTTACCACAATCTTAATAAATACTCTTGGAAGGAAAAATAATAGTTCAAGCACAGTTTCTTCTTAGCACAAAGTCTTTAGTATCAAAAGCAACTCTTCTTCTCTAAAACACAGTTCTTAGCAACAATGTAACCCACACGGGAGTCACACGACGTCGAGGCAAAGTTAATCCAAAGGTTCGGCGTCGACCGCGAGGAGCGCTACGTCGAGCCCGGAGTCGCACAGACCCCAACAACACAGTACCTTGGAAAAGTGAAGCACTCGATGATCAGCGGCGTCGAGATGTCCGGCGTCACGTCTTCGGCGTCGATCGGGCCTCGGAGTCGGGGCGATCTGCAGCGGCGTCGACCGAAGTCAGGCGGGAGCAGCGCTCACGAGATGAAGCAGGATACGGCGTCGTCGATGTCGATGTTGCAAGAGTGAGCAGCGCTCACGGCGTCGAGAGGGCTCGAAGTCGATGCGATCAGCAGCGGTGCAGACACGAGGTCACTTGGAGCTGGAGCCGAACTCACTACTCACTGGCGTTGTTGCTGGCGTCGATCGGGCCCGGCGGCCGGCGTCGAGGAAGCGGGACACTGGAGCCGTTACTCACGATGTCGAGCTGGATTCGGCGGCGTCCGTCGGCGTCGAGATTGCTGGATTCTTTCAGAGGTGCTGGATTCACAAGTTCCAGCAAACAGCACTTTAAGCAGATGAAGTCCTTTAGCCCTGTGACTTCAACAGGAGACTGGCACTCTTCCAGCCCTTGGAGATTTTCTTAGCAAAGATTGAGAGTACACACACAGTTCCTCTCTCCTGGTTCCTTGGCAAAAATAAAGAAGCAATGCAGGATTCCCCCAACAAACAGCACTCTGGCAGAAGGGGTAGGCAGTCCTTAGATCAGCAGGCTTCTTGTCCTTGGTTCAGGTTTCCTTGTCAGAAGTGATCTAAATTCTTGGTTCAGGGGTCCTTCTCTTATACCCCTTTTTGGCTTTGATCCCTTTGTCCATGCAGGGGAATTTCCCCCCATCTTGGGTTTGTTGTGGGTGTTGCCAGGCCGAAGCACCTGGCCTATTCACTGTGCGGGGCAGAGTCTTCAGCCGCCCAGCAGGAGCGGAGCCAGCATTGTCACTGGCAGGGGCAGGGCCATCAAGTGCCCGGCAGGAGGTGGGCCAGGATAGTCCCAGGCAGGCACAGAGTCATCAGCCGCCCGGCAGGGGGGCGGAGCCAGCATTGTATCAGGCAGGGCAGGCTATCAGGAGCTACTCTTCCCCTACTCTCAATGCAAATGCCCCACTCATCCCACACTGACTCATTCAGACCTCTGGAGCCACCCAGCTCCTGTCACACGCACACCAGAACCAGCAGAGACCGGTAGACAGTTAGACAAGAAAATAGCTACTTTCTAAAAGTGCTATTTTCAACCACAGAGTCCAAAAACCATCCACACAAACGGATGCGTTATTAAACCCTGAGTTCAGGGATACCAAACTCGACATTGCACCATGCTCCCCGAGCCCGCTAGGAATATAACATTAATAATCCTGGCAGCCCATTCTAACTGATGGAGAGCAGGTTACCTTACACTAGTGAAAAACGAATATGGCTGTAATTCACTATTAGGACATGCCAACCTTCTCAGGCTTGTCCTACCTTATGCTTACAATGCACCCTGCCCTTGGGCCTACCATAGGGGTGACTAACATGAAGTTAAGGGAAGGTTTAGGGACTGGCAAGTAGGTGTACTCGCACAGTCTGCGTGACAGTACCAGACTGCACGTGGTCTAGCAATGGTAGACCTTCAGACATACTTTTACTAGGCCGCTCTTGTGGGTGGCACAACACGTGCTGCAGGCCCACTAGCAGCATTTGTATTTACAAGCCCTGGCACTCCTGGTGCACTCTACTAGGGACTGACAGTAAACCAAATAGGCCAAACATGGAATTCAATCAATACAGCAATTTCACATAGGGAGCACTTGCACTGTGGCACTGATCAGCAGTGGCACAGTGCCCAAAGCATTTACCAGCAAAAACATCGTGAACAGAGGAGGCAAACAGAAAAAATGGAGGAGAGACTCATGCCAATGATGCCAGGTCTAACACGTGTCCCCTCCAGCTGAAATGTGGGGAGAACTACCCTTACCCTAGGGAGTCCTCATCACTAAGGCGGAAAAATCTGGACAGACCATCAGCATTGGCGTGATCTGTGCCAGGGCGGTGTTCCACCGTGAAGTCCATCCCCTGTAGGGAAATGGACCACCTCAACAGCTTTGGATTCTCACCCCTCATCTGCATCAACCATCTGAGGGGCCTGTGGTCTGTCTGAACCCGGAAGTGAGTCCCAAACAGGTAGGGTCTTAGCTTCTTCAGCGCCCAGACCACAGCTAATGCTTCTCTCTCTATCGCACTCCACCTCTGTTCCCTGGGAAGTAACCTCCTACTGATGAAGGCTACAGGTAAGTCTCGGCCCTCTTCATTCACCTGAGCTAGAACAGCCCCCACGCCATGCTCTGAAGCGTCCGTCTGGACAACAAATTCTTTAGAAAAGTCGGGTGCCTGGAGTATGGGTGCTTTGCACATTGCAGTTTTCAGGGTGTCAAAGGCCGTCTGACAGGCGTCAGTCCAGATCACAAGTCGTGGCTGCTTCCTGGAAGTCAGCGAAGTCAAGGTGTGCACAATGTTACCATAATCCTTGACAAACCTCCTGTAATAACCCGTGAGACCCAAGAAGGCTCTCACCTGAGTCTGGGTTTTGGGCGGTGCCCATGCCAGGATAGTATCAATCTTGGGTTGCAGGGGGGCCACCTTGCCGCTCCCTACTTGGTGCCCCAAGTACACCACTGAACCCTCCCCAATCTGGCACTTACTGGCTTTGATTGTGAGGCCTGCTCTGCGCAGGGCCAACAACACTTCCTGGAGGTGGCGCAAGTGTTCCTCCCAGCTGGCGCTGAACACTGCGATGTCGTCCAGGTAGGCGGCACTGAAATCCTCCAGTCCAGCCAAGACCTGGTTGACCAACCTCTGGAAGGTGGCAGGGGCATTCTTCATCCCAAAGGGCATAACCCGGAACTGGTAGTGCCCATCTGGTGTGGAGAATGCTGACCACTCTTTTGCCCCATCATTCAAGGCGATCTGCCAGTACCCAGACGTTAGATCAAACGTACTGAGGTACCAGGCAGCCCCCAACCGATCTATGAGCTCATCAGCTCTGGGGATGGGGTGCGCGTCAGTCTTGGTGACTGAATTGAGTCCTCGGTAATCCACACAGAACCGAAGTTCCGGTGAAGCACCAGGCACTGCAGCCTTTGGGACCAAGACCACTGGGCTGGCCCAAGGACTGCTAGAGGACTCAACCACCCCTAAGGCAAACATTTTGGAGACCTCCTCCTTGATGTATGCTCTGACCTTGTCAGTCACTCTGTAAGCCTTGTGCTTCACAGGAGTGCTGTCCCCGGTGTCCACATCATGGACACACCACTGCGTGACACCAGGAATCAAGGAGAACAGATCAGGGAATTGTCCCAACAGTTGGCGACAATCCTGCTGCTGCTCAGGGGTCAGTGTGTCAGAGAGGACAACACCATCCACTGACCCATCTTGCTCTTTTGCATACAGAAGGTCAGGAAGAGGCTCACTCTCCTCCTCCATTCCAGCATCTGTAGCTAGGAGCATGCCCACTTCGGACCTTTCTAAGTGGGGCTTCAAACGGTTGACATGCAGGACCCGCAAGGGGTTCCTGGGAGACTTCAAGTCCACCATGTAGGTGACATCGCTCTTTTTCTCCACAACCTCAAATGGTCCAGTCCACCTGTCCTTGAGCGCACAAGGTTCCACATGGGACATGACCCAAACTTTCTGTCCAGGCTGAAGCTCTACCAGAGTGGCCTTCTGGTCGTACCACCGCTTCATCTCCTCCTAGCTGGCCTCCAGATTTGCCTGAGCAAGATCTCTGAAGCGCCTAGTCTGGTTCCTAAAGGCCAGCATGTAACTGTATACATCCTGGGGAGGTTTCCTGGGAGATTGCTCCCAGCCTTCTTTGACCAGACTTAAAGGTCCTCTTACCGGGTGACCATACAAAAGCTCAAAGGGGCTAAACCCTAGAGACTTTTGTGGCACCTCACGGTAAGCAAACAGCAGGCATGGCAAGAGGACGTCCCATTTACGCCTCATTGGTTCTTCAAGACCCATAATCATGCCTTTAAGGGTACGGTTGAATCTTTCAACCAACCCATTACCTTGAGGGTGGTAAGGAGTGGTGAACTTGTAGGTTACCCCACACTCCTTCCACAGAGACTTCATATAGTTGGAAATGAAGTTGGTGCCCCGGTCTGACACCACCTCTCTGGGGAACCCCATTCGGGAGAAAACACCCATCAGTGCCCGTCCCACCACGGGGGCCGTCACTGTTCTGAGAGGGATGGCTTCCGGGTACCGTGTGGCATGGTCCACCAAGACCAGGATGAACCTGTTGCCCAGGGCTGTCTTGGGTTCCAGGGGCCCAACAATGTCAATCCCACTCGGTCAAAGGGGGTACTGACCACGGGAAAAGGTTGGAGGGGAGCCTTCTGCTTCCGCCTGCTTTTCCCACTTGCCTGGCAAGTTTGACAGGTCTTGCAATGGATATCTGTATCCCTTCTCATCTGAGGCCAATAAAAATGGGTGACAAGCCTGTCATAGGTCTTGTCCTGCCCCAGATGTCCAGCTAACGGAACGTCATGAGCCAAACCCAGTAGGAAGGCTCTGAAGCGCTGGGGTACCACCAGCACACGGGCCGACCCAGGCTCAGCAGCCTTAGGCTCGCTATACAGGAGGTCGTTCTCCCAGTAAACAAAATGTGACCCTGACTGATCACCTGAGGTTTGGGCTGAGGCCTGCTGCCTCATACCCACAAGAGAAGGGCACACTTTCTGTTCTGCACAGAATTCCTCCCTGGAGGGACCACCATCCTGCTGCCAGTGGGTCAGCTCGGGCAGGTCTCCCAGTTCAGCAACTTGTTCACCTGTGGGTTCCAGGGCATACCCCTCAAGGTCTGCCTCCTCCTGGACCACGGGAACTACGGGGGACGGTTTCCTGCGCCCCCTGCCTCTTCTCTTCACAGCTGGATCCTGGGCCATACTTTCAGGCTCCAGAACCCCATCAACACCCTTACTTGCTGTCATGGATCGAGTGGTAGCACACACCCACTCTGGCACACCCAACATTTTCAAATGTGTCTCCCTCTCCACCTTAGCCCAAGGGGAGTCTTCCAAATCATTGCCCAGGAGACAATCAACAGGCATGGCGGGCCTTACAGCAACTTGAAGAGTACCTGAAACTCCCCCCCATTCAAAGGAAACTTGAGCTACCTCACACTCTCTCTGGGAGTTGTCAGCAGCTATTACAGGGTAGAATGCGTGGGGAACAACCTGCTCTCTGGACACCAAGTGACACTTGACAGCTGTCACACTCGCTCCGGTGTCTCTGAGAGCTTCCACTCTATGGCCATTAATGGTCACCCACTGCCTATATTTCTTAGTGTTACTAGGCAGAGGGGGTGGAGGGACCAATTCCATGTCTCCTAGAGAGACCAGGGACATCTCTGCGGGACCCTCCCCACCATGGGCAACCATCTCCTCCCCTCCCAGGGCTACACTCGCCAACTGACGGGGGCGGCACGTGGTGGTGCACTGGGTGGTGCACTAGAGTTCTTCAAGGGACACTGGGGATCATAAAACCGGTGTCCCACCTGCTTACAAGCGAAGCAGGTCATTGGGCCCCTACGAACAGGTCTACCTGTCGGGGCCTCTGATTTCTTCTCTGGGGGAGGCTGGGAACCCTTCCCTTGGTTCCCTTGGGGATTACTTTGGGGCCCTTTCTGGAACTCCCTCTGTTTACCCTTGTCCCCCCCACTCTTCTGCTGGGGACCCTACCCACCTTTGGCTGAGTCTCCCACTGGACCCTTGTGGACCCTGGTACTGACCCAGCGGTCCGCCTCCTCAGCAAGTTTTCTAGGGTTAGATATCTTGCTATCAATAAGGTGCTGGCGCAGCTCTGGAAAACAGTTATTAGACAAGTGCTCCCAAGCAAAAAAATCATAAAGAGCATCATAACTTTCCACTTTGCTACCCTTTACCCAACCATCCATGGCTCTGCAAAAATATGACACATATTCCACCCACGTCGTACCAGGCAACTTCTTACATTCTCTAAAGGCCTGTCTGTACTTTTCTGGGGTTAGGCCATACCTTAACATTAAAGCATCTTTCATATGAGCATAAGACATCCTATCCTCAACAGGCATGTCTAACAGGGTATCTCTTCCCTCATTCACAAAGCGACCCCACAACCCCGCTCCCCAATCCTTCTCAGGGACCCGGTGGGCCAACAATGCTAACTCATATGCTTTAAACCATTGACCAATATCTTCACTCTTCTGAAAATCTTTGATCACATCTTTGGGAAAATAAAACCTACTTTCTGCAGGCACAGATGGGATGCTGCCACCAGAGGGATTCAATTCTAACTCTTTAGCTTTGAGCTCCAACTCCCTCATCCTGGTATCACGCTCAAAAGCTAACTTCTCTCTTTCAAACTCTAACCTTTTGATCTCCATATCAGCTTCTCTCCTGCCTCTTGCATTCTCTATTTCCAACTGCCCATCTATCTTAAGTTTTGCCATCTCCATGTTGTATGCTCGCTCCTTCGCCCTTTCTTCTCTTTCTTCAGGAGAAAGACCTTTGGAGGAAACACTGCTGCCAGGAGAGGATGCGGGCCCATTCACTGGCACCTCCTCCTCCCCTTCCCCTGTCGGTACCACCACCGGATCAGAGGAATCTCTGGCCTCTAACCAGGCCTGCAATGCTTTGAGATAATCTGGCCTCCTTGAAATGCCTGGGGTAGGAACTTGCAACTGCTTGCAAAAGGATTTCAGCTTCTTTAACGGGTAGTCGTTCATCTTACTCCTATCAAATTCCTCCAAAACAACAGCAGGGGTAGTGACTCCGGCATCACTCATGGTCAAAACTGGCAGTTTCAAAAATCAAGCTTCAGGAAAGCGGAGAACAAAAATAGAATCCTTCCAAATTAGATTGTGGCTGCGCTATGGTCTGCTTTCACTATGTAGCGTACACTAATCACTGCACATAGGTCATAAATGCAAAGTTCAAATCCTCACCGCTGACCCACCAATGTTAGAAGCGGCTGTCTCTAGTTGGCAGAGGTATACACTTCTGACAAATAGGGACACACCTTTTCTAGTCAGGGCAAGGGGATCACACACTTAGATAACCCCTGCTCACCCCCTTGGTAGCTTGGCAAAGCAGACAGGCTTATCTCAGAGGCAGTGCGTTAAGCATTTATGACCACATACAGTAATAAAGTGAATACACTACAAATGGACACGACACAGTAGTATTATAAAAATAAGGATTTTTATATAAGGCTTAGCACAAGACCAAATAACGACAAAAATATACCACAATCTTAATAAATACTCTTGGAAGGAAAAATAATAGTTCAAGCGTAGTTTCTTCTTAGCACAAAGTCTTTAGTATCAAAAGCAACTCTTCTTCTCTAAAACACAGTTCTTGGCAACAATGTAACCCACACGGGAGTCACACGACGTCGAGGCAAAGTTAATCCAAAGGTTCGGCGTCGACCGCAAGGAGCGCTACGTCGAGCCCGGAGTCGCACAGACCCCAACAACACAGTACCTTGGAAAAGTGAAGCACTCGATGATCAGCGGCGTCGAGATGTCCGGCGTCGCGTCTTCGGCGTCGATCGGGCCTCGGAGTCGGGGCGATCTGCAGCGGCGTCGACCGAAGTCAGGCGGGAGCAGCGCTCACGAGATGAAGCAGGATACGGCGTCGTCGATGTCGATGTTGCAAGAGTGAGCAGCCCTCACGGCGTCGAGAGGGCTCGAAGTCGATGCGATCAGCAGCGGTGCAGACACGAGGTCACTTGGAGCTGGAGCCGAACTCACTACTCACTGGCGTTGTTGCTGGCGTCGATCGGGCCCGGCGGCCGGCGTCGAGGAAGCGGGACACTGGAGCCGTTACTCACGATGTCGAGCTGGATTCGGCGGCGTCCGTCGGCGTCGAGATTGCTGGATTCTTTCAGAGGTGCTGGATTCACAAGTTCCAGCAAACAGCACTTTAAGCAGATGAAGTCCTTTAGCCCTGTGACTTCAACAGGAGACTGGCACTCTTCCAGCCCTTGGAGATTTTCTTAGCAAAGATTGAGAGTACACACACAGTTCCTCTCTCCTGGTTCCTTGGCAAAAATAAAGAAGCAATGCAGGATTCCCCCAAAAAACAGCACTCTGGCAGAAGAGGTAGGCAGTCCTTAGATCAGCAGGCTTCTTGTCCTTGGTTCAGGTTTCCTTGTCAGAAGTGATCTAAATTCTTGGTTCAGGGGTCCTTCTCTTATACCCCTTTTTGGCTTTGATCCCTTTGTCCATGCAGGGGAATTTCCCCCCATCTTGGGTTTGTTGTGGGTGTTGCCAGGCCGAAGCACCTGGCCTATTCACTGTGCAGGGCAGAGTCTTCAGCCGCCCAGCAGGAGCGGAGCCAGCATTGTCAATGGCAGGGGCAGGGCCATCAAGTGCCCGGCAGGAGGTGGGCCAGGAAAGTCCCAGGCAGGCACAGAGTCATCAGCCGCCCGGCAGGGGGGCGGAGCCAGCATTGTATCAGGCAGGGCAGGCTATCAGGAGCTACTCTTCCCCTACTCTCAATGCAAATGCCCCACTCATCCCACACTGACTCATTCAGACCTCTGGAGCCACCCAGCTCCTGTGACACGCACACCAGAACCAGCAGAGACCGGTAGACAGTTAGACAAGAAAATAGCTACTTTCTAAAAGTGCTATTTTCAAACACAGAGTCCAAAAACCATCCACACAAACGGATGCGTTATTAAACCCTGAGTTCAGGGATACCAAACTCGACATTGCACCATGCTCCCCGAGACCGCTAGGATTATAACATTAATAATCCTGGCAGCCCATTCTAACTGATGGAGAGCAGGTTACCTTACACTAGTGAAAAACGAATATGGCTGTAATTCACTATTAGGACATGCCAACCTTGTCAGGCTTGTCCTACCTTATGCTTACAATGCCCCCTGCCCTTGGGCCTACCATAGGGGTGACTAACATGACGTTAAGGGAAGGTTTAGGGACTGGCAAGTAGGTGTACTCGCACAGTCTGCGTGACAGTACCAGACTGCACGTGGTCTAGCAATGGTAGACCTTCAGACATACTTTTACTAGGCCGCTCTTGTGGGTGGCACAACACGTGCTGCAGGCCCACTAGCAGCATTTGTATTTACAAGCCCTGGCACTCCTGGTGCACTCTACTAGGGACTGACAGTAAACCAAATAGGCCAAACATGGAATTCAATCAATACAGCAATTTCACATAGGGAGCACTTGCACTGTGGCACTGATCAGCAGTGGCACAGTGCCCAAAGCATTTCCCAGCAAAAACATCGTAAACAGAGGAGGCAAACAGAAAAAATGGAGGAGAGACTCATGCCAATGATGCCAGGTCTAACACAATCCCATAGCTAGAATAGCTGACATTAGCAACTTTAGTGGGATGGACATGTACAAAAAGGTATAAAGGTTAGGTGATTTAGGGGTGAGGGTGCGTTGCTGATTGTCGGGTTGCAGAGAAGTCTAGTTGATCCAGTTCTATCCTTATCCTGATCCTAAGACTTTGATCCCTGACACTTTGTTCAGGGGTCACCTATCGCTAGCTAGGAGGGGGTGGTGGTTTTCCTCGTTCTTATTTCCTTGGGTTGGCATCTTTGATAACTTGTGATTTCATTTTGTGCTTTGTCTCTTCATCTATTTTCCAGAAATTAGAATTTGATTTGATGCCTATTGTCGGATGTCTCTTCATCTATCCCCTCCATGCGACAAATGTATTTGTTGAGATTGAATATTTGCTAGATGATTATTAGATTGTGCTCTCTCTCATGAGGTGTTTTCCAAATTAATGCATTGAGTTAGATAAAATTTTATAATTTACAACGAAAGTTTGTGGTTATTTGCGCATGTCAATGATTTGAAAGGACTATTTACCTTCAATTATTCAACTAATTGATCCATCGATCAAGTAGATGAAGAATTGATACATGATGATTATATGTGAATTTGTGGAAATCCTCAACTATTGAATTAGGGACATATGATCTGGTAAGGAAATCACAAACTTGACTCCGGCGCAACAAGGATGCTGGGTGTATGTGTATGGGCCACAGTAAATGAGAGGATTGAATGTTTGTCCCTGTCCAAATTATTGGGTTTGCGCTGGATCAAGATCATTGCTAATCAAATCATCTAGGGCCATCCTGCCCTTCTTGCGTTGGTTAAAGCAGACTGTTTTGGTGCACACACATAATGCTTCATTGTGAGCTAGCATGACTTAACCACGCTCAGCAGCCAAAGAATAAAAAAATATGACTAGGTGTTTCTGCAAGAGGGAGCTGAGGGTAACCCCAGGGTGCTTCCGATGACAGAAATGCCTAAGACCATCACTGAAGGGCTGCAAAGGTGAAGGAATTGTATCTATCTTTTTGACCCTAAGCATAGGGAAGTCCCCCACTATGGCTAAAGCATTATGAAAGAAATAAAGTATGAGATCTTGTGGCAAATATATAATCTATAACTGAAGCCAGGCCATTCCCTCTAAAAGATGGCAAGGTGTGTCTGCCCCCTGCAAACAGCTGAACCAAGTGAACTAGGTTGACAGCTGCAATATCCTGCCCTAGCTCATTCCATTTATTATCATATGCTGTCAGCATTTTCCTGTCAATCAATCAATCACAAGAATTTGTTTAGCGCGCTACTCACCCGTAAGGGTCTCAAGGCGCTGAGGGGGGGGGGGTCACTATTGCTCGAACAGCCAGGTCTTGAGTTGTTTCCTGAAGGAGAGGTGATCCAGGGTCAGCCGTAGGTGAGTGGGGAGGGAGTTCCATGTCTTGGCTGCCAGGTAGGAGAAGGATCTCCCTCCGACGGTGGACTTCCGAATTCGTGGGACGGAGGCGAGGGCGAGGCTGGCGGATCGGAGCTGGCGGGTGGGTGTGTAGAAAGAGAGGCGGCTGTTGAGGTACTTCGGGCCCATGTCGTGGAGAGCCTTGTGTGAGTCTGAACGTGATCATCTTGTTGACGGGGAGCCAGTGCAGGTCTTTCAGGTGGGCAGAGATGTGTCTGCGGCGAGGGATGTCCAGGATGAGTCGTGCTGAGGCGTTCTGAATGCGCTGGAGTCTTTTCTGGAGTTTGGCTGTGGTTCCAGTGTAGAGGGTGTTCCCGTAGTCCAGACGGCTGGTGACGAGGGCCTGGGTGCCCGTATTCCTGGTTTCTGTGGGGACCCATCGGAAGATCTTACGGAGCATGCGCAGGGTGTTGAAGCAGGATGATGAGACTGCGTTCACTTGCTTAGTCATCGTGAGGGAGGAGTCCAGGATGAAGCCCAGGTTGCGTGCGTGGTCCGATGGTCTGGGTACGCTGCCCAGGGCGGGGGGCCACCAGGAGTCGTCCCACGCGGAGGGAGATGGTCCGAGGATGAGGACTTCCGTCTTGTCTGAGTTCGGTTTCAGACGGCTGATCTTCATCCATTCTGCGACGTCTCCCATTCCTTCCTGGAGGTTGCTTTTGGCGGTGGTGGGGTCGTTGGTGAGGGAGAGGATCAGCTGGGTGTCGTTGGCGTAGGAGATGATGTTGAGGTTGTGTCGGCGGGCGATGGCTGCGAGAAGGCTCATGTAGACGTTGAAGAGGGTTGGGCTGAGTGAGGATCCTTGCGGGACGCCGCAGATGACTTCGGTGGCCGCGGATCGGAACGGGGGGAGGCGGACACTCTGGGTTCTTCCGGCGAGGAATGAGATGATCCACTCCAGGGCCGCTCCTTGGATTCCTGTGTTGCTGAGGCGCTGTTTCAGGGTGCGGTGGCAGACGGTGTCGAAAGCTGCTGAGAGGTCCAGCTAGCATATGGTCGTGAAGGAAACAAAGGAGGCAAAGGAGGTCGAAGCACGAAGAGTACGCAGACCGCGACAACAGACGTGGCACCTCAACGGGGCATAAAAAGAGCTGAAGAAAATGGCAGGAAGAGAAGATAAACTTGCACAACAGCAAAAGAAAAACAGACTGGAGAGCAATGCGGAATCCCCGATCAAACAAAAAGCGGACATCAGTAGCACATTGGACAGTATCCTCAAAAAGCTAGCTGAAGTACACGATCTAGCAAAGTCCAAAAAAAAAACCAACAGATACGATACAACTGGAACTTGCAGCAATAAGGGCAGACATCCACTCAACCAACAACAAGCTAGAAGCGGTGGAACAAAGAGTGAGCGACATAGAGGACAGATCCCAACTCACAGGGAAGGCCATAGGCAACATCGCAAGGCAACGGCCGAACTATGCAGACAAGCAGCTGAGTTCGAAGATCGCAACAGAAAACGTAACATAAGAATCCTAGGGATACCTGAAGGAGAGGAAGACAAAGCCGGATCATGTGTTACGCTCATTCAGAACCTTATACCCGACCTGACAAAACTCAAGTTTGACAGCCCTTTCGAACTAGACAAGGCGTACAGAGTCCTGGCTAGCAGGCAAACGGGTAGAGCCTGTCCCAGACCAATAATATGCAAACCTATTCACTCGCACCAAACATACGCCATCTTTGGAGTAGTGAGGAAGAACCCTAATCTGCTATGGAACGGACACAAGATCATCTTCACGCAGGCCTACTCTAAAACAACAGTTGATATTAGAAAGGGCTTTCTAGCCCAGAGAGACAAGCTGAGAAAAGAAAACATCATCTTTTCCTTCACAGGTCCCACAAAATTCCGAATAAACAACAAGGGGGTCATACAAACTTCGAGTATCCAAGAGAACTGTCCCTTTACCTTAAAGGTCCACCCACACAGGACATGTAAGCTTCAGCCCCATCGACCAAAAGAAGTGCCTCACCGAACTCACACATGGTCGAAGGAAATAGGTTCCTAAAGCTCCCTCAGATAAAAGACTTTCCATGGCAAAGACTTGCAACAAAATCTACCTCAAAAGAATCATTACTGTATCACTGATCAATATATCCTTTAACTATACCAGATTGAGAATTTATGTCAGAATGCTGTTAACTATCTTAACCCTAATATCCCGGGGTCAAGACGGGGCGGGTGGGACCTTGCTGTCGCACTCCCACAGCACAAAGTCGTAGTGAGAGGGGGAGGGGGGATGGAGAGGGTGGGATGGGAGGAGGAAAATGAAAGAGGGGTGGGGGTGTTCAACCTGTTTGTCATGTATGTCTTGTTCATTGTGTACGTCCTGTCATAGTCTTCGCCGCTGCCAATACAAATATACTAGATAGACTGCCAACAACACTGAGAAAACCAGATCCTAAACACGCAGCTAACTCACTGCACAGAACTGTCAGGGATAGGTTAGCCACTGCCAGAAAAAGCTTAGCCCAATGCAGTATTAAAAATGACGCAGTCTAATAACAAGACACTGTCAACAGACCTTAAGATCATCTCCCTCAAGGTTAAAGGTCTTAACCACCCTATCAAGAGGAAAAAGGTACTAGACTACTTAGCTAAGACTAGGGGGGACATTATGTTGCTGCAAGAAACAAAACTCTCCACAGTTGAAGCAAGCAAGCTTAAAGCTAGATGGATAGGTCAGGTCGCCTGCTCACCGGCGGTGGGTAAAAAGAGAGGGGTCATTACCCTGACCAATAGTAAATCAAACATAACCATCGAGAATGTGCAGCAAGATAACGAAGGGAGACTACTGATCACGCAGCTGAAAAGAGGTGAGGAGACAATACTAGTGACAAACATTTATGCACCAAACACCGACGACACACCATTCTGGGAGGGGGTAGCTAAGGAAATAGAGACCTACAGTTCACATAACATGACGGTTGTGGAGGGCGACTTCAACATGGCGCTAGACCAAACCCTAGATAGGCAAAACACAAGCAGGTACCCCGGTATCCCATAAGACGTTAACAAACTTATGCAATAGATTCAACTTAGTGAACCTGTGGCGACTACAGCACCCCGACACCAGAGACTACACCTTCTATTCGAACCCACACAACTCATACAGCAGAATAGACTACATTCTCATCTCAGTAACCCACACGCACCTAATAGAACACACAGACATTGCTGCCAGAACAATATCAGACCATGCCTGCATTAGCCTACACCTTACAGGGAGACATAATGAACATACAACTCGAAGATGGCGACTCAAATTCACTACCATCGCCAAACAAGAAGATAAGAGCAGAATCCAGAAAGCCATAGATGACTACATCAAGGACAATGATACACCGGACGTAGACCCCAAAACACTGTGAGAGGCCCTCAAAGCAACCATCAGAGGCGTACTAATAGAAATCAAGTCCAGGAGGGACAGGGAGGCGAAGGCCCAGCTGTCACAGCTAGAAAAAGACATCAAACTGCTAGAAACACGACACATCGGAGACACCACAAACCAACACATACTGACAGAACTCACAAAGAGAAAATACGAATTCAACAGAATCCTTAGCGAACGGGCGGGGCTATGGATAAAAAAATATAAACAAATCAACCTATGCGAAGCCAACAAAGCGGGGAAAACCCTAGCGTCATACCTTAAGCACAAGCAAAGGCAACACTACATGACATCAATCACAGACTCTAACAGTAAAACACACACCCGTCACAAGGACATCCTACACACCTTCATGGAATTCTACAAAGAACTCTACAATAAAGACGATAACCTAGATACAGAGGGGACAAAAACCTACCTTGAGAACCTAAACGTACCAAAGATATCGACAGAAGAAGCGCTGGCGCTAGGCCAAGACATCAAAACTCTCGAAGTTAGGACAGCCATTAAGGCCCTAAAATACAAAAAAGCCCCAGGACCAGATGGATACACAGCACCATTCTACAAATCCTTCCAAGACCAGCTAGATCCTTTCGAAAGTTTTTAATCACTGCGGGGGAGAAGGAGTAGTAACAGAGACGATGTCGCAGGGCAACATCATAGTCATCCCCAAGGAAGGGAAAGACCCACAATGGCCGAAAAACTACTGGCCAATATAACTCATAAATCTAGACTGCAAAATATACGCCAATATCCTAGCAACAAGAATCAACAGAATACTACCACAGCTCATAGGGAACACACAGGTAGGATACATGAAAACTCGAATGTCAAGTGACAACACAAGACATCAAACACTGATCGAATTCATACAACTCAGCAGTCACAATCACACTTGATGCAGAAAAGGCCTTCAACAGAGTCTCCTGGCACTTCCTAGAGAAATGCATGCAGGCATACAACCTGGGTGACAATTTCACAAAGAAGGACATGGCCCTTTACAAAAATCCCAAAGCACAGATTGCTATCAACGGTACGACCTCGACCCCTTTTAACCTCCAAAGAGGGACTAGACAAGGCTGCCCACTATCCCCACTGTGGTTCCTATTAGCACTAGAGCCACTGATCAGGGACATCCTAGCAAATAAGAACTTTGCTGGCATAACCATCAACAACACAACAGCCAAACTAGCTGGACGACTTACTAATTACAACAGAAGATCCTGCCAAGTCCATACCGGCTCTCATGCACACCATCAACACCTACGTATCTCACTCGAGTTACAAATTAAACACAAGATAAATCAGAATGTATGCCACTGAATATACACACAACTAAAGAGGTAATGGGAGACTCAGGGCTAGCTAGGCAAACGGGATCTGTCAAATACCTAGGAATCAATTTTGGGAGGACCCTAAGAATCATCCTCGAACAAAACGAGAAGAACACCCTAGACAAGATAAAAGGGCTGCTGGAAAACTGGTTGCCCAAGTTTATCACATGGTGGGGAAGAATAGAAACAGTTAAAACGATGATCACCCCAATTGTCAACTACCTAGTCAGCATGCTTCCCCTAGCACTAACAGACGACTTCCACAAAAAAATAGACCAAATACTTAACAAATTCATCTGGAGAGACAAAAAGCCGAGAATATGCCTCCCGAAACTGAGATTGAGGAAAGAACAAGGGGGCCTTAACGTAGCAGACCTGAGAACCTTCCAGACTGCCTTTGTGGCCAGGCAGGGGATGCACTGGGTACTCCAAAATCAGCAATACACTCCTACCTGGCTATTACTAGAGAGAGCCATCCGTAACAATACTGACCCACTAACCCTCCTCACCACCAACAAACAGTCACTAAAAGGGAACCCGATATTCAAGTTATTGAAACAGGCCCTTCTGAAGGTAGATCAAAAGTTAGAGATTACCATCAAAAACTCACTGTGGGTTGCACTCTGGGCAAATCCAAAAATCATATACAGAGGCAGACCCCTAGACATAACAACATGGAAACAATTAGGCCTTTCGCACCCAGCTAAGCTGGAGGAGAAGGGCATGCACCTCACGTTCAACAACATGAAGGAAAAGCACGCCCTCCCAGACATAGAGCTATACAATTTCCTGGCTATTAAATCGGCAGTCACAAAAGCAAAACTAAACAGGCTGACTCCCTCAATATTCCAATAAATGGAAAACATAAACAATACCGACCACCACGTTTCTCACCTGTACAAACTCCTCCACCCAGCATACTCAAAGCTCAACGCTAAAAGTACAGGCTACTGGGAAACACAGATAGGCTCGAAACTCACAGAACAAGAATTACATACCATGTGCAGGTCCCCAACACGTAACATGATATCACTGGTACTAGCACAAACAAAATTCTGTCTGCTGCATCAAGTATCAAGACATCAAAACTCTCGAAGTTAGGACAGCCATTAAGGCCCTAAAAGACAAAAAAGCCCCAGGACCAGACGGATACACAGCACCATTCTACAAATCCTTCCAAGACCAGCTAGATCCTTACGAAAGTTTTTAATCACTGCGGGGGAGAAGGAGTAGTAACAGAGACGATGTCGCAGGTCAACATCATAGTCATCCCCAAGGAAGGGAAAGACCCACAATGGCCGAAAAACTACCGGCCAATATAACTCATAAATCTAGACTGCAAAATATACGCCAAGATGCTAGCAACAAGACTCAACAGAATACAACCACAGCTCATAGAGAACACACAGGTAGGATACATGAAAACTCGAATGTCAAGTGACAACATAAGACATCAAACACTGATCGAATTCATACAACTCGGCAGTCACAATCACACTTGACGCAGAAAAGGCCTTTGACAGAGTCTCCGGACACCAGTGCGACTAGAGAAGCTAGGTCTGAGAGAGAATGACAGCTGCTGGAACTGTGGAAAAGAAAAAGGAGACCTAGTCCACCTCCTCTTCTATTGCAACAAGGTCAGCAAATTCTGGAGGAAGGTGTTCGACTTTACTAACAAGGTCCTAGGCTGCACCCTGAAACAAGAATTTGGCACTATAACCACAGCACACTACAACACGGACGTTACCTCACAACGAGACAGAAACCTTCTCGACTTCCTCCCAACTAGTGCAGCAAAAACAGTGCTAACCAAGTGGAAAAACACCACCAAGGCCACTTTCAAAGGGTGGCTGAATTGGGTGACATACCTAAGAGGAGCCGACACCACTGCACTAAGATACACACCTTGGAGAAAGCCCAACAGAGAGATGTGGTCATCTCTAGATAGCTTCCTAGACCCGTACAAACCAACCTAGACAGCTGCGAAAAAAGCAAAAACAGCTAAACCCATCCACAGTGTTCGATCCACAACCAGCTGCCAAACGCTTGTATGTTATATGTTTCACGTTATATGTTATAACTAGGCAGAGGACCGAAAGATAAGGGGTCCATTGCAACCTAGCCATAAAAGCCGCCTGCCCATAAGGCCACCTGAACAGCCTTTCAATAACCATCTATATAACGCTTTTAGATAATTTATGTATGCCAAACGAAACAGCAAATTGTTCTTATTGTTATATGTATATGTGTATCTTGTGTCAAAGAAAAACAATAAAAATATATTTAAAGAAAAAAGAAAAAGTAACATAAAACTCAGTTTGTCTTTGATAAGAAGGGCTTGGAAAGTGGAGCTGTGGGTGTCAAAAGCAAGAACATTTATGTTAAGATCCAAACAAATCCAGATAGAGAGGACTTGCCTTAACGGGAGGAAATTGCGGGGAAGGAATAATAAGTGAAACAAACCAGAGAAAGGGACTAGTGACCCAAGTTTCTTGAAGTGCTATAAAATCATATTTATCAATAAAAGCAGGCTGGACAGGATTGTTTATCTTGGCCATGAGGCCTCAACAGTCCAACTCAAAAGGGAAAAGGCATGATTTATAGTTGTATCTAAAGGACTACTTCTTTTTTGTTCCTAGTTGGGCTTGTCGATAGGGGATGACTCCTTCGAGAAGTCAGGAAGTCAGTCTACTTGACAGCAATCAGGTAAGGCTCCAAAATAGCCAACTGATACAGAGAACCTCTCCACAGAACTAAATGGGTGTATGTGTGGAGTTGGTTCGGTCGTACACCGGGCAGAAATCACTGGGTACATTGAGATTTTTTCCATTGCACAATTAGAACAATGTGGTTTAGACACAGTGATTACGCTGATGTTATGAATTGAAAGGGTATAAAATCTCGCTGAATGAGGACTATATTTCCACCCTCTGGTACTTTTCACGCAGGCGTGTATAATAAGTTCTGTACCAGGTGAGATGTAAAGTTTGGAATAATGTAGTCACTGTCAATATCCGCAGGATGGCCCCAATCCAACCAACCCTTTTCAAAGAAATATCTCCCTGTCAGAATACCCCTGGTTATGACCAAGTGGGGCTACACCAATAAGGACTGCAATTTAGGGGCAGGCTGCCGGAGAAAGATTATTGATAACACAACTAGGGTTCAGGGTAGCCCCCCTCGCATTTTGTTCTGCTCTGAGAGGTTTCGATGGGATCTTAATGACTTTCTCCTTCAAGCTGCCTGGATACTATGCAGTCTGTGCAGTTCAATCGGTCTGTGTAGCCCAGGAGCCAAGGAAGCAGAGTGAATGTGGCCCTTGTTTGGTAAGGGGCTCCTGGAGTCTTGAGGCAAAGTTTTATTGTATGGGTTAGGTAAAGCAATGGGTGGAGGAGAATTGACTGCAATGATGAAAGATGAAGATAAATCATTATGAAGTGACTGCCATATCTGCTGTGAAAAAGCATACATCTTTGACTCTATGGTTTTTAAACTTTCAATTACAAATTTAGTACAGCAGTCATCAATGAAGCGCTCTGGACAGACAGAAGTTGGCATTAAGGCACTTGGGGCTTCAACTGGAAGGAACTGAGGGTTAGAAGCGCTGTCAAAGGATATCATCTGGCAAGGCTCCTCTCTACTTTATTAGGGGGCCCTACTTATTCCTTTTGTGAGGCAGTGAAAGGAGACTTTCAGTAATCCCTATGTAGTAGGCTGGGTAGGTATAGCAGCAGAAATAGCAGGAAGGGAGTTTTCTAAAGAGCCTGGGAAAATGTCACTGCTTAACGTAGCTGAGGGGCTGTCTAGTCTCATACAAATTCTTCTATTTTGGTCAGGGCAATTTCAGTGTTGATAACCACTGATCATCAGGTAGGCATATGTTTGCAATAACAAAAGTAACCAAAGCAGCAGGTGTCTGTTTTGCAAATGTATTGCAAATGTAGTGCAAACAGTGTATAGATATTTTAAAGTTCAAGCATCGCCACCACATATAGAACCAATGTGTTGACCATCTTGGAATGGTAATCAATGATACACCAATGACAACAGCCTTCCTGGTCTCGAGGAATTAGCCAAGTGCAATGTGGCAAATTGCAGATGAAATGAGCGGCAGGAAAGCAACCCAATCAGCACAGTCTTGAAAGCTGTAGTATTCATGTAAGAAACATTAAAATAAAAAGAAGAGAAGCAAAGAGATGAAAGGGCAACTATAAAAGGAGAAAAATAAAAACTAAAGGACTTTCCCATCAACTCTGATACTGAAGCGCACTCATTTTCAGGTGAATGTATACACCTGACCAGAAAATGCCATCATTCACAGGGCAAGATAGCCAATGACAAATGCAGGCTGAACCACTACCCAATGTAGTTCACTGTCATAAATGAAAGCAGAGTGTACATGACAGACAGATCAATAGCAGAACGTAGCATACCCAAGTGCCTTATAAGATCCTGGCAGACATCTAGGATGAGGTTCTAGCAAGAATTATTACAGTGTAAATCGTCTCCCTACAAGTTCTTTTCAGCTGCAGTAACGAACACCAAAACTATTTCTTACAAAGGTAATTTTACATTTTGCATATTAGAATTGATATCTGTAGTATTTAATACAGAAAAATAAAATGCCACCCTTAAATGACTGTTGATTTTAACACATGGTTTTGACGGTCAACATGTCAAACCAAAAGTGTTTGTTATAATCTTTAATAATAAACAAATCATACCTATGGTAACAGAAATATTCTTCCTAGTAAACTAATCAGTCCAGTAGCTGTTCTCACTGGCTTATCACTATAACCAACTGAGTCTTTCTGTACTGACCGTAGGCTTTCCCACAAAGCAAACATCAGATATAGCCATAAAATGTCATAGTATACAAAATAATAATTGGCAAAGCAAAGGCAAAGCAAAATGCTATCTCTTCTAAGGATTCTGACACTTCTATATCCACAGTTTGTCAGATGGAGTGACAAGCAGCAAAATGTTTGCCTACCATGAAAGCCTGCGAGATACAATGTAACAAAATACCCATCTGTAGGCTGTAATACAGAGTAATAATAATCTACTCGTAAATGCCTATAGACTTTAATATATGCTTTTCACAATCACTATGTCAGACCTTTATCATATCTTTTCTGTATAAACAATCAAACCTATAAGCTTCATTATTGGCTTGTAACTTTGAGCAACTCAGACTTACTGTGTTGGTTCACAAGATTTTCATCAAGGATACCATCAGGTATACAGTAATAAAATTACAAACATGTACAAAATACGGTTATCAAAACAATAGAGTGCAAATCGTCTATTCCCATTTGTAGTTAACCAGCACCAAAACCCTTGCATACTACAGCAAACTGTCAGGGACAAAATCCATGTGTTCAAGTTTCATCACAGTGTAATAACAAACCACCCAAAAAAGTTATTTGACTTGAACACATACTTTTCGGAATAAGTAGGTCAGACATACTTACTTTATCATAACACAGTTCACAAAACAACTTAGAGCCCCTCTCCATAGGGCCTACCAAGAATCATAATTGAAATTCCTCTCCCAGGGTTTTTCAGAGGGAGTGACCACCACCATTACCTTTGCCTACAATGGTGATCTGTAAGATGACTTGTGACCAAATACCTTTCTACGGCCTGTAGCATAATATGACAACAATGCACTGTTAGAGGACTATTGGCCTTACCATATGCTTTTCACAATGAATGAGTCATGTTTACTGTCTTTGTGATAATTGTTTATAATAAACCAGTTAGATCAATGACATCAGACATAATATTTACCTGCACACCAATCAGCTCTACAGCTGTTATTATTGGCTGGTCAGCATAACCAATTTAGGCCTACTGTACTGAGAATAAGATTTTCCACAAGGTAACCATCAGGCATACAGTCATAAAATTGAGATTATATACAAGATTACGGCTGGCAAAGCAAAATAGTATCTCTCCTAACAGGGCTTAACAAGGATTCTTAAAGTGAAAATCTTCTATGCTTATGATTTGTTAGATGGGTAACAAACACCAAAATATTTATAAAGGCAATCTATAAAATTCCATGTAACACAAAACCTATTTGTACACTTTAATTCAGAGTAATAACAATCCACCCTTAAATGCATATTGACTTTAACATATGCTTTTCAGGCCTACTGCCTTTCTCATAAGATTTCACAATAAACACCCAGGGATACAATCTTTATCATTGACTTGTCATCATAACCAACTGAAGACCATTATTCTAAGCGCAAGTTCAACTATCTGGCATACAGATATAAATGTACAATGTACACAAAATTACAGCTGGCAAAGCAAAACACACAATCTCCTAAAATAGCTGAATAAGGATTATTGTGGTGCATATCTTCTATAGCGACAGTTTGTTTGGGTAGAGCAACAACACCAAAACCCTTGCCTTCTGCAGTAATCTGTGAAACTGCATGTAGCAAATTACCTACCTATAGGCTTTAGCAGAGTGTAATCCAAACCCATCCTTCTTTAAAATCCTCTTATTTTTATCACATGCTTTTTACAATCAATAGGTCAGGCCTACTGGACTTGTCATAACATTTCATATTAAACAGATCAAACCTATGAAATCTGTCATGCATTTCCCAATGAAGTAATGAAGACTTTACCCTTTAACATTGGCTTTATGCTTTACCAAACACAGGCCTATTCAATTACCCATAAACTGGCAACCATCATGCATATGCTTCTAAAATTACAAGCAGTGGGGAAAAATACAGCTTGCAAAACTATCTAAAGCTCCGCTCAACAGGCCCTAACAAGAATCATCATAGGAAACCCCCCTGGATTTGTTAGGATGGGTAGTCAACCTCTAAACCCTTGTCTACTACAGTAATCTGTACCTATTTATGGGCTATAATATAGAGTAAAACCAAGTCACACCAAAATACCTATTAACACTAATATATACTTCTCAAAATACATTTATCAGGCACAGTGCCTTTATCATAACATTTCCTAATAAATAGATCAGGCCTATAATCATGACCATTGGCTTGCCACCATAGCCAACTCAGTCATGCTGCATTCAGAATTATCTTTGCCTCAAGCCAATAAGTGCAGTACATTCAGTGCCTTAGTGAAAGCACACACCAAGCTCTATTAATACCTATGTGTGAATTATTCTACTCGGGTAGTAACTCTCCAGGAGTTTGTCTCTTAAAATAGATGCTTCTTTAATATAGTCCTCTCTGTTCATGCAGCTTCCGCGGATACGCAGGAATTGTCCAAATGACAAATTGTCTTGTAGGGCCCGGGGGTAGCAGCTATTCAGGTACAAGGTGGATGCATGTTTGCCATGGTTCTCACTTTATCCATATTGTTGAGCCTCAGCTCTGGCATTTTTTATTGTTCTATCCAGTGTCATTCAATCCTTGTCTGTAGAGTGGAGATGTTACTACGACTGGAATCCATGTTAAACTATCAATGCTAAACATTAGGCTTTAATGCACAATTAAAATATATATTTGTTATATTATGTTATGTTGTGGTACAGTGATTTATAGTGCGTACGGCTACTCATTAGTGTCCCGGGGCAAGAGCCATACTAGAAAACAGTAGGGAACTGAGAGAGATTACCGATTAAATAAACAGCAGGGTTTTTAGTCTATTCTTGAACAGGCATGGATCGTGAGTACTGCTCAGTTCAAGAGGGAGAGAATTCCAGGCTTTGGCCGCTTTGAAAGATAGAGAACAATTTCTAAAAGTTTATCAAGGGACTGCGGGAATCAACCAGTGAGTCAATACACACTCTTTAAAACAATCGTGCAGATATTTTACAGATAGTGACAAGTGCCACTACCACCAAGGTGTTTTACTCAAAATTTACAGTTCTCTCAAAGAAATATAGCTACAAACCTGTGCTTCACAGGAGAGTTGTTCCTCGTGCTCACGTCCTTCCATCTGAGGATGATGGTGTAAAATCTAAAGCGCCAGGATACCCGTAGGGTGACAGCATGTGCTTTATAAGTACCACATACAATACAATACAGTTGAGGAGTTCTAAAATCTCTCCAATACTTTACAATCTTTCGTGAGAGCAACAGTCCGATCAGATGTACCTCTTTTCAGGATTGCATAACTAAAGTATGTGAGGTTACTTGCAAAACAAGTGCATTACATACATTAGCTCCTTCATAGAGGTCACAAGATGGGGCATGCAATACAAAGACTGGGAACAAGACATAAGCTACACATCCTGAAGAGGTACTTGTTAGGGCAGCCTTCCTTCCCAGAATTGTCCCAAGGACCAATAATCCAGAGGGAACAGGCATTCTTCTTTATATTGGTTAGGGCTTGTCCTCCATATTAGTTTAGGTATCCAAGACAAAAAGGCAGTCCTATTATCTTTGAGAAATAGAAACTGGCCCAACACTTTTAGTATTCAATCCTTCCCCAGTAGAACATGCTTCCAAGGAGTATGCAGAAGTCCAGCACAGAATAGCAAACCCAAACCAGGCAACACCCGAGGCTTGGCGCATCAGTTCACCAGCAATTTGATCATAGAATCCCACATTGTTGTAATCTTGAGCTTGCAGCCATTCAAATCAAATAGCTGTTTTAGAGCATCCATCACGCAGCACTGTCATGGCCAAGGGAAGTGTGCATCACTGTTCGCCGTCCTGAAAGTAGAAGGGTAGTTCTGTCAGTCTGAATGGCCATTCACACCACAACACTGATTAAACAGCATAAGATGATTCCAAGTCTTTCAATTCAATTCAATTAATATTTATTCGGATGCAGAGTGAATCCATAAAAGCATAGGTCAAAAAGATAAGTATACATAAAATAATTAAAAACACAAGTAAATAAAAACAGCAGCATTATGAAAGGCAACTTCCGTATAATAATATATTAGTAAGGGGTAGCAGAATGACAGTGCAATATAACTCCAAACTGCATTATTTTCCATATATACACTATAAAGTGCTTCAATTTCATGTATTTCCCAAAGAAAGAAAATAACATGTGCAATGTATGCATAAACATCCTCATAAATTATAAATATGGATGAGTCAACAAACGTAGACATCCAAGTATTTTACAACTCATCCAAATTTTAATTTAAAGCAACAAGAGACTCAATAAAAATCAGCCATCATTGAGTGCACATGGAGGTGTGTGAACAAACTGCTGCTTTAAAAAAAAGAACAACACACATTTGGCAACAGTTTCTTAGAGTGCACAGCAAATTTAGGGAAGTAGTTCTCTAATAACAAAGTACTTGGTGCTCCAGATAGATATGAGCCTGTTGCCTCAGCTTCAAATAGGACCACATATGTGGTCTGACCAGTTACCAATGATCCACCGAGCATTCAAAATGTCAATTAAAGTCCACAAATCTGTATTCTTCTTCTTCACTTTTTCTTATTCTTTATTCATATACTTTTCTTCATCCAAACCAAAACAGTATTCTTCTTCCAAAATAATTTCAATATAACAGCCAACACGTGTTTCGTCTAGACCGTCTTGGACATTAAGACTTCTTCAGGGCTGTAAATAATTACAGTATGTAACAGAATGTTACTTATATATTTTTCATATTAATAAATTAATCTTCAAGAGAAGATCACCAAGAATTTGTGGGGTATAGTAAAGTCATCATTTGTAGACCCTATTACCAAGCAAAAAACTAGATTCACCAAAGTGCGATACAGTATAGAAATAAAAGTAAATCTAAACAGATCAGTATAATCAGTGGAAGAACCTGAAGGTAATTGCAAAATAGGAATTCCATATATTGTAAATTTAACATACCAGTATAAATCCTGTTTAAATCATATTCGTGGGGTTCTGTCCACTGTTTCCTATGAGGCGTTATGACTGTAATAGCAAACAACAACATATCCCCTGTCATGAGCCACTGCCCAAATTCTATTCTAGTAAATGATATAGTGCATTTCACGTTATATCACACTTGCTCACCTTTTAGTAAGAAGTGGACAGTTCGGTAGCACGGTATCGTTAGCGTCTCGGTATTTGAGTATCCTTATCCTGCGTTCGTACTTCTAAAGTAATAAGTTATGTGTCAGTTTAATCTAATTTTACTATCAGTTCTAAGTGGTTAATATTACAGTACATTTATCCTACTGAGAAGTATTATATTTTCAACATAGCTTACATTCACCTCTTACTAGATCAGGTGTAGCCTGATAGTTAAATCCTAATGTCCCTTCGTAGCGGGCATTTATTATAAAGCAACAAAATTAGACAATTTTATCAATAACTAAAATCGATTGTCACTCTATTTTAATTAATAGTTCTAATCAAACTGTAGCAGATTAGTTATATCAGATCTTATTTTCGATATTTTTACCTGTAGTTTATGCCTTGTCACAGGTCCCGTAAATATTAGTTAGTTCTGGTCCATAGTTCTATGAAGCAAAGGTAACGACAATAAGAGTCTTATCCTTATTTTATATTTAAATCTTGCTGCAATATGAGTATCTATTGCCCATTCCACTCACCGTATATCTTGGAAACCCATTGGTAAATCTTCGCGTGCTACATCAGCGCCATCTTTGAATGGCTATTTGTAGTCCTGAAGTGTAGGCGCCATCTTTGTCTAGTTATTTCACTTGTAATACATCGTGCGCTATATCAGCGCCATCTTAGAGTGGCTATCTTCGCGTACTATATCAGCGCCATCACGCAGCACTGTCATGGCCAAGGGAAGTGTGCATCACTGTTCGCCGTCCTGAAAGTAGAAGGGTAGTTCTGTCAGTCTGAATGGCCATTCACACCACAACACTGATTAAACAGCATAAGATGATTCCAAGTCTTTCAATTCAATTCAATTAATCTTTATTCGGATGCAGAGTGAATCCATAAAAGCATAGGTCAAAAAGATAAGTATACATAAAATAATTAAAAACACAAGTAAATAAAAACAGCAGCATTATGAAAGGCAACTTCCGTACAATAATATATTAGTAAGGGGTAGCAGAATGACAGTGCAATATAACTCCAAACTGCATTATTTTCCATATATACACTATAAAGTGCTTCAATTGCATGTATTTCCCAAAGAAAGAAAATAACATGTGCAATGTATGCATAAACATCCTCATAAATTATAAATATGGATGAGTCAACAAACGTAGACATCCAAGTATTTTACAACTCATCCAAATTTTAATTTAAAGCAACAAGAGACTCAATAAAAATCAGCCATCATTGAGTGCACATGGAGGTGTGTGAACAAACTGCTGCTTTAAAAAAAAGAACCTATGCGGAAAACCAGAGCATCGTCCTCCAATTTGAGGATTTCCCTGTAGGCTGCTTTGTAATCAATAATTGCGGTTTCCTTAAAAAAAGGAATTAAAAACATTTTTGTGTACATTTGATAAAAAATTACAGAAAAATACTAAATGTAACATTGTATTTTTGCTATAGTTATCACATGGGCATAGCATTTGATCAAGCTTAACATTAAACCCCAAGGGAAAACAAAGCATGTATTTCATAGTACCTGCCCTTAGGCGGAACAAGAGGTCTCTTTCACAATGGCGAGTATTCTTTAGAAGGTAACTAGATGGCAAGTGAGATGGCGGCCATCGTACATCATCTGAGGACATATACCTTGCTATTGAAGATTTCAGGTGCTCTTCTTCGTATCTTATCCTGTTATACTTATCATATAGCGCCTCTTGAAGCAATTTTTTACTTACTCTACCCGTGTAACTTGGGTTTAAAAAAGTGTGCTCAAGGTTTACACTATTTAGGCTTTCCCTTAGAGCAGCGAGCCATACTATATCCATGCCCTTTTCACATTTAATGAACAAAAGGGGATAGGTCCATAAACAAGTGGTGGGGGCTAGACCCTTTATAAAATATGTAACACCAATTGCCTGAACCACAAAATCTCCACAAGCTTCTTGAGAGGGAACAATCAATTTATTGTGATCACCCTCGACACATTAAATATTTACACAGCTATAAATACTTTAGAACAAACATTACAATCAAAAAATGAGAAAAATATAGAGAAAACCAATCCAACCGGCGTACTTATATGTAGTCTACCACCATACGGATAAGCTCCTTAATGGTGTATTTCTGTTCCCTTTTAAATTTCTGAAAATGTTTTGAAAAAATGCTCTCAATTGGCCGTCCTGCTCTGAAATAACAGCACGCCACTGGTGAGAAAACTTTAATCACACCATTAAGGAGCTTATCCGCATGGTGGTAGACTACATATAAGTACGCCGGTTGGCGGCAGTCGACAATAGCAAGGTTGTCCTGCCTGGCCACGCTTAAAATAATTGGTTTGAAACCCCTTTACGTCTTAATGCCCTGCTCTACTTACAAACAAGTTTGATACAAAGAATAAAACAGCCCTGATGAGAGATCAGCGACATTGTGCCTGATCTCGAAACGCGTCGGCACTTTCATAGGGTGGAATAAAATGTCATCTTCACGATACTAGGACCGGCTGGTCCAGTATTGATTTGTTTAAGAGCCATTCACTTGCTTATAATTTCCCCTTGGATTGGTTTTCTCTATATTTTTCTCATTTTTTGATTGTAATGTTTGTTCTAATGTTGTTTGCCATGTATTCTTAGTTTTTTTGTAATGTTTGATGCAAGGAATTTTCTTTTTTGTATTGTGTAAAGATTTAGCTTTTTATGTATGTACAAAGTATTTATAGCTGTGTAAATATTTAATGTATTGTTCGTTTTCTGTCAAGTAGCTTGCTATAACTTGAAAAAGATTTTAAAAAAACATTGACACTAAGTAAAGTGTCGAGGGTGATCACAATAAATTGATCGTTCCCTCTCAAGAAGCTTGTGGAGATTTTGTAGTTCGGGCAATTTGTGTTACATACTTTTCATATTTAAGGCAGTCGGAAATTATATTTCTAGTGAGGGTTGCTGCCGGATTCTGCCAGATTTTAAGTCGGAATGTAGCTGGCCGAGCCCTGATGTAATCCTCAATATATGTCAGTTTTAACTCCCTGTGACAGATGTACTGTGATGAGGTGATTAGGGCCCCCAGCAATTTCCTGAAGAATCTATTTTCCTTACTTTGTATGCCGCTGCAACTTGTGAACATCCGCACCATAATTAGCAGGAGGGATACATTGTGATTTAAAGATTTTAGCGCTAGCTAGTACCACCTAAACCTTTTTGGGTTGGGGAAGTGACAGGACAGATTGCTTTAGCAAACATTCTCCTACTATGTGCCACATGGTCAGTCCAGGAACCAGTGACTGAAAATACCAGCCCCAGGTACAGAAAAGTACAAGTGCGATGTAAACTTTGGTTACCTATGGAAATAAAGTTAACAAGGTGCTTTTTTGGATCGCATGCCAATAAAAAGGATTTGTTAAAATTTGTACGGAGATCTAAGGTGGACATAAAATCCACAAAGCCATGTACTAAAATACGTAGTGCGTTTGGTGTGTGGCCCATTAGGACCGCATCATCCGCATATAATAAGGCGGGTAGGATACCACCATTATTGACAAGGACTTCATTGGTAAGCTTACTCAGGGAGTCATGCAAATCATTGATATATAGGATAAATAGGAGTGGGGCTAGTATGCACACCTACCTGACCCCTCTGCCAATAATGATGTCCTCAGAAACCTTCCCGCCTTAACCATTCGCACCCGGGCTTTCAAATCCCTATGTAGATACGCCAGAAAGTGAAATCGACTAGAGATGTGACCTGTTAACAAAATCAAAGGCTGAAGTGAGGTCCACGAAGGCTAGATAGATAGGGGATTTCCGTGCTACGGTATATTTACCAATGATCAGGTTAAGGTTTAGGCACTGTTCGACTGTGCCTATTTTACTTCTGAAACCTAACTGACAAGAATTTAAAATGTGTTCCTCTTCAGCCCAGGACCTAATCTTGTTAAACAGGATCCTCCTAAGGATTTTTAACATATTATCAATCAGGGAGATTGGTCTGTAGCAGCTAGGGTTGGAACAGTCGCCTTTTTTAAAAATAGGAACAATAATACTAGTCGACCATGTGCTGGGAATTGAAGCCGCAGTTAAGTAATTAAAAACATTAAGTAAAAGGGGCGCCCAGAATTCAGGTTTATTTTTGATAACATCTATCATTAGCCCGTCAGGACCAGGAGCTTTATTGCCCAACCTTTAATATATAGCATCCTCAACTTCTGACACGAATATCTCAATCCTTGAGGCAGCTCAGTAGTTATATAAATCCTCATTCCGTGACGTTGCTTGACAGATCTTTGAGAAATGGGATACCCAGGATTCGCTAGTAATGGTACAGCTTATTGGTGTTAACATAAGGCCTACAGATCTCATGTCCTTAACTGCTGACCAGACACCACGCCCTTTATTGAGTCTAGCGGCACAGGCAAGGTTATCCCATCATTCTTTTAAAACCTCGTCTTTCCTCTGTTTCGTGATACACTTATATTGATGCCTCAGGGACTTCACATGTGCTGGGTCCCTTGGGCTTGTCACAAGGGCCTCGCGGAGCTCTATGTTTGCTCTAGAGCACGCAATATTGAACCACCGTATACCCCGATTGGGCTCCATTATCGGTCTGGATATCATTTGTTTAATACCCCCACAGAGTTGAGAAAAGGTGTTAATAACCACAGGGTTATGATCGCATGCTGACATGCAAATATCAATAAGTGGTGAGTGAGTTTTTATCATTCTAGGGAATAGATCATTAATGTCGACCTCTCGCCAGCCAGTCTTAGATTGTCAGTGGAGGGCACTAAGTTACTGGCCCCACATTCATTTACAAATACTGACCTAGGGGTGACTCTTAGTGTTGTAACAATGGGATTGTGATCGCCCAAGGAAGTAGGTATGACCTCAGCCTTTAACAAACAGTCTTCCAATGCAGCAGATATAAACACATGATCAATAATAGAAGCACAACCTAGCCCTCCATATGTTGGTACAATAAGATTATCTTTATGGGGTACAGCTGCAATTTCCAATACAATTGTTAAATTATGGTTGGACAAGTAGTCCAACAACTCTACCCCCCTGTTACATGGGCGTTTATTGGTATGGGAATCCCTATCTAGTTTGTTATTGCTTGAAATCCTAATGTTAAAATCACTACCTAGACAGATACCAAGTCTTTGCAACACCATCAGATTTAATAGCCTGGCTATTGTTGATTGGGTTGGGGTTCTGGTACATCTCCAACATCTGCTTCAGGAAGAAGTTCTGAATAAAAAAGTCATGCAGTGTTGCAGACGTAATGGAAGATGCCACTTCAAAGCAGTATGTGATAATCATGAGAATCGGATACACCAAGAGTATCCTATAGGTAGACTTCATAACTCCCATTACGGCCACTACAAACCAGACAAAAAGGCAGATGCTGATAAAGATGCCTATCCAAGTTGTGCCAAAAATGTCATCATCTGTAGCTTCAAGAAGTGGGTAAAGGGAGCTCTGATCTGACACAAAAGATATGCACCTTGCTGTCCATGCCATCGCAGCCATCCCAATAATTACATTTCCAAAAATGAGAGTGCCTTTCGCCATTTTCCAGCACCACTATCAATACTAAGCTCTTTGCCCAAGACCTCTCTCCTCTGCCAGCATCTCCCCATAGACTGCGAAACACCTGCGGGAATCAATTTGGCTACTTTGACAACTTTCCACTACAACTGGTGTCCTATATGCCCAAACTCCAGTTAATGTTTAATGAGGGGAGCCCCATTACAGTGTTGGCTGACACAGTGTTTAATCATTTAGGTCGTGTAGCTTATATTCAATCTTTTACCAAACACATAATGGCATGTACAACATTATACCTGTTACAGTTTGAATGGTCAGTGAGTTTGTAAGGCATATTTTCCTCCTTCAAATACTTTGTGGTATAAGTAACCTCACATGTGGTGCAATTGCCAAATCTAAAGTTCCTACAATTGGTGCAAAACCTTCTCCATGAGGACTGCTCTCTGTGTACCTAGACCACAGAATCTTTGATCTACCCATGATATTTGAATACGAACATGGGACTGCCATTATTGATGTCCTCAAGAAATCTCCATTGTGCCTTGATGATCTTTTGAATCTGATTGCTGACATGGTTAAACCTCATAACCATTCAATTATTCTGTTAGGGTAATCCATCTCCAGCAATTTACCTCTTGAAATAGATGATTCTTTTTAGTAGTCCTCTTTGTTTATGCAGCTTCTTCATATGTGCAGGAACTGTCCAAAAGGCAGATTGTCATGTAGGGCCCTAGAATTATAGCTATTGTATAACAACAAGGAATTCCTATCAGTGGGATTCTGATACAAGGTTGTCAATGTGGTTCTGTCCTTGTGTTTTACTAGCAGGTCAAGGTAATTAATTTCAATGTTACAGTGACTGCATGTAAACCTGAGGTGCATGCTTTGGGCAATCAGTCATCCAGTAAATGATTCCAATTCCTCATTTGGTCTCTACCAAATCAAAAACATATCATCTATATACTGGTGCCAGACACTGATGTTGTTCTAATATAGATTCTCTGGAGCGGATATGGTCTGGTCCTTAACTTCCACTAGTTTAGCTATGTCCTGGCAAAACATGGTCCAAATGAACGCCTTTAGTTTAAAGTTAGAATTTATTTTTAACATGAAATAATTGTGTTTCAAAGCTATCTCTGACAGCTGGAATATGAACTCCACCTAGGCTAGTTGAGTAACACATTGCTGACCAGGTTTTCAAAAAATGCACGCAGCGCAGCCCCCAAAGAGGCTGAGATGCATTGTGTGACAGAAGGGAGTAGGAGAGCCCCATATCTACAGAGATATGGCATTATCCTCCCCTTTCCCTAGAACCAGTGCTGATTTCAGCTGCCAAACGCCACGCACTCACCTTAGCACAAAAGCGCTAGGGTTCTGGCCTGAGTATAGCATAGCTTTTGTATAGGAAGGGTACCCTTCCTGTGCAAAATACTATGCATAGATATGTTCAAACACTTTTCCACCTTTGTATGTGTGCTGCATAGTGCTGCATGTATACAAAGTATGAAAAGAAAGGAGAAATGAAAAAATGTCTCCTCTTAATGCCTCCTTTCAGATGGCATTACCATTTGGTGCTAAATCCTGTCTACAATTGTTTGTAGATAGGGTTTCGCGTCAAACGTCATGAGGGGTTGAATGAGAGCGCTGCTTTGTAAATTGGTAAAAAGCATTTTGTGCTGATTAGCGTCACTTTTGGGATGCTAACCCAATGCAAAAATGTTTGTAAAATCTACATACGTGTGCTCCAAGAACCTGCATTGGTAGAAAGAGACAGTATAGAGATACAGACTCTATTGGAGATGTGCTGTGGGAGGTGGAAATGCTATTTGAGACGTGCCGCAAGGAGATGCTGAGATGTGCTGAAGGAATGAGGGTTGAGCCTCGGTTCAAAGACCATTGACCGGCGGCACCACAGTTCGCAGCTTTGAGGAGCTTTGAGACAGACTGTGGCGGCACCCATTGTTTCCCTTGAGAGCCTTACCTTCATTGCTTGCTATATTGCTGAGGTCCTGTGTCTGGTACTCTCAACGATCACTAAATGAACTCCGATTCTGCAGTGAGTGGCCTGAGAGGTGGCATGATATGGGAGGTTTGCAGTCCACCTGTGCCTTTATGAGCTGCGAACCGTGGGGCATATTTACAAGCCCCTTGAGCCTCTTTTGCGCCGCCGTTGCGTCACTTTTGTGACGCAGTGATGGCGCAAAAGATGCACCATGGTGCGGGGTATTAACAACGTGACGCATCTGGGAGATGCGTCATGTTGTAAAGCCCTGCGCCATAAGGAGGCGTTCCTGCGCAGAGGGGGCGTTCCTGCGCAGAGGGGCGTTCCTGAGCAGGAACGCCTCCTAAAAGTGGCTGAGTGAAATCTACAAGATTTCTCTTAGTCACTTTTAGGCCAATGCTGCCTCAAAACCCTCCGCCTGCTTGAAGCAGGCGTAAGGCTTGAGGCAGCATTGAAAGAATAGGGCCCCCCGGAGCCTTGCTGGAGCTGCGTCGCGCGTACGGCGCAGCTCCAGCAATGCGCCGCCTTTACGGCACAGATGCGTGACGTATCTGTGCCGTTTTGGCCCCATGGTGCGCCGCATTGTAAATGCTTTGTAAAAATAAGAAGGTAGGTCCTGGGACGTAGGGTCAGCTGCACCATATAGTACTTTTTGAAAAACAAGGTGCTGGCCCTACAGTTCGTTTTTTAGAGCTCAAAGATTTGAGCAACAAATCAGTCTTATTCCTAGATTTGTTCGGTATAGTTTATTTATACCCTTTACTTTTTTACTTTTTCATTTGTTCAATAGACATTAATTAGCATGAGAAAAACATTACATTTAGACATTACACATAAACATAATTGATGACATTATACATAAAAGCAACAATTCATTCTATACACATTATATATACATTGCACCATTATTATGCAGCAAATATTCAATCTTTGCATTGTGTTTCATCGAAAGTTTTAAAGGATAAAGTCACGTTCAAAAGGAGATGGAAATAAATTTGATAAAGAAATATATTTCACTAAGCGAATTGATCAATGTTTAGTCAATCCAAAGGTTAATTTGCTCAATTGTAAATGCTGCACATCATGGGTGACGGAGCTGCGGCGCACAATTACTGGCGCATCCCAGCTAATTTGCAGGGATGCACCAGTAATTGTAAATCTGCCCCTGTGTGACTACTGTGCACTATAAATCTGCACACTGGCCCACCAGCCAGTGTTTTAAGCTGTATACACTGCAAAGTGTCATAGGGTGATACATGCTACAGTGATGTACTGGTTGGGTGGGGGGAGTTTACTCACCCTGTTGCCATCCTGTCTACCACACTGCCCATTACCCTGCTTTTTCCATCGGCATCGTGACCACAGGCTTCGCAGATGGAGACGCAAGGGCATTGTTGAGCCCATGTGGATGGTGGGGACAGTGTGGGACCCGTGAGTGTGCCGCACCTTCATGTCCCCACACCTCTCGCCCATACAGGGTGCTGAAGGCGGCATTAGCTGCATCAGGTGGGTGCTGTAGCAGAGTGCACTAGAGTGCTGTTTGTTACAGGGAGTGCAGCATTTAATGTCAGCACTGAATGTCTGGAAGAAGAGAGGTGGAACGCGTTAGGCATTTACAGTGTTGATAGACCAGGGCCCGGAGGCAGCCTCTCTAGAGCAGGTGCGGGGTGTTCTGAGAGCACCACCTGTGCACCCTCCTAGATTTTTTAATGCACGCTGGGATTGGTGCTCTCTGTTATTCACCTTTGCCTGTTTATATGCTGTGTTACTTTATGGTTTTACCTCTGCTATTTTCATCAATTTTACCAGGAATATTTAGGACACCCAGTTTAGGCAACTAACCAAGGCAATTGCCGGAGCTGTCAGAACTTCTATCAGAACTTCTGAAGTTGTTGGAAATTGCCGGAATTGGTAGTTGACAACTGAAGTTCTTGAGTATTTGTTGCCTTTGAATCTCTGTAACTCTTAAGTGTTAGTTTTCACCTTTCTTAGTGGCAGAGTGTATATTGAGGCCAGGAGGAAGGGGTAGTGGAGCTGATAGCCACAATCAGAGCAGGGAGGGGAAGTGTGGTCAAAGAATGCTCTGAGGCTGGCCAGAGGGAGCCTTTACGTTCACCGGGGACTGCCCCTTCCATTCTCTTCACCACTGATACCTGCGAGGTTCTTGTACAAGAACAAGGTGGGGCCTTTAATGTAGGGGAACTTGGCATAACGGACTACTACAAAGAAGTCTCTGGGGGGGTCGAAAGCTTTGTATCTTTGTTCCACACTTGCCCCGAAAAATGGCAAAAATGGTAATTATGGCAGTATCATCACCAAGTAGGCTGTGGGAGACATATTAAGGGATGTGGTATCCCATCTAACTTACTGTTCCACTGTGGTGTCCCCACCATCCCCTCAGAAGGGATTTTGTGGCACCTCCCCCTCATGGCTAAACCAAAGTCATGTGGGTGGGTTTCTTGCCCCCATGATGGAAGTAACACTGGAGCCTAAATTGATTTTTGTCAAGTTTATACAGCACCAAGACTACTGTGACCCCTGCATCTTTCCCCTCAGAGATAAAAAGGGCCCAGTCTCTAGGGACAAGACAGAAATCTATCAGGTTGGTTGCTGGGTTTCCATCTTTTCTGCTGGACTTTGTCACAAAATAATTTAAGGCTGAAAGTCCAAAGCCTAACCTGAGGGAGGAGGAAAGTAATATGATTTTGATTAAAATTAATGCTGATGGTGATTGGATTGTGAGAATAGATCTGTCAGTGTGGAGAGAATACATACTTCAGGAGGTAAAAGGGGGGCAGAAACCAAGGCTAGGGGGAATACATCTCCAATACCTGATGTATCTGATGCTCTCTCACCTGTTGAGTCTGCAAAAAATGCCGGTCTCTAGAGTTACTTGCCCTATGGGTGATAAACAGGGCCATGATTACTGAGTGGGAAAGTTAGATAAACAAATGTCTCCTGTTGCCACAGCTCCCAATTTAACTCTTTTACCCCTAAATCTAAGAAAATCTGTATCCCCACTGACAGAGAAAGTGATGTTGAAAGCCATAATCTTCCTCTTGAGTGTCTTAGTTAAGGTCTGGGGACCTGGAGTTGTCAAGTCTTTCAGTCCTGTTAGAGAGGTTTCAAGGCTGGTGGGGGGACTTAGGAGACAGACCCCCAAGATCCTCATCCTCTCCAATAGTCAAGAGGTGAGTGTGGCATTGTTTTGTCTATTTTATCAGGCAGTATTCAATCTGAACGTATACCTTTTTCCAAGCATGAACAGCGTGAAGAATCAGCTGTTGGACCATCGAGGGGGACAGGAGATAACAAGCATGAATTAACAAATTCGACTAATTCCCTAGGAAATGATTCTGACTTTGCCCACGACTTACCAATGTTGAACCTAATGCAAGTAACTTTTCAGGGAATGATGAAAGCAATGGTCCTGAATAATATTCAACAACTTAAGCTGATCCAGTTGCTTGAAGCTGTCAGTAAATCACTATGCGATGGGTCTAGGGAGACTAGGGAAGGACGGTCTAAAGGGTGTATTTGCTGTTCTGGTCCTTCCCCCATTTCCTAAGAAGTGACAAAGTCAACTACTTGCACAGGAAATGATGGGACATAGGTTTTAAGAAATGAGGGACTGAATTTGGAAAAAAAGTTTAGTCTCACCATGTGACTGGGATCGGGGAGGACAAAGAGTGTTCATGTAGGCAGGGGATGTAGGAAGAATATGGGCCATCTGAAGTTGTGTGGGCGGATCCACTGAAGCAACCTCTCAAGCCCCAAACTCAACTAGTGTCCCCTCCGATGGGAAAGAAACAAACATTATGGGGAAATCAGGTAAGAAAGATGTAGGCAGGTTAACAAAACTTCCAGAGATAAGAGGGAGGGAAAATTAAGGAATGTGCAAAAGTGGTAAAAGAGGCCTCTTGGGGCAAAAATACCAAGGGGGAGATTTACCAACTTTTCACAAAGCGCACTGCAGCAGCCGTAAATTCTGTGTTGCGCTACATGAAAAGGAGCGAGGAAGAGAGTGTCCTATTTACTAAAATAAGGTACTCTCCTCCCCTCTTACTAGTGCAGCGCTGAAATCTGCTGCTGTGTGCCACGGAGAGACCTTTGCGCCATGGTACAAGGGTGTCTCCCTAAGTCCAGCATGGGTTTTATACTGGAAGGGTACCCTTCCGATGCAAAATCTCGGGAGAAATGCGCATGCGCGGCCACCCGCGCATGCGCATTGGTATCCAGGAAAAGGACGCTATTCAAGAGGGAGCCCCGGACGAGCCCCGGACAAGGTAGGTGCTTTAATATTGTTTTAATAAGGCTAATTGCTTAAATAATGTATGCGGGGGAGAGCGGGAGGGAGGTGCGTAGTGGGGCTACGCGGAGTGCGGGAGTGGGCGTAGCTTCTCGCCCTCTCCGCGTAGCTCCGCGGAGCCCCACTACGCCCACTACGCCCACCCTTAGTTTAAACGTTGCTTCCTTAGCCCATGTAAGTGGTCCTCTTAAATCTAAGTCACCGGCTCTGTTATCCCTCAGGTTGAAATATAAAAGGAAGGTGCGGCAGAACCCTTAATATATCCGTACTACTGAGTTTATTCCCCAATATTAAAAGATTGAGGAATATTTTCACAAAGGACTTTGCACTGGTTGGTTTTAGGAAAGTTAAAGAGGAAGAACTAACCAGTGTATTGTTTGCATTTGAGGAGTTGAAAATATAGTGCAATCTTCTGAGTCAGCTTTGCCAGCAAATGGCACTAGTCTTTTTGCAGTAAGTGAAGCAATGCATGAAACTGCTGGTAAACTAGGAGAGGGCTATTGCACGAAGATAACCCCATTTTTATGCATACATGGAGGATTAAAACATAATCAGGTTTCCCTTGCTAGGCCTTCAACGCATACAGAACGCCTCCGCACGACTCATCCTCGACATCCCTGGCCACAGCCACATATCTACCCACCTGAGAAACCTGCACTGGCTCCCCGTCAGCAAGAGGATCACGTTCAGGCTGCTCACCCACGCACACAAAGCGCTCCACGACTCGGGCCCCGAATACCTCAACGCCCGCCTGTCGTTCTACACTCCCACCCGCCAGCTCGACTCCACCAGCCTCGCCCTCGCCACCGTCCCTCGGATTCGCAGAACCATCACCGGAGGAAGATCGTTCTCCTACCTGGCAGCCAAGACATGGAACTCCCTCCCCGCACACCTACAACTGACCCAGGACTATCTCACCTTCAGGAAAGCGCCCTAGACTTGAGGAAACAAAATCAGTTTTACCCCTTGGACTTTGATGAGATTAGGAGGAAAAGCAGCCATGATCGTCAGGGGTAATGCCCTGGAGAGGGGAGGGTCATTCTCCTAAATATATTCATGATTGCCACATCCACCTTGGAGTGGTGGAGGTGCTGAAGAAATTGATTGGTAGGAGGATGGCCATCTACTGTCAGGATGTGTCCTGGTATGGAACATACATACGTTTAAATCATTTTTAGAAATGGAAAATTATAGAGAGGTTTTAATGAATTATCCTATACTGTTCCTACAGGAAATCTAGTTGTTGGAGTGCCCTGTACTGGGAGGGGGTTCATTGCCATATCCCAAAATGATAAGACTTTGTTTAGAGGTAGAGCAGTTGATGGATTGTTAATCTTCGTATCTGTCCGCTGTGGGTGGAAGGCAACAAAGCTCCAAACTAGTTGTGCATAGGTACTTGCTTGCCTAATTGATTAGTTTACGAATGTTGAGGGCTTAAAACAAATGATTTGTCTCAACGTTTATATTACCTCACCTCGACTCCTGTCTGAGTGTGAACTGTTGAATTTGGTCAATGATGTGAAAACGTTTTCTTGTGCTTATCCAGATGCTTTGTAGATGATATGGGGGATTTTAATGAAGGATCAGCTTTTTAAAGAGTTTGATATGCCTATGAAACAATTGTGGCTTGCATTAAACATCCCTGACTTCATTGTCTTGAAAAGTCCCAGGGAACGAGAGGCAAAGGTCTTCTCCTGTTCAGTGCAATTGAATGTGATCAACCTGAACAGTCAGTGTAATGATAATATTCCCACTGCGATAACCTATGATTATGGTAATAGCAGTCTGCCGATTGATTATGTGTTGATCGCAATGCACCAATTTCAGAGGGTGAATAACTTTACAGTTCTTGACATGGGGCCGAGAGACCATCTTGCCCTCATTTTTGGAGTTTAAAGATGCGTTTCTGCCTGGTCCAAATGCCTCTCTATCCTTAGAGGTAGTATATTATAACAGAACATGTGTTTTAATCACTGAAGATGCACTCCCGGCTCTTTTTCCAATTTGAGCATTTAGACCTAGAAGTCGGTTGAGATGTATTGAGTTGGTATGACAGGTTATTGAAACAACAATAAGCCCATTTTAAGCAAAGGGGGGCCTCATTTAACAAGTGGTGGAAGAAATAAAGGGTCCAAATGGTTTGGTGATGATTGCCATAGAAGAGTTGTAAACATGAGTCATCGATGATTTAAGTTAAATCTATGTGTTACCTGCCTAAGAACAGCTATGGTGGTCTTGAAAATTGTCTACTGAAACTAATGTGCCCATAAAAAGAGAGAGTTTTATACAGTGAATTGTGAGTTAATACTAGCTTCCATTGCCGATAATATTAGTAAGCATTTCTGGCGACTTATGAGCTCTGTAACTCTCTCATCTCCATCATCCTTGGAGGCCCAGATAGACAAAGAAGACTGATATACTTGTATCTATTCTTTATTCAGTGGGCGAAACTCTGAAACTTTGTAAGCGGTCCGGGTCAGCTCTGAAATGGAGGCAGGAGCATATTGCGAGCACTTGGACAGGAGAAATGCTGTCCGGAATAATTAGTTATAAGAAAATCTCTGGTAGTCCGGATGGGCTACCATCTGTAATATTCAAGAAAGATATCCGAAAATTGAGACTCATTTTCAGTGGGTTTTTCTAGTGGGTAACTTGTACAGGCATTCTCCCAGATTCATGGAAATGAGCCATATTGAAGCCCATTTACAAAAAAGGCAAAAAGGATCAGCATGATAATTATTGTCTGATTACCCTTTTTGCTATCCATTCTAAACTCTTTGTGCAGACATTATTAAAGCATCTGGCTGCCTAGGCTTTTGGCAATGGACTCATCTCTGTGGAACTAGGAGGCTTCAGACTGAAGCATTCAATGATGGGCCACTGTTTCATGCTGTTGGGAGTTGCAAGGAAGTCAATGAAGTCGGTAGGTGGCCTATGCTGCTGCTTAGTTGACTGCCAAGTGGTTTTCAACAGGGTGGACAGAGGTACACTTTGGTGCAAACTTCATCAATGGAATAAATATGGAACCTTGTTAGATCTCTTGATGAAGTTTCACAGTGATAACTGTGGATAAATTTGACTAGCGGGACCATTGGGTTTGTTCATGCCAACCAAAGCCACTGTTGTTTTTTTCAGAACTTCCTTTTTGCTATCATCCCCAGCAGGATCAGTTTAAATGAGTAGGAGTGTCTCTACACTGGGCTGATTTTAGAGCTTTAAAGAAAAGCATGACATATTTATTTAAAATATATTTCGGGACACTGTGCACTTACTTTGCAGTGTTCTTTGTTTTGGTCGGCGTTGCCCTTCAGTAAAATATCTAGTTCTATTGACTTCAGTGTGATTCACCTTACATTACATTCTGGAGATTTTATAGGTTGAGGGCTATACTGCAAGATTCCTGTGAGTCTGTGGAGAAGCGTGGCACAGTGGTTAGAGGCGGCAGACCTGGAAGCAGAGATCAGCCGTGGACCAGGGTCCGATTCCCCGCCTTGGCGGGTCTCGGGCTCAAAAAAAAAAAAATTCCACGGACTTGACAATTCTCGCTCTGGTGCCTACTCGACTCACGGGGTCACACTCTGCGACTCTGGGCAATAGCTTGCTTAATCTCCACTACGGCCCCTCGCGGCGGGATGCCTGGCTTTCACCTTGTGGATACCCTGCCGGGGTATCTCACAGGGGAATACCAGGACGGGTTCCCTAAGCAAGCGCTTAGATACTGTGTGAAATCAGTGATTTGCGCTATATAAATACATGCACATTTACATTTACATTTACATTTACACTTTCTCTGCACAGAGACACTTTCTAGGCACAATGGGGCATATTAGCATGGGCAATATTGCCGCTTTAGCAAGACTTTTTCCCGCTAAAGCGGCGATATTTTTATCGCCCTATTAGCAAGCTGTCACTAACAGCAGTTAGTGACAGCTTTTAGGCGATAGCTACAGGTTTGGGGACTGCTTAGCATGTCAGCGATATTTATCGCTAATGACATGCAAAGTGTGCGTACCCAAACTGTTAGCGACTGAAACAGTCGCTAACACATCTATCGCCAATTAGCAAGGCAGGCAAAGCAATTATCGCTATAAACTAATGCCTGCTAAAAAGTTGACTTAACTGTATAGTCAATGGGGGGTGGATTATCAGATTAAGCCTCCATTGGCGTCGATGCGAGAATATCGCTGGATTTCCAGCGATATTGTTGCATTTCGCCGCTATCGTTGGATATTTTAGCACAATGGAGAAAAACGTTGCTAATGGCATGCTTTCTCCGCTAAAATATCCAGCGATAGCCAGCAATAAAAAAAAAGTTGCTAACCACGTTTAGCGATAAATATCGCTATTTCTTGCTAATAGACCCCAATGTTCTTTTGGGAACACATTGGTTGTTTATATTATTTTCTGATAAATTTGCTCTGTCACATATAAGCATGATGTTATTCAAGGTTCATGGCTGCATTTGTACCCAGTGAGTATCATTTTTCACTGTACCATTTGTTTTGTGTACGTGGTGTTAGTATCCACAATATCATGGTTAGATGTGTGCTTATTTCTTTTAGCTGCTTTTGAAGGTGATGGGAAAGACGGATGGGTTCAGAAAGCACTTTAACGTGTTTTCAGTTTTTTGGTTTTGTTTTGGTGGCATGGGTATATTTTGATAGATAGAGACATGTAATGTACATATAGATTTACCTTTATGTTTGTGCCACCCGAATGGGTGCTGGTGTAGGAATGCCACTGCTAAAGTTAGTGAAAGTGGCTATGGTTCAGCTCATGGTCGGTAACATGCCTCACGTAGCCAGTTAATATTTTTAATATTTTAATTTAAGCTGGCATTCATGATTCAGCCTTTAATTATGAAAAGCAAAAATGGCACGCTGTTCATATGAGGGTAAGAAATGTGTAATGCGGGGCCCCTACGCACTATAATCAAATATCTCAGATATGCTACAGAACATAACAATGAAATTGCAGTGACTAGTTTTCTTTCAAACAAATTGCATGCTGTAGTCAAACGCAAATATCCAAATTGATAGATAAATAATATATAACGCATAACCCATGTCAAAAGTGTAAGAGTCCGCATTTTGAAGAAGGCACGTCATAAGGAAAAACAAAAGATAAAGGAAGTTAATCTCCATTAATGCACTCTGGGCATTTTTAATGATTTCTGGGAATATTACTGATTGCAAGTTATCACACTTTTTTCCTACATCTGTTTGGGGTAAGGAGTTGAAGCCACTGAAAGAATTTAAATAGCTGAGTTATATTTCTGGTTTATTACTTGTAAAGTGGAGTTGGGTGCTCTCAATTTGATACAATGAAGCAGACTAACTTACTGGGCTCAGTTTATGTTCATTTGCAGGTGCACAGAACCACATGCAGGTTAATTTCACCCACTCAAATGTTTTTTTCTTTTTTTCAATATGTGCATTCTGACAAAAAGAGTAATTTCAGTCTTGGAAGGTTTTTCTAGCAAACATTTGTGGCTAATAATGTACCTCTTGCATGTAAGTTCCCACCTTCGAAACCAACCACTTGACTGTTTTTGTGAATACTCCTGGCATACCTTTGCTAATTCCTAGTCTAATATATGTTTATGTCTCCTGAGTGTTTCTTGTAAAAAATAAAAATGTTTAGATAGCGGAATTTGCTTTATACTGTTCAAAGTTTTATATTAAATAAGCGACTTATGTTTTGATCTGTGCAGCCCAAGAGGCTGTCGGCCAGCTTTTCGGTTGTGTTTATTTGTTGGCTTTTCTTTTGGCTTGAATCTGCACTCATAGCCTGAAATTGGAAATCACACGGCTGAATACATTCCAAAGTGTCTGCTGCTTTCTCACACGGTTCTGCAGTACAGTTTTTTTCTATTATTTTGAGTTTTTATAGACAATTGGTGTGGACACAGGTTTTCAACGTGAAAATTTGGCTTGCCGATGAGTATAGTTTTTGATGAAGAACTGAGGGGCATATTAGCAAGAACCACGTTAAAGTTATCGCCGTTTTAGCGGCAGGAAACTGCCGCTAAAATGGCGATAATGGGCTTGCTAATATGCGTTATAGAATTCCAATAGAAGCCCAGGTTAGATGTGCAGGACATCTAACCTGGGCTTCTATAGTGGGCCCTAATCCTCATTGAAATACACCAAGGGGCAGATTTATGTTGCCTGACGCATCTCTGCAAATCGGCAGAGATGCGCCAGGAAAGATACGGCACTCAAGTTCATCCCTGCGCCACCCATGATGCGCCGCATTTACAATGCGGCGCACCATGGCGCAGGAATGAACAGATGCGTGTCGCATCTAGGGCGTGAAGTTGTGCTGCGTGCTGAAGTTGTGCTGCGTGCTGCACGCAACTCCAGCACTGTTCCAACTTGCCCTATCTCTAACGTGGTGCGTCAAGCCTTACGCCTGCTTCAAGCAGGCGCAGGGTTTTGACGCATCAGCGTTGGGAAAGTGACTCAGTGAAATCTTGTAGATTTTACTGAGTCACTTTTCAGGGGCGTTCCTGCGACGGAACGCCCCCCTCTGCGTGGAAACGCCCACATGAAACCTGATGCAGGTTTCATGTGGCGCAGGGCCTTGCACCGTGACGCATCTCCAAAGATGCGTCACGATGTAAGTATGTCGCAATGTGGCGCAGGGTTTATGCCGACGCTGCGTCACAGAAGTGACGCAACGGCGGCGCAAAAGTGCCGCAAGTCCGACATAAATCTGCCCCCATGAGTTTGGGAATAATCCCTACTCTTATAGAACAACTGCCAGCTTCTCACAGAATTTAGAAAAGCCACATATAACAGCCAGAAGATTTGCAGACTCCAAAAAGCCTGTCGAAAAGAACGAGAAAAAACAAGGGAAGATCTAAATCTAAATTGTGTTTCCTAAATAAACAGTATGAGCAGATGGTATGTGGAGAAATGTAATGCTTGGGAGTAGACATTTTTGGCTAAACAGGAGCAAGCTGAGCTTCGGAGATATTTTAAGAAAAAAACAAGCCCTTCTAGAGATGGAATAAATGCCATAACAGAACAGCAGTGGACTCTGCAGGTACGAAATCTATATGTGTAAACAACTTCCAATGACACTATGGAGAGGTGTGCTGCAGCGGCCAGGGCAGCTGACGTCGGAGCACAGGGTTCATAGTTCAATCCCATCTCCAGCGGCAGCTCAGCTCAGCACCATGTGACTCTGGGCAGTAGCACACTTAAATTTCCACGATGGCCCACAGCACCTTGTGGCCTGTAAGGGTGAGTTGTTTGTGCTTTACAAATACAGATTTACATTTTTTAAACTGACCAAGATGTCTCAAGTACCTACCTGGAGGTCCAAGACACAGGGGTGGAGATCACAAAAAACATTGGGGCATATTATCAAGAAAGGGCGTTACATTATAGCTGCTTTTATCGGCAGGAAAAAGAGGCGATAATGTGCTTGATAATATGCTCTATGAATTCCAATCGAAGCCCATGTTAGATGCGAAGACATCTAACATGGGCTTCGATTGGAATTCCATAGAGCATATTATCAGGCACATTATCGCCTCTTGATCGGCAGTTTCCTGCCGATAAAAGCGGCGATAATGTAACGCCCTTTCGTGATAATATGCCCCATTGTTTCCAATCCTGAAGCAGATCAAAGCGACAGGAATGCCATGCCCATGGCTTTCAACGGAGATCGAGATCTGTGGGCTGCCAGCTTAACCTCGCTCTATTAATCCTTGCTTAGTGACCAGGCAAGTCCCTGAGTGCTGGAATGACACCATCCTGAAGCCCAAATACAAGAAGGTTGATAGGAGAAATCCCTCTAATTCTCTCCTCATCGCTCTCCTGGATATCAAAGCTAAGGCTTACGCCTCTGTCTTACTGAAAGACCTGGAACAATGGGCTGAAGCAAACAATATATTACCACTTAGTCAAACAGGATTCAGAGCTAACTCCTACATGCTGGATAACATAGTATCAAGGAGCAAACTTTTCTGGGATATGATGTAGTGCCCGGCCACACCATTTTAAATCACCAACTGATTTTCATGGCCTCCTCTACCAATTATCACACCTTCCTAATGTTCCTTTTTTTAAACATTGCTTTCCAGCCCATTGATTACACTTCATCCAGCCCGAGCCGGAGAGTACGGCCCGAGCCGGAGAATATATCCCGGGTGCAGAGAGTACGGCCCAAGCCGGAGATTCCGGCCTGACTGCGGGACTAAAAATACGACTCTTAAATGACCTCTGTGAATACCAAAGGTCATACAGTAAGACTTTTGGTTCATATTGTAGCCTGACTTAGGGGTCCTAGGTTTGAGGCTGAGGTGTTGGCGGCTCACTATGGTTCGTCCATTTCCTGTGAGCATGTTGTGTATGAATCGAAAATAATGTTGTTTTCTGGCGTCTTTTAAATAGCCAGGCTAGTGGGATAGAGACTCAAAGGTGAGTGGACGGCTTTATTTTAAACCACAGTTATGCTACGCCAACACTTATATGAAAGAGGCATGTACCTTGAGAGTGACTCCCTCAGCTTTAATTTCTTCTTAATGGATTGCCCTTGGTGGTGGTGAGGAGTTAGTTTGTCCATTCCCTGAAAGTAACTATGGTAGCATCTTTCCAGTTAAATGTAATGATTTGAAAAGCACTCGCAGTAAGCAAGTCCACAAACTTGCCCTGTTTCGGAGCACCTATCCAAATAGATGAGGAACTGCACAAAAAAAATACATTGGATGTAAAAAGAAAGCCAATTGAATATATAATCAAGATTGTTCTACAATTCCTCTTCCATAAAGAATCAATATAAGGGCAGCGAAAACATGAATGTAAATGTGTGCCTTAAGTATTTGTAGAGATCCAATTTGAGTTTGACAGGTTTGGATTATATTTGCAAATAGAAGTTTAAAAAAATCTTTGATAAAATTATTATGAGGTTTGTGTAGTGCTCGCACTACAAGAAGTGTGGTGATTTTTTTGCCAGATGGACTTCCAGGTTTGAATGAAGAAAGAGTGTTGTAATTCTTATTCCCATAAAAGTTATATTTTATATTTCGAGCGATTAGATACAGAATAGAGGGGATAGCTATATATATGTAGGAGACCTCAAAAGATAGGGAGGGAACTGATTGTGTTGGAGAAAAATCGGAGTAGAAGGGGAGCCCGAAAAAGCAAAGAGATATGTTGTGTAAGAGAATTTTAATAATTTATATTTAAGAGTGGACGTAGCAGAGAGCTTAAATTTGGTTTGTACTTCATACAGGGAAATTAGACATATTCCTTGAACTAGACGCTTGACCTAAATTATTTCTCTAGCAACCGAATCTTTGTCAAAAATAGCGTGTTTTGATACCTTAATATATTTATTGTGCCATATACAGGATTTTAGGAAAGCAGAGTGGTGTGAAAGATTTGATAAGGATCAGAAATAGAGTGGAAATAGAATGTGTGTTAGTAGGTAATGCAAAAGAGCCAGGAGGCGGGGGGCAAACTAGGCCAGAGACTGAATAGGGAAAGGGAAAATCAGGCAGCCCTCCAAATAATGTGAGGCTGTTAAAAGTGTCTCATTTGATGGGTGTATGTGAGGTGGAACTTGCTTGAGTAAAAAGGAAGAATGATTATTTCACAGGAAAGTTCACACCGCCCTTCTGTTTGGGTTTGCATTGAAAAGATAAAGAAAGTTGTGCCCTCTATGTTACCATAGAAATGTACTAAGGGAACTATTAAGAGACTTCAAGAATTGCAACAGGATTCTAGCTGGTAGCATGGATAGATCAAAATGAATGACGGGAAGCATCATCATCTTTATTGTGTCAAAATCTGCCCCACAGGATACACAGGAGACCATTTCTTAGACATGCAAATAATTCTTTGGAGGACATCATCCAAATTTATCTGAATGGTTATCGTATTTGAAGAAGAATATTTGATCACTAGACATTTAATATAGTTAGGATTCCATTTAAATGCATTGCCTGCAAACATCCCTTTCAAACAAAATCTGTTTAATAAGAGGACTTCATATTTAGTAAAATTTAAAGAGTAGGAAGGTATTTAAAAGAACTGTAAAGGCAGGTATAGAACTTTGTGGGTATGAGCTGAAGAGAATAATATCAATCTTAGGCAGTATCTAATTTCTGCATTTCTATCAGTAACACCATGAAGAGAAGATGAATGGCACAGACTGTGCAAAAAGTGATCTAGGGAGAATATAAAAAGCAGTGGAGATACATTGAGAGGAGGATTCGGTACTGTTAGCAAAAACAGAGGTAGTTGGAAAAGAATAAAGCAGACTTACATGTTGCAAAAATCTAGTGCCAAAACCATGCCATTTGAGCACATGCATCATGACATGCCAATGTACACGATCAAAGGCTTTCTCTGCTTCTAACGTAATATCGCCTAAAGGGGTGAAACTTTTAGAGGCAAGGTGAATAATATTCAGGAATGTTTGTAAATTATCCTCCATATGTCTATCTTTAACAAACCCAGTTTCCCCCATCCCAGTGAGGTCCGGGATGAATTGATTAAGTCGAAGAGCTAATATTTTTGCAAAGATCTTACAATCCAACTTGATGAGGGAAATACATCGATAGTTGGCACAGGATGAGAGGTATTTATCTTTTCTAGGAATCCAGCCGAGCATTACTTCTAAAAAAAAAGTACCTCAAGCCTCATTATTGAGAAAAAATGTTTGTGTACAGTTAGGAGATGAGGAAGTAAAATGTGTGAAAATCTTAAGTAGAATTTCGCAGTGAAATCATTCAGTCTAGGGGCTTATCAAGAAGAGGAAAATCTTGAGGCTGAGGAGGGCTGGGGGGAAGAGTATCAAAAAAGTAATATAGGGCAATATCAGATGGAGAGACCTTCAGTGTGTACAGGTTCTAATAAAAATCTGTAAAACAATGTAAAACGTCCTTGTCTTGGAAATGTTTACAATTTTGGATTTTTGGCATTTGACTTTAAGGTAATTCGCCAACAACTTTCTTGCTCTGTTGCACCCTCCATAAAACTAAGTAATCTTTAATAGCACAGTGGAAGCCTCCTCATTGGATTTTGTTTTAACGAATAACTTGCCATGAAAAAGATATTTAAGGGTTGATTCATTATTCGATTTATAGATTTGGTGCTCCAGTTGTTTAATAGAGGAGAGCAAAAGTGCAGTTTCCTATAAGGATGTTTTATTTTTAGCTGCAATGTAGTCAAGGATGTGACCTCTGGCTGTTGTATTGAAGGCATCCCATATAATATGGAATAGTAGATCCAAAATCATGTTGGAATCAAAATATTCCTTCAAGAAAAGTTCAAAATTATCCAATTATCTTGTTGATCTAGAGTCCCACACACACCAACACCCACTTTCTTCCATCAACACAATGGGCCACAAGCTTGCACTTCACATCACAGCTTTGGAAAAAAGATCTCCAATAAAAAGCTCCCTTGAGGGTGCCCGTCAGGCATTACAGTACCGGCCTGATGAGAAGCAAGCCCGATGATGTAGCATGACACCCGCAAGGGTGTGTGAGGGCCCTAGTTCCAAAATTAACCATTCCCCATTCAGTGGCTCCTTGTTAACTGACCTGACCTGATCCCCCTACCTTTGGAACAGCATACTTCATATTGTTTAGAAGTACGGTGGAGCATGCATACTGGACATTTATGCACTCTGGGTACCTCTTTTTGGTGATTGGGTACGAAGAAAAAGCCATCATTCATCATCATCTGTTTCCTCCTTTTTAATTGATAATGGAAGTGGCTTATAAAAGAGTAATATTACCTAAGTTTTACTCTGTATTGTGGGGGAACAGAATACCTGGCCTACCCAATGCTTCTTCAATGAATTAATGTCTTTATCTGTAAGGTCAGTTTTGTGTAGCATGGCAATCTTACATTGTAATCTGGATAAGTGTGCACATACTCTCTGTTTCCTAATAGGGTTCAGTAGACCTTTCACCACTGTCAGATTGCTAGGTATTTAATTGGTGTAACAGCTTATATTGAAAACACATTCTTAATACAATAGAAGCTACAAAGCAACATGAAAAAGAAAAACATGTCTTGAAAGTGAACAGGTAGTTTATATTACCATGAGAATAATCAAGTACACTTAGGGAAACAATAAAAGAGAAGAGAGAAAGGAGGATAAAAAAAGAGAAAAACAATGGATAACGAAAGAGAGGATGCCAAAAAGCTGAACAGGTTCAGCCATAGAAGAAATAGGACACAACCAGTGTAAAAACAGTAGTAGGTTGAGGTGGAAAAGCACAGAAAAAGGATCAACAGTGGATTCATGACAGCCAAAAATGAAAGGAGGAACCCCCAGGGACAGTCAGTATTAAAATACACATTAGGACATGGAATTAAAGACATCAAATAAGACCAAAAAGGAAATGAATTGCCAAAACACACACAAAATGAGAATAAATGATTGACTAATAAAGAACACTTACCAACAGTTGTAGATAAGGTGTATGCAATAGGTCTAGGATTGAAAACACTTTGGAGAAAACACAACTGGGGAAGGGGTCCAGATTAGACAAGGGAAATCTGCAAAAGGAAAAAACGGTTAATGTTAGGAAAATCTTGGCAAAGGGCCAATCGGAATAACTGCATTCAAACAGAGATAGTTATAGTGCAAAAATGTAATGAACATATCAATAACTGAGCAATAACAAAAACTCTTTAATTTTTCCCAAGTTCCATTTCTTCACCCTTGGGCTGAGAAATGAAATTTCGCAGGTCATCTGGAGAATCAAATTATAAAGTTCTGTCCTTGTAAGACACTTTGAAAAACGAGGATGTGCTAGGCCATATTTACGCTCAATGAGCGTAATGCAGGGTGAAAAGAAACGATATCCTTCTGACGGGCCGCTGTTGCATGAACCACGTCCTGTGAAAAGAAGATCCTTTGACCGGACCACAGCATTTGCTTCCTCTGGTTAGCAGCGGATAAGAACATGACAAGTTTAGTATATTCTAAAAAAAAAAAGCACAATTATTACTCTTGGACATCTAGATGATGAAGATCCCAGACATTTAGGACCAATTCTATGAGCCCATTGTAGATTAAGATTTGTGTGTTCCTTAAGCCAAACTATCTTCGGGATATGCAGCTTAAAAAAGGTAAGCATGTCCAAACCTTCTGACCCTTCAAGATGCCGTACATTTTAAGATTAATGTGACGATTGCGGTTTTCCAAATCCTCAGTTTGTTTCTTTAGAAGTGCAATTTTCTTGGACATACCCTCAATCTCAACTGACACATCATGCATATTGCTAATGTCTCGCTCTACCTCTGACTCCCTGGATTCAAGATTGCACCATTTTTCTTCTATTCTCTGAAGCATAGAAGTGGTTTCCATGACAAAATGTTTCAGAAGTTTTATTTCTTCCATAAGGTCCTCCAGGGTCAATGGTAATGGAAACTTAGCAGGAGAACCACGCACATTATTTACGACTTGCAATTTACGAGTCGCAAATAAGGAATGTGTAGGAATCACAAAATATTAGCTGATTACTACATACATTGCATTTTACAAGTCTATAATAGCAAATCAGTAAATTTTGCTATTATAGACTGGCAAAATGTAACATTGATACATCTGGTCCAAAAAGATGTGTGCTTTGCAAAACCGCTTCTATTCACCAACTGTTTGGAGCAAGACATAAATGCATGGTAAATCAACAGGAAGCCCCTCAATTGTCCTGTGGCAGAGCAGGCAAGTTGTCAATTACAGGAGTTGATTGCTACAACTGTAACTCAGCATCGGGCCTGATGTTTCCATGCAAGAGATGTCAGGCTCCAGTTATCCTGAAGCTGAAAACACCAGTCTACCTCGGAACAGTACAAACTATGTTGTCACTAAATTAAAATAAAAGGGTGAAATAGTGAAGTTAGCCACACCAATTGTTGTTGACACGTTTCTGTATATTTATATGTTAAGCAGGTATCCTTTTTCCATTTGGTCTGTGAGTCCTAGTCAGTCTGACAGATGAAGCTGTGAAGGATGTTGGGCGGTATGGAATTCGTAATTGCAGAGATCTTCAGAAATAATCATTCCACTGAGGTTACCCAAACTGTAATTCTTGGATTTGAAGGCATATGTAAACAACCTCTCTGTAGCTCTGAAAAGGAAACTGATTTAGCAGTTGCTACTGAGATGGAGTTGGAGAATGCTGAAACTGTGAGCAAATCAGCAACATCTATTTACATTAAAAGTGACGCTGGCCACTACTCTATATCACCATAGGTACAGTAGCTGCACAAAGGAGCATTAAGGGTGCTGATTTTGGAGACTTGCACAGAGACATGTTTACAATCACATAAACAGAATCTGAAGGTCTAATAGGCATGCACTATGACATGTTGCTGAAGAACTGCACCTTCCAGAGAAGCCCGTCTGCCCATCAGTGACATTGTATTTAAAGCACAACCCTCACAAGAAGGAAAAACTGAGTAAGTAGAAGGAATTCAAGAAGTAAACATTGATGAAGACATGGTCCGAAGAACCAACTCTCTAGGAGCACTGAATGCAACAGTGGATGTCAGAGAGAAAGCTCCCTCACTAGGGAGCATGGCATCAACTGAAGAGTATACTGTGCTGCCATGATTTGGAATTGCCCCAGGGCAATCGTTACTCATACTGATGATATTGGTTGATCTAGAACAATATCAACATTTGTGTCATTTAGTTCTGTAAAGGGGTGTATTAAAGAGAAAGCCATTCTGCTACTATACAATAATATTGACATAAAAATATGGTGATACACAAATATCGGTACAAAAATATTATGGTACTAAATATTGTGTTTATGTACATATAATGTAAACTACAAAAATGATGCCTACAAAATAAAGTGGTACCTGCAAACACAACAATGATGGACAGAATGTGGATCAATGTCACACATTCACCCCAGTCCAAAGATCTGGGCCCAAATCCATCGTTTTTCCACTCCACACCACCCTGGGTTAGACAATGGCGATATGCAAATCAGCGCTGACCCTGTGCCCCATGGGAACAGTCCACTCCGAACTACAAAAGCCATGTCCTTCCCAGAACGGAAACAAGCATCCGAGGACCGGCCCGGTTTCGAGGTAACACCTCTCATCAGCCCGGCTAGCTTGATTCCAGTGGTGTGGAGTGCCTGGGACTCACGTCTGAGCATCCCCAGTACACTTAGAGCGGTACCTGCAAACACAACAATGATGGACAGAATGTGGATCAATGTCACACATTCACCCTAGTCCAAAGATCTGGGCCCAAATCCATAGTTTTTCCACTCCACACCACCCTGGGTTAGACAATGGCGATATGCAAATCAGCGCTGACCCTGTGCCCCATGGGAACAGTCCAGTCCGAACTACAAAAGCCATGTCCTTCCCAGAACGGAAACAAGCATCCGAGGACCGGCCCGGTTTCGAGGTAACACCTCTCATCAGCCCGGCTAGCTTGATTCCAGTGGTGTGGAGTGCCTGGGACTCACGTCTGAGCATCCCCAGTACACTTGGAGCGGTACCTGCAAACACAACAATGATGGACAGAATGTGGATCAATGTCACACATTCACCCCAGTCCAAAGATCTGGGCCCAAATCCATCGTTTTTCCACTCCACACCACCCTGGGTTAGACAATGGCGATATGCAAATCAGCGCTGACCCTGTGCCCCATGGGAACAGTCCAGTCCGAACTACAAAAGCCATGTCCTTCCCAGAACGGAAACAAGCATCCGAGGACTGGCCCGGTTTCGAGGTAACACCTCTCATCAGCCCGGCTAGCTTGATTCCAGTTGTGTGGAGTGCCTGGGACTCACGTCTGAGCATCCCCAGTACACTTAGAGCGGTACCTGCAAACACAACAATGATGGACAGAATGTGGATCAATGTCACACATTCACCCCAGTCCAAAGATCTGGGCCCAAATCCATCATTTTTCCACTCCACACCACCCTGGGTTAGACAATGGCGATATGCAAATCAGCGCTGACCCTGTGCCCCATGGGAACAGTCCAGTCCGAACTACAAAAGCCATGTCCTTCCCAGAACGGAAACAAGCATCCGAGGACCGGCCCGGTTTCGAGGTAACACCTCTCATCAGCCCGGCTAGCTTGATTCCAGTGGTGTGGAGTGCCTGGGACTCACGTCTGAGCATCCCCAGTACACTTAGAGCGGTACCTGCAAACACAACAATGATGGACAGAATGTGGATCAATGTCACACATTCACCCCAGTCCATAGATCTGGGCCCAAATCCATCGTTTTTCCACTCCACACCACCCTGGGTTAGACAATGGCGATATGCAAATCAGCGCTGACCCTGTGCCCCATGGAAACAGTCCAGTCCGAACTACAAAAGCCATGTCCTTCCCAGAACGGAAACAAGCATCCGAGGACCGGCCCGATTTCGAGGTAACACCTCTCATCAGCCCGGCTAGCTTGATTCCAGTGGTGTGGAGTGCCTGGGACTCACGTCTGAGCATCCCCCGTACACTTAGAGCGGTACCTGCAAACACAACATTGATGGACAGAATGTGGATCAATGTCACAAATTCACCCCAGTCCAAAGATCTAGGCCCAAATCCATCGTTTTTCCACTCCACACCACCCTGGGTTAGACAATGGCGATATGCAAATCAGCGCTGACCCTGTGCCCCATGGGAACAGTCCAGTCCGAACTACAAAAGCCATGTCCTTCCCAGAACGGAAACAAGCATCCGAGGACCGGCCCGGTTTCGAGGTAACACCTCTCATCAGCCCGGCTAGCTTGATTCCAGTGGTGTGGAGTGCCTGGGACTCACGTCTGAGCATCCCCAGTACACTTAGAGCGGTACCTGCAAACACAACAATGATGGACAGAATGTGGATCAATGTCACACATTCACCCCAGTCCAAAGATCTGGGCCCAAATCCATCGTTTTTCCACTCCACACCACCCTGGGTTAGACAATGGCGATATGCAAATCAGCGCTGACCCTGTGCCCCATGGGAACAGTCCAGTCCGAACTACAAAAGCCATGTCCTTCCCAGAACGGAAACAAGCATCCACATTCTGTCCATCATTGTTGTGTTTGCAATTACCGCTCTAAGTGTACTGGGGATGCTCAGACGTGAGTCCCAGGCACTCCACACCACTGGAATCAAGCTAGCCGGGCTGATGAGAGGTGTTACCTCGAAACCGGGCCGGTCCTCGGATGCTTGTTTCCGTTCTGGGAAGGACATGGCTTTTGTAGTTCGGACTGGACTGTTCCCATGGGGCACAGGGTCAGCGCTGATTTGCATATCGCCATTGTCTAACCCAGGGTGGTGTGGAGTGGAAAAACGATGGATTTGGGCCCAGATCTTTGGACTGGGGTGAATGTGTGACATTGATCCATATTCTGTCCATCATTGTTGTGTTTGCAATTACCGCTTTAAGTGTACTGGGGATGCTCAGACGTGAGTCCCAGGCACTCCACACCACTGGAATCAAGCTAGCCGGGCTGATGAGAGGTGTTACCTCGAAACCGGGCCGGTCCTCGGATGCTTGTTTCCGTTCTGGGAAGGACATGGCTTTTGTAGTTCGGACTGGACTGTTCCCATGGGGCACAGGGTCAGCGCTGATTTGCATATCGCCATTGTCTAACCCAGGGTGGTGTGGAGTGGAAAAACGATGGATTTGGGCCCAGATCTTTGGACTGGGGTGAATGTGTGACATTGATCCACATTCTGTCCATCATTGTTGTGTTTGCAATTACCGCTCTAAGTGTACTGGGGATGCTCAGACGTGAGTCCCAGGCACTCCACACCACTGGAATCAAGCTAGCCGGGCTGATGAGAGGTGTTACCTTGAAACCGGGCCGGTCCTCGGATGCTTGTTTCCGTTCTGGGAAGGACATGGCTTTTGTAGTTCGGACTGGACTGTTCCCATGGGGCACAGGGTCAGCGCTGATTTGCATATCGCCATTGTCTAACCCAGGGTGGTGTGGAGTGGAAAAACGATGGATTTGGGCCCAGATCTTTGGACTGGGGTGAATGTGTGACATTGATCCACATTCTGTCTATCATTGTTGTGTTTGCAATTACCGCTCTAAGTGTACTGGGGATGCTCAGACGTGAGTCCCAGGCACTCCACACCACTGGAATCAAGCTAGCCGGGCTGATGAGAGGTGTTACCTCGAAACCGGGCCGGTCCTCGGATGCTTGTTTCCGTTCTGGGAAGGACATGGCTTTTGTAGTTCGGACTGGACTGTTCCCATGGGGCACAGGGTCAGCGCTGATTTGCACATCGCCATTGTCTAACCCAGGGTGGTGTGGAGTGGAAAAACAATGGATTTGGGCCCAGATCTTTGGACTGGGGTGAATGTGTGACATTGATCCACATTCTGTCCATCATTGTTGTGTTTGCAATTACCGCTCTAAGTGTACTGGGGATGCTCAGACGTGAGTCCCAGGCACTCCACACCACTGGAATCAAGCTAGCCGGGCTGATGAGAGGTGTTACCTCGAAACCGGGCCGGTCCTCGGATGCTTGTTTCCATTCTGGGAAGGACATGGCTTTTGTAGTTCGGACTGGACTGTTCCCATGGGGCACAGAGTCAGCGCTGATTTGCATATCGCCATTGTCTAACCCAGGGTGGTGTGGAGTGGAAAAACGATGGATTTGGGCCCAGATCTTTGGACTGGGGTGAATGTGTGACATTGATCCACATTCTGTCCATCATTGTTGTGTTTGCAATTACCGCTCTTAGTGTACGGGGTATCCTATGACGTGAGTCCCAGGCACTCCACACCACTGGAATCAAGCTAGCCGGGCTGATGAGAGGTGTTACCTCAAAACCGGGCCGGTCCTCGGATGCTTGTTTCCGTTCTGGGAAGGACATGGCTTTTGTAGTTCGGACTGGACTGTTCCCATGGGGCACAGGGTCAGCGCTGATTTGCATATCGCCATTGTCTAACCCAGGGTGGTGTGGAGTGGAAAAACGATGGATTTGGGCCCAGATCTTTGGACTGGGGTGAATGTGTGACATTGATCCACATTCTGTCCATCATTGTTGTGTTTGCAATTACCGCTCTAAGTGTACTGGGGATGCTCAGACGTGAGTCCCAGGCACTCCACACCACTGGAATCAAGCTAGCCGGGCTGATGAGAGGTGTTACCTCGAAACCGGGCCGGTCCTCGGATGCTTGTTTCCGTTCTGGGAAGGACATGGCTTTTGTAGTTCGGACTGGACTGTTCCCATGGGGCACAGGGTCAGCGCTGATTTGCATATCGCCATTGTCTAACCCAGGGTGGTGTGGAGTGGAAAAACGATGGATTTGGGCCCAGATCTTTGGACTGGGGTGAATGTGTGACATTGATCCACATTCTGTCCATCATTGTTGTGTTTGCAATTACCGCTCTTAGTGTACGGGGTATCCTATGACGTGAGTCCCAGGCACTCCACACCACTGGAATCAAGCTAGCCGGGCTGATGAGAGGTGTTACCTCGAAACCGGGCCGGTCCTCGGATGCTTGTTTCCGTTCTGGGAAGGACATGGCTTTTGTAGTTCGGACTGGACTGTTCCCATGGGGCACAGGGACAGCGCTGATTTGCATATCGCCATTGTCTAACCCAGGGTGGTGTGGAGTGGAAAAACGATGGATTTGGGCCCAGATCTTTGGACTGGGGTGAATGTGTGACATTGATCCACATTCTGTCCATCATTGTTGTGTTTGCAATTACCGCTCTAAGTGTACTGGGGATGCTCAGACGTGAGTCCCAGGCACTCCACACCACTGGAATCAAGCTAGCCGGGCTGATGAGAGGTGTTACCTCGAAACCGGGCCGGTCCTCGGATGCTTGTTTCCGTTCTGGGAAGGACATGGCTTTTGTAGTTCGGACTGGACTGTTCCCATGGGGCACAGGGTCAGCGCTGATTTGCATATCGCCATTGTCTAACCCAGGGTGGTGTGGAGTGGAAAAACGATGGATTTGGGCCCAGATCTTTGGACTGGGGTGAATGTGTGACATTGATCCACATTCTGTCCATCATTGTTGTGTTTGCAATTACCGCTACAAAATAAAGTGGTCATAAATATCAAGATGATATAGACAAGTGTGTTGATTTAAAGGGATTTAAAAATATAATTTAAAAAAATGCACTTTAATACACACATATACACAAACATATATATGTAAAATTAAAAGTCATACATTTTATTAAAAGAAAATAATTACAAAAATTGAAAGAATCAAAGAAATATGGAATACGGTATTCAAAACAGCAGAAAGCGAATTGCTGGAAATTGCTAGACTAAAGGAGGTGCATGGCCACTCTGAAGTTTCACCGTCCTCAGTATTATAAACAATTTCCTCCTTCTTCCTTTAAAAAAGATGCCAGCACAGTTCCATAAAGTGCTAATGTGTTTATTTAAAGTTGTCTACCAATAGGAAGCTAAGCGCACTTTAGCTACATGATGTAGCCTTGATCACAATACTTAGCACCATCTTGCAAATGCACTTTAGAATTGATCACCATGTGTACAAACATGAAAGAAACACTTCCACATTAATAATCTCTTATACAGTTAACAAGGAATACCTTACAACTGCAAATCACAATGTCTATAATAAATAATACAGTGATTCCACATTGTTTGTCAATCAATCAATCAGGCATTTGTAGAGCACAACTACTCACTTGAAGGGGTCTCAAGGCGAGGGGGGGAACGCTGCTTTAAGATGTCACAGTGCCTCATCGAAAAGCCAGGTCTTGAGGCCCTTCAATAACTTGGCGAGTGAAGGTGTCTGTCGGAGGTGGAGCAGGAGGGTGTTCCATGCCTTGGCTGTGAGGAAGGAGAAGGAACGTCCTACTGTTCTGATCTTCTTAATGAGGGGGACCATCGCCAGGTAGAGCTGGGCTGACTGGAGGGATCTTTTGGATGCGTGGAACAAGAGTTGGTCTTTCATGTAGGCTGGTCCGGTAATGTGGAGTGTTTTGTGTGCGTGGCTTAGGTGCTTGAAGGTGATTCTCTTCTTGACAGGGAGCCAGTGTAGTGTCTGTAGGTGTTGGCTAATTTGGCAGTGGTGCAGAAAGTTGACATTCTAGAGTTTGCGGGTGTGGTTCTTGTTGATCTCGGCGTAGAGTGCATTGCCGTAGTCTAGCCTGCTGCTGATGAGGGCATGGGTGACTGTTTTCCTGTGTTCAAGGGAAATCCAGTTGAAGGTCTTTCGGAGTAGGCAGAGGATATGGTAGCAGGAGGAGGTGACAGAGTTGACCTTGTGGTCCATTTTGAGTACTGAGGTAATGCATTAATAATGAGTACCCTTCACATTACTGAACATAAAATATTGTGTTAGACCTGACAGCCTTGATGTGCTTTTTCCGCGTACTTTTTGCCTTCACCTCTCTTATTTTGCTGGAATTGTTTTTGTTGGATCTGGTTCTCGTGCACTTCACCACTGATAATCAGTGCTAAAGTGCATGTGTCCTCTCCCTTAAACATGGTAAAATTGGCTAACACCTGATGGGCAGACTTAATTTACTTATAAGCACCTAGTATATGGTACTACATGTTGCCAGTGCCTGTAAGTTAAATGGTACTGGTGGGTCTGCAGCACTCATTGGGCCACTCACTAAAGTAGCATGTTAAAACATGTCTCAAGCCTACCATTGCAGTATATGGTGCAGTTTTCAATCTGACAAAAAATATGTTTTGCCAGGCCTAAACCTTCATTTTTAATACTTAAAAGTCACCCCTAAAGTAGGCTCTGAAGGCCCAAAGGGCAAGATGCTTTTTTTTTGTAGGACATGTGTATTTATCTTGTACATGTCCTGGTAATGAAACATCATACAATTATTTTTCACTACTGTAAGGCCTATCTCTTCCATTGACTAACAGTGGGTTACCTTATTAAATTCATTGTGTCTAACTTTGGATTTGGAGCAGGTAGAGATGGCATGTTTAGACTCAATGAAATTGCAATTTAAAATACTCTTTACTGCTAAATTTGAATTTTAAGTTACATTTCTGAAAATGCAACTTTTAGAAAGTTGCCATTTTCATTTCTTAATCATTTTGGCCTTCTGCCAGTGTTCTGGATCTATGAATGACTCTGCTGTTGGGGTTTGTGTATTTTTCCCAGAAAGTAACACAAAGAGGGCTCTGTGTGGGTAGAATGGACCTCCTCCCTGCTTGACTGGGGACAGAAGTCCAGGACCTACCAGCAAGCCAATCCCCAGAGGTGCATCACTGGTCAGTCCGACTTCGTAGTAGCTCCAGCTTCGTTCTTCTGTGCAGCAGCAAACCCTTTTCAGAGGGATGTCTCAGTGATGGTATCCTGCCTCATTGAGCCCTCTTCTACTACAGCTTGAAGCTTTCTGCTGCTGGAGGTTTTTGACTTTCAAATGTTGTCTTTGTCTAAAGACAAAAATCTTCACCAACGTCAATGGTGACCGGCTCTCCATTGACAATTACAACCTCCTAAACCTAGAAAGCCAGCTTTTCCCACTGGAGATTTTTCATACCATTGTCAGCATTTGCTGAGACTTCATCCAGCAGCTTTACGGCCACAATGACTCCTCCTTGGACACAACCTACTGCCTTGCCCCACTGAACTCTACATTTTCCTTTACTTTTTTTCTTTTCAGAAATGTTGTAAGTTCGAAGGTAAGTCAAGACCATGCCCAATCCACCCCTTGCATCTGACCTGTGATACATTGCAGTAATGCCTAACTGTTGACTTTTCCCTAGTCTTGAGCGAAAATATACCTGTGGTTGGTGCTATGATTCTTTAGGTGGTAAGGTTCACTAAAACTAAAAATTCATAACCCTGCCTCTCTTGATTGAATTTATATTTGGTTTGGTGCTGTTCTGTTTAGTACTGTTTTCTTTATTGGTTTGTGTAGAAAGCTGGGTCTTTATATAGTATACAAAAAAGAATTATATTGTGCAAAAAGTCCAGGTATTCCCTCATAACTGGACAGGGGCTTGCTTTAGCAACCCCAAGGTGCTCTTATAGGGGATAGTATGGCCGATCATCTTTAGGCATAGCAGAGAAAGTGTTAGACATCTGCAACATACACACAGTTAATACCTGATGCACACAACTCAATAAGGATATCCACACTAACTTATAAAATTAAATCTTATCTTTATTTAAGTTTTGCCACCGAGATCATCACAATGAAGTAAGTGCGTTTTGAGATAGAAATACATTTAGACTTCAAAAGTCGACACAGTGCACTTTTCGGAGGCGGCTATGTTATCCTATGGAGGAAAAACATTCACTGCATACAGGTACTTCGCAGCGACTTACAGGACCAATCTCCTAGATTTAAGGTAAGTATGGGGCAAGGTCCAAGGCAGCACCAACAGGTTCTTTTGAGTGGCAATTGGATGGCCTGGTGCAGAGATGCTTTTCAGCATCGGGTACTCAATATTATCCTGTGTCAGGGCGGGCTGCAGAAAGAGACTGCAGGCGGTGTTGAAGAGTCTCATCATGGGCAGTCCAAAGTAGGCTTCTTTTCTGGCGACCCGGGGGACCATGCTAGTACTACTGGCCCACTTCAACTTGGGCATGGAGGAATGGGTGCAGTGGTACTGACTGCTTTCAGGTTTACACTGTCCAGAGTTCTTTAGTACCTGCAGGTTGAAGGGAAGCAGCTCAGGTGTTACACAGGAGTTCCTGAGTGTTGGCAGAAGTGCTGGTTGTCCTCCGGGCTTTTGGAGGCACCGCAGCTTACAGAATGAGTCGACCTTGGTGCAATCATCAGGAACAGCGAACAGGCTCGCAGGGTTGGCACCAAGTCAGTTGCATATTCCACATTTCTTGCTTTTTGTGGCTCTTCAGTCCTTCTTCATTTAGGTCAGGAGGATTTGATTTCCTAGTGGCCGGGGCTCACCTAAATATTAGATTTAGGGGCCTTAGAAGAGTATGTGGTAGTAGAAAATAGGCTACTGACCCCTGAGATCACTATGCTCCCTATATGACCACTTCTTGTGGGAAGTGGGCATAACCCTGTCCCAAACATCCTATGTTTGCCATTACAAAGATGGCAGACTTGTGATTCTTATCTTTACTTCAGGTAGCCTACCTTAGGGGTAGAACTAGCATAAGGCGAACATGCCTCTCTGACTACTAATTTTCCAGGTTGTCCAGGTGCCAAATGGGCCCAGGACAGGGGAGGGGGTTGCATCCTCTCCTGTGAGAGAAGCCAGTTTTTCATACCAAAGGTTATGGGCTCTTTTACGCCCCCTGCCTTTGAATGTTGATTCGCTGGTCGCCCTGTGGGAGGGGTGTAAACTCCCTCTTCCAGAGCAGGTTTTGTTCCTGACATCCTGATAGCAAAGGCCCTTTCCCCATGGGGGTCAGACACGTATCTGTGGAGGCAGGCTGACTAGGACCAGTTAGTCAGCATATTAGTAGTTTGTAGGTTTTCAGGGGGTAGCTCTAAGGTGCCCTCTGGGAGCATGTATTAATAAAAAACCATCACTGGAATCAGTGTGGGTTTCATTAATATTATATGTTTGATACCAAACATCTTTAGTTTCAGTGAAGCCATCATGTAGCATGGAAACTCGTGTTTACCAGTGTCCAGCACATGTCCTTAAAATGGCTTCACTGGTCCCTTGTACTGGCAGTAATGGGACTGGTGAATACAGGAGCATATCTGTTCATTCAGTTATGCCCACACATGTAGTATAGTGCACCTTGCCTTAGGACTGTAAGGTCTGCTGTAGGGGTGACGTAACTATATGTCATTCAGTGACTTCAGGCATTCACTTTTGTCTGCACCAAGACAGACAGCCTGTATTAGCAATCTGCATGAGAGTGGTGAGGTGTCCCTCAGGGTAGCACAATGCATGCACAGTGCTTTGGGACTCTCTTTAGTACCCCAGGCCCAAGGTACTAGGAGTACCATTTACCAACGACTTACAGAGGGTGCTTAAGGTATTGCCAATTGGGGCAATAATTGTACAATTTAGGGAAAGAGATCTGGCACGGAGGACCCGGTCAGGAGGACCCCAGCTCACTTACAGTCAAAATTGCATTGAATCCAGGCAAACAGTAAGGGGGACCATATCAAAAAGAGAACTTTCCTACAGTTTGGCATTTTTCTTGTGCTGTATTTTCACTTTATTACTGTTTGTGAGCTGCATAAATTCTTTACATAGCGCTTTTAAGTTAAGCCGGACTACGTTTGTGCCAAGCTACCAGAGTGTTATGCACAGGTTAATTTAGTTACTTTGTGGTTCACCCTGACAAGAATTGTGGTTCCGCCTTAGTGGGGCTTCCACCCACCTAAACATATAACCCAATGACTTGCATAGTGTATTGTCAATAATACTAAGTAATATATTTAAGGTATTCCACAATGCATAAACGAGGTATAAATGAATTACTTGTGAAAACATTTGAAAAAATCAAAACAGATTAATGCCACATTTGTAAAAAGATAACATGTACTATTGCCTCTGAAAACTAAGGAAAAAGGAGAAACTATTGGACTTCGGAGAGGTCAGATTTACTGCTCCTATTCAAATCTAAGCAATAGTTGGAAAAGTGTCAATTTTACGTTGTCCACTACATTAAGCAACATTATAGATAGTTTTGGCATTTGGAGAAGTCAAATTTACTTTTCTCATTCCAATCTCGTACTTCAGTGGTTTTAGATTTATTATTTCCAGTTCAATGTAAGCAAAACTAAGGTAAGTATTGGACTTTTACTAGGGGGAGAGGTTGTTAGGCTTACTATATGAACTACTACCTAGGAAACATGTTTGGAAGTATTGGACTTTGTTGGGTATGGGTAAATTACCAACAAATGCCGATCAACCCGGCTGGAAGCATCCGGGTCCCAAGGAGTGTGATCTCTGTGGCGCTGCCACCCAAGACTTAATTCACGTGATCTGCATTTGCCCTGCACTGGATAGTGATCGTCGGAGGTTACTAAAGGCAAAATTCAAAGAAAAGGGAATCCGTACATGTTGCTCCGCGATTTTACAAGTGATGGACACAGTAGATCCACAATTTATCTGTCGAATGATCAAATATGTCATTAACTTCGAAAAAACAAACAAAAATGTTTGTAACGAGTTAACACCACCCTGAATGTTTAGGATTCTTAAAACTGTATCTTTTATTAGTGAATTACTTTTTTAAACTTAATAGTATCATTGTCTTTTACAATTTCACTCAACTGTCGTTTTTAACACTTGTATAACAACGTATACTTCCAAATATTTTTAAAACAAGATTGCATTTCACATTGTAATGGTTTTTATTAACTACACAATAAAAGAATATATTGGACTTTGTTGGGTAGAGATTTACTATTCCTATTCTAACCTAAATAAAAGTAGGGAAAGTGCTGAAAAAATATCAAATAGTTATTACGAAACATACTTACACATATTTAAATTCAACTTAAACATGCTGAAAACATTACAATAAAAATGCTTCCTATCCCAATGCTCTACAATTCCAACAGCTAACAAAAAATTAGAAATAACATAAAGATTTGAATAAATCACGTAAAAAACCACAAAGTAGAAAATATTTGCCAAAACACAAACAAAACACACACAAAAAATTAATTGAATTAATTATGTAAATTAAATAATTATTCTCATATATTTCTTATCATAGTTAAAAAATGAATATTCAAAAATAATTAACAATGAAAACATTTACGGCCACATGCATCATTGTTGCCGTTTGTGATTTCTTAATTGCGAAAATTAAGGAATCGCAATTAAGAAATCGCAAACGGATATGCATCAAGAAATCGCATTTTTTTTGCGATTTCTTAAATTTCCTTAATTGCGATTCACAATTTGCGAATCGCAATTAAGGAATCCCTTCCCATTGATTCCTATGGGCCTAGAGGCCCATAGGAATGAATGGGAAGCCATTCTCATTTTGCGATTCGCAATTAAGGAATCGCAAAATGAGAATGCTATTTCAAGGGTGCAGGGAATTTAACTTTAAGAACATTTTTCACACACACATGCCCCAAGGGGATGTGTGTATGTAAAATGAAACTTTGAAAAATGCACTTTTGTGCATTTTTCAAAGTTTTCACAAATTACTATGAAGGTGAACTTCATGGTAATATACCTCTCCCTATTTGCGAATTCGCAATTTCTAAAGTGTGATGCATTACATTTAAGAAATCGCAAATTGCGATTTCTTGAATGCAATCGCAATTTAAGAAATCGCAACAATATTGCGATTCCTTAAATTGCGAAAAAATAAAAAAACATGATGCATCCCAAAAAAGGAAATTGCATTCGCAAACGGCCGAATGTTGCGATTCGCACCGTTTGTGAATGCAATTTACCTTGATGCATGTGGCCGTAAATGATCAATGAAGTAAACAGGTTACCTCTTAACTAATAATATAGTTAACAGATAAAAAAAAAATAACAATTTGTATTCATATAAAGTAATTAAGGTAAATGTTAATTTACATCACACTTAATTTAATTGACTAATTATCATTTACAAATTGTAAAAAGAGTTAAAACATAATATATATTTAAATATCTTCCCACCATACTCCACTACAAACCAAACTGCCAATAATGTTAAAAATCAAACAAACTTAAAATACCACTTTTAAAATATTACCAAAGCAATGAAACAATTACAAAAAAAATTGCAAACAAGTAAAATAACCATGTTATTATCTTGAATCACACACAATTATGCCACATTAAAAATTAATACAAAATTTATACTATAAACGAATATTGTTCAAAAAACAATTTAGCACTTAAACAAAACACACTATTCTTACATAAAATATTCTTTACCACTATATTCTTGTAACCACAATATTCCTTTGATGATATTTGTGTCTCACAATGTTTTTGAGATTATATCACCAATGTAAACCAGCCACCCCTTCAACCAATTCCAAAGAGGTTATGGGTGGAAGTAACATCGGAAGGAGTGGTGTCCTTATCACTACATAAACCAGACCCTACAGTTCGGATCTGGAAAAAACACCTACATAGAAACATACAAAGAAATAAGAAAGCTGAGTCAGTAACACATGGTTTTGTTAGTTATGACTTCAAAGAACCTTTCTGTGTATAGACATCCAGAGGAAAAGCGATTTTTAGAAGATGAGGCTGAAAGGACAATGCGAACAGCATGGGCAGTTGAAGAAGAGCAATCTGTACTCATTCCATCATTATTACCATGCTGTGCGCCACCTGAGAAGACCACTCATTGAAAAGATTAGATAATGGGAGAGAAACCCCATAATTGCTTGATGATCAGAAGGGAACAGAACCTACAAGTGGGCCAAGAGAATTAGTCAGTTCTGCAGAAGAGACAAATGACAGTGCAGAAAATTGCTGTATCTTGTCAAGTCAATTCAACCATCTAAATTTGAAACTATGGCATGACCCCAGAGAACTGATGGCTGCTCAGACGTGAGTCCCTTGCTCACTCTGCCACTGGATTCAAGCAAGCCTGGCTGAAGACGGCTGTATTGCCAGAAACCGGTCCTAGGAAGCTTGTTTCCGGTCCAGGGAAGGCATGGCTTGGCAGTTTGGTCTGGACTGTTCTCATGAGGCACAGGGTCAGACTGATTTGCATATTGCCATGTCTGAACTGGGGTGGCAGAGTGGACTAAAGAACGGTGATGGATTAAACCCAAATCTTTTGACTGGTTGTGAGTGTTTGATTGGTTCAGATGCTGCGTCCAACCCCACCCCGGTTTGTAGCGCTTTGTTCGCCATAAGTTGGCATGGTATGCTCAGACGTGAGTCCCTTGCTCACTTTGCCACTGGATTCAAGCAAGCCTGGCTGAAGACGGCTGAAATGCCGTAAACCGGTACTAGGAAGCTTGTTTCCGGTCCAGGGAAGGCATGGCTTGGCAGTTCCGGCTGGACTGTTCCCATTAGGCACAGGGTCAGACTGATTTGCATATGGTCATGTCTGAACATGGGTGACAGAGTGGGCTAAAGAACGGTGATGGATTAAACCCAGATTTTTTGACTGGGTGTGAGTGTTTGATTGGTTCAGATGCTCCGATAATCACCACCCCCTTTTGGACCGCTTTGTTCGCCCTAAGTTGGCAGGGTATGCTCAGATGTGAGTCCCTTGCTCACTTTGCCACTGGATTCAAGCAAGCCTGGCTGAAGACGGCTGAAATGCCAGAAACCGGTCCTAGGAAGCTTGTTTCCGGTCCAGTGAAGGCATGGCTTGGCAGTTCGAGATGGACTGTTCCCATGAGGCACAGGGTCAGACTGTGAGCTAAAGAACGATGATGGATTAAACCCAGATCTGTTGACTGGGTGTGAGTGTTGATTGGTTCAGATGCTCCGTCCATCACCACCCCCTTTTGTACCGCATGTCTGAACTGGGCGGGCAGAGTGGGCTAAAGAACGGTGATGGATTAAACCCAGATCTTTTGACTGGGTGTTAGTGTTTGATTGGTTCAGATGCTCCGTCCATCACCACCCCCTTTTGTACCGATTAAAGTACGGTAGCACACCACCTGATTGGAGAGGGAGGCTGGCGATGCTGATTGTGTGAGCCATGGCGCTGCCTGCCTGAACTGGGTTGCCTGTGGCAATGTGGTCCATCTGCCGACCCAAAGGGCCAAATTCTCGAGAGATGCTGAGGCCTCCGAGGAATAGAGAACTGCTGTGAGCGATGGACCCGGGGCATCCGGTCGACTACTTTTTGGTTCACAGCTGCTCCCTCTTGGCCATTAGGTCTTGCTCTCAGACTGAGGGAGTCTTGAATAATGTGTGCCCACCCATAGGCATGAGTAACATTTTCTGCCTGCCCTCGAAAAAGGAACTGGATAGAGCATGCAGCAAGTGCCTTGAGCGGATGTAGCAGTAGCATTTGTGTCACCACAGGGGTAGGCATGTGTTAAACTGTGACGTGCAGTTCTCTGGTGAGCATGTGAACTTGTGGAGGGCCTGTGGAGTCCTAGCGCACCTTGGCACTCATATTATGGCAATGGCCCTGAGCACAACACACCAATGCTGAGCCTGGGTAGGCCTCAAACTCCCTCCTGACTGAGGCTAGAGACCCTCAGAGAAAGTGCCACCATTAGAGTTTTGGGCCCGGGCTTACAGAGAAAATGTAACAATGTGACCACAGTGAAAATTGGTCTGCTCATGCCACCCAGCTGCCCAGGGTGGAATGAGGCCACTTGAAACTGTGGTTGCCCGCCCCGATGCCATTGCTCACTGGGGCTGTGTCTAGTGGGGGTAATCAAGTCCTGTGCACCACACCTAGACAAAAGTGATTGATAGCGGCACTTGCCACTCCAGCCCAGCCAGGCTTCGGCAGAAGTGACGGCAGAGGGGGAAATGATGATAATAATTAAAGCCTATTGTGAGGGTGACCTAGCTTGATCCTATTGACTGATGGTGCTGTGAATTTGGAACACATGCTTACTACTAAACCAACAGAATTCTAGAATTGAGGCATGGGAAGGCAGCTGCAAAGAGCCGTCTGGTCTCTCAGGGTGTGCTGCCTCCGATAGCACCACACATCAAGACCTTTGTGCTGTGTCCCAGCCACCTTTGGTGAAGGGCTACAGAGATATTAACTGGCTCTCTGAACCCCTGTGAGATGATTCCCTTTATGGGCCCTAGTGCCTGATCTATATCCCTGGCTTACTGTTACTTATTTTGGGATGAATGGGGAGGCCAGATTCGTCAACGCGTTGGGTAGCTGAAGTGGGTGGGAGAGGGGAGATTTCGGTTGTTTTACTTATACACAAGATGATGTAGCACCAGAAACATGTGGGATCCTATAGCTACACTGCCTATTCTGAAGCTCTCCCAGGGTGACCTGGGAACTCTGCTGCTTGGAGATTGAGCTCCTCCCTGAGTGGGCATAATTGACTGGGAGTGCTGATGATATAAATTCAGGGATTATACTTATGACATGGAATGTCTGGTGTGCAGGAGACCCATGATAGGTCAGGCAACTCTTTGGTAATCTTAGACAGTACAGGGTAGATATAGGTTTCCTTCAGGAGCTTCACCTTAGTGAACGCTCCCACACTAGACTCCGATCTGGCTGGATTGGTGAGATCCATATTGTAACATACTCTGAATTCACTGGGTGACAATAGTTAGACTCAAAGTACTGAGATCATGGAAAGTGAATTGTGCTACCTCATCCTAAATTGTGTGCTGGAGGGTAAAGAATTGACACTTGCTTGTATCTGTGGTCCCACCATGAATAGCCCTGAGTTGTTTCTCCTAGTTTGGAGTAAGGTATTGGGACTGAGGTGCTCAAACATTATTTGGTGGGGGGGCGACTTCAATGTGATGTTAGATCTGGCACTAGATAGATTGCAAATGGGATGGTTAATTATATGCTCTCTGACCATGCTCCGGTGTGACTGTACCTGGACCTGAAGGAGGCTGGGAGTAAAATCTCAAGCTGGTGACTCCCACCAAATGGCATTTCAGACCCTGTGGTCCAACAGGATACCAGAAAAGCTATACTTAAGTATTTTTCCTCCAATTATGGGTCAGTGGGTTTCCCAGGATTACTGTGTGAGCTTTTAACACCTTGGCTGCTAGAGATATTTTCCTCCTGTGCTGCATTCCCTGATATCCCCTTGTTCATGACAAGGTCAGCTCATCATTAGCACAGCTCCAGTGTGCCTCATGATGAGCTGAGCTCGTCATGAGCATGGAAGGGGTTAAAGTCAATGGGCCTGATTCACAAAGGAACTTACACCTTTGTGTAAGTTTACATTTATTTAGGAATTCACAAACTCTGATTTAATAGTAAGTTTATGACTGCAGAGGCTACGCAGTTGGGACTGAGAACGCTGCAATAAAAATATAGGTATGGCCATTGAAGATATTGCTGACACAGTAAAACCATCCACCCCAATGGTGAGTCTGCTAGGCTATGTGGTGGACATACCCTTCAGGGTGCGCAGGCTCCCTGCTATGTTTCTACTGCTGGCGAAATGTTTATTAGCACAACACTGAAGAAGGGCAGCGATGTATTGCCAAGATCAATGTACGGAGTATTGGCTGCTGGTGGCAGTCGCTAGCAGGCTGAGAGACATGTGTGCCTCATTTGACCCCTACCTGTCAGCGCATCCTGTATGGCGGCTTACTAATAAAACACAGCCAGATAGCACACACAGCAGTAAATATGACCACTAAGAAATTAGGAGGGAGGATTGAATTACAGGGATTTTCATTTGCACATAATTGAGGACAGAAAAATGCAATGTGGATAGCATTTTTATGTGAAGCCCAGGCTAATACGTGAGAAGCTTTTGCATGGATGAATTAATATATGTACACCAACATTGAAACAGTAGTATTGAAGATGGAATAGCCAATGTTTGGAGAAACATGGTTGAACTTCCATAGTATATTTAAAGGGGAAATTTAAGTGGTAAATCATGTAGCACTGAGGAGGCTTTATACTCATATTATTACCTTAGTTCTTGGGGCATTGCAGCTATGGCTTGTATGTATTATCCATGTAGAGGCATTCCAATTTGTTAAACCTCTTTTCCATTACTGCTGGCATCCCTTCCTGATGCACTGAGGTGATCAATCTTACAATTTTGCACCAGGTAACCACTAATGTAATCTTGTTTTATGTGGACACTATACAACATGAATAATAGCAGTAGCTCAGCATGATTTTCATTTACCATAAGTAGCTCTTTTTTTAAATTTATTTTTTTGCAGAGTTTTATATAGCGCGAACTAGACCCGAACCGAATCAGGTATCAGAGCGCTTTACATAGCACCAGTTACGTTACATGAGGACACACTTTCAATTTTTTAGGCACGGGGAGATTAAGTGATTTGCCCAGAATCACAGGAGGTCTTTGGCGTCGTTACCGAGACCTCGAACCCAGATCCCCAGGTCCGAGGTCGAGCGCCTTAGCCGTTAGGCCAACCCCTCTCTCTTATTACAGAAAAGGTTTGGGACCCCTGAAATAGTTGAAGTTCAAGTTTATTTGCTTGTTTGATTAATTAAAATCTTACAAAATGCTTAAAATATCACCAAGTAAAAAAAAATTTCAAACTCATATCGTATACTTACTAAAATGCAATACACAGTGTATTTTGAGATACAGTGGATAAATAGTACAGATATTACTCCTCTAGTTTTTCCCAACAGCACATACAAATTGTACAAATGCAGAGTTCATAAATATATCTTTTGAGTTTAGACATGCCATCAATGCTTGCCTACATGTCCTTACTCCATTGTCATTGAATAGTCTCTTAAGGGCGATTTTCCTTTGAACTTCTAATTTAGGACAAAGACGTAATAAATGTATAATGTTCTCTTGTCCACATTTACATAACCTACATCCAGTGTTCTCTTCACTGCTCTTCCATGTAGGTAAATGACATAAACCTGGCAATACTCCAAAACGTGCTCTGATAAAGATTTGTTTAATTTCTTCCATGATGTTTCAAGATATTCTTGGACTTTTTTTCATAAATCCATTTATAATTGGCCATGCATGTCTTCTTTTTACAAATATATCGTTATCTTTTATCAGCGACAGTTGATTATTACGTTTTTTTAAAAAACATTCCTGGTTAATTGCATTCTACCAAATTGATATTACACCAAATTCTTCCCTTGCTTTATTTAGGTAAGACCAGACTTGCAGTTTCCGGTTATCTTTGACTTCTTGCCATAATAGCTGGGACATTTGGTTTTCTTGATAGTTTTTTATTCAGTTCCACACTTTAAGGGCTTGACCTTTTCTTGCATATAGCTGGTTATTTATCCCAAATTCCAGCCTCAGCTGCGCTTGCGAGGCGTTATTCGGTAGGCAAAACAAGATTTTATACGTTTTGGCAATTGCGTTATTAATAATCTCCGCATCTTTCCCGTTTACTACCTCACATCCGTATGTCAGGGTAGGTCAGGGTAGGTAGTAATTTCACTGAAATGATCTTTAGTAAAGGACAATAAGACAAGGCAGTTATTCTTTTTTGTATAATCCTAAATGCTGCAACCAAAGTATTAGCTTTTCTGGTAATATCTTTTTTTTGCGTAAGAAAATTTCCACTGTCATTAAATATAACTCCAAGCTACTGGTAGGAATCAACCTGTTCTGATCGAATTTGTTCCAACATCCATTTACATTTATTTTTAAGTCTTGTATTTTTTTGTAACTACCATTATTGTGGTCTTCGTTTCATTTATTACCATTTCATTTTCTTTTGCGTACATTGATATATGATTAACTTTGCAACCCAACTTTAGTTTGACTTAAAAGTACAACATCATCTGCGTACAACAGATTAGATAATTGCTTGCCAGCTAGCCTCGGCGGATGTGCATTTACTTTGTTCAGTGCGATAGTGAGATCTGCTAGAAATAAATTAAAAAGCAGTGGAGCAAGGACGCACCCTTTTTTAATCCTCCAGTCATATATATTTCGTTGGATAGTGTCCGGCCATCACCAATTCTCACCCCTACCCAATTGTAAGAGTACAATAATTGTATCATTTTTAGTAGTGAGTCTGGAATTCCTTGATCCTTAAGTTTCATCCACAGAATGTGTCTATTTACAAAATTGAAGGACGATTTAAAATCAACAAAACAAAAGTACAAGGGCTGTTAAGCTAAAAGCGCCTTATCCATTAATACCGATAGGATTAGTATATTTGTGGAGGTTCCTAGACCTTTGATAAACCCAGTTTGATTCGGGGGAAATACCCGTTTATCCTTAACCCAGTCTGTTAACCTTGATAGTCTTAGCCCCGCAAACAATTTTGCATCAGTATCTTGGAGGGTAATCAAACAATAGTTCTCCAGTAATTGCCAGTTTCCTTTCCTAAAGATAGGAGATATTAATGGCCCTCTCCACGATTTCTGTATAGGCCAGTTTGTACGACTTCATTGAAAACCTTTGTTAGATATGCAGCCCATAAATCTGGATCTTCCTTGTAGAGAGCGAACGGGATGCCATTTGGTCCTGGTGCTCCATCTTTTTGCTTCTTTATTAAATTGGTCACTTGACTTTCTGTAATTTAGATTTCAACATCCCATTCTAGGTCTGTATTAAGCATCATTGTTTACTTGTCTTTCTGAATATTTGCTTTAGATTCAGGTTTTAAGGAATGCAAACCATTCATCTTCAGTTAAGGCGGATGCTACCGCAGATATATTAGGCCTGCTTAATCCATTAATCATTTTCCAGAACTTCCTTAAGTTTGCTTGGTTACAAGCGTAAAAAAGTTTGTTGCACAATACTTGCCAGCCTTTATTTTTTTCATTCCAAATTAGTTTCCTCAAATTATTATTGACATATTTTAGTTTTATTTGTATATCTTCAATATTTAGGATCTTAGTTAGCTGTTTCCTAAGTTTATTATGGGTCTGCCTAATTCTTTTGATAGTATGTTTTTTTGGTTGATGTCAGTAACCCTTCTTTCTGTTTGAATCATTTGTGTTTTCTGGTCACGAGAAGAGGGATCATACGGTTTAACTATTTTCTCTGTAAAATGTTCCCATTGCTTAATTGCAGACCGCGTGATCTTTGAAGCATTCTTTAATTACATCTTGCGCCTTTTCTTTCATATCATCCTTATTATTTGTCTTCCATATAAGCTTCCTATAATTGGTAGTACAGGTCTGACCTTGAGTTGTCAAATAATTTTGATGTTTCAAACATGACAATTTTATTTGTAATATTTGTTGGCTATGATCGCTATCGAACACTTTCCTTACTTGGTAGGAAACAATTTTATAGAGGATATTTATAGATACCATTCTATAGTCTATTCTTGACTTAAACTTTTGAGTCTGAAATGACCAAGCTGGGGGTATATCTGTTGCAAGTCTGCTGTTTAATATTCTTAGTCCCAATGCTTTCACGTCCATCATGAGTTTTCTTCCAATTGGATTTTGTTTCGCATTTATTATGGGATCCAGTATTTGTGCTGGAATTGCACATTGATGATTTTGGGACTGTATGAAATCGTCCCGTATAAAGTGTATTAACAGGTTTATGTTAAAATCACCTGTAACGATAAAATCTGCAGACGGTTCTTCTATTATTTGGTTGAATAAGAATATAGTAAGAGCAGCGCCCATATGCTTCCTTGAGGACTGCTTAGGTGGAATAAAAATATTGACTAATATTAAAATGTTGGTTTTTTTTTCCTCACTTGTCACATATTTCAACCTTACTATTTGGAAGTTAGAATTATTCATGATCACTTTCCGGTCAATCAGTATGAATGTTGCCAAACCACCACAGGCTGATGATGTTTATTTGTATGTTTATTTGTAGGCACAAAGTATCCTTTATATCCTTGTAGCAAAAAAGAGTCAATTTCCCATTTTTCAGCAGTAATATAATTTGAAAGAAGTTTGATAATGTATCTATTTGGGGATTTTTTATCTTTTTACATAAACCATTTATGTTCCATGAGCATATTCCTATTGGTAAAATGTCCCCATTCCGTTCTTCTATTTTATATTGTGATCTATTCTGTCATTGTTCATTGTTACCATGTAATGCTGTCTGAATCAATTTTTCGTTTATTCCTTTTACTTCTCCAACTTTTACTTCATCAATGGACTTTTCATCATCACCATATATTTTACCCAGGGGATTTTTTTAGTATCGAATAGACTAAATTGCCTTTTTTCCCTTTAGACCTTTTCATGGGGATTTCTTCATTTATAAGCAGAGTAGGGTATACCTTTGAGGCTGGTTGATTAATTGTTATCCCCCAACTTCGAAAGACTTCTTGTTCGTGCAGGATTTGATCCACAATGGAATCAGTATTTACAGTTAACAGAGTTATTGGTTGACTGCCTTCAGGGTTTTGTAAAAATCCTATGCATTCAATATCTTCTGTTGTCACTTTTCCTAGTGATGGTACTGATTTCAACAGCCAAAGGATATTACCTCTATTCAAAGTATCATGGTTGCTGCGTGAGTCGTATAATGGTGTAAGAATAATTTGTGCAGTCCTTTTAGGAAACAACGATTCTCTCTTTTTATCCTCACAAGTTTGATATTCCTTACAAATAATTTGTTTATCTTGACCATTTCTTATAATAACTAGACCATCCTTTCTAAGTTTATTCCCCATATCCTCGATCGCTACCTTTGATATCATTGAATTAGTCACAGTTTCTTCTATCTGTTGTTTTTGCTCAACAAGATTATCTTTTTGTTGTGCCAAAATCCAGCCTAGTCTTGGTGCATTATTTTGATCTTGGTGAATTGTTCTTTGAACTACTTGACTAGTATACCTTTATTCTTCATTTAGTGAGATTTTAGAATCTACAGAGGTTAAAGATCTAATTTTTTCAATCGGGTTGATTTGAATATCACACATAAGGCCCTTTGTTATTACACAACCATTTCTTTTTAGCCCATGTCTTTCTTCTTCATCTTGGGCTTTCTTCCTCTCTAGTTTTACTCCCACATCGTGTTGATCGGTATTGTCCGTTAATATAATTGTATTGGTTGGGAGTGGTTTTAAGTCTGCAAGATATTTCCCTGACTTTATAAATATATCATAATATTTCTCATTTTTTTCCAATGATTTTGTAGACTGACTGACGAATACATCGCTATTTTGTTTTCCTGGCTTCCCTTGGTTCTGTCCTTCTTTTGTTTTGTCAGCAGGTATTTCCAGTTTGGAATTAGATTTTACTGCATTTTCCTTTTTTGACTTATTTCGGGCTGTACGCACTTTTTTCCTTTGTCTCTTTGTAATTTCAAAGGCTAATGGATCTTCATTGACCGTTCCTTCTTTATTTAACTGCACGAGGAAATCAGGCAGTAATTCTTTACTGTTTAACCTATTTGTTTCTTCTTGTGTCTTCTGCATTGTTTCTGAGTTCAGTTTGATCACGACATTGGGATATATTATGTCACCAATTTGCCTAATTTTTTTCCCTTCTACAGAAGCAGATGAATTTTTGTCAGAGCAGCCCATCTCTTCTTTTTGATCTTCATGTTTTTTTACATAGAGAATAACACATCTTCTCTTTTTGATCATCATACTTTTTGCGCATGATGTTTTTAACATCTTCCAATATGGTGTTCACTGCAACTGGGAAAGTTGCCAGTTTGTTTATTATGGGTGCACACGTTAACTCAGTTAATTTATGATCAATTCCGGCAACTGCATTGGCCATGACTCCAAGTATTTCAATTTGGGTATCCATTTTATTCAACTGATATGTCAGTGCTTCTAAAGTTAGTGTTGAGGTTTGATAAAATATATCCCATATAGATCCTAGATCTTGATTATCTACATTTTTTTAATTTCGATCAATGTGTATTTTGCTATTTCTAACATAGGTGTTAATGTCAGCCTGGTGAATGTCTTGGTTTTCTGTTGACGTTTTCGATTTAGCTGAGTTATTATGTTTACCGGTGTATTCAGCTTAGAATACCACTTGGTCTTTACTTCCCATATATTTTTCCTTGATACTCGGTATTTTGAACTGGTTAGGAGTGGTGTCACAATCTTGATTTTCATACCTCAATTCCATATTTTCTTCTCCACTCTTTCTTATTGGCATAGTTATCACCAATGCAGAGTGCATTATATCATTATTTTTTGTTTGCTTTTCTTGTATGTCTTCGTCTGTATTATTTAATATGAACTCATGATTTTATGAGTTACTATATAATGTGTATGCATTGGCTAGCTCAGTTTTTTCCCTTATTTTGACTTTAACTTCTATTGGTATTGGAACACCTACAGTCATTGGGCTCATAGACTTATCGACTTGTGATAGATCTTGTATTGATGTTTCCATCCCATTTTTAACCGTATCCCTTTACTGGGCTTTGTAATTCCAAATCGAATTTCTGCTGTATTTTTGTAGGTTTTTCGAACATCCGTGCTATTGGTGAAATTAAAGTGTGATTTGATCCCTTTATCTGTGCTTTAGCTGTTTTGAGCACCTTAGGTGCTTGCATTTTACGTGCTCGTCTTGTAGGAGGGCCCAGTGTTCTTTCCTTTCCTGAGCGCATTCCCAATATCTATCTTGTTTGTTTGTATTGAGGTCAGTTATATCTTAGTACTTTGTACCACTGGTGTGTTGCCTATATACGCGTGTATGTCACAAAATAATTGACAAATATATCAACAGCCTGGATAATAATGGAAAACAACTTAAGTATTAGACAGCTCAGCTATGCACCATCCGTGTTCTCCAAGTTCAGATATGACTACAACTTTTCAAATTTCAATTTTCAATTTTCAGTTTCAGCTTTCAATTTCCATGTTTACAGAAGTAGTGCATACATTACACCTTATTTTAGACAGCTTATTTACAATCCTTATTTGCACAGCTCTGCCACATCTCTGCCACACTTCTGGCACTCTGTTTACCCCACAACCCCTGCCACACCACAAGCCACACCATGAGCTGCGCAACCAGCTATGTTCCGTTTCTAGCTCAAATGGGGGACAGCCAATCCGCTTCTGTGGGGGCAAGTGGGGCGAGGGAGGTAAGGGGGGAGAAGAAGCGATATGGTCCAATGCTTTAAATCCTTCAGTGGCTTAAAAGAATGAAAACTAATTAAATGGCAGATGGCAATTGGCAATTGGCAATTGGCAGGTCGGCGCAGATTAGTGCTATACTGACAACCTCTTATCTGGCCTATCTAGTTTATACAATGGAATTACTCAAAGAAGACATTTCCCGAAAAGAGACAACTTATCACCACAGAAAGTATATTTTTTCCAGTTTTATTTATTTATAAAAAAAAAATTTTTTCCTGCATTTTCATATGCTTTTTTTGGAAATGTATGTTAGACACATATACTCATAAAAACAATTACAAATAAGAAACAATTATAACACATTTAAATTAGAAAAAATCTAGATTGGAATATAATAGTTTCGAAACCATTTGTTATGACCCCCAAAAAGGAACAAGATTTTTACACCATAATCCTTCCGTTCTCACCTTGCATTCTTCTCTCACATACCATCAATCATACCACACAAAAGAATTGGCAATAAAAAACACATCTATATGGGAATCTTGCTCTCTAGTACATATCCATCACAGTTTTCAAAGTCATAGTATAGAAGTTTACAAATCTATCACATTTATTTCAGATTGATTCTTCTCTTACATAATTCTTGGGCAGAATTCCCAGATGTGTGACAACTGGCCTATGCACGTTTCGATGACACCAATTATTTATATCACCTTTGTCAGGGCCAATTGAACAATATGGTTTTCATCTGTTTAGTGGTGTAGGGGTCTATCTGTAATTATACAATTACTTCTGTGAGACAGGGGAAAGTCTAAAAATATAACATTTATACAAGTCATTTAATTTACTCCTAAGTCATTAGGTAGTGCACCATCTTAGACTAAGAGAAGATTTTTGGCAAACACTCGAAGCTCCTTAAACACCAATTCCTGTGTTAGAAAAAAGGATTGTAAGGTCAAAGTAGAAGAATCACCCAAACTTTGCAAAGTGATCAATAAGAAAAATAATAAATGAAAAATGTGAATGAATTAACTACCTGACCAGTAAGCGTTGTATCACGATAAATTACAGAATCACATATGAATATTCGTCATAAAAATAGGTGAGGTCAGCCCCCATCTTAGCAGACTACACTGGAAAGTGTCGAAAGAGATGTCACACGAGAGAAGAGAGACAGGTAAGTTTGCACTCACAGTCTCTCAACCGCAGCTGCCGTGATCAGCAAACCGTTTGCGGCTCTGCTCCAGCCGCTCCTACAGCAGCTCTGGCTCTGTCACCACTCCACAATCACGGACCTCTCACAGGCTCGCAGGCTCAGGCAGGCGCGGTGAGCTTTGCTCTCTGGCCCCCATGCACCACGCCGCAGAATCAACCCGCTCCTAATCCGGCGAACAATCCGCGAGAGATCGATCTGCCAAACCGCTACTGAGAGCCACCGGGCCCCCAGGCAGACCCCAGGCAAACACTGCACCCCCCCACCCCCTGCGGGGGCTGTTGACACCGGCCGGTGTTTCTTTTCAGACGCGGTGCAGCTTTTCACTGGTCGACGTTTGACAAATTAACTCCGCCTCCGCTGCTGCTCTCAGGTCTCACCTCGCCTCACTGTAGCTCTCTACTGAAACATGTGTGTCAAATATCAGTGTTTGAGAAAAGATGGCAACTTTAAAACGTGAGCAAGTAAAAGAGTGGCGTACTTACTCAAGCCTAAATTTGAACACATGACACCCACTTCTTGGATGTAAGGTGACTTAAAAGCTTCCTAAAATACAAGCCAAAAAAACATACGGTCATGAAAACCTAAAGTCCTAAAAAGCATTGTGCTCTTTAATAATAAAAGCATACTGAAAGATAATTTTCAGTAAAATCAATATAAAAAGTGAATAAAAAGACACAATTCAAAAGTAATTTTGAATGATAAAACCTGGGCAAAATTTTAAAACTGCACTGCTTGAAACTGCCAGGTTGGTTAAATGTTCAGAGGAGTAGACAAAACATTGCTGTTCTTGGCAACCACAGATGCTGTTCCTGGTGGCACCAAACACACCAACTGCATAGAGCAAACATGTTCAAATCCAACCTCCTCATCAGCCGCCAAAGAAGAAAAAGCCAGTAGCAAATTCACAGAGAACGACCCAGGATCCAAATTACCAGGAGCTGAGGCATCCCAATAAGGTTCATAAGATGCATTTTAAAGCAATGAAAACTGCAAAGGATATCGGTACAAGTGGACCTTTAGAGAACCCATCTGCAGTTCTCTATCTGTAGATTGAAAAAGTTACAGTCCCAGGCCTATATCCAGGGCACGCTCGAAAGTGCACAGTAGATAGAGGAATACGGGCTGCATGCAGTGTAGCTAGACAGGCTGAAAGGACGAGAACCAGTTGTTGTTTACTTCTTGGAGCAAGGGTGCACCAAAGGACTGTGTCATTATCTAATGACACAGGAGCACATTGTTATTGTTATTTTGATTTTGTAAGGCGCACAGCTACCCTAGGGTTTCCCGGCACCGCCTGAAAAGACCCAAAAGCAAGAGGGAAGACGTCTGCATGTGCAGTGCCATCTCCATTTGGCCGTGTGACAGAACACATCAAATATAATCATAGTACCGACAAGCAGGAACAAGACCAGAGGTTAGCCTCCAAAAATGCTTCCAATCTCAGAGTGTATAAAAGATGTGATAATTCCAAAGTCCTGAATATGCGGTACACTAGCCCACTAAAATGATCTGGGATATTGGTGTGGAGCAATAAGGAAGACCTTACAAGTTGAAGATCAAACACCTCCCTTGCATATGTTAAGGCCACATTCTTCTGAGTCAAATAGTCTTTCAGTCTGTTTACAGCTTCAAATTTCACATTCAAATCCTTATTTGAAGGCCAAACTATATGAGCAGGTGGAAACAGTAAGCGTGCACAACAGTTCATAACAGCAGAACCCATTACACGATAAGCAATTCCAGGTTTCACGCCACAACAGCCTTGATTATGCAATATCAAATAGCTACTATTTGAAAGACATACATGAGAAAGGAGAGGTCTCACAACACACTTGATCTTTGTAGGAAAACAATAAAATAAACAATGGTAGCCAGAGACACTCATGTGGGATATAATTATTCATACACAAAGGTTCATGTGGGAACAGCTTGATCTTCACCTCAAATTTGTAGCATTCTCTCACTGAATGGAAACGCTGACTCAGGATTCAATGCTGGTGAGTTTATTCAGCCGGTAAAACTGAGATGTTGGTGGCACTACAGGTTGGCACTCTCCTCACCAACTGACCAGCACTAATTCAAGCATAGCATTCCAGAGCTTAGGATCCTTCATTCTATATGTTCACTCTGCCAGTACAGAGTGCGTGGATGAGTAAGAACAAATAGAAAATACTGCAATATGGCACCCAGGTTTAGGTGGCTAATTTTTTCTATATTTATTTATGTGTGCATTTTTATATAGCGCAAACTTTGCCCAAAGGTGTCGGAGCAATTTTCAATAGCACCAGTACATTACATGAAGACTTCAGAGTACATGTATAACATACAATATACAAAACAAATAAACTCCAAACTCACATAAGAATGGTAGTAAGGACACATGTCTACTACCGATTCTAGAGGTTAGAGTTACATATATACAAGTTGCAAATTCACACAATTTACATTTTAAGAAGAGTTGAAGTGATTAAGGTTGGACAAATAAATATTGCATATTTACTCAGCATGATCTTCTTGCCATTGCCAGGGTTCTTGAGATGCAGGTTCATCCAGACCTTCAGGTGCTGTTGCACTCATGGGTGGTGACCTTGGGCCTGGAGGGCTCCCCAGGCTAGTGATGGCTGAATGGGCAGGTGGATCGGTGGCACAAAGTCAGGTCACCCCCCTGTTCTTGAGGCACCTCCTCATCGCTCCTGCCCCTAGTCTTAGGCTCCGGGCCTCTCTTGGCTGCAGGTCTCCGGTGCCAATGTAGCGTATTCTTCTAATTTTAAAAAATGCACATCATACCAGCCAAGGCTAGACGTGTTATCTTTTCCAATGCTTTTTTCCCTGCTTGTATTAGGGCCCATAGCCCCTTTAATATGCCACTGGGAATGGAGACAAGAGGCAACGGTGATAACAACCAATACTTGTCAGGAACATTGGCCCCTATCTCTCAGCAGTAATGGAGAACTGGCAAGACAATGGATAATAATTGAATGTAGGTTGGTTAAAAGCCATTGACAAATACATCATTTAAATAAAGTTATAAGTAAAGGGTTTATGACTGCTAACTGCACCATGTGCATCCACTTAAAAAATAAAGACGTCATCAGTCCCTGCTTTATAAGTATTAGTTGTTTCCATTTACTCTATAGAATATAATAATTCCCAGACAGTTATGGTTTGATTAAATATTTCCAATTTCTAAACATAACATACAAAAATCCTAAAGTTCGTTTCAAAGTATCTAAAACAAAAATAGCGGGATTCAAAAAGAGCGGCATTCAAGAAGAGCATGAATATTCATCTCTACTAAAAACACACGACCTGCTATTACAGCTTTGTAAGTGCCTCTCTCGCCTAACCAGACTCCACACTTTAGAAAGTGAAAGAATGTGCTTGTCTGAGTCTGGAAGGAAAAGTCAGACGTTCAGGAGAGAGCCAGTCTGACTTGAGTCCCACATTTGCATATTCTGCACAAAATGTTGGCACTTGGTTGCTGATGTTTGCTTATCTCCGCGCTCTGAGGTCTTGACTTAATTTATACTTTGAAGGTCTGCGTTTCGTAGGGCAAACGTGTTTCAATGATTTGCTTTAGGCAGTACTGATATTTCCGCATACCTTGGTATATTTTTGTGATAGATGTTAATAGAGGATGACTGTTCATTTGATGACTTAAAACAGAGTTACCTATTTATGACAAACGATTTTACCATAGATGAAACTTTCTTATTCTGCATTTTTCGGTTTGAAAATGTGAGTCAATGTTAGAAATTAAGGTGCTTAGGTTGCAGCAAAACATCCAGTTACGCTTTACTTGAGCACCATGTTTGATGGCCTTTCTTTCAAAGTTACATTTCAGCTCCCAGCTCCTGTCTCCCCACTACCCTCTTCATCTCTTTAAAGTACTTGCTTCTTAAGTCCTTGATTAAGTCACACATTCCGGCTAATTGTTACTTTATAGCGATCACAAATGAATGTACACAGTGCATCATTATAGCAAGTTATATCAACTAAAAAGAAGCAAATCAAATGTAAATACAAAAATGCACTTTCTTGTCGGCCGCCTTTGACACCGTCTGCACCACACCCTACGCACACGCCTCCACAATGCAGGGATACGCAAAAAAAGCCCTGGACTGGACCACCTCCTTCCTCACCGGCAGACTACATAGGGCCCGATTTACAGAACTAACTTAAGACAAAATCCTAAACTTACTACCATTTTCGTATTCACAGAAGGCACTTACCCATTTTGGTATTCACAGAAGACACTTACTCATTTCGGTATTCACAGAAGTTAGGAGTCCTAACTTTAGGACTCCTAAATGCCATCTGTGAATACCGAAAGTCCTAAAGTTAGGATTTTTCTCAGTTTAGGAGTAGTAAAGTTAAGACTGCTAACTTTAGGACTCCTAAATGCCTTCTGTGAATACCGAAAGTCTTAAAATTAGGATTTTTCTCAACTTTGTAGTAGTAAAGTTAGGACTCCTAACTTTAGGACTCCTAAATGCCTTCTGTGAATACCAAAAGTCTTAAAATGAGGAATTTTCCCAGTTTAGTAGTAGTAAAGTTGAGAAAAATCCTAATTTAAAGACTTTCGGCATTCACAGAAGGCATTTAGGAGTCCTAAAGTTAGGAGTCCTAACTTTACTACTACTAAATTGAGAAAAATCCTAACTTTAAGACTTTCGGCATTCACAGAAGGCATTTAAGAGTCCTAAAGTTAGGACTCCTAACTTCTGTGAATACCGAAATGAGTAAGTGCCTTCTGTGAATACCAAAATGAGTAAGTGCCTTCTGTGAATACCAAAATGGTAGTAAGTTTAGGATTTTGTCTTAAGTTAGTTCTGTGAATCGGGCCCATAGTGTCTGCCTCCCCCCTTTCCGCTTGGAAGCCAACAAAATCATCTGCGGTGTTCCCCAAGGATCATCTCTCAGCCCGACACTCTTTAACGTCTACATGGCATCGCTTGCCAACATCGTCCGATTGCAAGACCTCATCATCATCTCATACGCTGATGACACCCAGCTCATCCTCTCCATCACCAAGGACCCCACCACCGCCAAAACCAACCTCCATGAAGGAATGAAGACCTTCGCTGAATGGATGAAGAACAGCCACCTGAAACTGAACTCAGACAAGATGGAGGTCCTTATCCTTGGCCCCAGACTCTCAGCCTGGGATGACTCCTGGTGGCCGGCCACGCTGGGAGCCACACCAGCACCCACCAACCAAGCACGTAACCTGGGAGTCATCCTAGACTCATCGCTATCAATGACCCAGCAAGTCAACGCTGTTTCATCCTCCTGCTTCAACACCCTCTGCATGCTCCAAAAGATCTACAGATGGATCCCACCGATGCAAGAAAAACGGTCACCCAGGCCCTTGTCAGCAGCAGACTGGACTACGGCAATGTCCTCTATGCCGGAACCACAGCCAAACTCCAGAAACGACTCCAACGCATACAGAACGCCTCGCCACGCCTCATCCTTGACATCCCTCGCCACAGTCAAATAACAGATCACCTGGAGACCTGCACTGGCTCCCCGTCAACAAGAGGATCACCTTTAAGCTCCTCACCCACACCCACAAGATACTCCACAACACCGGACCAGCATACCTCAACAAACGACTCACCTTCTACACCCCGAACCACCTGCTTCGCTCTGCTGAACACGCCCTCGCCACCGTCCAGTGCATCTGAAGAACAACCGCCAGCGTCAGATCATCCTCCCACCTTGCCACCAAGACCTTGAACACCCTCCCCATCCACCTACGGCAGACCCAGAACCTACCTACCTTTAGGAGACTCCTCAAGACCTGTCTGTTCTCGCAGTAGCAGCCCCCCCCCCCGAGTGCCTTGAGACGCTTATGCGTAAGTAGTGTGCTTTACAAATGTATAGATTGCTTGATTGATTGGAAAGAAGATTGCAAACATACCAGTTTTCACAATGCGGTATGCTACAGTGTCATTGTTAGTCACCAATTCTTCCTGCTGCACTGAACACAAACAAGACCAATACTGCACACATACTAGCAGAGAACCTAATCACGAAGAATCGCAAGACCAGAACATTTGCATTAGTATTAAGCCAGATGCTAGAGCGACTGAATATATTCAACAAATTCTCACATAGTACAGAATCTATTTATATGCATAATTAAATGAGGGGAGAATAAGTTATGGACTTGTAAGAAAGTGGCTCTGTATATACTGAAGTAAGGTACAGTGTGCACAGTAAGGTACAGTGGGCCAAAGTAATGTACAGGGTGCACAGAGTCCACAGTCTCCAGAGGTATGTCAGAGGCTAAAGTTAGATATAACCTTACTCTCTAAAGTGGAAGCTTGGTCGAGCAGTAAGGCAGTATCAGAGGACAGTGTAAAGCATTTGTTGTACACACTCAGTCTGCAAATGGTCTCACACACTCAAGAACTGAACTCTAGGCCAAGTGTTTTGTTTATAAAAATATATAGTTGTTTATTTTAAAACCGCAAGTAGGTATCATAAATACTTTCTCAGAATGGGATGATGCAATAGAATACTTTCTAACAGCAATAGACTTTGGTATGCAATAGATACAGTTGTTGCAATAGCAGCCGTGGTCTGTATTGGGAGTACCTGCCGGGCGGTGATGTGGGGTGGGGGAGGGGCAGGGTTGGGGGTAGTAAACTATGGATTACGGAGGTTTACAGGTAAGTAAACATATAAATAAATAAAACAAATTTCGTTGCGCGCACTGCATCGCATTTGGGGATGCAGTGCACTTACCTGTAAATCTCCGTAATCCATAGTTTACTACCCCCACCCTGCCCCTCCCCCTCCCCACATCACCGCCCGGCAAGTACACCCACTACCGACCACGGCTGTGCAATAGGCAACACAAGTTAAACACAAAATAACATTGAGCTCAATGGGAAGTTAATGTTCTGGGGATAGACTCAAGGGTCTCCCAGGGTCAGGTAGGTACAGTCATTACACCCTCAGAGGCACAGGGGCAGCTGGGTACAGAGTGAGTAGACCCAATGTTATCCTAAGGAGGATAGGGGGCCTTTGGTTGGGGGCTGCTCGCAGGCAGGCCACGCTGCTGTGGGAGCTGAGCTCCTGGTCACTCACACAGGGCAACTGGGGAAGTAAGATAGGATAGGTGCTGCACTCCCAGTGGCAGTTGGGCTGCTGGGTGCAGTGTGCTTTTGGGCCGTCGGGTGCCCAATGTATTTCAATGGAAAAGCTGGAAGTTGAACAAACTTCTCAGTCTTCAGTGTAGCCATTATGGTGCTGTGGAGTTCGTAATGACGACCTCCCAGCACCATATACTCTTAATGGTATCACTGCACTTGAAGTGCCCAGGAATGGCCCTGGGTAGTGTAGGGGCACAGGGCTCAGGCACCTGTGCCCACACCAGGGGCATAGTGCACCCAGCTAGAGGGGTGACTGAGGTATGCCAGGGCAGTGTGTTTGTGGGCATGGCACACAGGGATGTGTGCCATGTTGCCTCTCTGTTTAGTTCTGCACCAAGACACTCAGCCTGCAAAGGCAGTGTGTGTGTGTCAGGGTACTGGGCGTCTAAGGGTGGCACAAAAAGTGCTGCAGCCCTTAGATCACACTGCCCTGGGTACCTAGGATACCATTTACCAGGGGCTGACCTGTGGGCAGAGATGGCAATTGGGTTTAGGCTTCAATGCAGTTTTAGGGAAGGAACACATGCCCTGGGCACCTGATTGGCTGGAACCAAGGGCACACTCAGTCAAATACATCAGCAATTCAGCAAAAAGTGGGGGCATACCATGCAAGAAAGATGGCACTTTCTCACATGACTCACATAAAATAAATAAACCAGTACCTTGTTAGGTAAAACCATGTTGAAATGAGAAAAGCTATTTATCTTAGTACTATTAAATCATAGGCTGGTTCACAAAATACAAATGCTTTCTGTAATAGTGAGTGTGCAAATTGCATCCACTACTATCAAATAATGTTTTAGTAGATTCCTATTAGGCAATCACAAATTACAAATTGTTATTTGATGCAATGTACAATATGATTTCTTAATAGTAATCTTTGTACATCACGCTCAAAGTTATTAGGGTGACACAGGGTTAACGGTGCTATAATCAATCTCCTGAGGATCTCGTACAGTTGAAGAATTAGAACAAACATACAAAAAGCATATTTCAAAGCCTTTATTTTATTTGAATTGAGACTGAGAAAGCAAATAAAAACTATAAAAGTGTTTTGAAATAGTGAAACAATCTACTCTCCATCTATGGCAGTGGATATTCAACAATTCCAAAGAAAACTGTAAGAAGTACTTCTCCATTTTCAAAGAGTAAGAATGAGAAATTGTTTCTTGCATGAATGAATAATCTTCACTGTTCAGTTAATTAAACCTCTAATTAAAAACACAAGTAAAAAATATAGCTGTGAACGTTAATCTGGGTTACTTGTTCATCAACTAGTTTAAAGGATTTCGGGGCAGATTTATGAGGCACTTGCGCCACGTTTACGCCGCTGTTGCGGCACGCAAGGCGGCGTAAATGTGGCGCATCCCTACGAACGATTTACAACGTGACGCATCTAGGCAGATGCGTCACGTTGTAAAGCCCTGCGCCGCTTGTGGGCGTTCCGGCGCAGGGTGTGCGTTCCGGGGCAGGTGCGCCTCGCAAAAGTGGCTGAGTGAAATCTATAAGATTTCACTCAGTCACTTTCAGGCCAATGCTGCGTCAAAAGCCTGCGCCTGCTTGAAGCAGGCGTAGGTCTTGACGCAACATTGTGGAGATGGGGCACCCCACAGCCTTGCTGGAGCTGCGTCGCGCTTGCGACGCAACTCCAGCAATGCGTCACCTTTACGGCACAGATGCGTCACGCATCTGTGCCGTTTTTGCCCCATGGTGCGCCGCATCATAAATGCGGCGCACCAAGGGTGGCGGAGCTGTGGCGCACTGTGGCGCATGTTAACTGGCGCATCCCTGGGGATGCGCCAGTTAACATAAATCTGCCCCTTAGTGCATTTGAAGGCCATTTAAAAACTGCAAGATTTCTAGAAACATTATTGCTTTGTTATACAAATTTACAGGGGAAAGTGCTTTCTGCTTTAGCAGAGAAAGTAAGTGCAATACGTTGGTATATACTGAGCCATACAGGCATTATCAGATCCCAGTACAACGGCGCTAAATAAAGTACTTAGGGCCCGATTCACAGAACTAACTTAAAACAAACAGCCTGATTCATCAAGCTAAATTGCACTTGCAAAGGGCAAGATTCTCAGAATCTTTCCTTTTGCGAGTGCAATTTTTGCATTTGGGATTCATCATTCCAAACGCAAAATTTGTTATTAAAGAATTCGCACATTTGCGAAAAATTGCATTTAAGGGATCTCTATTTGAGATTCCTTAAATGCAATTCATGAATCATCTTAAAATTGCGAAATTGCAATTTTGGGCCGCTATTTACCGAGAGGTCAGACCTCGTGGTCAATAGCAAAAACTTAGAAAAATGCATTTAAATGCATTTTTCTAAGTTGCTTGTTACACACACACATGTCCTTTGGACATGTGTGTGCGCAACACCAATGTAGATTACATTTCAGGGGTGCTACAGGGTGTCCTTTGGACACCCCTGCACCCTTGAAATCGCATCCTTATTTGCGATTAGCTAATTGCTAATCGCAAATAAGGAATAACTCCCCATTCATTCCTATGGGCCTGTAGGTCCATAGGAATGCATGGGGAGTTATTCCTTATTTGCGATTAGCAATTTGCTAATCGCAAATAAGGAACATGTAGGAATCGCAATATTTTTTGCAATTTCTACATGAATCCCGTTTTGCAAGTCCTTAATAGCGATTCCTTATGAATCGCTTTTAGGGGCTCGCAAAACAGGAGAATGATGAATCTGGCTGTAAATCCTAAACTTACTACCATTTTCGTATTCACAGAAGGCACTTACTCATTTTGGTATTCACAGAAGACACTTACTCATTTCGGTATTCGCAGAAGTTAGGAGTCCTAACTTTAGGACTCCTAAATGCCATCTGTGAATACCGAAAGTCCTAAAGTTAGGATTTTTCTCAGTTTAGGAGTAGTAAAGTTAAGACTGCTAACTTTAGGACTCCTAAATGCCTTCTGTGAATACCGAAAGTCTTAAAATTAGGATTTTTCTCAACGTAGTAGTAGTAAAGTTAGGACTCCTAACTTTAGGACTCCTAAATGCTTCTGTGAATACCGAAAGTCTTAAAATGAGGAATGTTCTCAGTTTAGTAGTAGTAAAGTTGAGAAAAATCCTAATTTTAAGACTTTCGGCATTCACAGAAGGCATTGGAGTCCTTAAGTTAGGAGTCCTAACTTTACTACTACTAAATTGAGAAAAATCCTAACTTTAAGACTTTCGGTATTCACAGAAGGCATTTAAGAGTCCTAAAGTTAGGACTCCTAACTTCTGTGAATAGCGAAATGAGTAAGTGCCTTCTGTGAATACCAAAATGAGTAAGTGCCTTCTGTGAATACCAAAATGGTAGTAAGTTTAGGATTTTGACTTAAGTTAGTTCTGTGAATCGGGCCCATAGTGCATAAAGTACAGAAGAGGAAGTGAGTTGCTACCAGGATGGCTGACAGGGGACTCTGACTATAAATGCTTAGGGTCTCATTTATGAACAGTGACGCATTTCTGCGAGAAAATAGCAATGCATCACTTTTCATTGCGCCCTCCTTGCGACACTAATGATGCGTCATATTTACAGTATGACGCATCATGTCGCAAGGAGTTACAGATACGTCAGTATTTCTGACGTATCTGTAGGCGCAAAAATGACGCATTGTTGGAGTGTGCCACAAAAGTGACGCAACTCTAGCAATGGGTCATTACACATGGGGAAGTCCCATGTGAAATGTGCCTGCATCAGTCTTATGCCTGCCATGAGGCAGGCATAAAATATTGACGCATTTGTGTCCTAGAAGTGACACAGTGAAATCCTACACTTCGATGTCCTTTACTTGCGTCGGAACGCCCCCACTGCATACATTATACCTGGCGCAGGTATGATGTGTGTTAGAATTGGGGGCCTCTAGTTGGCACAGGTAGGTACTTGTGACAAATAGGGACCCTCTCCTCTAGTCAGGATAAGGGGATTACACTCCTAAAATAACCCCTGCTCACCCCCTTGGTAGCTTGGCACGAGCAGCAAGGCTTTATCTTAGAGGAGTTGTAAGTTAACCATTTGTGACCACACATAGTAACCAAGTGACAACACTACAAATGGACACTACACAAGGTTTTTAAATAAAAAAATAAGTATATTATACATGGAGTTACCACAAGACCAATAACAACACAAATAGTCCACAGTACTATTAGAATTCAAGAGTTCTGGTTGAAAATGCTTAAATGAAGGTTCTACGCGAGTCAGTAGCCCGGTCTGGCTACAGGGTTGTTGAAATAACACAGAGTCTAACAGATCCAGCGGACCGCGTCGGTACGAGCCCACTTAAATGTTGACAGACTCAGTCACAGTACCTTTTACATGAGGCGGCTGGCACGGATGTGCGGGCCGGTTCCGGGGATCGTTGCGGTGCAGAAAGGAAGCATTGCAGGACGCATTGTCCATCGATGCGGTGCAGGCAGCGGCCCGATGACAGAGTCGGTGGATCCAAGGCATGTGTTACAGGGCGAGATGGTGCTTCGATGCGGTGCATGCAGCTTGCGGTGCCGGAGTTGGCGTCAATCAGTCCAGACAGTGGTGCGTCGCAAAGCATGCAAGGCGGTGCCCAACTCCAGTACGTTCACAGGACTCGAAGTCAGCAGCAGTGACCGCGTTGGTCAGACCAGTACGAGTCGGTGTAGCGAGGCGTTGCACGTCGCGGTGTCCACCAGTCGCGGTGCAGGCAACGGCTCAGTTACAGCATCAGGACGGAGTCAGTGAGCTCAGAGCTAGCGTTGTTCGAGGCAGATGTTGCTTGATGCGGTGCCTACAGGACACCGGGCCGGTCGTGAGAGTCGGTCACAGCTCCCTGCCCATGTAGCCACTGAAACAGCGTTTCCAGCAGCAATTCACAAAGGCTGGTGAAGTCCACTGGTCCTAAGACTTCGGTCAAGGGGCAAGTTCTCTTCCAAGCCCATGGAGATCTTTTAACAAGTTGAAAGTAAAGTGCACAAAGTTCTTTTTCCTCTCTTTGGCAGTCAGGCAACCACTGCAGGCAAATCCCCCAAGCAGCACCTCAGCTTGGGAGTAGTCTTTCCTCAGTTTCTTCAGGTTCCTTCTCCTCAGCAGAGGTTTTGTCTTGTAAGTCCAGACGTGATCTAATGTCTTGGGATCAGGGACCCAATATTTATGCCCCCAAATCCTTTGTTCTCTGAGGGGAGAGGGGCCTGTGCCCAGTCCAAAGCAGTTCTGAAGCACTCTGTTTACCAGACTTCTCCTTTCCTTTCACAGTGTAGGGCAGGAACATCAGACGCCCGCAGGAGGTGGAGCCAGCATTGTGGAAGGCAAGTACAGCCCTTGAGCACTTTGTTGACAGTCTTCCTTCTTGTCTTTCAGTGTGCAGGGCAGAGACATCAGACGCACCACAGGGGGTAGAGCCTGCACTGTGGCGGACGGGCACAGTCCGATTCAGGTCCCAGGTGCAACTCCTCCCTCCCATCTAGATGCAGATCTCCCTATTCACCACTGGGCTGACTCATTCTGTCTCCTGGAATCCCCCAGCCCTGTCACTCAAACTCCAGACAAAAGAATCCACAACCTCGCAGAGGCAGGCTTGAAAGGTTAGGCAAGCAAATACCTACTTTCTAAAAGTGGTATTGCAAACACAGAATGTTAAAACCCACTTTACTAAAAGATGTATTTTATCATTCTGAGTCCAGGCATACTAAACTCGAATTTCTACCATGTTCTCTGAGTCAGTTAGGATTATAAAATGTAATAATTCTAACAGCCCATTCTGGCCTATAAAGACAATGGTTACATTAAAGTAATCTGTGCTCTATAGAGTAAGGGGAGATAGGGGAAGAAAGAATAGAGTAAGAGCCATAAACCAAGAAATGGAGTATGAATTAAGAAAAGGGGGGTGCGGCGGGGGGTGAGCCGGGGGAGGGGGTGTTGGGGATGGGGTGTGGGGGAGGGGGAGCGGAGGAAGGGGGAACGTGGGGAGGACTACCTTTCAAGCCGGTAGTAAAGGGCAGCGCCATGAAAAACCACGCCTGGCGATGAAATCACAGCAGTGGCTGGTCCCAGTTCAGGAGGACCGAGTATAGTATGTTGAACCAAAATGAGGTTCTGGAAGAAAATAAAATATGAGGGCATGTGTAAGGAACACGTTTTGCCTGATAGGAAGGAAGGTAATCAATGCACATGGAGTACTAAGTGGCAGTGATTCTTACCGGTAAGTAGCTGTGACAAGGTCAGCAGCCGTAAACTGATGAGGATTATGCTGCGCAAGTGCCTCACCAGGCGTAGTTTTTTATGACGCTGCCCTCTACTACCGGCTTGAAAGGTAGCCCTCCCCACGTTCCCCCTCCCTCCGCTCCCTCTGCCCCACACCCCACCCCCAACCCCCCCGGCTGACCCCCCCACCCTTATTTTCTTAATTCATACTCCATTTCTTGGTTTATGGCTCTAACTCTAGTCTTTCTTCCCCTATCTCCCCTTACTCTATTGAGCACAGATTACATTGCTGTAACCATCGTCCTGATGATGACCTCAAATCATAGAGGTTGAAACGCCGTCGACCCTGCAACGCCATTTGCGGCATTCTATTGGTCAAATTGCAAATACAGAAACCTTGTATATAACTGTAAAATATTGTATATTGACCACCACAGATTACTTGCTCACCCTGCGCCGCCTCACGTTGTTTTATAATCACTTGTGTCACTGTGCCATTTACTCACCTTTCACTTTGACAGTACACTTTTGGTTGTTATGGGTAACTCAATTTAATTGTGCTACTGTGCTTCTATACATGAATAATATAATTTTGTACTATCCCTTGGTCTCCCTTGTCCTTTCCTTTCTGCTATGTGATTGATTCACGCCTTCATTTGTGTGCTTATTTAACATTCCGGATGAGACACTGTATTATTGCTATAACTAGTACCCGGTCTCACCTGGGTCAACGGGTTTTCTCCTGTTGTATTCATTCTGCAAGCCTACTAGCAGCATTTGGATTTACATGCCCTGGGCACACTCAGTTCACTGTACTAGGGTCTGACAAGTAAACCAAATAGTCATGGAATCGCCAATTAATACATTCATTTACAGTAGGGAGAGCATATGCACTTTAGCACTGATCAGCAGTGGTAAAGTGTCCAGAGTTATAAAATAGCCAACACCAGGGCATAAAAAATATAGGAGGAAGGCAAAAAGCTCAGGGATGACCCGGCAAGAAAGGCCTAGTCCAACAATGTAGAACAGAGGTTTACAAAGTGACTTATCTACCTAGATGCTTCACTTTGTAAATATGGTGCAACAAGGCACATTTTCTTTGCCGCTGGTGCGTCACAAAAGTGACGCAAGGGCTCATAAATAAGCCCCTTAGTGCGGTTTGACAGGGTTGATCAACTAAGGGAGGGTAAGCAGAAGAACGAGCGAAAGACAAGTGAACGCTGACCACGATTTAAAGGGAACACCAAAAATAATACCCTAGGGCAATTGAATGGATGGTGTTCAAGCAGGTGTAACCTTTCACTATGGGACCAGCTTAGTCAATTTTGAATCTACCAGACTGATACGTTTCAGGAATTTCCAACAGAGCATTAGATCCTCTCCTTTTAGGCAAGATATGATTTCCTCCCTGAATGTGCATAATCCAATCCTCATGAAGTGCTAATTAAACAGAACTCTTTGCTCTATCATTAACGTGGGGCAAGTGCAAAAAAATAATATGACAGAAGATGACAAAGCCAGCATGTGGTCTCGATGGAAATTCTCCTCCAGACGGGAGAGTTGCATCATGTGGGCAAGCAACCTAACAAAAGTTCCAGCAGCCTAAGTTTTGACCTTTAGCCCAAACAGTTGTCCAAGGTACGGTTGAGGCTTTAAGAGACCGTTTGTGTCTATATTTATCTAAATGTATGATCTTTTTGACAGCAGGGCTTTGTCATTAAAAGAGGAGAGCTTTCTCGCTACTGAATTTATAGCTATATTAAAAGCTGCTTGAGTGAGAGTTAAGGCCCGAAGAGCCTCTGCCTGAACATTAGTGCCAGGTTTAGATAGTCATGTGACTGGGAGTGTCCTGGATCAGAAATAGCCTTCCACATGATTCTGTTTAGTGTGACTCAGCTCGTTTTCTAACTTATAGCAGGATTTTAGATACACTCCAAGGATGAACTCCATGCATTTTTGAGCTAGTGAGGTGTAGATAGAGAGAGTTTGAACACCTACCAATAAGTGCCAATTATAGCATTGTCGATTATTTGCCAGCTCTCCATCTGAGAGCCTCAGCACCATATGCTATAGAGGGGACATATTTAACAGCCATGACTTGTAGGAGTGGTTGAAGAGACAGACCTTTTAAAGAGTTCAGAAAAGCAGGTGTTAGAAAGATTGTTTTCCTTTGTATCGAGCTGCGCTGCTTGTTGAATGTGCCCCTTCAGTCAACAATTTATCCTAAGTACTTATATTCCGTTACAGATTCCAGTGCTGAGCAATCCAGGCAGAACGTTGACGGTGGGGTGCTTCTTGTGCTGACTAGCATTGTCTTTGTTTTGTTGAGATTGACTCGAAGCCCGTGCTTTCCTGTATATATGGCTGTTGCGTTAATAGTCATTGCAGACCGACCTTCGTATAGCTGATCAGTGAGACATCATCGGCATACAGCATGTGAGAAGCGGTAAATCCAGATAATGTAAGGGAATGCAAGTTTACATTGATAAGAATATTTGTCAGCTCAGCCAGGTACCACTTAAACAGGAAAACGGCTAGGAGGCATCCTTGTTTGAGTCGGTTGCACATGAAGGTTTCCCTTGAGACTGTAGCACCTGTGCCCTGCCTGACCCTTGCCCACGTGATGGTGTAAAGTAATTGGATGGCAGTGAGGAGTGATAGGGAGATTCCAGTGGAGGCTTGTGTCCACGGGCGAGATGAGCGTTGCCCTGCCACCCTGGGGGATTAAAAGAAATTGCCTGATGGAACACTAAGCATCTAGCAATAAATTGTGCTGGCTGCTCGTGCTCGGTGAACAAACATGTTGAAATCTGTGGTTTTCTTTAAGGGGATGGCGGAGGATGGCCCTTGCTCTGCGCATGCATTTGGCCAGGGGTGAAGATTTCTTTGACCTGGAGCCAGAAAGCAGGGAAGTGATGACACACTGGTGGGTGCAGCCTGTGTCTCACTGCCAAAAATATAGCTTGTTGATTTTGGGCATTATTCACTTGGCCCAGGGAGGAGTCGGAGGCCCTCCATTAATTCCAATGGTTGGGGGAGGGGCAGTCTTGCTTAGAGATGTAGAAGTGGGGGTGCAGCAGTGGCCTTTGCCTCTTCCACCAGACCCAGCACCAGTTTCTTATTTTACAAGTGATTGGTTTGCTGGGGTCTGGGGGAGGAGTCTAAAGACCAAATCCAGTATTTTCCAGTTTGGCTTGTGCCTGCGTTATATTGTTGCTATTGCCATGCTGTCCGTAACTCTGCACTGCAGTCCTGGAGGCTGGAGCCTGGCTGGACAACAACGACGTTGATGTGACAAGGGTAAGCGTTGGAGCGACCCACCTCCACAACACCACCCTAGTTATAAGGGCACTGTTTTTGTCACCTGTGATAATTACTGATGTCTGACTGACTTTAAGTCCCTGCTTCTGCCGTGCCGTGGCAGTGGTTGGTGGTGCCTTTCTTTATTTGAGGCCCTGCCATGGTGGCATACGTTCAACCTACGCCACCATGGCAGGTCCTCAATTAAAGGAAAGCCACCCCCCCCCAACTACTGCCACGGCATAGCAGGGCTTCAAAGGCTAAACGTGAAATGTACTATGTTGTTGGTTTAGCCTTTGAGGCCCTGTCGTGCTGTGGCGGTAGTTGGGTACGGGGGTGGCTTTCAATGAGCAGTACTACAACTGGCTTTCATTGAGGCCCTGCCATGGTGGTGTACGTTGGTTTCTGGTTTGGGCACTGGGCTGCCTTATTTAGGTCCCCGGTTGCTGGCAGGAGGACCGGTGGGGAAAGGAGTGACTCTGTTACAGCAGGAGAGTCACAGGGACTCGTTCATCCTCCATCAAGCGTATGGAGGCTTTGTCCCAGTACATGTAATCAATCAGAGATCTATGGTCGAAGTTTCCTGTCGGAGGTTTCTCCGTTTGGTCTCTCTGCCTCATTCCATTAGGTACTCTGGTCAGGTTACTGCCCTGTGTTTGCTCACTGCAGGTAGGCTTACAATGCAAGTTAAATGTTGTCCCTAATCATGATTGCCTAATGTCTTAGTGCATCTTGTGGTTTTTAAGTGTCAAATCACTTCATTTGGAGGATAAGCACTGTGACTTAACTATAACAGTCATGTGGTGTTGGCTTACTGTGGGTAACATTAACTATATATAAAAGTCAATACTTGATGTGACATTAATCAGAACTCTTTGTACGTACTGTGGGTTTTATTGCAAAAGCGTTTCCTTGATCAGCAGCTGCCAGCTTGCTACGTGACCTTCTTGTGTATAGATAGCCCCCTCACCCTCTTCAGCAGCTCATTGTATGACTTATCTGTTTCTTTATTTCTGTTCACGCAACTTGTTCCTTTAAGTCCATTTTCATGACTTGTTTTGTTCTGGGCCAGGGTCTGGGCCTGGCATGTTCGCTCATGCAGAGATTCTCTTCTGGCTTGGCACAGGCAGGCAGCCCTGGCTTGTAGTAGTTGGCAGATGTCCTTCCATGTCAGAAAGTGGTATTAGGAAGAGTAGGAAGGAAAACTTAGCACTGTCTGTGCAGATGCCAGCATTTGTGAATAATTAAGTGGGGAATGGCGGAGTCTGGGAAAAATAACAGGAGAAATAATCTGCCCACTAATTAAAAAGTTACAATAAAGCATTTTTGAAAAAAAAGCTGTCATTCCTACATCATGTGCAGAAATGTTACATTTGTTTTAATGTAATGTGCATACCTAGCAATACATTTTTTGTGACACCTAATAACATTTTTGGGGGGATTTTGACTTATACAGTTAAATCACAATTACACATTTTCAGAATTTTCCTAGTGCTTTACAAATGACAATCAGTTGCTGTTATAAGCTTTTTGTATTAATCAAAAATGTTTGAGCACTTTGCATTTTTCCGTCTTTTGGGTTTGGATAGTTAATTTTCTGTGTGTGTGGTCTTTATTTGGCGATGCTTCTTAAAAGTTTACATTTTTTAAATTACCGTTCCTCTTTTAATATTATTGTTCAAATAGGAAGAGTGGAAACCAAGCTTTGTCACTTTAACATATTTGTGTTTATTTAACAATATTTTCTTACCATGTTATGTACTGGATGTGTTTGTATGTATTTGTTAAAATTAAAGTTCACATTTTATACTTTGTTTTTCTTTTTTACATTAAGGGCCTCATTTATGAGGCCCCTTGTGCTGCCGGAATGTCACTCTTCGGGACATTCCCTGGTGCAGGAGCCTGCTTTATATTTATGAGGCAGCACTTAGCCACTTTATTTGGTCTAATGCTGCCTCGTTAATTTGGTCCCCTTTAACACAGTTTTCTGCGTGTAATTGGTGTTGCTGGGGGCGTTCCCAGCAACATCCATGGCTTTTTGACACGGCCCTAGACTTACGCGAAATTAGTAATCTGAGGCAGCTCCAAAAATGTACGCTTCCCCTGGGGAGGCGTAAGGGAGGCACAAGCACTACGCGTAGAAATATCTTTATTTTCCTAATTTTTCCTTTTTCTATGTGTGTTGCCTTCTGCAGCACACAGGGAAAGAGGAAAAAGCCTCTTGTGATTTCCCACAATGCAGGCACTCTTGCACCATGGTGCAACGGTGACTGCAATGGCACATGGAAGCTCATTGTGTGCCTGTGTAGGACAAAAGGACAGGAATGCGCGGTATCTGATACATTTGATGCATTCATGTCCTTTTCTTTTGCCGTAGGGCAGCGCAGGAGGAAGGCTTGCTGTGCTGCCCTATAGCAAAACCTCAAAAATGAGGCCCTAAATGCAAACTACTTTCTTCACAGATTTTAATTTTAATTCTTTTTATGCTTTACATTTATATATGTTTTATTATTTATGTTTCAATTTAAAAATGAAACTTATTTTGTTAACTCCTTTTTCTCTATTGTAATTTTTAAAACACTTTATAAACCATATCTGTCACTTTCAGTATATCTCTGCTTTCCACCCAAAATCTTGCAGCCAGGTTTGTATGTTTTGCACCTCAATTTCTGTTATGTGGACCTTCTGTCTGTGTACATTTAGAGTATCTAAATGCTATATTTTGCAAACGAAATACAGTTTGCTGAAATATAATTTGTTTGTAATCTTAAAAAAATGAAGGATGAACTGCAATCCTGGGATGGATCTCTTTCGTCATCTAATTTTTAAAGTATTTGCAATGTACAGTGTTACCAATCGTGGGAGCCTTGGTAACTTCATCAATCAATACAGTTAAGAGACAGAGATGTGTTACAGGTAGAAAACACTTAAAGGGTCTATTTCCATTGGTTGTGTGTGCTTGGCTTGGGGGTCATTTTCTAAGCAGACCAGTTAGAGGATTGGGCATATTTTTTTTACATGTTTCTAATGTTTTCTTCACACTGTGCTTTAAAATGCTATATTTGCATCCTGTTTTTGGAACAATTTGCAGTAAATATGTGGTGTAAACATGACCATTTGAATCCATTTTGTTAAAGATTTTCTTGAAGGGGGAAACCCCCCACCCGCACCTTCCTTTTGCAGTTCGGGACCGCTCCCTTATACTAGGATACAATTTTTTGCCTCACCACTTTCAAAATCCACCAGCCGCCACTGGGGTATTTTTCAGCTTAGTAGCTTGGACCACAAAATGTTACGCTGGAACGCATCAAAGGCAGAACGGAAATCCCCAAAACACAGGTGTAGATTTAGGGAGCTAAGTTTGGCTTGGTCAATTAGCATGGGTGCATTATGATATTAGTAATTGTGTCTCTTTTTTTCACAAACCCAGTTTGGTTCACCAGGACCAGTAAGCCTTCCTCTGCCCAGTTTATTAGTTTGGCAAGCAAAAGTTTGGCCAAGTATCTAGCCTCCGTATCTAGTAGAGGAATCAACCGATAGTTTGAAGGTATTGTTTTCTTCCAAGGCTTTATAGATCAGGGCTACGATTGACCTTTGCCAGCTGTCAGGGATAACCTGGTAGGAGAGAGTGAGGTTGGACAGGATGCACAGATGTTTGGCTCAATATTGGGGATTCCTTTCGAAAATAGATTGTGGCAGGCCACAGGGGTGGCCACTGGGGCTCCCATCGCAACACACAGAAACACACAGAAACACACAGAAACAATTATTTTTTCAACATCCGCCGGGAGAATTTGATCATGAGACCGTTCATCCCCCAAAGTTTTGTAACTTTATTTAATGGTTCCCCTGGGTTGTCTCTGGGCCCCAAAACATTTCCTGGAGATAAGTAGTCCAAGTGACTTATGAGATTTTAGAGGATGAAGGGGACAACCAAGGGCCTGAGTTGTAGTTCACCAGTTTCCAGAATGCTCTGCCTTCTTTTCTTTCAGTGGCTATGAGAATTTCTTGCCAGTACCAGTCTGTCTCTGATTTAGCTGACTCCCATGTGGCTTTTTTATAGAAGGATCTCAACTTAGGCAAGACTGCCCTCCATGGAGTCAGGTTTGAGCAGTTTTTATGTGACGGTAGTGCGTGATTCAGCTTCTTTTTTGCTTTGCTTAGTTGGTCAGTGACCCTGCTGGAACAGGCCATCAATGAAGCCTGTGGTTTCCCATGGGGTGTCCTTGTTGATTTGCAAACAAGCTCCCATTTGTTCCTTGTGTTCCATTTTACCAGCACAAGGGATCCTGTTGTCCAGTAAAGCCTTCTATAATTGATTGTGGAGACCGTACCAATGTTTGGCTGAGCCTGATCATATATCGAACAGTATAGGCTTAACAGGATCCTTTGCAGTTGGTGAATGCTTTCTAGATTGCTCCCCATTTCACTTTGGTTGATCAGGTGAAATAGGGCAAGTACACAAAGGTATAGTCAGTGATTGAGCTGATCATTGCCAAGTATGTAGGCTGAGCAGGAACATTAGAATTAATATGACTGTTTAAAGATCTCAGTCCCAAATGTTCTGCATCATTAGCAAAATACAGTCCCTGTAGTCCTTTCTCTGTGTGCAAGACTTGAACGAGGGGACATGCCAGATCTGATCATGCATTTCCAGGTTCTGGTCAAGTTTCTGACTGCAGCAGATTCATGATGAAATCGGCAGTCATAAGAATTAGCAGAGTAGGATTTAAAGGCATTTTAACGGTGTTGAAAACGAATAAGATGTTGATTGTTTCCTATTTCTTGGTGGGCGAGGGGTGTATGTAGACATTGTCTTATCAGCATTCCAAAAGCTTTATGGCTTGTAAGTTGGAATGATCACTGTGAATCTCTTTTATTTTGTCTCTGATTTCATTTGCTGCGTAGATGGTGAGGCCACTAGCAGGGCAGCCTAATATGTGAGCTTTTACTGCTGGTTTACTAGATCTGAGGAATGCTGGAAGATCAAAGTCTCTAAGTCCCAGGTTTTCTGGAATATTGCCAGGTGGAAGGACTTGATGTGGTTTAGAAAGTGCATGTGTTTCATTTTGCTTGGGAGAACCTCTATATTCCATGAGCAGACTGGAAAACAATTCCTAGGCTCCATGTCCCCTAGATGATTGCTTTGTCAACATTTCATGTGCCAGTTAGTATTTGGTTGTAGCGGATACGGCACCCATGCATTGTCAGATGGAACATGTTGGAGTTGGCTTAGTGGCTGTTTGACCTCATCGTAGATATTTATGTGGGTGTTATGGCAGCTTGTGTTGAAACCAAATGACTATGTGCCCCTTTAAGAACTGACGTAGGCTGGATTTGTTGATGTTGCTGCACCAATGTTTATTGCTTGCCCCATTCTCTCAGTTGATTTAAAGGGGAAGGACCTTGGACACAGCTGTAAGATTTTAAATACTGTGTTGGCTTCAATCTTGTGGTGTGAAATCTTGATGTACCACTTTGCAAAACCTAGGTTCTCCAACCACACCTGCTCGGTGAGCAGATGCCTTGCCCAGGTAATAGCAGTGAATTCTTCCATACTAATCCTTGTTGGCTTTAAAAAAGTCACTGAGTGTATAACCAATTACTTGTAATGCTGTAAAGTTGGAATTTCCTGAGTCAGGCAGAGCTTTGAGCCTCCCTGAACAAGAACCCACCCACCAGCGCATCGAACCCCAGCCAAGCGGCCACCAACCTCATGAAGTGGATCAGCGACTGCGCAGACGACCTCGCCCCTCTGAGGACCCCGCCTAGCAGACCCGGCAGCAAGAAAGCCCCATGGTTCACCGACGAACTCAAGAACTCGAAGAAGAACTGCAGAGCCCTCGAGAAAGCCTGGCTCAGAGACCCAACACCGGACAACATGACTGCCCTCAAGCTCGCCACCCGAAAACACCACCAACTGATCCACGCCACTAAGAAAACTGCTTTCAAGGAACGACTGGACAACAACGCACACAACAGCAAGGAACTCTTCAACATCGTTAAAGAGCTCTCCAACCCCAACGCCGGAAACAACGACATCACCCCTTCGCAAGACCTCTGCAACTCCCTCGCCTCCTACTTCCACAACAAGATCGCGGACATACACAACAGCTTCATCACTCAACCGACGCACGCCACGACCGAACCACCGCCCCCCACCACCACCCTCCGCGCCTGGACCCCGATCAGCACCGAGGACACCATCCGCACGATGAACACCATCCACTCCGGATCTCCGACCGACCCTTGCCCTCACCACGTCTTCAACAAGGCTGACGCTGTCATCGCACCCCACCTGCGGGACATCATCAACTCCTCCTTCGACACCGCCACCTTACCGGAGAACTGGAAGCACGCCGAACTCAGCGCCCTACTAAAGAAGCCATCAGCCGACCCCTCTGACCTCAAGAACTACCGACCCATCTCGCGGCTCCCGTTCCCCGCTAAAGTCATCGAGAAGACCGTCAACAAGCAGCTGGCCGCCTTCCTCGAGACGAACGGATCCCTCGACCTCTCGCAGTCTGGCTTCAGGGCCAACCACAGCACCGAGACCGCCCTGATCGCAGCCACCGATGACATCCGAGCTCTGCTCGACAACGGAGAAACAGCGGCCCTCATCCTCCTAGACCTCTCCGCGGCCTTCGACACCGTCTGCCACCGTACCCTAGTACAGCGCCTCAGCAACGTCGGAATCCGGGAGAAGGCGCTGCAGTGGACCATCTCCTTCCTCGCCGGAAGGACACAGAGAGTCCGCCTCCCTCCGTTCAGATCAGAAGCCACCGAAGTCATCTGCGGCATTCCTCAAGGCTCCTCGCTCAGCCCAACCCTCTTCAACGTCTACATGAGTCCCCTCGCAGCCATCGCACGACAGCACAACCTCAACATCATCTCCTACGCCGACGACACCCAGCTGATCCTCTCCCTCACCAACGACCCCGCCACCGCCAGAGCCAACCTACACGAAGGGATGAAGGAGGTAGCCGATTGGATGAACAACAGCCGCCTGAAACTGAACTCGGACAAGACGGAAGTCCTCATCCTGGGATCCTCACCCTCCGCCTGGGACGACTCCTGGTGGCCTCCCGCCCTCTGCAGCGCACCCAAACCAACAGACCACGCACGCAACCTGGGCTTCATCCTGGACTCATCCCTCTCCATGACCAGTCAAGTCAACGCCGTCTCCTCGTTGTGCTTCAACATCCTACGCATGCTACGCAAGATCTTCCGGTGGATCCCCACTGAGACCAGGAAGACGGTCACCCAGGCCCTCGTCACCAGCCGACTGGACTACGGCAACTCCCTCTACGCAGGAATCACCGCCAAACTCCGCCTGACCCAGGACCACCTCCCCTTCAGGAAACAGCTCAAGACCTGGCTGTTCGAGCAGTAGCGGACCCCCCCTCCCCAAGCGCCTTGAGACCCTCCGGGTGAGTAGCGCGCTATACAAATGCTTTGATTGATTGATTGATTGTTGATCATGTCAAAGTGCCCCAGCAAGTTGTATATTCAAGTGAAGATTAGATTGCAAAGTCCTTCGGGGGTGCTGCCAACCTACAGAACTAGTTGCTTGCCACAGGACATGCTGGGAACTGTATGAGGTTGATTCTTTATAGAGACCAAGGGGGATGGATCTAGTATCAATTTTTGGAGGGGGGGAGGGGCCCAATGGTGGCAAATTACATATATGGTTGGCCTTCTCTTTGGTTTGCTTGAGGCTAGTTAGTGGTCCCGTTTATGTCCATATAAAGTAATTGTTGGACTACTTAAACAGCTTAATCGCCTAGCGATGAAGCTTCAGCGTTCCCTCAAGTGTGCGTGGTTCTCGAGGTGAGTCTGCCCGAAGAGCCTGCTTAGGAAGTTGATTATTACATGTGGTTGAGAGTTTTGTTTCATCTAAAGGGGAGGATTTATGTGACTCTGTGTTGTTCTTGTCATTATTAGTGGAGTTTCTTCCATTGGACAAGTACTCCTCCTCTAGCAATTCATTATATGAGGCTAAAGTCGTTGAGGCTAGTCTGAAGATGGAGTAGATGTGCTCGTGCTGCATGGGTGTGGCTCCTTTTGAATGCTGCTTGTTATGCGTCTTTCTAAGGTTTTTGTGCTGTCTTTTCATTGGTAGGGTAGTTCCTGCAGGGTGTTCAGTAACTAGCACAGAGCTGTGAGTGTCTGTTCTGGTGGATGACTGACTGTTTATGCTGCTCTGTTGGGTGACATTATTTGGGACTCCTGGTTGTTGTGTCCTGTTAGGGATGCTGACATTAGGACTCAACCCAGATCTATTGACAGGGGGAGAATTTTTGATTTGCTTTGCATTCCGTTCATCATCTGTGTGTGTTTTGTTTTCTCACCCTAAGTGCCCCGGATATTTCCAGACATGGGTCCGGGCTCACTGTGCCACTGGATTAAAACTAGCCTGGCTGATGAGGGGTGATGCCCTGAAACCGGTCCCAGGATGCTTGTTTCCAGTCCAGTGAGGAACTGGCTTGGCAGTTCAGTCTGGACTGTTCCTATGAAGCACAGGGTCAAGACTGATATGCATATGGCTGGGTCTTAACTGGGGTTGAATGGTGAGCAAAAGAACAATGAATTCTACCCAGATCTATTAACTGGGGGGGAATGTTTGATTTGCTCTGCATTACGTCCATCATCTGTGCTTGTTTTGTTTTCTCACGCTAAGTGCCCCGGATATTTCCAGACGTGGGTCCGGCCTCACTGTGCCACTGGATTAAAGCTAGCCTGGCTGATGAGGGGTGATGCCCTGAAACCGGTCCTAGGATGCTTGTTTCCAGTCCAGTGAGAACCTGGCTTGGCAGTTCAGTCTGGACTGTTCCTATGAAGCACAGGGTCAAGACTGATCTGCATATGGCTGGGTCTTAACTGGGGTGGCATGGTGAGCAAAAGAACAATGGATTTAACCCAGATCTATTGACTGGGGGAGAATGTTTGATTTGCTCTGCATTCCGCCCATCAAATGTGTGTCTTTTTCCTCCGCGCCCTAAGTGGGCCGGTATGCCCAGATGTGGGTACAGGGGTCACTGTGCCACCAGATTCAAGCTATCCTGGCTGATGATGATAGATGCCCCGACACCTGTCCCAGGATGCTTGTTGCCAGTCCAGTGAGGATCTGTCTTGGCAGTTCGGTCTGGACTGCTCCCATGAGGCACAGGGTCAAGACTGATTTGCAAATGACTGGGACTTAACTGGGGTTGCATGGTGAGTGAATGAACGATTAATTGTACCCAGATCTATTAACTGGGGGAGAATGTTTGATTTGCTCTGCATGCCGTCCATCATCTGTTTGTCTTTTGACATTAGGACTTACAACAGTTAACTGGCAGGCTACTTGACGCTGTGCGTTTGTATTACTCAGTTGGCAAGTGTTGATTAAAGGCCGTGTTTGTTGTGTCTGATTATGGATGCAGTTGGTAAACCTTGTAGTGGTTGGATTATAAGCAGCTGAGGGATCTGGGTACAGTTGGACCTTCATTTCAGTTAGTACGGAGATGAAAATGTTGGGGAGGCATACCGGCAGTCTAGCACTGGACTGCAAGAGCAGGTTGGAGGCAACTGGGCTGCATCAGACTCTGTGCATTGTACCAATGATTTTGGTGTGCCTATTTTAGAGTCAACTGCCATGACATAAATTGCCATAGTATATTGGTAAGTTAAAGCATTGGCGACTGATTGGAATGAGCGAAGCAGGGTATCCCAAGTGTCACTTGGCAGTATTTTTGCCATGTTGGTGGGCTTTGGGTGTTATCCAAGCGACTTTCATACGGGTCAATGTCGGAACTTGATGATAATTGTGAGCCAGCTGAGTGGCTCTTTACGTCTGAAGCTACCAGGCTCTTAGCCTGAACTTGAGGAGAAGCTGAGATTGACTATGGCGTTGACCCTTCAAAAGAGGGATTTCTGAATCTTGGTTGATTGTGAGCTCCTGTTTTTTTATGCTAATGCAGGGGAATCCCGGCTTTCAACCCCCACAGGCTATCTCACCAAACATTATGGAGACATCTGCCCAAGGCAGCTCTAACTTAAAGAGCATTAACGGCACGCTGGACCAAGCTAAGCATCCCAAAGAAGGGAAGGGCCATCAGGTCACAGCTGAGATACACATCCCTTAATTCATGAACCTTGTAACTCTCCCTCAAAAAATCTGGGAAATGATGGGACTCCCTGAGCAAAATCTCCTTGGTTCACGGGCCAGTGCAGCTGTATGGGAGTTTGTAGATCTTGCATATCTTTCTTATGAAAGAATGATTCATCCATTGGATCTTTTAAAAAGTTGAATTTATTCAAATAATTTATCAGTGGGTCTTGGAGCTGGGCAGCCAGCCCTAGGGATACAAGAGGAAGCTCCCAATCCTGCTGGCTGTGAGATGACATCAGCAGGAAGGGCTACAGGGAATCGATTTTTGGAGCATTGGGGCACCTCTGTTAGCACCTCAGCTTGTCGGCGCCGACCTAGTCTTGCCAGAAGACATGATATCTTCTTGTTTCCTCAGCCAGGAGCAAGTTTCCACTTTGAAGTGCTGACCTGCAGCAGGGAGCAAGTGGACCTGCTTGAGATTTCCGAGACTGGGCAGGGGAACACACAGAGTGGAGCAAGCTGTGCTGTGGACCTAGCCAGCCACTTCAGCTCAGCATCAGCTTCACCCTAAGGAGCTGGGCTATTCACCCCACGCCCCTTGCCAAGGAGTATGTGCTGGGGGAGTTTAGTGACACTGCTTGCCCCATAGCCTCTCTTCCTACCTCCTCCCACCATGGTTGCCAAGCCAATTGCTCACCTAGGTGGCCGGCAAACAACAAACAGCAGGCAGAAGACCACTCAAGGAAGAAAGGGAGGATGGCAGCAAGTAGTGTCCGAGGCCGTCCTAAGCCATCCTCAGTCATAGTGCTCAATGCTGCGGCTATGAACAGCCAGGTTGAGCCAGCACAGTGCTGGATGCCTGGGAAGCCACCTAGGCAGCAGTGACGTGTGGCAGAATATCCTACATCTGTGACTGCCACCTTGCAGGAGTTTTTTGTGCCATTGGCAACCATTGGCCACTGCCCGATAACCTCCGATCATTTTCAACGAGCAGGAGGGTGAAGATGGCTCAATGCAGCACAGCACAAGAGCACCTGACATCAGTAAGCAGCGTCAACAAGAGAGACCTTTGTGCACGAGGTTCAGCCACAGTTCAGGTCAGGATGTAGCACTGAGGCTGCAAATCCTAAAATACTCTACAGTGCACTATTAACGTTATTTATGTATTTATTAATTCATCGAGTATGGCTAAGCTATGACTTGTGATATATTGCTGCTTCATAGCCATAAGAATAGGTAAATGGTAGTAGTTTCTGGAGGCTGCAGGATCCCTTTACTCAAGTTAAGTATAGAACAAAGGGGTATATTACCAACAACTAGCGATAGTTTTTGTCTCTAACTTGTTTAGAGACAAAAATTATCGCCGCAAACCGGCGATTTTTATCGCAGATAAACCTTGCTATTAGCAAGGTTTATCGCAAATGCGATAAAAAACGGCCGCAATGCATGAATATCGCTGAAAAGTCAGCGATATTCATGCATTATCGAGCAAATGCTCTTAGCCATGTTATCCACCTCCCATTGGATAACATGGCTAAGAACTGCTCAGGGCAGGTGTTAGCTTTTGGAGATATTCGCGCTTAGCGCGAATATCTCCAAAAGTTGGTAATAGGAGATAGCGATGTTAGCGACTGTTTCCAGTCGCTAACATCTTGGCACGCCCACTTTGCATGTCATTAGTGATAAATATCACTGACATGCAAAGTGGGGCCCATGATGGTCGCTATCTCCTATTAGCTGTCGCTAACTGGTGTTAGCGACAGCTTGGTAATAGTGAGATAATTTTATCTCCGCTTTCTTGGCTTTTAAAGCCAAAAAAGCGGAGATAAAACCCCTTGATAATATACCCCAAAGTGTGGAAGAAATCCAGGCTTGTGATAAAACTGCAAACAATTACCTTCTTGAGGTTTCGGGTTCTAATCTCTATGCCTTCTTGAAAGAATGCTTTATTTTTCAAGGATGCAAGTTTTGTTGGTTTTTCAGATTTGTGCTCAGAGCACTCCAGAGATAGGTTCTCATGCTACAGACTGATATACCAGCAAAGGTTTTCTGGTTAGACCCAGTTTGATATAGCAGATTAGACTTGCTGAAGCTATAATTACTCTTCAAGATATAGTTTATGAAAACTGAATTGCGAGATGTTTGTTACTGCTTTTAAATGAAGACTAAATGAGCTGTTTGTTGGGTTTGGTGGCTCAGTGGACTAATGCGTCCACTGCAAGTGCTTGTGTTTGATCTTATTGTCACAGGTTCAAATCCTGGTGAGTTCACTCAGCCTTTCATCCATTTGAGGTCAATGAAGTGAGTACCATTGAGTTGGGTAACAATAAATATCTGTTATTCAGCTCCAAGATACCAAAGGGTGAACGTGTGCTATGCAAATACACATGGTATGTCTAAGTAATTCATAGTTTTGGCCATCCTCAGCATGGTTCTAAGTTCCTTCTGCTATTTGAGAGGAAGACTGTCACAGAGGCTGCCACTCAAAAGATTTTGGTTTTAGAGCTAAATTCGGTAGCATCTGTTTCTATCTCTGCGGCCTGGGAGCCCACAAACCAGTACATTGCATGCCCTTGCAGTTCCTGGGGCACAGAAGACACTGCAAGATGTTTGCAGCTGAAGACTGTTAGGTTCACTCACCTGCGGCTGAGGTTTCCCATGCAATTCTCGCCCTGAGAACATGGCAGCTTATCAAGGACACTTGACTATTACATATTCCAGTGTGTGGTGACAATGTGGCTTCTGCAAACAGTCGCCCTTATCTCGCACAGCGATCTCCAGGATTCAGGTGGCAATTAAGAGTCCACCAATGAACAATCACTTCAGGTTTAGGCAATTCAGATTTCAGGAAATTGGAAATTGCCTCACTCTATCTTGCTTGCGCTCGCTCACTTGGATATGGCATTTCAGATCAGTCACTTCCAATCGTAACTGAAGTTGTGTTAGAAGATCAACTGGGTAAGCAGTCTCATGCACACATTGAAAAGAAGTGGGAATTGGGGGTGGTCCTTGCAGGACCTTCTATGTGATCAGTTTTACCATTGATGATGTGAAACCTGTGTACATTTGCTGGGTATGGCTTGACAATAAAGAATTACAGTATTGGAGTATTGTTTGGTGCTGCAGGCCCATTTGTCCAGGCATCTGAGTAAAGTTCTTTGTAAAGAAGATAGATATCAGTCAGGAATGTAAAGCTGGTTTATTGTTGTTTATGGGAAAATAGCACATATTCAAGTGAAGTATCTTCTTAATACTTGGCTGAACTTTGGAACACTTTTGCAAACAATTCTTCTAAACATTCCAACATAATGCAAGACAATCTACCAAAAGGAATACTGACTTGACAGGCACACCTCCCTTTTTATGCAAATCCAACACAAAAAAAGAAAAAAGAAAATATTCTACATATGAAATACGGACAGTTTCATAACCATAACACTACTGTTTTACAAAAAATGAAAATATGCCTAAAGCATTTATACAAAATATCATCTTCAAAGCGGCTTGTTTTTGACTTGCATAATGTTAGTGTGTGAGTGACCGCCTATGCAACTGTTGCCAAACACACCAGGTAGTTCCAAAACAGAATTACTCCAACCATCCTGTTCACCATACCACCAACTTTAGCTCGATTATCCTTTTTCAACCACTTCCCAAGTTCTAAATCCACAGCAGTTCTAGAGACTAACATGTCCTTCCTTCATGACACTAACGTTGTCCCCCTGTAAAATCTCTATTCTTCACATGAGGTAATGAGTCATTCTTTGCATTGATTACGCTCTCTTTATACCTCACTGTTCACCTTACCTCTTCATCTCTACATCTTTCACATCATCAACTTTTTCCTTTTGAGGTACTCAACCCAGCTCAACACGTTACTTCCTTTAATCCTCTTAACAACCTATCATTAAACCATCAATGTTAAACCGCCATAAGTGCTTTGTGGCAACCAACCTCCTTTTTTATGGAGAAGTGTTAATAGTATGTTGTTGGTTGTGTGGGATGTGAGCAATGGTCATGCAACAACCACAATCCTAGTCAGGTTAAGGCACAGTAAAACACCCAATTACATGTGCTCAACCACCTGGCATTTTAGCACAGAGCAGTAAGACTTAGCTTAGAGGCAATGTGTAAAGATGTCATCCAACACTTCAACAGTAGAACAGTTAAAACACCACACAACAAGATCCCACACCAGGTTAGAAAAATAGAGCTTAATTTAATAAATAAAAAACAACAAAAATCTTATTAGTAGAATCAGAGCCATTCAATTAGGTAGTTTTTAGAGAATACAAGGCATAAAGCTCAAACTGTGGATATCTGATTATACCAAACCGGGACTAAGTCACAAGTCCATGCCAACTGCCATGGAGCGTGGCCCAGATACAGGAATCCAGTTAGGCCTGCTGAACAGAGTACCTTATATCCTGGTTTGTGGAGCATTGCGTGGATCAGTGCTGAAGACACGTTGTGCAGCGGAGGCAATGTGTCGGTTCAGAGATGTTGCAAGGCTTCGGTGTGAAGTCCTGTTGCAACGACATCAAGGATCCTGTCAACACAACTTGCGATGCAAAGTCAGGAGTCAGAGATGCGTCATTTAGTTGAGGTGACATGTCGGTTTCGAGGAGCAGCAAAGCTGCGATGTGGAGTCCGGTGTCATAGTTCAGGGTGCAGTCAAATAGAAATGAGAGGGCCTATAGGGAAGATGCCACACGCAGCAGTGGTTTCGAAGGTGATGCGGGCAGTGGTAAGGTAAGGTCAAGATAACATTTTATTGTATGATTAATTAAAATCTTACAATTAGAACAATCTTTAATACACACCCTTTCAAACATAACAAATAAGTCTAAAATTCTTAATAGTTCTATTCGGACAATTTAAAAAAAATATGTTAAAAACATTAATTCAGACCATCATTTTTGCAAGACCTATAGGCACAAACTTAATATGGATAATAGTAATCATAATATATTCATTATAATGTCCAATGGTCTAAAACAAACTACCATAGAATGTCTACATGTAGGAAAACCTCTATCAATGAAACAGTTTTTCAGCTATCGCTTTCTTTCATCTGCATTGATGCACATATACAAATCAAATGGATAATATTTTCTTCCCATAAATTGCATAATCTGCAGGGAGTCGGCATGGATGGTCTCAGCCAAGACATCGCATGTTTTAAGCCTGGCAGGTTGCCGAATCTTGCTTTCATAAATATATTTTTGGTTTGTACTGACCACACTGTTTCTAGATATGATTGAATTTTAAGAGTCATGTATTCATTCACTATCATCCATGCATGCGATCGCTTAATAAACTATTCTTTGTCTTTCAGAAGAAATACTTATTTTACTGATTTGTTAATTATTTTCTTAAAAACTTGTGGTGTTAGAGGCATTTCCTAGATCTCGTGAATTGACAATTCTTGCAAAGCCATATGTAGATATTTATAAATAGAAGACTTTTGATTCAGTTGAATCTCTTGCCACAGAAGACAGTACATTGAATTATTAATATTGGTTTTAATTTGGTTCCAAATCCTTACACATTGACCCATCCTTGCAATTTGTTGGTTGCAAAAGCCAAACTCCAACCTGATCTGAGCAGGTGATACAGTAGATGGAAGATGAAACAAATATTTAAACGTTTCTGTGACAACATTATTTATAGTGTAGAGTCCATACCACAGAGAACTTCACTCCCATAAGTAAGGCTAAGGAGAAGTTTCGCTTTTATTATTTATAGTAATGGGAGATAGGTTGGACCTCCAAAGGAGCTGTAAAGTAAGCGAAAGGCTCCGTGTAGACAGTTGCCTCTTTTTTTCATCTCTATTTTATGGTGTGAAAAAGATCTATTCTCATCAAACAGCATACCAAGGTATTTATAACATTGCACCTTTTCTAGCGGCCTTTTTTGCAGATACCATTTATAATTGCTGCGTTTCAGTACCTTATTGCTGACTTCCATTACTTTAGTTTTGTTTAATTTATTATAATTTTATTCTCATTTGAATACATTGATCTTTTGTTTATTAATCGCTGTAACCCTATCCTTGTTTGGCTTAGCAGGACACCATCATCTGCATATAATACATTTGATATTTTTTTATCTGCCAGTTTCGGTGAATGTGCTAACTCATTGTCCAACGCTACTGTAAGTCAGATAAAAATAGAAACGGTGCTAAAACACAACCTTGCTTTAAGCATAGGGATGTGTTAATTTTTCTAGAAAGCCTTGAGCCATTGCCTATTCTAACCCTGGTCCAGGTCTCAGTATATAATAATTGAATTACCTTTAAAAGTCTGGGACTAATACCATATTGATCCAATGTCCTCTATAAAATGTGCCTATCCACACAGTCAAAGGCAGATTTAAAGTCAGCGAAACATAGATATAATGGCTTTTTTTCCTTTTATATTACTCCCTTTATGTTCCTAGTATTAAAATATTTGTTGCTGTCCCTTGGCCTTGTACAAAGCCTGATTGATTCGGTGAAATTAAGCGCTTTTCTGTTGCCCAGTCTATTAACTCCTTGAGGAATCGATGGAAACAGCCTAGCTTCAATATCTTGTAGCATGATTAATCTATAGTTAGCTGGAAGTGACCACTCCCCACTATTAGAGATAGGAGAAATTATAGAACCCTTCCAGGATTCTAGGATGGTCCTTTATTGCAGTTCTTGGTTGAATACTAGTGTTAGATAACTTGAACAATATAAAGGTTTCTCCTTGTAAAAAACAGCTGAATATCATTTGGGCCAGGGGCACCGTTCGATCTATGTTTCTTAATAAGTTTGCATACTTGCCTTTCCATTATAATTTTATCAATGTTCTTTTTTCCATCTGCTCCAAATATGCTGTTAGTATTGGACATCATGTCCATGCCTGAATTGTGATTCAAATGCATGTCTAAAAATGTAACCCATTCAGTTTCAGCGACTGTTGAAGAAATAGGTTTCCGACTAGCTCTATTCAGAATATTGACTAGTACCCAGAAATCTCTTGCGTTATTCCTTTTACAAGTATATAAAGCTTTTGCTCATAGCACTTGTTTTGCTTCAATTTTGTCCTTCCAGGTCAATTTCCTTACTTCTGCATTTATCCTTTTAATTTTTTTGCCATAGAATCTATTGCCTGGGTACTTCTTTACTAGTCTTAGGGTTCTATTAAACTCTGTTTTAATAGATGCCATTCAGAGGATATTTTAACCACTGCCAGTGATTTTCTTTTCTGCTGCCCTTTATTACCATATTTTTGGAACTGACTAGAGATACTTTTTTTGTAAACAGGGACCACTTTTCAATAGCATTTGAGAAGTCTCCTTCAAAATGTGTCTCTGTCATTGCTTGTGCTCCAGCTATGAATTAATCTTTTGCATTTTCCGACCAATAAAGCTTCTAATAATTTACTGTTTGTGTGTCACCCTGAACTGTCATATATGTTTCTTACCTTATCGCATTTAAATTTAACTCTATAATTTGTTGATTATGATCACTCCTGTCAGTTCCCCCTATCTGGTAAGACAAAATTTTGTGAAATAAGGACAACGATGCTATTGTATATTCTATTCTCGACTTATTGCGCCTGCGTGATACGTCCAAACGGGTGGCGTGTCTTGCTGTAATTGTCCGTTAAGCACCCTTAGGCCTACAGTTTCTAAATCTTTTTAAAAGTTCTTACCAGATTTTTCTTTGTTTCCTCCCCTAATATCCGTTGTAAGTGAGAGACTGGGGATTGACCATAAACGGTTCTATTGTTGAACTTCGGCATCCCTAACATAACACCACAACATGTTCATGTTAAAGTCGCCCGTGATGATGATCTCTGGTTGGATGTCATTATCCAATTGCTGCAATATCATTGTGAACCAGTGTCAGGGTGAGTATATACTTTAATTATTACAAGAGTTTTAATTATCTTTTGTTCTTTGTAGCGCATTTTGACAATCAAACAATCGTTTAGGCTTTGAACATCCATCTCACGCTCCATTTTTAATTCGGTCAAAATGAAAATAGCCAAACACCCACGGGATCTACCATATTTACTTGTTTTCCTGGCCATCGAATAATAGCCCTTGTAACCTTCAAACCTAAAAGGTACAATTGTCCAGGTCTCTTGTAGGCAGATGATTTGAAAATGGTCTGACAGGGAGGGTAATTGCGCTTTTTGGATCTTTGATTGTACGCCATTCATATTCCAGGAGCAAATTCTAATTCTATCTATTTGGGTTGTTGACCCCCTTGTAGGATCATCCGTTATGATTCGTCAGTCCTGTGGGCAGTGAAGGTGTGGTGAGTCTTGGCGACGGGTCGAATCCAAGCAGCAATGGATATGTGTTGGTTCTGCTGGGGGTGGCGCCGTGCAGCAGAGGAGATGTGTCGATTCTACTGGATTACAGAGGCTGGCAAAGCACCTTAAGCCAACTTCCAAGGGTCCAGGACTGGGGTTGCACCACTTGGCGGAGTAGACTGACAGACAGCTGAGTCCAGGTGCAGATTCAAGGTTACTGTTATGTCTCTGAGGATTCAGATTAGGAGATCAGCCAAATAGCCCTTGGAATCACTCTGGGTTTTGGGTCAAAACATGTAGGTCCAGTCTTTCTTTGCCAGGCAAGAGGGCAGCAGGGAGCAGGTCAGAACAGCAAAGCTTGAGTCCAGCAGAGTGGCAGTCCTTTAGCAGCACAGCTGTCCTTCTTTCTGGCAGAGTATCCACAGTTCCAGAAGTGTACTGAAGTTGTGGTGTTGGAGGTCCTTCTTTTATCCAGTGGGATGATGCTGCGGGCTGTAACCAAAAGGGGCTCCATTAGGCTATATACCATCACCATATGATGCCTCTGAAGTGGATTTGCTGCTGCGTAGAAGAAAGTAGTTGGAGTCATTCTCACCAGTGATATACCTTTTTTGGATCAACTTGCAGGTATAATGGCTCGGAGTTACTGTTGGTTCTCTAGGCAGTTTTTGATGACATTTTTTTTAAGTCCCAGGTTTTGGTTTGTGATAGGAATAGGACACTCTAATACCACACCAAGGGTCCAGGATCAGCAGGGACAAGCTGCAGCAGGCTGGCAGGTTTCAGGATCTATGGAGCTAGTTGGGCCCCTGTAGCTCACACAGGGGTCCAGCCAGCTAGCTTTTGGAGTCACTCTCGTAGTCCTGGGTTCAAGTGCAGGTCCAATCTTCCTTTCTCAGACAGCAGGGCATTCCTTCTACCAACAGAGTAGCAGGGTAGTCCTTCTTCTGAGTCTTTCACAGATCCAGAAGGTATTTAGACATAATATTGAGTTGCAAATAACAGGAGACAGAAATATCAAATATGAAATATTTCGATACATAAATTTTGTGATGAAAGAATATCATTGACAAGAATATGGTTTTCTGAGGTACGTAATATTATTTTAATAATATTGATATATTTAATATCGTCTTCAGTAATATAGTGGTTAGAAATGTTGATTTTCAATTATTTTAATGTGTTTTAGTTGGTTAAGATAATTAATTTGATTTGTTATTATTGTTTATATAAAAGTGATTTTAATGATAGTATGTAATTTTAGGTAATTTAGAATTTTTTATAAAATTTCTATTAGTTATTGATACGTGTTGTAGTTTTGTTTTGGTGTTATGGCGATAGTGTAGGAACGTAATAGGTAATAGATAATTATGAATTATTTAGAACATTTTATTTAATTCCATGATTGATATTTATTATGCAAATGAGATAATACTCATTTATTTTTGCTGTATGTTATTTGCAGGATGTTAGGTTTGCACGGGTATATTGTGGTAAATAAATAAATTATTACCGGATCTATTTTTGACTATAATCAATAAACAGGTACCTCAATAAATAAGAGTCAAGATTCGAGGTAGTTGGAGTTGACAGGCTTTAATCAAGCATAAAGGACAGGAACAGGACAGCCTGTACGGGAATAGGATGGAAGGGCCCGACAGCTGTCGGGCAGGATCTGGGAATTGGCTAGCAAACTTTAATATCGGTGCACAATATTTATAGTTAAAACAATTACATTACATTCAATACAGTAGGCGTAGCAGTAGGCGGGGTTTGTAGCAGTCGCGAAAGATAAGGGCAAAACTGATGCAACAAGAAGGCGTTACAGGGCGTATACATAGACATGTGATGTAAACGTAACAGAATATGTCATAAACGGGGCGGAAACATGGAGGGGGCTACCTGAGCAGCTGGGACCTCTAACCTAGTGGTGCGCGCAAATTGGCAATGACGTGTTACCAGGGAGAACTGGGGGGCTATGACTTCTGTGCTAGAAGAGGAGACGAAAGTCTGGAGTGTCAGAGCGACATGTACCCAGGCATATCTAGTATCTGTTGTTTAGAGTACATGTTGATAGAATCCAAAAGTTATCAGGGCAAAGGCTAATAGACTTTAAGACTGGTGCATGCATTATTCTACATGTAGTGCGTGTGTGAGGAATATTCTATGAATATTAATACAGTATTTCTCTTACATGGAGACATAAAGGCTAGACCATGACGGAAACTATTGATGCGATTCAGTAGCTTAGGAATGCAGAGAAAGAGGGTTGGACTGATAACTAGAAACATAACATATTCTTGGCAGACTGGGAGGCAGAGCCAGGCCGAGCCGGGCACTGCGAGGCAAGAAAGTAAGCTAAGGGTCAGGGATGCAGGTGGGGGCCTGTATCGCTCCTCGGAGAGGATTCAGGAGACAGGAGCTGAATCTGGTGTCCGGGCCCTTTTGAGGCCTAGAAACGGGGACATTATTCTGAATTAACGTGCACACTGTAAAACGTGGCAACATAGGCCTGATACTCGTTATATTCACGAGAACTGGAAACTGGCATACTAGAGTTGGACACAACTAGGATTGTGTCTTTAATCGATCATAGGGGGATACATATGCATATTGATCATGCACATATAACATAGGATGAGGAACACGTAGGCACATATAACATGGCAAAATTTACTTTTCCACATTCCCTCCTTGTGCCCTACGTTTCCATCAGGAAACATCTATATTCATGATACCATCTATCATTTCATATAGCATCATTTGTTCGTCTCGAATTGTCTTGGAACGGGACTTAGGACTAGGAATACAAGAGGTAGCACAAATGCCGCAAATCGCAGGGCCACATTGTATACAGAGGCAGCAACTGAATATGATCATTACTGCAATACCTAGAAATGACAATACTTTCCATTCCCAGGCAGATATAATACTCCAGAGCCAACCGGACCATGTCCAGGTGCCTGGATTCTGGTGTAACTGATGGGCAATTTTATGAAGTCTGGTTATAGCTGAATAAACAGACGGCGCGTTATTAGGAATGAAAATGCAGCAACTAGATCCGATGACTCTACATGCTCCTCCTCTATCGGCCAGTATGACGTCAAGAACGAGACGATTTTGGAGCACGACAAATCTCATAGCAGATTGCTCTTCGGTTAAGTTACCTAGAGCAGAAGTAGTCTCATTCACTACTGCTTCAAGGGTTCTGGTTAACCTACGTATTAATTTACTATTCTGGACAGGGCCTATAAAGAAGAAGAAACCTTTATTGAAGTCTTGATACTGTTCTAGAGTAGTTTCAGTTTGATCGACAATTGGGGACTCGATCTCCCTTTTATGTCTGACCTGTACTAGATGTGTGTTTCTATGATAATCAGATGGGGCTAGAAAAACTGGTGGCAGTAGGAAGGCAATGTAACATGTTCCATCCCAATCGAGGGGCAGACGAACATATGCGGTCTGACCAAAAACAAAATAAGAATGACGTGAGGCTTTGAAAATAGATTTCCCACTGTCACTATACTCGATAATAGTAGTACAATCACTATGTCCTACATGTGCGGAACCATTCTTTCGGACACATAATTCGCCTTTGACTGGTAGTACTGAAATAGCAGGTAAGTCTGGAGTAGTATCAGACTGAACATTCAATACCATAAAATTCGAAGAATAATTACCTAAATTATATACTTCATTTTCTAGATCTAACCCTGTTCTATGGGGGAGACCTTGCTTGTCTGGAAAACATGTTCTATTCAGAAGGGACATATCATTTGAAGATGACGTTAACATGGACCATGCTCCACACGAACCATTATGTGAAAACGGATAAGGAAAGAGTGGTAGAACTCCCTTTGGTGTCTGGAAAGGGGGGAGTCGACCACACACCCAACAATTAGTGGCATTGCTGGTCTGGTGTGAATAGTGTAACATTCTGATGAATGTATTATTTCGCATAGCAAGACGATAGGATAGCTCGTGAGGAGGCAGATCACTAAATGTGTGCTCTACTGTAGCATTGGAAAACATATGTGCATGTGAAATTGGAAAACATAAATGAAAAGCATAACTTGTGCAGGAAACCATAAGACTCAAAAATAACAAGAAAGATAAAATGATGATACATCTTTTAGAGTTTTGACTAACTCTCTCACTGTGTGGGTCTATCTCATACATGTCAGGAACCTGTCTAACCGTTTCACCCGAGAGGGACTTAGACAATTAAACTGGCTGACTTATTTTACTAGACCGGAGCTTTAACTTATACTCCTGTTGCGGAGTTTTCTCTAACACAGGAACTTTCAGTTCAGGATTCAAATCAGTGTCTGGTTTCAGGCAGTCTTTAGAAATGTCCTTTGCAAATGTTTTTTTTTCGGACTCCATGGAACTTCTTTAGATGAGACAGATGGACCCACCCCTTGCGGCCCTCCAACTTCACGGCCGTGCGGGTGGTCAGGAGAACAAGTCGCGGCTCCTTCCAACGAGGCTCCAGCGGACTTGAACGATCAAAATTTCGCACCAACACAAGGTCTCCTGGAACGACCTCATGCGGTTTCACCTCGGTGTTGTCTGGAAATGCAGCGGCAACCTGTGAACGACAAGAGTGTAGGGCAGACATCAAGGAAGCTAGGTAATCTGTCAACATATTGCTGGAAACATCTGTAATACTGCGGGGTCTAGGTGTACCCCACATGTTTGGGGGGCGGCCGAATACGACCTCATAAGGGGACAGACCTGATCTGGAATGTGCGACCATTCTCATGTAGAATAAAGCAACTGGCAGGGCAACTAGCCAGTCTACACCTTTCTCTTTACATGTCTTAGCAATACGGATTTTCAGGGTTTGATTATGTCTCTCTACGAGACCGGCTGCTTCAGGATGGCGCACACAATGGAACTTCCACTGGTACCCTAACAGAAGGGAAACATGTTTCATTAACTCGGATGAGAATGGCTGGCCGTTATCAGAATACACGACCCTAGGGAGTCCATAACGGGGAAAAAATTCACGAACCAACTGCTTGGCAGTGGTCGCTGCTGTGTAATCTGGAACTGGATATGCTTCTGTCCACCTGGACAAAGCGCATACGACTACGAGGACATACTTGAAACCTCGACATCGCTCCATCTGAATATAATCCATCTGGAGGACTTCAAAAGGGTGGTCAGGAGGTTGGAATCCACCTTGTTCCACCGGGACACTTTTACCTGGATTGAACTGGCAACATATCATACAGGTACGGACTTTCTGCTTGGCTGCAGCTCGTAAATACTTGTTGAACCAAATGTTCTGAATACTGTCTAACATGGCTTTTTCTCCTAAATGTGCAGGACTATGTGCGGTATTAATAATGACTTGAACCATTGAGTCGGGGAGAAACCATGTGGCTTTTCCCTTCGTCAACCATCCCTGATCTGTCTGGACCCCTCCTTGTTCGGACCATTTCTTGATTTCTTCGGGAGTAGCATGTGACTGGATATCTATGACATCTTGTGCAGGGTCCTTAACTGTCATACAAATAGTCTGTTCTGGAGTGGATGTCTGTGTCTTGTTAACTGGAATGTCTGGTGTCTGAGCTGTAAGCTTGGCTGTTCGATCTGCTAGATCGTTACCTTGGGAAATGATGTCAGTAACTTTCGTATGTGCCTTGCACTTCATGATAGCGATAGCTGTCGGTAAATGTATTGCATCTAACAGAGCTTGAATGAGGAGATCATGCTGAATCTTGGTTCCATGAGAAGTCATGAAACCTCTCTCCTGCCAGAGCACTCCGAAGTCGTGTACAACTCCGAATGCGTAACGTGAATCTGTATATATGTTTACTTTCAGGTTCTTGGCACGTATGCAGGCTTGGGTCAGAGCGACTAGCTCTGCTGCTTGAGCAGACAGGGTGTCAATACGGTGTGTTTCTATAACTTCAGTGTCAGTAGTCACTGCATACGCGGCTACTAGTTCTCCTGTACTTGTTCTCATACATGAACCATCCACATAAAGTGTCAGGTCGGGATTAGGTAATGCAATGTCTGTCAGGTCTTGTCTTGGCTTGGTCATAGTGTTAACAATTTCCACACAGTCATGTGTGGCAGGATTTGAAGTAACTGACGGTAACAGTGTAGCAGGATTTAGAATGTTGCAGCGTCTGATTTCTATGTGTGGCTGGAACAGTGTCAGTTCATAACCTGTTAAACGTGCAATTGTCAAGTGCTGAGTCTGTGTACGATTTAAAAGAACTTCCACGGAGTGTGGAACTTGTACTGTCAGGGAGTGTCCTAATACTATGGAATCACTTTGTCTGATAGCTAGAGCTGTGGCTGCAACTGACTTGAGGCACGCAGGCAGAGCCTGGGCTACTGGATCTAATGTGCTCGAAAAATAAGCACAGGGCTTGTACTGTCCTGCTTGATCTTGTGTGAGAACAGATAATGCAATACCATCACGTTCTGTGACAAAAAGTGTAAAAGGCTTACTGTAGTTCGGTGTAGCTAGAACAGGTGCTTGGCATAAGGCTTTCTTTAATTCATTAAAAACAAGTGTATGTTCCTGGGTCCAAGGGAGGACAGTCGATACGGCTGCCTCCTGTGTCGTTAACTGTATCAGTGGCTTGGCTAGAAATGCATACTGAGGAATCCATTGTCTGCAATAAGAAGTGAGGCCAATAAAAGCTCGTACCTCCTTCTGTGTCTTGGGCTGTGGAAGACTTGCTATTAACTGGATACGGTCTGGTGTCAACTGCCTACCCCACTTGGACAGTAAGTGGCCCAAGTAGATCACTTGCTGGACACAGAATTGTAATTTGGAAGGGGACACCTTGTGCCCCTGCTCGGCCAGGAAATACAGAACCGTAAGTGACGCACGCTCGCAGTCACGTTCAGAACGGGCTGTGATCAGTAGATCATCGACATACTGGAGCAGGGCAGTGTCAGTTGGCATGTGAATATTGTCTAGTTGTCTCTTAAGTGCTTGACTGTAAATACTAGGACTTTCTGTGAAACCTTGAGGAGCTCGTGTAAATTTATAGCTCCTTCCATTTAAACAAAAACCAAAAAGGTACTGGCTGTCTGGATGAATGGGGACACTGAAAAATGCATTCTTGAGGTCGATGACAGTGAAAAATGTAGCTTCAGAATCAATGTCTGTTAATAGGGAAGAACTATCTGGGACTACTGGGTACTGGGGTATGATACATTTATTAAGTTCTCGAAGGTCAATCACTAATCGATAAACTGGAGGTGCATTTGGATCAGTACGTTTCATGACTGGAATGATAGGAGAATTATATACATTGGAGTCAGTTTCTACAACCACTCCTTGAACAATAAGCTCGTCAATAATTTTGGATAAGGCTGCTACAGCCTCAGGTGGCAATTTATACTGTCTGATTCGTGGCAAAACAACACCTTGTTTCAGAGTCACACGATGGGGTGTGATTTGCATAAAACCTACATCAGTTGGACCTTGCGCCCATAAATGCTGCGGTACATTTAGTAACCTTGGATCAAAATCGCGTAATACATAGTGACCTTTAAAGTCACGCAAAAACAATCGGATTCCTTCTGGAGAGCAGCAAATTACTGCACCTAATTCTTTCAATGTTTTGATGCCTAACAAATTTTCTGGACATGACTTCGTAAGTAACAAATCAGTAGTTCGGGACAATGGACCAACTTCTAGAGTTACTGGCTTTGAAATCTCGTTAACAATAGGCTTTCCTGAAAATCCAAGGGAAACATTTCTAGAGCCTGAGAGCGGAGCCCCTGGAACCTCGTCATGACTGATAGTAGTCCTACTTGCCCCTGTATCAATCAGAAACTTTCTATCTTTCCCTAATACTTGACTGTGTACATAGGGACCCTCTTGATCTACAGGTATCTCGATGAGAGGCAAGCCTACCTCCCTCTCTAGGCTGTTTCATGAATATGGCTGATATTCTGGATACTCGGACTGTGCGTACTGATACATCTGCTGTGTAACATGCTGTGTTGCAGCGATAGGCTGCGGTGTTGTAACTGTCTGTTGTGCATTCTGTGGTAACTGGGAAGTCTGTGAAACTTGTTCTTGTCTAGGCGGACGTGGTCTCTCTTTAGTTTTACCAGTAGCTATGTTGTGTTTCAGAACTGCACACTCGTTTATAAAATGACCTGGCTGTTTACAATAATTGCATGTCCCTTTAACGGGAACTGCAGGATGACTGGCTTGATTCGGACCCCTCTTCTGACTGTCTTGTGGAACAGATTGTGCAACTAATACTTTCATTTTCGTATCTTTCATACGTCTCCTTTCATGTTCTTGCTCTTCCCTGATTCTGTTCTGGTGATACTGGAGCATCTGGAGCATTTGTGACGGGGTATTAGCTTGCCAGGTACTTTCGACTTTCAAAACTCGATTTTTAACTTGTGGACTTGAATTCTCGACTAGTTTGGTAACAAAAAGATGAGGGTACGACTCGCTACTTGTCTTCAAACCACTGTTAATAATAAAACATTTCTCAAATCTAGAATAAAAATCACTAGTGTCTTCATCCTGTTTCTGTTTGCATGCTGAGATTGCATCCCAATCTTCCTTTTTCGTGGCTAGTAACCTTGGCAAAACTTGTATCAATAACTCGGGCAATTCTTTACATTTGTCCCCAAGACCGGTACCTGGTACTCGTATTTTATCTTCAGCTTCTAGAGCTGTCCAATCAATCTTTTTCTCTCCCACCTCCCATTCTTTTTCCTTGAGTTTTTCATATACCCCTGCGGGCAACAGGACCTTTAACATTTTAATGATATCTGGATACGTGTATTCTCCCATACGGAGCATGTCTTTTAATTCTTGATGGAACCCTGCTGGATCTTTGTCGTGACAGGGAATTAATTTCTTCATCTCTAAGAGTTCCATCTTTGTGACAGGGGTGTAAACAAATACTCGTTGCATTTCACCACACGTTGTCCTAACTGGGTGTACTTCTCGTAACGGATGCTGTCTATCTATGTAAAATGGTTTACTTTCTGGAGGTGAGACGTGAACAAAATGCGGATTCAGGAACGTTCTATATTTGTGGCGCTGTTCTAGAATGACACTAATTAAATCGGTACCTAAACCTTTCCATCTATACTGGAGTAACTCGTTCAGAACATCATGTAACGGACCTGGATCAGAATGTTGACCCTCATACAGGGTAATGAGGTACTGGATCATATACATACCCACCAGTCGCTGCTCGGCTGGGGGCAGTTTCAGAAACATTTGTGCCACTATTTCATCTGGAAAAGTGGTAGAATCAGTAACCCATCGGACTGCTGATCGGGCTAGTTCTTGTTCATGCATGGTACTAAGTTCACTATAACCGATTCGTGATTTCAGAATGTGATCGGTAGCTTGAAATACTTGCTCTAGAGAACCTTGTTCTGGTGCTGGAAGAGGAAAAACTTTCTTGTGTTCTGGACGTGAATGTCGGTCTAGAAGTCTAGATTTACCTACATACGCTATTCTGGCGGTATTCTCGTCTTCTACCTCTTCGGTAGGAGAGTCGTCTTCTTTCTCGCTTACTTGTGCTGCTTTACGTTGCTCGTGCAACCTTATTATTTCCTTACGAATTTTCCTGTACATACTCTCTATACTACTGAGTGTCTTGTGTCTACCCTCGGCTATATGATCACTCCACTTTGTCAGAACTCTAATTTCGATCGGATCTTTGGTCGGATAATCTTGTTCCCTTATTAAACAATTGATTAGAAACTTTAATAGCATGAGCTGGGTCTCGGCTTTCCTTTGAGACATGATTTCGCCAATACTTTCTGGGTCTTCTCCTGTACGGATGAAACGGTATATTCTGTCTAGATCTTCTTTCATATTCGGTAGGGTGTCCAAATACTCGGTCACCCGTCTTACACGCAATGAATATATAACCATATTATCATCGCCTGGGACTGGATCATAATGGCATTCGGTAAGAGCTCGCTTGATATCTGCAACGGACTGATGTTTGGGCGTACGCTGTAACGCACGTTCATGTAACTCGACTAACGTTACACGTTTGTGTTGGGGCGGGGTACCAGGAGGACCTCCCCCCGCGGCTCCTAAACTGGAATCGTCGACGGGTATTGTACGGGCTGGCAGAGTGACTGATGTAGCGGGAACTTGTACTATGGGCTGGACCGGGGGTACCGTAACAGGTGCTGTAACAGGTGCCCCGGTGGCTGGAGGAACAGGAATTACATTATTTACAGGAGCTGGCGGAGCAGGATTCGCATATTCTGGGACTGTGTCGTCCAAATAGGACGAGAGAAAAATATCAGCTGCGGTCGGTTTGTGACGTAGCTTAGTCGGAACTAATGGCGGCGGAAAATTACATGGTGCTTCCGGGGTTGCTTTTGGCAAGCCCTCGGCAAGAAGAGGATACATACCCTTAATGAGGGCATTTCTCTGTCTGTCTGACTGTTCGGCTTTAACTCGTTCACCTATTTCGATTAATTCCCTTTCTTGGGCTCTTTCTAAGGATTCTCTACTTAATTCTGTCTTTCTGATTTCTTTTTCAGTTCTTTTATGAGATTCTTTGCGCCATAACTCGATGGCATCTTTCTGGGACTGTCTGGCTTTCTTTTTCCATAATACTTCTTCTACTCTCATGATGCACTCGGCATCCCACGTACCTGATACGGGCCATCTATATTTCTCTTCTAATTCCTTGGTGTACTCTACCCATAAGTCTAGATATAATATGGCACTTATGCCATGCTTATGATACATAAAATGACCTGGACTGTCCCTAGGCGGGACAGGAACTGCTTCCTCGAGCAGACCTTTTCTGGTCTTTAACTGGCGTAATTTAGGGAATAAAGGCATTCTATACTTGAATATGAACACAGTACGATACACGATAAACACAATAATGACTGGAAAAACAAATCACTCATACCACGACATTGAAAACATATTAATAAACATTTAACATAACAGTTTGGACAGAATATTACCTGGTATACTGAGAACAGAACACATGAATTTCTCGAGAACGGAACTTACTAGAGTTACTAGATGCACTGCTGAAACAGTACGAAACATACCGGTCCCATAAAGAGACACGTCGGGACCCGCATCCACCTAGGTGGATACTTCGTGTTGGATCTGTGTACCCAAACCCACGGACCAGAGACAAATTAATTGACCCTGTCTAGATACTACCCCAGCAACGGTACTCACCGGGCAGCAAGAACGGAAGGCCTCGGACTGGACTGGACTGCTACGACGACGGACGGACGAACTTCGGACTTCAGTTATAGGTGGGCCTCTGGATACCTCGGACCTTGGACTCTCGGCTTGGGCTCTGGTCTGGACTCACCGCGTTCCTCCACCGCCTCGTCTGGACGCTGGACCGCAACCTCCGTCTCCTCCGTGGGCCTGAGGGATACTTGAAGCAGAAATATCTGCACGTGCACGGTATGGTTCCGTCACGGCTGCAGAGGATCAGGGGGCCTGCGTGGCTTCTCCGGCGCGTGGGGAAAGGGCAAGTCCCTATTCGGGCGCCATTATGTGGTAAATAAATAAATTATTACCGGATCTATTTTTGACTATAATCAATAAACAGGTAGCTCAATAAATAAGAGTCAAGATTCGAGGTAGTTGGAGTTGACAGGCTTTAATCAAGCATAAAGGACAGGAACAGGACAGCCTGTACGGGAATAGGATGGAAGGGCCCGACAGCTGTCGGGCAGGATCTGGGAATTGGCTAGCAAACTTTAATATCGGTGCACAATATTTATAGTTAAAACAATTACATTACATTCAATACAGTAGGCGTAGCAGTAGGCGGGGTTTGTAGCAGTCGCGAAAGATAAGGGCAAAACTGATGCAACAAGAAGGCGTTACAGGGCGTATACATAGACATGTGATGTAAACGTAACAGAATATGTCATAAACGGGGCGGAAACATGGAGGGGGCTACCTGAGCAGCTGGGACCTCTAACCTAGTGGTGCGCGCAAATTGGCAATGACGTGTTACCAGGGAGAACTGGGGGGCTATGACTTCTGTGCTAGAAGAGGAGACGAAAGTCTGGAGTGTCAGAGCGACATGTACCCAGGCATATCTAGTATCTGTTGTTTAGAGTACATGTTGATAGAATCCAAAAGTTATCAGGGCAAAGGCTAATAGACTTTAAGACTGGTGCATGCATTATTCTACATGTAGTGCGTGTGTGAGTAATATTCTATGAATATTAATACAGTATTTCTCTTACATGGAGACATAAAGGCTAGACCATGACGGAAACTATTGATGCGATTCAGTAGCTTAGGAATGCAGAGAAAGAGAGTTGGACTGATAACTAGAAACATAACATATTCTTGGCAGACTGGGAGGCAGAGCCAGGCCGAGCCGGGCACTGCGAGGCAAGAAAGTAAGCTAAGGGTCAGGGATGCAGGTGGGGGCCTGTATCGCTCCTCGGAGAGGATTCAGGAGACAGGAGCTGAATCTGGTGTCCGGGCCCTTTTGAGGCCTAGAAACGGGGACATTATTCTGAATTAACGTGCACACTGTAAAACGTGGCAACATAGGCCTGATACTCGTTATATTCACGAGAACTGAAAACTGGCATACTAGAGTTGGACACAACTAGGATTGTGTCTTTAATCGATCATAGGGGGATACATATGCATATTGATCATGCACATATAACATAGGATGAGGAACACGTAGGCACATATAACATGGCAAAATTTACTTTTCCACAATATGGTGGGAAGTTAATTAAGCAATGAGTAGTTAACAATTCATTATTAATTGTAAATTATTTAGTTGATTTTTAATGATAGAATACATATTTATTTTACTTCGATTTTAGTTGTGGACTGCTAGGTTTGTAGGGGTTATGGGGAGGAGTGAATAGAGTAATAATTAACAATGTATTAATACTTGTTAATACATTATTTAATTGAATCTTAAATATTATATTATAGAAAACATATTTATTGTAATTATATATTTGTTGCAGGGTGCTAGTTTTTTAGGGGTCTAGGGTGGGAATTTATTTAGGTAATAATTATTTAACAATTATTTATTAAGGGTTAATTAATTATTTGATTGATTTTAAATATGTTAATTGTGGAATAATTATTCTTTAGCTATTTTTTGTTGGGGCTGCTACAGTTGTAGGTGTATAGGGGGAAGTCAATTGTTTAATAATTGAATAACAAAGATGTAATATTATATAAATATTGAATATAAATTCTTTACATTGATTAATTGTTATACTTTTTTATACATATTTTTTCATGTTAATGAATCATATTCATATACAGAGTTGAATATTTTTTTCTGCTTTCATGTAGTTACTTATAAATGCACTTTGTTTGAATTGAAGAACTTTCCCTACTCTTGTTTAGACTGCAGTAGGAATCATAAATGTTACCCCTCCGAAGGCCATCCTTTCCATACTGTTGCAAAGACTGGAGTGGGAATAGCACATTTACCCCCTCCACAACCCAGTGCTTGCCCTGTTGTTGCACAGGATGGAGTAGGGATAGTGAATGAAACCACTCTGAAGTCCAACACTTTGCCCACTATTGTGGTGACTGGAGTATGAATTGTAAAGCTTACCCCTCTGAAGTGAAACACTTTCCCTACCGTTGCATAAACTAGAGTGGGAATAGCATATTTATTATTCTTAGACTACAAACGTTTTTATAATATTGGTTAAATCGATTTTATAGCATTAATTGTTTGTTTGTTGTTGTAGTTCTGATCAGTTATCTTTCCTTTCTGGGTTTGGCTCCTGATTGTCTATTGTGACAAAAGGCTGGCGCCAGTTGTCTGGAGGAAAGGCCTTTTGAAATGTAATCAGGACTACTCTCCCCAAACCACCCTGCCAAGATGTCCTAACCTGTCACAACTAAGCCCTTTTTTTGTCCTCAAGATCCTGTTCCGGGAAGGAATTAACAACCCATTAAAAGAGAGACAGCCACAATCATATCACTCTGGCTAATGGCAGAAAAGCAGAAAAGCAGAAAATACTCTACAGTGCACTATTAACGTTATTTATTTATGTATTTATTAAAGCATCGATTATGGCTAAGCTATGGCTTGTGATATATTGCTGCTTCATAGCCATACGAATAGGTAAATGGTAGCAGTTTCTGGAGGCTGCAGGATCCCTTTACTCAAGTTAAGTATGGAAGAAATCCAGGCTTGTGATAAAACTGCAAACAATTACCTTCTTGAGGTGTGGGGTTCTAATATCTATGCCTTCTTGAAAGAATGCTTTATTTTTCAAGGATGCAAATTTTGTTAGTTTTTCAGATTTGTGCTCAGAGCACTCCAGAGATAGGTTCTCATGCTACAGACTGATATACCAGCAAAGGTTTTCTGGTTGGACCCAGTTTGATTTAGCAGATTAGACTTCCTGAAGCTATAATTCCTCTTCAAGATATAGTTTATGAAAACTGAATTGCGAGATGTTTGTTACTGCTTTTAAATGAAGACTAAATGAGCTGTTCGTTTGGTCTGGTGGCTCAGTGGACTAATGCGTCCACTGCAAGGGCTTGTGTTTGATCTTATGGTCACAGGTCCAAATCCTGGTGAGTTCACTCAGCCTTTCATCCAACTGAGGTCAATGAAGTGAGTACCATTGAGTTGGGTAACAATAAATATCTGTTATTCAGCTCCAAGATACCAAAGGGTGAACGTGTGCTATACAAATACACATCGTATGTCTAAGTAATTCATAGTTTTGGCCATCCTCAGCATGGTTCGAAGTTCCTCCTGCCATTTGAGAGGAAGACTATCACAGAGGCTGCCACTCAAAAGATTTTGGTTTTAGAGCTATATTCAGTAGCATCTGTTTCTATCTCTGCGGCCTGGGAGCCCACAAACCAGTACATTGCATGCCCTTGCAGTTCCTGGGGCAAAGAAGACACTGCAAGATGTTTGCAGCTGAAGACTGTGAGGTTCACTCACCTGGGGGTGAGGTTTCCCATGCGATTCTCGACCTGAGAACATGGCAGCTTATCAAGGACACTTGACTATTACATATTCCAGTGTGTGGTGACAATGTGGCTTCTGCAAACAGTCGCCCTTATCTCGCACAGCCATTTCCAGGATTCAGGTGGCAATTAAGAGTCCACCAATGAACAATCACTTCAGGTTTAGGTAATTCAGATTTCAGGCAATTGGAAATTGCCTCACTCTATCTTGCTTGCGCTCGCTCACTTGGATATGGCATTTCAGATCAGTCACTTCCAATCGTAACTGAAGTTGGTGTTAGAAGATCAACTGGGTAAGCAGTCTCATGCACACATTGAAAAGAAGTGGGAATTGGGGGTGGTCCTTGCAGGACCTTCTATGTGATCAGTTTTACCGTTGATGATGTGAAACCTGTGTACATTTGCTGGGTATGGCTTGACAATAAAGAATTACAGTACTGGAGTATTGTTTGGTGCTGCAGGCCCATTTTTCCAGGCATCTGAGTAAAGTTCTTTGTAAAGAAGACAGATATCAGTCAGGAATGTAAAGCTGGTTTATTGTTGTTTATTGGAAAATAGCACATATTCAAGTGAAGTATCTTCTTAATACTTGGCTGAACTTTGGAAACACTTTTGCAAACAATTCTTCTAAACATTCCAACATAATGTAAGACAATCTACCAAAAGGAATACTGACTTGATAGGCACACCTCCCTTTTTATGCAAATCCAACACAAAAAAAGAAAAAATACAATATTCTACATATGAAAAACGGACAGTTTCATAACCATAACACTACTGTTTTACAAAAAAATGAAAATATGCCTAAAGCATTTATTCAAAATATCATCTTCAAAGCGGCTTGTTTTTGACTTGCACAATGTTAGTGTGTGAGTGACCGCCTATGCAACTGTTGCCAAACACACCAGGTAGTTCCAAAACAGAATTACTCCAACCATCCTGTTCACCATACCACCAACTTTAGCTCGATTATCCTTTTTCGGCCACTTCCCAAGTTCTAAATCCACAGCAGTTCTAGAGACTAACATGTCCTTCCTTCATGACACCAACCTTGTCTCCCTGTAAAATCTCTATTCTTCACATAAGGTAATGAGTCATTCTTTGCATTGATTACGCTCTCTTTATACCTCACTGTTCACCTTACCTCTTCATCTCTACATCTTTCACATCATCGACTTTTTCATTTTTAGGTACTCAACCCAGCTCAACACGTTACCTACTTTAATCCTCTTAACAACCTATCATTAAACCATCAATGTTAAACCGCCATAAGTGCTTTGTGGCAACCAACCTCCTTTTTTATGGAGAAGTGTTAATAGTACGTTGTTGGTTGTGTGGGATGTGAGCAATGCTCATGCAGCAACCACAATCCTAGTCAGGTTAAGGCACAGTAAAACACCCAATTACATGTGCTCAACCAACTGGCATTTTAGCACAGACCAGTAAGACTTAGCTTAGAGGCAATGTGTAAAGATGTCATCCAACACTTCAACAGTAGAACAGTTAAAACACCACACAACAAGATCCCACACCAGGTTAGAAAAATAGAGCTTAATTTAGTAAATAAAAAACAACAAAAATCTTATTAGTAGAATCAGAGCCATTCAATTAGGTAGTTTTTAGAGAATACAAGGCATAAAGCTCAAACTGTGGATATCTGATTGTACCAAACCGGGACAAAGTCACAAGTCCATTACAACTGCCATGGAGCGTGGCCCAGATACAGGAATCCAGTTAGGCCTGCTGAACAGAGTACCTTATATCCTGGTTTGTGGAGCATTGCGTGGATCAGTGCTGAAGACACGTTGTGCAGTGGAGGCAATGTGTCGGTTCAGAGATGTTAAAAGGCTTTGGTGTGAAGTCCTGTTGCAACGACATCAAGGATCCTGTCAACACAACTTGCGATGCAAAGTCAGGAGTCAGAGCTGCGTCATTTAGTTGAGGTGACATGTCGGTTTCAAGGAGCAGCAAAGCTGCTATGTGGAGTCCGGTGTCGTAGTTCAGGGTGCAACTAATACAAAAGGGGCCCCCTGTAAGAGATGCGGGCAGACGTCAGGGGAAAATTACACTACTGCAAGGGAGAAAGTCCACCCTAGCGGATCAAGCAATGGCCCATAAAGAGTCCAATATTTTTAACATACAACAAGGAACTCACCAAGGGGCGGCAGAAAGGTCACACGGTACACTCAATATCAGATATGAAAGTATAAAATCTTTATTTTCTTTTTATCATATTTTATTTGTGCATATTTTGTTTGTGCATACTTCATCCGAAATGCTTCGTACCCTGATACATTGATTGTTTAATTCATAAAAAATACTTCAATATATACACAACACAAACTCCCCACATTACCTCTCAGCAAACACACACATCCTTCTCTTTCAATCACACTCAGGCATTCACTGATATACCAGACACTATATACACATTCGTCAACGTAATCCCCAGAGTGACAACAATAATGAAAGAATCCTGCAGGATCTTCGTAGCAAACTGCGAGAGAGTCCAGGTTGATGAGACAGGATCCAAGAAACACGTAATGCCAACACGCGTTTCGGTGCACAGCCCAGATCTACGGGCGCACCTTCATCAGGGCTCTCACGCCGAGGTAGTGGGGGACACAACACATAGAAAATAACCCGTGGCCAATCTGTCATCAACAGAAAAATTAGATTTTAGAATCAACAACCTCGTAAATTGTTACATATCTATTCAATTTATACTTAATCTACATAAGATCTAATATGGAACCTTGTACTTTTCATACGATCCACAGATTCAGGTAAAATTTGACTACATTTAGTTCAGTTTCAATATACATCTATCGTTCCACATAATATGAATTCATATATATAACACAATTTATTCTGAGGCATACCCCTAATTGGTGAGCTCCAATGTTGAAAGAATAAATACTAGAATAATAAAAATAAAAAACGTGCAATCAATACACTAATGGGAATCCCTGGAGACAAAACATCTCATACATTTCCTATATCATCAGTCATACTAGCGCCATGTCGCTCAAGAATATCCGAGTGGTCAAAACGGCAACATTCAAATAAGAGGAAGGCATTTAACTCAATCTTTTAATGTAGTCAAATTACCTCTACCCGGGGTTCCCAGGTCAAAATATCTCCATTATGTTATCGGTTAACGATATCAGGCCCAATGTCGATGGCACGGTAAAACGTACTAGTCCAATAGGAACCTAGCTGGAATTTAGCAAACAAAGAAGGGGAACGTTTCCACAGGGTTCAGTAGGTAAAAACGATTTACAATTACATCAAGAGGTCACCAGCAGACAGTCTTTCTCACACGACTTACCCGCTGTGGAAGTATCTTTTGTAATGCGTTTTTCAATAATCTCGAATGGAATTCAGCTTTAACTTACAGGCAGCATCGTGTATGGTTGCCTACACAAAGATATACATCCGTAAGTATGGCCTCTAAGTCCATCATTCACCCGATCAGGAGATCGTTTAAGAAGCTTTAATATAGCAATATGCTAGACTCAAACAGTTTAAAAAGTCCCCTAATTCTTCCTTATATTTTGGACAAAACAGGAGAAAGACAACCCCAGCAAACCCGTCAGGATTAAACCACACGGCTGCTGTTTAAAACAGCTGAATCAGACGGATACAACATACCGTATTGTTGCCGGCACGGCATGCTTCACTCTTTCAGACCGTCAAATGTGGAGAATTAGCTGGATTTTCGTCAACGGCTTTAATACACACGTGTTCTGCAAAGTGATAAAAGGAACACGAGGAGAAAAATAAAGATCGTGAAACTAGATACGATTTTCCACCTGTATATTGCCGAGACATATCTTTACATTAAACAACCTCCGCTAACAGGAAAAACGGATGGTCAAAGATATATGAGCAAAATCCAAGAGGGGAATTAACCCTACAGGCATACTGCCTTCAAAAAGCCATATTCGACGGTCGTTAGAGAGCCCTTCTTACCTAAACTCAGAAAATGAAGGTCAAGCTCTTCGCTAATGATCAGGTGCTCGCGGGTTTCAGGCGACCTCAGCTCGCGTCTTCTCGCCGTTAAAGAAGGGGGGTGAGGACACGCCCCTCATCTTTGATTTGAAACGCCTGCCCGCCCCTCTCAGATTCTTCAGGGTTGGCGGCGAGACCCGGCATGGGTCAGTGTAACAATCGGGTCAAGGACCCACAACAACAGTCAGTCCGTGCAGAGTAACAACTATGTTGGAAATCAGACAGAGATTGCAGACTGTTGCCTCGGTAAAATAGAATCCGATAATCTACATCAGTATGAGCTAAGTAATTAAAGGAGGTCTGTGAGAAGTTGGCCTGATATATGATGCTCACTAGTTCTAGTGATCACCTTGTATCATGCCAAGCAACCCTTATGGTGGAAGTTGTAAAGTCAACCTTATAGACAAGCTATCCTAGGGGTAGCATGGACTAAGCAGTCTTAGGCTAAACTCTGTAAAGGCATGTGAAGCAAGCTGTTTTACCATATACAATCCCCTTGAATACCAAATGAAAGGACACCACACAGATATATATTGAAAATATATATAGATTTATTTCTACAAATATCCCCTATACTCTTTATGAGCACAGAAGCAAATGCGTTAAAACAAAACACTGTTTAAATACACAAAAGTTACACAAATATGGATGAGCCCTAGGGGCCACCTAAACCATATACTAAAATAGTGGTATAAGAACCACTATGGGGAAAGTGAAGAGGCCTAGGGCCTGGGGTATCGCTGTAGCTGTTCGAGACTAGCAGTGATGAAGTCGGGAAAGGCCCGCGGGACTCGGGTTCAGTGCTCAAAGTGCACGCATGCACCAATGTTAAGTCAATGGTGCATAAAAGTTACAAAGTTAGTGTTTAAGGAACCTTCCGATGGACCTACGAGGATAAAACTTTAGACACAGGCACTAGAGGTGTACACCAGTGTGGGAACACCGGCGTTGCTGACTTACCTCACCCACAGGAAGCGGGTGCTCAGGTGCGAAGTAGTGTCGGGTTTCGTCACGCAGGTCGCTGGTGCTTGGAGCTGAAGATGCTGCAGGCGGGTCGTCGAGAAGAGTTCCGGTGGATCCAAGGGTGGATCTGAAGAGGTGAAGACCTGAAAGCAGAGGGGACAATGTTCAAAGTCACTAGCCAGTGACTACCGTGGAACCAGGATGGAACCAGGCGATGTCGGGTGCAAACAGGTGATGAAGTGAAGATTGTCTCTGCAGCCACGTGGACACGAAGAGGTCAAGGACGTCCAGGAGTCGATCACGCGCTGTCCCATGTAGTCTCTCGCTGATGGCGGTGTCGGCAACTTGATTGGAGAAAACAGGCCTTGACTAAAGCAAGCCACACAGGAATCGATGAAAGCTTCTCACTCGGACCAGCAAGGTCAGATCAGGTGCTCCTTTTCAGGGGAGCAAGGGCCAGTCTGGAGCAACCAGACCAGCAGTGTAAGTTGTAGTTTTCGTCACCAAGATGGCCACTAGCCGCGTAGCAAGTGACCGGGATGGCGCGTCGAGTGGCAAAGTGCAAAAGGGCCCCACGCAGATCGTGGAGATGCTGGTGGGTTGATCTTCGGTGCACATGCTGCTCGTTGTTGGGCCTTCTTAAACCCTAAAGCACAGCATCAAGGGTGCCTCGGGTGCTGCGCAGTCATCTCTTCTGGGGTCTTCCAAGATGTCTGGTCCCACATCTCTCGGTGCCTCCACGGGTCTCTTCTTTTCAGGGACTGTGGATCGGGCTCTGAGAGGTGTGGGAGTCTGGGTCTTGTCAGGCTCTGGGCTCGGGCTCCGGCGGGAGGTGGCGGCAACGCAGACGTCGAGTTGCTGGTTGGTGTCGGTATTCACAGGGTGGTCACTCCTTGGCCACAAGGGAGATTCTCTTCAGTCTTCTGTGCAGCAGAATGTCGAAGTCCAGTCTTCTTCTTAGTTTCAAGTCGAGTTCAGGATGATCTGAAGTCTAAGGACACAGCTCCTACTCTTATTCCAAATCTGGGGGCCGGATCACCTACTAGGTCCCTCCTCTGGGTGGGACCAGGTAGGGGGGTGGTTACACCCCCTTTCCTTTGTCCAGCTTCGCGCCAAGACTGGGGCTGGAAAGCCCCAGCACCGGTTTGAACTGGCATATGCACATGGACACCTTGTGTGCCCCAGGCATGTCTGATTCTATTCAGCCCTGTCCTACCCAATACACAAAATCCTGTCTGGGGTGGTGCTAGCACCTCCCAAGGCAGGAAACGCTTTGGCCAAGCTGCCCTCGCTGGAAGGACTCCCAGCAGCAGGAGGTCAGACTTGTGTCTGTGGTGGCAGCATCCATTTTGTGATGCTGAGGCTCTGTTTAACTTTAACCGGGGTTCAGGCTAGGTACATGTTGTGTCCCTCTAGAAGGGTGGAATGCTACCCCCGTCGCCACAACTGGCGAGGGGGTAGTATTCCAAATCGTATGACACCTTACTCGACATGTTTTGATAAAGCCAAACCAAAGATAGCATTTAAACGCGAGGATTATAATGCACTTAAGAGTATATGGTATGGCAGTATCACGGAACAGCTAAAGGACATGGTTCCAAAAGCTGCAGACGGGCTCAGCTCATGCCAGAGCACCATCTCACATATTTCCAAGCACTCTGCCTCCAGGATTGATCAGGCCTTCCATAGGAGTGGCTGATAGGAACATATGTGTCCATTTTAGGTTAGGCATAGGCATACTACACCTAAGTAAGGGGTGGTTACACCGACTTACCCCAGCTGAGTGATCAGCCAGTTTTGTAAAATATGTAGGCCAGGCCAGGGGTGGCAGAATACGTGCTGCAGCCCCTGGTAGGCCTTGGAAGCACCTATGCCCTGGGTACCTGGGTACACTGTTACAGGGGCCAATAAGGTCAACCAGTTCCAATTTCGTAATGCACCTAAAGTACATTGGCAATAATTTAGAGAGAGAACAGCAGGCTGTGGGTCTGATTAGCAGGCCCACAGCCACATTAAGTCATAAACCAGTGAAGCAAAAAGCAAAAATTTGGGGTGACCATAGGATAGCAGACCCTACTCTCCTACACAACCCCCCCCAAACGCAGGGACATTAGACTAACCTTGACCAGTTGTGTCTTCATGTTCTAAGTGGAAGTACCTGGAGAGACCATCTGCATTACCATGGTCAGTCCCTGGGCGGTGCTCCACTGTAAAGTCCATCCCCTGTAGGGAAATGGACCACCTGAGCAGTTTGGGGTTTTCACCCTTCATCTGATTAAGCCATAAGAGGGGCTTATGGTCGGTTTGAATCTTGAAGTGAGTGCCAAACAAGTATGGTCTCAACTTCTTCAGGGCCCACACCACAGCAAAGGCCTCCCTCTCAATGGCTGAGCAACGTTTCTCTCTGGGGGTCAGCCTTCTGCTAATAAAAGCAATGGGCTGGTCTTGACCATCTACATTAAGTTGTGAAAGCAAAGCTCCCACTCCCAACTCAGAAGCATCTGTTTGGACAATGAACTCTCTTGAGTAGTCAGGACTCTTCAGGATAGGTGCAGAGCACATGGCCTTCTTCAGGTCATCAAATGCCTTTTGACAGTATTCTGTCCACGGAACCTTTTTGGGCATCTTCTTAGATGTCAGATCATTAAGAGGAGTCACAATGGACCCATAGTTCTTAACAAACTTCCTGTAGTACCCAGTCAGGCCCAAGAAAGCTCTGACCTGAGTCTGGGTAGTTGGAGGGGACCAGTCCTTTATGGTCTGGATCTTACTCTCCAGTGGTTGAACTTGGCCTCCACCTACAAGGTGGCCCAAGTACACAACCTTACTCTGCCCTATCTGGCACTTGGTTGCCTTGATAGTGAGGCCTGCCTTTTGCAGAGCCTCTAGCACTTCCTTCAGGTGGACCAGGTGATCCTCCCAGGTGGAGCTAAAGACAGCAATATCATCCAGATATGCTGCGCAAAAGTCATCCAACCCCGTAAGGACTTGATTCACCAACTTTTGGAAGGTGGCAGGTGCATTTTTCAAACCAAAGGGCATCACCACAAATTGATAATGCTCACCTGGGGTAGAAAATGCTGTCTTGGCTTTAGACTCCTCAGCTAACCTGATTTGCCAGTAGCCAGCTGTCAAGTCAAATGTGCTCAAATACTTGGCAGATGCCAATTTGTCTATGAGCTCATCTGCCCTTGGAATAGGGTGTGCATCTGTCCTGGTGACAGCATTGAGTCCTCTGTAATCCACACAGAACCTCATCTCTCTCTTTCCATCTTTAGTGTGAGGTTTGGGGACCAGAATCACTGGGCTAGCGTAGGGGCTCTCTGAAGGCTCAATGACACCTAATTCCAGCATCTTTTGCACCTCAGTCTTGATACAATCTCTGACATGGTCAAGTTGCCTGTAAATTTTGTTCTTTACAGGAAGACTATCACCAGTGTCCACCACATGGGTACACCAGTTAGTCTGACTGGGTGTCAGGGAGAACATATGTCGATATGACTACAAAACCTGTCTACAGTCATGTTGCTGATGTTCAGTGAGGCTGCCATCTAAGGCCACACCATCAACTGATCCATCCTCAGGGTTCTGAGTCAGCAGGTCTAGGAGAGGGTCACTCTCTTCCTCCTGCCCCTCATCTGTAGCCATGAGCAAGCCCATGTCTGCCCTGTCAACATATGCTTTCAGCCTGTTAACATGGAGCACCCTGTGGGGGCTCCTGGGAGTTCCTAGGTCCACCAAGTAGGTAACCTCTCCCTTTTTCTCAATGATTGTATGGGGTCCAGACCATTTGTCTTGGAGTGCTGCTGGGGCCACTGGCTCCAACACCCATACCTTCTGTCCTTCTGGTACTCAGTCAGGAGAGCCTTTTGGTCATGCCAGGCTTTTTATAATTCCTGGCTAGCCTCAAGGTTTTTGGATGCCTTCTCCATATACTCAGCCATCCTGGAGCGGAGACCAAGTACATAGTCCACTATGTCTTGCTTGGGCTTTTTGAGAGGTAACTCCCATCCTTCCCTCACCAGACATAGGGGTCCTCTTACAGGGTGCCCAAACAACAATTCAAAGGGGCTGAAGCCAACCCCCTTTTGTGGGACCTCTCTGTAAGCAAACAGAAGGCAGGGCAGAAGGATATCCCATCTTCACCTGAGCTTTTCAGGTAATCCTTTGATCATGCCCTTGAGGGTCTTGTTGAATCTTTCAACAAGCCCATTGCATTGTGGATGATAGGGAGCGGTGAACTTGTAGTTGACACCACATTCCTTCAACATAGCTGTTAAGTATCCTGACATGAAGTTGGCACCTCTATCAGATACTACCTCCTTAGGAAACCCCACTCTGGAGAAAACTCCAAGTAAGGCCCTGGCCACAACAGGAGCTGTTGTGGTTCTAAGTGGAATTGCCTCTGGGTACCTAGTGGCATGGTCCACCACCACCAGTATGAATCTGTGCCCAGATGCTGTAGGGGGATCCATTGGTCCTACAATGTCAATCCCTACTCTTTCAAAGGGCACTCCCACCACAGGTAGTGGTACTAGGGGGGCCTTTGTGGTACCACCTGCTTTGCCACTGGCTTGGCAGCTTACACAGGAGCGACAAAACTCCTTGGTATCTTCTGACATGTGAGAACAGTGAAAATGACAGACAAGTCTGTCCCAAGTTTTATTCTGGCCTAGGTGTCCTGCTAAGGGAATATCATGGGCCAAGGTGAGAAGGAAGCCCCTAAATTGCAGAGGTATGACCAACCTCCTGGTTGTACCAGGCTTGGGGTCTCTACCCTCTGAATAAAGGAGCCCATCATCCCAATATACGTTATGGGTACCTTGAGCATTCCCAGCAGCCTCAGCAGCAGCCTGCTGTCTGAGGGGTTCAATGGAAGGACAGGTTAACTGAGCCTGCCCCAAGTCTGCCCTAGAATGCCCCCTGTCCCCAGAAACTCAACCTGATCAGGTTCAAGCTCTTCAGGGTCAGTTCCTTCAGGGGTCTCAAGATCATTTTCCTGTGAAGGCTGATCCTCACTTGTAGGCAGTTGGGAAGGCACAGCCTGTACCCTCCTGTTATTCTTCTTGGAAGGTACTTGGTCCATTGTTCCAGGATCCAAGACCTGAGGTTCAGAGAGGCCCTTTTTGGCCTGTGACCTGGTCCCAGCAAGGACATGTGATGATATCCCTAACATCTCAGCATGAGTCCTGTACTCAACATCTGACCATAGAGAGTTCTCCAGCTCATTGCTCAACAAACTTTCTATTGCGAGATCATCTCTAACCACAACTCTTTTTAGGCCAGTTACCCCTCCCCAGGAAACGTTAACAAGTGCCACACTATGTGTAGTAGTGACATTGCTGGCATTGGTCACCAGGTAATTATCACCTGGCAGGTATTGTCCAGGGTCCACAAAGCTAGGTGTCACCATGGTGTCACTGGCACATGTGTCCCTGTATGCTTGAGCCACTTTGTCATTAATCAAAGGCGTCTGCCTGTACTTGCCCAGATTACTGGGACTGACAATAGCGGACAAATCAATCTCCACATCACAGATCAAAACAGCCTGTGTAGGGGTTCTGACTAGGCCAGAATCTCCCTCAGTTCCCAAGGTGATACCTACTACCCCCTTAGTCTGGGGACCAACACTGCCAACTGTACTAGGGGGAGCAGGTGCCTTGGGGGCTGCAGTGTTATGGGCTCCACCCTTTTTACACTCACTTGTCCAGTGAGAGGTATTTTTACACCAGGGTTTTCTTTGACCTTCTTTCTTCTTCTTCTTGGAAGTTTGGGACCCACCCTCGGTATTAGTTTGGGGCCCTGTTGAAGACTTCTGGTCTTTAGCTTTCTGCTCCCCACCCTTCTGGTCTGTTTTCTTCTGGTCACCACCCTGGTTCTGGTTCTGGTTCTTTTGCTTAACCCTGGTTCTAACCCATTTGTCTGCCCTCTTTCCCAATTCTTGGGGAGAGGTTAGATCTGAGTCAACCAAATGTTGATGCAACTGCTGGTTCTGACAGTTATTTAAAATCTGTTCTCTCATAAGCAAATTGTACAATCCTTCATAGTCTGTAACCTTACTTCCCAGCAACCAGCCCTCCAGAGCCTTAGTGGCACATTCAACAAATTCAGACCAGTCCTGAGTCTGTGTCTTCTGGGTATCTCTGAACATTAACCTGTACTGTTCAGTGGTTAAGCCTAACCCATCAATCAGAGCACTCTTCAGGACCAGGTAGTTTCTAGAATCCCCATCACTAACTGTGAGGAGTCTGTCTCGGCCTCTACCTTCAAAGGAGAGCCACAAGATTGCTGCCCACTGCTCTTGAGGAATCTGCTGTACTCTGCAGGCTCTCTCAAGTGCAGTCATCCATTTGTGGATGTCATCCCCACTCTTGTAAGGGGGCACAATCTTACTCAGGTTTCTATTGTCATAGGACCTGTCTTTATCCTTTTGGATATTGCTGCCACCAGTGGATCCTAATCCACTCTCTCTAGGCTGTCTTGCTCTAGCAAGCTTTTCTTTGGCCAGGGCAACTTCTAATTCTTGCTTCTGGATCCTAAGTTCAGCCTCTCTCATTTTGGCCTCATGTTCCCTTCTCTGAGGGCTAGACAGCTCTCTTCTGGAGTGTCCATGAGAACCTCTAGAAGCTTGGGAGGCATTGGACTCACCTGAGTGATTCCTTCTCCTCCTTTGCTCCTGGTTAAGTCCACTTGGGGGTCTGAATGGGTTGGACCCACTTTCAGTCCCAAATGTGCTTAAGTTAGCCAGGTTAAGCCTGCTGACTAGCACCTGACTATTTCTCTCATCATCAGACCCACTTTCCTCCTCCTCCTCCTCTTCTTCCTCATCCTCTGGCTGAGTATCTCCAGTGACCTGGTCTTCCTCATCTATCTGGATGACAGGGGCAGGGGTGTCAGTGTTGTCATCTTCAGTGGGAGAGCCTCCCTCTCCAGTCCCTGAGGGGCCTGGTTTGGAGGTCTTTAGAGCTTCAGACTGGTCTAAAAGCTCTCTGAGGTGACTTGCTGTAGGGGTAGGACCCGTTTTGATTCCTCTTAAGGAACACAGCTGCCTCAGTTCTTTAAAAGTAAAGACAGCAAATTTGGAAGGTGCCCTTGGAGGGTCACTCTCAACAGAGATAGGTCCAGTGGATCCCTCTGCTCCAGACATTGCTCTAGTGTGGGTGGATATGTTGCAATCTACCTACACTGGTGTTTTCCTACTAAACCTATCTAGTAGTTGTAGTCAGGGTGTGCTACTCCCTATCCTCTACAACAACTAAGTTCAGTAGAACTTAAGTATACTAGTCTTGTTTTAGTGTACCTATCAGGTACCTGTATGATCTTTCGAATGATACTCTCATAGATTGTAATGGTAAAACAACAGCAAGCTCAAATCCCAATCCGCTGCTCACCAATGTGAGAAGTTGGCCTGATATATGATGCTCACTAGTTCTAGTGATCACCTTGTATCATGCCAAGCAACCCTTATGGTGGAGGTTGTAAAGTCAACCTTATAGACCAGCTATCCTAGGGGTAGCATGGACTAAGCAGTCGTAGGCTAAACTCTGTAAAGGCATGTGAAGCAAGCTGTTTTACCATATACAATCCCCTTGAATACCAAATGAAAGGACACCACACATATATATATTGAAAATATATAGAGATTTATTTCTACAAATATCCCCTATACTCTTTATGAGCACAGAAGCAAATGCGTTAAAACAAAACACAGTTTAAATATACAAAAGTTGCACAAATATGGATGAGCCCTAGGGGCCACCTAAACCATATACTAAAATAGTGGTATAAGAACCACTATGGGGAAAGTGAAGAGGCCTAGGGCCTGGGGAATCGCTGGAGCTGTTCGAGACTAGCAGTGATGAAGTCGGGAAAGGCCCGCGGGACTCGGTGCAGTGCTCAAAGTGCACGCATGCACCAATGTTAAGTCAATGGTGCGTAAAAGTTACACAATTAGTGTTTAAGGAACCTTCCGATGGACCTACGAGGATAAAACTTTAGACACAGGCACTAGAGGTGTACACCAGTGTGGGAACACCGGCGTTGCTGAGTTACCTCACCCACAGGAAGCGGGTGCACAGGTGCGAAGTAGTGTTGGGTTTCGTCACGCAGGTCGATGGTGCTTGGAGCTGAAGATGCTGCAGGCGGGTCGTCGAGAAGAGTTCCGGTGGATCCAAGGGTGGATCTGAAGAGGTGAAGACCTGAAAGCAGATGGGACAATGTTCAAAGTCACTAGCCAGTGACTACCGTGGAACCAGGATGGAACCAGGCGATGTTGGGTGCAAACAGGTGATGAAGGGAAGATTGTCTCTGCAGCCACATGGACACGAAGAGGTCAAGGATGTCCAGGAGTCAATCACGAGCTGTCCCACATAGGCTCTCACTGATGGCGGTGTCGGCAACTTGATTGGAGCAAACATGCCTTGGCTAAAGCAAACAACACAGGAATCGATGCAAGCTTCTCACTCGGACCAGCAAGGTCAGAGTGGGTGCTCCTTTTCAGGGGAGCAAGGGCCAGTCTGGAGCAACCAGACCAGTGGTGTAAGTTGTAGTTTTATTCGCCAAGATGGCCACTAGCCGCGTGGCAAGTGACCAGGATGGCGCGTCAAGTGGCAAAGTGCAAAAGGGCCCCACGCAGATTGTGGAGATGCTGGGGCGCTGATCTTCGGTGCAAATGCTGCTCGGTATTGTGGCTTCTCAAACCCCAAAGCACAGCATCGAAGGTGCCTCGGGTGCTGCACAGTCAGCTCTTTGGGGGTCTTCGAGGATGTCCGGTCCCACGTCTCTCGGTGCCTCCAGGGGTCTCTTCTTTTCAGGGACTGTGGATCGGGCTCTGAGATGTCTAGGAGTCTGGGTCTTGTCAGGCTCTGGGCTCGGGCTCCGGCGGGAGGTGGCGGCAAAGCAGACGTCGAGTTGCTGGTTGGTGTCGGTATTCACAGGGTGGTCACTCCTTGGCCACAAGGGAGATTCTCTTCAGTCTTCTGTGCAGCAGAATGTCGAAGTCCAGTCTTCTTCTTAGTTTCAAGTCGAGTTCAGGATGATCTGAAGTCTAAGGACACAGCTCCTACTCTTATTCCAAATCTGGGGGCCGGCTCACCTACTAGGTCCCTCCTCTCGGTGGGACCAGGTAAGGGGGTGGTTACACCCCCTTTCCTTTGTCCAGCTTCGCGCCAAGACTGGGGCTGGAAAGCCCCAGCACCGGTTTGAACTGACATATGCACATGGACACCTTGTGTGCCCCAGGCATGTCTGATTCTATTCAGCCCTGTCCTACCCAATACACAAAATCCTGTCTGGGGTGGTGCTAGCACCTCCCAAGGCAGGAAACGCTTTGGCCAAGCTGCCCTCGCTGGAAGGACTCCCAGCAGCAGGAGGTCAGACTCGTGTCTGTGGTGGCAGCATCCATTTTGTGATGCTGAGGCTCTGTTTAACTTTAACCGGGGTTCAGGCTAGGTACATGTTGTGTCCCTCTAGAAGGGTGGAATGCTACCCCCGTCGCCACAACTGGCGAGGGGGTAGTATTCCAAATCGTATGACACCTTACTCGACATGTTTTGATAAAGCCAAACCAAAGATAGCATTTAACCGCGAGGATTATAATGCACTTAAGAGTATATGGTATGGCAGTATCACGGAACAGCTAAAGGACATGGTTCCAAAAGCTGCAGACAGGCTCAGCTCATGCCAGAGCACCATCTCACATATTTCCAAGCACTCTGCCTCCAGGATTGATCAGGCCTTCCATAGGAGTGGCTGATAGGAACATATGTGTCCATTTTAGGTTAGGCATAGGCATACTACACCTAAGTAAGGGGTGGTTACACCGACTTACCCCAGCTGAGTGATCAGCCAGTTTTGTAAAATATGTAGGCCAGGCCAGGGGTGGCAGAATACGTGCTGCAGCCCCTGGTAGGCCTTGGAAGCACCTATGCCCTGGGTACCTGGGTACACTGTTACAGGGGCCAATAAGGTCAACCAGTTCCAATTTCGTAATGCACCTAAAGTACATTGGCAATAATTTAGAGAGAGAACAGCAGGCTGTGGGTCTGATTAGCAGGCCCACAGACACATTAAGTCATAAACCAGTGAAGCAAAAAGCAAAAATTTGGGGTGACCATAGGATAGCAGACCCTACTCTCCTACACAACCCCCCCCAAAAGCAGGGACATTAGACTAACCTTGACCAGTTGTGTCTTCATGTTCTAAGTGGAAGTACCTGGAGAGACCATCTGCATTACCATGGTCAGTCCCTGGGCGGTGCTCCACTGTAAAGTCCATCCCCTGTAGGGAAATGGACCACCTGAGCAGTTTGGGGTTTTCACCCTTCATCTGATTAAGCCATAAGAGGGGCTTATGGTCGGTTTGAATCTTGAAGTGAGTGCCAAACAAGTATGGTCTCAACTTCTTCAGGGCCCACACCACAGCAAAGGCCTCCCTCTCAATGGCTGACCAACGTTTCTCTCTGGGGGTCAGCCTTCTGCTAATAAAAGCAATGGGCTGGTCTTGACCATCTACATTAAGTTGTGAAAGCACAGCTTCCACTCCCAACTCAGAAGCATCTGTTTGGACAATGAACTCTCTTGAGTAGTCAGGACTCTTCAGGATAGGTGCAGAGCACATGGCCTTCTTCAGGTCATCAAATGCCTTTTGACAGTATTCTGTCCACTGAACCTTTTTGGGCATCTTCTTAGATGTCAGATCATTAAGAGGAGTCACAATGGACCCATAGTTCTTAACAAACTTCCTGTAGTACCCAGTCAGGCCCAAGAAAGCTCTGACCTGAGTCTGGGTAGTTGGAGGGGACCAGTCCTTTATGTTCTGGATCTTACTCTCCAGTGGTTGAACTTGGCCTCCACCTACAAGGTGGCCCAAGTACACAACCTTACTCTGCCCTATCTGGCACTTGGTTGCCTTGATAGTGAGGCCTGCCTTTTGCAGAGCCTCTAGCACTTCCTTCAGGTGGACCAGGTGATCCTCCCAGGTGGAGCTAAAGACAGCAATATCATCCAGATATGCTGCGCAAAAGTCATCCAACCCCGTAAGGACTTGATTCACCAACTTTTGGAAGGTGGCAGGTGCATTTTTCAAACCAAAGGGCATCACCACAAATTGATAATGCTCACCTGGGGTAGAAAATGCTGTCTTGGCTTTAGACTCCTCAGCTAACCTGATTTGCCAGTAGCCAGCTGTCAAGTCAAATGTGCTCAAATACTTGGCAGATGCCAATTTGTCTATGAGCTCATCTGCCCTTGGAATAGGGTGTGCATCTGTCCTGGTGACAGCATTGAGTCCTCTGTAATCCACACAGAACCTAATCTCTCTCTTTCCATCTTTAGTGTGAGGTTTGGGGACCAGAACCACTGGGCTAGCCCAGGGGCTCTCTGAAGGCTCAATGACACCTAATTCCAGCATCTTTTGCACCTCAGTCTTGATACAATCTCTGACATGGTCAAGTTGCCTGTAAATTTTGTTCTTTACAGGAAGACTATCACCAGTGTCCACCACATGGGTACACCAGTTAGTCTGACTGGGTGTCAGGGAGAACATATGTCGATATGACTACAAAACCTGTCTACAGTCATGTTGCTGATGTTCAGTGAGGCTGCCATCTAAGGCCACACCATCAACTGATCCAATCCTCAGGGTTCTGAGTCAGCAGGTCTGGGAGAGGGTCACTCTCTTCCTCCTGCCCCTCATCTGTAGCCATGAGCAAGCCCATGTCTGCCCTGTCAACATATGCTTTCAGCCTGTTAACATGGAGCACCCTGTGGGGGCTCCTGGGAGTTCCTAGGTCCACCAAGTAGGTAACCTCTCCCTTTTTCTCAATGATTGTATGGGGTCCAGACCATTTGTCTTGGAGTGCTGCTGGGGCCACTGGCTCCAACACCCATACCTTCTGTCCTTCTGGTACTCAGTCAGGAGAGCTTTTTGGTCATGCCAGGCTTTCTATAATTCCTGGCTAGCCTCAAGGTTTTTGGATGCCTTCTCCATATACTCAGCCATCCTGGAGCGGAGACCAAGTACATAGTCCACTATGTCTTGCTTGGGCTTTTTGAGAGGTAACTCCCATCCTTCCCTCACCAGACATAGGGGTCCTCTTACAGGGTGCCCAAACAACAATTCAAAGGGGCTGAAGCCAACCCCCTTTTGTGGGACCTCTCTGTAAGCAAACAGAAGGCAGGGCAGAAGGATATCCCATCTTCGCCTGAGCTTTTCAGGTAATCCTTTGATCATGCCCTTGAGGGTCTTGTTGAATCTTTCAACAAGCCCATTGCATTGTGGATGATAGGGAGCGGTGAACTTGTAGTTGACAGCACATTCCTTTCACATAGCTGTTAAGTATCCTGACATGAAGTTGGCACCTCTATCAGATACTACCTCCTTAGGAAACCCCACTCTGGAGAAAACTCCAAGTAAGGCCCTGGCCACAACAGGAGCTGTTGTGGTTCTAAGTGGAATTGCCTCTGGGTACCTAGTGGCATGGTCCACCACCACCAGTATGAATCTGTGCCCAGATGCTGTAGGGGGATCCATTGGTCCTACAATGTCAATCCCTACTCTTTCAAAGGGCACTCCCACCACAGGTAGTGGTATTAGGGGGGCCTTTGTGGTACCACCTGCTTTGCCACTGGCTTGGCAGGTTACACAGGAGCGACAAAACTCCTTGGTATCTTCTGACATGTGAGAACAGTGAAAATGACAGACAAGTCTGTCCCAAGTTTTATTCTGGCCTAGGTGTCCTGCTAAGGGAATATCATGGGCCAAGGTGAGAAGGAAGCCCCTAAATTGCAGAGGTATGACCAACCTCCTGGTTGTACCAGGCTTGGGGTCTCTACCCTCTGAATAAAGGAGCCCATCATCCCAATATACTTTATGGGTACCTTGAGCATTCCCAGCAGCCTCAGCAGCAGCCTGCTGTCTGAGGGGTTCAAGGGAAGGACAGATTAACTGAGCCTGCCCCAAGTCTGCCCTAGAAGGTCCCCCTGTCCCCAGAAACTCAACCTGATCAGGTTCAAGCTCTTCAGGGTCAGTTCCTTCAGGGGTCTCAAGATCATCTTCCTGTGAAGGCTGATCCTCACTTGTAGGCAGTTGGGAAGGCACAGCCTTTACCCTCCTGTTATTCTTCTTGGAAGGTACTTGGTCCATTGTTCCAGGATCCAAGACCTGAGGTTCAGAGAGGCCCTTTTTGGCCTGTGACCTGGTCCCAGCAAGGAGATGTGATGATATCCCTAACATCTCAGCATGAGTCCTGTACTCAACATCTGACCATAGAGAGTTCTCCAGCTCATTGCTCAACAAACTTTCTATTGCGAGATCATCTCTAACCACAACTCTTTTTAGGCCAGTTACCCCTCCCCAGGAAACGTTAACAAGTGCCACACTATGTGTAGTAGTGACATTGCTGGCATTGGTCACCAGGTAATTATCACCTGGCAGGTATTGTCCAGGGTCCACAAAGCTAGGTGTCACCATGGTGTCACTGGCACATGTGTCCCTGTATGCTTGAGCCACTTTGTCATTAATCAAAGGCGTCTGCCTGTACTTGCCCAGATTACTGTGACTGACAATAGCGGACAAATCAATCTCCACATCACAGATCAAAACAGCCTGTGTAGGGGTTCTGACTAGGCCAGAATCTCCCTCAGTTCCCAAGGTGATACCTACTACTCCCTTAGTCTGGGGACCAACACTGCCAACTGTACTAGTGGGAGCAGGTGCCTTGGGGGCTGCAGTGTTATGGGCTCCACCCTTTTTACACTCACTTGTCCAGTGAGAGGTATTTTTACACCAGGGTTTTCTTTGACCTTCTTTCTTCTTCTTCTTTGAAGTTTGGGACCCACCCTCAGTATTAGTTTGGGGCCCTGTTGAAGACTTCTGGTCTTTAGCTTTCTGCTCCCCACCCTTCTGGTCTGTTTTCTTCTGGTCACCACCCTGGTTCTGGTTCTGGTTCTTTTGCTTAACCCTGGTTCTAACCCATTTGTCTGCCCTCCTTCCCAATTCTTGGGGAGAGGTTAGATCTGAGTCAACCAAATGTTGATGCAACTGCTGGTTCTGACAGTTATTTAAAATCTGTTCTCTCATAAGCAAATTGTACAATCCTTCATAGTCTGTAACCTTACTTCCCAGCAACCAGCCCTCCAGAGCCTTAGTGGCACATTCAACAAATTCAGACCAGTCCTGAGTCTGTGTCTTCTGGGTATCTCTGAACATTAACCTGTACTGTTCAGTGGTTAAGCCTAACCCATCAATCAGAGCACTCTTCAGGACCAGGTAGTTTCTAGAATCCCCATCACTAACTGTGAGGAGTCTGTCTCGGCCTCTACCTTCAAAGGAGAGCCACAAGATTGCTGCCCACTGCTCTTGAGGAATCTGCTGTACTCTGCAGGCTCTCTCAAGTGCAGTCATCCATTTGTGGATGTCATCCCCACTCTTGTAAGGGGGCACAATCTTACTCAGGTTTCTATTGTCATAGGACCTGTCTTTATCCTTTTGGATATTGCTGCCACCAGTGGATCCTAATCCACTCTCTCTAGGCTGTCTTGCTCTAGCAAGCTTTTCTTTGGCCAGGGCAACTTCTAATTCTTGCTTCTGGATCCTAAGTTCAGCCTCTCTCATTTTGGCCTCATGTTCCCTTCTCTGAGGGCTAGACAGCTCTCTTCTGGAGTGTCCATGAGAACCTCCAGAAGCTTGGGAGGCATTGGACTCACCTGAGTGATTCCTTCTCCTCCTTTGCTCCTGGTTAAGTCAACTTGGGGGTCTGAATGGGTTGGACCCACTTTCAGTCCCAAATGTGCTTAAGTTAGCCAGATTAAGCCTGCTGACTAGCACCTGACTATTTCTCTCATCATCAGACCCACTTTCCTCCTCCTCCTCCTCCTCTTCTTCCTCACCCTCTGGCTGAGTATCTCCAGTGACCTGGTCTTCCTCATCTATCTGGATGACAGGGGCAGGGGTGTCAGTGTTGTCATCTTCAGTGGGAGAGCCTCCCTCTCCAGTCCCTGAGGGGCCTGGTTTGGAGGTCTTTAGAGCTTCAGACTGGTCTAAAAGCTCTCTGCGGTGACTTGCTGTAGGGGTAGGACCCGTTTTGATTCCTCTTAAGGAACACAGCTGCCTCAGTTCTTTAAAAGTAAAGATAGCAAATTTGGAAGGTGCCCTTGGAGGGTCACTCTCAACAGAGATAGGTCCAGTGGATCCCTCTGCTCCAGACATTGCTCTAGTGTGGGTGGATATGTTGCAATCTACCTACACTGGTGTTTTCCTACTAAACCTATCTAGTAGTTTTAGTCAGGGTGTGCTACTCCCTATCCTCTACAACAACTAAGTTCAGTAGAACTTAAGTATACTAGTCTTGTTTTAGTGTACCTATCAGGTACCTGTATGATCTTTTGAATGATACTCTCATAGATTGTAATGGTAAAACAACAGCAAGCTCAAATCCCAATCCGCTGCTCACCAATGTGAGAAGTTGGCCTGATATATGATGCTCACTAGTTCTAGTGATCACCTTGTATCATGCCAAGCAACCCTTATGGTGGAGGTTGTAAAGTCAACCTTATAGACCAGCTATCCTAGGGGTAGCATGGACTAAGCAGTCTTAGGCTAAACTCTGTAAAGGCATGTGAAGCAAGCTGTTTTACCATATACAATCCCCTTGAATACCAAATGAAAGGACACCACACAGATATATATTGAAAATATATAGAGATTTATTTCTACAAATATCCCCTATACTCTTTATGAGCACAGAAGCAAATGCGTTAAAACAAAACACAGTTTAAATATACAAAAGTTGCACAAATATGGATGAGCCCTAGGGGCCACCTAAACCATATACTAAAATAGTGGTATAAGAACCACTATGGGGAAAGTGAAGAGGCCTAGGGCCTGGGGAATCGCTGGAGCTGGTCGAGACTAGCAGTGATGAAGTCGGGAAAGGCCCGCGGGACTCGGTGCAGTGCTCAAAGTGCACGCATGCACCAATGTTAAGTCAATGGTGCGTAAAAGTTACATAATTAGTGTTTAAGGAACCTTCCGATGGACCTACGAGGATAAAACTTTAGACACAGGCACTAGAGGTGTACACCAGTGTGGGAACACCGGCGTTGCTGAGTTGTAGTTTTATTCGCCAAGATGGCCACTAGCCGCGTGGCAAGTGACCAGGATGGTGCATCAAGTGGCAAAGTGCAAAAGGGCCCCACGCAGATTGTGGAGATGCTGGGGGGCTGATCTTCGGTGCAAATGCTGCTCGGTATTGGGGCTTCTTAAACCCCAAAGCACAGCATCGAGGGTGCCTCGGGTGCTGCACAGTCAGCTCTTTGGGGGTCTTCCAAGATGTCCGGTCCCACGTCTCTCGGTGCCTCCAGGGGTCTCTTCTTTTCAGGGACTGTGGATCGGGCTCTGTGATGTCTAGGAGTCTGGGTCTTGTCAGGATCCGGGCTCGGGCTCAGGTGGGAGGCGGCGGCAAAGCAGACGTCGAGTTACTGGTTGGTGCCTGTATTCACAGGGTGGTCACTCCTTGGCCACAAGGGAGATTCTCTTCAGTCTTCTGTGCAGCAGAATGTCGAAGTCCAGTCTTCTTCTTAGTTTCAAGTCAAGTTCAGGATGATCTGAAGTCTAAGGACACAGCTCCTACTCTTATTCCAAATCTGGAGGCCGGATCACCTACTAGATCCCTCCTCTGGGTGGGATCAGGAAGGGGGGTGGTTACACCCCCTTTCCTTTGTCCAGCTTCGTGCCAAGACTGGGGCTGGAAAGCCCCAGCACCGGTTTGAACTGGCATATGCACTGGGACACCTTGTGTGCCCCAGGCATGTCTGATTCTATTCAGCCCTGTCCTACCCAATACACAAAATCCTATCTGGGGTGGTGCTAGCACCTCCCAAGGCAGGAAACCCTTTGTCCAAGCTGCCCTCGCTGGAAGGACTCCCAGCAGCAACAGGTCAGACTTGTGTCTGTGGTGGCAGCATCCATTTTGTGATGCTGAGGCTCTGTTTAACTTTAACCGGGGTTCAGGCTAGGTACATGTCGTGTCCCTCTAGAAGGGTGGAATGCTACCCCCGTCGCCAGAACTGGTGAGGGGGTAGTATTCCAAATCGTATGACACCTTACTCGACATGTTTTGATAAAGACAAACCAAAGATAGCATTTAACCGCGAGGATTATAATGCACTTAAGAGTATATGGTATGGCAGTATCACGGAACAGCTAAAGGACATGGTTCCAAAAGCTGCAGACAGGCTCAGCTCATGCCAGAGCACCATCTCACATATTTCCAAGCACTCTGCCTCCAGGATTGATGAGGCCTTCCATAGGAGTGGCTGATAGGAACATATGTGTCCATTTTAGGTTAGGCATAGGCATACTACACCTAAGTAAGGGGTGGTTACACCGACTTACCCCAGCTGAGTGATCAGCCAGTTGTGTCAAATATGGAGGCCAGGCCAGGGGTGGCACAATACGTGCTGCAGCCCCTGGTAGGCCTTGGAAGCACCTATGCCCTGGGTACCTGGGTACACTGTTACAGGGGCCAATAAGGTGAACCAGTTCCAATTTCGTAATGCACCTAAAGTACATTGGCAATAATTTAGAGAGAGAACAGCAGGCTGTGGGTCTGATTAGCAGGCCCACAGCCACATTAAGTCATAAACCAGTGAAGCAAAAAGCAAAAATTTGGGGTGACCATAGGATAGCAGACCCTATTCTCCTTCAAGGTCGAAAAGGCTTTTCAAGTTTCAGCCATGCAAAAAGATGAATTAAGTCTGTAGGAAGCAAAGCCATTAGTTTCAGTAAATAAGAACAAAGACCGATAAAACAAAACAAGTGCACCTCACAATATGACATTTTACCAGGGGCAACAGTCGTTCAAACCCGTCCTCACAGAGTCAAGGAGGAAAATCCAAAAAACTTCTCTTTTCCTCCTTATCTCAGTCAAATCTTTGCCAGGGATGACGCGAATTTTCTCAAGTATAGACCATCTAAGGTCACAGTCACTATGGTTGGCAGTGCCCCAGTGGGCTACAAGTGGGGCCCCACTTTTACAATTTCGAATACAGGATTTGTGCTCACCAAAAGCGAGTTGACGACTTGTCTGATCTTGTTGTTCATTACCGAATGTTTCATGATGCATACAATGGAGTCATTCTCAGTGCGGTCTCGTTCCAGAAACATGCTGTCCCTATTAAAGTATCTTGCTCTCTTGAATGATTCTCTGAATAAGCGGCGTGGATATCCCCTCTGCGACAACTTCTCTTTTAGGATATCAGACTGAAGGAGAAAATCACTCAACAGAGAGCAATTCCTCCTTAGTCTGAGAAATTGATTGAAGGGTATGGAGTCGCGCTGACTGCGGGGATGGAAACTTCCATACTCCAAAAGTGTGTTTTTCGCCGTAGGTTTAGTGTAAAGGGAGACATAGAGAGATCCCTCCACATGTCTCACCCATACGTCAATGAACTCGACTTGGGCACAGCTGGCATTAGCTGTAAAGTGCAGATTTGGATCGGCAGCATTGATCCATCTCACGAATTCATCCAACGAAGCCTTTTCGCCACTCCAGATGAAAAAAATATCATCAATGAAGCGCGACCAGGCTCGAATGTTCTCAAAGAATGGTGCCATCTCGTTGTAGATATTAATTACTTGAAATGGCCCATATACAAGCAAGCCACACTGGGGGCACAAGAGGCCCCCATGCTAACTCCCTTGACTTGGTGAAAGTACTGTCCATTGAACTCAAAATAATTCTCTCTAAGAACAATTCTGAGAAAACTTATTATAGTGGCTGCATTGGGAAGATTGGCCATACTCGTAACAATCTCTTCCACAACGGCCAAAGCTCCTTCCTGAGGTATGTTTGAGTATAAGGACTCTAGGTCCATAGTTACCAACAGCTCAGTTCCAGAGTTGAAAGGAAGATTTTCAACTTTCGAATTAAAGTGGCCTGTGTCCCTCACAAATGACCGAAGTTCACTAACCAAGGGCTTCAGAAATGTATCAATATATTTTGATAAAGGTTCTGTAGCAGCCCCAATTGTGGAAACAATGGGGCGCATAGGGGGATCATCCCTATTTTTGTGAACTTTTGGCAGCCCATAAATAATGGGCATTCTCGTATACGATGGAGTAAAAGATTCCACTTCTTTGGTACAAATGTGTCCCACATCAACGGCCTCTGTTACTCGGCGGAGGATACGCTGTTTAAAGCTTCCTCAGGATTTTTTTGTATTCGACGATAGTGGGCATCTGAGGAGAGTAAGGAATTCATTTTGTCAATGTATGTGGAGGTCTTAAAAACCACGGGCCTCATTTATGAGAAATGACGCATCGCTGCGTGAAAGCAGCGATGCGTCACTTCTCAGTGCGCCCTCCTTGCGACATTCCTGATGCGTCATATTTAATGTATGACGCATCATGTCGCAAGGAGTTACAGATACGTCAGTATTTCTGACGTATCTGTAAGCGCAAAAGTCACGCATTGCTGGAGTGTGTCACAAAAGTGACGTAACTCCAGCAATGCATCCTTTCACACGGGGAAAGCCCCATGTTAAAGGGCTTGCGTCAGTCTTACATCTGCTGTGAGGCAGGCGCAAGATTTTGACGCAACCGCATCCTAAAAGTGACGCAGTGAAATCTCATAGATTTCACTGCGTCACTATTACGAGGCTTTTTGCGGGGGATCGCCCCCTCTGCATACATTATACCTGACGCAGGTATAATGTAGCGCAGGAGTTTACAAAGTGACGCATCTGCTTAGATGCGTCACTTTGTAAATAGTGCGCAACAGGAGGCATGTTTTATGCCGCCGATGCGTCACAAAAAGTGACGCATCGGAAGCGCAAAACTGACGCAAGGCCTCATAAATGAGGCCCTACAATCCCACCGCCTTTGTCACAAGGCTTGATGGTGAATTCAGAACAGTCACCAAGTTCTCTCAGGGCCAGATTCTCATCGCCCGAAAGGTTATTGGTGGAGTGAGGGACAGATTTTAACAATTTATTTATTCTGTTGATGACAGCCTTCTCGAAAACTCCAACTTCAGGACCTATCGTGTCAAGACTCGGGGTGAAATTGGAAGGAGGTTTTAAGCCGGAGGCATTGTCAACATCATCCAGAGAAGGTCGAGAAAGAAATAATTTTTTTAAACAAATTTTTCTAAAGAAGGTGTGAATATCTTTAAGTAATTCAAATTTGTTTAGTTTGGTAGTCGGGACAAAAGAAAGACCATGGGAGAGAAGGGCCGTAGATTCAGCAGAAATGTCAGTTCCTGATAGGTTGAAAACTGGAATGTTGCTCACCTTCTCCAGTATTAGGTATTTCTGGTCTGAATGTATCTTTGAGGACGGCCCTGGCCCTGATTGAATTGTGGCCGATTCCTCGGTCTGTGGTTGCCTCCTCGATTCGATAAAAAATGGTCTTGGCCATTAGATCATTCAGAATGATCTTGACGTTGTTGAAAACCACTGTTATAGTGTGGATCTTGGTTAGGACCACTATAACCCTCTGAGTCTGTGGTATCAGAGAAGGTCTGAACTCTCCTGTTTTTCCCTCTGGGGTTAGTTTGATATCTACTTCCATTATGCGAGTTGGTATAAAATTCGGGATTTAAGTACGGGTAAGCCTTTTCTTGAGAGAATAAGCGTACATCCTTTTTAAATTTCTCTATCTTTCTTTTGAGAATATACTCAGCAAAGGAGTCAATCTCTAAGCTAATTTCTTTGAGTTTCTGCTACCCAAATCCACCAAATTCTCTTTTTAAGTTTCTCCTCCAACTCCTCTATTTCCTTGGCTAAAGCGGCCAAAACCTCGCGCGCCGTCTCTACTATGAGCATCATGTAATCGCGCGAGCACCTGTGGGAAATCAGGGCCCATTTTTCAATAAAATGCCAAAGCTCCACAAACAGTTCAGGAATATTCCTGACTCCTCGGCCGATAGGAATAGTTCCGGCCTTAAGATAATCTAGTATAAATTTTGCGTGGGCCTCTGTGCGAAGGTAGTTCAGGGTGCAGACAAATAGAAATGAGAGGGCCTATATCGAAGATGCCACACGCAGCAGTGGTTTTGAAGGTGATGCAGGCAGTGGTAAGGTAAGGTCAAGATAACATTTTATTGTATGATGAATTAAAATCTTACAATTAGAACAATCTTTAATACACACCCTTTAAAACATAACAAATAAGTCTAAAATTCTTATTAATCCTATTCGGACAATTTAAAAAAACATATGTTAAAAACATTAATTCAGACCATCATTTTTGCAAGACCTATAGGCACAAACTTAATATGGTTAATAGTAATCATAATATATTCATTATAATGTCCAATGGTCTAAAACAAACTACCATAGCATGTCTACATGTAGGAAAACCTCTATCAATGAAACAGTTTTTCAGCTATCGCTTTCTTTCATCTGCATTGATGCACATATACAAATCAAATGGATAATATTTTCTTCCCATAAATTGCATAATCTGCAGGGAGTCGGCATGGATGGTCTCAGCCAAGACATCGCATGTTTTAAGCCTGGCAGGTTGCCGAATCTTGCTTTCATAAATATATTTTTGGTTTGTACTGTCCACACTGTTTCTAGATATGATTGAACTTTAAGAGTCATGTATTCATTCACTATCATCCATGCATGCGATCGCTTAATAAACTATTCTTTGTCTTTCAGAAGAAATAGTTATTTTACTGATTTGTTAATTATTTTCTTAAAAACTTGTGGTGTTAGAGGCATTTCCTAGATCTCATGAATTGACAATTCTTGCAAAGCCATATGAAGATATTTATAAAAAGAAGACTTTTGATTCAGTTGAATCTCTTGCCACAGAAGACAGCACATTGAATTATTAATATTGGTTTTAATTTGTTTCCAAATCCTTACATATTGACCCATCCTTGCAATTTGTTGGTTGCAAAAGCCAAACTCCAACCTGATCTGATCAGGCGATACATTAGATGGAAGATGAAACAAATATTTAAACGTTTCTGTGACAACATTATTTATAGTGTAGAGTCCATACCACAGAGAACTTCACTCCCATAAGTAAGGATAAGGAGAAGTTTCGCTTTTATTACTTATAGTAATGGGAGATAGGTTGGACCTCCAAAGGAGGTGTAAAGTAAGCGAAAGGCCCCTTGTATGCAGTTGCCTCTTTTTTTCATCTCTATTTTATGGTATGAAAAAGATCTATTCTCATCAAACAGTATACCAAGGTATTTATAACATTGCACCTTTTCTAGCGGCCTTTTTTGCAGATACCATTTATAATTGCTGCGTTTCAGTACCTTATTGCTGACTTCCATTACTTTAGTTTTGTTTAATTTATTATCATTTTATTCTCATTTGAATACATTGATCTTTTGTTTATTAATCCCTGTAATCCTATCCTTGTTTGGCTTAGCAGGACAACATCATCTGCATATAATACATTTGATATTTTTTTATCTGCCAGTTTCGGTGAATGTGCTAACTCATTGTCCAACGCTACTGTAAGTCAGATAAAAATAGAAACGGTGCTAAAACACAACCTTGCTTTAAGCCTAGGGATGTGTCCATTTTTCTAGAAAGCCTTGAGCCATTGCCTATTCTAACCCTGGTCCAGGTCTCAGTATATAATAATTGAATTGCCTTTAAAAGTCTGAGACTAATACCATATTGATCCAATGTCCTCCATAAAATGTGCCTATCCACACAGTCAAAGGCAGATTTAAAGTCAACGAAGCATAGATATAATGGCTTTTTTCCCTTTTATATTACTCCCTTTATGTTCCTAGTATTAAAATATTTGTTGCTGTCCCTTGGCTTTGTACAAAGCCTGATTGATTCGGTGGAATTAAGCGCTTTTCTGTTGCCCAGTCTATTAACTCCTTGAGGAATCGATGGAAACAGCTTAGCTTCAATATCTTGTAGCATGATTAATCTATAGTTAGCTGGAAGTGACCACTCCCCACTATTAGAGATAGGAGAAATTATAGAACCCTTCCAGGATTCTAGGATGGTCCTTGATTGCAGTTCTTGATTGAATACTAGTGTTAGATAACTTGAACAATATAATGCTTTCTCCTTGTAAAAAACAGCTGGAATATCATTTGGGCCAGGGGCACCGTTCGATCTATGTTTCTTAATAAGTTTGCATACTTGCCTTTCCATTATAATTTTATCAATGTTCTTTTTTCCCACTGCTCCAAATATGCTGTTAGTATTGGGCATCATGTCCATGCCTGAATTGTGATTCAAATGCATGTCTAAAAATGTAACCCATTCAGTTTCAGCGACTGCTGAAGAAATAGGTTTCCGACTAGCTCTATTCAGAATATTGACTAGTACCTAGAAATCTCTTGCGTTATTCCTTTTACAAGTATATAAAGCTTTTGCCCATAGCACTTGTTTTGCTTCAATTTTATCCTTCCAGGTCAATTTCCTTAATTCTGCATTTATCCTTTTAATTTTTTTGCCATAGAATCGATTGCCTGGGTACTACTTTACTAGTCTTAGGGTTCTATTAAACTCTGTTTTAATAGATGCAATTCAGAGGATTTTTTAACCACTGCCAGTGATTTTCTTTTCTGCTGCCCTTTATTACCATCTTTTTGGAACTGACTAGAGATACATTTTTTTGTAAACAGGGACCACTTTTCAATAGCATTAGAGAATTCTCCTTCAAAATGTGTCTCTGCCATTGCTTGTGCTCCAGCTATGAATTAATCTTTTGCATTTTCCGACCAATAAAGCTTCTTATAATTTACTGTTTGTGTGTCACCCTGAACTGTCATATATGTTTCTTACCTTATCGCATTTAAATTTAACTCTATAATTTGTTGATTATGATCACTCCTGTCAGTTCCCCCTATCTGGTAAGACAAAATTTTGTGAAATAAGGACAACGATGCTATTGTATATTCTATTCTCGACTTATTGCGCCTGCGTGATACGTCCAAACGGGTGGCGTGTCTTGCTGTAATTGTCCATTAAGCACCCTTAGGCCTACAGTTTCTAAATCTTTTTAAAAGTTCTTACCAGATTTTTCTTTGTTTCCTCCCCTAATATCCGTTGTAAGTGAGAGACTGGGGATTGACCATAAACGGTTCTATTGTTGAACTTCGGCATCCCTAACATAACACCACAACATGTTCATGTTAAAGTCGCCAGTGATGATGATCTCTGGTTGGATGTCATTATCCAATTGCTGCAATATCATTGTGAACCAGTGTCAGGGTGAGTATATACTTTAATTATTACAAGAGTTTTAATTATCTTTTGTTCTATGTAGGTCATTTTGACAATCAAACAATCGTTTAGGCTTTGAACATCCATCTCACTCTCCATTTTTAATTCGATCAAAATGAAAATAGCCAAACCCCCACAGGATCTACCATATTTACTTGTTTTCCTGGCCATCGAATAATAGCCCTTGTAACCTTCTAACCTAAAAGGTACAATTGTCCAGGTCTCTTGTAGGCAGATGATTTGAAAATGGTCTGACAGGGAGGGTAATTGCGCTTTTTGGATCTTTGATTGTACGCCATTCATATTCCAGGAGCAAATTCTAATACTATCTATTTGGGTTGTTGACCCCCTTGTAGGATCATCCGTTATGATTTGTCAGTCCTGTGGGCAGTGGAGGTGTGGTGAGTCTTGGCGACCGGTCGAATCCAAGCAGCAATGGGTATGTGTTGGTTCTGCTGGGGGTTGCACCGTGCAGCAGAGGAGATGTGTCGATTCTACTGGATTACAGAGGCTGGCAAAGCACCTTAAGCCAACTTCCAAGGGTCCAGGACTGGGGTTGCACCACTTGGCGGAGTAGACTGACAGACAGCTGAGTCCAGGTGCAGATGCAAGGTTACTGTTATGTCTCTGAGGATTCAGATTAGGAAATCAGCCAAGTAGCCCTTGGAATCACTCTGGGTTTTGGGTCAAAACATGTAGGGCCAGTCTTTCTTTGCCAGGCAAGAGGGCAGCAGGGAACAGGTCAGAACAGCAAAGCTTGAGTCCAGCAGAGTGGCAGTCCTTTAGCAGCACAGCTGTCCTTCTTTCTGGCAGAGTATCCACAGTTCCAGAAGTGTACTGAAGTTGTGGTGTTGGAGGTCCTTCTTTTATCCAGTGGGATGATGCTGCAGGCTGTAACCAAAGAGAGCTCCATTAGGCTAGATACCATCACCATATGATGCCTCAGACAGCAGACAGCAGGGCATTCCTTCCAGCAACAGAGTAGCAGGGTGGTCCTTCTTCTGAGTCTTTCACAGATCCAGATGGTATTTGGACATAATATTGAGTTGCAAATAACAGGAGACAGAAATATCAGATATGAAATATTTCGATACATACATTTTGTGATGAAAGAATATAATTGACAAGAATATGGTTTTCTGAGGTATGTAATATTATTTTAATAATATTGATATTTTTAATATCGTCTTCAGTAATATAGTGGTTAGAAATGTTGATTTTCAATTATTTTAATGTGTTTTAGTTGGTTAAGATAATTAATTTGATTTGTTATTATTGTTTATATAAAAGTTATTTTAATGATAGTATGTCATTTTAGGTAATTTAGAATTTTTTATAAAATTTCTATTAGTTATTGATACGTGTTGTAGTTTTGTTTTGGTGTGATGGGGATAGGGTAGGAACGTAATAGGTAATAGATAATTATGAATTATTTAGAACATTTTATTTAATTCTATGAGTGATATTTATTATGCAAATGAGATAATACTAATTTATTTTTGCCGTATGTTATCTGCAGGATGTTAGGTTTGCACGGGTATATGGTGGGAAGTTAATTAAGAAATGAGTAGTTAACAATTCATTATTAACTGTAAATTATTTAGTTGATTTTTAATGATAGAATACATATTTATTTTACTTCGATTTTAGTTGTGGACTGCTAGGTTTGTAGGGGTTATGGGGAGGAGTGAATAGAGTAATAATTAACAATGTATTAATACTTGTTAATACATTATTTAATTGAATCTTAAATATGTATATTATAGAAAACATATTTTGTAATTATATTTTTGTTGCAGGGTGCTAGTTTTTTAGGGGTCTAGGGTGGGAATTTATTTAGGTAATAATTATTTAACAAATATTTATTAAGGGTTAATTAATTATTTGATTGATTTTAAATATGTTAATTGTGGAATAATTATTCTTTAGCTATTTTTTGGGGGGGCTGCTACAGTTGTAGGTGTATAGGGGGAAGTCAATTGTTTAATAATTGAATAACAAAGATTTAATAATATATAAATATTGAATATAAATTCTTTAAATTGATTAATTGTTATACTTTTTTATACATATTTGTTCATGTTAATGAATCATATTTATATACAGAGTTGAATATTTTTTTCTGCTTTAATGTAGTTACTTATAAATGCAATTTGTTTGAATTGAAGAACTTTCCCTACTCTTGCTTAGACTGCAGTAGGAATCATAAATGTTACCCCTCCGAAGGCCATCCTTTCCATACTGTTGCAAAGACTGGAGTGGGAATAGCACATTTAACCCCTCCAAAATCCAGTGCTTGCCCTGTTGTTGCACAGGATGGAGTAGGGATAGTGAATGAAACCACTCTGAAGTCCAACACTTTGCCCACTATTGTGGTGACTGGAGTATGAATTGTAAATCTAACCCCTCTGAAGTGAAACACTTTCCCTACCGTTGCATAAACTAGAGTGGGAATAGCATATTTATTATTCTTAGACTACAAAAGTTTTTATAATATTGGTTAAATCGATTTTATAGCATTAATTGTTTGTTTGTTGTTGTAGTTCTGATCAGTTATCTTTCCTTTCTGGGTTTGGCTCCTGATTGTCTATTGTGACAAAAGGCTGGTGCCAGTTGTCTGGAGGCAAGGCCTTTTGAAATGTAATCAGGACTGAGTACTACTCCCCCCAAACCACCCTGCCAGGATGTCCTAACCTGTCACAACTAAGCCCTTTTTTTGTCCTCAAGATCCTGTTCCTGGAAGGAATTAACAACCCATTAAAAGAGAGACAGCCACAATCATATCACTCTGGCTAATGGCAGAAAAGCACTCTTGATTTGGGCACAGAAATGCCAACAGTGCAAAAGTGTATTTCCTAGAATTGTGACTTAAAAATCTAACGTTACCATTAAAGAGGATTTTAAATTATAATTCATTTGAGTGCAAAAATGATTTCTCTATCTCCTCCAATCGTAAAGTTAGCACTTATTTAATGCAATAAGGCAAACCAGTGCTGGTCTATGGTGGGGATAGTCTTACAATAGTGGAAAACAACGTTAGGAGTTTTTCACTGCCAGGACATGTAAAATGCAAACCCATGTGTCCTATTTGTTTAAAAACAATGCACCCTGCCCTAGAAGCTTTATGGCCGATATTTGGGGTGAATTATAAGTATTAAAAACGATGGCTAAGCCTGGCAAAAAGTTTATTTCGCCAGGTCAGAATGGAAGTATACAACTGCACTACAAGCTACAGTGACATCCCTGAGACAAGTTTAAAGGACTACTTTAGGGAGTAGTACAATGAGTGCTGAAGACTCACCTGTAGCATACATTTTACAGGCCCTGTAAAGTAAATTAAATGTGCAAATCAGGTGTAGGACAATTTTACCATGCTTGAAGTAGAGAGCACAAGCACGTTAGCGCTGGTTAACAGTTGGAAAGTACACAGAATCCTAAAGCCAACAAAAATAAATTGAGCAAAACAGGAAAGGTAAAGTCAAAATGTTTGGAGGTGACCCTGCAAAGAGGACCAGATATTATAACACCATACATGATTATGAATTTTAGTAGGTGCATTAAAAGCTTTCCAAAAACATTTTGAACATGCCAAGGGCATGTGGAAATGTGCCTATAAAATGCCAGAATTCAGGACGTTACTTGCATTAGTAGAGACAGTAATTGTGTTTCCTGCATGATTGTTTCCCATTCAGGGCCCAACACATGGAATTTCATGGTGTAGGGATAGGAATAACATTAGAAACTGTCAATACTGGACACGGGATTCTAGTCCCCCAGTACCGGGCAACTCATAATTGGGCCCAGATCACTGCCCAAATTTTGCCTAAAATATCATATTCAATAAAAAGTCAAATCTAATCTCTCTCCTTCAGAACCTGAACATCCTCCTCTGCCCTTTCTTACGGCCTTATAACGACTTTGGTGATCTCCCAATGCAACGCCACTGCGGCAGACCCCAGAAGACCGCCAAGGCCCTGGCAAGCCCAATTACGGATTATGAGTTTAATCCAGGGTGGGCAAGCGGTGCTGCGGGGGTCTCACAGTGGCAACTGTGTTAGGCTTAGTGGAGAGCCTTAACAGTATACCACTTCTGTGAGAGTGCCTGCAGCCTGTCCCTGCATGGGGTGGCATGCAACATGTCATGCATGCCACACCGTGCAGGAACGAGGGTGCAATGCTAGGGGGACAAAACATGTGCCCCCCTGGATACACCCCTGGTCCTTGCTTCAGCCAGGGGCCCTGAGGCCCCCTAACCTGCTTGTCCACCACCCTTTCCATGGTGGTGTCCCCGAATAAAAAGGGCGGTGAACATGCAGGTTGTAATATGCTCAGAGGAGCCGGCACCACCGGCATATTCAGGTCATTTGAAGACCACCGCCGCAGCTGGATCCTTGTCTACGGCAGAGGCAGCAGTTTCGGGGCAGTCCACCACCACACTCACAATACGGCAGGCAGACCCACCAGGGTGGTGGTGGTGAGACTGCCACCGCAAGTACGGCAATCCCAGGATCGCCATATGCAAGACCCTTAGGCTTTATTTCAGTTAAAAAAATGAAGTGAAAACTTACACTTATCTAAAACTCATCACCTTCTGCACTCTATCACTTTCTCACTATACCCATTCCGAGTCTCACAAACTAAAGGACTGTTATGCTGGGATACCTTAACACCATGTTGTTGTATGAATAACCGAGATATCACTCATTTAAATGGCACATCTGCTGTTGTGCTAAGTGATAGGACATCTCCTAAAGGTATTGTGATCATTGTTAGCACTTTGAACTGTATCTAGGCCCTGACTGATAGCCAGTGTCTCAAATTTGTAAATTCACCTCCCTGCCTAGTGCTACACCTTTGTCGGTGGAGGCACAAGACTTCTAAGGGATCCAGGTGCAGAACTATGAGAGTATTATGGCCATATCAGGGACCCATGCCTGAAACTCCAAACTCAGTCGAATTTTCTTTGCTAGCTTAAGGTTAATGTGCAGTTATATGTCATGGCTGTTGTCTACCACATTGAGCTGTCCAGATCTTGGCCTCAGATCATCAATCTGCCAAAGGTGAGTGAAATCATCAACTCACATTGGCATACAACAACCTATCTTCTTGCACTCATGCTGTTTCTCCAAATGTTCCTCATCTAGCTCTTCACTTCTGTTGGATCACAATCCATGCTGCTGTTTTCTATCCTTCCAAACAATTGATCCTGTCTAATGACTTAACAGGATCAGTCTCCATGTTACTACGTCCCGTTAGAACCAAAACAACTTTAGAAATATAGCATACACATGCAGAACACATATTTGTCATTAAATACATGTCCTGAAGGTTGTCACATAGGTTCCTCGCATTTTCCCGGAGAACTATCCAGCATATGCAAAATTAAGAATCTATAGCAGGTGCCATCTTTAGTTAGTGAAAACCTCATTGTAAATGGATAAAAGGTACTTTAGTTGTTAAACATCCATTACTAGTTTGCACTTATTCATATCTAGGGATTCGGTGCATGCATCAAGTCCAGAATTGTGATTTAATTATGCATCTGACACAGCAGAAAAATCACTGTGTGCATATAGGTGTGTATGTCAGAGTCAGTCATTAGTGTGCTCACTTATGCTCCACTGACAGAGTAATGTTGCTTATACATCATTGGAGTAGCAACCCTGGGGCAGTGATCTGAATAAGTTCCAGAAATCGGGAGGCAGAAAAAATGAAATTATGTGTGCTATAGACGTTCAGGGAAAGACCGTATGGGTTGTTAAGATATGTCCAAATTTGCCAAAGATGAGCATACCACCTGTAAATGTTTCTATAAAAAAACGCCTACTTTGGGCCTCCCAGTCTGAGACAATTTGGAACATCATTTCCGTCATACCACATTGCACACACTAGCCTCAGGTGTAGGAATCTGTCAATATATGTTTAATAAATCTTGGTTCTGTCAATAACCATGGTTAATATGAGTCACACTACATATACATGAGGTATACCCCTATGATAATTTCCAAATTTTTAAATCCATAAATTGTATTCATTTTTCTAATTAAATACAAAGTTATTTCGTTTTAGATTATACTAATTGCATTATTTCAATCCAATACCATCTTCAGTTGTAGACTCCAAAATGACATTATTACAATGTGGTAAAATAGATGTGGTGGCATGCATTGTTTAAACTCCTTCTTCATTGCAGCTCCCTAGCTTGCAGCACAAAGCTTGACGCCTTCTTCCGCATGGTGAAACTTTATGACATAAATGTGTTTGTGATGTGTTTTAAAATTATACCTTTATGTCATGTATTTGATCTCTTTGTTTCCCACCACTTTTTCCAGAAAAGACACAATAAATGCTCTCTCTCTCTCTTTCATAACAAGCCATTGGACCCGACATTTTATTCAGACTTTCAGAAAGAAAAATGCCAAATGCAAATTCATTTTGCTCTCTTTTGCCATAACATTTTCACTGGAACACCTCTTCTGAGGTCTGGGTTTACTCTTTGAATTGCATTGAGATGAAATCCATCAAGTTTTACTTGACTGTATTCCAAAAATGTTCCAGTGTTGCATATTTCTCAACTTTATTTTGGATCACCATTATGTGGCAGATTCAGATTCGGTAAAATACCATACGATTCGCCATACGGAGCGTTTTTCCCATACGATTCGTACAGCCTCAACTTCCCTGTACATACGATCAAGTACGATCCAAACCCAAAGCAAATCAAGTACGAATCGTACCAAACACCGTACGACAAAAAAATACATACGATTTGTATCCGGTTCACGCAGTGCGCTGCAAGCAGCAGTTTCCGACCCAGCAAGTAGGATTCGTGTCGGCGACACTCCATATGACCCTTTTTCTACGGGAGCTGAAAACGTCGGTAAAAGCAGAGTCCGGCCCAAACCGCACCCCCGGTACGCGACATACACGCCATGAACCCCATCGCCAGTGTCATCCCAGTCCTGTACGCCTACGACCTGGTGCACAGAAACCGACGACAGCGCAGACGGTGAGTACAACGTACCTCAACATCGGAAGTGTACTTGTATGGTGCGTCTGACACGCTCGCCTATACCACCATTGCAATAGTGATACGAGCCGCACATACGCCATGAATGTTGGGGTACTGTGCGTTTCACGCGCTCGCGTATGGCACAATTGTAATAGTGATACGAGCCGCACACACGCCATGAATGTTGGGGTACGGTGCGTTTCACGCGCTCACGTATGGCACCATTGCAATAGTGATACGAGCCGCACACACGCCATGAATGTTGGGGTATGGTGCATTTCACGCGCTCGCGTATGGCACCATTGCAATATTGATAAGAGCCGCACACACGCCATGAATGTTGGGGTACGGTGTGTGACATCTGAGGGGTGGGTGGAAATGACTCCCAGAAGTGTCCAGACATATGAGGGGTGGGTGTATATGACTCCCAGCAGTGTCCAGACATATGAGGGGTGGGTGTATATGACTCCCAGCATAGGCCAACAGTATGGCGGTGGGTGTATATGACTCCCAGCAGTGTCAAGACATATGAGGGGTAGGTGGATATGACTCCCAGCAGTGTCCAGACATATGAGGGGTGGGTGGATATGACTCCCAGCATAGGCCAACAGTATGGGGTGGGTGGATATGACTCCCAGCAGTGTCCAGACAAATCAGGGGTGGGTGGATATGACTCCCAGCAGTGTCCAGACATATGAGGGGTGGGTGGCTATGACTCCAAGCATAGGCCAAAAGTATGGGGGTTGGTGGATATGACTCCCAGCAGTGCCCAGACATATGAGGGGTGTGTGGATATGACTCCCAGCATAGGCCAACAATATGGGGTGGGTGTATGACTCCCAGCAGTGTCAAGACATATGAGGGGTGGGAGGATATGACTCCCAGCAGTGTCCAGACATATGAGTGGTGGGTGTATATGACTCCTAGCAGTGTCCAGATATATGAAGGGTGGGTGCAGAGGACTCCCAGCAGTGCTCAGATATAGGGGGGGTATCATCACCTGCATACCACACTACATGGGGGTATATGCACATCCCTAACTTGTGACTTTCATGATAGTGTCATAGCAACACATCACTTACAGCAGTGTCCCACTCCATGGAGGATGGATTTCTGTCACGCACTGCTTGACACACCACATGTGGGTGTGATGTCAAATTCCACAAGCGTACCCACCCATGGAGGTTGCTGGCTAAATACACTCCCTACCGTCATAACACAATAGTGTATAGTGATGTACCAGCCCCCAAACCAAAGAGAGCGAAAGGGAACACACACTGTCATGTACATCCCTTGGCTGATATGAATGTCCAAGTGGTGGTCAGACCACCAAGATGTAGTCTCTCATGGAAGGAATAGGGTTGAAAACCCTTATGTACAATGCTAAAAATTGTGAGTCATGTGCCCAAATACCCTGCAGAACAATTCCCAACATAGGGGTAGGCTGTGATAACACACATGCATAGTGGCAAAAAGGGTGAATGTGTCCATGAAGGCATTTGTACATATTCAAAACACAAGTACAGTGAGTAGCATGGATGGCACAGACAAATGAGCAGTAGACATCTGTGAGCAGGCATGGCCATTGGTGAAGGGAACCGTCACCAAAAAAGGAAATGTGCACACATGTCAGCACAACAATTGTGCAACTGTCTGCAGTGAAGATCTTAGTTGTCACAGAGGAAGGAACACTCCTTGGGACAATGTCTCTAGCCAAACGGAACCCACACAACCAATGATTAATTTCAGAGGCATTGTGATGGCACACAGATACCATGGTCCACATCATGACCATCAACAAAAAATATCTTTCAGAACCCCAAAACATTACCATGACACCAACTCCAGGGCCCTCATCCCCAACATCAAGTACCTGAAAGGCAATAGTGTAGAATGCAAAATAAAAGGCTTTATTCAGCTTCAAATGAAAAGAAGGTAAAAAATGAGTCCAAGCTCTAATAAGGCCAATTGTCAGTCAATAACAAAGTTCTGTTGGGGGACGTTGGGGAGGTCGTCTACCCCAACTTGCCTGCACAGGAATGAACAAATGGTCTTTTGACCCTTAGGGGGCATCATCGTGTTCAGGACCAGGCACCGCAGGGACAGCAGTGGGAAGGGTAGGTGTGGTGAGTACAGGGTGGGACGTATCGTTCTCAGTGGCTTGTGCAGCGCCAGAGGGGGAAAGATACTCAGCGCTGCACACTGCTGCCAGTTCGTCAAGACCACCCCCTGCATCCGGGGACACCATGGGAGTGGAGGTAGAGGGCTGTGCGGGTTGCGGACTGTGACTTTGGCTGCATGTCTGTGGTCTGACGCCAGTCCCTGTGGGTTTGCCTGCCACCCTCTGAGTTTTCGTGCCAGGAGGTGTGCGCTTCGACTTTTGTTGGGGTGTGCTGCTTGTGTTCGTTGGTGTGCGTGATCGTGCCTTCCTGCATGTGCTTTGGACAGGTATGAGAGAGGGGGGTGTGGATGGGTCTGAAGGAGGGGGGAAATGGCCCGCTGCAGGAGGGAAACTGCTGCTGTCAGTGAGGAGTCCATGGACGTGACTATCTGACGTTGGTCAGACATCGTAGCTGACATGCCCTCCATGAACGACAACAACTGGGTCAGTTTTTGAGTCTGGCCATGGAGGACTGTCAGCATTGATGTCTGACCCACCTGAATCTGGCGGAGTAGGTCCACAGACTCCACACTGAAGGTAGCAGGGATGACAGGGGCAGGGAGTACAGTGCATGGGCTGAAGGAGACATGGGGGCTGCATGGGCAGAAGGGACCGGAGCAACTGGGAGGGTGGAGATGGGTCTGGAGGAGGCGGGGACAGACACAGTGCTGCTGTCAGGTTTTTGCGGCGTATTCCCCCTCCTCCTGGGAGTCAGAAGCGGACCCATCTGAGTGGTAGGAAGTGTCGCCATCCAAAAGGTCCGCAGGCTGACTCCCCTCACTCTCCATGCCACTGGCTTCCTATGACTCCACAGCGATGGTTGAACTGTGGCTGGGTCCCTCCTCTTGGTCGGTGCATGTGTCTCCTTCTGTCTCTGTTGATGATGCTGTGGGCAAGTAGAAGAAACAGAAATGCATCAGTCACCTGTACACATCTGACACATGAGCACAAAATCGGTAGGTCACACTGCAAATCATGGCATGCATCATGAGTAACAGCCCTATAACCCTGCACATATTTGAGACTTGGACTGACCATTTGGTATACACACAATGCTACTTGGACACAAGGATCCAAAGAATACACCAGGCCACAACGTTAATGAGAATTATACAGAGAGGCTAATGTTTGTTTACAGGAGAGCAGAACAATACAATGAAGTGATGCCACCTGAAGCACACAAAAAATTTGAGGGGCAGATTTACAAGCCCCTTGCGCCACGTTTACGTCGCCTTGCGTCACGCAACAGCGGCATAAACGTGGCGCATCCCTGCGAGGCATTTACAACGTGACACATCTAGGGAGATGCGTCACGTTATAAAGCCCACCAGTGCCACAATGGGGGCGTTCCCAAGCAGGGTGGGCGTTCCGGCGCCTGTGTGCCTCGCAAAAGTGACTGCGTGATATCTACAAGATTTCACGCAGGCACTTCTGCGACGCTGCTACATGAATTCCTTACGCCTGCTTGAAGCAGGCGTAAGAACTGACGCAGCATGTTAAGTATTGGACGACCCTGAGCATTGCTGGAGTTGCGTCGTGCTTGCGACTCCAGAAATGCGTCACCCGTACACCACATGATGCGTCACGCATCTGCCCTTCCTTGCACCATGGTGCGCCGCATTGTAAATGCGGCGCATCTGTGGTGGTGCAAGGAGGGAATTGCATGACGCATCGGTTCTGGCGCATCCCTGCTGATTTGCAGAGATGCGCCAGAAGACGTAAATATGCCCCTGAGAGTAGTGGTGCCCCTCTGGGAAAAATAACCCACCTCACTCCCCAATGTGATACAACACTCAGAGCCCTGTAAGTACATTGTTGAAAAAATCAATGTAAATAAATGTTTGCATCTTGAGACTCATCACACACAATCGACATGTATTGAATGTGGTAATTCTCCATCTTGTCAAGACAACACGTATGTGCCTGCATGACAGATGTATCACAATGAAATGCACACAAAAAAGATTTACACATTCTTTGAAACAGCTGACACCCTTTAAGATAAAACACTGTTAGAAACAAATGGCATTGCAGATTTGCCATATACATGGTCCAGCAGAGGTCTGGATGTCTTGACACCCATTAGTTTGTACAATTGACAACAAAGGAGTTTCAAGACCTCAAGACCACTGTGGGGACATGTATATGGAGATCAAGGCACACCATTAATCACTAAGACTGGCCTCTTTCAAAAGCTGCCTGCTTCTTTCAAAAAATTTGAATTGTCGTTTTCTGTGCACTACCTTGTGAGACAACTATCATGCAGGCACATAAGTGTCCTTTACACAATTCATCATATTAACACATTCAAAACATGAACAACTTTTAACAAGTCTTGTGAGTGCCAAGGTACAATCATTTATGTGACACTACTTTAAATATGACAGTCCTCACATGGGCATCCAATCCCTGATGACACAGTTGCTTGCACATAAGACCTACTGGCTGTCATGTGAAGTGGCACACATGTCCCAATTCAGGACAATGCTTCAGCTAATGGGCCTGCAATTGTGATGACCATAATCATTGCCGCATTGTGGACACACCGTTATCCCCAGGGAAAATGTCAACACAGTAGTGTGCACACTAAGACAAAACAGCGTTGCATCTGAACTACATAAATGTGGCAAAAATGTATGAGGCAGAATTATGTCTGGAACCAAATGACATCGGCTGCCAAGCCCCAAATGAAATCACTGGCCAACATCACTGGGGCAGTGCATGGGGAAACATTGATCAGCCAATTCACACCCACAGGTCAGATCTGGCAAGGCTAAATCAGGTAGGCCCATGTAGACCTCTCCTGCACAACACCCCCATACCTCAGTCAATGTGGCTGATACAGCTCAAGAAGTGAGACCTCAGAATCAGGGTTACAAAAACTGTGCAGCAACAATTCCAAAAGTAACCCAAGTTCATCTCGTGGGGCTAGGAATACGAAGCTTCCGGTTCAAACGCGCTCCCCAAGGCTATTGTGAGAGTCCGTCAATATATAGTCAGGCTTTAAAAACACAGCTTGATACAGTTGTCTTACCTGATGGCGCTACACTTATTAAGTACGTTGACGATTTGCTAGTCGCTGCAGATACTGAGGAAGTTTGTAAAGAAGCAACATTGTCATTGTTGCGTCATTTGTCTGATTTGCACCACAAAGTGTCCCTTTCAAAGTTACAATATTGTCGACAAGAAGTGACCTACTTAGGTCATCTCTTATCGAAGGAGGGAAGGAAACTGACCCCAGAAAGAATTCAGGCAATTGCAAAATTGAGTGTGCCAAGGACACAGAGAGAAGTGCACGCTTTCTTGGGCATTACATCCTACTGCAGATAATGGATACCGAATTTTTCTTTGCTGGCCAAACCTTTGGTGGCATTGACTTGTAAAGATACACCGAATCCCCTTCCATGGTCTGAGGATTGTCAGAAACGTTTTACCGAATTGCGTGATGCATTGTGTTCGGCTCCTGTGTTGGGTACCCCCGACTACAGTAAGCCTTTTACGCTGTATGTCCATGAGAGGGAAGGCTGTGCATTGTCAGTGTTGACACAGTCTTTTGGGGACAAGCAACGTCCATGCGCGTATTTCTCGTCGACTTAGGATCCGGTAGCTAGAGCGTTGCCAAGTTGCTTGAGAGCCACAGCGGCAGCGGCAGTTTCTATTCGGCAGTCTGCTGGGTTAGTGATGAATAATATGTTGATTGTAATGGTTCCACATGCAGTGGACATTTTGTTAAACAGGACCAAGACATAGCACTTAACTAGTGCTCGATTGTCAGGTTACGAGTTGACACTTTTAGAGAGTCCTGTGCACATAAAAAGATGCAACACATTGAATCCAGCTACATTGTTGCCGATTGTAGCAGAAACAGATGTTTCTGAACAGCATGATTATTTTCTTAAGACAGAGGAAGAAACGAAAGGGAGAGTAGATCTCAGAGACACTCCTCTTGTGGAGTGTGATGGTACCTTATGGGTGGATGGTTCATGCTTCAAGCTTCCGAATGGTGATACGACTGCAGCATATGCTGTTACGACTTTGCATACGATTGTTGAAGCTGCACGTATCCCATATAATTCAGCTCAAGCAGCAGAGTTGATTGCACTTACAAGAGCATGTGTGTTGTCAAAAGGAATGAAAGTGACCATATATACTGACAGCCAGTATGCATTTGGTGTGGCTCATAGTTTTGGACGATTGTGGAAAGAACGTGGGTTTCTGACTTCGCATGGAGCCAAGATACAGCATGGTCAGTTGGTAAATGAGCTTCTTGAGTCACTTACCTTGCCATTGCAAGTTGCGATTGTGAAATGCAGTGCACACAAGAAGGTTACTGATGATGTTGGTCGTGGTAATGCATTTGCTGATGAAATCGCGAAAGAAACAGTAAGAGATGTGATGAGTCGAATGTATGTTGCAGGCCCTGCAAGATGGGTTGGTGATGATGGAATGTGTGAGGATACGATAAAGAGTGTGAAATCTATTCAAGCTGAAGCTACAGAGAAAGAGTTGAGTCTGTGGAGAGAGAGTACGGGTAAATTGGATGCAAATGGTTGTTGGGTTGAATTGTCAGAACATCAGCGATGATTACCCGATGCGTATGTGCTCGCAGTGGTTACAATGGCCCATGGAATGGCTCACATCAGTGTGAAAGGTATCTGTAAGTTGTTGGCTCCAGTATGGCAAAATACTGGAATCCCCAAGTGTGCAGAGAATGTGGTCAAGAATTGCATGGTTTGTCTGAAATACAATCCTGGTAGGGGAACCCCAACTCCAGCTGGTCATTTTGCGCCTCCGACGTATCCGTTAGAGGTTTTGCAGCTAGATTTCATCCACATGGAGAGGTGCAACAACTTAAAATAGGTACTCGTTGTTGTTTGTGCCTTTTCGAGATGGGTAGAAGCATATCCCCTGAAAGACAACACTGCCTTGTCCACAGCTAAAGCCATTGTTAAAGAGTTCTTCCCTAGGTTTGGAATGCCGAGAATGGTCTGGAGTGACAATGGAAGTGAATTTGTGGGTCAAGTGATGAAGAGAGTATGTGAAGGGCTAGGAATCCGGCAGAAGCTTCACGCTGAAAATCACCCCCAATCAGCTGGACTAGTAGAGTGCTACAATGGCACGTTAAAACTGAAACTGGAGAAAATACAAGCAAGCTCTGGTCTTAAGTGGCCCGATGCCTTACCATTAGCACTCCTATCGACAAGAATGACTGTACACTCACGAGTGGGACTTAGTCCATATGAGATCGTGTTCGGCCGCCCGGCCAACATATGGGGAGTGCCTAGGCCGACAAAATTCAGTGAGATTGAACACCCTGTATCGCTTGATTATTTGTATGATTTGACGGCTAAATTGCGTGTTTTACACCAACAGGTTCACGATACTCTGCCTCAGGTTTCTGAAGCTCCAGGACATATTATCGATCCTGGATCATGGGTGCTGGTCAAGAACTTCCAGCGGACAAAGAATGACCAGCCCTTTTGGACCGGCCCTCACCTAGTCCTTCTCTCAACGAGATCAGCCGTTCGAGTGGAAGGAAAGAAGAACTGGATCCACGGCGTACACTGCAAGAGGGTCCCTTTGCCTCTGCCGTACGACTGGTGGGTCCAGGAGGGTATTGCTGACTCTGAGACTGAGACTGTGCCTCGTTTTCTGCCTTTCAGCGATGCACGTGTAAAAGGAACAATTTCTGAACGTGAAAGTGACAATCTTTTGCAAGAAGCTGTACCACCGTCAATTCGATTGGACACTACCGAGCCTGAACTCTTGTTCCAAGACCAGACATTACCTGGAAAAAGGCGTTATAATCTGAGGCCGAGAACTATGGACTAATAACATTTTCTATCCCTTGCTATTTTTGAAAGTGCAGCTCTCTCATCTGAGAAACTTTTTTTATTTTTGTTTTTCGAACCACCATCCGGGTTCAGCTGTAGGGTCGCAGTTGACGAAGTCTTTGGAGTGCAGCCAAAGACGTTAGGTCGATGGTTCAGGTTGGTCTAAGGGAGTTGCCCTGGACTGACAGAAGCATTCCTTAGCATAGAACACCCTACCATCGCGAGCAGCAATTAGAGAGGATGGAGTTTTTCGAGATGGAGAGACCTGCCAAAGAGATGAGCTTTAAAGCTGAAATTTGTAGAATGATGACCAAGAAACGTTTTTTGATATTATGCATTTTCATGTTGTTCAGTGTAATGATGTTTTTAATAGGATATGTTTTATTTTATTTTCGAGTGCCATTTGCACCAACTGTACAGCCCATGCCTCCTTCTACTGTTTCGTAACATTCTTTTCACCCTTTTCCTGAACATAAATCCGTTAGGAGATTAGAGTTTATAAATAACTCTTTCGTTCAGCTTTTGCACCAACACCAATTAGTAATGAACACGACTAACTGTTGGGTGTGTGGTCTTATGCCTCATACTACTGATAAAGGTATCCCTTATCTGGTCCTGCCATTTAGCTACAATGGTTCTGTATGGGCATACAGAACGATGTTCATCTATGCTCATGAAGTCCACCCCCTACGTTCTGAAAAAGATAATCCAAAGAATAGTGCTCTAGTTAAGGGTATAGTAGATATGATTAGAGAAGCTATTTCCTATGAGACTATCCCGAGAGATGAGACACTAGCGTATATTGGATGGAACGTGACCGGGTATGGAGTTACTCTGAGTGAAAACCAGCGAGCAAAGAGATCCTCCCAGATTTGGATTGTACACCATCAGGGTCACCTATGTCTGCAAGGTAATGGCAAGAATCCAAGAGCTCAGTTAGGGAACAGTATCTGCACTGAGACATACGTCTGTGCGTCTTAGACTTCCCCTTCGTTCCTAGCAGCTAAGGGTACCTATTTCATCTGTCATGATAGAGCCAACACATGGTTGCCCCCTGACTTCTCGGGCACATGTTTTGTTTCATTCCTGTTGCCACTCACCTACACAGCTGCAGCAGATTACCACAAGACAAGGATAGTTAGAGATGTCTTCAGTAAAGAAGATACTGCAGGACAAGAATTTGGAGACTTCTTGAAGGGTTTTCTGCCGTTTTGGGGACCCATGGTTAACAGCAGGAACATAAGGCTATTAACGAGGGTGGTTGAATCCATCGTAGTTGAAACTGTCGGTGCCCTTAGTAACTTGACTGCTGAGCTCCAGTCGGATCGTCTTCTGACTCTTCAGAACAGAGTTGCGCTAGATGTCATACTTGCAGACCGAGGTGGGGTATGTAAAGTGATCCAATCAAGTTGCTGTGTTTTCATTCCCGATAACGCTCCAACAGTGTACCAGGCCATTTCCAAACTACATAAAATCTCTGAATCAATTCATGTGGATAACGGAGATTGGTCGGTGATGGGGTGGTTCTGGGAACTGTTATCGGCCTGGGGTTGGAAGATTCTGATGGTCATTGGGATGATCTTAGCCATTCTTTTTCTGTTCTGTCTGTGCGTACAGTGTGCTCCTGCTGTATGTGGCCTCTGTGTTACATCGTGTGTAAGGAAACCTGTATCGAGGGACGAGCTAAGTAATAGGATGATGCTACAGCAACATCTCAATGACTTTATGAATATAGACCTGGACTCAGATTAGCGTGAGGACATGTTATTATTGCCTATGTAAGGGCAAAAGTAGGGTCTGTGGTACTGAAAATTCTGGACCCCTGTCATAACCATCATCGTATCATGACGATTTTGATATCAGCAGACCGAGAATGACTAGTATACTATACAAAAGCATTTTCGTCATATTCGAGTGACGAAAATACCCTGAAATTAGGGATTCTGTCCTGAACCCTCGGTTTCCATTTTGTGCATGGCAGCCATTTTGTGGTTGCCCTCACATAGGCTGATGACTAAGGTCAAAACGAGTCTTAAGGACACATACACCTTTGCTGACCTTTGTGTGACCTGCGCAAGCTGACTCCACTGCCTGAAGCCAAACCTGTTCGGCCAGTTCCTCTCCCAGTGGCCGATCGTGATTAGTATCAAGGCACAGCAAACCATAAACCTTTCATCACATCCAAACCACGCCAAATCTTACACACACCTGTCTCTTCTTTCTGTTTTATGACCTGCTTTACGAGGAGGAGGTGCCCGATTTTATTAGGGGTCCGTCCGATATCTGATGAAAATGTTGGGCCTTGCTGGGAAATTGTTTATGGGATGGACAAACTGAAAATGGGCTTGTCATCATGAATCAGCTTTTTCTTTGTTGTGAAAATATGTGAATGGTCAACTGTAAAATAAGGAATGTTTGCCTAAAGCCTAATATTTTGTATAAAAAGGAATGGCTGGCTTTGTAAGTTGAGCAGTCTCCTGAGAATATGCACCGTGTTGTACTGCTAGGATGTCTGTTACTGGCTGCAGCCCATAAACTCGATCTTTGACTTCACCAAGGAGACTCTGTGTTTCTGTAGTCTGGGACAGGAAGGACTCGAAGTCTTATGGTGTGTTCCCTGGCACCGCTGGGTTCATAACACAACACAACACAACAAACAGCCATGTACCTACCCCCTCCTTGCTGCTGTCTCTCCTGCAACTGCCTATCGAGGTCTGGAAACATGACTGCCAGGACCCGGAGCATATGGGGGGTTAGGTGACGGCTACCACCATGCCGGCGTGGGGGCTCCATCTTCAGCTGGACCCGGGTGATACGCCAGGTCCAGAAGCGGATGTCTTGCCAACTCTTCTGGATGTTGCGCAGCCGCCGGCGATGGCCCCCCGCAGACCTGACGGCCCTGACAATCTCCAACCATATTTCCCCCTTCTCGTAGGCAGTTACCTGTCAGGAAGACAAAGTGCAACAACATCACTACACCTGCTCCATGTCCCAGACACACACGCTTGCACACCATTGATAATGTGAACAGGGTATAGGATGGTGACAGGACTAGCATCATTGTCCATGTGAATTAGGCCTGTGGGCAAACCCCAATGCACTACATGGCATTGAAAGGCAACAGATGGCGTAACTGGTGCAACAGACTCACAGATCATGGCACACACTGGGCAACACATGCAACTGCAGGGTTTGGGACAGCACGTGCCAAGCAGTCACATATCCCACTCCACTTAAGAACCCTCAGCAGACCAGACAGACACACCCTGGCACAGATCACTCGCCTGTCACTGACAACAGCGGATACAACCCTCACTTTGCACATGTGCCACTTGACAATGGGGTGTCACAGGTGTCGTGCTAGCTTTGCAAGTCAGGCACACAGCACTGCTTACTTGTCACATCAGATGGCAGAGCTGCTGCATACACCATGCAGCAGTGGTGAAACACATCACATACACACTCACCCAGATGACAAGGAACATTCACACACTTCAATGTCCATGAGGTCAAACACATCATTGACTATCTCACCACAGGTCCCCTAAAGTCATAAACATCTGTGAGTACAGTCACCTGTCACTCCTGGGGGAACGCTGTTCCACCTAAGGACATTTGAGAATAAAGCCACCAAGGTCTGGCATGGCTGAAAGTGTCATTCACTATGCAGTGAAGGTCACAGTAAGCACAATGCAAGTGAGGCGTGAACACAAATGAACTACATCATGCTCTGCATGAGGGACACCACCATGTACATCCCCAGGACTCACTCACAACCACATTGCATGTCTGTCCCACCAATACACATTGCCTGTTGTGACACTCACACAACAGGTGCACACTCAAAGGTAGTGCAGTCAGCACTCACCTGCTCCCCTGGTCTCCCAACCAGCTTGCTGTACTGTGGTAGAAGGGCATCCAGCAGGGCCTGGTTTTCCTCCTCACTGAAGGCTGGGGCCCTCTCCATAGTACAAGCCATGAAATGCCAGAGGAGGCAGAGACAGCAGCAGTGTGGTCCACTCCAATGATGTTCCGGCAAGTGCTCTCCCAGGGCTTCATGCAGCCTTAAATCAGTGCTGCTGATAGGCTTTCGGTTCGAATAGTCCACAGTGATAGGTCAGATTTGTTTGCATGGTACATTTCATCCAATCCCGTTAAACATACAGCTCTGACACGCATTTGCATCGTTCAAAATTTGAGCTTCAGCTCCACAATCATTTTGCAACATTGTATATTTTTGCCCAACTGACTTTTGCAGGGCACCTGTAGCACACACTCAAATCTCAGTATCCGTGACAACCAGGATGCATTCAGGGCCTACTACTCGTCTCCTAGGTGTCCCCTAACTTATTTTGAGATCCACACACGTGTACGGTGCATTTCACGCACTTGCGTATGACACGATTACAATAGTGAGACAATGCGCACACACGCCCGGAATGTAGGGGTACGGTGCGCTCGCGTATGGCACGATTGCAATAGTGAGATGATGCGCACACACGCCCGGAATGTAGGGGTACGGTGCGCTCGCGTATGGCAAGATTGCAATAGTGAGACGATGCACACACATGCCTGGAATGTAGGGGTACGGTGCGCTCGCGTATGGCACGATTGCAATAGTGAGACGATGCGCACACACACACAGAATGTAGGGGTACGGTGCGTTTTACACGGTGCGTTTCACACGCTGTAGTGAATGTAGGGGTAATGTGCGCTCGCGTATGGCACGATTGCAATAGTGAGACGATGCACACACATGCCTGGAATGTAGGGGTACGGTGCGCTCGCGTATGGCACGATTGCAATAGTGAGACGATGCGCACACACGCACAGAATGTAGGGGTACGGTGCGTTTTACACAGTGCGTTTCACACGCTGTAGTGAATGTATGGGTACTGTGCACTCACGTATGGCACGATTGCAATAGTGAGACGATGCACACACATGCCTGGAATGTAGGGGTACGGTGCGCTCGCGTATGGCATGATTACAATAGTGAGACGATGCGCACACACGCCCGGAATTTAGGGGTATGGTGCGCTCGCATATGGCATGATTGCAATAGTGAGACGATGTGCACACACGCCCGGAACATAGGGGTACAGTGCGCTCGCGTATGGCACGATTGCAGTACTGAGACAATGCGCACACATGCCCGTAACGTAGGGGCACGGTGCCTTTCACACGGTGCATTTCACATGCTGTAGTGAATGCAGGGGTACCATGCGTTTCACACGATGCATTTCACATGCTGTAGTGAATGCAGGGGTATGGTGTGTTTCACACGCTCACGTATGGCACCATTACAATAGTGATACGAGGCGCACACACAGCAGGGATGTAGGGGTACGGTTCAAACAAGGATGTCTTTCAAGTTCTTGTCATTGCATACTTTCATGTGCAGGCCCTAAATGTGGCAGGCAGTGATATAGCACAGGGCATCTGATCTTGTTGCACAATCGATGTGTGATGACCTGTTGACACATGTCATGTATGATGGGCACTATGTGGTACACATCACCTTTACACTTGTCCCATATGTCTCATTATGCACCTGTTGTCATGCACATCAACACTGGAATGGCACAGTCATCACTACGGGCACCTGTCTTATATTGGCAGGGACCGGGGCACTTTGTCACTTGACATTTCACACTCAGCATCACCCTATGTGACAATGTAATGTGTGTGTCATATTAAACATTGAGCTTGCTGTTTGTGTTCTGTAAACTGCATCTGCTGTTGGTGCATCTAACCTGGGTCTGTGTTTAGATGGGATGATTTCACATCTATGCACACCATGCCACATGTGCATTCCCACGGCTTTTGGGTCAGATGGCATCATACATCTTTTATCCCCAGGCATACATGTCTGCATCGGGACAATGGCTGTGTTGTTTTGTTGTCTCATGCACACCTTAATCGCAATGTGTTTGATATGTACATTTGACATTCCATGTGTCCTGTGCGTGTGCCTTGCAGCCAGCTGTCTGGATAGGATGACAACCTTCCACTGCAGTTTTGGTGACGTGTGTCACTCCAGTGATATCTTGGGCTGTTCACTCAGACCAGCCCAGCAGCTCATTTAAGGGCATGCAATGTTTATTTTTCAATCAACAGGTGTATCTGGGTTTTCGTAGGAGGGCCAGCAAGCTGGCATATGTGTCCTGGATGTATTGCACACGCCAGACTCCATAGTGACCTGATGTGTAGTAGCAGTTTTGCATGTGCTACGTGCATTGATATCGATGTTGGCTGACAGTTATTCTCCATTCTTCCAAAATATGTCCTGCAGGGCACCGCCTCTACCATGTACATTTCCATGACTTGGCTACCATGAGGGAACGTGCCTGCATCTGACGTTACAGATTCACTTGACAGTTTTTTTTTGTAGAGTTTTATATAGCGCGAACTAGACCCAAACCGAATCAGGTATCAGAGCGCTTTACATAGCACCAGTTACGTTACATGAGGACAGTTGATTTAGAGATTTAGCTGCAAAACTCTGCTACCTTTTATGTGTCTGTGTTCAATCCTCAGATCTAGTATCATTTTCATTACTGTGATCCCCACTAGGATACAGTGGCTGTTGTTTTCCTTTACAGGTGTAACTGTTACAGTTTCGCTCCTGATGTAATCTGTGATTCAGTGACAAGAAGTGTTGAATCCTTATGCTTGTTTACCTTTGTTTCAGATCTCCCTCACTGCTGTTCCCTTCCTTTCCTTCCCTCACCTTATCACCCTTTTGAGTCTGTCATTTCTACTCAGGCCAAGGGGCTATCGAGAGATGGACCACTTAGAGCATCGCACGTTTCTGAGGATTCAAGGAACTGACAGTCCCAGGCAGTTGTGTGCAGATTGTTTCACCAGCATTACAGGTAAACTAATTGCATGACTGTTATTTTCTTCAGAACAATGGCACTGACCATGGACATTGGCTAAAGCAGCATGGCCTCAACACAAACTTGATCCATTTGTGTAGAAAATGTGTTTCCCACAGTTCAATGTGCCTCATTACTGTCACCGCAGGTCTCTTGCCAGTTTGCATGCGTCATCTATGGCATTATTTACAGAGATTGTGCATATGGGAGAATGTGTACTGTAGCAACATGCATGCATTTTATCATGGATAATGATCCACATTGTGCATGAAGTACATGGCTGTGTATGTATTGTTGCAGCTTGCTACCCACAAGGGCAGGCAATACCTGCTGATGCTGTGTGTCCTGTGCGCAGCTTGGCCTTTTGGTGCCTGTTCCTGTGCCTGTCATATTTGGTGATTGTTCTTCCATTTTCTTTCAGTGAGCCATGAGTAACCAGACACTCCTTCCTTTCCATACACCTGTCAGATTGTGCCTTTCAAACCACGTTATCTTTGTGTGCTAGTTTTTGCCTGGTGTCTCACCCCTTCCGCCGTCATGTGTTCACTCATTCCTGCTGCTGCCTCCCCTGCGGCACCGCAACACCGAGGACCCTGATTCTGCAACACACACGCCTCTCAGATGCTCCTCCCTCCCTCTACCCATTCTTAATACAGGCAGCAGCTTGTCAGTGCCACTGTTGCGCCACCTCCGTGCAGAAGGCAGGACCGTCAGTGCCTGCAACGTGCACAGTGCAAGACCCTCTGGTCCATCCATGACGCAGGTAACACAACAGACTCATGCTCCAGCCACCCTCCAAACAGTGAATACCAGACAATCATCTGGCTGAAGGCAAGGGGTTAATACGCCGGGTCAGTCGGCAAAAGTGTCTTCCGGGCAAGTGCACTTGCCCGGAAGACACTTTTGCCGACTGACCCGGAGTATTTCCCTCCTCCATAACGCAACCGAGCACCTTGCTGGCGCGTTGTCCCAAGGCTCCCTAATTGTGGGATGTCGGGTTTATTAACCCCTTGCCTTCAGCCTTGCCCAGACCAATTAGTTTGGGTGTAATCGGCTATAAAGGCTTATACTGTTTAGGCATTATTTATGTCCTGATGATGATCCCTTTGATTTTATAATGGGAACGAAACGCCGTCGACTTTTCTAAGCACCATATACTTAAAACGTATACTTTGTGTTATATACTTGTAATGGTGTGAATTGAATTTCTGCAATACATTTAATCACAGAAATCCGAAGCTTTTGCCTAAAAGCCTTGCTTTGTTTTGTTTGTGATTTTTTCACCATGCCAATCTGTATTTGGTAGGGTACAGGCTTGTGCCCCACTACGTAGAATTGTTGAAGGTATTCTCTGTGACTTATTTAAAAAGTAAAAGATTGGGACCTCTGTCCGGCTGGACATGTCATAACTGAATATAGTTTCCATTGTGTCTATATTTATTGGTGTCTTTAAATTGCTTATGCATGGGACCACTGTTGCTCTAAAAAAAGTAGACAAGTCTAACAGCACCAACACCACCCTGGAACTTCCGTCGACCGCCCAGCGTATTGAGTCTGCCATTTCTATGAGGGCCAACTCCGTACTATAGCCGGGATGGAAGCTGGATTGTGAGTCGTGAAGGAGGCTATTATCTTCAACAAAGGCCAACAGTTGCTGCCAGAATACATTCCCTGAAATCTTGGCCAGAGCTGGTAAAAGAGAGTTATGTCTATGATTGCAAGGAGATTCAGGATCTGCGTTGGCTTTCCTTAAGATGGGCAGGAGGAACGTGTGTTTCCACACATCTGGATTAGAGCACAATCTGAGGGAACGGTTGCAGATGGTGTTTAGATGGTGATTGTGAATCTTAGAAAGGATGTTGTATTGCTTGGCGGGCAAGGGGTCAGTAGGGGAACCGGATTTACACATCTGCAATTTGAGCAGAGAGGCTTCCTATGAAATTGTGGCAAAATCTGAGACCACAGTGCTGGGAAACGGTGTTACTGATTGGTCCTCAGACATTGGACAACTACATCAGCATGCAGGCCCTCACCTACACAGACTACATGGGTCAGGGGGACAGCACCTCCTGGCTGGAGGACAACCACACCACCATCCTGCATTGGTACATCAACATTTGCATCCAGTTGTTCAAAAACAACACACTGCACCACACTCTGCTACAGATACACCAAAAAAGCTTGACCTGAGTCAACACAACCGAGCTGTGTGGCACCCTCACACAGGACACTCCAACCAACGACAACGCCACACCCTGCAACCGCACACACTGGATGAGCGACTGATTCAACACTCTTGCCACATTGGCGGACTTTCCTGTAAAGCACAACAACAGTTAAGCCACCAGGGAGATGGCAGACCTACTGGACTCATACAGGTCTAGCCGGACTCATGTACAAACCTTGTAAAACAAACAACCATCAGTTAACTTTCAGCCCTGAAATCATCCACACACAGACATCACCATATCATCAGCACGGACAAGAGGACAACTTTCAGGTATGGCCTAGGCACCAACACACACAACATGAATGACCTCATCGGCATTGTGAGTGAACTATCTATCCCCAGCTCTCCATCCAAAAGACATCCCACCATCGCAAGGCAAAGGGGATCCCTTGCGACTTACTACCAATCCAAGCTCGTGGACGTACACGAAAGCCTCGCCACGCAGAGACAGACAGCGCTATTTTCCACAGGACATACCCCCCCCTCAGGTCCTGGAGTCCCGTCAGCAGCAAAGACACCACCCGGCTCATGTACACCATCCACTCCAGCTCTCCATCAGGAGCCTTCCCATACAACATCTCAATCACAGCATACACCATCCTTGAAGCCCACTTCCGGCACATCATGCATATCTCCTTTGAGTATGCCACTTTCCATGGGAGCTGGAGGCATGCAGAAACCCAGGCCCTTCTTTGACAACGGACGTCAGTACCGCAGGATGTCCTGGAACATCACCCTGCTTGCCTACCCGGCAAATGTCATCAACAAGACATTCAAGAGCAACTGACCATCTCCCTCCAAGCAAACATCTCCAGGCAACCCGCCCCAGGCCATCTTCCACAGTAATCACCCCACTGCAACAGCCCTCATTGCCACCATCAACGACATCTTGGACCCTGCTCAACAATGGTGAGACCACCAACCTCACCCCATTGACTGCTCAACGGCATTCAACACCATGTGCTACCACACTGTCAGATCACACATCTCCAACACTGGGATCCACAGGTCACGTAGTACACTGGGGTCATCGGGCCCATGCCCCAGGCCTCATCTCTCAGCGTGACAATTTACACGGTCTCCATGAACCCGTCTCCAACATCACATGCGCACATGACCTCATCATCATGTACTATGCCATTGACACCCATCTGCTCCTCACCCTCACCAAAGACCCAGCCACTCCCAAAATCCAACATTCAAGAAGGCATGAGGTGCGTTGACAAATGGATGAACATCCACCACATGAAGCTGGACTTGGACAAGACTGAGCTCATCATCTGAGGAATGTCCCCTTACGGCTGGGACAACTCCTTGTGTCACACCGGCCTGGGCAGCGCACAAGCACACAGTGGCCATGCATGCAAGAAGGTGCTCATCGTACACTCCTCGCTCACAATGGCCATGCAAGTCAACACCATCACTACCTCATGCTGCAAGTCCCTCTGCATGCTGCAAATGATCTTCAGAAAGATCCCCTCTTAGTCAAGACAGACAGTCACCCAGGTCCACAACACCAGCCGGCTAAACTATGGCAACACCCTTTACGCAGGAACAAGAGCCAGACTCCAGGAGGACTTGTGCACTTCCAGGGTGCATGTGCACACCTCATCCTTAACATCCCCTGCCACAGCCACATGACCGTCCGCCTGAGATACCTATAACAGTCTCAATGTCAACTGCAGGATCACCTTCATACTCCTCAGCCACACTCAGCAGGCACTCAACAACCCCAGCCTCAAAGACGACATGGACGTCTCCCATCCAACACCCCGTCCAGCCACCCTTGCCCTGGACATTATTCATCACATCCACAGTATAACTGCATGTGGGAGATAGTTCGCCCACATCACCAAACATACCTGGTACTCCCTCCATGGGCACCTCCACATGACCCATGACCTCTATACCTTCATGAAACTCTTCCTAAACTGTCTGTCACAGCAATATGGCAAGCCCCCTCCCGCCCCTCAGCAGATTGAAACCATCACGGGTGACTATTGCGCTCCATGTATGTATTTGATGATACAGTGTGACCTATGTGTGTCCTCGACCGGACTAAGATCCCAGTGTATGGATGGCTTGAGTTTGTTCCACACCCTGGCATACTTTGACATATCCCCACACGTATGTGTTGATTCAGGGAAAAAGACTGCAACATCAATTTCACTTGTGTTTGTTTAGTTTATTTAACTATCTTGTGCGGGAAACGTGAATAAGTGCTAGGTGCTGTACTAAAATACTGGGAATCCAAAGTTCACAAAGGGAGATGTGATGCCTTGCAGTTTGAGTCAACAGAGTCCAGACCACAGTGCTTGGCATCATTGTTCAGACTGCAACCAGCAAGTCCATGTGGGAGAGTAGGACAGTCAATAAGGTGATGCTGTTGCACAAATGCAAGATGCCAGACCAGGTGACCTGGGAGATGCGCATGGCCCACTGCCTCTCACTGTCTTTTCCGTGGACGACCCACCTCCTTGGGGGACCCTCATAAGCAGGCCTTGACGATGCATGGGACGCTCCGTCGGAAGATTCCTCCTCCTCCTCCCTCCCTGTGCCTGTTGGTGGTCTTCGCCTCGATGTTTTTTGCCTGGTGACACAGGGAGGGTGCTGCATGTTGTCAGCGATCCGACGGAGTGAATGGCCTATGTCCCTCTGCACCGCCAAGAGCTCATCCAGTCTTGCCTCCATCCGTCCTTGGTATTCTCGTTGACTGGCGTGTTGCTCGGCCTGCATGTTTTTGATTTCTGTGAGGGACCCCACGACCTGGCTGAACTCCCTGGTGTCCCGCCGGTATGCCTCCATGATGTTTCATAGTTCAGACATACCGGGCCCTGCAGTTGGCTGGTCAGGTTCTCGCCTCCGCCTGGTGCCACCCCACCACCCCTGCCCACACGAGCCTGGCCTGCCGTTGTGGGCACATCGGGTCGACGGGACCCCTGAGGGATGGTAGTGGTGGTGTTGTCTGCCTCATTGTCAGACTGGCTCAGTTGTGGAGTGTGGGCAGGGCTCCGAGCTGTCTGCTGGGATGTGGCAGGAATGGGTGTGGTGGTTGGCGCAGATGTCCCTGATCCAGCTGATGCACAGGTTTGGGCTCCAGAGGTGGGGTCATCCATGGAGTGGTGAGAGGCGATGCTGTTGGTGGGATCAGGGTCCTGCGTAGCCTGGGACTGAGACTCATCTCCCCCCTCGTTGGGGGTAGATTCAGCACGTTGCCCTGTGGGTGTGAGAGACAGACAATGTTAATGCCATCTCATGCAACATACAATTTTCATATACATTGTCATTGGCACTGTTCCACCTGGTAGTTGTCTATGATTTGGATTGTTCTCAATGTTCACTTGTGAATGGGTATGTTGTGGGGTCAGATTGATCTGTGCTCAGGAGTCATTGACATGTGAGTGACTATTTACAATGACTGGCACAGCCATGCATGTCAGTAGGGATTTGCCAGTCATTGTGCACCACAGCTGTGCCAGCATGGATGCAACACATTTACACTGCGGATCACCATGGTGGAAAAACTGCACAGCTGCGTCACGCATCTGTGCCATAGAAGTGGCACATTGCTGGAGTTGTGTCTCCGGCGCAACGCAGATCCAGCAATGCTCTGTGTGGCCCTATCTGCACAATGCTGCATCAATCCTTACGCCTGCTTCAAGCATGCACAGGGTTTTGAGCCAGCATGTGCATAAAAGTGACTGAGTGAAATCTTTAAGATTTCACTGAGCCACTTTTGGGAGGTGTTGTTGTGCCATGACGGCCACTCACTGCCCTCCCCCCCTGCCCCCCTGGACCAGTACACCTACTTCTGGCACAGGGCTTTAGAATGTGGCACATCACCCAGAGGCATCACCTTGTAAATACCCAGCACCATGGTGCAAGTTTTGTGCGGCCGCTGCATCACAAAGGTGAAGCAACGGCGGCGTGAATGAAGTGCAAGGGACTTGTGAATCAGCACTGTGCATTTTTGGCTTGGATGCTTCATCAGATCTGTTTGACGATTGAGACAGTGGGGCACTCCATTGCCTGTCCCAAGAGGCTATGTTTATGTAAGGGGTGTGTGTGACAGGCTGTGCTGGTAGTTGGAGTCTGATTTGAAACTGGGCGCCCCTTGTGGTGTGGCTGTCCCCCCAGGGAGCATGCTGCCATGACAGTGTTTGTGAGTTCCTGTCCAAGATATCTGACCTTGTTGTCCTGGTGTTAGTGTTTGCACTGGTCACAGGAGGGCCTTGTGCTGCCTACACCTACACCAGGGCCCAGTGTCAGCTATCTTGTCAGTACTTTCCCACTCCCTGTGCATTGAGCATGGTGCATGGGTGTGTACCTGGGCCATATGGGATGAGTGCAATTGGCCATGGGCGTAGACAGAAATGCTGATAGGGGTGGCCACATGTTTAGCTTCATCACGATCCCCCTTGCACCCTCCTCCCCTCCTCCTTGCACCCTTCTCACCCTCTGCCTTGCACCCTTTTCACCCTCTCCCTTGCACCCTCCACCCCTCTGCCTTGCACCCTTCTTGCCCTCCCCCTTTAACCCTTCTGCCCCTCCCCCTTGCAGCCTTCTGGTCCACCCCCTTGCACCCTCATCCCCTCTGCCTTGTACAATTCTCAGCAACCCCCTTGCACCCTTCCCACACAATGAAGGGCGCTGCCACCTGGAACAATAGCACCATTTCAAAAGCATGATGGACTAGGGCCAGCCCTGACTGGGCCCACACCAGACACACTGGTGATCCAGGGGGGGCCAAGAGCCATCTTGCCCCCTCCTGCGGACGCCTGTGCAATTGGGTCTGATTTGGAATCCCACGATGCAATTTGTGACACCCACCCTCCCAGCATACCGGACGTCATTCTTGGGTCTGTGCTTCCTGTAGCATGGGAAATAGCATGGCCTTCGTTTGTCGAAAGGGCATACACATGTTAGTGGCATTAGCGTTGTTTTTGCCTGTAGTTGTGGGCGACGGGCGCTTGGGGGTTGCTGTGGGCATTTTTTGTACTTGGGGTGTGGATGCCACTACCCCCATGTTAAATGAGTTGTTTGTGTACTCACCAGGCTTCACGACTCCTTCAATTCCATGTACTCCCACCAGTGGTAGCAGGGCCATGACCTTCTCCTCCCAGGGATGGTACTGTACTGGTCTGCGGGGACCACCACCTCCAGTGCCTTGGCTCTGTAGGTAGTCATTGTCCATCTTCCGCTTCACCATCCTCCGCAGATCGTACCACCTGGCCTGGCAATCCTTCCTGGTGTGCCTGATGGGTGCAACAGCATTGACCCTATTGACGATCCTCTCCCACAAGCGTGTTTTCTCAGCTATGCTGGTCCGTCTGACCAATGCGCCAAACAGCTGTGGCTCGACTCTGATGACTTGATCTACAAGGATCTTCATCTCCTCCTTTGTGAACTTTGGATTCTTCTGTGTGGACATGGTGTGGGGTGAATATGATTGGGGGGTGACGGTGTGTATGGATGTGGGTGTGTGGGTCTGAATGTGATTGGGGGTATGTGTGAAGGTGGATGTGTGCAGTTGTTGGTGTGTTGTCAGTCTCTGCAGCTAAATGGGTATGTTGCAAAGGATGATGGTTTGTGTGTGTGGGCCCTTTTTATTGGTCCATTTTTGGTGGGTGTGTTATAAGGGATGGGTCTGAGTTAGGCCCTCTGTTTGCCTGTTTGGATATGACCAGGACATTAATTTTCTAATGGTTTGTACACAGGAGACATGTTTTGTGGTGTTGTGCGAGTTGGTTGCACCCTCCTTGTGCTGTTTTTAGGGGTTCAGGTGCTCTTCGTTCAGGGCGGGTTTGTTTCATATTTGATTGTGTAGCTCGCTTATTTGCAACGTTTTTACGGGGTTGGCGTGCGCTTCGTTCAGGGGGGGTTCATTTCGTATTTGATTGTGTGGCACGGGGTTCGCGTGCGCTTCAAGATTTCTCTCAGTCACTATTCAGACGCCGCTGCGTCAAAACCTTACGCCTGTTTGAAGCAGGCGTAAGGCTTGACGCTCCACATTGAATATGGGCAGGCCACGAGCATTGCTGGAGTTACGTCATGCTTGCGACTCAATGCGTCACCCTTTCGACGGGAGATGAGTCACACATCTGTTTATCCTTGCACCATGATGTGCCGCATTGTAAATGCGGCGCATCTGTGGTAGCTCAAAGGTAAACGTGCATGACACATCTGGAGCATCTCTGCTGATTTGCAGGGATGCGCCATTCATCATAAATCTGCTACGTGGCTTCTAAATAAGCCCCTTAGTTTCATCTCTTCTACAGGTATGCTAGCAGCAGTCACTAATTTTGTGAGCTCTTTATTGGACTGATGTAACTCTCTGTAAATGTGAATCCCACAATATCAACTCTATTAGCTGCAATTGATTTGGAACAAGCGATCTCGAGTATGGGACCTGGTAGTCTAACTCTGTCAATTCCTTCAGAGCTTCCCTTCACCGGCTCGCAATCACATCTAGAGTCGATTTTAAGGTCTGCTATATATATATTTTTTTTGTTTGGCCACTATCCTTGATTTTTCAATGGTATGATCCTCCTTTCTACTTTCATCAGCAATTCAGTTCAGACAATCATTTGCTCTACTGACTCGTTCCCCCTTTAACGAACTGGTGGTATCATAATTTGAATGCTCCTTCAGACATTCTTTTTTCGGTCTTTTTTTGGTGGTGCCCCGCTTTTTGTAGCAAGGACCAAGAGCCAGCAGCAGAACATAAGTGGAGGACAACATCCAAATATGAAGCAGTTGTAAAGCTGGAATGAGCATTGCTTCAAAGGTTTCCAAGCACTCAGTGATGCAGATCATAAAAAGTATCTTTAGGGCCAATGCTCCACACATGTATTTATAGCAGAGCATACATCTATGGTGTATCATTTCTAAGCCTGTCCGGTGAACTACGCTCCGCTCGCAGAGTTTGCGAAGTTACGGTAACTTTGAGGTTCACGTAGAGCGCGAAGTTTCCAAATACTATGAAATCTGCAGCGTAGCTGTTTTTCTTCCTCGCGCGCTCAATATACATTCTCGAGGGTGTAGTATGGACTTACCATGATTCTGCATTCGCCGACTCGATTTTCTATCCGTTAGCATGCGCCACAAGGTTTGGAATCCGGCCGCATGATCCCGCGAGACTGTGCGAATGCAAAACCGTCATTCGGATGCACTATCTTCCTTCCGGCGACAGTGTTGGTAAGATCGCGCTCCCGAACACACAGAAACTACAATCTAGCAAAGAATATCTCTCGAGCACGATAAAACCATCTAAAAAATGATCATTTTGCTAAGAAATCTCCTCAGATTGTGATTTGACTTTTGTGCAAGGAGTCCTTTTTTTAAAACCTTTTTTTTCAAGAGGAAGGAAGTGCCCCTGAGTTTCCAACTTTCTGTTCCTGTCCAGCAAGCTGCTCCCAGTGCTTCTTCCATGTGCTGATCACTTTCGTTTGGAATTGGAGCTGGAAGGATCACTTTTTTGTGTCTGTCTGCTGTATCATATCATTGGATTGGATTTATTTGAGGACTTTTGGATTTTACAAGTAAGTTTGAGAATTGGTGTACATCTTTGTTTGATTGGGGTTGTTTTTCATGGAAATTTCAGCCAGTAGGCCCAGAGGTACCCAAGGGTCCATGTTTCTGTGGTGTCTGTTAAATTTAAACATCATGTAGGGCATGAATGGCATAGGATTCAATTGCTAAATGTGCTTGTGGTGTATTTCATTGTTTGTGTGTTAAATACCTTTGTTGGATGTGTGTGTGCTTGATGTGTAACTTTCCAATCCTTTCATAGCCCTGTTCATTTTCGTGTTTGCATTTTTGTATTAAAGCTGTGTTGTTTAGCAGGCCTCCTTTGTCTTTGTCATATATAGACCTGCTTCAGTTCATTGTTTAACATGGCCTGTTGTGACCATGTGGCTTGGGGTCATTTTGTGGTGATAGTTTAGTAATGTGTTTCCTATTCCATATAGGCCTGCATGTCTTTTCTTTGTTCCCCTTGGCTTATGCGTGTTGTTGCTGTGGACTGGCCATGTGGGTGGCCGCCATTTTGCAAAGACAGGCAGTGTGCTTTTGGCATAGGCTTGCATTGTCTGTCGTCCATTTCTTTTTGTTGTGGGCGGCTAGCGGCCATTTTGTGGAGCCATCCAGGAAGTGTGCTTGCTTTTGCCATAAGGTTCAGTTCCAAGTTTGTGGCCTAGTCTGCCAGTAGGCCTAGAGGTAGTCATCATCAAATCATGTTGCATAAAAACTGTTTCTGTGTTGTCTGTTGAATTTTAACATCATGGATGGCTTTGGATTGAATGCAAAATATGGTTTTTGTAGTGGAATTTCATTTTTTGGGTGTGTGTTGATTAAATAGGGCGTTTCAACCAGTAGGCAACCCTAGGAGTTCAGCTCGCATAATTTTGGAAACTCTGCACAGCGCAACAACGCGGAATTGCAGTTTTTGTCTTCTTCACGCCCTCAATATAGGTATTCGCGCTCGCAATAACGACTTTTTGTACAGTTCGCGATGCCGAACACGCAGAATTTGCAATCTGGCGAACAATATCTCGCGAGCAATATAAAACCTTCTAGAAAATGATGATTTTGTTCATTTTGCAAAAAAAACTCCTCAGGTTTTCATTTGGCTGTAGCTTTTGGAGCATGGTTTCATTTTTTTTTACAATTTAAAAAAAAAGAAGGAAGTTACTACAGAGATTCCAACTTACTGTTCCTGTCCTTTATATGTACTTTCTTGTTATTGTGGGTGGCCTGACCATGTGGGTGGTGGCCATTTTGTGAAGCCAGGCATTGTGCTTTTGCCATAGGCCTGCATTTTCTGTCTTGTTTTCCTTTTCTTTTTTTTGAGAGACCTGACCATGTGGTGGCAGCCATTTTGTGGTACCAGCCTCTGTGCTTTTGCCATAGGCCTCCAAGCTTGTGGCCTAGTCTGCCAGTAGGCCCTGAGGTATTCATCAATCATCATGGGTGCATGAAAGTTAAACAACAATTTTTGTGTTGTCTGTTGAAATTTAGCATCATGTATGGCATAGATGGCAATGGATTGAATTGCAAAATGTGGGTTATTTTCTGGGATATATTTCACTTTTTGTGTGTGTTAAATGTTAATGCCTTTTTGCATGTGTATGTGTTGTTGTTGCTCCCTGATGCTGCATCCATCCCACGTGATGCACAAATTTAGGGCAAACAGACTCCACTACATGTATGTTTTTGTTCTTTGCTATTCCTATTATTCCTGAGTGTACACAGTACAGTGCACCAGGAAAGCCCTGGCCTTGTTGTCAGTCTCATAAATGGTTACATTGTTGTTGTTCACTGAGTTACTGAAATGTAATAATTGTGACCACCACACACTAAGAAGTTATATATTATATTAGTTTGATTGTACTATCGTTTGACGGATGTTCTTCTGGCTTTTTTGCTTTTAGGTGCACAAAAGAGAGAGGAGGAGGTGAGTCATCATCCCCTGTTGTGGTGCCAGACAGTCATCCTGGTGCTGTACACGCCGTGACGTGTGAGTGTCCTGACCAGACATCTCTGCAACTTGTGCAACTGAGTGCTGCTAACATCTGAAGACGATGGCCCCAAAGAAAGCAGGTACTAGATCCTCCAGTACCAAGAAAGTTGCTATTGAGAAGAAGGAACAGAAGAAGAAGTAGTGTAACTTAAGTCTGGTGTGCCGCCTAAAACCTTTTTTGGGACACCAAAAATTAGGCCTCCAGCAGCGGTGTCCTCCGGGGGCCAAGCTGGGGGCAGCACCTCCGCATCAGTGGGCCCAACCCATCAACCCAGGCCCAAGCAGCTGAGTGTGGAAGAGGAAGCCATCCTAATGGTGGAAAGCAGTGATGCTGAGCCTGACCTAAACTTATCGCTATCTCAAAGTAGTGCACAATCAAAACAGGAGTAAACACAGCAGATAAGTGGTCAACAACAACAGCCTCAACCACTGCCCGCAATAGTACATGTTGTTCCTCCCGAAGTAGTGGCAGTTCAGGAAATTGAGCCTCATGCAGAGGAAGAAGAAGAGAAAGCCACTCATTCAGGAGATCCATTGTCTTCCAAAGCGCCAGCAAGGAAAAGGAGGGTTAGTCCATTGAGTTTTTCGCCAAATGTCCCTTCTGATGATCTAGATGTCACTTGGGAGCTACAGCAACTTGAGCATGAGAGGGAGACACATTCGCAGAACCAGGCTAGGGAAAAGGAAAGTTCCAGAAAGCCTTAGACTATGGAGGTTGATGTAGAACAGCAGGATAATGATGAACATCACTCATCATCATGAACATCACTCCCGGCCCCAAGGACATGAAGACCAACATTATTACCCTATCCAGAAGGGCTGCAAAGGATGTAGCACGCATACCTCTAACACAGGTAACACCAACACGACCTCCAGCTTCCATATTTACATTTGCAAAGGGCTGGCAGCATCCTATATCCAGCACAAGCACCACCTCAGCAGAAGTAGGTAGTGGTACTGCACAGCCACAGAGTCAAAATCAATGCACACCCTCCAGTTCATCCGGCATTGGAAGAAGCACCTCCAGCAGGAGACAAAATCTAAGCTCCTCAGTGTAGGACTTCTTTACGTTTAGCGAAAAAGTGGAGAACATTGCTATATGCTCCATTTGTCATACCTCTGTTAAACATGGTAAGCTTGGTACAAACTATGGTACTGGAGGCCAAACGACCCATCTGAACAAACACCGCGCAATCAACTGGGAGGACCACCTTCGTCACATAAAAACTGGAACCATTGCTGTTGGTTGGGATAAACGAGTAGAAGGTCCGCTCACGGTGGAACAGGAAGAAGAAGAAGAGGGAGACATTCTCTCTGGTAGTGGTACACAAGATGGCCCTGTTCCCAGCACTGCAGTGGTAGCCCCCATATCCTCAGCAACATCTCAGTGGCACAAGAGTAATAGTCAGCCTGAGTTACCAAGGAGTATTGCAATGAACAAAAGTGCGGGGTTGAGCCTAACAGAAAGGAATACCACGCAGCCTACCATTCTTAGCATGTTTACTAGGCCGGAGGTGCAGTACGAACACAACCACCCAATACCACGTTTGTACAATGTGAAGCTGGCTAAAATGTTAGCATTGGGCCATCTCCCTTTTTCTTTGTTGAAGGGGTGGGTTTTCTGGAATATGTGACAACCATCTGCCCAAAATGAAATGTTCCCAGCTGCTACTATTTCGCCAGAGTTGCTGTTACATCACGACATGCTGGAATTACTGGGAAAAGCCTTAAAGAAGAGTGCTGTTCAGAGTATCCACCTGACAACAGACATGTGGACCAGTTGCCAAGTCACTGATTACATGTGCATCACTGCACAGTGGATCACTTTTTCAGGTGTTAGAGAAAAGATACCCGCAGACATGCAACTGTAGCCATGTTTGCTATGGAGAAATCTCATACTGCAGCAAACATTTTGTAATGAGTTTAACAGCAAGGTCTTTGAGGGCTGCGGCCAAGAGGGCTTAACATTGGTTTTGTTGTCACGGACAATGGCAGTAATGTAGTTAAGGCCATGAAAGATGGTGGCTATTTCAGGGTCCCGTGTTTTTGGCATACTGCTTTACCATTGTTTTTCAAGACTTTCTGAAAAATGAAAGCAAAGTCAGCAACTTACTGACCATCTGCAGAAGAATATGCACACATTTCAACCGTTCTTTTAAAGCCCAGAAGCAGCTGAGGGTCATTCAACGTGTGCTTAAAATGCCAGTCAAATCACTCATCCAGGAGGTGCCAACACGTTGGAACTCAACTTATTACATGCTTGATCGTCTTTTGAGCAGTACATACCACCTAATGCTTATATCATGAAAAGATTAGGGGATCCTAGTCCTACTGTGAAAGGCATGACCGTTGAGATGGGCCAATGGGACCTCATTAAATGCCTGACAGAGATGCTACTTCCTTTTAAGGTCTTCACATGTGAAGTCAGCAGGGAGGACTTTACTATGGGGCCAAGCTATCCCATTGTTATACATGCTAGAGCAACAGCTAAAGGCGGTGTCTGAAACATACACAGTTGTGGATGACAAACGCATATTATTTGGCGGACACCTTAGCCGTTCGCTTATCTGAAAATACAAGAATTCAAAATACATTGTGTCACATCGAAATTACATTACTGTCACAATTTTGGATCCACGGTAATGCAGTACTTCCTTTTTCAGAAGTGGATGTTGCCAAGTACAAAACTTTGATAGCTGAGGAAGCCACTGATTTAAAAAATGAACAGTTCTTAATTAGAGGCCCGGCACCCCAGGACAGAACAAATACTATAGGGCATCCAGAGTTCAGTTCTACTTCAGAGCCTGAGAGCAGTGCTTTTGCCTCCCAGCAGTCACCAACACTACCAATAAGTACATCAATAACAGCACCAACAGGATCATCAGCCACATAAAAAAAACGGCAACTGATTGGTTTCTAAGTCAAGGGTTTGCTAAGCCCATTGCTGATGCAAAGACAAAAGAGGCCAAGCAAATCGGAGCACACCTGGACATTGAGCGGATGGTCCAGGCCAATTTGGATGACACAACAGAGATCTTCATGGAGCAAAGCCCATTGATGTATTGGTATGGGAAAAGAAGCCAATGGCCAGTGCTCAGTAGGCTGGCGATAAAGTATTTGGCTTGCCCTGTCGAAAGTGTCTCTTCTGAGCATGTTTTCAGTGCTGCTGGTGCCATTGTAACTGTGAAAAGGACCAGTCTCTCACACTAAAGTGTAAAGAGGTTAACCATGATCAAAATGAATCAGCACTTTATACCACCGGAGTATAAAATACGTGAATCACAGCAGGAAGAGGAGACCGACTTTGATGACATAAGTAGTGGGTTACATGACCTACTTCTGTCCGAACCACCAGAGTTTAAGAACAAGCTCCTCTTCCCTGACAACTAGGCTTTCAAATTGTTACTTTCTTCCTTCCTTTATTTGTGTGTATATCTGTCTTTCTGGTTTAAATCAAATCACAACAAATCCATCACCACCGTCTCCTATTTTAATTTCCCTATTGGAGTTGCACGTCTGTGCATTTAACTGTCCACTCCACTCCTCAGAGTCCTTCTCCATCTTCCTGACTCGCCCTAAATATATTTTCATCAAGCCATACATTTGATGGAGATGGAGAATAGTACAATAAATGTTGCCTTTAACCGTCCCTCCATAAGAAGTGAAACGTGACTGTAGCTATCTTCCGTTTTGTTTCTGAGCTGAAACTCATCACTACGGAGTCACTACAGACTGAGGTGGTGTTGGACAACACGTACACGTACCACACCATGATGTTGACCATACTATCTTTGCACGCAGTCAGTCAGTTGGATCGGAGATGATTAATGGAATAACTGCGTTTCATGAACTGGCATAAACGGTAAACGCAACAATTCAACAAGAACCACAGCAGACCTAGGCCACATGTCTGTGTAGTGGTGGAGTTGCGTTTAGTGGTATGACTGACAATGGCGCATTAATTTAGTCACTTGATTTGGAAAATGCTAGGTTGCTGTATATGCCTTTTGTCTGGTTCTGTAAAAAATTAAGGTAAATGTAGGTTGAGTCACGGCCCGGTGCCATGGGCCTGTTCTGTGCTAGCTCCTGTCCTGTTGTTGTTATAGCTTAATGCTGTAAATAGAGTAGACACGATGTTTCCAAGCTGCCTCAGTCTAAAAGTGTTCTCTCAAGAGTCTTGTCTTCTTGCACTCCACCGTAATTGATGTTTTTTTAAATTAATTTATTTTTCAATAACCCTTTTGTTTTTCCATCTGCACTTACAGGCCGGCCTTTACCCTGTGCTATACTGGGAGAAACAACTCACACTTGCCTTACCAATCCGCATCAGGCAGGCAGTGGCACCCAAGATTGATGTGCAGAGTGTCCATGGAAGGGAGGACCAAGATGAATGACGAGATGCAACTCCACAATTGGACCTGGATAATACAGTAACTTTAGTATCATTCATCATTCGTCTTTTAATTAATTTGATTCCTTTTTTCTCTTCAATTATTATGACTGTGTGTTGTTGTTTGTTTGCTAGCTTTAAGTAGCCCGGTGCAGCATGTACTTTGGGTCTCTGTGAGGGCATACAGGCAAGGCAAATTTCATATTAATAATACTGCTGCCCTGTACTGTCTAATTGTGTAGTAGTAGTTAGTAAGTACTACTCATTAACCATCAAGTTATCTTCATCATCATGCATGCATTTCCTTTTTCTCCCTTTATAGATTCATTGGATAATGGATCATAGTCGTATTCCAAAACTGTGTTTTACGTTTGGTGTGTCCTTGCATACTGTTTTTCTTTGTCAAAACTTTCCCCAAAGCCCCCTTCCCAAATATTCATCGAACCCTAACCCTCTTTCCCCGGCTGTGTGATTTATATTGAGGTGTGATGTTGTGACTACATTAAATGCACACCGGCAATTGATCACACGCTTGCTCGGGCAGATGTGGTGAATGCAACACTAATTCAATTTCAAGGCAGGGTGAGGATCTTCTTCTGCTTGCCCACCCATGATCAGTCTATGAACAAGCCAATTTTTTTGCCAAAGGGACCTACCTAATACATCATAATTAATTTACGGCATTGATTGGATTCATCATCAACATCCTACCAGACAGCAGTAAAGTTTACGAATTACGGTTGTGTTAAGTGACTCACTCGACACAACTATAGTTTATAACTTCTTGTACTAGGCTGTCCCCGCTACCATTATCTTATATTTTACTTTAGCAGTTGCAACATTGTTTATTTGGCAGTCTTCTTCTGTACTGTACTTTACTTCGTTCTACTACTCCTCCGACAGTCTCTCTCAGGCAAGTGACTGTCTCTTCTTTTGGTTTGCAAATGCAAGTGCCGGTGTCTACTACTACCACCACAACCATGCAGCCATCGCTGTGCTAAACTTAATCATCATCAATCACAGCTAGGATAAGTTTGGTGGGAGGTATAATGGACTAGGAGGAGAGACTGACAGTACTAGTAGGACAAATGATAACTCAGTGAGGGGTACCGCAACTATTTGTGTGTTACAAAATTGGCAGATTATTTAAATTCAACACTGGCTGCTGCCATGCAGCAGCAAGGGAACCATGTGACGTAAATACATTTGTAAAACAGTAACCCCCCACAAAACATTAACATTGTATGTGTAAGTATAAATAGTTACAATTTATTACCCTAACAAAAATAACTATCCCACATCTGGCGGTGCAGTGCGCACAATGAAATTAGTTTTATTTATTTTTATGTTTACTTACCTGTATTTGGCAATAATCCATAATTTACCATCCCCCACCCTGCCCCTTCCCCTCACCACATCACCGCCCGCCAGCACTCCCACCATGACTGCTACTGCATAATGTACTTTGTTTTCATTGATTGTGTAACCAACAGATAGGCCACCCTTTGCAGGCTGGATGACACAATCGAAAATAAATTAACAGAGGTATGGAGTGGTCTTCGGAGTCGGAGGAAGGCGCTTGATAATATATATATATATATATATATATATAATGTGCTGGCAAACTACTGTGAGTGAACTGTATTCTGAAAATACTACTTATATTCCCCTCCGCTTTGCTACTCAGGCGTAGTTTCTTTTACATTCTCTACAAAGTAAGACTCTGCATCCAGTGACAGTCTCCACTTATGCTGTGTATGATGATGAATACATCCAGGCATCCATCCATTTAAAGTAAATGTCTATCATTCTTTTTATATATCTCTTAACAAACCTTAGTTGGTTTCACCAACAACCACCCATGAGTCGGGTCCTTCCTTGCTTGCCTTGGCTTTGAGTTTGACCCATAAACCCGGCTTATTCTTGCTATCTAGTATCCACCCATACTGTGTCGTCCACACAGGCAGAATAAACAAACAGTATCCCAACTGGACTTATTGGAAAACAATTAAGCATGTATGCATAAAGCATTACAGAAACAGAGACAAGGAGACTCAATGATTTTTTCAGGTGTGGTCATGGCATCCTATAATTAAAGTCAAAGGAACAAAATAGAGAGTAAACACGAATTGGACTTGGTGCTCAGCAAGTGCAGGTGACACAGGAGTGGCGACGTAAGTGACAATTGTGGTCAGCATATAAGGCGCAAAGTGACTGGTGCATGAATATGTACAGTGAATAGCAAAAAACAATGTGGCTCCAGGTAATTCATAAAGCGGAATTTTCTAACTTTAGCAGGATTGGTTTGGATGAGCCACATTAGGGGCTGCGCCATTTATTGCGCAGAACTGTCGACGACGTTTCGATCCTCTTTATTTGGGATCATCTTCTGGACCGGGTTGTGAGAAGGAAGCGGTGCTGTACAGGAAGGAAGGGAGAGGGTCAGGTATGGTCAGCGGGGTAAGGCGCTGGCGCTAGAGATGGACAGGGGGGCAAGGAAGGGGTCGGAGCCAGAGGGAAGGGGGTGGGGGACAGGGCGTCATTTGTATGTATGTGCAGTAGTGGCACCAGGAGAAATAATAGACTAGGTCTGGGGTTACAGTGGAGGCAGGAAATAAGAGCGTCCATCGCAAGGTAAGAACCGGGGCCAGTGGAAATGTGTGGAAACAGCTCTAAGATAGAGAAGTGGCCTGTGGAAAGCTGGGGTGATCTCTGTTGGCGTACAGTACCGAGTGAGAGGGGGCACTGTGCGGGAGAGTAGAGAGCAGTGAGGCTGCACCGGAGATCCGGATTGGAACCGTGCATGGGGCCCGAGGCGTCATAGTCCGGCGGGGAGAGAGGAGGAGCAAAAAGTGACACATTGCTGGACTGTCTCACAAAAGTGACGCAACTCAAGCAATGTTTCCTTTTACATGGGGCAAGTCCATGTGAAAAGGCCTGCATCAGTCGTACGCCTGCTGTGAGGCAGACGTAAGATATTGACGATATTGTCCCTGGGATGGAGTCCCCAGGGCCCACTTCACTTTTTTCTACAAAATAAAAATGGGTCACGCCTTGGGGGATGGGGGTCTTCGGGCTCCAAAATGATACAGGGAAGGTGGGCCACACAGCCCCCTTCCTTAAAAAAAAGAACTAGAAAAAAAACTTTCCTGGCCCATACCAACGTGGCCGGCTGAAACTGTTAGACTGTAATTTTCAGCATCGCAGTATCCCTGGATGGAGCTACCAACTCCCACGAACTATGTTTTTGAGGTATTTCTGCAATTTTAAGGATATCTTGCAAAGTAAATTGGGCAGATTTACAAGCCCCTTGTGACACTTTTACGCCGCCGTTGTATCACTTTTGTGACGCAGCGGTGGTGTAAACCATGCGCCACGTTGTGACTTATTTACAACGTGACGCATCTAGGCAGATGCGTCATGTTGTAAAGCCTTGCGCCACATGAAACCTGCGTCAGGTTTCATGTGGGGGTTCTGTTGCAGGGTGGGCATTCCCTCCTAGGAACGCCCCGTAAAACTGACGCAGTGAAATCTACAAGATTTCACTGAGTCAGTTTTACGACACTGCTGCTTCAAATCCTTACGCCTGCTTGAAGCAGGCGTAAGGAGTGAGGCACCATGTTGAGTATGGGCAGCCGGGCAGCCCCTGTGCATTGTAGGAGTTGCATCGCTCTTGCGACGCGACTCCAGCAATGCACCGCCCGTGCACCTCAAGATGCGTCACGCATCTGCCCCTCCTTGCACCAAGATGCGCCGCATTGTAAATGCGACGCATCTGTGGTGGCGCAAGGGGGGGGATTACGTGATGCATCTGTTCTGGCGCAACCCTCCTGATTTGCAGAGATGCGCCAGAAGACGTAATATGCCCCTATATTTTTAAAGAACTGTATGGTGTATTTGCATTGTTTTTGGCCTTGTTTTGGATATAATACAATAGTAGATATTTTTCTAAACAGGTGTGGTGTCCTTTTGTAGTGTTTTCACTGCATTACAGTTAGTTATGTGCAAATGCTTTACACACTACTTCTGAGATAAGCCTGACTGCTTGTGCCAAGCTACAAATGGGGAAAGTGTACTCTGTCAAGTTTGAATGTCTGACTGCTACTATGCTACAGGTAGGTATCTACTAGGGCTGGGCAGATGTTGTGGAGTTTCACTTTTTTTTAATCTGCGGTGTTACCAGAAATCGCTGGAACATTCTGCAGAATTTCGCAAGCAGGCGGAGTACCAAACTTGTGTCACACCAACAGACAAAACCATATGCTATAGCAGCACCAACGCACTTACCTTTCTTGTGGAGACGGCTCTCTCTGTAGCTATTTTACCTGGGAAATATCGCTGTAATCTCTCGCAACACCGCATATAGCTCCCCTGTTCCAGCCTTAACCTGTGACCTGCTCCTTGTTTGTAGCACCCATAGCTCTAGCACCCTTAGGCTGGCAGGCAGCAGCCCAGGCGACAAACACACAACCAAACACTAAGAGGCAGCGAGCAGATTCCCAAGCGGAGTCATCATTACCCTGGCCGTCATTTTTTTTAAGAAGGCCATGTGGGGGTCGGTCAGGGGTTCTGTCCTGCACCATACTCCCAGTGCCTGCCAAGCCATGGCGGGTACCGGTAGCACCAGCATGGTGTACTACACCCTGGGACAACAGTCTGGAAGAGAGGAGAACTTTCAGCAGCGGGGGCCGCATCGAGAGTGAGCAGCACACATAATCAAATTCTGATGTGTGAAGTCAGACTGACGTTCTGCTTATACATTTGGGGCATGACTAAGTCACAACGGGTAGCCATTTTAATTTCAGACACCTTAGTGATTGAAGCGGGTCAATTCGATGTCAACCATTGCACAGGGCCCTTGTGACTCTGACATGGCTGTCTCCAGGAAGCATATTATCTGTGCCCCACATGCCGATGTAGGAAAATTCCACTCCACAGGAATACAAATGTAATCGTTAACTCTGCGTTGTTCACAGAGTACAGAGTTCCTGAATCAGTTTCCCTGCCTGGGCTTAGTTTCTGCTTGTATGTGTAGTTTGAAACGTGTGTAGCACCTGGTGACCCTTTCGTAAAAAATATACAGTCTGTCATTTCCCTGGAAAATTACTGTCAGAGCTACTTCAGTATTCAGTCCCAGAAACAGTGATTTGTTTGCTAGGTAGATCTGATGGAAACAGTTGAACACAGAGCTTCCTACCCGGATGCCCTGTACATTGAGCAGAGAGTGACCCATACAGTTTCTTCTACACACATTTAGAGATCATATAGTGTGAAGCAGAGGTAGTCTAGTACCTATAGGCTCCTGTATATGTGTCATCTTGCCCCTAAAAAGGCAGTGACACACTCATTAAGATCTCTAGACAGATGCTGACACTCATTCATTTTGGCTTAGGCCTGGCATTGCGAGCTCAGCCTCTCTAATAAACTAGTAGAGAAAAGTAAGGTTTACAACATGTTGCCAGATGTATTAACCTCTATCCGAGTCCATATACGTCTTTGCAAAGGTAAACTGCCGGAAGGTCATAGTTAGTGAGATGTCTGCTTTAAACTGAAAGCATACTCTGTCAAGTTTGAATGTCTGACTGCTACTATGTCTAGAGTATGTCTCTACTTGTACGTGTAGTCTGACACATATGCTGCACCTGACGAGCCTAACATTAAAAACTATACAGTCTATGATATCCCTGCACAAATCTTGTAGGAGCTACTTCAGCATTTAGTCCCAGAAGCACAGATCTCTAAGCTAGGCAGACATCATGGAAGCAATTGGAAACACAGCTGCATACACGGCTTCCCAGTTTAATGAGCAGAAAGTGACCAATGCAGTTTATTCTAAACACATTTAGTGAGCCTTCGTTGTGAAACAGGAGTAGTCTTGTACCCAGTGGCTACTTTACAAGTGTCATGTTGGCCCTAGTAAAGCACTGACACATTCATTGAGTTCTCTAAAAAGATGCTGAAACTCAAAAGAGTGGTGTGACAGGAGTCACCCTTTCATTTTGCCTTAGGCCTGGCATTGGGAGCTCTGCCTCTCCAATCAAACTGATAGAGAAAAGTCAGGTTTTAAAGCATGTGGCAAGATGTATTACCTGACTGCTACCATCTCTCAGGTATGTCTCTACTTGTATGTGTAGTCAGACGTGTGCTGCAGCTGATGACCCTAACTTGAAAACTATACAGTCTATCATTACCTTTAACTATATTCCAGAAATATTGTATATATATTTCTTTTAGATATGATGATGACTTGAAAAGGTAGAGACATATGTATGCATTCTTTTAAATATGGAGAGACTTATGGTTGAGTAATGTAAGTCTGCTGCTTTATATTTGGCTAGGCCCAACACTCATGCAGTTATAAAAACACCCAAATACTACCCATGCAGTCTTCCAATGATCCAGTCACTACATATGCAGTGATGCAATCACCCAGGCATTACTCCTGTACTCATGCAAACATCCAGGCACTACCTATGGACTCATACAATCGCCAGGGTATTACCCATGCACTCTTTGAATCATGTAGCCACTACTCATGCACGTATATAATCACTCATGTTGCACTCTTTCAATCACAGAGGTACCAGCCTTGTACTGTAATCACTCTGCCAGTAGTCATGCTCTTATGAAATTACCCAAGCACTAACTTTGCACTCCTTTATCCACCTAGGCGTTACCTCATTAGTCCTGCAATCACCCAAGAAGTACCCATGCACTTCTAAAATCACCTTGTCATTTTTTATGTAGTCATGTAAATCCGCAGATATTACTCCTGTAGTCATGCAATCATCCAGGCGTTACCTATGTACTCCTTTATTCCCCCAGACGTTACCCCTGTACTCATGCAATCACCAATGCATGAGCTATAGAGTGCTTCAATCACCCAGGCACTATCCTTGTACTCTTTAAATCACGCAGGCACTACTCTTGTACTTATGTATTCACTCAGCCAGTACTCATGCACTTATAAAATCACCCAGGCACTAACTTTGCACTCCTGTAATCACCCAGGCAGTCTCATGGACTTATAAAACCAACCCCTCACTTTCTATGTATACCGGTAATCCCCTAGATATTACTCCTGCAGTCATGCAATCACCCAGGCATTAGTTATGTACTAGTCCTCCAGTCATGCAATCATGCAGGCTGTACCAATGCACTCATGTAATAACCCAGGCACTACCCTTGCAGTCATAGAATCACCCAAGTCTTACTGTTACAGTCACCTAGGCACTACTCAATGAGTCAACTGTACCTTTAGGTGCTATTCATACACTTATCCATGCACTCAACGCTTATGTGTGTACTCATGCAATTAGCCAGTCACTATCCATCTTCTCCTACAATTACCCAGTGACTACCCTTTCACTCATTCAATCACACAAGCACTACTCATGAAGTTATGCAATTACTCAGGCAGATCTATTACATGTTTCAGTTGTAGGTTTCACTATATTCCAAAATTATTGTATATATATATTTCTTTTAGATATGATGATGATTTGAAAAGGTAGAGACGTATGTATGCATGCTTTTAACAATATGGAGAGACTTATGGTTGAGTCATGTAATAGTCTGCTGCTTTACATTTGGCTAGGCCCAACACTCATGCAGTTATAAAAATACCCAAGTACTACCTGTGTAGTCTTCCAATGATCCAGCCACTACACATGCACTGCAGCAATAACATACCCATTACCCCTGCAGTCATTAAATCACCCAGGCACCACCAACTATTCACTCATGCAATCACAAAGGTATTGCCCATGCACTCTTTCAATCACCCAGCCACTACCCATGAACTTATATAATCTCTCTGGTACTTCCCTTGCCTTCCTTCAATCATGCATGCACTACCCTTGTACTTATGTAATCAGTCAGTCATTACACATGCACTTATAAAATCACCAGGCACTACTTTTCCACTCCTCCAATCACTCAGGCATTCCCTCAGTACTCTTGCAATTACCCAAGCAGTACTCATGCAGTTATAAAATCACCTACTCATTTACTATGTACTCCAGTAGTTCCCCAGATTTTAACCCTTCAGTCTTGCAATCACCCAGGCACTAGTTAGGTACTACCCTTGCAGTTGTAGAACCACCCAGGTCTTACTGTTGCACTCATCACCCACCTAGTCACTACTCAATGAATTTATTTAAAGATTGCAATATTTATATATAATTATTTTAATAATATTAACTCATTTTTAGAAAGATAATACACTTTACTTTTTTTGACATACTCTCCTTAGTTATTAAGAAATATGCAGTATGGCAAGAAAAAATGTTAAAAAGTAAAGACAAAAAAGAAAACATTACTAGTTAAAGGAGAGAGAAAAAGAGAAATTAGATGAAGTACAAAATGTGATATTGAAGAAAAAGTCTTCTGGTAAGAGAACGAAAGAATTTGTTAAAAGTCTTTTAAAAATGTAATTGATTTTCAAAATTGGGAATATAGAAAGAAAAGTACTACAAGCTATCAGAAGGAAACAAAAAAGGACAAATTCATGCAAAATCATGTTATAGCAAAGCAGTTCATGTTGAAAAAAGGATAAAAGAATATAAAGACATTAGGAAGAGAATGTATACAATTAGAGTACTACAAAATGTATTGAAAGATTGTAAAAAATATAAAAGAAGATCCACATTTTACAAGAAGAAAGAACAGATTGAATGTGTAATCGAAAAGGCTTTTGAATTGAATGGAAATTGTTTATAATAGTTTTGAATAGAATGAAACATTGAATAAAACAATGCAATTTATGAAGGAGAAAAGAAAAAGAAAACGACGGGTTAATAGAACTAACGTTTGCAAAAACAAATCAGGTGAATGGAAGCACACTTCTAGTACTGCACCTTTTTTTAATGAAGAAATCTATTTTCAACAAAATACATTAGTTCATGCAGTTGTTACCAGTGGACGTAGTTATGAGGTTAAACATGGTTGTCCAATTGAAAAAGAAAAGATGGTTCCTAGAAATATGGAAGAAGTAATAGCTGAAGAAGTTCAAGGGAGACGTACGCAAGCTCCAGTGTACAAGTGGGATTGTAGTAATATTTGTATACAACTTAAATCTATTGATATATTATTACATTTCTCACAAGATTATGGTAATAAAAGTGTTAAACAGAATTTTAAAATATTGTAAGGACTAGCGCTTGCAGGGTCATTCTCTGGCTTGTCTTTCTAGAAAAGTGTGTCAAAGTACTTTATCTTCATTTAAGAATGTTAGCAGTACATCATTCAGAAATGCGAAAGTTAGTAAGAAGATTGTACTATGTAAAAAGTCCTGCATTATCTTTAAGTGGAATAAACCCAGCTATTTTGCATGGTTAAGTATGGGATATAAAAAAAGTTTCTTATGATATACAATTTTTTTTACTTTGTTCCTCAAAAGAAGTGTAGCGAAAGGGAGAGTTTCATAAGTGTAGATGTTGAAAAAGAGGTGGAAGTTAGTACTATTGAGAAGTTTGCAGAAGGAATTACAAAGTTTAAGGTAGTTTCTTGTGAAAAACCAAACTATGTTTGTATTTTTTGTCAACATACCCACTATAGAACTCAAACTAGGAATATTAACGTGCATTTAAAAAGTGAAAAGGAAAGCAATAATAAGTTGGAGCAATTTGGTGCTTATTTTTTGGTGGAAGGTCGTTTTGAGTTGGGTAACGATCAACGTATTTGTACATATTGTTACAACAAATTAGAAGAGAACAAAATGCCACTTAGAGCTGTACATAATAACCTAGAGTTGGTAGCTATTCTTCCAGAACTGGTAGATTTAAATTTGTATGAGTCCATTCTTATTCAATCTGTGCACCCGTTTCAGGTTATAGTTCGTATGGAGCCTAAAACAGGTAAGCTGCCTCCAATAGATTTACAAAGAGGTTTAAAAGGAAGAGTTGTGTATTTACCTTTAGATTTTATGAAAAATATTGAAACTGTTGGTGTAGAGAGAGAGGAAAGTGAGCCTGTAGTTATTCAAGTTAATAGTGTACCAACGAAGAGTCGGAAAATATGACAACTGTTAGTAGATATCACCAAACTTCAAAAGGCTACATTATATCTTATACAAAACAATATGTACTATAAAAATGTATGTGTGAAAGAACAAGAAATATCTTTAGAAGATGATAGAGAAAATTCAACTTGCCAAATCGAAAAAGTGGACAATTACAGGAGTGAAGAAAGTTACGATCATTACAGTATACATCCTCTACATTCAAAAGAAGTGATTGGAAACACTATTGAATTATTCCAAATGAAGAAAGCAAAGGGAACTCCCATGCGTGTTTTGAAAAAGAGTTTAGAAACTCGTTGTTTCCATAGCTCTTCCCCACTGGAAAAGGTGAATGATATGATGAACAACCAGTACAGATTCCAGCTTCAAAATAACGCAAGACAAGATTGTACTCAGAAAATCTAAGATTTCGACAGTGTGCTCCATATTTCTTTCATCTTCTGTTTGAAAGGAACTTTTCTGGACTATCATATCCAGGCAACCAGGAATTCATCTTACACATGTTTCTGCAACAGATTTTTTAGGAAAAAGTTCAACAAAGAGACGATCATTTAGAATCTCAGTTAATTAATTTGATGGCATGTCAATGTGGTACTAATGAGTTTTGGTATCGTCGTCACGGAGCACTTAAATGTATGTTAAGAAACTTAGGAACCCCCACACGGTTTGTTACACTTAGCTGTGCTGAATACCCATTGGAAAATGTACTAGAACTTCTACGAGAATGAAATTCAAATGTAAAAAACATTAAATTAAAGACAGCTGGAGAACTGTGTTAGTTGGATCCTGTTAATGTGTGCAGACATTTTAATCATAGGTTTCAACCTATGATGTCTTTTATCTGCAATAAAATAAATCCACCTTTTGGAGAAGTTTTTGATTTCTTTTGAAGAACGGAGTACCAAGCCAGAGGTGTTCCTCATATATACATGTTATAACGGATGAAGAATGCACCTAAATTTGGAACTGATTCTGATTAAAGTGTTATGTCTTTCATTGAAGACTATGTTAACTGTGCTGTTCCAAAACAAGTAATTTCAAAAGGAAGAGTCAACAGTTTCATGTCAGCATTAAGACATACTATAACTCGTAAATGTCCAAAGAATACTAACAAGATAAAAAGACGTGAAGATTCAAAGTATATTAATGACTACAATCCGGTGATTTTGACAATGTGGAATGCAAACATGAATATACAGTATGCTGCATATATTTTGATTGTTTTTCTCATTATGTTATATCATGTATAACCAAATCTGAAAAGATGGAGTTGAAAGAAATGTGGGAAAAAATTTCACAAGAGAAGACTCTTAGTAATAAATTGTACAGCTTTAGTTTGAAGATGATTTCCCATCGAGAAATTGGATCCTATGAATGATCCGATCAGTTGACCTCTGCAAGTTTATATTCAAAGTCAAGAAGAATCATTTGGGTAAGTCTAGGTCTTGCTTAAAGACGAAATTAAGTTTTGAAATCTCTATAAGAAATTTAATACTTAGCTTTGAATGAGCCGGAAAGTAAAGATAGTGGTAAAACAAATATGTTGGATACATACTATCCGAAACGGAGTCCACATGTGGAAAACATATGTCTCTATGAAGTACTGCAACATTATAGTCTTAAGCTAAATGTTAAAGAAAATATTTATGAAGAAAAATATGCAGTAATTAAATGTGATGAATGTTTGTTAAAACATGCCAAAGGAAATCTTATTTATCACAAGAAACTCAGTTGTGATGCTCCAGATAAAAGGGATTTTTTTCTATTTAGCCTTTCTGCAACCCTTCAAGCCTTGGCATCGTGAAATGGAATTACTTGTAGATTTTGACTGCTAAGAAGATTCTTTTAATGCATATGAAGATAGCATTGAATGTGCAATTTTTCCAAATTATCTAAAAATGTTGAAAGAAGAGATTAAACAAGAAACTACTATTGCAGCTGAATTAGCCAGAGGCAGTTGTCAAGATAGTCAAAATTCTGCTCCGCTAAGTCAAGATCCACTAGAACAACGAATTCTTGAAAATGAAGCAGCAATAGCCATGAGTGAAGTAAAAAAGGCAATGCAACAAGCACAGCAGGATCTTATTGAGTTAGGAAACTTGGAAGAAGAACTAAATAATGAATAAAAAGAAATATATGAGCAAGTGACACAACCGATACAGCATAGTTAACTGCATGGAAAATAAAAGAATGCCAATGCACATCATTTAAACCTATTTGAATGTATATCAGTGGGCAAGCTGGAACATGGAAAAGTTTTTTAATTAAAGTTTTGACCAGTTATCTACACAAAACCACTGAATCACATGCATCTTCTGTTGCAACTGCTCCAACTGGGTTAGCAGCAAATAACATTACATCAATTACTCATGCTACCAGTTGAACATGAAAATAAATTGGAATATCACAAGCTATCTATAGAAGCTTGTTATGAAGTTTCAAGAGTACTCAAGAAAATAAAACTTCTAATTATTGATGAGGTGAGCATGGTGTCAAACTTACAGCTTGCCTTTGTACATTTAAGAATGCAACAGATTTTTAAAACAAGATTATGATTTTCTATTTGGAGGAAAACTTGTAATTGTATTTGGCGACCTACTACAACTTACTCCTGTAAAAGGGCAACCTGTTTTTAAAACACTTGTCCATGAAGACACTAGGAACCCTTTGGGAAGTATTGGAAATGTCAATATTTGGTCTCATTTTCAATATAAAGAACTTATTAAGAATATGTGACAAACAAGTGATGAACATTATGGAACATTCTTCTTGATATCAGAATTAGGCCCAGATGTAGGTAAAATAGATTTACTGATTTTCAAATACCGAATTTTACCGATTCGGTAATTAAAAATCGTTAAATCTAAGGGGTGGATATGTAGGTATTCCAGATGTGCTGGAATACCGAATCTGAAGAATTCGGTATTTACCGATTCGGTAAATACCGAATCGGTAATGCCCATTCATTCCTATGGGCTTTGAAATACCGACTTTCACAAGGGTGCAGGGGGTGTCACTTTGACACCCTCTGGCCCCCCCAAAACAGGCTCGGGTGCCATGTGGCAGGCATACATGCCCTAAGGGCAGGTCTGCCTGTCATATGGCATAGGTGTGCATGCACACATGTGCATGCACACCGGAATCGGTATTTTACCATCAAATTGGATTTGATGGTAAAATACCGAGTCCCACCTACTTCTCAGATTTACCGAATCGGTAAAAATCCCGATTCAGTATTTTACAGAATCGGTAAATTTACCAAATCGGTAAATTTACAGATTCTGTAAAATAATGCCCCTACATACCATTTCTGAAATACCGGTCGGTAACGGCCGAAAATACCGATTTTCGGCCGTTACCGACCGACCTACATCTGGCCCTTAGTGTTTTGAGTAAAGATGGTAAAGAAGCTTTACTAAGTCAGCTTTTAACAAACTTGCTTTCAAATGAAAACATAGCACCTGAAATAATGTAAAAAAAATAGCAGAAAAGAAGTCTATAGTGTGACTAATGCTTACACTGCAAGAGTGTTCTACATTCAATCAAAAATGTTGAAACTGGAAAAACAACCAATAGTGAAATTGGAAGCTATTGATAAAATGAAGTGAAGTAGTGTGGCTCACTGGTTAGAGGCGGCAGACCCGAGAGCAGAGGACGGCCCGGGACCAGGGTTCGATTCCCGGCGCGGCAGGTTTCTGGACCAGGGTCAGCGGACTCGATAATTCTCTCGCCTCGGTGCCCACTCTGATCAGCGTTCACACTCGGCAACTCTGGGCATTAGCTTGCCTCATCTTCACTAACGGCCCCACCAAACCGCCGGGGATGCCTGGTCTCACCCTGGAGATACCCATTAAGGGACCATCTCTCAGGGAAGCCAGGAAGGGTTTCGCAGCGGTCGAAGCGCCTTGGGACCCTACGGGTAAGTAGTGCGCTATATAAATGCCTATACATTTAAAATGGAACACAAAGGAGTTACTATTCTTCTCTCAGAGAAATTACCATCAAAATTTTATTCTTTGGAAAAGTTGGGGTCTAAGACTGCAGGTTTAAAAAACACTTTATATGCATGTGTAAATTGTCTGATAATTTTACAGCGTAATTACAATGTAGAAGAAGATTTTATAAATGGAGCAATGAGAAATGCTGTTCATTATATACATTTTCAGAACAGAGATGGAATTCAATTTTTAAAGATTAAATTCGATCAGATTGAAGAGGTAAAATAGATTGGACATTGTACTGGTCGTTTTTTGCTTGTAAAAATGTGTATGTTTGTAGAAAACAGTTTCCTCTTTCTTTAGCATATCCTCTAACCATTCATAAATCTCAAGGTTTAAGTGTAGACAGTGCTTTGGTAAATATTGGAAGTGCTGTGTTTAAAGAGGGCACGGCATACGTTTCGTTGTCTCGAGTAAGAACATTATCTGGTCTGTATTTGGTTGATTTTGGTGAGAAGGTTAGTGCTGATACAAATTGTGTAAGACAGTATAATCGGTTAAGAAGACTGTATGTTCCTAACTTAGGTGAATATCCTGTATATGAAAAACGTGTAGTGTGTCCAAAATGAAAATATGACAAACATTCTAGCGACATTCAAAAAAAGAAAACAATTCAAGAGAGTGATGAAGCTGCAAAGAAAAATAAAATGGACACTGTTGATGATATTATATAACATGATAATACCCCGGCACTCTAAACGTCATACATCATCTCATGTATGCCTTTTATCTGTTAACTACACAAGATCGTGTCACCAAATATTTCACAGGCAAACAACAGAGTAAAGTTTCTGCAAAAAACGTTCCTTTTAATTTATACAAATATTTTGGAAACAACACAATTTCAGTCAAGATTGTAAAGACCCCTGTTACAGAGAATAAATAGATGGGGAAACTATGTTGTATAAAAAGAATTCAAAGATATACAGTCCTGATCAGGATGCGCGAGAATAGCCAACATGTGTTTCATCACCTCCAGTGACTTCCTCAAGGCTGTAAAAACCATAGGTTTCACCTGCGTTATAATTAAAAATTAGCATTTAAAAAACCTTAGAAATTCACTGAAAAAACATAGGTTTCGCACATGTTATGGTTAGCTGGACATTTCACTCATACAAAACCATTGAAATCCCCCTATTATAGTTAACTATAACTAGCGCGCCCGCAATGCACTGCTGATGAAGTCACATATAACATCACTCATGACATGGTCAGTGACATCACTCATGACATCACTGATGACATCTCAAATGACATCACTGATGACATCATCCTTGTGGCAGACCTCCTCTCACCGTAATATAACCTTTGATACACACATTCAAAAACAGAAACTAAAATTTTCAAAAAAAGGAGATACCAATACCAGTTACAACATCCTATTCAGTAATTCCAACATCTACATACACATCCACCCATTCACCAACAATTGTATATAGTCACTCATACATGTATTAACTCATCATATGTACTCATACACATATACATCCTGTTACACACCTACACTCATATATAGAGTTACTCACACATGTACTCACACATGCAAATAAACATCAATTTACTTGCATATACAGCTATACACCCACCACTACACTTACTTCTACAGAAACGTACAAATACTTACTCTCTTAACCAATCACTTATAGAAACACATACCTATTTATACAGGAACTCTTCCAATCTCTCGCTCTCACATATACTCACTTATATACATCAATACTCACATATACTAGCTTAAAACACATGTAGTCCATACTAATATTAAAAAGAGAGAGCCCAAACATTTGAGGCGGGTAATCTCAGTAACCACAGCACCAATCACAACACCCAATACAGTGTTGGAAAGGGCAGTTGCAGCAGAAGGACACAGGCTATGCAGACGGCCACCATATATATATATATATTATTTTTTTTGCAGAGTTTTATATAGAGCGAACTTGACCCGAACTGAATTAGGTATCAGAGCGCCTTACATAGCACCAGTTACGTTACATGAGGACACACATTCATTTTTGTTAGGCACGGGGAGATTAAGTGATTTGCCCAGAATCACAGGATGTTTGGCGTCGTTACCAAGACTCGAACCCATTTCCCCAGAACCGTGCCAGCAAAGTATAACTCGGGTGAAACCTATGGTTTTTTCAGTGAATTTCTAAGGTTTTTTAAATGCTAATTTTTAACTATAACGCGGGTGAAACCTATGGTTTTTCAGTAATTCTCTAAGGTTTTTTAAATGCTAATTTTTAACTATAATGTAGCTGAAACCTATGGTATTTTCAGTGAATTTCAAAGGTTTTGTAAATGATAATTTTAAATGTATTAATTGTTATATTTTATTGTACTGATTTACTACATTATTTTAAATGATTTATTTTTAGATATTTTATTTTATTAAATTACATTACATATTTTTTATATAAATTGAAAAATAAATGTTTTTAAAAATATTGAAATTGTAATATATATATATTTTTTAATTTATATATATTTTATATAGCAGGCAATGATATCCTATGGAAGAACATTCAAGTTACTGGTAAGTACAGTTACATTTACTTTTCAGGATCAGTAGTGGGCTAAAAGATGCAGCAATGAGGTCTCTCCTGATAACAGGTGAGTAAATTGGAATTCGTAGTTCGGCTGATTTTAGAGGAATTTTATAAGTTCCAAAACTCCACACTTAGAAGAATTTCCAAGTAAAACATGTCAATGTTAGCCTATGGAAGGACATTCAAGTTACTGTAAGTATGGTTACATTTACTTTTCAGGGTCCGTCCTGGGCTCAAAGATGCAGCACTGACGTCTCTTGTGATAACAGGTGAGTAAATCGGAATTCGTAGTTCGGCTGATTTTACAGGAATTTTTTGAACTTCCAAAACTCCACACTTAGAAAAATTTCCATGTGAAACCAGTCAATGTTAGCCTATCGAAAGACATTCAAGTTACTGTAACTACGATTAGAATCTTTTTTCAGGATCAGTAGTGGCTGAAAGATGCAGCACTGAGGTCTCTCCTGATAACAGGTGAGTAAATCGCAATTTGTAGTTCGACTGATTTTAGTGGAATTTTTTTAAAGTTCCAAAACTCCACACTTAGAAGAATTTCCAAGTAAAACATGTCAATGTTAGCCTATGGAAGGAAATTCAAGTTACTGTAAGTATGGTTACATTTACTTTTCAGGGTCTGTCCTGGGCTCAAAGATGCAGCAATGATGTCTCTCGTGATAATAGGTGAGTAAATCGGAATTCGTAGTTCGGCTGATTTTACAGGAATTTTGGAAACTTCCAAAACTCCACACGTAGAAAAATTTCCATGTGAAACCAGTCAATGTTTGCCTATGGAAGGAAATTCGAGTTACTGTAAGTATGGTTACATTTACTTTTCAGGGTCGGTCCTGGGCTCAAAGATGCAGCACTGACGTCTCTCGTGATAACAGGTGAGTAAATCGCAATTCGTACTTCGGCTGATTTTAGAGAAATATTTCGCTCAATAGTGAAGGAAGGGGGCGGGGCCTGAGGAGACATGTGTGCAAACACGCCCTGTGGAGCGTTTTAGGTTGGGCAATATATTCCTCTTCAATCCTGAGGTCACCTGTGAGCCAACTAGCCCATCAGGTACCTCCAGTTTGCGCCAGGGAGCTGCATTGTAGAGAGGTGTTCAGAGGGCATGCCCCCTTTTTACAACGCTCTGCAACGCAGCTCCGTGGCACTTACTAGAGGTACCCGTTGGACTAGTTGGCCCCTATGGGACCTCTGGATTGAAGAGGAATATTTTTACCAACCAAAAACGCGCCACAGGGTGTGTTTGCACACGTTACCTCAAGCCCCGCCCCTACCTTCACCACTGTGCAAACATGCCCCGTAACGCAATCTAAGTTGGGCGATTAAGTCCCCTTGCATACTGGGGGTCCCTGGGGGCCAACTAGCACACCAGGAACCTCCAGTATGCGCCAGGGGGCTGCGTTGCACAGAGGTGTAAGAAGGGGCGTTGCCTCATTACACCTCTCTGCAACGCAGCCCCCTGGCGAGTTTGTAGAGGGGGAACTAATTCCCCTTGCATACTGGAGGTCCCTGGGGGCCAACTAGCCCACCAGGAACCTCCAGTATGCACCAGGGGGCATTGCAGAGAGGTGTAAAAAGGGGGGTTGCCTCATTACACCTCTCTGCAACGCAGCCCCCTGGCGCGTTTGCAGAGGGGGAACTAATTCCCCTTGCATACTGGAGGTCCCTGGGGGCCAACTACCCCACCAGGAACCTCCAGTATGCGCCAGGGGGCTGCCTTGCAGAGAGGTGTAATGAGGCCACGTGGGCACAAGTATGCGCTGTGGCAGCAGGTAATTCACATGAATGAAATCGATGTGCAGTGCAGTATATACATGCAATAAACTTTTTTGCGTTGTAAGTATATAGAGGTGATTACTATTCAAACCAAATGCATATAAATTGTAATATTAAAACATTTTTTTTACGTGTATAGTGGTCGTTAATCAATTTGGATTTTCTGAAACTACAATGAGCACTTTGTATATAATTGTGTATATAAAATGCTTTAAGTCCACGGACAAGGCTTGTAAATAACCATGTTAAGATGGCCACCACATTAGGCTTACCTTACCACTGTGGTGTTATGGTGTTTTGTTTATTTTCACTATTTTGTATTACTTAAATGCATGCAAATTGACGCTTATCACCAAGCGTGATCAAGGCGAAAGCTGAAACGCGTTGCTTTACTTTGCTGCAATAAACAACGCTTTTTGTTTTTTAAATTTTTTTATTGAAAATAAAAACCAACAAAAGCAGAGTCAGTATCCAATAAAAGCATTGATAAACAACGTTTTTACTGCACATCTACGGTGTCTGTGTAAACTTTCTGGAGTGAGAGAGTTTTTTTTTCAATTGGATGTTACAGGGTTCCGGTACCCTGGACGCGGACCGCCCTGCTGACGGCCCCTACCTTTAAGCGGATTCTTTAAGCGGATATATATATATATATATATATATATATGTACACAAAAGTCCCTCCTCAAAGAAGAAAAGACGCAGCAGCCCAGAGGGGAAGTGTAAGGAGGGGCTTTAATCAAACAAATGGCAATCTGGTGGCGGCGGATGCATTTCGGCGCAGTGGCCTTCCTCAGCGCCCAACACCAAATGAAATGTCTCGAAAAGCCTGCCTGCCGCTTGTTGATGTAGGCGCCACTCCGCTCCTCCCCCATGAGAATTCTCTCACCTGTTGTGGCGCGTTGTGTATCTGCGCACCACGACTCCCAGAATGCAACATGTTCTCACAATCCGGGTTGGTGCAATGGGGAAGGGTAACTGTTGTTCCGAGTGGTGTGATGAGTGGGTGGCGAAAAGAAGCGGCAGGATTTGATGGGCTAATTCAGGTTATTTCTTGAATGAAGTCACTCCTTGTGTCCCCTTTAACTGTCAGTCCCTCCAGCAGAGCGAAGTGTAGAGCAGGGGCGTGATGCCCAAAGAGAGGTAGGTAACCTCAACCACTCCGGATCACCCTGCAAGGGGGACGGGTACCGGACCAGTCCATTACTGGAAAACGAAAACAAAAAGTCATGAGGCTTTTTCGGCCAGTGAAGTCCGGACCCAGAAAATGACAGGGGCTCGCTGCAGTGCGCCTCTGGCTGTGCGCTTAAATATGTACACGAAAGTCCCTCCTCAAAGAAGAAAAGACGCAGCAGCCCAGAGGGGAAGTGTAAGGAGGGGCTTTAATCAAACAAATGGCAATCTGGTGGCGGCGGATGCATTTCGGCGCAGTGGCCTTCCTCAGCGCCCAACACCAAATGAAATGTCTCGAAAAGCCTGCCTGCCGCTTGTTGATGTAGGCGCCACTCCGCTCCTCCCCCATGAGAATTCTCTCACCTGTTGTGGCGCGTTGTGTATCTGCGCACCACGACTCCCAGAATGCAACATGTTCTCACAATCCGGGTTGGTGCAATGGGGAAGGGTAACTGTTGTTCCGAGTGGTGTGATGAGTGGGTGGCGAAAAGAAGCGGCAGGATTTGATGGGCTAATTCGGGTTGTTTCTTGAATGAAGTCACTCCTTGTGTCCCCTTTAACTGTCAGTCCCTCCAGCAGAGCGAAGTGTAGAGCAGGGGCGTGATGCCCAAAGAGAGGTAGGTAACCTCAACCACTCCGGATCACCCTGCAAGGGGGACGGGTACCGGACCAGTCCATTACTGGAAAACGAAAACAAAAAGTCATGAGGCTTTTTCGGCCAGTGAAGTCCGGACCCAGAAAATGACAGGGGCTCGCTGCAGTGCGCCTCTGGCTGTGCGCTTAAATATGTACACGAAAGTCCCTCCTCAAAGAAGAAAAGACGCAGCAGCCCAGAGGGGAAGTGTAAGGAGGGGCTTTAATCAAACAAATGGCAATCTGGTGGCGGCGGATGCATTTCGGCGCAGTGGCCTTCCTCAGCGCCCAACACCAAATGAAATGTCTCGAAAAGCCTGCCTGCCGCTTGTTGATGTAGGCGCCACTCCGCTCCTCCCCCATGAGAATTCTCTCACCTGTTGTGGCGCGTTGTGTATCTGCGCACCACGACTCCCAGAATGCAACATGTTCTCACAATCCGGGTTGGTGCAATGGGGAAGGGTAACTGTTGTTCCGAGTGGTGTGATGAGTGGGTGGCGAAAAGAAGCGGCAGGATTTGATGGGCTAATTCGGGTTGTTTCTTGAATGAAGTCACTCCTTGTGTCCCCTTTAACTGTCAGTCCCTCCAGCAGAGCGAAGTGTAGAGCAGGGGCGTGATGCCCAAAGAGAGGTAGGTAACCTCAACCACTCCGGATCACCCTGCAAGGGGGACGGGTACCGGACCAGTCCATTACTGGAAAACGAAAACAAAAAGTCATGAGGCTTTTTCGGCCAGTGAAGTCCGGACCCAGAAAATGACAGGGGCTCGCTGCAGTGCGCCTCTGGCTGTGCGCTTAAATATGTACACGAAAGTCCCTCCTCAAAGAAGAAAAGACGCAGCAGCCCAGAGGGGAAGTGTAAGGAGGGGCTTTAATCAAACAAATGGCAATCTGGTAGCGGCGGATGCATTTCGGCGCAGTGGCCTTCCTCAGCGCCCAACACCAAATGAAATGTCTCGAAAAGCCTGCCTGCCGCTTGTTGATGTAGGCGCCACTCCGCTCCTCCCCCATGAGAATTCTCTCACCTGTTGTGGCGCGTTGTGTATCTGCGCACCACGACTCCCAGAATGCAACATGTTCTCACAATCCGGGTTGGTGCAATGGGGAAGGGTAACTGTTGTTCCGAGTGGTGTGATGAGTGGGTGGCGAAAAGAAGCGGCAGGATTTGATGGGCTAATTCGGGTTGGTTCTTGAATGAAGTCACTCCTTGTGTCCCCTTTAACTGTCAGTCCCTCCAGCAGAGCGAAGTGTAGAGCAGAAGCATGATGCCCAAAGAGAGGTAGGTAACCTCAACCACTCCGGATCACCCTGCAAGGGGGACGGGTACCGGACCAGTCCATTACTGGAAAACGAAAACAAAAAGTCATGAGGCTTTTTCGGCCAGTGAAGTCCGGACCCAGAAAATGACAGGGGCTCGCTGCAGTGCGCCTCTGGCTGTGCGCTTAAATATGTACACGAAAGTCCCTCCTCAAAGAAGAAAAGACGCAGCAGCCCAGAGGGGAAGTGTAAGGAGGGGCTTTAATCAAACAAATGGCAATCTGGTGGCGGCGGATGCATTTCGGCGCAGTGGCCTTCCTCAGCGCCCAACACCAAATGAAATGTCTCGAAAAGCCTGCCTGCCGCTTGTTGATGTAGGCGCCACTCCGCTCCTCCCCCATGAGAATTCTCTCACCTGTTGTGGCGTGTTGTGTATCTGCGCACCACGACTCCCAGAATGCAACATGTTCTCACAATCCGGGTTGGTGCAATGGGGAAGGGTAACTGTTGTTCCGAGTGGTGTGATGAGTGGGTGGCGAAAAGAAGCGGCAGGATTTGATGGGCTAATTCGGGTTGTTTCTTGAATGAAGTCACTCCTTGTGTCCCCTTTAACTGTCAGTCCCTCCAGCAGAGCGAAGTGTAGAGCAGGGGCGTGATGCCTAAAGAGAGGTAGGTAACCTCAACCACTCCGGATCACCCTGCAAGGGGGACGGGTACCGGACCAGTCCATTACTGGAAAACGAAAACAAAAAGTCATGAGGCTTTTTCGGCCAGTGAAGTCCGGACCCAGAAAATGACAGGGGCTCGCTGCAGTGTGCCTCTGGCTGTGCGCTTAAATATGTACACGAAAGTCCCTCCTCAAAGAAGAAAAGACGCAGCAGCCCAGAGGGGAAGTGTAAGGAGGGGCTTTAATCAAACAAATGGCAATCTGGTGGCGGCGGATGCATTTCGGCGCAGTGGCCTTCCTCAGCGCCCAACACCAAATGAAATGTCTCGAAAAGCCTGCCTGCCGCTTGTTGATGTAGGCGCCACTCCGCTCCTCCCCCATGAGAATTCTCTCACCTGTTGTGGCGCGTTGTGTATCTGCGCACCACGACTCCCAGAATGCAACATGTTCTCACAATCCGGGTTGGTGCAATGGGGAAGGGTAACTGTTGTTCCGAGTGGTGTGATGAGTGGGTGGCGAAAAGAAGCGGCAGGATTTGATGGGCTAATTCGGGTTGTTTCTTGAATGAAGTCACTCCTTGTGTCCCCTTTAACTGTCAGTCCCTCCAGCAGAGCGAAGTGTAGAGCAGGGGCGTGATGCCCAAAGAGAGGTAGGTAACCTCAGCCACTCCGGATCACCCTGCAAGGGGGACGGGTACCGGACCAGTCCATTACTGGAAAACGAAAACAAAAAGTCATGAGGCTTTTTCGGCCAGTGAAGTCCGGACCCAGAAAATGACAGGGGCTCGCTGCAGTGCGCCTCTGGCTGTGCGCTTTAATATGTACACGAAAGTCCCTCCTCAAAGAAGAAAAGACGCAGCAGCCCAGAGGGGAAGTGTAAGGAGGGGCTTTAATCAAACAAATGGCAATCTGGTGGCGGCGGATGCATTTCGGCGCAGTGGCCTCCCTCAGCGCCCAACACCAAATGAAATGTCTCAAAAAGCCTGCCTGCCGCTTGTTGATGTAGGCGCCACTCCGCTCCTCCCCCATGAGAATTCTCTCACCTGTTGTGGCGCGTTGTGTATCTGCGCACCACGACTCCCAGAATGCAACATGTTCTCACAATCCGGGTTGGTGCAATGGGGAAGGGTAACTGTTGTTCCGAGTGGTGTGATGAGTGGGTGGCGAAAAGAAGCGGCAGGATTTGATGGGCTAATTCGGGTTGTTTCTTGAATGAAGTCACTCCTTGTGTCCCCTTTAACTGTCAGTCCCTCCAGCAGAGCGAAGTGTAGAGCAGGGGCGTGATGCCCAAAGAGAGGTAGGTAACCTCAACCACTCCGGATCACCCTGCAAGGGGGACGGGTACCGGACCAGTCCATTACTGGAAAACGAAAACAAAAAGTCATGAGGCTTTTTCGGCCAGTGAAGTCCGGACCCAGAAAATGACAGGGGCTCGCTGCAGTGCGCCTCTGGCTGTGCGCTTAAATATGTACACGAAAGTCCCTCCTCAAAGAAGAAAAGACGCAGCAGCCCAGAGGGGAAGTGTAAGGAGGGGCTTTAATCAAACATATATATATATATATATATATATATCACCCCGAAACTTTCAAGAAGAGAAGCTGACCGGAGCGAGGCACTCTTTTTGAAAATTTCGCGAAGATTCATCAACTGGTGCCAAAGTTGTTGGGAAAAGAATAAAAAACGTTTCCTATGGAAACAAGGTCCTAACTATAACTACCTACTGGCGACCGCCAGTCGGTGATAAAAGCAAATATATATATCCCGGTGAGCTGCTTGCCATCCACTACAAAATCCAGATTGTTGTGGGGTGAGAGAGGACACCGTCCACTGGGGAAGTACTGACATTGATGTGCTTGCTCCATGCGGACTCGGAGCACCGGGTCTGAGACATCCCCCTCACAACGTTTCAGCAATGCCTTAACCTATCGGAGTGGGGCAATTTCCTGTTTAAAAGTGGTCGTTTAATTCATCCTTTGGTTTGGCAAGCATCAGATGAAGTCACTAAGACGAAACACGTCATGCTGAGAACCAATTAAAGCAGCACTCATCATGGTGAACCCGCGTGTGCCACACTTTTGTTTTGCAAGTAAGAGAAGTATGGCTTGATATATATGTATATATCTGCTACATCATCAATGTTGTAGCCATTGTAAAAGATTTCCACAGTTTTTCGAATATCTTTGCTTTTACATTATCTAGTGAATTGAATTTGAAGTTGAAATTCTGCTTCCTTTCTCAAGCCTCTTACATTTTTTGGCCCCAGAACACCAATCTTTCTCAGTGCTGCCTGCCAGATAGCTGCTTTCTGAGGTGCAAGAATCTTGACAGATTGTACCCAAAAAGCATTCTCATTAATGTTTACCATATCTTAAACAGGATTTTCAGTTCCTTTGGGTAACAGTTCATGTTTTCATTTTGCATTTTAGAAGAGTATTTGTTTTCTGGGCTCACTTCCAGTAACACTCAATGCTGTCTAACAACTATGTGGTTCCACTCTACCTCATTTAACCTATTTTCTTACTGAATGCATGAGCTGTTTTTTAAACATTTTCCAAGTCTTTAATATCCATGGGGGATAACTGATTGGAAATAGTTTTGCCATGTATCTGTGTCATTAAAAAATAAAAAGTGGAAGCATATCCAGTGTGCAGGTGATAAAGGGGCATATTTATGAGAGTTTTGCATCAGGCTTGCACCATGCAATGTGGTTCATTCACGACGCAAAGCTCTAAGTCATATGTATGGAGCCACACAATGCCACTTTGCATGGCTTCAAAAATATAGAATATTGCAAGACAGTGCAAATCACTGAGTTGCATTACTCTGTGCAAGGGTAATGTTCTATGGACAATGAGTTGGGTTTCCAAAGAAAATCCAACTGCCCAGATTTACCAAAACTGGCAGAAGTGGGATGTGTGCCAAAAAGATATGCCTCCCCAGATATGGCATAACAAGAGAAATATCTTTACTTTTTCTCCTTTTTTGCTCTTTCTGCAGCACACATAGAAGGAGGAAAACACCTCTAAGGATTGTTTTTGTGCATGAAGAAGCCCCCTCCTGCTCAAACATAATCCTGCCTACAACACAGTCACCCACGCACCATGGTGCAAGGCTTCCTGCTATGGTGCTAGGCTGCCAAAATGGCACCAGCGCAGGGTAAAAGGACAGGAATGCACTATATTGGATAAATACAGGACATTCCTGTCCTTTGCCTGAGACACTGGGCAGTTCAGCAAGGTAACTTGCAAAGTATATATGGCATAAACTTCTGTAGTTAAAATAGCACTGGATAAAGTCAAGTCAGGGCAGGATAGCGCAATACCCAAAGACATTAAGATGATCACAATAGGTACCCCCATGTGCAGCCCCCACCTCTCCTTCACTCTGGGGGCCCGCAGGGGGCCGCCAGAGTAAAGACCGCAAAGGCATCCGATTTGGCCCATCATAATATGGCTGGCGGTGTCTATTAGACACCGCCACCATATTAATTCTTTTCCGCCCCAGCCGCAAGGCGACCGGGGCGGTAAAGCGGCGGACGGTCCCGCTTTACCTCAGCCGCCGCTCCTACCCCGCGCTCCTCAGTTCACCGCTCCGCCGCTCCTCGCCGCTCCTCCCGCCTGTCCGCCGGTCCTCACCGCCTGTTCGCCGCTCGTCACCGCTCCTCCCCCACGCCATGTCCGCCGCTCCTGGACGCTGCTCCTGGACGCCGCTCCTCCCCGCGCTCCTGACGTCAGCACGCAGGTCGCGGCCGGCGCTACTTCGAAGGGACTACTATATTTTTTAAGGTACATTTTTTAAATAACGCATATTTTTATAGTTTATATAGCCTATGTCCATCTGCACACCCTGACGATTACAATGATGTATCGGGTGTGTGGATTTGCGCTGTGGTTCCCGAGTTTACCCGCCTCAAAGGTTCAAAGTTCTTGCTTTATAATAGTAGTATATATATATATATATATATATTCACTGAAAAAACCATAGGTTATAGACTATATATAGTTAGGAATTAGCATTTACAAAACCTTGAAAATTCACTGAAAAAACCATAGGTTATAGACCATATATCGTTAGGAATTAGCATTTACAAAACCTTATTTTACTCACACAAAACCATTGAAATTCCATATATAGTTAGTTGCACTAACTATATATCGCGCACCCGCAATCCACTGTTGATGATGTCACATATTACATCATTCATGACATGGTCAGTGACATCACTGATGACATCACTGATGACATCTCAAATGACATCACTGATGACATCACTGATGACATCATCCAGTGACTGTGTGTTTCTGTAAAGTTTAAATATGTTTTACATATTGAAGAATGAGTAGATGTATAAGTGTCTGGATGAAGCATTTAGTAGGTGGGTGACTGACTGTATGAGTGAGTGATTAAATGTGTCTCACTGAGTGCATGGGTTAGTGACTAAACTGTCTTAATTTGTGCATTATTATGTCTGTTGTTCTGTAAACTGCTGCATGTGTTGATCAGTAGCTATATGAGTAACTATATGGGTTATTAATTGATTGTCCAAGTATTTGTATGGGAGACTGAGTGTATGTGTGGCTGGCTGGGAGAAGTGTGACTCTGTGCAGATCAATGTGTACTTGTATCAATGATTGTATAAGAGAGTAAGTATGTGTTAGTATATGTTTTAAAATGTAAGGTACTCTATGTTTAACTGTATAGATTAGAAAATGGAAGTGTGATTGATTCTTTACAGGACTGACTAGGTGTGAGTAACTCCATGGATGAGTGGCAGAGTGTGAGTGTCTGTATAGGTGTATGAGTGCATATGATAGTGTTGTAAAGATGAGTGATTGTATGTATGAATGATTGTATGGGTGAATGAGTGAATGTGTGTGTAGACGTAGGAATCAGTGAGTGCGTATGTAGTAACTAGTATTGGTGTGTCAATGGTTTCAAAAATTATACTCTGTATTTAACACTGGGTGTAACAGAGGTTATATTAAAGTGTGAGGAGATGCATTGTATTGTCACATTAATGATATCATCATTGATGTGACCATTGATGTCAAATGAGATATCATCAGTGATGTCATCAGTGATGTCATTTGAGATGTCATCAGTGATGTCATCAGTGATGTCACTGACCATGTCATGAATGATGTAATATGTGACATCATCAGCAGTGGATTGCGGGTGCGCGATATATAGTTAGTGCAACTAACTATATATGGAATTTCAATGGTTTTGTGTGAGTAAAATAAGGTTTTGTAAATGCTAATTCCTAACGATATATGGTCTATAACCTATGTTTTTTTCAGTGAATTTTCAAGGTTTTGTAAATGCTAATTCCTAACTATATATAGTCTATAACCTATGGTTTTTTCAGTGAATTTCAATGGTTTTTTAATAGCAAATATCATAAGCTGTCGAATGTCAAGTACGTGGTAAGTAAAAACATTTTCGTGTTTATGCACACTGATCTGCTTTGAATGCTGCCCCCCACCCCTCATTTCTATTAGGAGTACTCTCTCTTTGCAGATAGTGAAGGGTAGTTAACGCAGGCCTTTGCCCCCGTTGTAATCCGTCGTGCCTGCTTCTCTCTCCATTTGATTGATTGTTCTCTTTGGTTCATTCTCTATTTACAAACAAGCACAGAGTCGCAATACTCTGTTTAGTCTTTGCAGATAGCAAAAAATCATGTAAAAAAACAAAAGGAATCGAGCAAAATCAGTAGGCCACTAATGGGATCTCTTTTTGACCTCGCTAAAATAGAAACATTAAGAACAACCTGTTGAAAATAGCAATGTGTATGTACATAAGCGGCGTCCATTTGTGTTCACAGTACCCCTTGTTGATTGTTTGAATCGAGCATTGAATTGTTCGAAGTTGGTTCTCTTAAGGATCTTCTCTGCCTGCAAACGAGGAAGAATAGGAATATTCTCTCTCCCTTTGCAGATAGTGAAGGGTAGGTAACGCAAACCTTTAACACGTCGTGCCTATTTTGTTCCTCATTGATTGATTGTTTGCCCAAACATTGACTGTTTGGGAATTGGTTCTTTTTGGAGGTATTCCCTGTTTGCAAATATACGTAGGAAAATCTTTGCAAGTAGTGAAAGGGTAGGTAATGCGGACCTTTCTCCCCCGTTGTAATCTGTCATGCCTATCTACTCCCCACTGATTGATGCACCTGTTTCACCCGGACCATTTACTAGAGATACGTCATCTGGCCCGACCAGAGAGCACTCCTAGTGAAAAGGACATATGCAATAATAACGAAGTGATCACTGTATCCTGTTAACAGAAACTTTAGCATGAAACAACCTGGAAAGAAAAGAATAGGAAAACGAAAATCAGTAGGACACTGATGAACTTTTTATTAAATAACAAACAAAGAAACGATAACAATACGTAATGATAAAACCTATTATTGTCCTAGAAACAAGAAACGTTAGAAGTAAGCCTGTAATAAGAAACCTGAAAACATCGCCCCTCACTGCCCCAAAACCTGTCTGTCCCACCGCCTGCCACGGCCAAATAACGGCAAACTGGGAAAGATAGAAGTCAGCAGACATCTGCCCCATTCTAGAAACTTCCAAAGGGCAACAGGTTTTTGGCTACGCCCAGCCGGAAGCAACACATATAAGGCGGGTCCTGCTGCCACGCCTCGGCCAGGAGATCATCACGTAGGGTGTAGCCGGAGGCGAGGCCGAGGCCAGCGGGACCCGGCCAGGGGGATTGACAACGCTGGAGAGTTGCAGGGGGGGGAATGTCCGTGTCCTCGACCCTCCCCTCTCTCTCCCAGTCCGGCTGCGGAGGCCCTTGACAGTTGCAGGTAGTCCCGCCACATTCTCTACCGGTCCGGCCACCAACGGCCGGGGCCGATGGGATCTGGCTGCAGCCGATAAACCAAGGAACCCGTTCATGGGGCCAGAGCAAGGGGCGTCCGGCCGACATCCACCGGAAGCCCGGCCCGAAGACGGACGGGACATTTCTTATTTCTTCAATAATGGCTTTGACAACACTGGGGGGGATGTCTTGCACAAGCCTCCGACCCCCCCCCCTCGTCCTCATCGCCTGGTCCGGCCATAACAAATCTCAAGCGAGACGCCGTGGGGTGCACTGGGAGGGAGAGACGGTGCGAACAGGCCTCTCCCGCCTCCCCAGTGGAGGCTTCCCACCTGCACCCTCAGCGCTCCAGGCACCCGGAAAAGGGTTCTTCCACTGTGGCGATGCTGCAACGTCTCGCCTGGCAGGGTGGAGCCCGTCCGCTCATTTGACCCCGCGATCGCCAGTAGCTACCGAACTCTCAAAATGGCGGTCGACCTGGCAAGAGCGGGCCCAGCATAAAGAAATGGCCCGGTCACTGGTTGACTCCACCACCGTAGTCCTCCACGACCTTGAAGATTCTAGAGGAGCCGCGGGAGTCTCCGACCCCCGCAGACACCCCCGATGGGGAATGACTGCCATGATCGCCCGTGGAGTGACGAAACTGTATCCGCGGGACGTCGGCGCTCCCATGCTGGCACCAGCCTCACTTTGAATGACTAGAATCCTGCAGACCTCAGTTCCGGTGAAAGCACACTGTGACCCGGTAGGAAAAATTGTTGCACCCCCTCCCCTTTTTGAATGATAGTTCAAACCACCGATCCTTTCCTTTGCCCTTTTACCAGAACTTTGGACTGCCTCCCCCTCTTTTACATTTTCTAGAGAAAACAAAACATTAACCACTACATTACCATAGCAGTTGACACCAGAACTGTTTTCAAATTGAAAACCAACAACATCTTCAACAGAATCCTTTTTGTTTCTGCTGTGACCCTGCTACAGCACAGGCATTGTCCCCAGCAGTAATTCTGCAATGCCGGTAAGAATAGCTGTGGTGCCTACTGGACTCACTCACCCCCGCGGCGCCCCACGCCGTTATTTGCTGGGCGGCAACTTACTAGACATCACCTTCGTGACATCCAGATTTCAGCGCTTTCTGCTGCCTTGGAACTATTCGCACAACAGACCGCTACTGACAATCCACCCCCCGGGACGCCCCACGCCGAATACCCAAATCAGTGCGGCACCCAGGCAACATCTTCTGAATTTTCATAATTTGAAAGAACTAGTAACATGTCCTCATCAGGAATTTCCTCATGAAAAGTCTGCAATGATGATTCTTGTAACTCTATGGTCTCCAAACATTCGATAAATTCGCCATCAAGAGATTGATCAAAAAAATCATTCAAGTCATCTCCTCCTTGTGAGAATATTTCGTTATTGGTGCTGTCAATTTCAATAAATGTATTGGATAATTCAAAAGAAATTGCCACGGTCTCTTCGTTGTTTAAATGTTTTTACTGTTTTTGTTTTGTTGTATATATTTATAAGTTATTAAAGTTTTATAATCCTACTACTTTGTTGGAGTGCTATATATATTTAATGTGACACATAAATGTAAAAACTTTGATGTACAAAGAGTCATCCCTGGAATCTTCCGCTTCAGGCTCGGTCCCCTCCCCAATCACAATACAGGATGGTTTTCAGATAGTAGGAACACGTGTGGTGTGACGGATCTCATCGGGTGTGGGCCTTGATCTACTATAACTCCTTTGAAGAGGGGTGATTCTTTACAGCTGGGGCCATAAACTACATCTGCAGGGCTAGCTGATAGCCTGGACAATCGGACACAGAGGAAGAGGAGTGTCAGAGGGTGCGGTAGTGAATAGGGCAAAAGGGAGGTGTCGGGCGGGCACAGAGTGTGATTCTCAGGGAAGAGCAGCGCAGATGGGGGGAGGTTTATTGCCCATGCATAAGACAGAGAGCGGGGGTGACCAGTGCCTGGGGAAGATGCTTGCGAGGGTGGGGACCCATGCTACGAATCGACAGCGTGCAGAGAGTGGGTCTGGTCAAGGCATCTAAAATGGCTGCCGTGCACGACAAAAGTGTGGCATTTCAAAAAAGGCAAGATGGCGCAAACAATGTTTTTCAACACTTCCTCATTTCCTTCGAATCGAACGTTAACAGACGTTGGTGCATATTACCAAAGTTAAGCGATATTTATCGCTAACGATGCTTACCAACGAATTTTTTACCGCTAAGCATCGTCAGAAATTATCGAAGATAAACCTTGCTATTATCAAGGTTTATCGCAAATGCGATAAAAAACGGCCGCAATGCATGAATATCGCTAAAAAGTCAGCGATATTCATGCGTTACCGAGCTAATGCTCTTAGCCATGTTATCCACCTCCCATTGGATAACATGGCTAAGAACTGCTCAGGGCAGGTGTTAGTTTTTGGAGATATTCGCGCTTAGCGCGAATATCTCCAAAAGTTGGTAATAGGAGATATATATCTTGCATGTTGTAATGCAAGTTATTGTGGTATATGGAACTCATACCATAATCTCTCAGGAAAGCAGAAACTGATCCTTTTGGGACCGCCTGAGAAGGCCTAGGGGGTGAGGGGTACTCTACTTTGCCCCCTTTTCACGTTCCGAACTATTTTATTTTACTCTCTTCTGTAATTACACAAAATAGCAGCGATAAGATGCATCAGAGACACACAGTGAGAGAAAGGAGGCCGGAGATGAAGAAGAGATGTCAAATACACATTGGAGATAATATAGTGGTAGAAGGGAAGTAAATATGAGTAAACTTACCATGTAACATAAAAATGTTGCACTCTATACTATAAGTCTCATTTTATACTACAATCACTTCGCTACAACCTCATAAATTAAAAATAAAAATGAATAATGTCTCAAACAATTTTTGATTTCTAAATATAAATGTATTCTTCTGAATTTTCTAAATTTGAAAGAAATAGTAACATGTCCTCATCAGGAATTTCCTCTTCAATCATCTCATCTGGAATCTCCTCATTAAAAGTCTGCAATGATGATTCTTGTAACTCTATGGTCTCCAAACATTCGATAAATTCGCCATCAACAGATTGATCAAAAAAATCATTCATGTCATCTCCTCCTTGTGACAATATTTCATTATTGGTGCTGTCAATTTCAATCAATGTAGTGGATAATTCAAAAGAAATTGCCACGGTCTCTTCATTGTGAGCCATTTTATTTTGAAATTGCTTGCTGTAAATTGCAGAAAAAAATAATCACTTTCATTTATCGTTTTTAGTAATACATAATATAAAACTAACTTTATCAAGTATTTAGTATAACAGAAGGACTGCAAATACATAACAGAAAACATTTTTCAAATTATCTTCAAGTGTACAACATAGTTCCCCTTACAAATTAACAACTCACCTTTTTAAAAGTAGGAGAAGTGTTAGTACTGTGTAAATCAAACACCAAATATTGACCACCAAAAATTCCTCACAAATGTACCTCAGACAGTAGTATCACAAAATGGCTGTGGTTTCCTCTCATTTGAGATATATACATAACCAATTAACTTTCATCACACACAAATACAAAACCAAAGTAACATTTTAATTGGTTCTAAATTTCAACACTTTCAAATGTGTTTTCCCCATGCAATTTTCCATAGGACATTTACATACGTCTACAGCCTGATTGGCTGAACGGAATTACACCAAACTTGGCAAAATGGTACATCAAACCTAAGAGGTCAGGGAGGATCTACTATGCCCCCTTATGGTCATTTGCCCCTTCGTTTTGGCCTCCTCTTGTCTCTCGATCCTACCGAGAGACAAGATGGCGGCCGCTACGGACTGTTTGGAATGTTTACAGACGCCGGAGAACCAATCAGCTTCGCAAAGCTCCATAACGCGAAAAGTACGCGAAGCCGAGCGCTGTTACAGATATATATCTTTTTTTGAACGTTAATTTCTCAAAATCCACTGGAGCACATATATTGAGACCTAGCAAAGGCACATCGGGCTACCAGTCCCTAATATTTTGCCAAGTTTCGTGCAAATCCATTCAGCCGTTCGATTATTATTATTATTATTTTTTTTTGCCCCGCGGGGCCCTTTTAAAACCTCCACATCAAACCTAGGGGGTCAGCGAGGATCTACTATGCCCCCTTATGGTCATTTGCCCCTTCGCTTTGGCCTCCTCTTGTCTCTCGATCCTACCGAGAGACAAGATGGCGGCCGCTACGGACTGTTTGGAATGTTCACAGACGCCGGAGAACCAATCAGCTTCGCTTCACAAAGCTCTGTACCGCGAAAAGTCCGCGAACCGGAGCGCTGCCCGGTCCGCTGTTACAGATATATATCTTTTTTTGAACGTTAATTTCTCAAAATCCACTGAAGCACATATATTGAGACCTAGCAAAGGCACATCGGGCTACCAGTCCCTACAATTTTGCCAAGTTTTGTGGAAATCCATTCAGCCGTTCGGGCTAAAAGTGAGGCCAACCGCCCTATGGAAAACTCAATGTTAAAAACACGTTTTGGGACCCCCCTTTTTTCTCGGCCCCCCCCTTGACAAACCCCCCCCAAATTTCCAGGGGCTGCTTAGAAACAAAATGTTCCATTTTCCAGAAAATTTCAGCCAATTCCGTCCACAAACGCCAAAGTTATTAGACATAGAATTTTCAAAAATCCCATAGAGAAAAAATCCTAACTATATATACCTACTGGCGACCGCCAGTAGGTAATATATATATATATATATATATATATATATCTATATATCTATATATCTATATATATATATATATATATATATATATTACCTACTGGCGGTCGCCAGTAGGTATATATAGTTAGGATTTTTTCTCTATGGGATTTTTGAAAATTCTATGTCTAATAACTTTGGCGTTTGTGGACGGAATTGGCTGAAATTTTCTGGAAAATGGAACATTTTGTTTCTGAGCAGCCCCTGAAGATTTGGGGGGGGTTCGTGAAGGGGGGGCCGAGAAAAAAGGGGGGTCCCAAAACGTGTTTTTAACATTGAGTTTTCCATAGGGCGGTTGGCCTCACTTTTAGCCCGAACGGCTGAATGGATTTGCACGAAACTTGGCAAAATTGTAGGGACTGGTAGCCCGATGTGCCTTTTGTAGGTCTCAATATATGTGTTCCAGTGGATTTTGAGAAATTAACGTTTAAAAAAAGATATATATCTGTAACAGCGGACCGGGCAGCGCCCCGGTTCGCGGACCGGGGCGCGTACCGGAACTTCGCGTAGCGAAGCTGATTGGTTCTCCGGTGTCTGTCAACATTCTAAACAGTCCGGAGCGGCCGCCATCTTGTCTCTCGGTAGGATTGAGAGACAAGAGGAGGCCAAAACAAAGGGGGAAATAACCATAAGGGGGCATAGTAGATCCTCCCTGACCCCCTAGGTTTAATGTGGAGGCTTTAAAAGGGCCCCGCGGGGCAAAAAAAAAAAAATTGTTTTTGTTTTTTTGCGTGGGTAGCGCCCGGTCCGCGAACCGGGAAGCGTTCTGGGCAGCGTACTGCAATGAAAAATGAATGATAGACTTTTTAAATGCTGTATGTTAATTGATTGTTGGTTTTGTTGATTATTTTTTATTTTCTTTATTTTTTAAGCATTTTTTTTATTGTGATTGTGTTTCATAATTTATTAAACTTTCTAACATTTCATTGTCAGAAATTTCATAATTATCATTGAATATACATTGTAGTCTCTGAGGGTGTAAAATGTCCTCATTTTCAAGGAGGTTATCTACTGCTTGTACACATTGCAGTAGTTCTTTGTCCCAAGTTTCATCGAAAAATTCAATATCATTTTCATCAATGATTTCTTGGCTGCTCTCTTGCAGGACAATTTGAAATTCAACTTTCTGTTCGCCTTCCATTTTGCCTGAAATTTAGATTAAAAAAATATATATTAGTAGAGATAGGGCACTGTTGGGATTAATTTTAGATAGGCAGTTTTTATCAGTGAATTTATCTTTGGGCAGTGTATAGTATCAGAGTGGAAGTAGGAATATAAAAAAGTGTATGTGATTTAACGTAAGTAAATTCATAATTATACAAGAGAAGCCTAACTCCATCCATAACTATAACAGAGAAGTCTATCTAAATCTATAACTACTACAGAGGGATAGTATATAACTATCAGAAAAAGTTTACCATATTAACTTATAGTGCACAATATACTTCAGTTCTCTATGGGATTTTTGAAAATTCTATGTCTAATAACTTTGGCGTTTGTGGACAGAATTGGCTGAAATTTTCTGGAAAATGGAACATTTTGTTTCTGAGCAGCCCCTGAAGATTTGGGGGGGGTTTGTCAAGGGGGGCCGAGAAAAAAGGGGGGTCCCAAAACGTGTTTTTAACATTGAGTTTTCCATAGGGCGGTTGGCCTCACTTTTAGCCCGAACGGCTGAATGGATTTGCACGAAACTTGGCAAAATTGTAGGGACTGGTAGCCCGATGTGCCTTTTGTAGGTCTCAATATATGTGTTCCAGTGGATTTTGAGAAATTAACGTTTAAAAAAAGATATATATCTGTAACAGCGGACCGGGCAGCGCCCCGGTTCGCGGCCTGGGGCGCGTACCGGAACTTCGCGTAGCGAAGCTGATTGGTTCTCCGGTGTCTGTCAACATTCTAAACAGTCCGGAGCGGCCGCCATCTTGTCTCTCGGTAGGATTGAGAGACAAGAGGAGGCCAAAACAAAGGGGGAAATAACCATAAGGGGGCATAGTAGATCCTCCCTGACCCCCTAGGTTTAATGTGGAGGCTTTAAAAGGGCCCCGCGGGGCAAAAAAAAATAAATTTGTTTTTGTTTTTTTGCGTGGGTAGCGCCCGGTCCGCGAACCGGGAAGCGTTCTGGGCAGCGTACTGCAATGAAAAATGAATGATAGACTTTTTAAATGCTGTATGTTAATTGATTGTTGGTTTTGTTGATTATTTTTTATTTTCTTTATTTTTTAAGCATTTTTTTTTATTGTGATTGTGTTTCATAATTTATTAAACTTTCTAACATTTCATTGTCAGAAATTTCATAATTATCATTGAATATACATTGTAGTCTCTGAGGGTGTAAAATGTCCTCATTTTCAAGGAGGTTATCTACTGCTTGTACACATTGCAGTAGTTCTTTGTCCCAAGTTTCATCGAAAAATTCAATATCATTTTCATCAATGATTTCTTGGCTGCTCTCTTGCAGGACAATTTGAAATTCAACTTTCTGTTCGCCTTCCATTTTGCCTGAAATTTAGATTAAAAAAATATATATTAGTAGAGATAGGGCACTGTTGGGATTAATTTTAGATAGGCAGTTTTTATCAGTGAATTTATCTTTGGGCAGTGTATAGTATCAGAGTGGAAGTAGGAATATAAAAAAGTGTATGTGATTTAACGTAAGTAAATTCATAATTATACAAGAGAAGCCTAACTCCATCCATAACTATAACAGAGAAGTCTATCTAAATCTATAACTACTACAGAGGGATAGTATATAACTATCAGAAAAAGTTTACCATATTAACTTATAGTGCACAATATACTTCAGTTTTAAAAATAAAAACTTACCTTTAGAAAGAAGTTGAAGGAATTAGTGAAAATACTATTGAAATGTACACCAAGAAGTAGTAGTCAAAATGGCTGTGTTTTCTTCTCTTCCTTTATATATATTCAGGTATATAACCAATGAAATGTCAGGTAAAAAAAGTAGAAAATGAAAGTAACATATTAATTGGTTGTCAATTCCAACACTTCAGATGTGTTTTGTGAAGTAAATTACCTCAGGGTATTTAGAGAGGTCTACAGGCTAAATGGCTAAATGGAATTCCAATCAAATTTGTGAAAATGGTAGGGATTGGTATGTAGTATGAGCTAATCTATATTTGGTGAAATTGTCTCCAGTGGCTTTTCTGTGAATTACTTTCCCACCTTTTTTGATGGTGCGCTTCCCAGGGAGCGACCCGGTACGCGAACCGTTGAGCGCCCCGGTTCGCGAACCTTAAGCGTTACGGGAGTCCACCATTTTGTGTTTCGGTCGAATTAAGATACAAAATGGAGGACAAATAATGTTCAGAATGGGTAGAAGGGGGCACGGTAGACTTATCTTGACCCCCTAGGTTTTGTGAGGGTGGCTGAGGAGGCTTATATGTGCGAAAAAAAAACATTTAAAAAAAAAAATTCGCGAGGTTAGCTCCCGGTTCGCGTACCGGGTAGCGTCCCAGGGAGCGTACTTTGTTGAAAATTAGTGAAAAATGTTAGAGTAAAATAATAATTGTGAGTGATCAGATGTAGGGTAGCTCTGAGAAGAGCTTTTGGGTTTATGGTACATTTAGGTACTTATAAGTAGGTACCAATGCACATTCTTAAATTCAGAGTGAAAATTCTGTTGCCCTCATCTGAGAAGTGAACTCCATCTCCTCTGTAGATATCTTGCATGTAGTAACGCAAAGTATTGTTGTACAGGGAGCCCATTCCATGGTCTCTCATGTAAGCTGAAACAGATTTGTTTACATGCTTCCTCGACTTCTCAATTTGTGGACAAAATTGGTTTGACAACCTCCATTTCTGTCTTTGGCATATATTTGAATATACCAAGGCAGTCTGAGGAAAAAGTGCCATCAATTGCTCAAAGGTGTCCTTTAAAAGCATTTCCAGACCTACCCCAGTCAAAGTGCCCAAATCATTACCTCCACAGTGCACAATTAACAGGTCAGGTTTGGGCAAATGCATAAAGGTTTTCACCAATGGTATCAATTGGTGACATTTTAATCCTCTGTGGCCAAACCACTTAATTTCCACATCTTGTAAATTGAGGTTAGGTAATTTTCTGTTCTCAGCATACCTGTGAGCCCAGTGAATATAACTATGTCCAACAATCCAGACAGAAAACATGGTGAGAGGAGGTTCTCCTGCAGTCAGATGAAGTGTGGCAATGAAATGGCAGTTGAAAAAATTAGAGTTTAAAATGAAAAAAACTGTGGAGTTTCTGTGTTCATGAAGCAGTAACAGTGATTGGTGGATTTTGATTGCTGAAAACAGAACGTTAGGGTGCATGGATGTGTTCTTTGAAAGATGTATTTTGAGTGGTCAATAAAAAATCATTAAATGAAAGATTGCAGTGGATACGCAGGTGCACTGAGAGTTCAGAGTTCAATTGCAACATTGTTGTGTGAACTTGCAAACACCAGAAGTCTTCCAAGAGGTGGTTGCCATGCAGAAAAGGCATGAAATGGCTGAGGGGGGAAGGGTTTTCATTTGAAAAAAAGTGAGGGAAGAGTTTTGATTGGGTGACATGAGAGATATGTGTGAAGAATTACAGCATTTCTGTGCTTTTGATAGCTGCAGACTCTGGAGTGCATACCTTTTGCTCTGCTGAAGACAAATTGGTGTGTTTCTGAGACTGTTTTCAAACTCAAAGTATTTGCTAAGGTGAGAAAATATTTCTTTAATTTCGATAGAGAATAGTGTGCTTTAAGGAAAAAATTATGAATTATGTGGCGCAAATTGCTTGTAAATATGCTCCCATCTGTGCATGGAAAATTTAGATTTTGAATGTTTGTGTTACATAGCCATGTTAAAAGTGATACAAACATGCTGCAAAGGCAATTAAAAAACGCTTTTATGTGTCTTAAGGACATTTTAAGTAATTTTCCCATGTGCAGTGTTTTGAAATTATGATTTGAAAATCGTTTTTGGGGAAAAGGAATTGTTTTTAAATTTATGACAAGGACATAATGGTGTATGCTTCTTTATACGGCAATTGACTGTCCCTGATGTTATTTTTCCCATTTTAATCTAAGACCTTTCTCTGTGGCGCAAATTGCTTGTAAATATGGTCCCACCTGTGCATGGCAAATTTAGATTTTAAATGTTTGTGTTACATAGCCATGTTAAAAGTGACCCAACCATGCTGGAAAGGCAATCAAAAAACACTTTCATGTGTCTTAAGGACATTTTAAGTCATTTCCTCATGTGCAGTGTTTTCAAATTATGATTTGAAAATCGTTTTTGGGGAAAAGGAATGGTTTGTAAATTTATGACAAGGACATAATGGTGTATGATTCTTTATAAGGCATTTCAGTGTCTCTGATGTCATTTTTCACATATTACATTAAAAGACCTTTCCCTGTGGAGCACATTCCTTGTAAATATGCTCCCACCTGTGCATGGTAAATTTAGATTTTGACTGTTTGAGTTACATAGCCATGTTAAAAGTGACCCAAAAACTTGCAAAGGCTTTTAAAAAAAACTTTCATGTGTCTTAAGGACATTTTAAGTAATTTCCCTGTGGGCAGTGTTTTCAAATTATGAATTGAAAATCGTTTTTGAGGTAATGGAATGTTGTTAAAATTTATGTGCGCCATATGCCCCCAAATTTATTTTTCAGGGGTGCAGCAGGGTGTTCTTGAGACACCCCTGCACCTTTGGAAAAATTCCTAATTTGCGATGAGCTAATTGCTAATCGCAAATTGCACCTTCATTCATATGGGCATCCTGGCCCATGGAAATGAATGGGTAATTTGCAATTAGCAATTTGCTCATCGCAAATTTGGAATGGTAAAGAATCGCTATTTATTCCTTAAAATTCACTATTTTGGAAATGCAAAATAGTTATATGATACATATGGCGGTTGATGTCTAACAAGATAAGAAGCTTAGGGATACATTTATGATGACTGGCGCAATGAAGTGGACATCACTTACTTCATTGGTAGAGCTTTACATGTATTATGTCCTCTGTATTCTTCATCAAGCGTAACTTTAATCTGCAATCCTGAGTAGGCCTCACCTTAAACAAACCTCTGGATAGGCCACACCTTATCGTCATCATGAATTAATCATTTAAAATGCTAGGGACAGATTTATGATAGGTGTATGCCTCTTTTGCGCCACTTACAAAACACTGTCCACGGGGAAATGACTTAAAATGTCCTTAAGACACATGAATGTGTTTTTTTAAAGCGTTTGCAATTTTTTTGGGTCACTTTTAACATGGCTATGTGACTCAAACAGTCAAAATCTAAATTCACCATGCACAGGTGGGAGCATATTTACAAGGAATATGCTCCATGGGGAAAGGTCTTATAATGTAATATGGGAAAAATGACATCAGAGACACTGAAATGCCTTATAGAGAAGCATACACCATTATGTCCTTGTCATAAATTTGCAAACCATTACTTTTCCCCAAAAACGATTTTCAAATCATAATTTGAAAACACTGCACATGTGGAAATGACTTAAAATGTCCTTAATTCAAAATTTGCTATTCCTTATTTTGCGATTGCACTGAAGGATTTGCAAATTTTGCGATTCCTTAAATGTAATGTATCAAACAAAAAATATGTAAAAAATGACATTAAGGATTTGGAAACTACCACCAACTTCTAGTTTGTGGTAATTTGCGAATTCTTTTCAAAAAGCATTTTTTTCCAAAAAACAAAAGGTGCCATATGACGCCAATACATGTCCTTAGGGCATGTATGTGCGCCATATGCCCCCAAATTTCTTTTTCAGGGGTGCAGCAGGGTGTTCTTGAGATAACCCTGCACCCTTGAAAAAATTCCTATTTTGTGATGAGCTAATTGCTAATCGCAAATTGCACCTTCATTCCTATGAGCCTCCTAGCCCATGGAAATGAATGGGTAATTTGCAATTAGCAATTTGCTCATTGCAAATTAGGAATGGTAAAGAATTGCTATTTATTCCTTAAAATTCGCTATTTAGGAAATGCAAAATAGTTTGATGGTACATATGGTGGTTCATCTGTAACAAGATAAGAAGCTTAGGGACACATTTATGATGACTGGCGAAATAAAGTGCAAATCACTTACTTCATTGGTAGGCCTTTACATGTATTATCTCTTCTGTATTCTTCATCAAGCGTAACTTTAATCTGCAATCCTGAGTAGGCCTCACCTTAAACAAACCTCTGGATAGGCCACACCTTATCGTCATCATGAATTAATCATTTAAAATGCTAGGGACAGATTTATGATAGGTGTATGACTCTTTTGCGCCACTTACAAAACACTGTCCACGGGGAAATGACTTAAAATGTCCTTAAGACACATGAATGTGTTTTTTTAAAGCGTTTCCAATTTTTTTGGGTCACTATTAACATGGCTATGTGACTCAAACAGTCAAAATCTAAATTCACCATGCACAGGTGGGAGCATATTTACAAGGAATGTGCTCCATGGGGAAAGGTCTTATAATGTAATATGGGAAAAATGACATCAGAGACACTGAAATGCCCTATAGAGAAGCATACACCATTATGTCCTTGTCATAAATTTGCAAACCATTCCTTTTCCCCAAAAACGATTTTCAAATCATAATTTGAAAACACTGCACATGTGGAAATTACTTAAAATGTCCCTAATTCAAAATTTGCTATTCTTTATTTTGTGATTGCACTGAAGGATTTGCAAATTTTGCGATTACTTAAATGCAATGTATCGAACAAAAAATATGTAAAAAATAACATTAAGGATTTGGAAACTACCACCAACTTCTAGTTTGTGGTAATTTGCAAATTCTTTTCAAAAAGCATTTTTTTCCAAAAAACAAAAGGTGCCATATGACGCCAATACATGTCCTTAGGGCATGTATGTGCGCAATATGCCCCCAAATTTCTTTTTCAGGGGTGCAGCAGGGTGTTCTTGAGATACCCCTGCACCCTTGAAAAAATTCCTAATTTGTGATGAGCTAATTGCTAATCGCAAATTGCACCTTCATTCCTATGAGCCTCCTAGCCCATGGAAATGAATGGGTAATTTGCAATTAGCAATTTGCTCATTGCAAATTAGGAATGGTAAAGAATTGCTATTTATTCCTTAAAATTCGCTATTTAGGAAATGCAAAATAGTTTGATGGTACATATGGTGGTTCATCTGTAACAAGATAAGAAGCTTAGGGATACATTTATGATGACTGGCGAAATAAAGTGCACATTACTTACTTCATTGGTAGGCCTTTACATGTATTATCTCCTCTGTATTCTTCATCAAGCGTAACTTTAATCTGCAATCCTGAGTAGGCCTCACCTTAAACAAACCTTTGGATAGGCCACACCTTATCGTCATCCTGGATTAATCATTTAAAATGCTAGGGACAGATTTATGATAGGTGTATGCCTCTTTTGCGCCACTGGGCGTCACTTTTATGATGCAGCGTCGGTGCAAAAGATTTGCTATGAGGCGACAAAATTACAAATTGATGCATTTAGGCAGATATGTCATGGTGTAAAAAAAACGTACCACATGAAACCGATGCAGCAGTGATGCAAAAGATGCACCATGTTGCAAGACAGGCCTCACTTGGGGCCATATGTATCAAGCTAATTAGCATTCGCAAAGATCAAAATTCTGCGAATTTCGGCCTTTGTGAATGTTAATTAGACAAATGGTATGTATCAAACAAGTTTGATGCAAAATAAGGAGTAGCAAAATTTGCTATTCCTTATTTTGCGATTGCACTGAAGGATTTGCAAATTTTGCGATTACTTAAATGCAATGTATCAAACAAAAAATATGTAAAAAATGACATTAAGGATTTGGAAACTACCACCAACTTCTAGTTGGTGGTAATTTGTGAATTCTTTTCAAAAAGCTTTTTTTCCCAAAAACAAAAGGTCCCATATGACGCCAACACATGCCCTTAGGGCATGTATGTGTGCCATATGCCCCCAAATTTCTTTTTCAGGGGTGCAGCAGGGTGTTTTTGAGACACCCCTGCACCCTTGGAAAAATTCCTAATTTGTGATGAGCAAATTGCTAATCGCAAATTAAACCTTCATTCCTATGAGCCTCCTAGCCCATGGAAATGAATGGGTAACTTGCAATTAGCAATTTGCTCATTGCAAATTAGGAATGGTAAAGAATTGCTATTTATCCCTTAAAATTCGCTATTTAGGAAATGCAAAATAGTTTGATGGTACATATGGCGGTTCATCTGTAACAAGATAAGAAGCTTAGGGATAGATTTATGATGACTGGTGCATCACCAGGGATGTGTCAGTCATCCTGCGCCGCTGTTCCGCCACCCATGGTGTGCTGCATTTACAATGATGGGCATCATGGGGCAAAAATGGCACAGATGCGTGACGTATCTGTGTTGTAAAGGTAGTGATTGCTGGAGTTGTATCGCAAGTGCGATGCAGCTCAAGCAAGGCTCAGGGGTGCCCCATCTCCACAATGTTGCGTCAAGACCTATGCCTGCTTAAAGCAGGCGCAGGGTTTTGACGCAGCTTTCTCCTATCTGATTGTAAATACGGCACACCATGGGTGGCAGAGCAGCGGTGCACGTTAACTGGTGCATGCCTGGGGATGTGCCATTTAACATAAATCTGCCCCTTTACATTTAAGTATGTGCAGGGGACACAGAGTCGGTGAGGCTTATCCAAGGTTAAGAAGAGATGAGTCCTGTTCACTGAAAAATTAGACATAGTCTTCACCTGCTCAGCATTGCTGGACATGGCTAAATAATAGCTGCAAAATATTACTCTTGTTAAACAATTTTACTATTATAATCTCTGAGATTTGTCTCTTACTCTGCAACATCTCATTGTTGTTATCTTTCTTTAAAGATAAAGACAACATCAACATGAGCGACAATCTGCAATCAGTTGATTTTGACCTCATCATTGAACTCGTAATTGAAACATCAGTGGATGTTGATCCCTTGGATGATTTAAATCCTGAGGATGAAGAAGAGCGTGATGAGGATGCAGATTTGTCCGAATTATATGACATAGGGTGGGAAGCTGACCTGCTTGAGCCTATGGAACTATAAACATTTATTTTTAAAATTTATAATTAATAAAAAGTAAAAATGTAAACCGTTTAATTTAAAAATAAAGACACCTTCAAAAACAGGTTATGTGTAGTGTCTTCAATAAAATATTAAAATATGCTCATAAAATTAGATCAGATTCACATATAAAATAGCACAGGTAACATAAATATAAATGTCATTTCTTTTCTGCTATTTCTGTATTGTAAATTTGCCAAGGACTAAAAAATCTTCTATTTAAAATGTCAAGTAGTGTGTTAAGTTTTTGATCACTGTTATTGATTTACTGTTTGGTAATAGTGGTTAATAACATTTTTTATTATATTTTACCACAGATTCAACTGCAGATCATTTCAAGATTTCACCATGCCAACAATAGAAAGACAGAGAAAGGCTGCAAAACGTCAAAGACAGCAGGTGAAACAAAATAAGCAGCAGTCCTCTAACAAAAAGATTTGTCAAGTCACGAAGAAAGCACCGGGTAAGAGCACAAAATATTTCATAAGAAATATGTGTAGTAAAAAAAATATTACTACAGAAAATGTTTCAGTCCAGAAAAAGAGAACCAATTCAAATGGAAAGGAAAGGCCAATCAAAAATGTTACTGCTAGAGCAAGAGATAACTCTGTGCATGATAGTAGAAGGAAACAACAGTTTAGGGACATTCGTAAATGAATGTTCCGCAACAGGATAATTGGCAATTTGTTAAAAAATATTAAGAAAGGTCAACAGAAAGTGGTTTTTTATAAGAGAAAAAAAAAAGTTGAGAAAGTTATTGATCAGGCATTTGAAATTAAACGTAAGTTATTTATTTTGATAATCAATACAATTAGGAAGCTAAACAAGGCAATTTATGATTTCAAAAGAAATAGTAGATGGAAGAGAATAGTTAATCGTAGTAATTTTTGTGAAGTTTTTTCTGGAGAATGGATGCATAGTTCAAGCTGTGAGGCATTTTTTAATGAGGAGAGTTATTTCCAGGATAATGATTTGGTGCATGCAGTTGACACCAGTGGTCGTGCTTATGAAGTGAAAGATGGTTGTCCAGTTGAAAAAGAGAAACTTGTGACAACAGAGACAGAAGAGGTGTTAGGTAATGAGGTTTTAGGAAGACGTGCTAAGGGTCCTGTCTACACCTGGAAGTGTAGTAATATTTGTAGTGTGCGACAGGATTCCATCAATTTGCTTTGTGATTTTGTACGGTCATTTAATAAGAAAAGTTTGAAGCAGAAAATAAGGTTGTTGCAAGAATTAGATCCTTGCAGAGTGAGAGAAGTGACAGGTTTGCATGGTCATTCACTGGCTTGTCTTTCCAGGAGAGTATGCCAGAGTGTTTTTCATCATTTCAGGATGCTAGCAGTGCATCATAATAAAGTGAGGAAATTAGTTAGAATGTTGTATTATGCTAAGAGTCCAGCAATTATGCTTAAACAATTATGCGCTGCTCTTTTGCATGGTTCTGAAATAGATGTGAAGAATATATGTGAAGAAATTGAGTTTTGTTACTTTGGAAGTAAAGAGGAGAATGTTGAAATTGACCAAGAAGAAGAGGGTAATGTGGAAGATAGTGTACAGGTTTCCAGTACAGATAATTTTCAGAAGGAAATTGCGACGTTTCAGGTGAAATCAAGTGAGAGGCCTAATTTCACTTGTGTGTGTTGTCGACGCACTTATTATAAGAATCAGACTAAGTTAGTGGATTTATATGCAAAAAGTGAAAGGGAAAATAATAGTGAATGGAAGGATTTCGCAACATACTTGATGGTAGAAAATTGTTTTGATTTGGGATTGGATCAACGTGTGTGTACTTATTGTTGTTGCAAATTAAATAAAAAACCAGATGCCTGCTAGAGCAGTTCATAATAATCTGGAATTGGTTGAGATTCCTTCTGAATTGAAGGATTTAAATATTTATGAATCTATTTTGATTCAAAGTATCCATCCCTTTCAAGCTATTGTAAGAATGGAGCCAAAGACAGGGAAATTGCCTCCATCAGATTTACAGAGAGGATTAAAGGGAAGAGTTGTTTATTTGCCTCTAGATTTGAAGAAAAACATTAACACAATTGGAGTAGAAAAAGTGGAAGAGGAACCTCTTGTTATCTTAGTTAATGGGGTTCCGACAAAGAATAAGAAAATATGGCAAGATTTAGTAGATGTTAGGAAAGTCAAAAGGGCAACATTGTATTTGAAAAAATATAATAAATACTATAAAAATGTATATGTTGCAGAAGAGGAAGTAAGTGAGGAAGAGGACAGCGATTTGTGTGCTGGTCAAATTGAGAAAGTAGAACCCTGTACTAGTGAAGAAATATATGAACATTATAGTGTTCATCCTTTGCATTCCAAGGAAGTCATGGGGAATGCTATTGAGTTGTTTCAAATGAAACAAGCGAAAGGGAGTCCCATTAGTGTTTGGGAGGAAAGTTTGGAAGCTCGGTGTTTCCCACAGCTTTTTCCAACAGGTCAGGGAGGAAGATATGATGAGCGACCTCATCAAATTCCTGCTTCTGAATACCGGACTTTGCGATTGTATGCAGGAGATGCTAGGTTTCGACATTGCATTCCTTATTTGTTTCATCTCCTGTTTGAAAGCGATCTGTCTGGACTGTCATATGCAGTGAACCACATCTTGAAAAGTGGTATACACATGCAAAACATCTCGGCAAGTGACTTTATGGATAAAGTCAATGTCCAAGACAGTATTTTGGATTCTCACCTGATTAATCTCATGGCGTGTCAGCGTGGTACTAATGAGTACTGGTACCGTCGTCATGGTGATTTAAAATGTATGCTGAGGAACTTAGGTACTCCCACATGGTTCCTCACTCTGAGCTGTGCCGAGTATGGCTGGGAAGACTTACTTGAATTTCTACGAGAAGCAAATGCTAACGTAGATAACATCGAATTCAAGACACCCGGAGAACTGTGCTCTTTGGATCCAGTCAATGTATGTAGGTACTTCAATCATAGATTTGAAGCTATGATGTCTTTCATCATGAATAAGAAGAATCCACCTCTCTGAGAGGTGTTGGATTTCTTCTGGAGAAAGGAGTACCAAGCAAGAGGTGCTCCTCATATACATATGTTGCTGTGGATCAAGGATGCACCTAAATTTGGAACGGATCCAGAAGACTCAGTGATGAGTTTCATCCAACAGTATTCTACGTGTGCTGTTCCAAACGCAAAGGAGAAGAAAAGCCTAAGAGAAAAAGTTCTGCGTTTCCAAAGCCATCGATGTGGAAAGTACTGCCGTCGTAAATTCCGAAACAAGGACAAGTTCTACACTAAATGTCGTTTCGGCTTTCCACGACCGGTGATTTCTAAAGGAAGAGTAAACAGTTTGATGTCTTCGCTGCGACCCAATGTCATGAAGAAATCACCTAAAAACACATACAATTTGAAGAGGAATGAAGAGTCCAAGTACATCAACGACTACAACCCGGTGATTTTGTCCATGTGGAATGCTAACATGGATATACAGTTTGTGGCTGATAACTGTATGGCTGTGGCTCGGTATGTGACGTCTTACATCACCAAAAAAGAGAAGACAGAATTGAAGGATATGTGGGAGGACATTTCCCATGAAAAGAGCCTCAGCAAGAAGTTGTACAGTTTCAGTCTGAAGATGTTGTCGCATCGAGAAATTGGAGCTTACGAATGCTCTGACCGGTTGTCTTCAGCAAGTCTCTATGCCAAGTCCAGGAGTATCGTTTGGGCGAGTCTTGGTCTTGCTGCAACGCGTAATCGAGTTCTCAAACCTGTGCGGGAAATTGAGTATTTGGCGGAAAAGGAGCCAAACAGTACCGACATTTTGAAGACCAACATGTTGGATACATATTATCCAAATAGAAGCAGTCATCTCGACAATGTTTGTCTGTATGAGGTTCTTCAAAATTACATATTCAAGAGGAACATCAAAGAAGATACTGAGAAAGGAGTGTATGCTGTAATAGGAAGTGAGGGATGTCTGGTCAAGCAAAGAAAATGCCACTTGGTAAACCATCGAAAATTGAGTGGCGAATCTCCTGAAAAAAAGGAGTTTTTCTATTTAGCACTTTTGCAACTTTTCAAGCCTTGGCGTGCAGAAGAGGAACTGCTTGGAGATTTCCTCTGTTATGAAGACTCTTTCAATGCCGCCAAGGAGACCATAGAATGTCCTGCTTTTCCCAAATATGTAGAAATGTTGAATGCGGAAATTGAGCAGGAAGCAACGATTGCAGCCGAGATTGCCAGAGACAGTTCTCAGGACAGTCAGAGTTCTGCTTCATTGAGTCAGGATCCACTAGGAGGACCTGTTATCGAAAATGAAGCTGCCACTGCCATGAATGAAGTGGAAAGAGCCATGGCACATGCTCAGGAGGATGCGGTTAACTTAGAAGAGTTGGAAAGACAACTCAACGTTGAGCAGAGGAAAATATATGACGAAGTTACCATGCAAATTGATCATGGATTAAGTCATGACAAGAAAGAGTGCTCATGTACATCGTTGAAGCCTGTCCGACTGTACGTGAGTGGAGAAGCGGGAACTGGAAAAAGTTTCCTCATTAAAGCAATTTCATGCTATTTGCAGGAAAGGACAGAGTCATCGCTGTCTTGTGTTGTCACCGCTCCAACTGGACTGGCAGCACATAACATTAAAGGGATTACTTTACATCGTTTACTGATGCTGCCAGTGGAGCATGACAACAAATTACAATATCACAAGCTATCTGGAGATGCTTGTTTTGAAGTTTCAAGAATCTTGAGGAAAATGAAACTTCTTATCATTGACGAAGTAAGCATGGTTTCCAATGTCATGCTTGCCTTTGTGCATTTGAGAATGCAAGAAGTTCTCAAAACAGAGTATGATGTGTTATTTGGTGGCAAACACATCATTGTTTTCGGAGATCTTTTGCAGCTGACACCAGTGAAAGGGCAACCTGTGTTCAAAATGCTCACGCATGAAGATACCAGGAAGTGCCTAGGGAGCATTGGCAACGTCAATATATGGTTAAACTTCAATTATGCTGAACTGCATGAAAATATGCGTCAGGCGAAGGATGAAGTTTACAAGACTATTCTACAAGATGTTAGAATTGGAAAAGTGACCGAGCATGGGAAAGAAGCTTTACATGCACGATTACTGTCAAATTTATATCCAGAACAAGATGTTGTGCCAGAGAATATTTTTCAGAAAATTACTGAGAAGAAATCTGGAATATGTTTGATGCCAACTCTTGCAGAATGTGCCAAATTCAACAACAAAATGTTGCATTTAGAAAAGCAAGAGATTGTGAAACTGGAAGCTATTGACAGAGTAGAGCATATGGGATCAACAATTATTTTGTCTGAGAATCTGAAAACAAAATTGGATTCATTAGAGAAGAGTATATCTAAAACTGCAGGTTTTGAAAAGACTCTGAATGTGTGCTTGAACTGCCGTATAATTTTAAGAAGGAATTTACATGTTGAAAGAGGTCTGGTAAATGGATCAATGGGTAATGTTGTTGATTTTGTGAAATACAGAAATAGAGATGGAATTGAATTTTAAAAAATTAAATTTGATGGCATTGAGGAAGTACAGCTAATTGGTCGTTGTTCTGCTAGATTTTTGCTTGTAAAAGACTTATATGTTCGCCGTAAGCAGTTTCCTGTTTGCTTGGCATATGCGGTGACAATCCATAAATCGCAAGGTTTAAGTGTAGACAGTGCATTGGTGAATATTGGCAGTTCTGTGTTCAAGGAGGGTATGGCATATGTGGCATTGTCACGAGTTAGAACTTTATCGGGATTGTACTTGATTGAATGTGATGTCACAAACATTTGTGCGGATCTAGATTGTGTTAAGGAATACAATAGGTTAAGAAGAGAGTATGCGCCACATTTGCCTCAGTATCCTTTGTTTGAGAAACGTGTGGTAGGCCGGAAACAAAGAAATGTGACCAATACTGGGGAGGTTGTAGCAAAAAGACAAAAAGTCAATGAACCTAAAATTACAAGCAGAAACAAAAAGGATTCTGTTGAAGATGTTGTTGGTTTTCAGTTTGAAAACAGTTCTGGTGTCAACTGCTATGCTAATGTAGTGGTTAATGTTTTGTTTTCTCTAGAAAATGTAAAAGAAGAGATTGTGGTCAATTCTGATCAAACATTTTGCAGTTTGTTAAATTCTGTGTTAGAGAAATGTAGCACTGATAGAACAAACATAGAAAGTGTGTCTGAAATTCGAAATCTGTTAGACAGATGTTCAGGCCAAACACAATTCTCTCAAAATATTCAGCAAGATTGTCAGGAGTTTTTAATGTATATGCTTGATGTATTACATGCTGAAGGTGTAGATGTAGATCAGCTGTTTGGGCTTTCTTATCAATGTCAGCATGACTGCGAGAACTGTATGGTATCAAGTACTACTAGTGTAGACTCAGAAAGATTTATATATTTAACTTTGCCAGACAGTAAATCAGTCTCCTTTAATAAGCTAGTAAAAGCAGCTGATCACAACATGGAGTGTAGCCAATGTAAATCTGAAATGATGTCCACATTATTTATACGAACATATGGCCAGTATGTCATTTTAATGTTCCAACGATGTAGGCCTGATGGAACAAAATTGACAACTTTAATTAAAAATTTTATAGCTTCGCAGTTGTCAATATCAGGAAGGACTTTTGTAACTGCAGCAATTATATATCATGACGGTCCTTCAATAACATCAGGACATTACACAGCTTATTTAAAGTCTAGAAATGGCTGGTCATTCTGCAACGATTCTGTTTTAATTTTCAAAAAAAAATTGCCGTATGACCTTAAAAACTCTTACCTGGTGTTTTTAAAACCAATATTTTAGGGAAATAATCTCGGGATGTGCTCTGTGGAATTTCAAGAAGTTCTAATGGCTCCTACACAATTTGGCCTTGAGGATAAGTGTAGTTCAGAGACATAACTTCTAACCATAAGACTGGACGTCATGGAGAAATAAGTGCACTTTGAATGAGTTCAGAAAAACTATTTCTTTTTATAAGCTAATTGAAGCAGCCAATCAAAACATAAAGTAGAGGGAATGCAAGTCTGCAATGCTGTCTACTGTTTTACATTGCTTTGTGATTAAAAGTGATGTAGAGAATTAAATAATTGTAGTAGTCATAGAGGTAGTGTAAGTCTGCTTCATAGTAAGCAGTATCAGTGTCATAGGAAATGTAGAACATGACTGAGCAAGAAGGGGAAGATATTACTATTCCAGGATTGTGAAAATGATCTTCAACATTTTAATTCTGAAAGTTGCGGAAATGCCAAATGACGGGATTGGCTTACAAGAAATCCAAGAGTTATAAATGGGTCTGACAAGATTTGGCCTTGTGGAAACTTGTGGTAGAGAGCAAGAAGTCATTTATTGCATGTAACATGTTTTTAAAAACGATGGAGATTTTCTTTCAGAAAGTGGCGGGCTGAAAGTAATAACAGCACAACAGAGTGTAAGCTGTTCATAGGACATCCTTTGACTTCATGGAAAGTAAGTTAACTTTAAGGAGTTCTGAATTCTGATTTGTTATGTTGTATGGGTTTTTTAAACACAATCATTTTGATTGTGTTTTTTTTTCCCCGCTGTTATATGATGAATACCTTCAAGTCACTGTTTTTAGTGAATTTTGATACATTCTGAGAACAGCAAAAATAAACCATTTAACATGTATAATTAATTCTGTACTGTTTGCATTTATGATGTATATGTAGAACTGTGTAGGAGGCATGGAGAAGGTGAGGCTTCTGTAAGTGTCAAAGTTGTTGCATGCAGTGCTGCACTTCTGCGTATTCTTTCATATGCTGGACTACATCTGCACAATGAGATACCTAAGCAAAGGAAACACAAGTGATGTGATTGTGAAATGAGCAAAATAAATTGCACGTATTTCATTTACATCACCTGTGTTTCCTATCATTATGAATCACATTGTGCAGATCAAGTTTAGGTCTGTCCAGGGAAACATAGGAGGTTTGGACTTTGTTCAAGAGTGCAGTGGACATGACTCACTTCATTGGTAGACCTTCACATGTATTATGTCCTCTGTTCTCTTCAACAACTCGAAATTTCATCTGCAACCCTGAGTAGGCCTCACCTCAAACAAACCTCTGGATAGGACACATCTTATTGGCATCCTGAAGTAATCATTTAAAATTTTAGTGTCTTGCGACACTTTTCTGAGACAACAGCAATGCAAAAGATGCACCATGTTTTAAGATAGGCCTCACTTCATCTGCATCAAGATACTGTTAGTTTAAAATGTATATCTTTAGGACTGTGTAGGGGGCCTGGAGAAGCAGAAGCTTCTGTAAGTGTCAAAGTTGTTGAAAAACTGTTTGTCCTTCAATCTTTTCCCTTGTCTTTTGTAATTTTTAAATACATGTTTTAATATTTTTCAAATGTTTGTTCTCTCTTTCACAGATTGAAAGTATAAAAACAAAAAGTGAGTAATTTAACGACATTTATAAGGTAAATGTTTTGTACTCTTTTCATTACATTTCTATCACATTTAACTTCTATTAGTTCCACTGCTTCATTTCTTTAACCCTCAGTTTCCTGCCTTTGCTACTTTCCTCATTCCTTTCTCTATTACCTACTTACTCAACTCCTTCCACTCTTTTTCTCAGTCCCTCTCTTCTCATAGTTCCTCACTCTTGTTCACTCACTCCGTCTCTATTACTCTTAGTGTCTTTGACTGATCACTCTATCACTACTTGTTCATAATGCTTTCTCTGTGTAGTTGAAGCACACTAAGGGGCATATTATGAACACAGCCAATAAAATTATTGCTCTTTTTATTGGCAGGAAACTGGTGCAAAAGTGGTTTTAGCGGCAGTTTTCTGCCGCAAAAGCAGCTTTAGCGACACATTTCTGCCAATAAAAGCTGCAAAACTTTTATTGCCTATGTTGATGATATGGCTCTATGTTACTTACATTTCTTTGCTGTTTCAATTAATCTTTTTCTGTTATTTTTTGTTTTCTGTTTTCTATTTTTTCTCTCTGTTATTCCTCATGTTTTAATCTTATTTTGAACATTCACTCACATTCTCCAAGAAACTCTTCTTTGTTAATGTTATACTCTCATTTTTTTTCTTTCACTTCGTTATCTATTTTGTTTTTCACAATTATACCCTCTTCCGTCTTTTCTTCGGTAAATAGATCTATTAAACAGTATCTCTTCTTTACTCCCTATAGCTGTCTTTCTTTTAACATCACTCTCTGTTTACTTTCCTTATACTTACTCTTTTTTTTAAAAAAAAAAAATTTTGGTTAGCTCCCGGTCCGCGTACCGGGAAGCTAACCGGGAAGCGAACCAAAAGAAATAGAGCTTGCCAGAGTGCTAAACATTCTAGCAATTTTTTTTGAAAGGGAAGGTAGTTCTGAAAAGAACTTTTTTTTAATATTTTTGTTGTTTTATATTTTTTTTTATTTTTTTTTATTTTTTGTTTTTTTTGTATTTTTTGAACGATTTTATATATTTTTTGGTTTTTTTTGGGGGGGGGGAAACAACAAAAAACAGGCATTGAAAAGGGCTCAACAGGAGCAAAAAAAAAATTACTGGGGGCGGTTAGGGCAATTATGGTGTTCATACGCCAGGTTTATAGCATTTATGCTCATGTTGCCACATGCTAACAACGCACGACAGTGCATACAAGAGTGTATCATGTGGCCAAAATGTTCTTGTATATTTGGCACAGTTTCCCGTGCCTCTGCTGGTGTCAATGAAATGGGTATTCTTGATCTGGCCACAGGAGTTGATCTTGGATTTTCCTGCAAATCCCGTATTTCCGCCCGGCTATAATTGAGTGGATGCTTCCTTGTCATGTGCCTGTGCATTGTATGATTTCCGTAACTATATTTCTTATCCGTCCCTCTGGATAATTTTTCTTTACAGATGAGGCAGGTGACATACCTCGCATTGACTTTTTTTTGGCCAGGAGGGATCGAATAAAACTTCCAGATGAAACTGGCTTTCTTATGTGAAACCCGGGGCACCTCTTCTAAGAACTGTGGTTCTTCTCCCTCCTCTTCATCCATTTCTTCCTCTTCCTCCTCGGTGTTGGTCATCACCTGGGGAGGTGGTCCTCTCTTCCCATGAGGAGGTGGAGGTGGTCGTGGGGGTCCACCAGCTGAAGCAACTACTGAAGCCATTTCTGATATAGTAATGAAGGTCTTCCTCTCACAATGATGAAAGTCAGAGTGAGGAAAGAAGGAGGGGTTTTCATCATTTGGGAAAAACAATACTTCTCAACCAATGAAAAGTGTTATTTTTAGGTCACCTGACCTAGCCTTACATCATTATGAAACCAAAAGTGAAATGAACCAATGAAAAGTTTTATTAACAAGTCACATGACCTCTCACGCTCATGTTACGCGCTGCGGAACGCGCCCCGGTTAGCTTCCAGGTCGCTGAGCTTCGCGCCTCGGTCCGCGCCCCGGGACACTTCCGGGTGCGCTAACGCGGTACGTCACAAGACGCATTACGCGGCAACGCGATACGTCGCGCTTTCGTGACGCGCCGCGGATCGCTTCCGGGGAGCTGCGTTTTGCGCCTCGGTCCGCGCCCCGGGGCACTTCCGGGTGCGCTAACGCAGTACGTCATAAGACGCATTACGCGGCAACGCGATACCGTCACTATGTTGATTTCTTACCGGTTCGCGGACCGGGTCGCGGCATCAAATTGAGCTAACGGGAAGCTTCCCGGTTCGCGGACCGGGAGCGAAACAAAAAAAATATTTCAAAAAAAATTATTAATAAACATATAAAATATATTTTGGGATTTAAAGAAGAATACATTTTACAGCTATAGATATTAGCTTTTAAAAAACCAATGAAATTGACTGAAAAAACCATAGGTTATAGACCATATATAGTTAGGAATTAGCATTTACAAAACCTTGAAAATTCACTGAAAAAACCATAGGTTATACACCATATATAGTTAGGAATTAGCATTTAAAAAACCTTATTTTACTCACACAAAACCATTGAAATTCCATATATAGTTAGTTGTACTAACTATATATCGCGCACCCGCAATCCACTGCTGATCATGTCACATATTACATCATTCATGACATGGTCAGTGACATCACTGATGACATCACTGATGACATCTCAAATGACATCACTGATGACATCACTGATGACATCTCAAATGACATCACTGATGACATCACTGATGACATCTCAAATGACATCACTGATGACATCACTGATGACAACATCCAGTGACTGTATGTTTCTGTAAAGTTAAAATATGTCTTACATATTGAAGAATGAGTGGATGTAGAAGTGTCTGAACAAAGGATTTAGTAGGTGCATGACTGACTGTATGAGTGAGTGATTAAATGTGTCTCACTGAGTGCATGGGTTAGTGACTAAACTGTCTTAATTTGTGCATCATTATGTCTGTTGTTCTGTAAACTGCTGCATGTGTTGATCAGTAGCTATATGATTAACTATATGGGTTATTGATTGGTTGCCCAAGTATTTGTATGGGAGACTGAGAGTGTGTATGGGTGGCTGGGAGGTGTATGACTCTCTGCATAGATGTATGGGTTCAAAAGTGCATGTGGAAACAGCTGTATGGGCGGTTGACTGTGTGCATGACTGTATTGGTGAGTGAATAGATATCTCAGTGCTACATGTCAAAGTAAGTACATATGTAAAATACAGTACATGTGAGAGTTGACATATATAAATAACTGTGCATAAGAGCCAGTGAATGTGTGAGTGGCTGTATGGATCATTGTGAACTTGTATCCAGGATTGTATAAGTGAGTAAATATATTTTAGTATATGTTTGAATAAGTAAGGTGTGTTTAACTGTATAGTTAAGGAAATGGAGGTGTGATTGATTGTTTGCATGACTGACTAGGTGTGTGTGTAACTTCATGGATGAGTGACAATCTGTGAGTCTGTGTTTACACTGAGTGTATCTAAGGTTATATTAGAGTCTGAAGAGGTTCATCGTATTATCACATGAATGATGTCATCAGTGATGTGATCAGTAATGTCAAATGAGATGTCATCAGTGATGTCATCAGTGATGTCATTTGAGATGTCATCAGTGATGTCATCAGTGATGTCATTTGAGATGTCATCAGTGATGTCATCAGTGATGTCATTTGAGATGTCATCAGTGATGTGATCAGTAATGTCAAATGAGATGTCATCAGTGATGTCATCAGTGATGTCATTTGAGATGTCATCAGTGATGTCATCAGTGATGTCATTTGAGATGTCATCAGTGATGTCATCAGTGATGTCATTTGAGATGTCATCAGTGATGTCATCAGTGATGTCACTGACCATGTCATGAATGATGTAATATGTGACATGATCAGCAGTGGATTGCGGGTGCGCGATATATAGTTAGTACAACTAACTATATATGGAATTTCAATGGTTTTGTGTGAGTAAAATAAGGTTTTTTAAATGCTAATTCCTAACTATATATGGTGTATAACCTATGGTTTTTTCAGTGAATTTTCAAGGTTTTGTAAATGCTAATTCCTAACTATATATGGTCTATAACCTATGGTTTTTTCAGTGATATATATATATATATATTTATATGTATATATTCACTGAAACCTATGATTTTTTCAGTGTAAGCATCACATCTACGACCTTCTCACCGATGCAAAACCAGACATACTATTCATAACCGAATCATGGTTGGGAGAGGATATGGCTCCAGTCCTGCATGAAGCCATTCCTCTAGGCTATCAAATATTAACCCAAAATCGTATAGCCAAAAAAGAAGGTGGTCTAGCTGTTGTATTCAGGCAAACAATACATATAAAGTTGACAACATCTCCATAAAGAATTGTGAGGCTCTTTTAACAAGATGCAATCCTACACCGTCTTCCACCTGTAACTTCCTGCTCCTTTACAGACCTCCACCTAGCAAGGCAACATTCCCAGACGCACTTCTAGACACAGTTTCAAATCTGATAACAATACACTCCAACCTGTGCATTCTGGGTGACCTTAACATTTGGTTTGATAAAACCAATATGACCCATCCAAAAACAATAATCACTGGCCTAGACGCATTGAACCTGCATCAGATTGTCCCCAATCCGACACACATCGCTGGACATATCCTAGATGTCATTTTTGCTAATACTGAACTAGTTACCTATCAAACTATAACTCCAGTCACACGGTCAGACCACCACTTGCTTGCTTTCCAACATAAAACAACACTAAGCGACTCACCTAAAACTACCTTACATCCATCCAACTATCGGCCGTGGAACAAACTCAATTTGGAACACTTGGAAACACAACTAACATCCAGTATATATCTGGAAACCATAAATTCTGTTCAGAATCTATATGAGTGGCTACAGGAAGCTTTTGACATCCTGATACCACTCAAAACCACACAACAGAACAAAAGGAAAAAAGTGCCTTGGAGAAACATAGAAATAAAAAACATAAAACAACAAATTAGAAAGCTGCAATGTACCTGGCTCAAAATAAACCCCAAACAAGACGAACTTCACCTACAAAAAATTAACAGATTATATAAGTCGGCTATCAAAAAAGCTAAGAAAAGGTACTATTCAGACAGAATTCAAAACGCTAAATGTGCAAATAAAGAATTCTATAAAATACTCAATGAATTTCGAAAACCAAATTGCCTAGAAGGAACTCATCCTGTTACTCAAGATTTCACAGACAAACTGGCAAATCATTACAAGGACAAAGCAGACACGTTGGACTCGTACTTACAACAGAAACAAAGCACCAGCACTAACCCTTGTATAAAACAACTATCCAAGAATGCTCTAATCAAGCCTCTGCGTTCCTTCCAACACATCTCACACGATAAATGTATGGACCTGGTCAAAGCAAGCAGGCCTGCCTGCAGCCCTTCTGACCCCTGTCCGCCACAAACTTTAAAGATAATACTTTTAACAACCTCTGCTGCCATTCCAGTAAGAAGAATCATCAATGATTCCTTAACTAATGGAATATTTCCAGAAGAACTCAAAAAGTCATACATACGCCCTTTACTGAAGAAAATAAACTTGGACCCGCTGAGCCCCGACAACTACAGACCCATTACAAATGGACCTTTCCTGGGCAAACTGATAGAAAGAGCAGCGTTTGCCCAGATGTCACAATTCATTGAAGAGAATGACATACTTTCAGATTTCCAAACATGATTCAGTCCGGGAAGAGGCACTGAATCTTCCCTCCTTGCCATCTGGGATGACCTAAAGAATACAGTTGACCGCAACGGGGTTGCTGCGCTCCTCCTCTTGGACCTCTCATGACACTCTGAAACAAAGACTTTATGAAGCCGGCATAGAGGGAACTGCTCTAGACTGGATCGCGTCCTACCTTCGAAACAGAACTAATGTAATCCCCACCCCACCTTTCTCGTCCAAACCGTACTCCACAAAAGCAGGGGTCCCTCAAGGTTCTATCATCTCGCCCATGCTTTTCAACATCTACATGAAGTCTTTACCAGTACTGATCAATAAATTTCACCTCACGTGCAACAACTATACAGATGAAACGCAAATACTCCTTCAACTGGAATGCCCCAAAGACATTGGAAAATCACCAATTTTCAGCTGTCTCAGAGCCGTGGATCAGTGGATGACTTGGAGCCATCTCAAATTGAATGCTTAAAAAACTGAAATACTCACGTGTGGCAATTGGAAAAATTTCAACCCGCTTGCCGCATGGCCTGATGAACTGGGATCACTGCCTAAAGTATCGAAGGAAGTAAGAAACCTCTGAATGACCATGGACTCCAAGCTGTCGATGAATGTCCAAGTAAATAAACTAGCAAGATCAAGCTTTGCTACTATAAAAACTCTGCGACAAATTTTCCCTCATTTGGGATTTCCACACAAGGTCCAAGCTACCATCTCCCTTTTTCTATCCAAACTCGATTATGCCAATAGCCTCTACCACGGATCACCTTTAACGACCATGAAAAGACTACAACGGATTCAGAACTCGGCTGCCAGACTACTCTTGCATATCAAACCACGAGACCACATCTCCCCTGCCTTGAAAGCCCTGCATTGGTTACCGGTTGCCAGAAGATCCACGTTCAAGCTGCTTTGTATTACCCACAAAGCAATACATGGAATAGGACCACTCTTCATCAGGAATAAAATCACCAAACACATTCAACAAAGGAACCTACGCTCTAAAGGAGCATCTCGCCTCAAAATCCCACCATACAAGAAAAAAACAATGGGTGGCACATCCTTCTCTGTTCAAGCAGCCAAACTATGGAACTCTTTACCCCCCCAACATAAGATCCACCGACAACCACCTTATCTTCAGAAAACTACTCAAGATCTGGCTCTTCCCCACATAAGCACCATACGGAAATCAAAATGTACAGCATATCCCTCTGTATATAAGCATTTGTTTTCACTATAGATATGTACCTATCTTTGTGTATTACTTTATAAAACATGTAAAACCATTATGTTGTTAAGAGAAGAATTGTTTTTTTACATTCTTCCATTGTACATCTATGTATCTTCCATTTACTTGTATCTGTGTGTCTGTTACTTTTCTCCTGAAAAAGCATATCCAATGCACTACCCTATCTCTCATCCTGTGCCTCTATCAATATATTTAATCTAAATATACTTACTTTTTTATGTATCTATATACTTTTAATGTACTTATGGATCTATATATTTATCTCTTTCTTCTAATTTAGCATTTCCAATGCACTAGCCTATTTCTCAGCCAATACTTCACTCAATATATCTTCTAGCCCAACCTTCTGACTCCTCTCAAACTTCTTTCTACTACTCCTTCTAATGCACTGCCCTATCTCTCATCCTATAGATCTATCAATATATCCTCTACATCCACTCTCTCATTTATCCCAAACCCCATACCACTACTATGATCACCAAAATAACCTTTTCTAGACTCTCTCCTGCTCTACCCCTCCTTGCATCATCTGACACCTCTTTTTACTACACCGATCCCCTAAAACAAACATTTCTAAACTCTCCTTCCCTCAAAAAAATTTTGTAAAAAAAATCCTTCACTCTTTTATCTCTCCACTATCCTTTTTCAATCAAAATTAACAGACTAACATGTTTCACTTCTCAAATTCCATATTCCATATTCAACTATACTAATATACTGCCCAAATAACTGAATAACATATCTACTACTCAAATTACTTCATAATTATACTATACTAATTTTCAACACTAATCCGTTCCGGAGTGGCGTGCTACTTGCTAGAAAAGCGCTTCAACGCCCATCAGGGGTAACAAGTGCTATATGAATGCAAATCTTTCTTCCCCTTTTATCCATCCGCTATCCCTCTCACTCCAAGTAACAGACTAATATCCACCACTGAAATACCTCATATTTCACCATATTAACTCACCACTAATCCTATATAGGCTCCCTGAATAGCATGCGTCAACAAGTGAGCGATAAATAAATACAAACCTTTGTCCTACTCTATCCTTCTGCTATCATTCCAAATCCAAATAACTGATTAACCTATCCACCACTTAAAATGTACTTGCATGTTCCACTATACTAATTCAACACTAATCCTCTGTGGGTCCCGGAGTAGCGTGCTACCCGCCAATAAAGCGCTTCGACGCCTCGTCAGGGCTAGTAAGCGCTATATAAATGCAATTACAATACAATACAATACAATATGACCCTTGATACACACATTCAAAAATAGAAACTAAAATTTCAAAAAAATGGAGATACCAATACCAGTTAGAACAACCTATTCAGTAATTCCAAACTCTACATACACGATCACTCATTCACCAACAGTTCTATATAGTCACTCATACATGTACTCACTCATCATATGTACTCATACACCTATACATCCTGTTACACACCAACACTCACACATGCAAATAAAATATCAACCATCCATTTATTTGCATATACAGCTATACACACACCACTACACTTACTTTTACAGAAACGTATACATACTTATTCTCTTAAACAATCACCTATAGAAACACACACTTATTTATACAGGAACTCTTCCAATCTCTCACTCTCACATATAATCACTTATATACATCAATACTCACATATACTAGTTTAAAACATATGTAGTTACTCATATAGACACTATTGAGACAGTCATTCACTCACTAACACACCTTACATACACTCATCCATCCATACAGTCCTGCACACATGCTGTCTTCAAAATACATACAAACAGTGAGTCACTCATTCATGCATCTATATGCTAAGTAATATCCCCCACTGAACCATACAAACACTCATACTGATACTCAAAGAACAAATTAATAACCCATATACACACTCATGTAGCTACTCACGAACCCATGCAGCCACTTACACACCAACTAAGAGACTAATACAGACTTTCACACAGTTTAGTCACTAACCCATGCATTCAGTAAGACATGTTCAATCACTCACTTATACAGTCATGCACCTACTAAATAATCCCTTCAGGCACTTCTAAATGCACTCATTCTTCAATACACCTTGGCATTGATATATATGCAAAATATTGAAACTTTACAAAAATACACATTTACTGGATGATGTCATCGGTGATGTCATCAGTGATGTCACATGAGATGTCATCAGTGATGTCATCAGTGATGTCACTGACCATGTCATGAGTGATGTAATGTGTGACATCATCAGCAGTGCATTGCGTGCGCGTGAGTTATAGTTAACTGTAACGGGGGAATTTCAATGGTTTTGTATGAGTGAAATGTCCAGCTAACTATAATACGTGTGAAACCTATGGTTTTTTTCATTGACTTTCTACGTTTTTTTAAATGCTAATTTTTAACTATAACGTGTGTGAAACATATGGTTTTTTCAGTGAATTTCTAAGGTTTTTTAAATGCTAATTTTTAACCCTAACGTGTGTGTAACCTATGGTTTTTTAAGTGAATTTCTAAGGTTTTTTAAATACTAATTTTTAATTATAACGCGGAAGAATCCTATGGGTTTTTCAATGAATTTGAAAGGCTTTGTAAATGATAATTTTTAAATGTATTAATTATTTAAAAAAATCTGTTTTCATTAAATATCCTCATTTTTATAATAAATATTTACATATTATTTTGTTTTTTTTATATTTCATATTATAATGTAACATAATAACAAAACAAAATACAAAACGTTTTTTTATAAAAAAAATTTTTACAAATATAAAATGTTATATTATTCCTTTTTTTCTTTAGATAGTCGAACCGTACGCGTACCGTAAACGCACCGTCATTTGTACTGTAAATTGTACTCAGCTTGCACGCACACGTCACAAGTGCGTTTTTACGTTACGGGGCGCATCAGCGCTTCCGTGTGACGTCATCTACGTTTGTACAACCCCCGTACGCGCACCTTCGAAAGTTTTATAATGTTAAAAACAATATATTTATGTATTTCTTGTAAATTTTAAAGGTAGACATTATCTGGGATAATCGAGAAAATGTTTTTTGTTAACTTTTAAGAACCGTATATTACTTTTTAAATTACGAACATCACGATCGTACGTCCAGTGTACACGTACCGTAAGAGCATCGGAAGAGCAGCGTAAGAGCTCCGTAAGCGCACCGGAAGAGTACGTACAGTCATGTGACATTAAAAGAAGAGATTTAATTGGTTCATAATACAACCAAGTGCAATTGTTGAAAGACCCCTCCCATTTTGTTCATTCTACTTGGACTTTCAGACAAGCAGGACCTTTTCTTTGAAGGTGAACTTTTGTGCAACTGTTCCTTATTATCATGGCTGCTCGGTCTTCATCTCCATCGGATCACTCATCAGATGAAAACACTTATCTTCCAGAGCCTCCTCAGTAGAAAAAGAAGGAGGATTTTATTTTTCACTTTTCCAGAGGGGAAGAAGAAAGTAAATGCTCCAAAGGTCACTTCTAACATCTGCCAAGTGACACTGTCCCATAGTGACCCAAACAAAAAATATTCTTTTGGGACTGCAAGCATGGATCGGCATGTAAAAAAACTTGCATCCCAATAACTATGCAAGAGAAGCCACACGCAGCCGACAAGATGATGTACCACCTGCAGTAGTGAGCACCTCCACTGCATCACCTTCAGGAACCACATGTTTGCTGAAATCAAGTTCCTATGCAAAAACTGCAATAAACTGCTTTGCTATGGGGAACAGGCAGTGGACCTCATTGTAAGGAGGCAGGAACACCACCAATGCCCCAGAAAGTATTTTTTATAGAGGTCCACAGTTTTTTGTGTGGAGAAGTTCTATTTTTCAAGTTTTTGTTTAGAAAAGAAAAAAATTGTGTTAAAAAACTTTAAAAAAAATACAAAACAATAAAGAAAAAAAACAGTTCTTTTCAGAACTACCTCTACTGGTCAAAAAAAGAACAAAATTTCTATGTTTGTCTGTAAATGTTTGTCAGAAAGAATGTGTAGTTCATAACTGAATGAATGAATATGAAAGTTCAAAACTATAAGGATGTGCTACAGCATAAATCTATAGGGTGTTTACCTATAGTATACTGTAGTACCTCCGAAGCACTTGAATGTAACATATGTATATAAATATGTTACAAATCTATGCTTTAATTTGCATTATTGGTGAAAGTGCGTGGATAAATTTGCATGTATTAAGGGCGTTTTTACAACCCCCTTGTGCCTCTTTTAGACAACCATTGCATCACATTTGTCATGCAGCGGTGCTGCAAAAGATGTACCATGATATATGCTATTTTCAATCTGACGTAATTGGAAGGTGCGTCACATTGTAAAACCGTGCGCCAAAAGGAGGCTTTCTTGCGTAGAAAGGGGATGTTCTGGTGCGCGAACACCTCCTAATAGTAACTAAGTGAAATGTATAAGATTTCATTCAGTCACTTTTGGGTTTATACTGCGTCAAAACCCTGCACTTATTTCAAGCATGTGTAAGGATTGTTACAGCATTATGAGCATAGGGCCCAACCAGCCTTGCTGCAGATGCATTTTGCTTTCAATGCAAATGAAACAATGCACCATCTTCACAGCACAGATACATCACATATCTGCGCCACTTTTGCCTCATAGTGCTCAACATTGTAAATATAGTGATTCCATGGTGGTGATGTCACAATAAAACAATAACTGTCATGTCTTTGGGGATCTACCACTTATTCTACATGTTACTGTTTTAATGTAGTGAATGCATTAGTACACATTCTTCAATGAGTCAATGGAAAAGTATACAAAGAGAAACAAAGTGTTTGCTGCAAGTGAAAAGATAGAAACTGCAAAATTAAACATAAAAAGGAAAATTTACAGGTGCATATAAAAATGTATGCACAGTCTGTAGGAGTTTGAAGCACTCTATAGCCTTAGGCCTACTTTGCACCATCAGTAATCCTACTTTGCACCATCAGTAATACACTACTCACATAGGCTTAATTTATGAGATTCTGCCGTAGTAAAGTGCAGCAGGCCTTCCTGCGATACTTCCCTATGGCAAAAGAAAAAGACAGGAATGTACCATATCTATAAGATGCAGCATATTTTTATCCTTTTCCTTTGCGCTAGTGCACATTGATTTGCCTGCACCAATGAACAAAGCTTAGCACAATGGAGCAAAGGTGTCTATGTTGTAAGGATGATTATTTTTGTAGAGATAGGCAAACCTTTCTCTACAAAAAAATTTCAAGAGACTTTTCCTTTTTCTACATATGATGCAGAAAGCAGCACACATAGAGAAAAGAAAAAAAACGGGGAGAAATAAAACAATTTTTCCCCATTGCACCTTCTTTATACCTCTCCTGGGGAGGCATACGTTTTTTGCAGTGCCTCAGATTTACAATTTCTTGTAAATGTAGAGTAGTCTCAAAAGGCCAATGGTGTTGCTGAAAACACCACCAACAACACCCATTGTACACCCTTTTTACACAGAATAATACATTAAAAGGTCTCATATTTAACAAGCAACAGTACACCAAAAAAGTGCATTAGTGCTGCCTGATAAATATTACGTTGACAGTTGTGCCACAGAACATCAACAAAAGTGACTAGAAATTTTCCTCAGAAAATAATAAGTAAAATCATACATATATCTATAGAAGCTTACCGTACTCTGTACTGTACTCCATACAGTATGCGTACACTACGCGCCTTCCCGAGTACAAGCTGCATGCTGATTGAATATCAACTGTCTGTTTGAATATATAGCATCTTCACTTTTACAATATAGACTTATAGCTCACCATAAAGGGCTATACCGGCTATTAAAGACTCTCTCCAGCATTAAAGGCCCGAGTCGAAGGTGAGGGCCTTTAACAAGGGAGAGGAACTTTAATAGCCAGTATAGCCCAGCTACAAAAGGGCTATAAGAGTATTAGAACATTCTACCATTAGAAGACAGAATGTTCTAACAAAATAGAACATAGCCTTCAGGGAGTGCAAGAGGATTGGATTCCCCTCAGGCTCCCTGAAGCCTTTATTCACAGCCAGAGCAGTGAACAAAGTAACATTGGAATGTTGGAGCTCCAGGCTTATACCAGTCATTATAAGCCAAGAGCACCCCATTGTTATCAGTGGAACTCCCAACATTCCAATGTTGTAATAGTTTATAGATAAGCACATAGTGATGTATGGCTCAATACAATACTGAAACAGTAGAGTGAGAGTGATTGCTGAAAATGTAATAATACAGACTGGACAATCCAATATAGAAAACACTAGTTTGTAGGTACATAGAAGACTGTAAGGATAGTCTATGGAGGTTTAAAGCAGTCCACAGCCTAAGACGTACTGTCACCCATGAATATTTGGGAACTGACTAGATGATTACAGTTCTGCAAGCAAACTGCCTACTGAATTTTAAATATCTTCATTTTTAACACAGTGCATACTGAAGGATATTCTGTTGAATAGCTCTGTACAATACGGAATCACCAATCAAAGAGACTTTGCTGTAAGTCAAAGGATATACACCTGGAAATAAAAATTATAAAACACAAGTTTGCTGGCGCATAGAACAGTACATACATATTCTATAAATGTTTGAAGCAGTCCATGCCCTAAGACCCAGTTTGTTCCCTGAGAACTTAAATACTAGCTGAATGATTAAATTCTGCAAGAAGAGTCTCTCAAACCATATTTATTTTTTAATCATAAATTTATTTTTTTAACATTTCATAATTTAATAGAACTTCCAGCAAGATTTCGTCAGAAATTTCGTTTTCTTCATCATTAATTTCAATGTTGTTTAATGCTTCAAGAAAGTTCTCGTCTAAAGTTTCATCTAAAAAATCGCAGGGAATATCTCCTGCACCAATGCTTTCTTCTTCATTCTCACTCTCCATGAAAGGTATATTTAACTCTTCCATCAGAGAGTTAGTATTTTTAAAACTCTGTTCCATATTCTTCTGTTCGTCTTCCATAGTGAATTTTATTATGTTGTTGTTCCTTGCATAAAAACGAAACACTTCATTTTATCATTTTCCCTAATACATAATACAAAATTAGCTTTATCAAATATTTTGCTCTTTAAAAAATATTATGCGAAAACCATTCTCAACTATTTTATATGATTATATCTATAAAATTTGCTTATATGAATTTTTAGTTATAAAATCTCCTTACATTTTCAAACCAGTCACTCTTTATCATAATAAAAAAATTAGGGCTATTATAATAAAATGCAGTACTAAAAAAAGTAAAAAAAATATCTATTCAGATTACCAGTTCCAAAGCAGATGATGTGTTGTAGTAAAATACAAAGTACACAGGTACACTCAGTATATATATTTTTTTAAATCTTCAAATGTGTTTCAAAGATACAAACCGTCTTCACAAACTTTTGTACATCATGGACGTTCTCTTACTTCACCTCTGTGGAAGTACATTCCATCGATTATTTTTGACAGTTGGTTATACTTCCCTCCAAAATAATAAATTAAAAAAATTATATTTATTACAAATTTAGCATCTGTAGATTACAAAAAAATACAGTTACAATTCATCTTTTACAACACAAAATCATTTCTAAAGCATTTAATTTGCTTTTTTGCTGTTCTCAGAATATACTGAATTTCACTACAAAAAGTGAATTCAATAGTACTCATCACATAACACCGGCAAAAAAAAGACAATCAAGAAGATTATCTTAAAAAAAAAAAACAACAATCTCATTAAGAATCTAAAAAATAGAAATAAAACATATTTTAAATGTTTTTTTCTAAGACCAATTTCTTACGTAACTATGAGGTATGTCAAGCAATCCTGAAATAAAAAAACACCATCATTAATTTTATTCAATGACAAAACTTGAAAAAAGTTATTAAAGGTTTCACAAACATTTCCTCACGGCCAAATAGTATGTGTGAAATTCTTACTTTGAAAATTGTTCAATAGTAACTCTGAACATTTGCTTTACAGTGTTTTGATCTAAAACCATTGATATAATTTGCACCGTCCCCCAGTACTGATCCGTCATCCCAACGCTATTCAACATCTTCATAGCCACCCTCATATAAGTGGCCCACCATCTCAACCACAACATTATTTCTTACGTCGACGATACCCAGCTCATCCTCTTCCTCACCAGGAAACCACATACCATAAAAAACAACCTCCACAAAGTAATTAAATATGTTACAAAGTGTATAAGGAGTAGCTCTCTAAATTTGAACTTGCACAACATGAAGATACACATCCTCAAATCCACCTACTCGGCTTCAGATGACTTCTGCTGGCCAACTACACTATTAACAGTTCCAACACTTACTGACCATGTACACAACTAATGATTCATCCTTAACTCCTCTCTTTGCATGTGTAAGCAAGTCTACAGCATCTCCTCATATTGCTATAACACCCATCACACGCTCTGCAACATTTATAAGTGCAGCGTAACTAAAAGAATAAGAACCATGACACAGGCCCTCATTAACAACACACTACACGTGGCAACACACTATATATACGAATATCAAGCAACCACCTACAACGACTACAACAAATCCAAAACACCTCTACCTGACTGATCTTCAATATCCTCTGCTGCAGCCACATCACTCACAATCTCATACAGCTACACTGCTTCAACATCAACATGAAGATTATCCTTCAAGCTCGTCACGCTCCCTTACAAAATACTCTACAACACCAAACTAATCTACCTTAACAACAGTAATCATGAAAGGCGAAATTTTAGCTCTTAAAAATATTAGGTAAGAATTTGGTTAATCTTTAGGCAAAAATTGCTTAAAAACTAATTGAGTATCATTACAAAGCGTCCAACCTTTCAGACATCTTAAATAAACAGTGTAGTGTCCAGATGTTGTAGAAGGTCCATCATGAAAAATAATTGCAATAGCTACAAAAGTTCTTCCTGATATTGATACTTGAGTAGCTACAACATTTTTTATTTAAGTTTCCAATTTTCTTCCATCAGCTCTACAACATTGCAGCATTAAAATAACATACTGTCCATAACTCTGTATAAATAATGTTGATGACATTTCTGATTTACATTTGCTACACCTCATGTTTTGATTTGCTCCTCTAACTAGATTATTAACAGACACTGATTCACACTCTGGTAAAGTCAAATATATAAATCTTTCAGTGTCTATGTCAGTGATACATGTAGACAAACACTTTTGACACTCATGTTCCCATTTATAAGAATGGCCAAAAAGGGTTTCAATATCTATACCTTCATCTTCCAATGCATCAAGCATAAACATTAAAAATCCCTGACAATCTTGCTGTATATTTTGCATAAATTGAGTAGAACCAGAACATATTTCCAAAAGATTTTGAATATCAGAAACACTTTGTATTTTAGTTCTATCACTACTACATTTCTCGTAAATAGAATACAACAATGAAGAGAATCTTTTCTCCTGTTTTTCAGCAATTTGCTGTTGCAAACTTTGAAGAAGAAAAACAACATTAACAACTACATTAGCATAGCAGTTGACACAACAACTATTTTCAAACCGATATCCAACAGTTTCTTCAACACTGTCCTTTTTCTTTTTGCTTGCAGGCGCAACTTCATCTTGTTTTTTCCTTCCTCTACAGTTTCACTACAGATATTCTCTAATCTTCTCTTTCTACCTACCACATGCTTTTTAAACACTGGATATTGACCTAAATTGGGTGCATATTCTCTTCTTAATCTATTATACTCTTTCACACAATTTGCATCTGCACTAACCTTTGTCTCATCAAAATCACTCAAATGCAATCAAGATAAAGTTCTCACTCGGGACAAAGCAACACATGCCATGCCCTCTTTAAACACGGTACTTCCAATATTCACTAAAGCACTATCTACACTTAAACCTTGAGATTTATGAATGGTCACCGAATATGCCAAACAAATAGGAAACTGATTTCTGCATACAAACAAATCTTTTACAAGCAAAAAACGAGCTGGACAAAGACTAAGCTGTTGTACTTCAGCAAATTTGATTTTCAAAAATTCAATCCCATGTCTATTTACATAATTAACAAAATCAACAATTTTACCCATTGTTCCATTTACTAAACCTTTTTCCACATTCAAATTACGTCGTAAAATTACCCCACAGTTTTTACATACATATAAATTATTTTCTAACCCAGCAGTTTTACTTATCGATTTCTCTAAAGAATCTAATTTCCTCTTCAATTTTTCAGTCAAAATAATAGTGATCCCCTCATGTTCTATTTTATCAGTAGCTTTCAATTTTATAATTTGTTCTTTTTCTAATTTTAAAATTTCTTCATTGAATATAGAACATTCATGTAGTGTTGGCATTAAACAGATTACAGAGTTATTTTCTGAAATGTTCATATATTTTTTCTCAGGAAAAATATTTTCATTTGGAAACAAATTGGGAAGTAATCGTCTCTGTAAAGCTTGTTTTCCAAATTCTGTCAGTTTTCCAATGCTTATATCTTGAAGAATTTTTCCATAATCTGCATCATTTGCCTGACGCGTATTTGTAATAAGTTCTTTATATTGAAAATATGACCAAATGTTAACATTTCCAATACTTCCCAAAGACTTTCTGGTATCTTCATGTGCCAGTGTTTTAAACACTGGTTGTCCTTTCACAGGAGTAAGTTGTAGTAGATCTCCAAAAACTATGACATGGTTTCCTCCAAATAATACGTCACACTCTGTTTTAAGAACTTGCTGCATTCTTAAATGCACTAAGGCAAGCAATAAGTTTGATACCATGCTTAGCTCATCAATAATGAGAACTTTCATTTTCTTCAAGACTCTTGAAATTTCAAAACAAGCTTCTCCAGATAGCTCGGGTATTCCAATTTGTTTTCATGCTCTACTGGTAGCATTAATAAACAATGTAAAGTAATTTCTTTAATATTGTGTGCCGCCAACCCAGTTGGAGCAGTGACAACATAAGACACATATGAGTCAGTTGTTTTGTGCAGATAAGTTGAAATTACTTTTATTAAAAAACTTTTTCCTGTTCCAGCTTGTCCACTCACGTACAATCGGAGAGGTTCAAATGATGAGCAAGAGCACTCTTTCTTTTCATGAAGTAATCCATGGTTAATCTGTTCTTTCACTTGCTCATATATTTCTTTCTGCTCAACATTTAGTTGTTCTTCCAAAACTTCCTAAGTTTCTTACATCTTCTAGAGCTGGATACATTGCTGTTTCCACCTCTTCCATAGCAGTTGCTGCTTCATTTTGAATAATTGGTTCTCCTAATGGATCCTGACTTAATGAAGCAGAAGTTTGACTATCCTGAGAACTGTCTCTAGCAATCTCAGCTGCAACTCTAGCTTCTTGCTCAATTTAATCATTCAACATCTTCACGTAATTAGCAAAAACAGGATATTCTATAGTGTCTTTAGTAGCATTGAAGGTATCTTCATATTTACAAATACGCTGATCAGAACCCAAATCAAAACTATTCTCTACCAACAGATAAGTTGCAAAATCCTTCCACTCGTTAGTATTTTTTTTTTCACTTTTTACATACAGATCTGATTTTTATAATGAGTATGTTGACAACAGATACAAGAATAATTTGGCCTTTCACCAGAAATTACTTCAAACTCTTCTCTTCCATATTTCCATCTATTAACGGATCAATTTCTGCACAGTGTTCTTGAGGACCAAAATAACTAACCTCAATTTCATCACAAACCTTAATTACATCTGATACAGATCCATGCAAAAGAGCACTGCTCAACTTTTTTAACATTAATGCTGGACTTTTTGCATAATACAACCTTCTCACTAATTTCCTCATTTGAGTTTGATGAACTGCTAACATCCTGAAATGGTGAAAAACACTTCGACACACTTTTTTAGAAAGACAATATAAAGAATGTCCTTGCAATCCAATAATTTGTCTCACTCTGCAAGGGTCTAATCCTTACAACATCTTAATCTTTTGTTTAACACTTTTCTTAGTATAGTTACATAAGAAATTGCGTAAAAAAACAATAGACTCCTGCCGTACACTACAAATACTACTGCAATTCCAAGTGTACACTGGAGCTTTAGGACATCTCCCTAAAACTTCATCAGCTAACAACTGTTCCTCATTTCTAGGAACAATTTTCTCTTTCTCAATAGGACAACCCGTTCTAACCTCATAAGCACGACCACTAGTGTCAACTGCATGCAACAAATCATTACTCTGAAGATAACTTTCTTCGTTAAAAAAGGCTCAGAACTTGAAATATGTTTCCATTCACCCTGAAAAACCTCTGAAAAATTTCTTTTGTTAATTAATCTTTTTCACTTACTTTTGGCCTTCATTAAATGGATTGTCTTATCTAATGATCGAATTCTATTGATTACTAAAATAAAAAGTATTTTTTTCAATTCTAAAGCTTTCTGAACTACGTTCTCAATATATTTCTTTTTTTAGTAAAAAGCTCTTTTTCTATTACAATTCTTTAAATCTTAATTTAATACAACTCAATTATAGTACATCTTCTTCCTTATCTCCGTGTATACATTTTTCCTCCTTGTATTACACTCATTTATTTCTTTGTACACACTACTCTTACTGTTTACCAATCTTCGTAGAAAACTTTTAGTTTTCTTACCAGGACATTTATGCGTCTTCTTTATACATTTTTCTTGAGGTGAATCTTGTAGATGACTTCTCTTTAAATAACTTGCTTTCTTGGGTTGTTGTCTTCTATGCCTTACTAGGCATGATGACTTTTTTTAGTATTGATGAAAAAAATCTAGTATAAAAAAGAGATATCACTTTTGAAAAATAAATGTATAAAACACACTATTATATTACTCTTAAGAAGAGAGCAGAGATTAGACTACACTAAAACGTTTAAGAGACAGAACACAGCCCATGTATATGAGCACTACATTACAGTGCAGAAACCTGACTCATTTTCAAAATACATTTCCAATATGCAGCATTAGTTCTTTGGCAGCATTACATCCAAAAATTGAGACACAATACAAGAAGAAAGAGGCCCAAAGTGCTTGTAAATCTGCCCAAGAGTGTATGCAGCACTCTATCTATATTGAGTGGGGCATTGCTAAGAGTAGGTATGCTTAAACAGAGAGAATTAAGAGGGCAGAGGGGGGAGTATAAAAAGAAAGGGGAACATTAGGGGACAGGAAAGACCATGACGACAGAGGAAGACTAAGAACACAGGATACAGTTTGAAAACAAACAGCACTATCAAGAAAAACAAGTGAAAATAAGGAAAGAGTGGAAATATCAGAAAATAGAGGACAGTATAAGCAGAGAGAGGTAGACTGTGAGGAGTGACAGGGGAGATTATAAAAAAAGGTGCAAATATAATTCTTTCATTTACACAGACACTCAGTGTGATCCTGGACAAAAATTTTAAAACCATACATTTTTCCAAAACACATTTACCACACTAAAATGTTTAAGAGACTGAACACGACCATGTATATGAGTACTACATTACAGTGCAGAAACCTGACTCATTTTCAAAATACATTTCCAATATGCAGCATTACATTTTTGCCAGCATTACATCCAAACATGAGACACAATACAAAAAGAAAGAGGCCCAAAGTGCTTGTAAATCTGCCCAAGAGTGTATGCAGCACTCTATCTATATTGAGTGGGCCATTGCTAAGAGTAGGTATGATAAAACAGAGAGAATTAAGAGGGCAGAGGAGGGAGTATAAAAAGAAGGGGGAACATTAGGGGACAGGAAATACAATGACGACAAAGGAAGACTAAGAACAGAGGATGCAGTTTGAAAAGAAACAGCACTAACAAGAAAGACAAGTGAAAATAAGGAAAGAGTGGAAATATCAGAAAAGAGAGGACAGTATAAGGAGAGAGAGGTAGACTGTGAGGAGAGACAGGGGAGATTATAGAAAAAGGTGCAAATATAATTCTTTCATTTACACAGACACTCAGTGTGATCCGGGACAAAAAGTTTAAAACCATACATTTTACCAAAACACATTTACCACACTAAAATGTTTAAGAGACAGAACACAGCCCAAGTATATGAGCACTACATTACAGTGCAGAAACCTGACTCATTTTCAAAATACATTTCCAATATGCAGCATTACTTTTTTGCCAGCATTACATCCAAACATGAGACACAATACAAGAAGAAAGAGGACAGTATAAGCAGAGAGAGGTAGACTGTGAGGAGAGACAGGTGAGATTATAGAAAAAAAGTGCAAATATAATTCTTCCATTTACACAAGACTGTATGCAGCAGTCTATGTATACTGACTGAGGCATTATATAAGTGACTGCACACATTCTAAATTTTTTAGTACTGCACTTTATTCCAGAAACCTGACTAACTAAACACATTAACTTACCAAATGATTTTACCACAATAGTTATCCAAAAGCAGACAAACTCAGAATATGATTCTACAAACTTTACAAGGATAAACACATTACTCTAACTAAAAATAAAATGCACCACATACAATCCCTTTGAAGTCATCAACTCACCTTTCAAATTGTTTGGAATATTAGGAAGAATGCCACTCACACAGCAAATAGTCTCACACAGAATCTCTCTGCTTTAGTGCTTGCAGTAGGAACCAACAAATGGCACATTTTCCCTCTCAATTTACACATATATACACATTATTAACAAATCAAATTCCGTCACACAATAATTCAAAATCAAACACATTTCTATTGGTTTAAAAATTCAAACCTTTCGAAGTGACATAACTTTCCACCCTTCCCCCAACAGATAATGCAAACGTCAACTGTCAACAGAGGTCAAAAGTTCAGCACACTGTAAAACACTGCTCCTCAAAAACTTTAGACTATGGTTAAGTATTTACTTACAAGTACTAATAAACAGAAAAAGGTTTCATTACAACCAACCAACACGTAAACATATAAAATTGAAGGATATCTGTAAAGTGTATTTTTTAAATTGATTTTTACTTGGTTAGGTGCGCTTACGGGACGAATTACAGACTTTGCACCGTACGTCGTACGTAATTTGCACCGTACGCGCACGGTAAATCTATCGTACAAAAATAAATAGGTCTATTACAGATTTTTTATAATCCCCGGGGACCCCATCCACCAGGGCTAATAAAAAACGTTGGGGACCGTGGGGGGAGCCCAAATGACCCCACGGTCCCAGCCGGCTCCACACGTCCTTCGGGAGCCGGCATTGCTTTTCGTCAGAGAGACCAGCTAACTTGCTGGTCTCGCTGATGAAAAGCAGTTTGCTGTGGTAGGGTGGGAGCCGCGAGACTCTGCCCTACCACAGCAAAACAGCAGTGTCTCGAAATTGGGCACCCCGGAACACTGCAGGAGCCGGCCCTGGGGGGTGGCGGTCCCCAGGGCCATCAAGGGCTTAAAAAAGCCCCGGGGGTTGGTGGTCCCCGGGGCTAAGGGGGCCATCAGCCCCCAAAACATTAAATTAAAGCCCGGGGGATGGGGTCCCCAGGGATTATTAAAAATGAGTAAAAGAGGCTATGTTTTTTACGATAGATTTACCGTACCGTATGGTGCAAATTCTGTAAGTCGTCCCGGAAGCTTACCTCAGCAAAAAAAAAAAGATTTTGACATTTAGGATCATTGAAAAACTCCCTAATCAACCCTAGGAGCTAAAAGAAAAGTACCATACCAAACAGCAAACTTTTCCTATCAATCTACACACTCAATCTACACACAAACACAAATTAATTACAAATCACATTTATTCCCACATTAAATACAAAATGAAACACACTTTTCTATTGCTTTAACTTTTGAACCCTTTCCAACTGACAAAACTTTCAACACTTCCCCCATTCCACATTCTGCCAGTTATCATAGAAACACTTCAGGGAACACCTAACTGAGCACACAAGTGAAAAGTTCATCATACATTGTTGCAAATCAAAACAGCAAGTGTGCTTGACTTCTCAATATACTAGCTTATCTAAAGCACTGTACTTTTCTATCACTTTTACGTAACCAATAAATAACAGGCTTTTAAAAAACAGAAAATTGCATCCTAGTTTTGTAGCTAATAATATTTCAAACAACCAATCAGTTCATTGTTGTTCAAAAGTCCACTTATCCACCATTTTAGAAAAAAAACTTCAAACTGCCCTTTCATTTACAGAGACCACCTGGGTGCATCCAGACCTCTCTTCAAGATGTTTAACACCTTCCAGGCTGATGACCAGCTCAGCTCGTCATGAGCGTAACCTGCCGTGCGCTCATGACGAGCTGAGCTCGTCATGTAATGCGGTAATTTTAAAATTGCCGCGTACAGCGGGAAAAGCCGCCGCATCGATGCGGTTAAAGTGTGGATTGTGGGACACAGCTATATTTTCTGGAGTAAAAGGTATGCACATCAGAAAGGTACTCACAAAGACCTAGGTTTATCAAATGTAGACATTAAATGGATTGGACAGAGAGGGTTAAAGTGGCATCAATTGATGCCATTGGTGAAATCCTTTATGCATCTCCAATACCCTGGCCTCATAATTGTGCACTGTGGTGGCAATGACCTAGGCACTTGACTGGGGTAGGACTGGAAATGTTTATGAAGAACACCTTTAGAGAACTGATGTCACTTTTCCCCCAAACTACCTTTGTCTATTCTAATATATGTCAAAGGCAAAAATGGAACTGGTCCAATCAATTTTGTCCACAGATTGAGAAAGCTAGGAAACATGTGAATAAATCTGTTTCTGCGTTTCTCCGAGACCATACAATGGGGTTAATTTACCATAGCAATCTGCGCTTCAATATGCATGACATCTATAGGAGAGATGGTGTACATTTTACAGATGAGGGGAACAGAGTTTTCCTCTTGAACCTTAGACTCTGCATAGGTACTTACTTGTAGGTACTAAAATATCCAAATAAACACAAGGGCTCTTTTTAGAGCCACCAAACATCTATACACATACACTTTATAAATATCTGAAAATATTGTACTTTTTCTTGAATAGGTAAGCTTACGGAACGACTTATGGACTTTGCACAGTACGTCGTATGTAATTTGCACCGTACGTGCACGGTAAATCTATCGTAAAAAAAATAGCCGGAGACCCCATCCCCCGGGGCTAATAAAAAACATTGGGGACCGTGGGGGGAGCCCCAAAGCTCCCACGGTCCCAGCCGGCTCCCCGCGTCCTTCGGGAGCCGGCATTGCTTTTCGTCAGAGAGAGCAGCTAACATGTTGCTCTCTCTGATAAAAGCAGTTTTTTATGGTAGGGCAGGAGCCGCGAGACTCCCGCCATACCATAACAAAATACATTTAAGGTAAATACTCAGGAAATAACGACACCAACGAAAAACTTGAAGACAAATTACATAACAATCATTACATCATGAACAGCCTTTACACGAAAGGCACCATTTATAAGTGAAAAAACCATTCCTGAAAATAAACAACCAGTGGACAGGCGGATCTGAAGATGGAAAGGGTTAGCCTGCCTGTCACACAACACCTGTGATACAGTCTTTTTCAGATTTACAGCAAGGGCCCACAGGGGTGGCGTTAGTTAGTCCCTAGCTGCACCCTTCTTTCTTGACACAGGCTGGGGGTCAACGCGTTTCGAACCGTGATGAGTATAGGTTCTCCTCAGGACATGGACTGGGTAGGAATTTATCTAGAAGAAGGAATTAAATGGTGGTGTCAGCAGACGAGTTGATTCTGGTCAAACTGAAATAGCCCTCTCTGACTCTACAGCACTGTGAAAGGAAGAGTTACCTTGTTAGCCAGAACTGGGGCTACACCAGGAAATGTGTAAAGGGCTTCGGGTACGTTTTCTGAAAATAGAAAGAATGTGGGGAATCAGGTCTGCTGGGTACCTGGGGGACATATCACGCACAGGCAGGCAAGTTGTGATAGTGGACATTACCTGTATGCACACGCGGAAGTGTCCGGATGTGGAATACCCAAGGCGCGGTGCGCAGTAGATGGAAGGACGAGTCACATGGTGGTGTTCTTGTTAGACCAGCTAAGTGGCAAAAAACAAACAGAAGGTGGGTTGCCAACACTGTGCTACGCAAGGGGAGGGCGGAAATTGTGACCTCCTGAGTGCAGGTTCATGTAAAACTTGGCCGCTCAGCCTACCTGCACCTGGGTTGCTCTAATCAACAAACGGCCGGTCCGCGGAGGAATCCGGAAAGCGGGGCGGGAATCAAGCTGCCGCGTACCGCTGTGGAGAGGCAGAGACGGACACCAGGCGGTTAAAAAGCGTTCGTCATATAATGTCTAACTCAGGAGGAGGTCTGCTGGGCCATTACTTACTTGAAGCGCCTGAGCGAGAGGGTCCTTTCCTTCTTGTGCCTGTAAGCTAGGAGGAGCTGGGTGGCTCGCGCTCGTATATTATTCCCAACTGCTGAATAGGTGGAATCGACACAAACGAGGGACTACCAATGGGTCCCGGGGAACATGGTACTTGTAGTTCCATGTAGCAAAGTGCCAAAAAAATAGCGGGTCGCGGACAGGGAGATAGAAGTTAGAACCTGCCGGGCCGACCAATACAGGAGTGTTAGACCTGCTAAACGCGTTTACACACAAAAGCGGCATTTTTAGCAGACTGCAGCACGTTATACGTGAAATGCACTCTAGGACCCTTTTCATCTGAGTCTGTCCACGTAGGAACTTCTAATTCATTCCAAAAGTGACTCCAAGAGTCTGGGCCTTCCACTTGTATCGTGTGCCAGAGTATGTCTTGTCATAGCATCACATGGTGAAAAAACGTCTTGCCAATTTCCTAAAACGCCAGATAATGAATGCAAAACATTCCCACCCATTTGAAATATGCCAAATGAGACACCACCCATCAAGTGACCTCATTGTTTGTTGCCAATGCCCACAACTTTAGGAAACAGGAAAGAGTTAGTGCATAAATGGAGGAAAAGTGAGAAAAGAAAAGAGGCACAGATTCTTTGGAGAGTACCAAATAAAACCGATCAAAATCAGTAGCAGCACAGCTTTGACATCACCAGGCAACAACAGGCTGGCTGGCATTCTGAAAACGGAGATTAACTAGTACTAGACTCCCAGATTAGAAAGTTCAGACATTTCATTTAGGCCAGAGTTCGATGTGTCAAATTTTAGGATGAGATACGCCTCCTTTTGGGAAAGCCGGGCATCAGGGTCTCCGCTGCCACCCCGAATCACAGCCAGCACCGTCCATCTCATCTCATCCACAGAGTGTTTGTAGCGTAAGAAGTGAGAGACCAATGGTGCCGTTAGGTTCTTATTGTTTATTCTAGATCTGTGTTGTATTATTCTTTGGCGGACCTCCTGAGTAGTTTTGCCGATGTACAGCTTGTTGCAGGGACATTGGATGGCATACACGGTATACTTGGTCTTGCAGTTGGTGTGTTCATCATGGCGCCAAAATTTGTTGCCATCAGTGAACAGGGAACCTTCCATTGTGATGTCACAGACAGTACAGGTCCCGCATTTGCGGTGTCCCTTGACCGGGTTGGCCCCAAAGATGGTACTCTGATTGTCTCTTTTTGCTGGAGGCCGAGTGGAAGTAATCATCTGGCCTATACTTCGGTTCTTTTTAAGTGCGAACAGAGGGACCCCTACATCGGGTAGTATTTCCTCAACCAGATGCCAGCTTTTCCTAATGGTTCTTTGGAGATGGTTGGTATGAGGGCCAAATGTTGACACACAGACGATCCTTTGGGTCGCTGGTCTAGATCTTTTTTCTAGTAGATGTTCCCTGGGCGTCCATCTTGCTCTTTTCATAGAGTGCTTCAAAAGTTTGTGTGGATATCCCCTTTCCTGCAGCTTGGCCGTCAGTGCTTTTCCGTGAAGATCAAACTGCTGAACTGATGAGCAATTCCGCCTCACACGGAGAAATTGTCCATATGGGAGATTATCTCGCAAACTCCTTGGGTGATAACTCCTGTAGTGGAGTGCATTATTCTTGTCGGTTTTTTTCTGATAGAGAGAGCATGACAATTCATCAGTTTTAACTGAGACCTCCACGTCCAAAAAGGGTAATGATTTGGAATTGTAGCTCAGACTGAATTTTATATCGGGACTTCAGTCATTAAGCCATACATGAAATTCTTCAAGAAGGGCTGAAGGGCCATTCCAGATGCACCACACATCATCTATGTATCTGAGCCATTGCTCAATATGTTGTTTGTAGGGATTGTTGTCAAACACATATTTCTGCTCATACTGACCCATGTAGAGAATGGCCATTTCAGGCGCGAAGGGGCAGCCCATAGCCGAGCCTTTCACTTGTAAGAACATCTCTTCTTCAAACGTGAAAAAGTTCTTTTTTAGTGCCAGCGATGCAAACAAGACGATAAGATCAGTGGGGACCCTGTGTGGGCGAGGTCTGCTGTCCAGATATAGTTCAATGACATCTAGACCGTCCTGTTGGGGTATCTGTGTGTAAAGGGAGCACACATCCATAGTGGCAAGCAGTTGGGAAGTGGGATCAAACTTGAGTCCCTCCACTTTGTTGATGAAGTCCATAGTGTCCCTCAGATAAGATGGAACTTGGACCACGAGGGGTTTCAGGAAGATGTCGACAAATTGAGAAATCGGCTCCAGGACAGAGTCACACCCGGACACGATGGGGCATCTAGAGGGAGTTTCGGGGTCTTTGTGGACTTTCGGGAGAAAGTATAGATGAGGAATCCGTGGATGTTTCTTCACGAGATATTCCGATTCCTTGGGTCCTAGTATTCCTGATTCTCTGGCCTCATTGACAAGTATGTTAACTTCATTCAGTATCTGTGCTGTGGGGTCTTGTGTGATTCGACGATACCACTCCTGATTATATACATGGCTGCGTCCTTCATTTCTATATAGGTCCTTAGACCACAGGACTACTGCTCCTCCCTTATCTGCTGGTCTTATGATCGCCTCTTGTTGACCCTTCAGTTCTTGTATGGCTTCTTTTTGTTTTTTGGTCATGTTACTTGGTACAAACGGGCACTTCTTCTCAAGCATATTCAAAGATGACATGACAGAGCGCTCAAAGGCAAGAATGTTTTTAGAGGTGTTATGATTGGGGGGACAAAACGTGGACTTGTTCCTCAAACCTGATGCTTCAGTGAGGACCTGGACAGGCGAGTCTCTGAAGAACCATCTGAGGCGTATTTTCCTAAAGAATTCCCAAACCTCCAGTTTGATTCTAGTGAAGTCCATTGCAATCCCGGGGACAAAGGAAAGCCCCAGTTCCAACACTTCTTTTTCGGCTTGTGATAAAACTTTCCCAGAGATGTTTATGATGGCAGATGGTTTTAGGATTTGTAGTGTTGTTTGCGCGTCGTCATCTCCCACTGGGGTTTGAATCTTGTCCGCTTCTGCTGTTGGCCCTGGCCTAAAAAAGGCCTCTTGGGGGTATTTCTGTTCTGTTGGTTCCTATTAGATGGACCCTCACCTGCGTCTGAGTCCTCCATTGACTCCGATGAAGATGTTTCAGAAAACGTGTTGAATCTTTTCTTTGATCTTCCCTGATTGGTGTTCAGATATCGGGTGGAGTCGGGTTTGGAATAAAATTCATCTTTGAGGTATGGATACACTATCTCGATGTTAAAGTTTTTTTGATCCTTCTCAAATTTTGAGGTTTTGAAGTTGATGGTGTTGTCTCTAAAGGTGGCTAGTTCCTTGTCAATTTTTTCCAAGAGAGCTTTTGCTTCATTCTCGGTATGATTATCTTTTATTGCTTGCAGTTGTTCCTCAATTTCCTCCTCCTCCTTTTTCAAGATTCTTTGGGCAGTTTCTACAGTGTGCACCATCAGATCCCTGCTGCATTTGGTGCTGATGAAACTGAATCCTTTACGGTATACTGGATCATCCGTAAATATTACGGGAACATTCTTGATCTGAAGCCCCCAGGGGATGGTCCCGGCTCTAAGATTGGCAAGTAGGAAATGGCCATGCAATTCAGTCCTAACATGTTTTTTTTGGAGTCTTACTAGTTTATCGGCAAAGTTACGCTGTTTTGCTGTGCTGCTTAGTTTAACAGAAGAAAAAAGGGTAGAGTCAGAGAGGAGTTTTTGGATGTGATCCTCACTGAAGGACAGAGTGTCTTTCTCAGCCATTGTAAGTTATCAGGGCACAGGGCCTGAATGCAATAAATGCTTTTTTATTGCCGGCCACTATTTTTTGTCGACACACAAAAGTACCTTGCGAGCGACAGCCCGCTCAACCAAACTATGTACAAATGAAGGTATTGGATCCTGCCACTGACCAGCCTGGATCTCGACACGTGATAAACAGAACAGGGTAGCTGATCAGGATGATTTACTAAACAATGAGATCCACACAGCCATAACGTGCTGCGTGGCCCAGGGTTGTATTCCAAACAAATTTATTGTATTTCAATCTCAATTTGCATTAAGTAAACAAACACATGGCATCAAGAAAAGACATCCCATCTATACAGTCAGTTCAAAAACACATCTAGTTATATATACAATATATACAAATCTACATACATTTAAGGTAAATACTTAGGAAATAACGACACCAACGAAAAACTTGAAGACAAATTACATAACAATCATTACATCATGAACAGCCTTTACACGAAAGTCACCATTTATAAGTGAAAAAACCAGTCCTAAAAATAAACAACCAGTGGACAGGCGGATCTGAAGATGGAAAGGGTTAGCCTGCCTGTCACACAACACCTGTGATACAGTCTTTTTCAGATTTACAGCAAGGGCCCACAGGGGTGGCGTTAGTTAGTCCCTAGCTGCACCCTTCTTTCTTGACACAGGCTGGGGGTCAACGCGTTTCGAACCGTGATGAGTATAGGTTCTCCTCAGGACATGGACTGGGTAGGAATTTATCTAGAAGAAGGAATTAAATGGTGGTGTCAGCAGACGAGTTGATTCTGGTCAAACTGAAATAGCCCTCTCTGACTCTACAGCACTGTGAAAGGAAGAGTTACCTTGTTAGCCAGAACTGGGGCTACACCAGGAAATGTGTAAAGGGCTTTGGGTACGTTTTCTGAAAATAGAAAGAATGTGGGGAATCAGGTCTGCTGGGTACCTGGGGGACATATCACGCACAGGCAGGCAAGTTGTGATAGTGGACATTACCTGTATGCACACGCGGAAGTGTCCGGATGTGGAATACCCAAGGCGCGGTGCGCGGTAGATGGAAGGACGAGTCACATGGTGGTGTTCTTGTTAGACCAGCTAAGTGGCAAAAAACAAACAGAAGGTGGGTTGCCAGCACTGTGCTACGCAAGGGGAGGGCGGAAATTGTGACCTCCTGAGTGCAGGTTCATGTAAAACTTGGCCGCTCAGCCTACCTGCACCTGGGTTGCTCTAATCAACAAGCGGCCGGTCCGTGGAGGAATCCGGAAAGCGGGGCGGGAATCAAGCTGCCGCGTGCCGCTGTGGAGAGGCAGAGACGGACACCAGACGGTTAAAAAGCGTTCGTCATATAATGTCTAACTCAGGAGGAGGTCTGCTGGGCCATTACTTACTTGAAGCGCCTGAGCGAGAGGGTCCTTTCCTTCTTGTGCCTGTAAGCTAGGAGGAGCTGGGTGGCTCGCGCTCGTATATTATTCCCAACTGCTGACTAGGTGGAATCGACACAAACGAGGGACTACCAATGGGTCCCGGGGAACATGGTACTTGTAGTTCCATGTAGCAAAGTGCCAAAAAAATAGCGGGTCGCGGACAGGGAGATAGAAGTTAGAACCACCAGAACCTGCCGGGCCGACCAATACAGGAGTGTTAGACCTGCTAAACGCGTTTACACACAAAAGCGGCATTTTTAGCAGACTGCAGCACGTTATCCGTGAAATGCACTCTAGGACCCTTTTCATCTGAGTCTGTCCACGTAGGAACTTCTAATTCATTCCAAAAGTGACTCCAAGAGTCTGGGCCTTCCACTTGTATCGTGTGCCAGAGTATGTCTTGTCATAGCATCACATGGTGAAAAAACGTCTTGCCAATTTCCTAAAACGCCAGATAATGAATGCAAAACATTCCCACCCATTTGAAATATGCCAAATGAGACACCACCCATCAAGTGACCTCATTGTTTGTTGCCAATGCCCACAACTTTAGGAAACAGGAAAGAGTTAGTGCATAAATGAAGGAAAGTAATGGCCCAGCAGACCTCCTCCTGAGTTAGACATTATATGACGAACGCTTTTTAACCGTCTGGTGTCCGTCTCTGCCTCTCCACAGCGGTACGCGGCAGCTTGATTCCCGCCCCGCTTTCCGGATTCCTCCACGGACCGGCCGTTTGTTGATTAGAGCAACCCAGGTGCAGGTAGGCTGAGCGGCCAAGTTTTACATGAACCTGCACTCAGGAGGTCACAATTTCCGCCCTCCCCTTGCGTAGCACAGTGTTGGCAACCCACCTTCTGTTTGTTTTTTGCCACTTAGCTGGTCTAACAAGAACACCACCATGTGACTCGTCCTTCCATCTACCGCGCACCGCGCCTTGGGTATTCCACATCCGGACACTTCCGCGTGTGCATACAGGTAATGTCCACTATCACAACTTGCCTGCCTGTGCGTGATATGTCCCCCAGGTACCCAGCAGACCTGATTCCCCACATTCTTTCTATTTTCAGAAAACGTACCCGAAGCCCTTTACACATTTCCTGGTGTAGCCCCAGTTCTGGCTAACAAGGTAACTCTTCCTTTCACAGTGCTGTAGAGTCAGAGAGGGCTATTTCAGTTTGACCAGAATCAACTCGTCTGCTGACACCACCATTTAATTCCTTCTTCTAGATAAATTCCTACCCAGTCCATGTCCTGAGGAGAACCTATACTCATCACGGTTCGAAACGCGTTGACCCCCAGCCTGTGTCAAGAAAGAAGGGTGCAGCTAGGGACTAACTAACGCCACCCCTGTGGGCCCTTGCTGTAAATCTGAAAAAGACTGTATCACAGGTGTTGTGTGACAGGCAGGCTAACCCTTTCCATCTTCAGATCCGCCTGTCCACTGGTTGTTTATTTTTAGGACTGGTTTTTTCACTTATAAATGGTGACTTTCGTGTAAAGGCTGTTCATGATGTAATGATTGTTATGTAATTTGTCTTCAAGTTTTTCGTTGGTGTCGTTATTTCCTGAGTATTTACCTTAAATGTATGTAGATTTGTATATATTGTATATATAACTATATGTGTTTTTGAACTGACTGTATAGATGGGATGTCTTTTCTTGATGCCATGTGTTTGTTTACTTAATGCAAATTGAGATTGAAATACAATAAATTTGTTTGGAATACAACCCTGGGCCACGCAGCACGTTATGGCTGTGTGGATCTCATTGTTTTGTAAATCATCCTGATCAGCTACCCTGTTCTGTTTATACCATAACAAACAGCAGTGTCCTGGGGGTAGGCACCCCGGGACACTGCAGGAGCAGGAGGAGGGAGGGTGGCGTCCCCAGGGCCATCAAAGGCTCTAGGAGGGGGCCACCTGGCCCCCCTCCCAACATGAAAAAGCTCCGGGGGGTGGTGGTCCCCGGCGCTGGGGGGTCCGTCACGGACCCCCTATTTTCAATATTTGAGCCCCGGCGGGTGGCGGTCCCCGGGGCGAGTGACGGGGCAAACAGCAACCCCCCAGACAATTTATTTTATTTTATGTTTTTAAAAAAAGAAGCCCGGGGGGTGGCGGTCCCCGGGGCAGTGTGGGGGGGTCACGGACCCCCCTATTTTCAATATTAGAGCCCTGGGGGGTGGCGGTACCCGGGGCGAGTGGAGGGGCAAACAGCCCCCACACGATTTTTTTCTTTTTTTTTAAAAGTAAGCCCCGGGGGGTGGTGGTCCCCGGGGCAGTGTGGGGGGTTTGAAACCCCCCACACTTTCTTTCCAAATTTTGCCCCAGGGGCTAATTTTCAAAAAAACAGACCGAGTTTTTTTTGTTTTTTCACGGGGTACGTGTACGTACGGGTACCCCGGGATTTCTTTTTTTTTTAAACTTTTTGTTAGGCCTTGGGGGTCCTTGTCGGACCCCCTGAGCAGGCCTAGGGGGTCAGGGTGTGCCTAACCTGCCCCCTTTGCGTGTTTTGCGCATTTGTTTCTCTGTAGAACCAAGGCCCAAGAAAACTGAAAAAGAAACACAAAAAACAAGAAAAGGGGGCAGGGTAGAAACACCCTGGCCCCCTAGGCCTGCTTAGGGGGTCCCACAAGGACCCCGAAGGCCCCCAATTTTTTTTTAAATTGCGGGATGCGTGTAGGATACGCGTATCCTGCCAAACCCCCCAAAAAAACAAAGCGCTTTAATTCTAATTAGCCCCCACGGGGGCCAAGTCCCAGGGGCAATGTGTTTTATGGACCTCCACCCCCTGGGCTTTCACATTACATATGTGGGGCGCTCACAGCTCCCCCGCAGCCCTGGGGACCGCCACCCCCCGAGGCTTCTAAAATAAATAAAAAAACCTGTGTGGGGGGGCTCAAGCCCCCCCATCTGCCCCGGGTACCACCACCTTCTCGGGGCTCTAATATTAAGAATAGGGTGGTCCGTGACAGACTCCCTAACCCCGGGGACCACCACCCCTGGGGCTTTTAAATGTTGGGAGGGTGGCCGCGTGGCCCCCCCTAGAGCTTGTGGTGGCCCTGGGGACCGCAACCCCCCAGGGCACACTCCTGCAGTGTCCCGGCGTGCCTACCCCCTGGACACTGTAGTTTGCTATTGTACCATAGCAAACTGCTTTGGTTTTTGGAAGCGACTCCCAAAAATTAAAGCTGATTGCTTTTCCACATGGGGAGCAGCATGTTAGCTGCTCCCCATGTAGAAAAGCAATGCCGGCTCCTGCAGGATGCGGTGAGCCAGCAGGGACCGTGGAGGGATTGGGGACCCCCCCACGGCCCCCAACGAGGAGGGACAGCCCCGGGGGATGGGGTTCCCGGGGCTAGAAGTGACCCGGGAGGGGGGCCACTTGGCCCTCCTCCCCAAATATTTAAACAAAAACTAAAAAAGAGGCAGGTCGTCCCTGGAGATTGAGGTCCCCGGGGCCAGAAGTGGCCCGGGAAGGGGGCCACACGACCCCCCTCCCCCAACAATTATTTTTTAAAAACAATTAGGGGGCAAGCCCTGGGGGATGGGGTCCCCAGGGCAAAAAAAATATTAAAAGAAGTGGGGCTATATAGCCCCCTTCTTAAAAAAACAACAAAAAAAATACCACATCGTGCCGGAGGCCACGCCCCCTACATGCAGCACTCTGCAAATGCGCCCCCTGGCGCGTTTACAGAGGGGAACGAATTCCCCTTGAATACTGGGGGTCCCTGTGGGACAACTAGCCCGCTAGGAACCTCCAGAATGCACCAGGGGGCTGCGTTGCAGAGTGATGTTCTGAGGGCACGCCCCTTTTTACATCTCTCTGTAACGCAGCTCCATGGCACTTATTAGAGGTAGCTGGTGGGCTAGTTGCGCCCCAGGCACCCTCAGGATTCAAGGGGAGTTAATCCACCAACTTAAAATGCGCCATGGGCACGTTTGTACAGTGGTGAAGGGAGGGGGCCTCTAACTAGCCCACCAGGTACCTTCAGTAAACGCCACGGAGTTGCGTTGCAGAGTGTTGTAAAAAGGGGCATGGCCTCTGAACACCTCTCTGCAAACGCCAGGGACCCACAGGATTGATAAGGAATTAATTCTCTAACTTAAAAGGCGCCACAGGGCGTGTTTGCAGACATGTCACCTCAGGCCACGCCCCCTTCTTTCATCAGTGTGCAAATGCACCCCGTGGTGCATTTTAAGTTGGGGCATTATTTCTCTTTCAATACTGAGGGTCCCTAAGGGCCAAATATCCCAACAGGTACATCCAGTATGCACCAGGGGGCTGCGTTTCAAACAGGTGTTCAGAGGCCATGCCCCTTTTTACACCTGTCTGCAACGCAGCTCTGTGGTGCTTACTGGAGTTACCTAGTGGGCTATTTTGACCCTAGAGATCCGTAGGATTGAAGGGGACTTAATCTCTCAACTTAGAACGGTGACAGGGCGCGTTTAGACAGTGGTGAAGGGTGGGGCAGGGCCTGACGTGATGTGTGCAAACTCGCCCTGAGGCACGTTTTAAGCTGGGGAAAAAATTCAACTTCAAACCTGAGAGACCAGGTAGTTCACCAGGTGCTTCCAGGAAGCGCTACTGTGCTGCTTTGCAGAGAGGTGGTGCATGCCGTGCCCCTTTTTACATCTCTCTGCTAGGCAGCTCTGTGGCGCTTACTGGATGTAGTACGAATTCCAATTTACTTACCTGTTATCAGGAGAGACCTCAGTGCTGCATCTTTGAGCCCACTACTGATCCTCAAAAGTAATTCTAACCATACTTACCAGTAACTTGAATTTCCTTTCATACGCTAACATTGACTGGTTTCACTTGGAAAGTCTTCTAAGTGTGCAGTTTTGGAACTTTAAAATATTCACCTAAAATCATCCGAACAACGAATTCCGATTTACTCAGCTGTTATCAGGAGAGAACCCAGTGCTGCATCTTTTAGCCCAGCACTGACCCTGAAAAGTAATTCTAACTGTACTTATCCGTAACTTGTATTTCCTTCCATAGGAATCCATTGCCTGGTTTTCACCAGAAAAGTTTCTAAGTGTCTATTTTCACAAAGTAAAAATATTCCTTAAAAATCGCCTGTTTGACTTGAACACATTCTTTCAACTGTTTACAGGAGATGCACCAGTGCTGGATCCAGGATCCACCACTGAGTAAGAAAAAGTAATGATAACACTACTTACCTGCTAAGTGAATTTCCTTCCATAAGGTAACAATGAGTTGTTTTAGAAATTCTTCTAAGTGTGGAGTTTTGGTACTTTAAGAAATTCCTCTAAAATCAGCCGAACTACGAATTCCGATTTACTCACCTGTTATGAGGAGAGACGTCAGTGCTGCATCTGTCAGCCCACTACTGATCCTGAAAAGTAATTCTAACCATACTTACAGTAACTTGAATTTCCTTCCATAGGCTAACATTGACTGGTTTCACTTGGAAATTCTTCCAAGTGTGGAGTTTTGGAACTTTAAAATATTCACCTAAAATCATCAGAACTACGAATTCCGATTTACTCACCTGTTATCAGGAGAGAATCCAGTGCTGCATCTTTTAGCCCAGTACTGACCCTGAAAAGTAATTGTAACTGTACTTACCAGTAACTTGTATTTCCTTCCATAGGAATCCATTGTCTGGTTTTCACCTGAAAAGTTTCCAAGAGGTTATTTTCACAAACTGAAAATATTCCTTAAAAAGGCTGCATGACTTAAACGCATTCTTTCAACTGTTTACAGGCGATGCACCAGTGCTGGATCCAGGATCCACCAATGAGTAAGAAAAAGTAATGATAACCCTGTTATGGTATATGCATTTTTGTAGCGCGCTCAATTACTACCAGAGTATCCTGGCGCGGATAAATGCAAAGGGCCATAACAGAAGAGAAGAACAGCCTAAAAAGCAAGTTTGAACAGATAAGTTTTTAGAGCTTTTTTAAAGAGAGCAAAATTCGAATTAGACCGAAGGGTCAAAGGAAGAGAATTCCAAGCAATTGGCGTTTTAACCGCAATTGACTGGCCCCCCAGCCGAGAGCGCCGGAAACGTGGAATCAGCAGCAAATGCTGGGAGGCAGAACGCAGAGGCCGATTGGGAAGATAACGGGTAAACCGTTTCATCAGATAGGTAGGGCCTTGGCCATGAATGGCTTTGTGAGCAAAGATGAGCATTTTAAAGATGATATGCTGCATCACTGGAAGCCAATGCAAGTTCCGCAGGTGGCCCCCGACACTCGTTCACCTGGAGATGTTACATAAAAGTCTGGCTGTTGCATTTTAAATTATCTGAAGGCGTCCAACCAGGTAGGCCGGGGAACCACTCAGCAGGGCATTGGCATAGTCGAGACGAGAAAGAATCAATGCTCTAGCCACTGTCTCTTTCGCTGCATTAGGGAGATAAGGAGCGCCGGGACTCCCCGTTGGGGTAGCCGTGCGATATATAAAACTCACTAAATAAATAAATAAATAAATAAATAAGGAAAGAACTTCTGCAGAGCTTTGAGGGTTCCGAAACACCCACCGGACAGTTTCTTGATATGGGCCTCAAATAACAGATCTTCCCCAAACCAGACACCCAGATTCTTGGCTGGGATGTTAACAGAACACGGCAATGGAAAGCAGGCCGGCCATAGCGCTTCTCTGAACCGAGGAGGAAACTGACCATAAAGAAGAATTTCTGTTTTATCCTCATTACACTTCAACTGGGCAGATGCCAGCCAGTTGAAGACCGAGGACAAACAGGACCAAATCAAACCCTTGTCCAGGTCTGCGCCAGGCCATGTAAATAACAACTGTGTGTCGTCCGCATAGGCTATTATTTTGGCCCCTAGTTGTTCAGCCAGCGTAATCAGGGGGGTCAGATACACGTTGAATAGCAACGGGCTCAGTGTTGATCCCTGAGGGACCCCCGTTGAAAGCGGTTTGGCTGTAGATGAAAAAAGGGGGTAGCCAGACCTACTGAGTCCGAGATGAAAGGAAGGAGCCAAGCCAATCAAGAGCCAAGCCAGTGACTACAATGTCAGCCAGGCGAGACAGTAGGAGCTGATGGGGTACGGTGTCAAACGCTGCAGAGAGGTCGAATAAAATTAGAGCCGCTCTGCCGCCGTTGTCCAAACACTGCTTACCTGCTAAGTGAATTTCCTCCTATAGGATAACATTGGTGATTCTATGTGAAAAAATTTCTAAGTGTAAACTTTTAAAATACAATAATATTCCTTAACAATCACGACTGTAACTAAAAAACTTTTTCTCAACCGTTTACAGGAGATGTCCAAGGACTGATTCTAGGATCCAGTCCTGTGGTTAGAAAAGTAATCCATAAAGTAACTAATTGCATTTAACTAGAAAAACACATTGAGATCAATGTTGCATTGTGTTTGAAATTGTGTTGCCCATTGCAACATCTGTAACTACTGTACTTAAAAGTCTATTGCCTATTTGCAAAGTATTTAAACTAAAGTAATTCATTCTGAGAATGTATATTTTGTAATGCAATGTATAATGTAACTACAATGTAATTTAAAAAATAAAATATCTAAAAATAAAGTTTAAAAAATGTAGTATATCAGTATAAAAAAATATGCATAACAATTAATACATTTAAAAATTGTCATTTACAAAACCTTTGAAATTCACTGAAAAAACCATAGGTTTCAGGGGTGTTATAGTTAGCTGGACATTTCACTCGTACAAACCTATTGAAATTCCTCCGATATAGTTAGTTGTACTAACTATATCTCGCGCGCCCGCAATCCACTGCTGATGACGTCACATATTACATCATTCATGACATGGTCAGTGACATCACTGATGACATCTCAAATGACATCACTGATGACATCATCCAGTGAATGTGGTTTGCTTTGTTATTTAAATATGTATTATATATATAGCAATTTTCATTGAAGAATGAGTGGATATATAAATATAATTATCTGGATGGAGGATTTATTAGCAGTTATGTTATGTTAGTACGGCTCTTTTATAGCGCACGGTTACTCCTCAGAGTGTCCCGGCGCTTTGACAAAGACCCGAGAGAGGGAAAATCCAGGGCAGAGTACGGGGCAACGGAAAGATTATTGAATAAAAAGCCATGTCTTCAGCTCCTTCCTGAAAACCAGTAAATTGGTGATTTTTCCTAAGAGAAATAGGCAAGGAGTTCCAGCATCGTGGTGCCAAGTATCGAAAAGAGCGACCTCCAATTCTAGCCCGCCTGATGGGAGGAACAGAAGCCATGGCCAAGGATGCCTATCTCAAAGTTCTAGAGGGCAAATAAAAGGCAAGGCGCCTCCGGATATATCCTGCCCCTGCAGAATGAAGCACCTTAAAGGCGAGAGTCAGCGCCTTAAAAGTAATCCTTCTTGCGACAGGGAGCCAGTGAAGCTTTTTAAGCAGCTCCGATGCGCTCGCTCTTCGGTGAAGGCCATAAATGGCCCTTGCAGCGGAATTCTGCACTAGCTGAAGGCGCGCCAGAAGAAATTTTGGCAATCCCAGATAGAGCACATTCGCATAATCTAAGCGAGAGCCTATCAAGGCCTGTACAGTGGTCTTTCTATGCTCCAGGGATAGGATCGGAAAAAATTTCCTTAGCATTTTTAAAATGCCAAAGCATTTCCCTGTGAGCTCGCGAATCTGAGGCCCAAAGGAAAGGCCATCATCAATCTGGAAGCCAAGATTCTTCGCCTTGGAAGAAACATCTGCCGGAGGGTACATGTCGGGATGCCACCAGGCCTTCCATCTCGGATCAGAAGAGCAGCCAAAGAAAAGCAATTCCGATTTATCGGAATTACATTTCAGACTGTGCTGTTTAAACCAGTCAAAGACCGCTCCCAGACAGTCTCTGATCCGCATGCCGTCAAAGTCAGAGCCCTTAGTGCAGGTAAAAGGAAGCTGGGTGTCATCAGCGTAGGATACGATCTCGGCACCAAACGACTCCGCCACTGCCGCCAGAGGGGCCAAATAGATATTAAAAAGGGTGGGGCTCAGGATAGAGCCCTGAGGTACCCCCACCTCCAATGGCGGCATGTCGGCGGAGAAAGGTGGCGCCCAAACCGTTGGACGGCAGCCGGCCAAGAATGACTCAAACCACTTCAACACCACTCCACGCAATCCGATCTCCCGGAGTCTGAAAAGGAGACCGTCATGGGTAACGGTGTCGAAAGCCGCCGACAAATCCAGCATATGGCCTTTCCACCTAGATCAAGAACTTCCCGGATGGCATCAGTGATTTCAAGGGGAGCAGTCTCCGTACTCATGTTGGTGCGAAAACCGACTGAGTATCGTGAAGAATGTCATTACTCTCAATGAAGTCAGAGAGGGAGATGTGAACATGCTTCTCCACCACCTTTGCCAAGGCCGGGAGAAGGGAGATCGGCCTATAGTTAGCATGGATTAAATGGTCCAAATTGGGCTTCTTGACAAGCGGCAGGATCAAGGCATGCTTCCAGGCCTGGGGAACCACTCCCGTGCTTAGGGACATGTTTAGCACCGGGTTAAGCAAGGAGTTTAAGGCCGGTGCTACTTTTCCAAGGCATTTTGCGGGACAAGGGTCAAGAGAGGCAGATAGAGACAGAGGTGGAAACTCAGACAGAGAGGGGCCGTCCACTACCAGGGATGAGGACCAAAAGAGCCTATACTCTGGTAGAGATACTGAACTCAAAGGGGAAAAAGTATCTTGAATAGCTTGTGAGTGTGTTATTGACTGTTTACTTGACTAATTTAAAGTGTCTCACTAAATATATTGGATAGTGACTAAACTGTGTGAACATCTGTATCACTTTGTCAGTTGTTGTGTAAACTACTTCTCCAGTTGGTTACTAGCTATTTGAAAGTCTATATTGGTTATTGATTAGTTAACTGAGTATTTGTATGGGAGAGTAAATGTGTGTGTGGTTCGGTGGGAGGTGTGTGACTGCCCACAGATGTGTGAATAGTTGATTTAGTAGGTATAGGATGTTAAGACTACATGTTATTACAGTTGTTTAGGTGAGTGAACATCTTTATGAGTGTGGTGATGAGCAAATATCTCTCTCAATGGTACATGTCCAACAAAGTAGAAAAATAAAAGGCAGTTTATGTGTCAGTTGTTGATTATAAATAAGTATACATAAGACTCATTGATTGTATGCGTGACTGTATGGATAACTGTATACTTGTAATAGTATAGTGATTTTATAACACACTAAGTATAAGTTACTATCTATATAATATATATGAATAGATAAAGTGGTGTTTGTATAAGTGTATAGCTAAGTAAATGTAACTATGATCCATTGTTTGCATAAGTGAATAGGATGACTTCATAAGTGAATAGGATGTGTAATGGTGTGTAATGTCGATATACGTGTATAAGTATATTTGATAGTGTTCTATTGATCATTGACTGCATGTATGAGTGAATCTGTAGGTAAGTGATTAGATGTGTGTATAGATCTAGGAATCACTGAGTATATATATATATATATATATATATATATATATATATATACACTCCTTGTTTCCACTCAAAAAACGGCGGGTGCGATATTGCGGCTGTGAAATACCTCACAGTTCTTGCAGTGCCGAGACGCTCCTCTCAGATATTGTCCCCTCTAAGGACAGGTGCAGTGCTTTGGAAATTGTTTTTTGGTCTTAGCATCTTTCAGTGTCTTTCTACTTCTGTTGAACACAAGGTCTTAAGTAGGCCCTTTTGTCCAGTTTAGTCTTCTAAATTCATGTAACTCAAACAGCTAATCTGGTAAGATGCAGAAAATATATAATATACAGTGCCAGGACAGGGTTCACTGCTTACAAGGTAGTGGCAACATCTAAAATTGCTATCACATCTTCTAGGTGCCCCATTCTATTGGTAATTCAAAAGTCATCCCCTAACAAAATAAGATATCTTTGTCCCATTTTTAAAAAGAAGCACCTAAAATAAATAAAACAAATTGGGAACTGCACTGAAAATAATCAACCAAGACATAAAAAGAATGTCGGTGTGAGTAGATGATAAACAAAACAGCAGGGAATAAAGTGAGAACATTGAGTAAAAAAGAAGACCTGAAGTATTGATTTCAGAAAGTAATCAAGTAAAGAGCGGTGAAAGGAATAATATGAAAACAAATAAAATGTTAGAAAGGATCAAATAAAAACAACATAAAGAAGAACTAGGAAATAAAGAGAAAGTATGGAAGTTGGAATAAGAGAAAGGATACAGTAAGATTCTGGACAAGAGAAAGTCCAAGATTCAAAATAGAAAAAAAAGCAATGAGGAAAGTTGGAAGCCTATACAGGATGAAAGAATAAAATATAAGGCAAAACAAATGAGAAGACAAAACCCATAGATGAATTGAACAATGAAGGAATAAAAGAATGTATGAAGAGAATGAAGTGAGATTTAGAAAGCAAAAGTGAGAAAGGCATCATGAGAGAAAGGACAAGAAAGCAGTTAGGAGAAAAACACAGAACAGAAAGACAAAGAAATCAAAGCCAATGCACGATCCACTTTCATCCACAATAGGTCAATTAGCACAAGTTCATGGGTAAACTTGTGAGCAGTAGCACCACGCCAACGTTTTGACCTTTGCTACTGAACATTCACACCTTCATTCAGGGGGCTACCTTGCTTCCCATCAGATCTATAGACATTCAATGTCCAGCTCCAGATGGGGGCGGTGGTAGGGTTCGTCAGCTCAGGGCAAAATTCAATTTGCCCACTGGAGAACCCTGGAAAACAGCTTCTTATTTGGCCATACCACACCGACTAGTCCTTGCACCCCCACAACATAGTGCATTTGACTGCCTTCTCATTGGCTGCTGCAGTCTGCAAGGTGCTTCTTGGTTTCTCCTCTCTGAAGGAACCAAGCAATCACAGGGCAGGCACAAGGTGTTTCCTGATTTGCCCTCTGAAGGAACCAGGCAAGCACCTGTCAGAGGCATCGGAGAGCTGTTGTGGCCATCCTGTCTGGCTGATGTAAGTCTCAGTGCCCCACAATCCCTCATTCTCACCGCTTTCACAGCATTCATTCGCTAGCCCACACACTGCACTCACACTGCAGGCATCCCTGACTATGGCTTTATATATAGCTAAGAGGTGAATGATGTCATAATATCCGCCAGGGGGGTGATAAGTTACATGATGTCACAAGCCCGCCAGGACCAGGGATGTGATGTAGTACCTGATGTCACAAGGGATTGATGGAAATGCTGATAACACTCAAGGCTGCATGGAGAAAACAGTGTTACATTATGTTGATAGGTGTAATGTGTTGTATTCTTCATTATATATTGTGGACGATGAAAGTACCTGTTCTTCTATGTATTATTTTACAGCCATATGCATCAAGCTAAAAAACCGGTCGCAAACGGGCAGATTCTCAGAATCTGCCCCTTTGCGACCAGTATTTTTGCATTTGGTGATGCATCATCCCAAATGAAAAAATCGCATTTTAAGGAATCTCTAAATTGAGATTCCTTAAATTGTGATTTATTTAAGGAATCCCAAATTGAGATTCCTTAAATGCAATGCATCAAAGTAAAATATTTAGCGATTTCACTAATAGGAGTAGCAAATTACCACGAAGTTGAACTTCATGGTAATTTGCAAAAACTTTGAAAAATGCACTTTTGTGCATTTTTCAAAGTTTCATGTTGCGCACACACATGCCCTTAGGGCATGCGTGTGCGCAACATATGTGCACAGAACAATTTCAGGGGTGCAACAGGGTGTACTTTTGACACCCTGGCACCCTTGAAATTGCATTCTCAAGTTGTGATTCTCTAATTGAGAATCGCAAATTAAGAATATCTTCCCATTCATTCCTATGGACCTCTAGGCAATTAAGGAATGTTTCGAAATCGCTATTTTTTAAGCGATTTCTACATGCATAGGCTTTTGCGATTCCTTAATTGCGATTCCTTAAAAATCGCAATTAAGGAATCGCAAAAGCCAACATTGATGCATTTGCCTGTTAGTGATGTAAGTACATTCTCTCTTGGCAACTGCATCTTAGCAACTGCTGTTGTGACAACATGGAATGCACGGTTGGAATTACAGACAGAGGAGTTGCTGTGGATGGCAGCTGTTGAGGGTTTCTGCATTATATGCTCAATGATTCTTTTTCTAACTATTTGAATGAGTCCATTTCTTCTCAAAAATAAGCCTATCTGTAACATGACATCACAGAACCAAAAGATTGAGGGAATGATGTCAGTTACAATTAACTAATTATTAAGGTTTCCTGTATTCTCTTAATTATGTGCGTACAGACTTTCATTTTGAACCTGCCTAGACAGACAGAAGCTGTCGGAGGATTTGTTTCAGAATTTCTCTTTGTCTTGATTATTCTACAGATATTGTAGCCAGGGTGATCAATAATTACCAATAGTCATCTTTCAATGTCGCTGTCAAAAAGAATGTCCTTCAAACCCATCGTAACAGAATCTGTAAAGGCGCTGGTGAGACTGGCCTAGTGCACTGCACAGGAATGCTCAGCTTTTCGTTCTATTTCTTCATATCTGCTCTGCCCATTTCAGAGGTGTGATTCAGGTATTCAAATGGCAGGGTGGAATCTAAGAATTAGAATACACCCTGCATCTTTCTTCTGGACCAACTAGCAGAGCCTGACAGTGGCCTTATGGCTGGGCTCTGAGTCTTCATCTGTGTGAATGCCTCTGTGCTTGTCTGGGTTGCCATAGACTGCTTGTGTGACTCTACACAGCCTCAATAGCATTGCATCCATTCAGTCAATAGAAGGTAGTTCTGGGTACCCAGGGGAGACTAGGTGCCCAACAAAACTGTAGCCTTAGAATCTGCTCATTACTACTCATAAAATGAACCTTAGACATCATACACAGCTGCTGCTTGAACCTGAAAAAACATGTTATGTGTTGCGCAAGAGGCATTCCAAGGGTAGAATTTGCATTCCAAACAAAGGGGCCGATTAGGATGGCGGACGGACTTGCGTCCGTCCGCCACCCCAGAGGAGGAGGACCGTCCGCAGGGGCAGCGGCGGTCCTTCCGTGCAAATTAGGATGTGACCGCCACCCTGGCGGTCACATCCTGTATGTTTTAACATAGCTCCGGGTGCTGCTTGAAGCAGCACCCGCCGCAATGTTAAAACTGCATGTGTTACATTTACATGCACAAAGCGGCAGGCACCGCGTGGTGCCTGCCGCTTTGTGCATGTAAATGTTGGGGGGTACCATGGGTACCCCCATGTGCACCTCCCACCACCCGACACCCTGGGGGCCTGCAACGGGCCTCCAAGTGCCAAAGACCACATGCTTTTCCACGGTGGAAAACCAGCCGTGGAAAAGCATGTTTCCCTATGCATCCTAATATGGCTGGCGGTGTCTGATAGACACCGCCACCATATTAGAGCTTTTCCGCCGCGGTCTCACGGTGGAAAAGCGGCAGACGGTCTTACCTTCCGCAGATGACCCCCCGCCATCCATATTCGGCGGGTGTCATTTCTCTGACCCTAGCGGTTAATCCGCATCGTCCGGGCCGGCGGTGGCTTCCGCCGGCCCGGAGGATGCGGATTTACCGCAATCGTAATCGGGCCCATAGTTCTGACTATCCAAATTAGAAGTGTGGTTCCAATCTGCATTGTAATGGAATTCTTTTATTTCCTAATTAGAACTCTCATTCCAAACACAGAATGTTATTTACAAAGTAGAACTAATTCTAAATTTGAGCTCAAATTTCAAATTAGCAGGGCATGAACATCAGATAGTTGCTTCATTGTGACACCACAGACACCTTCATTGCAGGTCTTGTTGTACATTTGATTTTGCACAATTTATGATCTAACGGGTATTGCAAACAAAGGAACACATACTGCACTCTCAGGGTCTGTCATGGATACATTTGGTCAGGTTAAAGCTTGTGGAACGTGTCCATGGAAAACTGTCTGTCAAAATCAGGGCATAAAGGTAGGCGTCAGCTGTAATTCTACAGTGCAAGAGCACAGCAGTCACATGACTGTCCATGCACAGCATAGCATTTGCCAGTCAAGGAGCCGTCACACATTCACACATTCACAATGTTCTCTCAGTCAAATTCTTCACCATAGAAGAGGATGGACAGGTACAGGACAATTCAACTGATCACACGTAAGGGAAAGGAGAATGGGATGGTAAATGGGAGATGGAATGATATAGGGACTTCGTGTTACCTCTACATGGAACACACAAAATCACCTCATTCATATTCATTAGCTTATTTCAGCTCCAGTAAGAACAGATGTTATATTTCATATTGGTACCCGAATATAGGTCCAAGGAACTTTGAACACTTTCCCTACATCAGCTCCCGTTGTTTCATATGAACGAGCCTTATAAGGACATAACTCCAAATAAGGACAGAATGCCTTCTAAGTAGATCACGCCTTATAAGGACTGCAGCCTTTTATGGAATAAACCTTTCACCTATAGGCTAACATACTCAGCTGGGGTGTACGGAGTCAGTCTGCCACCAGACCCACAGTATATGTTATCCGTAAACAGCCTAGGTCCTGCATGACAGGGTACTATTGGAACTACACTACTCAGGCTAGGTGATTCATATATATATATATATATATATATATATATATATATATATATATATATATATTCATCTTGTGCAGGAAACCCTTTCGAGAAAGGCCACTGGAAGTTTGAATACAACACTTATTTAATGGCAGCTTGCTGGTGGAAGGCAAAAAGCAGGAAATCACATCACAAAAAGTCAAATGCCTTGCCAGACGCGTTTCGGGATAACCACATCCCTTCCTCTGTGGCGTGCAATGAATAATTCACTCGTGCAGCTTCTCTTCATATGCGAAACACCCGCCCTTGGAGGGGCGTGGCCGTGAACGCGGCCCTCTGGATGTTGTAGTGCGCAAATTAGTAAGTCCCAAGTGGGCGCACGAATTCATTTTAATTAAACACAATGTTGTCCAAGTGGATGGAGGTGAAAACGTGCCGCCTTGCACCTTGCTTTGTTGCTGCCATCGATGTTGGGGTGAGCGCTACCCTGGAATTGCGCTCACTCGACTTCCCTCCTTACCGCCCAAGCACCAGGCAGGTGCCAGCGAGGACCCGCAGTTCAGCGGTGAGCCTTTCTCGCGACCGGGAACGGCCGCCTAACATTCATCTTGTGCAGGAAACCCTTTCGAGAAAGGCCACTGGAAGTTTGAATAAAACACTTATTTAATGGCAGCTTGCTGGTGGAAGGCAAAAAGCAGGAAATCACATCACAAAAAGTCAAATGCCTTGCCAGACGCGTTTCGGGATAACCACATCCCTTCCTCTGTGGCGTGCAATGAATAATTCACTCGTGCAGCTTCTCTTCATATGCGAAACACCCGCCCTTGGAGGGGCGTGGCCGTGAACGCGGCCCTCTGGATGTTGTAGTGCGCAAATTAGTAAGTCCCAAGTGGGCGCACGAATTCATTTTAATTAAACACAATGTTGTCCAAGTGGATGGAGGTGAAAACGTGCCGCCTTGCACCTTGCTTTGTTGCTGCCATCGATGTTGGGGTGAGCGCTACCCTGGAATTGCGCTCACTCGACTTCCCTCCTTACCGCCCAAGCACCAGGCAGGTGCCAGCGAGGACCCGCAGTTCAGCGGTGAGCCTTTCTCGCGACCGGGAACGGCCGCCTAACATTCATCTTGTGCAGGAAACCCTTTCGAGAAAGGCCACTGGAAGTTTGAATAAAACACTTATTTAATGGCAGCTTGCTGGTGGAAGGCAAAAAGCAGGAAATCACATCACAAAAAGTCAAATGCCTTGCCAGACGCGTTTCGGGATAACCACATCCCTTCCTCTGTGGCGTGCAATGAATAATTCACTCGTGCAGCTTCTCTTCATATGCGAAACACCCGCCCTTGGAGGGGCGTGGCCGTGAACGCGGCCCTCTGGATGTTGTAGTGCGCAAATTAGTAAGTCCCAAGTGGGCGCACGAATTCATTTTAATTAAACACAATGTTGTCCAAGTGGATGGAGGTGAAAACGTGCCGCCTTGCACCTTGCTTTGTTGCTGCCATCGATGTTGGGGTGAGCGCTACCCTGGAATTGCGCTCACTCGACTTCCCTCCTTACCGCCCAAGCACCAGGCAGGTGCCAGCGAGGACCCGCAGTTCAGCGGTGAGCCTTTCTCGCGACCGGGAACGGCCGCCTAACATTCATCTTGTGCAGGAAACCCTTTCGAGAAAGGCCACTGGAAGTTTGAATAAAACACTTATTTAATGGCAGCTTGCTGGTGGAAGGCAAAAAGCAGGAAATCACATCACAAAAAGGCATTTGACTTTTTGTGATGTGATTTCCTGCTTTTTGCCTTCCACCAGCAAGCTGCCATTAAATAAGTGTTTTATTCAAACTTCCAGTGGCCTTTCTCGAAAGGGTTTCCTGCACAAGATGAATATATATATATATATATATATATTACCTACTGGCGGTCGCCAGTAGGTATATATAGTTAGGATTTTTTCTCTATGGGATTTTTGAAAATTCTATGTCTAATAACTTTGGCGTTTGTGGACGGAATTGGCTGGAATTTTCAGGAAAATGGAACATTTTGTTTCTGGGAAGGCCCTGAAAATTTGGGGGGGTTCGTCAAGGGGGGGCCGAGAAAAAAGGGGGGTCCCAAAACGCGTTTTTCCCATGTTCATTTCCATAGGGCGGTTGGCCTCACTTTTAGCCCGAACGGCTGAATGGATTTGCACGAAACTTGGCAAAATTGTAGGGACTGGTAGCCCGATGTGCCTTTGCTAGGTCTCAATATATGTGATCCAGTGGATTTTGAGAAATTAACGTTCAAAAAAAGATATATATCTGTAAGCGCGCTCCGGGCAGCGCTCCGGTTCGCGTACCTGACGCGTAACGGAACTTCGCTTAGCGAAGCTGATTGGCTCTCCGGTGTCTGTCAACATTCTAAACAGTCCGGAGCGGCCGCCATCTTGTCTCTCGGTAGGATCGAGAGACAAGAGGAGGTCAAAACAAAGGCAAAAATGACCATAAGGGGCATAGTAGATCCTCCCTGACCCCCTAGGTTTGATGTGGAGGCTTTAAAAGGGCCCCGCGGGGCAAAAAAAAAAAAATGTGTTTTGTTTGCGTGGATAGCGCCCGGTTCGCGAACCGGGAAGCGGCCCGGGGAGCGTACTATGAGGAAAAAAGAATGATAGACTTTTCAAATACTGTATGTTAATTGATTGTTGGTTTTGTTGATTATTATTATTTTTTTTTTAAGCAATTATTTATTGTGTTTCAAAATTTAATAAAATGTCTAACATTTCACTGTCTGAAATGTCGTTATTTTCATTGAACATAGCTTGTAATGTTTGAGTGTGTAAAATGTCCTCATTTTCAAGGAGGACATCTACTGCTTGCACACATTGCAGTAGTTCTTGGTCCCAAGTTTCATCCATAAATTCTATATAATTTGGATCAATTATTTCTTGGTTGGTCTCTTGCAGGACAATTTCAAATGAAACTTTGTGTTCGCCTTCCATTTTGTCTGAAATTTGGATAAAAAATATATTAGTAGAGATAGGGCACTGTTGGGATTAATTTTAGATAGGCAGTTTTTAACAGTGAATTTATCTTTGGGCAGTGTATAGTATCAGAGTGGAAGTAGGGATATAAAAAAGTGTATGTGATTTAACGTAAGTAAATTCATAATTATACAAGAGAAACCTAACTCCATCCATAACTATAACAGAGAAGTCTATCTAAATCTATAACTACTACAGAGGGATAGTATATAACTATCAGAAAAAGTTTACCGTATTAACTTATAGTGCACAATATACTTCAGTTTTTAAAATAACAACTTACCTTTACAAAGAAGTTGAAGTGATTAGTGAAAATCCTATTGAAATGTACACCAGGAAGTAGTAGTCAAAATGGCTGTGTTTCCTTCTCTTCCTATATATATTCAGGTACATAACCAATCAAATGTAAGGTAAAAAAAAAATTGAAAATGAAAGTAACATTTTAATTGGTTGTGAATTCCAACACTTCATATGTGTTTTGTGAAGTAATTTACCTCAGGGTATTTAGAGAGGTCTACAGGCTAAATGGCTAAATGGAATTTCAACCAAATTTGTGAAAATGGTAGGGATTGGTATGTAGTATGAGCAAATCTATATTTGGTGAAAGTGTCTCAAGGGTTTCTTCTGTAAATTACTTTCCCACCTTTTTTAATGGAGCGCTTCCCGGGGAGCGCCCCGGTACGCGAACTGGCGAGCGCCCCGGTACGCGAACCTTAAGCGTTACGGGAGTCCACCATTTTGTGTTTCGGTCGAATTAAGATACAAGATGGAGGGCAAATAATGTTCAGAATGGGTAGAAGGGGACACGGTAGACGTATTTTGACCCCCTAGGTTTTCTGAGGATGGCTGAGGAGGTCCATATGTGCGAAAAAAAAACATTTTTTTAAAAAATTGTGCGCGGTTAGCTTCCGGTTCGCGTACCGGGTAGCGCTCCGGGGAGCGTAATTTGTTGAAAATTTGTGAAAAAAGTTAGAGTAAAATAATAATTGTGAGTGATCAGATGTAGGGTGGCTCTGAGAAGAGCTTTTGGGTTTATGGTACATTTAGGTACTTATAAGTAGGTACCAATGCACATTTTTAAATTCAGAATGAAAACTCTGTTCCCTTCATCTGAGAAGTGAACTCCATCTCCTCTGTAGATATCTTGCATGTAGTAACGCAAGTTATTGTTGTACACGGAGCCCATTCCATGGTCTCTCATGTAAGCTGAAACAGATTTGTTTACATGCTTCCTCGACTTCTCAATTTGTGGACAAAATTGGTTCGACCACCTCCATTTCTGTCTTTGGCATATATTTGAATATACCAAGGCAGTTTGAGGAAAAAGTGCCATTAATTGCTCAAAGGTGTCCTTTAAAAGCATTTCCAGACCTACTCCAGTCAAAGTGCCCAAATCATTACCTCCACAGTGCACAATTAACAGGTCAGGTTTTGGCAAATGCATAAAGGTTTTCACCAATGGTATCAATTGGTGACATTTTAATCCTCTGTGGCCAAACCACTTAATTTCCACATCTTGTAAATTGAGGTTAGGTAAATTTCTGTTCTCAGCATACCTCTGAGCCCAATAGATGTAACTATGTCCAACAATCCAGACAGAAAACATGGTGAGAGAAGGTTCTGCTGCAGTCAGATGAAGTGTGGTAATGAAATGGCAGTTGAAAAAATAAGAGTTTAAAATGAAAAAAACTGTGGAGTTTCTGTGTTAATGAAGCAGTAACAGTGATTGGTGGATTTTGATTGCTGAAAACAGAAAGTTAGGGTGCATGGATGAGTTCTTTGAAAGATGTAATTTGAATGGTCAAAAAAAAAATCATTTAATGAAAGATTGCACTGGATACGCAGGTGCACTGAGAGTTCAGAGTTCAATTGAAACATTGTTGTGTGAACTTGCAAACACCAGAGGTCTTCCAGGAGGTGGTTGCTATGCAAAAAAGGCAGAGAGGGCAGAGGGGGGAAGGGTTTTGATTTGAAAAAAGTGAGGGAAGAGTTTTGATTGGGTGACATGAGAGATATGTGTGAAGAATTACAGCATTTCTGTGCTTTCTATAGCTGCAGCCTCTGGAGTGCATACCCTTTGTTCTGCTGAAGACAAATTGGTGTATTTCTGAGACTGTTTTGAAACTCATAAAGTATTTGCTAAGGTGAGAAAAGATTTATTTAATTTAGATAGAGAATAGTATGCTTTAAGGAGAAAATTATGAAGAAAGTTGTGTTTTTAAAATGTTGCTTTGTCTCAAGTGTTTTACAAATAGATTTTGTTTCTTTGAGAAATTGTAATTGGAGATAATGTGAAGTATTAGTACTGACAGGGTGTTTTTGTACATAGGAGCTGTGCAGTGTTTTCAAATTATGACTTGAAAATCGTTTTTGAGGAAAAGGAATGCTTTTAAAATTTATGACAAGGAAATAATGGTGTCTGCTTCTTTATAAGGCATTTGAGTGTCTCTGATGTTATTTTTCCCATTTTAATTTAAGACCTTTCTCCGTGGGGCAAGTTCCTTGTAAATATGCTCCCACCTGTGCTGGCAAATTTAGATTTTGATTCTTTGAGTTACATAGCCATGTTAAAAGTGACCCAAAAATGGTGCAAGGGCAATCAAAAAACGCTTTCATGTGTCTTAAGGACATTTTAAGTCATTTTCCCATGAATGTAGGTATACAATTGATTTATATGTTGTGTTTAAAAATGTTTTTTGAAATCAATTACATTTCTGGATATGTACTGCTAGAGCTTCATAGGTTGTTTGGGGCATATTTATAAGGCATTTGAGTGTCTCTGATGTTATTTTTCCCATTTTAAATTAAAAGACCTTTCTCCGTGGGGAAAGTTGCTTGTAAATATGCTCCCACCTGTGCTTGGCAAATTTAGATTTTGATTCTTTGAGTTACATAGCCATGTTAAAAGTGACCCAAAAAAGGTGCAAGGGCAATCAAAAAACGCTTTCATGTGTCTTAAGGACATTTTAAGTCATTTCCCCATGAATGTAGGTATACAATTGATTTATATGTTGTGTTTAAAAACGTTTTTTGAAATCAATTACATTTCTGGATATGTACTGCTAGAGCTTCATAGGTTGTTTGGGGCATATTTATAAGGCATTTGAGTGTCTCTGATGTTATTTTTCCCATTTTAATTTAAGACCTTTCCCCGTGGTGCAAATTCCTTGTAAATATGCTCGCACCTGTGCTTGGCAAATTTTGATTTTGATTCTTTGAGTTACATAGTCATGTTAAAAGTGACCCTAAAATGGTGCAAAGGCTTTAAAAAAACACTTTCATCACTTGGTTTCCTAAGTTTACGAATGAGATTGTGCAGATGAGGTTTAGGTCTGTCCACGGACACAGAAGAGGTCTGGCCTTTGTTCAAGAGTGAAGTGGAGATGACTTACTTCATTGGTAGGTCTTCACATGTATTATCTCCTCTATAGTCTTCAACAAGCGTAAATTTAATCTGCAACCCTGAGTAGGCCTCACCTTAAACAAACCTCTGGATAGGCCACACCTTATCGTTATCCTGAATCAATCATTTAACATGTTAGGGACAGATTTATGATAGGTGTGTGCCTCTTTTGCGCCGCTGTGCGTCACTTTTGTGACGCAGCGGTGGTGCAAAAGATTTGCTATGTGGCGACATATTTAAAAATTGATGCATCTAGGCAGATGTGTCATGCTGTAAAGTCCCGTGCCACATGAAACCGATGCAGCAGTGATGGAAAAGATGCACCATGTTGCAAGACAGGCCTCATTTCATCTCCAACAAGATAAGAAGCTGAATCTTCTGTAAATGTCAAAATTGTTGTATACACTGCTCAACTTCTGTGTACTCTTTCATATGCTACAGTCCATCTGCACTATGAGGTACCTAAGCAAAGGAAACACAGGTGATGTGATTGTGAAATGAGGAAAAGAAACTCCACATTTTTCAATTACATCACCAGTGTTTCCTAAGTTTACGAATGACATTGTGCAGATGAATTTTAGCTCTGTCCACGGACACAAAAGAGGTCTGGCCTTTGTTCAAGAGTGAAGTGGACATGACTTACTTCATTGGTAGGCTTTCACATGTATTATCTCCTTTGTATTCTTCAACAAGCGTAAATTTGATCTGCAACTCTGAGTAGGCCTCACCTTAAACAAACCTCTGGAGAGGCCACACCTTATCGTCATCCTGAATTAATCATTTAAAATGTTAGGGACAGATTTATGATAGGTGTATGCCTCTTTTGCGCCACTGTGCGTCACTTTTGTGACGCAGTGGCGGTGCAAAAGATTTGCTATGTGGCGACATATTTAAAAATTGATGCATCTAGGCAGATGTGTCATGCTGTAAAGTCCCGTGCCACATGAAACCGATGCAGCAGTGATGGAAAAGATGCACCATGTTGCAAGACAGGTCTCATTTCATCTCCAACAAGATAAGAAGCTGAGTCTTCTGTAAATGTCAAAATTGTTGTATACACTGCTCAACTTCTGTGTACTCTTTCATATGCTAGAGTCCATCTGCACTATGAGATACCTAAGCAAAGGAAACACAGGTGATGTGATTGTGAAATGAGGAAAAGAAACTCCACATTTTTCAATTACGTCAACTGTGTTTGCTAAGTTTACGAATGAGATTGTGCAGATGAGGTTTAGGTCTGTCCACGGACACAGAAGAGGTCTGGCCTTTGTTCAAGAGTGAAGTGGACATGACTTATTTCATTGGTAGGTCTTCACATGTATTATCTCCTCTATAGTCTTCAACAAGCGTAAATTTAATCTGCAACCCTGAGTAGGCCTCACCTTAAACAAACCTCTGGATAGGCCACACCTTATCGTTATCCTGAATCAATCATTTAACATGTTAGGGACAGATTTATGATAGGTGTGTGCCTCTTTTGCGCCGCTGTGCGTCACTTTTGTGACGCAGCGGCGGTGCAAAAGATTTGCTATGTGGCGACATATTTAAAAATTTATGCATCTAGGCAGATGTGTCATGCTGTAAAGTCCCGTGCCACATGAAACCGATGCAGCAGTGATGGAAAAGATGCACCATGTTGCAAGACAGGCCTCATTTCATCTCCAACAAGATAAGAAGCTGAATCTTCTGTAAATGTCAAAATTGTTGTATACACTGCTCAACTTCTGTGTACTCTTTCATATGCTAGACTCCATCTGCACTATGAGATACCTAAGCAAAGGAAACACAGGTGATGTGATTGTGAAATGAGGAAAAGAAACTCCACATTTTTCAATTACATCACCTGTGTTTCCTAAGTTTACGAATGACATTGTGCAGATTAAGTTTAGGTCTGTCCACAGACACAAAAGAGGTCTGGCCTTTGTTCAAGAGTGAAGTGGACATGACTTACTTCATTGGTAGGCCTTCACATGTATTATCTCCTCTGTACTCTTCAACAACTCGAAATTTCATTTGGAACCCTGAGTAGGCCTCATCTGAAACAAACCTCTGGATAGGACACATCTTATTGGCATCCTGAAACAATTATTTAAAATGTTAAGGGCAATTTTATGATGGCTTTGCACCTCTTTTGCGCTGCCATTGCATCACTGTTGTGAGACAGCAGCAGTGCAAAAGATGCACCATGTTGCAAGATAGGCCTCACTTCATCTGCATCAAGATACTGTTAGTTTAAAATGTATATTTTTAGGACTGTGTAGGGGCATGGAGAAGTAGAGGCTTCTGTAAGTGTCAAAGTTATTGAAAAACTGTTTGTCCTTCAATCTTTTCCCTTGTCTTTTCTAATTTTTAAATACATGTTTTAATATTTTTCAAATGTTTGTTCTCTCTTTCACAGATTGAAAGTATAAAAATTACAAGTGACTAAGTTAACGACAATTATAAGGTAAATGTTTTGTACTCTTTTCGTTACATTTCTATCACATTTAACTTCTATTAGTTTCACTACTTCATTTCTTTAACCCTCACTTTCCTGCCTTTGCTACTTCCCTCAATCCTTTCTCTATTACTTACTTACTCTACTCCTTCCACTATTTTTGTCAGTCCCTCTCTTCTCATACTTCGTCACTCTTGTTCACTCACTCTGTCTCTATCACTCTCACTGTTTCTGACTGATCACTCTTTCACTACTTGTTCATTATGCTTTCTCTCTGTAGTTCAAGCACAGTAAGGGGCATATTATCAACACAGGCAATACATTTATCAGTGTTTTTATCGGCAGAAAACTGCAGCAAAAGTGGCTTTAGCAGCAGTTTTCTTCCGGAAAAGCGGCTTTAGCGGCAGTTTTCTGCCGATAAAAGCAGTAATTATTGGCAGAAAACTGCCGCAAAAGCGTCTTTAGTGTCAGATTTCTGCTGATAAAAGCAGCAAAATTTTTATCGCCTATGTTGATAATATGCCCCTATGTTATTTACATTTCTTTGCTGTTTCAATCATTCCTTTTCTGTTACTTCTTCTTTTCTGCATTGTGTTTTTTCTCTCTGTTATTCCGATGTTTTAATCTTAATTTGATTATTCATTCACATTCTCTAAGAAACTCTTGTTTGTTATTCTTCTACTCTCTTTTTTTTTCTCACTTCCTTATCTATTTTGTTTTTTCTTCAGTAAATAGATCTATTAAACAGTATCTCTACTTTACTCCCTATAGCTGTCTTTCTTTTAACATAACTGTCTGTTTCCTTCCCTTATAATTACTCTTTTTTTTTTTTTTTTGGTTCGCTCCCGGTTCGCGTACCGGAGAGCGAACGGGGAAGCGAACCAAAAGAAATAGAGGTTGGCAGAGTTCCAAATATTCTACCAATTTTTTTATAACAGGGAGGTAGTTCTGAAAAGAACTTTTTTTTTTATTGTTTTTGTTGTTTTATATTTTTTTTATTATTTTTCTGAACATTTTTTTACTTTTTTTGTATTTTCTGAACAGTTTTATATTTTTTGGGGGTTTTTTTGGGGGGGGAAACGAAAACGATTCATTGTAAAGGGCTCAACAGGAGCAACAAAAAAACAGAATTTATTGTCTGCGGCGTTTCGGACAAACATGATTGTCGATAGCTCTGTTGATCAGAGTGATGCTACTTTCTCTGAACTCATTGCAATGCACGCACACTTGTTTCACTTCCCCGAATCTCATTTGTATATTTGGGACCAACTCCCTCGCCTCTGGTCCCGTCACTTCCTGCACAACTGATCTTCTGGCCATAGAAGGAGGATTATCTTGCTGGTCACGTAACTGCGCAGCACTGTAGTTGTTAGGATGCCACCTACTCATATGGCGATGCATCATGTAATTGCCGTAACTGTACTTCTCGGTGCATCTGGACAGGCTTTCTTTACAGATAAGGCAAGTTACGTACCGTGCATTGACTTTTTTTTGGCCCTGGCGATAAGTAAAAAATTGCCAAATATAATTTACTTTCACATGAGACCTCCTGGGCTCCTCACGCAAAAATTGCCTCTCTTGCTGCTCTTCCTCTTCTTCCTCTTCTTCCTCCTCTTGCTGAATGATAACTTCAGCAGGTGGTCCTCTCTTCTTTGGATGTGGTGGAGGTGGTGGGGAAGCACCAGCTGAAGCTACTAATGAAGCCATTGCTCACTAATCACAAAGGGTCTTTCTCTCACAAAGATGAAAGTCAGAGTGAGGAAAGAAGGAGGGGTTTTCATCATTTGGGAAAAACAATAGTTCTAAACCAATGAAAAGTGTTACTTTTAGGTCACATGAACTAGTCTTACATCATTAGGAAACCAAAAGTGAAATGAACCAATGAAAAGTGTTATTACCGAGTCACATGACTTGTTGTGTTTACGTTACGCGCTTTGGGCCGCGTCCCGGATCGCTTCCGGGAAGCAGCGTTTCGCGCCTCGGTTCGCGTACCAGTTCGCTTCCGGGTACGCTACCTTGGCGCGTCATATGACGTATTACGCGACAACGCGATACGTCACGCTGACGCGACGCGTCACAATGTTGTTTTCTAACGCAGCAGTTGCGGAAACGGAACGTTTACCAGTTCGCGGACCGGGTCGCGGCACCAAATTGCGCTAACGGGAAGCTAACCAGTTCGCGTACCGGGAGCGAAACAAAAAATATAATTAAAAAAAAAAGTATTAAAAACATGTAAAATATATTTTTTGATTTAAAGAAAAATACATTTTAAAGCTTTTGTTATTTGCTATTAAAAAACCATTGAAATTCACTGAAAAAACCATAGGTTATAGACCATATATAGTTAGGAATTAGCATTTAAAAAACCTTTTTTTACTCACACAAAACCATTGAAATTCCATGTATAGTTAGTTGTACTAACTATATATCGCGCACCCGCAATCCACTGCTGATCATGTCACATATTACATCATTCATGACATGGTCAGTGACATCACTGATGACATCACTGATGACATCTCAAATGACATCACTGATGACATCACTGATGACATCTCAAATGACATCACTGATGACAACATCCAGTGACTGTATGTTTCTGTAAAGTTAAAATATGTCTTACATATTGAAGAATGAGTGGATGTATAAGTGTCTGGATGAAGGATTTATTAGGTGCATGATTAACTGTATGAGTGAGTGAATAAATGTGTGTCACTGAGTGCATGAGTTAGTGACTAAACTGTCTTAATTTGTGCATCATTATGTCTGTTGTTCTGTAAACTGCTGCATGTGTTGATCAGTAGCTATATGAGTAAGTATATGGTTATTGATTGGTTGCCCAAGTATTTGTATGAGAGACTGAGTGTGTGTGTGTGGGTGGCTGGGAGGTGTATGACTCTGTGCATAGATGTGTTAGCAGTTAATTCAATAGATGTATGGGTTCAAAAGTGCATGTGGAAACACCTGTATGGGCGGTTGACTGAGTGCATTGGTGAGTGAATGGATATCTCAGTGCTACATGTCAAAGTAAGTACATATGTAAAACACAGTACATGTGACAGTTGACATATATAAATAACTGTGCATAAGAGCCAGTGAATGTGTGAGTGGCTGTATGGATCATTGTGTACTTGTATCAGGCATTGTAAAAGAGAGTAAATATGTGTTAGTATATGTTTGAATAAGTAAGGTGTGTATAACTGAATAGTTGAGGAAATGGAGGTGTGATTGATTCTTTGCATGACTGACTAAGTGTCTGAGTAACTCCATGGATGAGTGACAGTCTGTGAGTGTCTGTTTACACTGAGTGTATCTAAGGTTATATTAGAGTCTGAAGAGGTTCATCGTATTATCACATGAATGATGTCATCAGTGATGTGATCAGTAATGTCAAATGAGATGTCATCAGTGATGTCATCAGTGATGTCATTTGAGATGTCATCAGTGATGTCATCAGTGATGTCATTTGAAAGTGATGTCATCAGTGATGTCATTTGAGATGTCATCAGTGATGTCATCAGTGATGTCATTTGAGATGTCATCAGTGATGTCATCAGTGATGTCACTGACCATGTCATCAATGATGTAATATGTGACATGATCAGCAGTGGATTGCGGGTGCGCGATATATAGTTAGTACAATTAACTATATATGGAATTTCAATGGTTTTGTGTGAGTAAAAAAAGGTTTTTTAAATGCTAATTCCTAACTATATATGGTCTATAACCCATGTTTTTTTCAGTGAATATATATATATATATATATATATATATATATATATATATATATATATATATATATATATATATATATATATATATATATATATATATATATTCACTGAAAAAACCATAGGTTATAGACCATATATAGTTAGGAATTAGCATTTACAAAACCTTGAAAATTCACTGAAAAAACCATAGGTTATAGACCATATATAGTTAGGAATTAGCATTTAAAAAACCTTATTTTACTCACACAAAACCATTGAAATTCCATATATAGTTAGTTGTACTAACTATATATCGCGCACCCGCAATCCACTGCAGATCATGTCACATATTAGTAATGTCAAATGAGATGTCATCAGTGATGTCATTTGAGATGTCATCTGTGATGTCATCAGTGATGTCACTGACCATGTCATGAATGATGTAATATGTGACATGATCAGCAGTGGATTGCGGGTGCGCGATATATAGTTAGTACAACTAACTATATATGGAATTTCAATGGTTTTGTGTGAGTAAAATAAGGTTTTTTAAATGCTAATTCCTAACTATATATGGTCTATAACCTATGGTTTTTTCAGTGAATTTTCAAGGTTTTGTAAATGCTAATTCCTAACTATATATGGTCTATAACCTATGGTTTTTTCAGTGAATTTCAATGTTTTTTTAATAGCAAATATCATAAGCTGTCGAATGTCAAGTACGTGGTAAGTAAAAACATTTTCGTGTTTATGCACACTGATCTGCTTCGAATGCTGCCCCCCCCCCTCATTTCTATTAGGAGTACTCTCTCTTTGCAGATAGTGAAGGGTAGTTAACGCAGGCCTTTGCCCCCGTTGTAATCCGTCGTGCCTGCTTCTCTCTCCATTTGATTGATTGTTCTCTTTGGTTCATTCTCTATTTACAAACAAGCACAGAGTCGCAATACTCTGTTTAGTCTTTGCAGATAGCGAAAAATCGTGTAAAAAAACAAAAGGAATCGAGCAAAATCAGTAGGCCACTAATGGGATTTTTTTTTGACCTGGCTAAAATAGAAACATTAGGAACAACCTGTTGAAAATAGCAATGTGTATGTACATAAGCGGCGTTCATTTGTGTTCACAGTACCCCTTGTTGATTGTTTGAATCGATCATTGAATTGTTCGAAGTTTGTTCTCTTAAGGATCTTCTCTGCCTGCAAACGAGGAAGAATAGGAATATTCTCTCTCCCTTTGCAGATAGTGAAGGGTAGGTAACGCAAACCTTTAACACGTCGTGCCTATTTCGTTCCTCATTGATTGATTGTTTGCCCGAACATTGACTGTTTGGGAATTGGTTCTTTTTGGAGGTATTCCCTGTTTGCAAATAAACGTAGGAAAATCTTTGCAAGTAGTGAAAGGGTAGGTAATGCGGACCTTTGTCCCCCGTTGTAATCTGTCATGCCTATCTACTCCCCACTGATTGATGCACCTGTTTCACCCGGACCATTTACTAGAGATAGGTCATCTGGCCCGACCAGAGAGCACCCCTAGTGAAAAGGACATATGCAATAATAACGAAGTGATCACTGTATCCTGTTAACATAAACTTTAGCATGAAACAACCTGGAAAGAAAGGAATAGGAAAACGAAAATCAGTAGGCCACTGATGAACTTTTTATTAAATAACAAACAAAGAAACGATAACAATACGTAATGATAAAACCTATTATTGTCCTAGAAACAAGAAACGTTAGAAGTAAGCCCGTAATAAGAAACCTGAAAACAGTAAGAGAAACCAAGTGTGACATTGCAACGGCCACAAGGCAACGAGGCTTCATCGCCCCTCACTGCCCCAAAACGTGTCTGTCCCACCGCCTGCCACGCCCAAATAACGGCAAACTGGGAAAGATACAAGTCAGCAGACATCCGCCCCATTCTGGAAACTTCCAAAGTGCAACAGGTTTGCGGCTACGCCCAACCGGAAGCAACACATATAAGGCGGGTCCTGCTGCCAACCGTCGGCCAGGAGATCATCATGTAGGGTGTAGCCGGAGGAGAGGCCGAGGCCAGCGGGACCCGGCCAGGGGGATTGACAACACTGGAGAGTTGCAGGGGGGGAATGTCCGTGTCCTCGACCCTCCCCTCTCTCTCTCCCAGTCCGGCCACCATCAACCAGAGGCCGAGGCCGACAGGATCCGGCCGCGGTGGCGGTAACCCTGGAGAATTGCAGGTTAGACCCTCTCTCTCCCAGTCTGGGCCAGCATCCATGGAGGGCCTGGGAGTGGAGAGGCCACTGCACGAAAGGCCCAGGAGAGGCACCACACGCCAAGGCCTGCCCCACCGGATGAGCCAAGGAACCCGTTCATGGGGCCAGAGCAAAGGGCGTCCGGCCGCCATCCACCGGAGGATGGGACATTTCTTCTTTATTTTATAAGGGCTGCGACAACACTGGGGGGGATGTCTTGCACATGCCTCCGACCCCCCCCCCCTCGTCCTCATCGCCTGGTCCGGCCATAACAAATGTCAAGCGAGACGCCATGGGGTGCACTGGGTGGGAGAGACGGTGCGAACAGGCCTCTCCCGCCTCCCCAGGTGGAGGCTTCCCAGCTGCACCCTCAGCGCTCCAGGCGCCCGGAAAAGGGTTCTTCCACTGTGGCGATGCTGCAACGTCTCGCCCGGCAGGGTGGAGCCCGTCCGCTCATTTGACCCCGCGATCGCCAGTAGCTACCGAGCTCTCAAAATGGCGGTCGACCTGGCAAGAGCGGGCCCAGCATAAAGAAATGGCCCGGTCACTGGTTGACTCCACCACCGTAGTCCTCCACGACCTTGAAGATTCTAGAGGAGCCGCGGGAGTCCCCGACCCCCGCAGACACCCCCGATGGGGAATGACTGCCATGATCGCCCGTGGAGTGACGAAACTGTAGCCGCGGGACGTCGGCGCTCCCATGCTGGCGCCAGCCTCAGTTTGAATGACTAGAATCCTGCAGACCTCAGTTCCGGTGAAAGCACAGTGTGACCCGGTAGGAAAAATTGTTGCACCCCCTCCCCTTTTTGACTGATGGTTCAAACCACCGATCATTTCCTTTGCCCTTTTAACTGAACTTTGGACTACCCCCCCCCCGCGGCGCCCCACGCCGTTATTTGCTGGGCGGCAACTTACTAGACATCACCTTCGTGCCATCCAGATTTCAGCGCGTTCTGCTGCCTTGGAACTATTCGCACAACAGACCGCTACTGACAACCCACCCCCCGGGACGCCCCACGCCGGATACCCAAATCAGTGCGGCACCCAGGCAACATCTTCTGAATTTTCATAATTTGAAAGAACTAGTAACATGTCCTCATCAGGAATTTTCTCTTCAATCATCTCATCAGGAATCTCCTCATGAAAAGTCTGCAATGATGATTCTTGTAACTCTATGGTCTCCAAACATTCGATAAATTCGCCATCAAGAGATTGATCAAAAAAATCATTCAAGTCATCTCCTCCTTGTGAGAATATTTCATTATTGGTGCTGTCAATTTCTTTAAATGTAGTGGATAATTCAAAAGAAATTGCCACGGTCTCTTCATTGTTTAAATGTTTTTACTGTTTTTGTTTTGTTGTATATATTTATAAGTTATTAAAGTTTTATATTCCTACTACTTTGTTGGAGTGCTATATATTTTTAATGTGACACATAATTGTAAAAACTTTGATGTACAAAGAGTCATCCCTGGAATCTTCCGCTTCAGGCTCGGTCCCCTCCCCAATCACAATACAGGATGGTTTTCAGATAGTAGGAACGCGTGTGGTTTGACGGATCTCATCGGGTGTGGGCCTTGATCTACTATAACTCCTTTGAAGAGGGGTGATTCTTTACAGCTGGGGCCATAAACTACATCTGCAGGGCTAGCTGATAGCCTGGACAATCGGACACAGAGGAAGAGGAGTGTCAGAGGGTGCGGTAGTGAATAGGGCGAAAGGGAGGTGTCGGGCGGGCACAGAGTGTGATTCTCAGGGAAGAGCAGCGCAGATGGGGGGAGGTTTATTGCCGATGCATAAGACAGAGAGCGGGGGTGACCAGTGCCTGGGGAAGATGCTTGCGAGGGTGGGGAGCCATGCTACGGATCAACAGCGTGCAGAGAGTGGGTCTGGTCAAGGCATCTAAAATGGCTGCCGTGCACGACAAAAGTGTGGCATTTCAAAAAAAGCAAGATGGCGCAGACAATGTTTTTCAACACTTCCTCATTTCCTTCGAATCGAACGTTAACAGACGTTGGTGCATATTACCAAAGTTAAGCGATATTTATCGCTAACGATGCTTAGCAACGAATTTTTTACCGCTAAGCATCGTCAGAAATTATCGCAGATAAACCTTGCTATTATCAAGGTTTATCGCAAATGCGATAAAAAACGGCCGCAATGCATGAATATCGCTAAAAAGTCAGCGATATTCATGCATTACCGAGCTAATGCTCTTAGCCATGTTATCCACCTCCCATTGGATAACATGGCTAAGAACTGCTCAGGGCAGGTGTTAGTTTTTGGAGATATTCCCGCTTAGCGCGAATATCTCCAAAAGTTGGTAATAGGAGATAGATATCTTGCATGTTGTAATGCAAGTTATTGTGGTATATGGAACTCATACCATAATCTCTCAGGAAAACAGAAACTGATCCTTTTGGGACTGCCTGAGAAGGCCTAGGGGGTGAGGGGTACTCTACTTTGCCCCCTTTTCATGTGCCGAACTATTTTATTTTACTCTCTTCTGTAATTACACAAAATGGCAGCGATAAGATGCATCAGACACAGACAGTGAGAGAAAGGAGGCCGGAGATGAAGAAGAGATGTCAAATACACATTGGAGATAATATAGTGGGAGAAGGAAAGTAAATATGAGTAAACTTACCATGTAACATAAAAATGTTGCACTCTATACTATAAGTCTCATTTTATACTACAATCACTTCGCTACAACCTCATAAATTAAAAATAAAAATGAATAATGTCTCAAACAATTTTTGATTTCTAAATATAAATTTATTCTTCTGAATTTTCAAAATTTGAAAGAACTAGTAACATGTCCTCATCAGGAATTTCCTCTTCAATCATCTCATCAGGAATCTCCTCATGAAAAGTCTGCAATGATGATTCTTGTAACTCTATGGTCTCCAAACATTCGATAAATTCGCCATCAAGAGATTGATCAAAAAAATCATTCAAGTCATCTCCTCCTTGTGAGAATATTTCATTATTGGTGCTGTCAATTTCAATAAATGTAGTGGATAATTCAAAAGAAATTGCCACGGTCTCTTCATTGTGAGCCATTTTATTTTGAAATTGCTTGCTGTAAATTGCAGAAAAAAATAATCACTTTCATTTATCGTTTTTAGTAATACATAATATAAAACTAACTTTATCAAGTATTTAGTATAACAGAAGGACTGTAAATAAATAACAGAAAACTTTTTTCAAATTATCTTAAAGTGTACAACATAGTTCCCCTTACAAATTAACAACTCACCTTTTTAAAAGTAGGAGAAGTGTTAGTACTGTGTAAATCAAACACCAGAAATTGAGCACCAAAAATTCCTCACAAATGTACCTCAGACAGTAGTATCACAAAATGGCTGTGGTTTCCTCTCATTTTAGATATATACATAACCAATTAACTTTCATCACACACAAATACAAAACCAAAGTAACATTTTAATTGGTTCTAAATTTCAACACTTTCAAATGTGTTTTCCCCATGCAATTTTCCATAGGACATTTAGATACGTCTACAGCCTGAATGGCTGAACGGAATTACACCAAACTTGGCAAAATGGTACATCAAACCTAAGAGGTCAGGGAGGATCTACTATGCCCCCTTATGGTCATTTGCCCCTTCGCTTTGGCCTCCTCTTGTCTCTCGATCCTACCGAGAGACAAGATGGCGGCCGCTACGGACTGTTTGGAATGTTTACAGACGCCGGAGAACCAATCAGCTTCGCTTCACAAAGCTCCGTAACGCGAAAAGTACGCGAACTGGAGCGCTGCCCGGTCCGCTGTTACAGATATATATCTTTTTTTGAACGTTAATTTCTCAAAATCCACTGCAGCACATATATTGAGACCTAGCAAAGGCACATCGGGCTACCAGTCCCTACAATTTTGCCAAGTTTCGTGCAAATCCATTCAGCCGTTCGGGCTAAAAGTGAGGCCAACCGCCCTATGGAAAACTCAATGTTAAAAACACGTTTTGGGACCCCCCTTTTTTCTCAGCCCCCCCTTGACAAACCCCCCCCCAAATTTTCAGTGGCTGCTCAGAAACAAAATGTTCCATTTTCCTGAAAATTTCTGCCAATTCCGTCCACAAACGCCAAAGTTATTAGACATAGAATTTTCAAAAATCCCATAGAGAAAAAATCCTAACTATATATACCTACTGGCGACCGCCAGTAGGTAATATATATATATATACATATATATATATATATATATATATGTATATATATATATATATTACCTACTGGGGGTCGCCAGTAGGTAGTTATAGTTAGGACCTAGTTTCCATAGGAAATCCGCAACATTCTATTGGGAATAACTTTGGCGCCGGTGGACGAATCTTTGCGAATTTCTCAAAGAAGATGGCCCGCTCTGCTCTGCTCCTTCCCTGAAAGTTTCGGGGGGATTTGTCAAGTGGGGGCCGAGATAAAAGGGGGTCCCAAAACGTGTTTTCCCCATGTTAATTTCCATAGGGCGGTTGGACTCACTTTTAGCCCGAACGGCTGAATGGATTTACACCACACTTGGCAAAATTGTAGGGACTGGTAGCCCGATGTGCCTTTGCTATGTCTCAAGATATGTGCTCCAGTTGATTTAGAGTAATTTAGGTTCAAAAAAAAATATATATCTATAGGCGCGCCCCGGTACGCGCACCGGGGCGCGCTCCAGCGCGCTACGCGAGTTCGCGCGCGGAAAGCTGATTGGCTCTCGGGTGTCTGTCAACATTCCAAACAGTCCGGAGCGGCCGCCATCTTGTGTCTCGGTAGTATCGAGACACAAGAGGTGGCAAAAACAAAAGGGGAAATGAGCAAAAGGGGGCAGGGTAGACCCCCCTGACCCCATAGGTTTGATGTGGGGGCCATAAAAGGGCTTTGCGGGGCAAAAAAAAACAACATTTTTTTTTCCGATATTCGCGGGGGGAGCGCCCGGTACGCCCACCGGGGAGCGTACCGGGGAGCGTACTATGGGGAAAACCCAGTGAAACAGTAAAATAATAATTTAAAGTGCTTAGAGGTAGGGTAGCTTTGCATAGAGTTGCTGTGTTGTGTTGGTGATTTAAGTACCAGCATGTAGGTACCAATACAGAGTCTTAAATTCCATGTACACCGTTTCCTCTGTAGATAATTTGCATGTTGTTACAGAAGTTATTGTGGTATATGGAATCCATACCATAGTCTGTCAGGACAGCAGAAACAACATGGAGGCAGGAGATGAAAAAGAGATGTGAAATACACATTGGAGATAATATAGTGGGAGAAAGGAACTATGAGCAAAATTACTATGTAACACAAAAAAGTACAGTATACTATAAGTCTCACTTTATATTATATTCATTTAGGTACTATTTTATGAATCACATATAAAAAAGAATAATGTCTAGAACAATTTTTAATTATTAAATAAAAATTTATTGCTGTGATTTTTCAAAATTTAAAAGAACTTCCAACATTATATCGTCAGGAATGTCCTCATTTTCAGTCCATGATTCCATTTCTTCCACACAATTAACTAACTCTTCGTCCAGAGACTGATCCATAAAGTCAAAGTCTTCCTCAGGATTGTTCTCCAGAAGAATTTCGAAAGAAATATCTGGTTTTCCTTCCATTTTCTTGCTGTAAATTGCATTAAAAATAAATATATCAGTAGAGTTAGGGCAGTGTTGGGTTTAAGTTTAGACAGGTACTTCTGAGTTTTTAACAGTGAAGTTATCTTTGGGCAGTGTATGGTATGAGGTAGGAAGTAGAAATATAAAAAAGTGTATGTGCAGAAGCCTAAGTAAATTCATAATTATACCACAGAAGCCTAACTCAATCCATAAGTATAACAGAGAAGCCTATCTCAATCTATAACTATAACAGAGGGACAGTAAATAACTATCAGAAAACGTTTTTACAAATTAACTTAAAGTGCCCCTTACAAATTAACAACTTACCTTATTAAAAGGTGATGAAGATAAATGGAGAAAATTCTTTCAAGATGTACCTCAGGTAGTTGTAGTCAAAATGGCCGTGTTTCCCTCTCATTTTTCATATATATTCATGTACATAACCAATCAAATGTCAGGAAAAAAAAATTGAAAATGAAAGTAACATTTTAATTGGTTGGTTGTAAATCCTAACACTTCATATGTGTTTTTGTCATGTAATTTACCTCAGGATATTTAGACAGTGCTACAGTTCAAATGGCTCAATGGAATTCCACCAAATTTGGGAAAATGGTAGGGACTGGTATGTAGTAGGGCCTATTCTATATTTGGTGAAAGTGTCTCCAGTGGTTTTTATGTAAATTAACTTTAAAAAATTTTTGGGAGCGCTTACCGGTGCGCGCCCCGGTACGCGTACCGGCAGCGCAACGGGAGTCCTCCATCTTGTGTTTTGGTAGATTTGAGACACAAGATGGAGGACAACCAATGTTGGGAATGGGTAAAAGGGGACACGGTAGAGACCCTCTGACCCCCTAGGTTTTCCGAGGGGGGCTTAGGAGGCCCATATAGGCCAAAAAAAAAAATATATATATTTTTCGCGGGGGGAGCGCACAGTAGGCGCACCGGGGAGCGTACCGGGGAGCGTACTTTGGTGAAAATTAGTGAAAAAAGTTAGAGTAAAATAATCATTTTGAGTTATCAGATGTAGGGTAGCCCTGAAAAGAGCTTTTGGGTTCTGAGGCTGATTTAGGTACCTACAAGTAGGTTCCAATGCACAGTCTTAAATTCAGGAGGAATATTCTATTCCCCTCATCTGAGAAGTGCACACCATCTCCTCTGTAGATATCTTGCATGTTGTAACGCAAGTTATTGTTGTATATTGAACCCATTCCATAGTCTCTCATGTAAGCAGAAACAGATTTATTCACATGTTTCCTTGCTTTCTCAAATTGTGGACAAAATTGGTTGGACCACTTCCATTTCTGTCTTTGGCATATATTGGAATATACCAAGGTAGTTTGTGGAAAAAGTGTCATCAATTGCCCAAAGGTGCCCTTTAAAAGCATCTCCAGACCTAGGTGCCTAGGTCATTTCCACCACAGTGCAAAATTATGAGGTCAGGGTGTGGCAGATGGTAAAAGGTTTTCACCAATGGTATCAATTGATGACATCTCAATCCTCTTTGGCCAATCCACTTGATGTGCACATTTGGTAAATCAAGGTTGTGAACATTTCTAATAGTTGCATACCTTTGAGCCCAGTGAATGTAGCTATGTCCAATAATCCAGACAGAGTACATGGTGAGAGGAGGTTCTGGTGCAGTCAGATGAAGTGTAGGAATGAAATGGCAGTTGGAACAGTAGGAGTTTGCAAAAAAAACATTGGAGTTTCAGTGCTCTTGAATCACAAGCAATGATTGGTTGATTCAGATAGTTGAAAACTGAAAGTTAGGGTGCATGGTTCTGTTCTGTGAAAGAAGTAATTTGAATGGTTAAGAAAAAGTCATTAAAAGAAAGATTGCACCTGATAAGCTGGTGTATTGAGAGGTCAAACATCCTTGCTGAGCTCATTTGCAACATTGTAGAATAAACTTTTAACCCTGAGAGGTCAGTGAGGACGGAGTTGCTATGGTAACAGGCAGAAAGGGCTGAGGGGGGAAGGGTGTTGGTTTGAAAATAGAGAGGGAAGAGTTTTAATTAGTTAAAATGAGGGATATGTGTGTAGAATTAGAGGTTTTCTGTGCCATTCATGGTTGCAGTGCCTGGAGTACATACCTTTTGCTCTGCTAAAGAAATATTGGTGTGTGTTATTTAAAAAACGATTTTAGGGCAAATCAATGGGTTTCAGTAGTGAAATTGAATGCTTGTACATAGGACCTGTGCTCTATTTCTAAAATGTTATTGAAAAAACGATTTTGGGGCAAATCGATGGCTTTTACATTTTGGAGAAAGAATAAATAGTGTGTGCATGATTACATAAAAATATTTGAACCTTTCACAATCATGTCACCTGTGTTACCTCAGATTAGGAAGCAGACTGAGCTTCTTTGCTGTTGGTTTGTGTCATTTTTTGGTAATGCTTGGTAGGAATGTTTGCAATAGAGAGGAAATGTATTTTGTAAAATAGTGAGTTTTCAGTACTGAAATGGAATGCTTGTACATAGGACCTGCGCTCTGTTTCTAAAATGTTATTGAAAAAACGATTTTGGGGCAAATCAATGGCTTTTACATTTTTGAGAAGGAATAAATAGTGTGTGCATGATTACATAAAAATATTTGAACCTTTCACAATCATGTCACCTGTGTTACCTCAGATTAGGAAGCAGACTGAGCTTCTTTGCTGTTGGTTTGTGTAATTTTTTTGGTAATGCTTGGTAGGAATGTTTGCAATAGAGAGGAAATGTATTTTGTAAAATAGTGAGTTTTCAGTACTGAAATGGAATGCTTGTACATAGGACCCGCGCTCTGTTTCTAAAATGTTATTGAAAAAACGATTTTGGGGCAAATCAATGGCTTTTACATTTTTGAGAAGGAGCAAATAGTGTGTGCATGATTACATAAAAATATTTGAACCTTTCACAATCATGTCACCTGTGTTACCTCAGATTAGGAAGCAGACTGAGCTTATTTGCAGTTGGTTTGTGTCATTTTTGGGGTAATGCTTGGTAGGAATGTTTGCAATAGAGAGGAAATGTATTTTGTAAAATAGTGAGTTTTCAGTACTGAAATGGAATGCTTGTACATAGGACCTGCGCTCTGTTTCTAAAATGTTATTCAAAAAACGATTTTGGGGCAAATCAATGGCTTTTACATTTTTGAGAAGGAATACATAGTGTGTGCATGATTACATAAAAATATTTGAACCTTTCACAATCATGTCACCTACGTTACCTCAGATTAGGAAGCAGACTGAGCTTCTTTGCTGTTGGTTTGTGTCATTTTTTTGGTAATGCTTGGTAGGAATGTTTGCAATAGAGAGGAAATGTATTTTGTAAAATAGTGAGTTTTCAGTACTGAAATGGAATGCTTGTATATAGGAGCTGCGCTCTGTTTCTAAAATGTTATTCAAAAAATGATTTTGGGGCAAATCAATGGCTTTTACATTTTTGAGAAGGAATAAATAGTGTGTGCATGTTTACATAAAAATATTTGAACCTTTCACAATCATGTCACCTGTGTTACCTCAGATTAGGAAGCAGACTGAGCTTCTTTGCTGTTGGTTTGTGTCATTTTTTTGGTAATGCTTGGTAGGAATGTTTGCAATAGAGAGGAAATGTATTTTGTGAAATAGTGAGTTTTCAGTACTGAAATGGAATGCTTGTACATAGGACCTGTGCTCTGTTTCTAAAATGTTATTCAAAAAACGATTTTGGGGCAAATCAATGGCTTTTACATTTTTGAGAAGGAATAAATAGTGTGTGCATAATTACATACAAATATTTGAACCTTTCACAATCATGTCACCTGTGTTACCTCAGATTAGGAAGCAGACTGAGCTTCTTTGCTGTTGGTTTGTGTCATTTTTTTGGTAATGCTGGCTAGGAATGTTTGCAAGAGAGAGGAAATGTATTTTGTAAAATAGTGAGTTTTCAGTACTGAAATGGAATGCTTGTACATAGGACCTGCGTTCTGTTTCTAAAATGTTATTCAAAAAACGATTTTGGGGCAAATCAATGGCTTTTACATTTTTGAGAAGGAATAAATAGTGTGTGCATGATTACATAAAAATATTTGAACCTTTCACAATCATGTCACCTGTGTTTCCTCAAATTAGGAAGTGGATTGTGCAGATGAGGTGAGGCATGTCCAGGGGTGCAAAGGAGTTGAGGCCTGTGTCCATGAGTGCAATGGAGAGGACTTACCTCCTCTGACCCTTAGACAAGCATTATCTAATCTGCGCCCCTTGGATAGACCTTAATACATTGAGTATAATTGATGGTAACAGGGTGCATATGAGAAGAGGCGTGTCCAGGGGTGTAGATTAACTGAGGCCTGTCTAATGGTGCAGATGATTTGAGGTCTATTCAGTGTTGCAGATGAGGTGAGGATTGTCCAGGAGTGCATAGGAAGTGATGCCTGTGTTGAAGAGTGTAGTGGAAGAGAGGTCTGTCCAGGGGTGGAAAGAAGGTGAGAGCTGTGTCTAAGAGTGTAGTGGGGGATAGGCTTCAAGTATTCCAGTACACTGCACTCTTAGACACCGGTCTCACCACCTATGCTCCCCAGGACAGGCCTTACCTCATTTGTACAATCTGCTTACTAATCTGAGGAAACACAGGTGATATGATTGTGAAATGTGCAAATATATTTTTTTAATCATGCAGATACTATCTAATCCTTGTCAATAATGTAAAACCAATTCATGTGCCCGAAATATTTTTTTAGAGTAACATTTAAAAAACAGAGATAAGGTCATATGTATAAGCATTATAGTGTTTATATCGTTTGCTTATTGTCATTGCTTTGTTGTTTGGTAATAGTGGTCTATAATGAGTTTTTTTTTATTTGTTTACCACAGATTGAAATCAAGATTTCAATAGTAAGGAACTATGCCCTCAAGGCAGAGGACACGGAAAGATGCTAAGCGGAAAAAATCAAAAACAGCAACGGAATTAAAGCAGTCTCCTACAACAAATACTTCAAAAAACGCGAAAAAAGCTCCTGGTAAGACAACTAAGTCTTTTTTTCGGAACATATGTAGATCCCAAAAAAATGATAATATACATGTGAATGTACAGAAGGAAAGAGCAAATTTGAAGAGGAAGGAGAGATCCCCAAAAAATGTTACTACTGCAGCAGGAGACAATAATATGTATAGGAATAGAAGGCAAAATCAATTTAGGGACATTCGTAAACGAATGTTTAGCAATAGGGTGGTTTTAAATTTGTTAAAAAATATTAAGAAAGGTAAACAGAGAGCTGCTTTTTATAAGAAAAAGAAAAATGTAGAGAAGATTGTTGATCAGGCTTTTGAACTTAAGAAAAAATTATTTATTTTAGTAATCAATAGAATTAGGACACTTAACAAGACAATTGATGTTTTCAAATCAAAGAGTGGATGCAAAAGAGTAATTAATTGGACTAATTTTTGCAAAGTTTTTTCTGGAGAATGGATGCATAGTTCAAGTTGTGAGCCATTTTTTAATGAGGAGAGTTACTTCCAGGAGAATGATTTGGTGCATGCAGTTGACACCAGTGGTCGAGCATATGAGGTGAAAGACGGTTGTCCGATTGAAAAAGAGAAACTTGTGCCTAGAGAAGCAGAAGAGGTGTTAGCTGATGAAGTTTTAGGGAGACGTACTAAGGGTCCAGTGTACACTTGGAAGTGTAGTAGTATTTGTAGTGTGCGACAGGAATCAATCGATTTGCTTCGTAATTTCTTACGTACATATAGTAAGAAAAGTTTAAAACAAAACATGAAGATATTGCAAGACTTAGATCCTTGCAGAGTGAGAGAAAACACAGGTTTGCAAGGGCATTCACTGGCTTGTCTTTCTAGAAAAGTATGTCAGAGTGTTTTTCATCATTTTAGGATGTTAGCAGTGCATCATAACAAAATGAGGAAATTAGTGAGAATGTTGTATTATGCAAAAAGTCCAGCACTTAAGCTTAAACAATTAAACATTGCTCTTTTGCATGGATCTGAATTAGATGTGAAGAAGATTTGTGAAGAAATTGAGATTTGTTATTTTTGTGAAAAAGAGGACAGTGTAGAAATTGACACAGTAATACAAGGTAATGTAGAAGACAATGTACAGATTTCAAGTACAGAAAAGTTTGACCAGGAAATTACCAGGTTTAGGGTGAAATCAAGTGAAAGGCCTAATTTTACTTGTGTGTGTTGTCGACGAACTCATTATAAGCATCAAACTAGATTAGTTGATTTATATGTTAAAAGTGAAAAGATAAATAATTATGAGTGGAAGGATTTTGCAACTTATTTGTGGGTGGAGAATTCTTTTGATTTGAGTTCTGATCAGCGTATTTGTAAATATTGTTATAATAAATTAAATCAAAAGAGAGTGCCTGCTAGAGCTGTTCATAATAATCTTGAGTTGGTAGAGATTCCTCCTGAATTGATGGATTTAAATACATATGAGTCTATTTTGATTCAATCTGTCCATCCTTTTCAGGCAATTGTTCGCATGGAGCCTACGATAGGGAAATTGCATCCTTCAGATTTACAGAGAGGATTAAAGGGAAGAGTTGTTTATTTGCCTCTAGATTTCAAGAAAAATATTGATACAATTGGTGTAGAGAAAGTGGAAGAGGAACCTCTGGTTATTCTTGTTAATGGGGTTCCGACAAAGTGTAAGAAAATCTGGCAAGATTTAGTGGATGTTAGGAAAGTCAAAAAGGCAACGTTGTATTTGGTCAAAAACAATGAGTACTACAAACATGTATGTGTTGGAGCAGAGGAAACAGCTGCAGATGAAGACAGCGATTGTTCAACTGGCCAAATTGAAAAAGTTGATGTGTCTACAAGTGAAGAAATATATGAACATTATACTGTTCATCCTTTGACAATATGGCCTATTTGGAGCTCTCCCTAGCGAGGGTCACTAGGGCTGCGAGCTGTTTGTCAGAATTCACTACTTTGCTGGCAGAATACTTTTATCTAATTGTTATTAGGAGATTTTAAAATCGAACAACATTTTTATTCGGGGGGCTTCGAAATTGTATATTTGAATGTGATTAATGCTTAGGAACACTGACACCCCTTTACACGCTATTATTTCTCTTCCCTGCCTCGCCCAGCCGTTTTTTTGATCCGGTGTTTGGCGGCGGTGCGCGCCATCTTAGGGGTGGCTGGGGGTGCGCTCTAGTCGCACGGCCTCCCACCTTTCTCACACCCTATATAATGTGCATCATGGCCAGACGGCGCAGCGGGCTGGCGCAGCGGGCGCGCCGGGCGCGCGCCGAAGCCGCACCTAAGCCAAGCCCGTCTACGCCCGTCCGCGACCGGACACGGCCCAAGGCCGTATCCCCTGGTCTTGATGGCCGATTTACGTGGAGCAGGAATGATTTAGTAAGTCTGTCCTCTACTACATGCACACTCGGCCATCATAGCATAAGAGTGGGGGAGGATGAAGGGTGCAGACACTGCCAATTTCGTTTCTGCACATTGACAGCAGATTCCAGGGCCAGTTGCTTCTCTCTGTCCTGTGGTCTGCTCAATGTGAGGTCGCTTCGTCGCCACAAGCATGACATACACGATCTTCTTGCGGATAAACAACTTGATCTGCTGTTTATCACAGAAATGTGGTTGGATGCCAATTCTGACCCCGACATCATTCAGGCCCTACCAGATGATTACCAGATGGTGAGATTGGGTTCAAACAGCAACTTTCCTGTCAATTGGAACCAGTCCATCTGGCGGGAAGTGAGGCTGGTGTTTTCACCATAAAAATTGATGGGAGAACAACTGTGAAGGGCTTCTTAATCTATTGCCCACCGGGACCTATGGCTAGGTTTAAAGGCAACCTTTTAGAGTGCGTCACAGAAACAGCGATAAGGAGAGACAAGTTTCTGTTACTCGGAGACTTAAACACGCACCTAGAAGATTTGTCCGACAAAGGAGCTATGGAGTTCCGTTTAGAACTTCAGACCCTACAGTTAGAGCTAAAGGGGCAGCTTCCTACACACCAACATGGACACTTGTTAGATCCAATATTCGCCAACTGGGAGGAAGTCTTGGTTGCTTCCCCGGTGCCCCTGCCCTGGACCGATCATTTCCTTGTACCATTTTCAATCTTCCTTCCTAAACATAAAGCCACGAACCTCACCCCCCCTCAACTACCCCAGGCGTAAATGGGCTAGGTTTTCCCTGCCAGAGTTTAATAAGGCTCTCACCGCACAGGGGCCCCCGGGAGGTGACAATGCGGATACGGCAAACAAACTGCTCAATGACCGTATCACGGCTGCCCTGAATTGTACAGCCCCATTGGGCCGGTCTAAGGAGGGGGCCCGGAGACAAAGAACTGCACCCTGGTTCAACGAGGCGTTGCGCTGTGCCAAGAGGGACTGTAAACGTGCAGAAAGACAGTGGAGAGTGGCCTATGATAACCAGTTGAAAGAGAGATATCTCGTCAATAGACGGGTTTATCACAATAAGATCCGGATGGAGAAAGCTGCATATTATGCTGACAAAATCCTGGGTGCAGAGAACTCAGCTAAGGAACTGTTCAGCGTATACAAATCCCTGTCTATCCCTAAAACCTCGACAGGAGGGGAAGAGTACTCGGTAGCTACCTGCAATCGCATTGCTAACTATTTTGGGGACAAAGTGTCCAAGATCTACTCTGCCTTTCCTGTCCCACCCTCAGTCGCGGAAGTATTAGCAGTACCAGCAGGAGAGGAAGCTGGACAAAACCTGCTTCTCAATTTTATTACTCCCTCATCAGAAGATCTATTTAAAATATGCAGATCAGTGAAGTCAGGTTCCCCTCGGGACCCAGCCTCTCCTAAGCGGTTGTGGGACAGCCTGATGACACTTGAACCCTACATCAGGCATCTGCTGGATGTCTCCTTCTGGTCCAGCTCTGTGCCAGAGGACTGGAAACAGGCTGTGGTGCTCCCACTCCGCAAGAAGCCCAACATAAGTCCTGAGAAGCTGGACAATCTGCGTCCCATTTCCCTGCTACCTTATTTCTCCAAAGTGGCGGAAAAGTTGGCCAATATGCAGTTAATGCACTTTGTGGAGAAGACTAATCTTCTTCATCCCACCCAATTTGGGTTTCGGCCACGTCACTCCACGGAGTCAGCTCTCCTTATGGCAACCGAAACCATCAGGCAGGGTGCAGACGAGGGTCAAACTATGGCCTTGATACTTCTGGATCTCAGCGCTGCGTTCGACACTGTGGCACACTCCATCTTGCTACAGTGTCTGAGCAAAGGAGGGGTGAGAGGCGCAGCGCTGAAATGGATACAATCATTCCTATCTGGCCGAGGCTTTCAAGTCAGGCAGGGTGACTTCTATTCGGAGCGTGCAGCTTTGGACCAGGGGGTGCCGCAAGGCTCATCCCTGAGTCCAACTCTCTTCAATCTCTACGTTGCTCCGGTAGCCACTATAGTGGAGAGTCACGGCCTGCGCATGGTGTCTTATGCCGACGACACACAGCAGGTCATCTCCCTATCGTGTGCGCCCAGTCTCGCGGCGGACATCTTCAGATCGTGCATGCAAGATCTTGCAGTCTGGATGTCCGCCAACTGCCTCAAGTTCAACGGAGGCAAGACTGAGGTGCTGGTCGTAGGGGGTGGCCAGGCGGCATGGACGTCGGCATGGTGGCCGCCATGCCTGGGACCAACACCTACCCCCTGCCAGGAGGCGAGGAATTTGGGCATTTGGTTTGATTCCAACCTGACCTTTGGCCTCCAGATCAATCGGGTGATTGGATCCTGCTTCGGGACTCTCAAGAGCCTTAGGAAGGTGCTGAAATATCTACCCATCAAAGCACGCCAAACGCTAGTGCATGCACTAGTCACATCCAAGATGGACTATGGCAACCTTCTCTATTTAGGGACCTTAGAGAAGAATCTGAGCCGCCTGCAGGTTTTGCAGAACGCTGCTGCCCGATTGGTGCTCAGACTACCCAGAAGGGCTGCCTCTAAAGCGGCTCTTCAGACCCTGCACTGGCTCCCGGTAAGAAGCAGGGTGGAATTTAAAGCACTCTGCGCTTGCCATCGAATTGTCAATGGTAGGGCACCCCTTCCATTGCAGGGACTGCTGACACAATATGAGCCTTCCCGTTCCTTTAGATCTTCCGGATCGGGGCGTCTGTCCATGCCCAAGGTGTCTAAAGCAAGGATGGGTGGAAAATCTTTCAGGCATCTGGCTGCGTTAAGCTGGAATAAACTTCCTGCGGCGTTGCGTCTTGAGCCATCCGAATCAATCTTTAGAGCCAAGTTAAAAACAATATTATTCACCCGGTAACAGGTTCTGCCCCCCTGTAGTTTTCCTGCAAGCACTCGCTCCACAGCGCGGGGACACGCCGCTGGGCGTCACCAAGCGCTTTACAAAACCCCCTATTATTATTATTATTATTATTTGCATTCCAAAGTTTGGAAGCTCGTTGTTTTCCACAGCTATTTCCAACAGGTCGAGGTGGACGATATGACGATCGACCACTTCAAATTCCAGCATCTGAATATCAGACTTTAAGATTATATGCTGAAGATCCAAGGTTTCATCAATGCATCCCATATTTGTTTCATCTACTGTATGAAAGTGACTTGTCTGGGCTTTCTTATGCAGTAAACCATATACTGAAAAGTGGGGCACATCTGCAAAATGTTTCGGCGAGGGACTTTATGGAGAAAGTCAATCTGCAAGACAATATTTTGGAATCTCATCTAATCAATCTCATGGCATGTCAGCGTGGTACAAACGAGTATTGGTACCGCCGTCATGGGGAATTGAAATGTATGCTAAGAAACTTAGGAACTCCTACATGGTTGCTCACTCTTAGCTGTGCCGAGTATCCCTTGGACGACTTACTTCAATTTATACGCAAGGGAAATGCAAATATACAAAATATAGAATTCAAAACACCTGGAGAACTGTGTTCTTTGGATCCAGTGAATGTATGCAGATATTTCAATCATAGATTTGAAGCTATGATGTCTTTCATTACCAACAAAAAAAATCCTCCCCTTGGAGAGGTTTTGGATTTCTTTTGGAGAAAGGAGTATCAAGCAAGAGGTGCTCCTCACATACATATCTTGTTATGGATTAAAGATGCACCCAAATTTGGAACAGATTCGGAAGAAACAGTGATGAGTTTCATTGAAGAGTATTCAACATGTGCTGTTCCGAAAACTACAGAGGAAAACAGTTTAAGGCAACAAGTTTTACGCTTTCAATCCCATCGTTGTGGGAAGTATTGTCGTCGAAAATTCAAAAACAAGGAAAAGTTCTACACAAAATGTCGTTTCAGCTTTCCACGACCAGTGATTTCTAAAGGAAGAGTAAATAATTTGATGTCTTCTCTACGACATACTGTGACGAGGAAATCACCCAAAAATACATACAATTTAAAAAGAAACGAAGAATACAAGTACATCAACGACTACAACCCAGTGATTTTGTCCATGTGGAATGCTAACATGGATATTCAATTTGTTGCTGACAACTCTATTGCTGTGGCTCGATATGTGAGGTCTTACATCACAAAAAAAGAAAAGACAGAACTGAAGGAAATGTGGGAGGATATTTCACATGAAAAGAGTCTAAGCAAGAAATTATACAGTTATAGTTTGAAGATGTTGTCACATCGAGAAATTGGGCCTTATGAATGTTCTGATCGATTGTCATCAGCAAGTCTATATGCCAAATCTAGAACCATCATTTGGGTGAGTCTAGGTCTTGCTGCAACACGAAACCGAGTTTTGAAATCTGTACTAGAAATAGAGTATTTGGCAGGGAAAGAACTAGAAAGTACAGATATTTTGAAGACAAACATGTCGGATACATAGGGGCAGATTAATGAGGCTCTTGCGCCTCCTTGCGCCGCAATTGCGGCACGTAATGTGAAGCAACGGCGGCGCAAACACTGCGCCCTATTTACAATGTGACGCATCTAGGAGATGCGTCACGTTGGAAACCCCTGCGCCATAAGGAGGCGTTCCTGCCCAGGGGGGGCGTTCCTGCGCAGGAACGCCTCCTAAAAGTGGCTGAGTGAAATCTATGAGATTTCACTCAGTCACTTTCTACGTCAATTCCCTACGCCTGCTTGAAGCAGGCGTAAGGGTGACGCACCATACATTGAACAGGTGGCCCCTGTGCATTGCAGGAGTCATGTCGCACTTGCGACATGACTCCTGCAATGCGCCGCCCGTGCGCCGAGAGATGCGTCACACATCATTACTGCCTTGCACCATGGTGCGCCGCATCATAAATGCGGCGCACCATGGGTGGCGGAGCAGTGGCGCACTGTGGCGCATGTTAACTGGCGCATCCCTGGGGATGCGCCAGTTAACATAAATCTGCCCCTCACTATCCAAAAAGAAGTCCTTACCTTGAGAACGCTTGTCTCTATGAAGTTCTGCAAAGATATATTTATAAGAGGAACATCAGAGAAGATATCAATAATGGAATATATGCTGTCATTGGATGTGAAGGATGTCTAGTGAAACAGAGAAAAGGTCATTTGATTAATCATCATGCACTGGGACAGGAACAGACTAATTTGCATATAGCCAAGTTCTGAGCTGGGATGGTGCAGTGAGCTAAAAAACGGTGATGGATCAAGCCCTGATCTTTGGACTGGGTAAGAGTGGTCTGCTTAATTCAGGCACTCTGTTCATCACCACCCCCTTTTCTGAATCATTTTGTCCACCATAAGCGTGGAAGGGTATACTCACATGTGAGTCCCTTGCTCATTGCACCATCAGGATTCAAGCAAGCCGGGCCGACGATGCCTGAAATGGCAGAAACCGGTCCCCGGAAGCTTGTTTCCTTCCCAGTATAAGAATTGGCTTGGTAGTTTGGTTTGCCCTGTTCCCATCATGCACTGGGACAGGAACAGACTAATTTGCATATAGCCAAGTTCTGAGCTGGGATGGTGCAGTGAGCTAAAAAACGGTGATGGATCAAGCCCTGATCTTTGGACTGGTTAAGAGTGGTCTGCTTAATTCAGGCACTCTGTTCATCACCACCCCCCTTTTCTGAAGCATCTAGGAGATGCGTCATGTTGGAAACCCCTGCGCCATAAGGAGGTGTTCCTGCGCAGGGGGGGCGTTCCTGCGCAGGAACGCCTCCTAAAAGTGGCTGAGTGAAATCTATGAGATTTCACTCAGTCACTTTCTACGTCAATTCCCTACGCCTGCTTGAAGCAGGCGTAAGGGTGACGCACCATACATTGAACAGGTGGCCCCTGTGCATTGCAGGAGTCATGTCGCACTTGCGACATGACTCCTGCAATGCGCCGCCCGTGCGCCGAGAGATGCGTCACACATCATTACTGCCTTGCACCATGGTGCGCCGCATCATAAATGCGGCGCACCATGGGTGGCGGAGCAGTGGCGCACTGTGGCGCATGTTAACTGGCGCATCCATGGGGATGCGCCAGTTAACATAAATCTGCCCCTCACTATCCAAAAAGAAGTCCTTACCTTGAGAACGCTTGTCTCTATGAAGTTCTGCAAAGATATATTTATAAGAGGAACATCAGAGAAGATATCAATATTGGAATATATGCTGTCATTGGATGTGAAGGATGTCTAGTGAAACAGAGAAAAGGTCATTTGATTAATCATCATGCACTGGGACAGGAACAGACTAATTTGCATATAGCCAAGTTCTGAGCTGGGATGGTGCAGTGAGCTAAAAAACGGTGATGGATCAAGCCCTGATCTTTGGACTGGGTAAGAGTGGTCTGCTTAATTCAGGCACTCTGTTCATCACCACCCCCTTTTCTGAATCATTTTGTCCACCATAAGCGTGGAAGGGTATACTCAGATGTGAGTCCCTTGCTCATTGCACCATCAGGATTCAAGCAAGCCGGGCCGACGATGCCTGAAATGGCAGAAACCGGTCCCCGGAAGCTTGTTTCCTTCCCAGTATAAGAATTGGCTTGGTAGTTTGGTTTGCCCTGTTCCCATCTTGCACTGGGACAGGAACAGACTAATTTGCATATAGCCAAGTTCTGAGCTGGGATGGTGCAGTGAGCTAAAAAACGGTGATGGATCAAGCCCTGATCTTTGGACTGGGTAAGAGTGGTCTGCTTAATTCAGGCACTCTGTTCATCACCACCCCCCTTTTCTGAAGCATCTAGGAGATGCGTCACGTCGGAAACCCCTGCGCCATAAGGAGGCGTTCCTGCGCAGGGGGGGGCGTTCCTGCGCAGGAACGCCTCCTAAAAGTGGCTGAGTGAAATCTATGAGATTTCACTCAGTCACTTTCTACGTCAATTCCCTACGCCTGCTTGAAGCAGGCGTAAGGGTGACGCACCATACATTGAACAGGTGGCCCCTGTGCATTGCAGGAGTCATGTCGCACTTGCGACATGACTCCTGCAATGCGCCGCCCGTGCACCGAGAGATGCGTCACACATCATCACTGACTTGCACCATGGTGCGCCGCATCATAAATGCGGCGCACCATGGGTGGCGGAGCAGTGGCGCACTGTGGCGCATGTTAACTGGCGCATCCCTGGGGATGCGCCAGTTAACATAAATCTGCCCCTCACTATCCAAAAAGAAGTCCTTACCTTGAGAACGCTTGTCTCTATGAAGTTCTGCAAAGATATATTTATAAGAGGAACATCAGAGAAGATATCAATAATGGAATATATGCTGTCATTGGATGTGAAGGATGTCTAGTGAAACAGAGAAAAGGTCATTTGATTAATCATCGAAAATTAAGTTGCGAAAATCCAGACAAAAGGGAATTTTACTATTTGGCTCTTTTGCAACTCTTTAAACCATGGCGTACAGAAGAGGAACTACTTGGAGATTTCTCTGTTACGAAGACTCTTTTAATGCAACCAAGGATACCATAGAATGTCCTGTTTTTCCTAATTATCTGCAAATGTTGAACGAAGAAATAGAGCAAGAAGCAACAATTGCTGCAGAGATTGCGAGAGACAGTTCTCAAGACAGTCAGAGTTCTATTTCATTGAGTCAGGATCCACTAGGAGGACCAATTATTCAAAATGAGGCTGGCACTGCCATGGATGAGGTGGAAAGAGCTATGGAACAAGCTGAAGAGGATGTAATTAACTTAGAAGATCTGGTGAAACAACTAAACGTTGAGCAGAAACAGATATATGACGAAGTCACAGAACAGGTTGAACATGGATTCAGTCATGAGAAAAAAGAGTGCTCATGTACATCATTTAAGCCTGTCCGACTGTACGTGAGTGGAGAAGCAGGAACTGGAAAAAGTTTTCTGATTAAAGCAATTGCAACTTATCTGCAGAAAAGGACTGAATCACCGCTGTCTTGTGTTTTTACCGCTCCAACTGGGCTGGCAGCACATAACATTAAAGGGATTACTTTACATCGTTTACTGATGCTACCAGTTGAGCATGATAATACATTGCAATACCACAAGCTATCTGGAGATGCTTGTTCTGAAGGCCTCAAATCTAATGCTTGCTTTTGTGCATTTGAGAATGCAAGAAATTCTTAGAACAGACTATGATGTCTTATTCGGAGGAAAACACATTATTGTTTTTGGAGATCTACTGCAGTTGACTCCAGTGAAAGGACAACCAGTGTTTAAAATGGTCACACATGAAGATACCAGGAAGTGCCTAGGAAGCATTGGAAACGTTAATATATGGGTAAATTTCAAATATGCAGAACTACTTCAAAATATGCGACAGGCAAAGGATGAAGCTTATAAAAATATTCTACAAGATGTAAGAATCGGAAAAGTAAGTGAGCATGGGAAAGAAGCTTTACATGCACGATTAAATTCAAATTTGTATCCAAATGAAAACATTCTTCCAGAGAATATTTTTAAGAAAATTAACGGGAACAAATCTGGGATATGTTTGATGCCAACTCTGAAAGAATGTTCCATCTTCAACAACAAAATGTTAAAGTTAGAAAATGAAGAGATTGTGAAACTGGAAGCTATAGATAAAATAGAGCATATGGGAGCAACAATTATTTTGTCTGAAAATTTGAAATCAAAATTGGAATCATTAGAGAAGAGTAAACTGCTGGTTTTGAAAAGACTCTAAATGTGTGTTTAAATTGTCGTATCATTTTGAGAAGGAATTTAAATGTTGAAAGAGGTCTGGTAAATGGAGCAATGGGTCATGTTGTTGATTTTGTGAATTACAAAAATAGAGATGGAATTGAAATTTTAAAAATTAAATTTGATGGCATTGACAAAATAGAACAAAATTCTCTTTGTTCAGCTAGATTTTTGCTTGTGAAAGACGTATATGTTCGCCGAAAACAGTTTCCAGTTTGTTTGGCATATGCGGTGACAATTCATAAATCTCAAGGTTTAAGTGTAGATAGTGCTTTGGTGAACATTGGAAGTTCTGTGTTTAAAGAGGGTATGGCATATGTGGCATTATCATGAGTCAGAACTTTATCAGGACTGTACTTGATTGAGTGTGATGAAACTAAGATTTGTGCTGATCTAGATTGTGTTAAAGAATACAATAGGTTAAGAAGAGAGTATGCTCCACATTTGCCTCAATATCCTCTGTTTGAAAAACGTGTGGTAGGCTGAAAAAGAAGAAATGAGAATAATTGTAGTGAGGTAGTAGCAAAAAGGCAAAAAGTAGATGAAACTGTAATTGTAAGCAGAAAGAAAAAGGATTCCGTTGAAGATGTTGTTGGATTTCAGTTTGAAAACAGTTCTGGTGTCAACTGCTATGCTAATGTAGTGGTTAATGTTGTTTTTTTTCTTCAAAATTTACAAGAACAGATTGTTGAAAATCGGGATGAAACATTCTGCTGTTTATTGAATTCTGTGTTTGAGAAATGTAGCAGTGATAGAGTAAAAATAGAAAGTGTTTCAGTAATTCGAAATCTTCTAGACATATGTTCTGGACAAAATCAATTTTCACAGAATATTCAGCAGGATTGTCAGGAATTTTTTATGTATATGTTTGATGTAATGGAAGATGAAGGTGTACATATAAAAAATCTTTTTAGCCTTTCTTATCAATGGCAGCATGACTGCGACAACTGTAGTTTATCAAGTAGTACTAGAATAGACACTGAAAGATTTATATATTTGACTTTACCAGACTGCAAATCAGTGTCTTTTAATAATCTAGTTAGAGCAGCTGATCACAATATGGTGTGTACCCAATGTAAGTCTGCAATGCTGTCCACATCATTTTTACAAACTTATGGTAAATATGTCATTTTAATGTTCCAACGATGTAGACCTGATGGAAGTAAATTGTCAACTTCTATTAAAAATTTTGTGGCTTCTCAGTTATCAATTTCAGGAAGAACTTTTGCAACTGTAGCTATTATTTATCATGACGGTCCTTCAACAACATCAGGGCATTACACATGCTATTTAAAAAGTCGTAAAGTTTGGACTAACTGTAGTGACACTCATTTGACTTTCAAACAACGTTTGCCTTTTGACTTAAAAAATTCATACCTAGTGTTTTTAGAACCAAAATTTAAGTAAAGGTAATTGCCCTATGAAGACGGGAGCAGTTAATAAAAGTTAGTTTGCTGTTTAAAATTATATTGTGAGTAAAAGTGATGAAGATAATATAAAAATTATAGTTCTCATAAAGCTACGGTAAGTGGATCGCATATTAAGTGATATCAGTATTATAGGAAATGTTCAACATGAGAGAGCCAGAGCTGGAATTATGAATATTTAAATATTGTGAAAATGTTGTTTGAGCCTTTCTTTCAGAACGACGGGAAAACGGTAATTTTAGAGATTGTTTTAAGTAATTTTAAAATATACTGATATATCTGACACTATTTGGCCTTAAGGAAAGGTGAAGGAATGAGCAAAGAGTCATGACTGAACAGAAGGAGTATATGCAAACATTGAAACATATTTCAGATGTTCTTGGAGCTTTTTTTCTAGAGAGTCGATGAAATGGAATTTTTAGAGAACAGCAGAGTACTTTCCAACGAAAAGGACCTTCATGATGTACTATTTGGCCTAAAGGAAAAGTAAGTGAATCAAAGATTAGTGTACATATGTGATTTGTAAGTTTATATGTTTTTTTGTAACACAATCTTTTTAATTGTGTTTTTTTTTCCCGCTGTAATATGATGAATAGTTTGAACTCACTCTTTTTAGTGAAATTCAATATGTTCTGAGAACAGCAAAAATAAACTATCTAACATGTTGTATAAATTATTCTATAGTTTGTATTGTCTAATTTATATTGTATTCCCATTGTCGCACACTCACTTTCCTTTTTCCTCTCTGTTTCAGCTCTCTTTACTGACTCACACTACCTTTCTCTCACTTTATTTCACATGCATTCGTTTAATGCACTTCTTTCACAACCCCTCATTTCCATTTCAACTGTCTGCATCCCCTCTCTCCCATGCATCACTTTTCAGCTTTCAGTCTCTCTGTTTTACTTCCCTTTTCCGTCTTTTCCTCCTTTGCTATTTTAGTAATTCCTCTTTACTCACTCACCAGTATTGTTGCAGTTTATCACTATAACTCACCTACTCTCCCTCGCTTATCTTTGTTTACTCCTTTTTTTTACATCTTCTCTCTATTTTCCGTTCACTACCTCTATGTCCTCAGTCCCTCACTCTCCTTGTGTTATGTTCACTTGTGTTTATCTACCTTCTATCATTTCTCTTGGAACAACTTCACTGCTCCTCTCTCATCGTTCTTCATCCCATTTCTTTTACTCTGGTTCCATTACTAACCCTCATTTCCTATCTTTCAGTGTCCTTCTCTTAACTTTCATCACCGAATCACTTTCTCTCAGTACCACTGTTTTAGTCCTCTTCTCCTCTCTTTCCTTTTTTTGCTCCCTTACTCATTTCCTTTCCTCACTCATTGTACTCCACTTCACTCAGTCCTTCTCTTAGTCTCTCTGTCTACTAACTTCCTCACTCCTTTTCCCTCAAACCTTCTATATTATCCTCTCTCCCTTCATCCTTTCACTCTATGACTCTCCTTCACTTACTCTCAGTTATCTTCCATTCCTCATTCTTCTAAATGCATCCTTAATTAGACTCCTTTCCCTCTCAGTCATTATCTTTTTACTTACTCCTGTTTCCTGATTTAGTTTTGCTAACTCACATTCTTTTAGTATCTTTCTTACCTTCAGTTCATTTCTCACTTCTTCTCTTCCTCTCTGTCAGTGAATCTATATGCCTTACTCTTAGTAATTTGCTCTCCTTCTATTTCTTTTTCCCTCTTTTTGTCCTTCTACCTTACTTTATTTCCCTTTCTGTGTCCTTCACTCTTACTTTATTTCTAAATACACTGTTATGATTTTTAACCTCTTAATTTGTATCTTTTATTTTAAAATACATATTTTACTAATTATAACTTTTTTTTCTTCTCTCTTTCACAGATACAAAATATAGTAAAAAATGTAACTAAAATTACATTAATTATATGGTAAGAGTGACTAAAAAAATGTAGTTTGTCATCACCCTTTGCTTTAACCTCACTACTATTTTCTCACCCTACCTCACTCCTGTTTCTTTACTCTGCTTCCCTCACTTATTCTTATCCTCCATGTTTACTCCCCTTTCCCTAACTCCCCTCCCACATTCAACTTCTTTCAGTCCCCCTGCTTTACTTCCCTTACCCTCTGTTCCCTTCCTTTGCTCCCTCACTCATTCCCTTTCCCTTAATCATTTAGTTTACTCCTGTCACTCCTTCTCTCAGTCCGTCTGTTCTCACAGTTCCTCATTTCCGTTCCCTCACTATGTCTCTCTTATCGTCGCTGTCTCTGTCCCCTCATTCTGTCAATACTCTTTCGTCATGCTCACTCCCTACAACTCACCCACACTCCCTCACTTACCTTTCTTTGCTGCTTCACTCACTACCTTTCAGTCACTCCTTCCTTTACTCTCTCTCTCTTTTCTCTCTGTCACTCCCCATGTCTTACCTTTATTCTTTTTTATCCACCCTCTTTCACCCCTCTTTACTTACAGTCACTGCTCTTTTCTAACCCTCCATCACCGTTGTTACTTTACTCCGGTTCCGTCACTACCGCTCATTCCCCATCTTTTACTGTCCTTCCCTTTACTTTCAACACCCACTCACATTCTCCCAGTACCTCTGCTTTAGTCTTCTTCCTCTCTCTTCCCTTCTTTCGCTCCCTTATTCATTTTCCTTTTCTCACTTACACCCTATTATACCTTCTCTCTGTCTTACTATGTAATACACAGTCCATCTGTGTTGCTCCCTCTAGCTCTCTTTCTCTTAACATCACTCTCTCTGTCCCCTTCCCTCATGCTCACTCCTTCATAATTTGTTTTTTCTTTTTTTTTTGGTGCGAGCCCCGGTGCGCGTACCCTGGAGAAAAAAGAATGACAGAGTTTTTAAAAAAAATAGCATTTGTTTATAAATTGGAGGTAGTTCTAAAAAGAACTGTTTTTTTAATTCTTTTTGTTGTTTTATATTTTTTTATTGTTTTTTGGAACATTTTTAATTTTTTTTGGCTTTTCAGAACAGTTTTATATTTTTTTTTATTTTTTATGGGGAGAAACAAAAAACAGGGAATTGTAAACGGCTCAACTGGAGCAAATAAAAATCAAGAAAAAATTAGGGTTTTTTGGGGCAATTGTGGTTGTCACCAGCAAGGACGATGAGCTTTACGCTCTGCTCACCATAGCTGATGGTCTTACCACAAAAAATACATGTGACCCTGAATTCACCAAACCGTGGTTGTATGATTGGTATCGTCTCCCTTGTCTCTGGTCCCGATGGAGTGGGTTGCTTTCTATTGGAGGTGCTGGGTGAAGATTGGGAAGGGTTACTGGCCAGTTCTCTCACCTCTGCAGCAGCATAGTTGTTGGGATGCTTGCGCTGCATATGCCGAATCATGGTGTAATTACCAAATGAATATTTCTTATTAGGGTTCCCCCTTGAAAGTTCCATGTCACAGATTCGGCAAGTCACCTTTGGTGCATTCACTTTCTTCTTGCCCTCTGGGATGGAAAAAAACTCCCATACAATGTGCTCCTTTGGCCTATATGGGGTATTGTCTTCTGGCAGGAATGTCCTTCCCCCCTCCTCCTCATCCTCCTCCTCCTCTTCTTCTTGACCACCAATGTGATGTTGTGGTGGTCCTCTTGGTGGTGGTGGTGGTGGTGCAGATGCTCCAGCTGCTGCTGCTACTGTAGCCATTTTAAAGTACAAAAGATTAGTGACAGATCTCCAAACAGGTCTTCCTCAGTCAAAGGACAAAGTCAGAATAAGGAAAAAAGGTGGGGGCTTCCATCATTTGGAAAACAAAACTGTTCTGGAACAATGAAAAGTGTTATTTTCAAGTCACTTGATCCGGGCTTTCATCATTTGGAAACCAAAACTTATCTGCACCAATGAAAAGTGTTATTTTCAGATCACATGACCCGACGCGCTATAAAATTCGTTATACAAAATATTACTTTTCATACCTATAGAGATTTGCTATTAAAAAACCTTTGAAATTCACTGAAAAAACCATGGGTTTCACACCAGTTATAGTTAAGAATTAGCATTTAAAAAACCTATTAAATTCACTGAAAAAACCATAGGTTTCACACCACTTATAGTTAGCTGGAAGTTTTACTCGCATAAAACCATTGAAATTCCCACGTTATAGTTAGTTGGACTCACTATAACTTGCGTGTGCAATGCACTGCTGATGACGTCACATATTACATCACTCATGACATGGTCAATGACATCACTCATGACATCACTGATGACACCATCCTTGTGACAGAGTGACAGACCTCCTTTCACTGTAATGTAACCCTTGAAACACATATTCAAAAATAGAAATTAAAATTTTCAAAAAAATGGAGATACCCATACCAGTTACAACAACCAATTCAATAATTCCACCATCTATATACACATCCACTCATTCACCAACAGTTCTATATAGTCACTCATACATATACTCACTCATCATATGTAGTGATACACCTATACATCCTGTTACACACCAACAGTCATCCAAAAGATACTCTCACACATACTCACACATGCAAATAAACTATTGAACATCCATGTATTTGCATATACAGCTATACACACACTACCACCTTACTTCTAAGGAAACTTACACATACTTACTCTCTTAAACAATCACTTATAGAAACAGATACTTATTTAAACAGGAACTCTTACAATCTCTTACTCTCACATATACTCACTTATATACATCAGTATTCACATATACTACATTAAAACATATGTAGTTACTGATAAAGACACTAGTGAGACAGTCATTCACTCACTATCACACACATATACACGCTCATCCACCCATACAGTCCTACGCATATGCTGTCTTCAAAACACATACAAAGAGAGAGTCAGTCATTCATGCATCTATGTGCTAAGTAATACCCCCACCAAACCATACAAACACTCATACAGATACTAAGAAAAACATCTAATAACCCATATACATACACATGTAGCTACTCACCAACCTTGCAGCCACTTATACACAAAGTGAAACACTAATACATAAATTTAAATATTTAAACATTACTCTCTAATATATGTATTCACTAAGATACACTTAATAAACCAGTTAACAAATCCATTTTTTTTTTAAACATCCATGTAAACACTTATTTAAACATTTATTCTTCCATCAACTTTTACATATACATATATAACACATATTTATTTTTTAAAAAGACACACATTCACTGGATGGTGTCATCAGTGATGTCATGCGTGATGTCACTGACCATGTCATGAGTGATGTAATATGTGACGTCATCAGCAGTGCATTGCATGCGCAAGTTATAGTGAGTCCAACTAACTATAACGTGGGAATTTCAATGGTTTCATGCGAGTAAAACTTCCAGCTAACTATAACTGGTGTGAAACCTATGTTTTTTTCAGTGAATTTAATAGGTTTTTTAAATGCTAATTCCTAACTATAACTGGTGTGAAACCTATGGTTTTTTAAGTGAATATATATATATATATATATTACCTACTGGCGGTCGCCAGTAGGTGGTTATAGTTAGGACCTAGCTACCATAGGAAATCCGCAACATTCTATTGGGAATAACTCTGGCGCCGGTTGAGGAATTTGCGTGTAATTTTTTAAAATTTTGGCCAGCTCCGCTTCTCTCCTTCCCTGAAAGTTTCGGGGCGATTCGTGAAGTGGGGGCTGAGAAAAAATGGGGGTCCCACAACGTGTTTTCCCCATGTTAATTTCCATAGGACGTTCTGACAAGTCTACAGCCCGAACCGCTGAACGGAATTACGCGAAACTTTGCAAAATTGTAGGGACTGGTACGCAGATGTGCCTTTGCTATGTTTGGTGAAAATTGCTTTACTGTTTTTTTTGAAAATTAACTTCAAAAACACATATATATCTATAGGTGCGCTCAGAGCGCTCACCGGTACGTGTACCGGGGAGCGCACCTGGCGCGCTACGGGAGTGCGCGAGCGGAAAGCTGATTGGCTGTTGGATGTCTGTCAACATTCTAAACAGTCAGGAGAGTCCGCCATCTTGTGTCTCAGTAGAATCGAGACACAAGAGGTAAAAAAAAAAGGGAAAATGATTAAAAGGGGGCAGGGTAGACACTCCCTGACCCCCTAGGTTTTCTGAGGGGGGCCTAGAAAAACCCTGAAGGTCAAAAAACTTTTTTTTTTCAATTTTCACGGGGTAAGCGCTGTGTGCGTTTCCATGTACGCTCACCGGTACACGCACCCAGAGCGTACCACAGGAAAAACATTGAAAGAAAATATTGTAAAATAAGAATTTGGAGTGCTTAGAGGTAGGGTAGCTCTAAAAAAAGCTGTTGTGTTATGTGGGTGATTTAAGTATCTACAAGTAGGTACCGATGCAGAGTTTAAAATTCACTTCAATACAATCACTTCGCTAATACTTCATGAATTAGAAATAAAAATGATTAATATGTCAACTAATTTAGAATTTGTAAATATTAATTTATTGTTCCGAATTTTCATAATTTAATAGAACTTGTAGCATGTCCTCATATGGAATTTCCTCTTCAATCATATGATCAGGAATGTCCTCATTAAAAGTGTGCCATGATGATTCTATTTTATCCAAACATTCGATTAATTCTTCGTCAAGAGATTCATCCCAAAAATTATCCGTGTCATCTTGAATTTCAATAAATATCATTGAAATTTCAAATGAAATTTCCTTGGTCTCCTCATTTTGATTCATTTTAATTTCAAATTTCTTGCTGTAAATCACTTTCAATTATCGTTTTTAGTAATGCATAACATAAAAGTAGCTTAATCAAGTATTTAGTTCTTTAAAATTAATTGGGCAGTATCAGACAGGAACTAGAAATATAAATTATGTGATGAAGCCTATCTTAATCCATAATTATAACAGAAGGACTGTAATTAACTAACAGAAAACATTTTCCAAATTATCTTAAAGTGTACAACATAGCTCCCCTTAGATATTAACAGCTCACCTTTTTGAAAGTAGAAGAGTAAGTACTGTGTAATTGAAAGTCCAGAAATTGAGCAGCCAAAATTCCTCTCAAAAGTACCTCAGACAGGAGTATCACAAAATGGCCGTGTTTTCCTCTCATTTAAGATATATATATAACCAATCAAACTTCATCACTCACAAATTCAAAACTAAAGTAATATTTTGATTGGTTCTAAATTTCAATACTTTCAAATGTGTTTTCCCCATGCAATTTTCCATAGGACATTTAGACAAGGGTACAGCCGAACAGATGAATGGAATGACATCAAAGTTGGCAAAATGATAGGTACTGGTATGTAGTAGGGACTTTTCTATATTTCTTTGAAATTGCTCCAGAGGTTTTTATGAACAGCAACTTAAAAAAACATATATATCAATAGGCGCACTCCGGGCGCTCACCGGTACGTGTACCGGAGAGCGCACCCGGCGCGCTACGGGAGTGCGTGAGCGGAAAGCTGATTGGCTGTATGATGTCTGTCAACATTCTTAACAGTCCGGAGAGTCCGCCATCTTGTGTCTTGGGAAAATCGAGACACCTGAGGTGAAAAAAAAGGGGGAAATGAATAAAAGGGGGCAGGGTAGACACCCCCTGACCCCCTGGGTGTTTTGAGGGAGGCTTAGAAGGACCCTGAAGGGCCCCAAAACTTTTTTGTAAAAAATGTTTGCGGGGTAAGCGCTGGGTACGCTCTCCGGTACGCGCACCCTGAGCGCACCACGGGGGAAAACAGTGTAAAAAAATAGAGTAAAAAATATTGTAGAGTGTTTAGAGGTAAGTTAGCTCTGAAAAGAGCTGTTGTGTCATGTGGGTGTTTTTTGTACCTACAAGTAGGTACCAATGCAGAGTCTCAAATTCAAGAGGAAGACTCTATTCCCCTCATCTGTAAAATGAACACCATCTCTCCTATAGATGCCTTGCATGTTGTAACGCAAGTTGTTGTGGTAAATGGAACCCATACCATAGTCTCTGAGGAAAGCAGAAACAGATTTATTTACACGTTTCCTTGCTTTCTCAATCTGTGGACAAAATTGGTTGGACCAGTTCCATTTTTGCCTTTGGCATATATTAGAAAATAACAAGGCAATTTTTGGAAAAAGTGACATCAATTGCCCAAAGATGTCCTTTAAAAGCATTTCCAGACCTACCCCAGTCAAACTGCCCAAGTCATTGCCACCACAGTGCACAATTATAAGGTCAGGGTGTGGAAGATGCATAAAGGATTTTAACAATGGTATCAATTGGTGACTTCTTAATCCTCTCTGTCCAATCCACACAATGTGCACATTTGGTAAATCAAGGTTGTAAATCCCTCTGTTGCTTGCACATTTTTCACTCCAGAATGACCCACAAACCAGACTTTTGGCATCTTGAAGGTAGATGTGCTTCTATTCAGATGAGTTGTGGAAATGAAATGGCAGTTTGAAAGTTGGAATTATTAAAAAAAAGTGGTTGAGATTCAGTCCACTTGAAAACCAAGAAATGATTGGTGCTTTCTTAAAAATCTCTACTGAAAATTAGGATGCATGCTTTTTTTTTTAAAGAAGTCATTTCAATGGTTGAGAAAAAGTCATTTCATTTCATAAAGCTTTACTCGGAACAAAGAACAATGGGGTATATTATCAAGGGGTTTTATCTCCGCTTTTTTGGCTTTAAAAGCCAAGAAAGCGGAGATAAAATTATCTCCCTATTACCAAGCTGTCGCTAACACCAGTTAGCGACAGCTAATAGGAGATAGCGACCATCATGGGCCCCACTTTGCATGTCAGTGATATTTATCACTAATGATATGCAAAGTGGGCGTGCCAAGATGTTAGCGACTGAAAACAGTCGCTAACATCGCTATCTCCTATTACCAACTTTTGGAGATATTTGCGCTAAGGGCGAATATCTCCAAAAGCTAACACCTGCCCTGAGCAGTTCTTAGCCATGTTATCCAATGGGAGGTGGATAACATGGCTAAGAGCATTTGCTCGATAATGCATGAATATCGCTGACTTTTCAGCGATATTCATGCATTGCGGGCGTTTTTTATCGCATTTGCTATAAACCTTGCTAATAGCAAGGTTTATCTGCGATAAAAATCGCCGATGTGCGGCGATAATTTTTGTCTCTAAACAAGTTAGAGACAAAAATTATCGCTAGTTGTTGATAATATACCCCAATGTCCATAAAAGCACAATAAAAAACATTTAAGACAATATCCAGAGTTAAAAACAGAACAAAAAGAAAATATACAGGCAAGGGGGTTAATAAATAATTAAAAGCTCATACTTTTCCTTACATTGATTGCTTTAAGGATAAAGGTAGCCGTAAAAAAACAAACATCAGGATGATGCAGGTTAAAAAGCAGTTGCATGGAGTCATTTACAGTCCTCACTCCAAACTTCACAAAAATAGGTTTTAAATAAACAATTCGCAAATACCTATACATTTGACACAGCAAAAGAAAGTGCATAGTGCTTTGTGCTGAAGTATTGTCACACGGACATGGTCCAACCGGGTGCCTGTTCAGGGAGGGGAAAGCCACCAATTTGTGGACAATCCCAATCCTAAATCTTGTTAGTACAAACCGGTGTTGTGTTCTAGTCACTTGGGTCAAATATGGTTGATAGCCCACAGATTCATTCAAACCATTATATGACACACAAGTGATAGGTTGCCACTATTACTAAGCCGCCTTTCAGAAAGAAGGCTCAGGAAGGACTTCTTCTTTTCGGATTTAGATAAATCAGAGGCCCCACAATTATGTAATTTAATATCGAGGCCATAGATCGCCTGGAAACTATCTAGATTGTATTTAATCCATGGGATCTTAGAATAATTATCCATAGAGAGACATTCATTGATGATGGCTCTACATAGGGATGTTTCTTCTTTTATCCAGATAGATCGCCATAACATAAGGGGCTAAGGAGAATCAAATCGGTAAGATGTTGAATGCCGAGTTCTCTATGTACTAGTTCGTTAGAGGTAGAATTAGGTAGACACAGGAGTCTTTTTAAAAAGATGTTCTCCTCCACTTGTAAGCTCCCGGCAGGGGCAAAGCCCCATACCCAGCGCCATACAAAGCGGTAGAGAGACACCTAGACTGAAATATTTTAAGCATGTCTCTAATCTGCCTATCCCCTAATTTAGTGGCCAATGTAAACACTCCGTAAGCACTCTTCACCATCTTGGCCCTCACATTTTTGTGCTCGCTGGTCCAGCTATTATTGTTAGAAAATGTGATACCCAGATATAAGAAATTATCAGTTTTTTGGACCTTATCTTCATCAATAAAATAAGAGGATGACTTTCTATTACGCCCCTGCCCACATTCAATGATATAGGTCTTAGATCTGTTGATCACAAGCTTTCTCCCTTTTATAAACTGTGAAAACCCATCTATCAGGCGATGGAGGCCTATCGGGGTGCGGGACAGTAAAACAGCGTCATCCGCGTAAAGTAATACCAGGACACTGATTCACTAACTTTAGGGGCATCTGCTGCAATGGTTTTTAGGACGGAGTCCACTTCGTTAATAAAAAGTGTAAAGAGCAAGGGGGCAAGAACGCACCCTTGTCTAATACCCCGCCCAATCCTAAACTTGGTTGTGCACTCACCATTGGTACTGTATCGTACACAGGTACGTAATTTGGTGTAAAGACGGGCTAAAAAATAGACTATACCCTCCGGTGCTCCCATTTCGATCAGCTTGGCCCAAAGAATTGCATGGTCCATCAAATCGAAAGCACTACTCAAATCTGCGAAGCAGAGATAAATAGTGCCCGGCTTGGCCTGCGTATACTTTCCGATCAGCAGTTCGAGGTTTAGACACTGTTCGATCGCCCCCGCCCCTTTCTAAATCCAAATTGACATTCTGCCAGAATGCCATTGGCTTCAACCCATTCCTCCAGCCTAACCAAAAGCACCCTACTCATAACTTTTACCGAAGCATCTAACAGGGAGATCGGTCGGTAGTTCTTCACATCACTCCGGTCTCCTTTTTTATAAATAGGGATGATGATTGATTCTTCCCATGTAGGAGGCGTTAAAAGTTTTAGCTAAAATAGGGCCCCATAATTCTGGAACTAATTTATAAATGTCAATTGGCACCTCGTCCGGGCCCTGTGCCTTCCCCCCTTTGCTTGCCCTAATACTATCTAAAACTTCTGTGACAGTAATGTCCAAAGGGACAATGGGCCAACACTCCTCTTCATGACCCATAACTTTGTCTGTATCGAAAATAGTAGAAAAATGAGAGACCCATGTTTCTCTGTTAACCTTTGATGTTAATTCGGGGACCTTCTCATCTTTAAGGAACGGACTGTTCACTGTGGCCCAGAACAAGGTACAATTATTGGTTTCGGCTGCCTGGGCCAAGTTATCCCAGGCCTCCTGCTGAAGTTCCAGTTTCCTTCTTTTTAATGTGACCCTATAGCTACCAACACTAAGTTTAAAAACCAGACTCTTATCTCTAGGTTTGGCAACCAGTGCCCTTTTAAACTCTTTTAGCGCAGAAGTACATGCTTGATCAAACCACCCCCTTAAGAGGTCTGCCTTGCACTTAATTGAGATAGTAAGCTTGCAATCAATGACTAAATTAATTTGGATAAAATTCCGAATAATTTTGGCAGTGACGTCAACATCCTCAAGGATCTCAGTAATTTCAGATAAGCAGCTATTTATAATAAGATCAGACGTCATTTCTGCTTTATCCCCTTTCCATCTAAGTCTTGTCCCATTAGACCTATGAGGTTCAATATTTTCAATAAGCCCCGTACTAGATGAACTATCCTCTTTCCAGAGAAAGGCCTCAATTGTTAAACAGTTATGGTCGCTGAGAGAAATATCAACGACTTTAGGGGCAAAATCCAGGGAACAAGGCTAGAGGATGTACAAATAAAAAATCAATCACTGTGTTTGCCCCCCGACCTATAAAAGTGGGGATTATCTCACCTTGATGGTTTTTCTCATTGACCAGTATGTCCATGTCATATGATGCTAGGAGATTATTTAGAGACTCCCCGTATTGATTATGATGAAAATGGAGATCGCCGTCTCCAAAGCAATTAACCACCCCACATATATTAAGGTTAGAAAGTGGGCAAACTGACATGTTAAAATCCCCAGCCAAAAGCAAATCGAAAACAACATTGGAGCCCGTTGTGATTTCATCCAGTGCGCTCGTTAAAGCATTCACATCTAGGGCCCTGGAACTGTCAAATATGTTGTTATAAAAATTGATCAAAAGAATATTTCTACCCTTCTTCTGGGAGAGCCATAAAATCTGGGCGTGTGCCTAAACCAATACGTGTTTTTTTACAATAAAAGGGGTCTTGACAGAAATCAAAACCAAGAGCCCACCCTTACCTCTTCCAGAGATGGATGCCATTGCAGGTAATTGATAAGAAACAAAGCCATTATAACCTTTAAAGTCTTTACACCACATTTCCTGGAAACAGATGCTATCAAATAGTGTCAGAAAATCCAACCACCCCAGACAGTCAGATTTAGATGTTAGACCCGCAATATTCCAACTAGCAATATGGCAACTAGAAAATCCTGTTGCCACATTGATATGTTGACTACCCCGTAAGTTAGTTAGGGGCGGGGTTATAATGCTTTCACAATCATCTTCCGGCAGAACCTCATTACATACCCCTGCTTCATCCTCCAAACAGGCTATCATACAATCTGCATAAGGCAGGATTTCTTTAGGTACAAGCCCTGAAGTTATTACAAAGGGTTCTACTCCTGGTAATACAAAATCCTCACAGGTTAAACAGGGCACCAGACCAGAATCCAGTCAATCATTAGAGTCTCACCCACTTAAACACCGAAAACGATTGAAGGTAGCTACCTGGGGCCCATTCGGCATGTTAATCTTTCTGGGACCTTTCGCTCTGTCCCAACCATGATCATTATTAGGCTGGCCAGTGTGATGTCTATAGAAATAGGCCATGGGTCGGAGCGAAATACCCTGGTCATTAGGTGGGCGAGAGGAGGCTCTAATCAAAGCGGTGGTAGCAAGATGGGGACTGTTAAAATTGACAATACCACAATCACCCAAACTATTCTTGTGTGAAGTACCTATCCAGTTGGTTCTGGTGGTTACCAAGATCTGGTCTGCCAGTGCGACTGGAAAACCACATTCTCTGTTAAGCCAGGCCACGGTTTTGTTTTTTAACGTTTCGTGTGTTTCGTGGATACCATCAGGTCCCTCCTCCCTTACTGGTGGGACATTAGTCAGGACTGCCACATATGGTGCGCAGTCAGGTGGTAGATTAGGCTGAGAATAGCCATACAGTTTTTTCTTAACTACATTAATTCTCGGTGGATTCCCTGTAGTCACAGTTGAGGGTATAGTTGGGGGCACAAGATTAGAATCTACTACTGTATCAGTGCTTGGACCCCCATTAGGTGACTTCTGCGGCACATAGGTGCTACCCTGGGCCGTTTCTACAGATACCATACAATTATTAAGACCAGGATGGGTTTGCACAAGGCCTCCTAGCCGTTTCAGTTCTGTTGGGATCGAATTTTCGATACCATGCATTATTGGCCTAATATATCCAATGTAATCTCGTAATTATATAATCGCATAGTTAGAATACATTATGAATCTTTTAGTGACCGTAGATTCACTTTTGACTCGCTTGTTCCTATTGAAATAACCAGAACCATTTTGTTTCGTTTCTCTATGTGTTCGTGTTGTTTCCCTGAAATCACGTGATCACCTTTTCTGCCGAAACTATGACGGCAGTCAGGCCGCTTACTATAGTTGTTAAGCTGGTAGCTCAAGGAAACCCAAGGTCACATCTGCCTTTCTTGTGGGATGCGCACATTCTAGCAGAGCCCGTTCCTGTATTCCCCGGGCTACAGATAGACACGGAGGCACCTTACTGACCTGCCCCCGGAATAACTTAGGCCTAGGCTACTAGCAATCAATTGTGCCTTATATGGGTATTCCTCTTGGCATGCGGACAAGTTGTATCTTTCCTTGTAGGGTGTCATCTTGAACACAAGAAACGTATATATGCTTTGTGTTTTGAACATGTAACCAGTCTCCTCTGCGCACCTCCGAGGGTCGTGCAGACTGAGGCTCCCCTGCCAGGGCTTGTATTTTCAGAATAAACGATTGAACCTTCTCCATTGCCGACTGAATTATTATAACTGATAAATGTATATGGGCTATTGGTAAGTATAGCCCGCTAGAATTAGTTTTGGATCCTTTAGTTGGCGACTCCGCCGGGACTCCGCGATAGGGTCGTCCCCTCCTGTAAACAGGGGTGATGGGACAGGGAGGAGTTCTGGCCGTATGGGTAGACAGAAAGAGGATCCTGATTTGAGACACCCGTTTGCGGTACGAAAACAAGCTTGTTCCACCCTCGAGCCCAGTATCCCTCCCAGCTGCTGAAGACCCTACGCCGGCGTCCTACGGGCTTAACCCAAGAGAAGAACAGACTGTGTCGGTCTGTCTGGGTGTCGGCAGTGGATAATTTCGCAATCGACCTGAGTGCACCAGTTGAGTGATACTTGAAATTGAATTGGATAAGAAGCACTTAGAGGAAGTGTTTTTTTTTTTTTGGATAACAGTTAACTGTCTTTGTTTGAAGGTGGCCGATGAAGCCGGACCACGAGGGAATCTGGGGATCTATCGCTGCGGCGAAGGGGCTGCACGAGTAGAGGCCCCACGGACTTGTTGGTGAATAATTGAGATCCCTTCTGATGCCTTAGCAGAGCACGGCGTTGCTCGCTCGGCCGAATTCTCTCCGGGAAAGCCCTGGGAGCAACTGGGTAAGCCATGGGGTCTGGAGACGTGTCTAGATGCCCGGCCCAACCAGAACAGGACCATGGGATGGCCTGTGAGAGAGTTCGTGGTTCGCCTATCAGAGGCTCTCAGAACAGTCTGACGACTGTCCCCTTTGGTGAAATTTTGTTGTTCTGGAATTCATTTGAATCGATTCCCCGAACAGGAGTCGACGGGCTCTGTTCGTACTTGAAGACGTCATTTGCAAAGAAGTAGTATTTGAGAGGTGTTTATGTCTTGCACTGTTTTACAGCACTTGCTATTTTTGTGACTCTTGAATAAAAGGTGTATGAGTGGATGAAAACGAGGACGTGTCCAAGTATGCATGTGTTGTGAAATTTTTGTGATTAAAAGAACAACGTGAAAGTATTATCATAATGCCGTGCTTTAGCAAAATATGTTTTGGGTGTTGTTGCCGGAGAGGTACACGGCTAGAAGAAAGACAGCCTGCCCCTCCCGAAGGCAGCCCCAGTTTCGATATGTATACCAAACATGGTTTACAGCCAATTCTGTTTAATACTCCGTGGAACAAATACACCAAGGATAATTTGGATTTACAATGGCCTCTCACGGGGTCTTTTGATGAGAAAAAGATTAATTATATACAGAATAAATTGTTCATGAAGAAGAGTCATCAGTCTATGTTCGATTCCTTGAACTTATGGTTGAAGGAAGCAAAAAGACGACGAATCAGGGAAGAGAAGCTGGGGAAGATGAAGTCGGGTCAAACGGTCACACAGAAAGCCATAGCGTATGATAAGGAAAAGGTGGAAAAGAATATTGAACGAATGGATAGGCAGTTTCGGTTGGAAACTGATAAAAGCTACGTGGCCAGACCAGAGACAGGGGATTATTTGAAGGAATTGCTGGAAACTCGACCACCTCCCCCTTATTCCCCGCAAGGCTTGTATCCGGCTGTGCCTGTGGTACGAGTTGATCAAGCGGGTGCCGTCTTGGCCGTCCGACCCCCGTCGGGACTGGTCGCCACGGCTCCTGTCGGTAGATCGGGATCCGATATTCCGGTTTCCCCTCCTTCTCTTCGACCAACTACCTCACCCTTAATATCCCTTCAGCCGGACGCGGCTGTTCCTTCTCCCTTGCACCCTGTATTTCTTTCTCCTCCGACTCAGACCACTTCAGAACTCCGGAATATAGTTGGTCCGGGTGCCACGCCCAAGCGACCGATGTCTGACTTGAGTGATCAGCGAGCTTTCTCTCGGTCGTTGATGGGACAGAAGGAGAGGAGAGCTATTATAATTCAGGCATCCCAGTGGATGCAGAATCCTATTTATACTTTGGAAGATATTTGGTGTACTATGAAGGATTTTGAACCTATTGCACAACAACTGGCTCTAGAGAGCATGGCGATCCGATTGATCTCTCTATGGGAACAGTGTTTTGAGGAAGGACTACCTCCTCTGATACTGCGTAACATCAGGGATCATGCTCATAAATTTCATCTCCAAATCGAGGAAGTGTATCAGAATGTAAACACCCTTTTGCATTATAGGGAACGGATGCACCAGAAAAGTGCTGAATGGGGGGCACAGCACCCCATGAGAGAGGTGCATCCTCTTTTCTTCCTGGAGCTACCTGTAATAAGGGATAACGGGGGCACTGTCACAAGAGCACGAGTGGACGCTAGACTACAGGAACAATGGGTTTACACCCCTTGGAAACGAAGTGAGGTCCTTACGTTAAAAGCCCAGCTCCCTGACCCCCGTAAAAATCCTACTGCCTATTATAAAGAATTGACGGAAGCTGCCAATTCGGCCATTATGACTATAGCTGACATCGAGCTATTTTTTGGTCTCCTAATTCCGGTGGATATTTGGAGACAGATACATGATACGGACCACATTCCTGAGTTGGGAGGAACTTGGAATCAATTAAAAGATTGGGATAAGGAACGAAAGCCGGGTGAGAAACCCCGGGATGAAATATTAGCAGTACCAGAAAAGATTGTTACTTATATGCAGAATCTCCTCCCTCCGAGGATGGTAGATTGGGATAAATTGACAGCTTGTAAGCAGAAAAAGGACGAGAGTGTGTCCGATTTCTTCAGCAGGTTTGAGAAGGTGTTCATAGATTTTAGTGGTCAGGACCTCTCTACGGAGGGTGGAATTCGATTATTTGTAAATAGATTTGTCACAAATTTGCTTCCCGAGGTTATGACTCGTCTCCAATCGGCAGAAAGCACATGGACGACGGCTGCACCCTCTGTTATTCTTAGCATGGCCCAATATTATGAACACCGAGAAAATAAGAGTAAGGAGAAATCAGAGAAAAAGACTAAGGATTTAAAAACTAGGGTGCTACTGCAGCAAGTTAGTAGAGGAAATAATTTGGGACGAGGAGTAAGAGGTTCCTTTCAGAAAGGTCAAACGACAGGAAGAGGAAGGGGAGGCCCATCGAATATTGGAATAAATCAATGTTCTTACTGTAAGGAGGAAGGCCATTGGAGATTAGATTGCCCTCTGTTACTGACAAGGAATGGACCTAGCAGAGGACGAGGTAGAGGCCGAGGGAACATGGATCGGAATAGCATGAGAAGAGAGGAGTCACAACGTGAGGGTTCTCGAAAAAATTATTTCGATGACCCACAGAATAGACAATATTACAACAAGACTTACCAGGATGATAGATATGATGAACGGGATTATGCATGAGACAGCCATGGACCAAGCGGGGGCCATATTACAGTACCAGTTGACCAAGAGGGACCTTATGTGCAAGGAGAACTGTTGGGTACATCGGGAAAGTTTTTAGTGGCTACTGGGGTGATGAGTAGTTCAGTCGCTCGTACACTGGTCCCAGGGGCAGATCAGTCTGGCCAAAATAATGTATCAGTGGGATTCTCTGGAATACCGGTAGTGAGCCCCGTTTCAAAATCTCTGCCTTTTACGATAGGTCCCATTTCCATGCACACCCCCTTCCTTCTGACTTCTAATTGTGGTGAAAACCTCCTAGGGTTAGACATTCTAAAGAGATTACATGCCCGCATTTATTGTTCCCCTGATGGTGTTTTTCTGACAATGCAGAAACCATCTGTGAAAGAGGCTCAATACTTTGCTAAAAAGGAGACTGTGCCCCCTGAATTCTCCACCATTCCTCGGACACTGTGGGCAACGGGGGACACTGATGTCGGTTTATTAAGAATAGCTCCTGTGTCAATAACCCTGAAACCAAATGCGCAGATGCCACGCATTCCCCAGTATAAGATTTCGCCAGAAGGTGAATAGGCCTTGTTGCATATCATTCGTGACCTCATTGACAAGTGAGTGGTGGAAGAAACAGCCGCTAATGTTTGTAATAGTCCCATTTTGCCGATTCTAAAAAGGACCCCAATTGATGGTGCCCCTGATTATAAAACCGCCTATCGTTTTGTGATTGACCTTCGAGCGGTCAATAAGATAGTAGTCCCTCAATACCCAGTGGTGCCAGACATAACAACCATTCTGACAATGATTCCCCCTACGGCCCAATATTTTTCTGTGATAGATTTAAAGAACGCATTCTTTAGTATTCCAATCCACCCTGATAGCAGACATATCTTCGGATTCTTATTAGGAGGTCGAAGCTTTAGATTTACGCGTGCACCCCAAGGCTACACAGAAAGTCCCAGCATTTATAGCCAGGCTTTAAAGGCAGTCCTGGATGAATTAACTTTGCCCATGGGTAACACAATCATCCAATATGTGGATGACATTTTGGTGGCCTCTGATACAGAGGACGGTTGCAAAGAGGCAACAGTGAAATTGTTGCATCATTTGGCTGCCAAAGGGAATAAAATCTCCCTCTCTAAATTTCAATATTGTCGACAGGAAGTGACCTACCTTGGCAACTTACTGTCGATAGCGGGAAGACGACTAACACCAGAACTAATATCTGTAATTACTAACATGTCTGTACCTCGTACTCAACGTGATGTCCGTGCTTTTCTTGGCATAACCTCTTACTGTGGCCAATGGATTCCTAACTATTCACTTCTCTCTAAACCCTTGTTATATTTGACTACCAAAGATGTGCATAAACCCCTACCCTGGACGGATGAATGCCAAAAAGCCTTTGACTCTTTAAAATCTGCTTTCTGTTATGCACCGGTCTTGGGTACTCCAGACTACCGGAAGCCTTTTTCACTTTACGTGCACGAGGTGGATGGTTGTTCCCTTTCAGTGTTAACACAGGATTTTGATGGAAAACAGAGACCCTGTGCTTTCTTCTCATCAGTGTTGTACATGGTTGCCCAGGCCCTCCCTAGTTGTCTGAGGGCCACTGCGGCAGTAGCAGTGGCCATCCGGCAATCGGAGGGTATCGTGTTGAATACGGAACTCACAGTCTTGGTACCACATGCAGTAGATATTCTGTTAAATAGAACTAAGACCCAGCACCTTACGAGTGCTCGTTTGACAGGATATGAATTAACATTGTTTGCACCACATATTACAATCAAAAGATGTGCTACATTGAATCCAGCCTCGTTATTGCCCTTCCTTCCGGTGCTGAGACAAATGACGCCTATGATTGTATATTCAGAACTGAAGAAGAAACAAAAGGTTGTGTATACCTTACTGACACCCCCTTACCAGAACCCCAAGGAGAATTATATGTGGATGGTTCTTGTTTTAAATTACCAGATGATACGGCCACAGCTGCATATGCCATTACAACCTTGAAGACAGTGGTGGAAACCGCTAGCATTTCACATCACTCGGCCCAGGAAGCTGAACTAATAGCCTTGTTACGAGCCTGTGAGATTAGTAAAGGTTTAAAAGTAAATATTTACACAGACAGCCAGTACGCCTTTGGCATCGCCCATAGCTTTGGGAGGCTGTGGAGGGAGAGGGGTTTCTTTAGCACACATGGTCAGAAAATTCAACACTGTCCTTTAATCGATCGTTTATTGCATGCCTTGACATTACCAGATAAAGTTGCCATTATCAAATGCAGGGCTCATCAGAAAATCGTTGATTCTACAGGAAAGGGAAATGCATATGCTGAATCGGTAGCTAAAGAAACAGTGCAAACTAAGATGACTCCCATGTTCCCTAGTGCCTCGGCCTGATGGGTGGCAGAAACATCTGTAAAAGAATTACAGAAGGAAGCTACCGTAGATGAGACACAGAAATGGGAACAAGAAGTGGGACAATTGGACAAAAATTAATGTTGGGTAGATCGAACTGAGAAACAACGTTGGTTACTCCCTAATGCATTGGTATATGCTGTAGTGACCATGGCCCATGGTCCAGCACACATAGGAGCAAAAGGTATTTGTGCAGTGTTGGACCCAGTTTGGAATAACCCAAATATTTCCAAAACAGCCGTACATGTGGTTAAACATTGCCCAGTATGCTTGCGTTACAATTCATGGGGCAGAGAGGCGGTTCTGAGTGGAAATTTTGCACCACCATCTTTGCCTTTTGAAGTTCTTCAGATTGATTACAGACAGATGGAGAGAGTGAATAATTTGAAATATGTGCTAGTGGTGGTTTGTGCGTTCAGTAAATGGGTTGAAGACTAACCCACTAAGGAAGCCACCGCAGTTGCTACTGCTAAAGCTCTGATTAAAGAATATTTTCCCCGCTTTTGTTTGCCCCGAATTATCTGGTCTGATAATGGCTCACACTTCAATGCTTCCCTGGTTCAGAGTGTTTGTGATGGACTACAAATTAGGCAAAAGTTTCATGCAGCTAGACATCCTCAGTCAGCAGGCCTAGTCGAAAAATACAATGGTATATTGAAGTTAAAGATGGCCAAGATTTGTGCTAGTACAGGATTAAAATGGCCCGATGCCCTCCCTTTGGCTTTACTGTCCTTGAGAACCACCCCACACACACGAACGGGTTTATCCCCCTATGAAGTGGTTTTTGGCCGCCCCGCCAATGTATGGGGAGTTCCTAGGCACAGATCTTTTAGAGATATTGATTATCCTTTGATGACAGACTACTTGTATGCATTGACTAAAGATCTGCGTTCTATTCACCAACAGGTATCTGAGACATTGCGGCCGCTACCAGAGCGTCCAGGACATCGGTTGGAACCCGGCCAGTTGGTCCTGGTGACCCACTGGCCGATGGAAATCGAGTCTGGAACCAAAATGGTCTGATCCCTACCAGATCATACTGGCTACAAGGTCGGCGGTGAAGGTGCAGGGGCGCAAGCATTGGATTCATTCGTCCCATTTGAAGCGCCTTCCGCTTCCTTTACCTTTTGATTTGCAAAACCGTGAAGGAATCCCTAGCCAGGAAGGAGAGACGCCACCGAGCTTTGTGCCTTTTTCTGAAGCCCGAGAGGAGAGGCAGCCAAGTGAAGCATTGCCCTCAGGTGACAAAGCGGCGGCTCAAACGGCGGAGGCCGTTATTTCTGATATATCACAGGGGTCAAATGCATCTGATGTCCCTGCAGCTGAGTTGTTTTCCGACCAGGAGCAACCTGGTTGCTGTAATTACGACCTGCAGCCCCCAAACAGCGCGGTACCCCAGTCTTTCGTGGAAGAAAATAGGGAAAGACTTCATTTGAGAAATATCGGATAGGTACACTGGGGTACTGAGCGAGACACTGGACTGAACTCGTTGAGAGCTTGGAACACTGTGTTAAGTAGCTCTGTTCATAAAGAAAGACTGAGTTGGGGGCTGCGGTCGTTCTCCCAGACGAAGGAAGTTTTCGCTTTATGGGTGATGAGAGTCTGCCTGTGAGGCTCTAGAACGGACACAGGGAGAAGATCCCCTCTGGTGGCGTGCGTGCTTTGTGGATACAAAGGTAGTTTTCGGACTTATAGAGAGGGACCGAGTTAGAATTGGACTTATAGAGAGTATGTTTCCTTTTGCTCGATTTGCGATGGAGGATGAAAGGCCATTAGCCCCTTGTCGATATGTGGATAATATGCATTTATTTTCCGGATGGTCCACCAGAGTGAAGGTGGCATTCGTTACTTTCATTGTTATTATTACAATAATTATGATGTGTGTGTTTGTATATTTGGAATTCCAGCACCCAGCACAGAAATTGTTAGGTACCACTGTTGCCCCAGAAGAGCATCTCTTCTATTCTTTGCCCCCTCACAAAGCCAGACATAGAGAAACTTATATGAAAAATGCTTTTATTGAAATGTTGCACATGACACATAGCACCACGAATAAGACAAACTGTTGGGTATGTGGGTTACTTCCTTCAGTCATGCATCAGCATGAACTGTTAATTTCCTTACCAATGTCATATTTAGCTAGTTGTGAAGCTTGGTTCCAGTTATTATCTTTAATGTATTGACATTATGTAGCCGAACCAAAAATTTATACTGAAAAGGATTATGAAGCCATTTTGAAATACATAGAAAAACATCAAGGATTTGATGCAGCCGGAAATGGGGGAGAGGGTTCTTTAGACCCTAATGCTTGCATGAACTTGTATACAGATTATAAGAATGTTACATGGCTAAAGGAGGAAATGCAGGATTTTGAACTCTTTAATAACACTATGTATTTCCAGCATTTTAAGGAAAGAAATGTTACAAATGACAAGGCCTTGCCGATTCCCATCATTAATACAAAATCTCCCTTTTGCATACAGGCACAAGGTCATGTTAAGGTAGGAAAGAGCATATGTAATTATACATACACTTTACAGATATATAGTACTCCTCCTATGATCACTCCACCCGATATATATTTTGGGCAGATTTATGTTGGGAATGCGCCACGTTTGCGTCACGCAACTGCGGCGTAAACGTGGCGCATCCCTACGACCCATTTACAACTTGACGCATCTAGGCAGATGCGTCACGTTGTAAAGCCCTGCGACACTTGGGGGCGTTCCGGCGCAGGGTGGGCGTTCCGGGGCAGGTGCGCCTCGCAAAAGTGGCTGAGTGAAATCTATAAGATTTCACTCAGTCACTTTCAGGCCAATGCTGCGTCAAACCCTGTGCCTGCTTGAAGCAGGCGTAGGTCTTGACGCAGCATTGTAAAGATGGGGCACCCCCGAGCCTTGCTGGAGCTGCGTCGCGCTTGCGATGCAACTCCAGCAATGCGCCACCTTTACGGCACAGATGCGTCACGCATCTGTGCCGGTTTTGCCCCATGGTGCGCCGCATTGTAAATGCGGCGCACCCTGGGTGGCGGAGCCGCGGCGCAAAATAACTGGCGCATCCCTGGGGATGCGCCAGTTATCATAAATCTGCCCCCAAGTTTGTGGTGAGAATGCATACACATGGCTTCCCCGGGGATGGGTCGGAAGTTGCTATCTCTCATTTCTCGACCCTCCTGTGTACATCGCTCCGCCTGACTATCACCGAACTCATCAGTTAGTCCAGAAAGAAGCAGTGGTTAGTCAAAATGTTAGAAGCTATGACACTGACAGTACTGACCAAACAGATACCTCCCTCCAGCAATTCGAAGATTTTGGTAAAGGCCTGGTCCCTTTCTGGGGACCTATATTCAATAGCCGCAGCACACGACGCCTGTCCCGAATAGTTGAAAACGTGGTCCAGACCACTACTGGGATTTTAACTAATATAACTGTAGAGCTTGCAGCGACTAGGCTTGTTTCACTCCAGAACCGAATGGTTCTTGACGTCATCCTCGCAGATAGGGGAGGAGCCTGTCGTGTGATTGGCAGCTCTTGCTGCGTGTTTATTCCGGATTCGGCCCCTACCATTCATTTAGCTATACAGAAACTACATCGATTAGCCAGTGAAGCTCATGTGGATAACGGAACCTGGTCCCTTAGTAGCTGGTTCTGGGGTATTTTAGCCACCTGGGTTGGAAGATATTCATAGTGCTGGCCGGAGCTTTTGGAGTGATATTTACGTGTTGCTTGTGTCTCCAGTATGGCCCGGCTTGCTGTTCATTTTGCGCAAATAGAATGACATCTGCTTTGAATTTTTCTCGACAAGTAAAGGTCGAGAAGCAGATGATCCAGAAGAAAGTATCAGACCTCATGCAGAGTGATGAAGGAATTTTTGTAGAATGATTTGTATTGGCTATAGTAGGCCATAAGGGCCGTCTGTTGGGATCGAATTTTCGATACCATGCATTATTGGCCTAATATATCCAATGTAATCTCGTAATTATATAATCGCATAGTTAGAATACATTATGAATCTTTTAGTGACCGTAGATTCACTTTTGACTCGCTTGTTCCTATTGAAATAACCAGAACCATTTTGTTTTGTTTCTCTATGTGTTCGTGTTGTCCCTGAATTTACATGATCACCTTTTCTGCCGAAACTATGACGGCAGTCAGGCCGCTTACTATAGTTGTTAGGCTGGTAGCTCAAGGAAACCCAAGGTCACATCTGCCTTTCTTGTGGGATGCGCACATTCTAGCAGAGCCCGTTCCTGTACTCCCCGGGCAACAGATAGACACGGAGGCAACTTACTGACCTGCCCCCGGAATAACTTAGGCCTAGGCTACTAGCAATCAATTGTGCTTTATATGGGTATTCCTCTTGGACTGCGGACAAGTTGTATCTTTCCTTGTAGGGTGTCATCTTGAACACATGAAACGTATATATGCTTTGTGTTTTGAACATGTAGCCAGTCTCCTCTGCGCACCTCCGAGGGTCGTGCAGACTGAGGCTCCCCTACCTTGTATTTTCAGAATAAACGATTGAACCTTCTCCATTGCCGACTGAATTATTATAACTGATAAATCAATCAATCAATCAGGAGTTTGTTAAAGCGCGACTACTCACCCGTAAGGGTCTCAAGGCGCTAGGGGTGGGGGGGGGGGGGGGGTTGGGGGGGGTGCAGGTTCCATTCCATCAAGGAGGGGGTCTGTCGAAGAGCCAGGTTTTGAGGGTTCTTGCGAAGATGGGGAGCGATGTTGTCTGTCTGAGGTGGAGCGGAAGGGCGTTCCATGCTTTGGCCGCGAGGAAGGAGAAGGAGCGGCCTCCCGATCTGGTCTTTCTGGTGCGGGGGACCACAGCGTAGGAAAGCTGGGCTGATCGTAGGGTCCTTTGGGGTGCGTGGAATTCGAGTCGGCTGTTCAGGTATGCTGGTCCGGTGCCGTGGAGGGCCTTGTGTGCGTGGGTGAGCATCTTAAAGGTGATTCTCGCCTCGACGGGGAGCCAGTGGAGTGTGCGCAGGTGCTGGGAGATGTGGCAGTGTTTTGGCAGGTTGAGGACCAGTCTTGCGGCGGCGTTCTGGATGTTCTGTAGCTTGCGGATGAGGTTTTTGTTTATTCCGGCGTAGAGTGCGTTGCCGTAGTCGAGTCTGCTGGTGACCAGGGCGTGAGTGACTGTCTTTCGGTGTTCGAGGGGGATCCATTTGAAGGTCTTACGAAGGAGGCGGAGGGTGTGGAAGCAGGAAGATGAGACAGAGTTGATCTGGCGGTCCATTTTGAGCTCGGAGTCCAGGATGATTCCCAGGTTGCGTGCGTGGTCGATGGGGGTTGGCGGGTTTCCGAGGGCGGTGGGCCACCATGTGTCACTCCAGGCGTCGGGGTTTGGGCCCATGATGAGTACACCTGTTTTGTTGGTGTTTAGTTGTAGGCAGCTGTTTTTCATCCATTTGGCGACGGCTTCCATGCCTTCTCGAAATTTGCGTCTGGCGGTGTTGGGCTCGTTGGATAGGGAGAGGATGAGCTGGGTGTCGTCTGCATATGACACGATGTTGAGTCCGTAGGTTCTGACGATGGGGGCAAGTGGAGCCATGTAGACGTTGAAGAGCGTCGGGCTGAGGGAGGAGCCCTGGGGGACTCCGCAGGTGATAGGTGTGGGGTCCGAGAGGAAAGGAGGGAGTCTGACCCGCTGCGTCCTGCTGGAGAGGAAGGAGCCGATCCAGTCGAGGGCCTTGTCCTGGATTCCTGCATCGTAGAGTCTGCGTATTAGGTTGCGGTGGGAGACTGTGTCGAACGCCGCTGATAGGTCGAGGAGGATGAGGGCTACTGTTTCTCCTTTGTCCAGTAAGGTGCGGATGTCGTCTGTTGCGGCGAGGAGGGCGGTTTCCGTACTGTGTTTTTTTCTGAAGCCGGATTGGGAGGAGTCGAGGATAAATGTATATGGGCTATTGGTAAGTATAGCCCGCTAGAATCAATTTTGGATCCTTCAGTTCCCCAGAAACAATGTCAAGTTTGTCAAGTAGGGGTTGTGTAATTTTAACAAACATGTCATCAATAATTCCAACCAGCATCTCTAGCTGCTCAGGTGCTAATTTCAAGTAAGTGTCATTTCTAGCAGTATCAGAGTCATTGATGGTCCCCTTGGGAGTTAATTTGATGTTTTTTTTTGTTTTTACGATTACCCCCCCCCCGTTTGGACAAAACAGGCCTACTTGCATTTATTCCAGACCTTAGGACCCTCTGCACTTTTGGGTCTGGTGAACATGATACTACAAAATCATTAAAGGTCTCATTCCCCGCCGGTGTTGGCTCTAAATCAAGGGGTGCTGGCATGATAGAAAGATCTGGGGGGCTTAAAACACAGCTAAAATCCACGGGGGAGTAGATAAAGAAAAGGAAGCCTGAGTCGGAATAGGGAGAGGGTCTGACGAACTCCCTCGTCCTAAAGATTGTCGGCGTTCCTTATCAATTTTGTCTACCACCTTGACAAGATAATTGTCAAGAGTGGCTACAACAGGTCGAATATTCCCTCCGTTAGTTTTAGACATTTTTAAATATAAAAAGGTGGCCCTTCCCAGAAGCAATGATTGTACCTAAATATGAAATATAAAAAACCAAAAAAGCACAATTTTTGAAATGGTCATTACCCTAACACATGGGTATCAAAGAAGCAATCCTAAAAATTGCCGTACAATACTAAAAGAGGGGAATATCACTCCAATACACCACATATAGTATATGAGGTACTAATTTGAGGGACTAATCACCATTACCGGATCAAGTTCACTGTTTCACTGTTCCACGGTTCTATGTGTCCTCACAATTCTTGGGGCAACAGTCCAAGAGCCACGGCCCAGCCCAGCCTCGTCCAGTCCCGGACTGTCTCAGACTGTCCCGTCCTTGTCCTGGGCTTCTCCCGCGCGCGACTCACGGGGCGAGTGGAGTTCGCGTCTTTAGTAGCGCCTCCGGGCACGCTGGTGCTGTGGGAGGTGGTGTTTTCCAGCCCCGGGGCTGATGGGAAATGTAGTTCCCAGCTGGGAACTATCGCCGTTGCCCTCACGGCGCTCCCGGTCAGCCTGCCATTCCCCTCACAGCGCTCGTGGCAGTACGGTTGTGCCTGTGTCCCAGCAAGCGTTGGCAGGTACGTTTGAACTCCCACAGGGGCTTCAGCGAGTTCGCGTCTTTAGTAGCGCCTCCAGGCTCGCTGGTGCTGTGGGAGGTGGTGTTTTCCGGCCCCAGGGCTGATGGGAAATGTAGCTCCCGGCTGGGAACTATCGCCGTTGTCCTCATGGCACTCCCGGTCAGCCTGCGGTTCCCCTCATGGCGCTCGTGGCAATACGCTTGTGCCTGTGCCCCAGCAAGCGTTGGCAGGTACGTTTGAACTCTGAGAAAAAGTCATTTAAAGAAAGATTGCACTTGATTAGCTAGTACATTGAGAGGTCAAACACCCTTGCTGTATTCTTTTGCAACATAGTATGATGAACTTCTGAACTGTGTGCTGGGTTAGGAGGGAGTTACCATGGTAACAGGGTGAATGAGCACTGGGGGGATGGGTGAATGTTATATGAGTTTCAAAGTCTTCAAATGTACAACCAATTAAAATGTGCAGTTTGGTTTTGAATTTGTGTGGGAACAATTTTGATTGGTTATGTACAAGAATATGGGTCTGAAATGAGTAAGAATCTGTGCCATTATTCTGAGGCTCCAGTGAAAGAAGCATTGTTCAGAGATTCTGCTTAAGAAAATCTGTTGAGTGTGACTGACACTGTTCTACATCTTTCAAAGCATTTTTAAAGGTGAGTAATGATTCTTTTAATAAAGATAGAGTGCTGTATGCACTATGGGGAAGATTAAGAAGCATATTGTGCTTCTTTTTTCTTGCATTTTGTGTCATTTTTTTTGTAATGTTGTTTAAAAATAAAATGGTGTATATGAATAAGGTCTCTGCTTTGTTTCTGTAGTGGTCATTTAAATGAGCTGTGGTTTGTGTCAAAAACGATTTAGTATGCAAAATCTTTTCTGGAAAAAAGTTGGCTTTTTAAATTTTGGAGAAGCATTACATTGACTTTCTTTTTGAAATAAGAGAAAACATTTTCACATTTTTCAATAATGTCACCTGTGCCTTGTAACAGTTTGCCTCAATTAGCTTAAAGAGTATTCTTTACTTGTGTCTCACTTTACTTTGTGCCTGTGTGTAATGTGATATATGATTCATTTAATGAAGATACACTGCTGTTAAAAATATGGTAGTATATGTTTTTGGAAGACATGGTAGATTACATGTAACGTTCTGGTCATGTGCCTAAGAACACACTGTGAGTCAAGCTTGATTTTAAATGGATCTGGGTGAATAATATGCTTAGTTGATGTCTTTAAAAATATGGAAGTACATGTTTTTAAAGACATGGTAGATTACATGTAACATCGTGGACATGTGCCTAAGATCACACTGATGGGTGAATTAAGCTTCACTCACAGTGTGATCTTAGGCACATGAGCAGGATGTTACATGTAATGAGAAATTAATGTTATGTCTTGTTTATATATAGGTGGCCTGTTTTTGGCCTTTAGAGACAGTGAAATATTATGAGCAGAAACACACATACTGCTTGCAGAGACAGACATGCTAGATTACATGTAACATGCTGGTCATGTGCCTAAGATCAGACTGTGAGTCAAGGTTGATTTTAAATGGATCTGGGTGAATAATATGCTTAGTTGATGTCTTTAAAAATATGGAAGTACGTGTTTTTTAGAGTGATGATAGATTACATGTTACATCCTGGTCATCTGCCTAAGATCACACTGATGGGTGACTTAAGCTTCACTTACAGTGTGATCTTAGGCAGAAGACCAGGATGTTACATGTAATGAGAAATTAATGTTATGTCTTGCTTATATATAGGTGGCCTGTTTTTCGTGTGTAGAGACAGTGAAATAATATGAGCAGAAACACACATACTGTTTGCAGAGACAGCCATGGTAGATTACATGTAATATCCTGGTCATGTGCCTAAGATCACAGTGTGAGTCAAGCTTGATTTTTAATGGATCTGTGTGAATAATGTGATTAGTTGATATCTTTAAAAATATGGAATTACATGTTTTTTAAAGATATGGTAGATTACATGTAACATCCTGGTCATCTGCCTTAGATCACAGTGATATGTGAATCAAGCTTCACTTACAGTATGATCTTAGGCAGAAGAGGAGGATGTTCCATGTAATGAGAAATTAATGTTATGTCTTGCTTATATGTAGGTGGCCTGCTTTTGATCTGTAGAGACAGTTAAATAATATGAGCAGAAACACAAATACTGCTTGCAGAGACAGACATGGTAGATTACATGTTACATCCTGGTCATGTGTCTAAGATCACACTGTGAGTCAAGCTTGATTTTAAATGGATCTGGGTGAATAATATGCTTAGTTGATGTCTTTAAAAATATGGAAGTACGTGTTTTTTAAAGTCATGGTAGATTACATGTAACATCCTGGTTATGTGTCTAAGATCACACTGTGAGTCAAGCTTGATTTTGAATGGATCTGGATGAATAATATGCTTAGTTGATGTCTTTAAAAATATGTAAGCACATGCTTTTTAAAGACATGGTAGATTACATGTAACATCGTGGACATGTGCCTAAGATCACACTGATGGGTGAATTAAGCTTCACTCACAGGGTGATCTTAGGCACATGAGCAGGATGTTACATGTAATGAGAAATTAATGTTATATGTTGCTTATATGTAGGTGGCCTGTTTTTGGTCTGTAAAGACAGTGAAAAATATGAGCAGAGACACACATACTGCTTGCAGAGACAGACATGATAGATTACATGTAACATGCTGGTCATGTGCCTATGTCCACACTGTGAGTCAAGCTTGATTTTAAATGGATCTGGGTGAATAATATGCTTAGTTGATGTCTTTAAAAATATGGAAGTATATGTTTTTTAGAGTGATGATAGATTACATGTAACATCGTGGACATGTGCTTAAGATCACACTGATGGGTGAATTAAGCTTCACTCACAGTGTGATCTTAGGCACATGAGCAGGATGTTACATGTAATGAGAGATTAATGTTATGTGTTGCTTATATATAGGTGGCCATGTTTTGGTCTGTAGAGACAGTGAAATAATATGAGCAGAGACACACATACTGCTTGCAGAGACAGACATGGTAGATTGCATGTAACATGCTGGTCATGTGCCTAAGATCACACTGTGACTGAAGCTTGATTTTAAATGGATCTGGGTGAATAATATTATTATTTATTTAATGGTTTTATAAAGCGCGTAGTAACTCGAAGAGCATCCCAGCGCTAAAACCTGCTTCTCCCAAGGTTTCTGCCATCTGACGGGATTATGTTTGCGGGAAAAGAAGAGTTTTTAAAGTTTTTCTGAACTGGAGGTAGTTCAGTTCTGTCCTTAGTCTCCGTGGTAGTTGGTTCCAATGTTTGGCCGTGTGGACCGAAAAACGCCGACCACCGGTCCTGGCCTTTTTAACTCTTGGGACCGAGATCAGATTTTCTCCACTAGAGCGGAGATCTCTCTCCGCTTTGTAGGGAATTAGGAGTTCTTTCAGGAGGGGGGGGGCATTGTTGTTAAGGGTTTTATGGGCCAAACAGAGGGCCTTGAAGACCACCCTTTCTCTGACTGGGAGCCAGTGGAGGGACTTCAGCACTGGCCTGGCAGAGGATCTTGCCGGTGTGTCCGTAAGTAGACGGGCAGCGGCATTTTGGACTTTCTGAAGAGTGTTAAGGGTGGTTTCGGGAGCTCCCAGGTAGATGGCGTTACAGTAGTCCAATCTTGCCAGAATTAGACCCTGGATGAGGAGCCTCCTTGCGGTTTCGGGGAGCAAGGGGAAGATCTTCCTGCAGGCTCTGAGTAAGCCAAAGCATGTCCCAGCCGTCCTTTTTGCTTGAGTTTTAAAGCTCATATCCTTCTCGATCCATACACCTAGGCTTTTGACCTCATCCTTGGGTGCGGGAGGGTTACCTAGGCAGCTGGGCCAAAGGTTAGGTGGCAGGGAGGGCCCCTTGTGTCCCATCAGCAGTATCTCTGTCTTGGACCCATTTAATTTTAGCGAAGAAAGATTCATCCATCGGTAGACTTCGGAGAGGCAGCTGTGAAGGTCGGAGGGGGTTTGGTGGGGGTGTGAGAGGGTAACGACCAACTGGGTGTCGTCGGCGTAATTAATAACTGATACGCCGAACGAGCTGACCCTCTTCTCCAATGGAGCCATGTAAACGTTGAATAACGTAGGGCTCAGGGAAGAGCCCTGCGGTACTCCACATCGAAGCGGGATAAAGGGTGAGTGGCTGTCATTTTCCCGTACCTGAAAGGAACGTCCGGAAAGGAAGGATTTTAGCCACTTCAAAGCCATACCCTTCAGTCCAATTTCTCCCAGTCGGTGGATTAGGGTAAGGTGGTCTACCGTGTCGAAGGCCGCACTGAGGTCCAGGAGGATCACTGCCACTGATCCTCCCGTATCCAGAATGCTTCTGGCCTTCTCTACTGCTGCCAGGAGGGCGATGTCCGTGCCCTGGCCTGGACGAAACCCTGTCTGGGAGATCCCTAATAGGTTATTGCTCTCCAAGTAGAATGATAATTGCTTGTTAACCAGCTTCTCCGCGACTTTACTATTTCCTGGGAGAAGGGAGATGGGCCTATAGTTGGAGAGGTCCTGTGAGTCTAGTGAGGGTTTTTTTAACAGGCCTTTAACTGCTTAGTTGATGTCTTTAAAAACATGGAAGTACAAGTTTTTTAAAGACATGGTAGATTACATATTACATGCTGGTCATGTGCCTAAAATCACAGTGATGGGCTAATCAAGCTTCACTCACAGTGTGATCTTAGGCACATGACCAGGATGTTACATGTAATGAGAAATTAATGTCATGTCTTGCTTATACATAGGTGGCCTGTTTGTGGCCTGTAGAGACAGTGAAATAATATGAGCAGAGACACACATACTGCTTGCAGAAACGGACATGGTAGATTACATGTAACATCCTGGTCATGTGCCTAAGATCACACTGTGACTGAAGCTTGATTTACCCATCAGTGTGATCTTAGGCACATGATTAGGATGTTACATGTAATCTACCATGTCTTTAAAAAACATGTTCTTCCATATTTTTAAAGACATCAACTAATCTCATTATTCACCCAGATCTATTTAAAATGAAGCTTGACTCACAGTGTGATCTTAGGCACATGACCAGGATTTTACATGTAATCTACCATGTTCTTAAAAACATGTACTTCCATATTTTTAAAGACATCAACTAAGCACATTATTCACCCGCATCCATTTAAAATCAAGCTTGACTCACAGTGTGATCTTAGGCACATGACCTGGATGTAACATGTAATCTACCATGTCTGTCTCTGCAAGCAGTATGTGTGTCTCTGCTCATATTATTTCACTGTCTCTACAGACCAAAAACAGGCCACCTAAATATAAGCAAGACATATTATTAATTTCTCATTTCATGTAACATCCTGCTCATGTGCCTAAGATCACACAGTGAGTGAAGCTTAATACACCCATCAGTGTGATTTTAGGCACATGACCAGGATGTTATATGTAATCTAATATGTGTTTAAAAAACTTGTACTTCCATATTTTCAAAGATATCAACTAAGCATATTATTCACCCAGATCCATTTAAAATCAAGCTTGACTCATAGTGTGATCTTAGGCACATGACCAGCATGTTACATGTAATCTACCATCTCTGTCTCTGCAAGCAGTATGTGTGTCTCTGCTCATATTATTTCACTGTATCTAGAGGCCAAAAACAGGCCACCTATATAAGCAAGACATAACATTAATTAGTAAATCGTTTTTGGCACAAAGCAAATCACATGTAACGTAAATCAGCCTTTTGTTGTATACTAGTGTTTATATTGTTTACTTATTGTAATTGCTATGTAATATGTTTGTAGTGGTCTATAATATGTTATTTTTTCTTTACCACAGATTATAATCATCTATACAAACAAAGAAAAAAATGCCATCGAAACAAAGACATGAAAAACTTTATGAAAGAAAATTAAGGTCTAAGGAAAAACAAAATCAAGAACCAACCAAAACAAAATCTTCAGAGAAAAAAAGAAATGCTCCTGCTAAGCAAACAAAAAATTTTCTCAGGAACTTATTGAAATGTAAAAAAAAAAACGTTTGTTTTCAAACAAGAATGAAACACCTGCAATTAGAAAGAAGACAGTATGTCCCTCTAAAAATGTTCGACCTGTACAAGGAGATATTATCTATAACAAAAGAAGGAGAAATCATTTTATTGATATTCGTAGACGAATGTTTTATAACAGAATTATATCTAATTTATTAAAAAATGTAAAGAGGTATCAAAAAAAGACCGCTTTTTACATGAAAAAACATAGTTAAGATTGTGGATGAAGCATTTAAAGTGAAAAATAAATTGTTTAGTTTAGTAATGAATAGAATTCGTACACTCGATAAGGTAATCAATGTGTTCAAATCAAAATGTAAGTGGAGGAGAGTAATTATCGGGCTCATTTTTGTGATGTTTTTTTCTGGAGAATGGAAGCATAGTTCAAGTTGTGAGCCATTTTTTAATGAAGAAAGTTAATTTCAGGATAATGATTTGGTGCATGCAGTTGACACAAGTGGTCGAGCATATGAGGTGAAGGACAGTTGTCCGGTTGAAAAAGAAGAGATTGTGCCTAGAAATACAGAAGAGGTGTTAGCTGATGAAGTTTTAGGGAGATGTCCTAAGGCTCCAGTGTACATTTGGAATTGTAGTAGTATTTGTAGTGTGCGACAGGATTCAATCGATTTGTTTCGCACTTTCTTACGGACATATACTAAGAAAAGTGTGAAACAAAAAATGAAAATTTTACAAGAGTTAGATCCTTGTAGAGTGAGAGAAAAAACAGGTTTGCAAGGGCATTCACTGGCTTGTCTTTCAAGAAAAGTATGTTAGAGGGTTTTTCACCATTTTAGGATGTTAGCAGTGCATCATAATAAAGTGAGGAAATTAGTGAGAAGGTTGTATTATGCAAAAAGTCCAGCACTTAAACTAAAACAGTTAAACAGTGCTCTTTTGCATGGAACTGAATTAGATGTCAAAAACATTTGTGATGAAATTGAGTTTTGTTACTTTGGTGAAAAAGAGGTCAGTGCAGAAATTGATGCAGTAATAGAAGGTAATGTAGAAGAGAATGTAGAGATTTTAAGTACAGAAAAATTTGAAAATGAAATTACAAAGTTTAAGGTCAATTCAAGTGAAAGGCCTAATTTTACTTGTGTGTGTTGTCGACGAACTCATTATAAGCATCAGACTAGATTAGTTGATTTATATGTAAGATAAATAATAATGAGTGGAAGGATTTTGCAACTTATTTGTTGGTTGAAAATTGTTTTGATTTGGGTTCTGATCAACGTATTTGTAAATATTGCTATAATAAATTAAATGAAAACAGAATGCCTGCTAGAGCTGTTCATAATAATCTGGAGTTGGTAGACATTCCTTCTGAATTGATGGATTTAAATACCTATGACTCTATTCTGATTCAATTTGTGCATCCTTTTCAGGCTATTGGTTGCATGGAGCCTAAGACAGGAAAATTGCCTCCTTCAGATTTACAGAGAGGATTAAAGGAAATAGTTGTTTATTTGCCTCTAGATTTTAAGAAAAATATTGGTACACTTGGTGTCGAAAAAGTAGAAGAGGAACCTCTGGGTTTTCTAGTTAATGGTGTTCTGACAAGAAGTAAGAAAATCTGGCAAGAATTAGTGGATGTTAGGAAAGTCAAAAAGGCAACGTTGTATTTGGTAAAAAATAATCAGTACTATAAAAATGTGTATGTGGGAGAAGGGGAAACAACTGTAGAAGACGACACTGATGTCTCTGCAGGGCAAATAGAAAAAGTTGATGTCTCTAGAAGTGAAGAAATTTATGAACATTATAGTGTTCATCCATTGCATTCCAAGGAAGTAATGGGGAATGCTATTGACTTGTTTCAGATGAAAAAAGCCAAAGGAAGTCCCATTAGTGTATGGGAAGAAGTTTGGAAGCTCGTTGTTTTCCGCGGTTATTTCCAACAGGTGAAGGTGGACGATATGACGACCGACCTGTTCAAATTCCTGCATCTGAATACCGGACTTCAAGATTATATGCAGCAGATCCAAGGTTTCGTCAATGCATTCCATATCTGTTCCATCTACTGGTTAAGAGTGATTTGTCTGGACTTTCCTATGCAGTAAACTATATACTGAAAAGTGGAACACATCTACAAAATGTTTCGGCAAGGGATTTTATGGATAAAGTGAAACTACAAGACAGTGCTTTGGAATCTCAGCTAATTAATCTCATGGCATGTCAGCGTGGTACTAACGAGTATTGGTACCGTCGTCATGGGGAATTGAAATGTATGCTAAGAAACTTAGGAACTCCTACATGTTTCCTCACTCTTAGCTGTGCTGAGTATGCTTGGGAAGACTTACTTGAATTTCTACGAGAGGCAAATAAAAACATTGAAAATATTGAATACAAGACACCTGGAGAACTGTGCTCTTTGGATCCAGTTAATGTATGCAGGTATTTCAATCATAGGTTTGAAGCTATGATGTCTTTTATTACAAAAAAAAATCCTCCGCTTGGAGAGGTGTTGGATTTCTTTTAGAGAAAGGAGTATCAAGAAAGAGGTGCTCCTCATCTACATATGCTGCTATGGATTAAAGATGCACCAAAATTTGGAACAGATTCAGATGAGAAAGTGATGAGTTTCATTGAGCAGTATTCTACATGTGCTGTTCCGAAAAGTGCAGAAGAAAACAGTTTAAGACATCAAATTTTACGCTTTCAAACCTATCGTTGTGGGAAATACTGTCGTTGAAAATACAAATCCAAGGACAAGTTCTACACGAAGTGTCGTTTTGCATTTCCATGTCCAGTAACATCGAAAGGAAGAGTCAAGAATTTTATGTCTTCTCTGCGACATACTGTGACAAGAAAATCACCCAAAAATACATACAACCTAAGAAGAAATGAGGAATCCAAATTCATAAATGTCTACAACCCAGTCATTTTGTCCATGTGGAATGCTAACATGGATATTCAATATGTGGCTGACAACTCTATTGCTGTGGCTCGATATGTGACGTCTTACATCACAAAATCAGAAAAGAGGGAACTGAAGGAAATGTGGGAGGACATTTCACATGAAAAGAGTCCAAGCAAGAAATTATACAGTTACAGTTTGAAGATGTTGTGGCATTGAGAAATTGGAGCATATGAATGTTCTGATCAGTTATCATCAGCAAGTCTACATGCCAAATCTAGAACCATCATTTGGATGAGTCTAGGTCTTGCTGCAACACGAAACCGAGTTTTGAAATCTGTACAAGAAATAGAGTGTTTGGCGGAGAAAGAACCAGACAGTACAGATATTTTGAAGACAAACATGTTGGATACATACTATCCAAATAGAAGTACTCACCTTGAGAACGTTTGTCTCTATGAAGTTCTGCAAACCTATATTTTTAAAAAGAACGTCACAGAAGACATCAATAAAGGTGTATATGCTGTAATTGGTTGTGAAGGATGTCTAGTGAAACAAAGAAAAGGCCATTTGATTAATCATCGAAAATTGAGTTGTGATTCTCCAGACAAAAGGGAATTTTATTACTTAGCTCTTTTGCAACTCTTTAAGCCTTGGCGTACAGAAGAGGAACTACTTGGAGATTTTCTTACTTATGAAGATTCGTTCAATGCAACCAAGGATACAATAGAATGTCCTGTTTTTTTAAATTATCTGCAAATGTTGAACGAGGAAATACAGCAAGAAGCTACAATTGCCGCAGAGATTGCTAGAGACAGTTCTCAAGATAGTCAGAGTTCTGCTTCATTGAGTCAGGATCCACTAGGAGGACCAATTATACAAAATGAAGCTGCCACTGCCATGGATGAAGTTGAAAGAGCCATGGAAGAAGCTCAGGAGGATGGAGTTCACTTAGAAGATTTGGAAAAAGAACTAAACGTTGAGCAGAGACAAATATATGACGAAGTCACAGAACACATTGAGCATGGTTTATCTCATGAGAAAAAAGAGTGCTCATGTACATCATTTGTACCTGTCCGACTATATGTGAGTGGAGAAGCAGGAACTGGGAAAAGTTTCCGGATTAAAGCGATTGCAACATATTTGCAGAAAACAACGGAGCCAGCGCTCTCTTGTGTTGTTACTGCTCCAACTGGGTTGGCAGCACACAGCATTAAAGGGATTACTTTACATTGCTTATTGATGCTGCCAGTGGAGCATGATAACAAATTACAACACCACAAGCTATCTGGAGAAGCTTGTTGTGAAGCTTTAAGAGTCCTAAAGAAAATGAAACTTCTTATCATTGATGAAGTAAGCATGGTATCAAATGTAATGCTTGCTTTTGTGCATTTAAGAATGCAAGAAATTCTTAAAACAGACTATGATGTGTTATTTGGAGGCAAACACATCATTGTTTTTGGAGATCTACTGCAACTAACTCCAGTGAAAGGACAGCCAGTGTTTATAATGCTTACGCATGAAGATACCAGGAAGTGCTTAGGAAACATTGGAAATGTTAACATATGGTTAAATTTCAAATATGCAGAACTGCCTCAAAATATGCGACAGGCAAAGGATGAAGATTATAAAAATATTCTACAAGATGTAAGAATTGGGATTCTAACTGAGCATGGCAAAGAAGCTTTACATGGACGATTAATTTCAAATTTGTTTCCAAATGAAAATATTCTCCGAGAGAATATTTTTAAGAAAATTCCTGAAAACAAATCTGTCATATGCTTGATGCCAACTCTGCAAGAATGTTCAATCTTCAGCAACAAAATGTTAAAGTTGGAAAATCTAGAGATTGTGAACTTGGAAGCTATTGATGAAATTGAACATGAAGGAGAAACTATTAATTTGTCAGAAAAGTTGAAATCAAAATTGGATTCTTTAGAGAAGACAATATCTAAAACTGCTGGTATGGAAAAAACTCTGTATGCATCTTTAAATTGTCGTATAATTTTACGACGTAATTTACATGTGGAAAGAGGTTTAGTAAATGGAGCGATGGGTCATGTTGTTGATTATGTGAATTACCGAAATAGAGATTGAATTGAATTTATAAAAATTAAATTTGATGGTATTGAAGAATAACAACAAATCAGTCGTTGTTCTGCCCGATTTTTGTTTGTGAAAGATTTATATGTCCGCAGAAAACAGTTTCCTGTTTCTTTGGCATATGCAGTGACTATTCATAAATCTCAAGGTTTAAGTGTTGATAGTGCTTTGGTGAATATTGGAAATTCTGTGTTCAAGGAGGGTATGGCATATGTTGCTTTATCTCGAGTCAGAACTTTATCAGGATTGTACTTGATTGATTTTGATGAGACAAAGATTAATGCAGATCTAAATTGTGTAAAAGAATATAATAGGTTAAGAAGAGAGTATGCTCCAAATTTACCTCAATATCCTCTATTTGAAAAGCGTGTGGGAGGCCCAAAAAGAAGAAATGAGAAAAATGGTAGTGAAGTTGTAGCAAAAAGAAAAAAGCTGGATGAACCAGTAATTGTAAGCAGAAACTAAATGGATTCAGTTAAAGATGTTGTTGGATTTCAGTTTGAAAATAGTTCTGGTGTCAACTGCTATGCTAATGTAGTTAGGACAGGAACAGATTGCTGAAAATCGTGATCAAACATTTTGTTGTTTATTAAATTCTGTGTTACAGAAATGTAGCAGTGATAGAACAAAAATAGAAAGTGTTTCTGAAATTCGAAATGTTTTAGACATATGTTCTGGTCTAAATCAATTTTCACAAAATATTCCGCAAGATTGTCAGGAATTTCTAATGTATATGCTTGTTGTTTTGCAAGATGAAGGTGTAGATGTTGAAAATCTTTTTGGCCTTTCTGCGACAATTGCTCCTTTTCAAGTAGTACTACAATAGACACTGAAAGATTTATATATTTGACTTTACCAGACTGCAAATCAGTGTCATTTAATAATCTAGTTAGACAAGCAAATCAAAGCATGGTCTGTACTCAATGTAAATCAGCAATGCTATCAACATTATTTATACAAAGATATGGACAGTATGTTATTTTAATGTTCCAACGATGTAGACCTGATGGAACTAAATTAACAACATTAATTAAAAATGTTGTGGCTTCTCAATTATCAATTTCAGGAAGAACCTTTACAACTGCAGCAATTATTTACCATGATGGTCCTTCAACAACATCAGGACATTACACAGCTTATTTAAAATGTCAAAAAGGATGGAAACACTGTAATGATACTCAATTGACTTTCAAACAACGTTTGCCTTCTGACTTACAAAATTCTTACCTAGTGTTCTTACAACCGAAATTTTAGGGAAGGTAATTGGCCTATGAAGATTGCAGATGTTAATATAACTTAGTTTGCTGTTCAAAATTACTTTCTGAATGAGAGTGATGAAGATAATAAAAAACATGTAGTTCTCATAGAGATAGTATATGTATATCATATAGTGTGTGCTGTGAGTATTATACAAAATATTTATAAAAAGTAAGATAGAGGTGGAAAAAAAACTCTTGTTCCATAATGTAAAAGATGTTGGAGCTTTTCTTTCAGAAAGTCGGGTAAATGAGAAATTAAGAATACTCTGGACTAATTTCCAAAGAAAAGGACTTTCCATATACTATTTGGCCTCGTGGAAAAGTGGATGGATCAAAAGTGAGTTTAGATATGTTTTTTCTAAATTTTACATCATTTATGATAAGATTGTATGGGTTTTTTAAACACAATCATTTTGATTGTTTTTTTTTGCCCGCTGTTATATGATGAGTATTATTGAAGTCACTGTTTTAAGTGAAATTCAATCTATTCTGAGAACAGCAAAAATAAACCATGTAACATGTTGTTGAAATTATTTTGTATTTTCTATTATTAAATATATATTATTTTCCCATTCTCTTATACTCACTCACCTATTTCCACCCTCTATCACTCCTCTTAACTCACCCTCACTGGCCTTTTTTTACTCTCCCTCACCTCCCTTCCCCTATTCCACTTTCCTCACTTATTCTCATTATCCACTCCTTCACGGCCCTTTCCCTCTCTCCCATCCACTACTTTTCAGCTGTCGTCACTCTACTTCACTCCCCTTCCCCTTGTTTCCTTTCTTTGTTCCCTCAATAATTCCCCTTCTCTCACTCACCTTATTACACTTTATTTATTTATTTATTATTTATTTATTGCATTTATATGGCACTACAGCTACCCTGAGGGTTTCCCGGCGCCCAGAATCAGTATCACTTGCAAGAGAGCAGAAAGCAGTTATTGGTCAAACAGCCATGCTTTCACTCCCTTACAGAAGCGTAAATAGCAAGGTTCCAGTCTTAATTGTAAGGGGAGTGAATTCCACAGTGCCGGCGCTATGCAGTAAAAAGAACGCCCTCCGAATCGGGCCCTTTTTACTCTGGGCACAATGAATTTTGCTTGATTTGCTGAGCGTAGGTTGCGCGTAGGCAAGTATTTTTGGACCATTTTACAAAGATACTTAGGGGCTGTTCCTGAGCTGATCCTGTACATATAGCATAGTGCTGTAAATTTAACTCTGCTGGTCACCCTCAGCCAGTGTAAATTTGTAAGATCTCTGTCATCCTTGTCCGTCCTGGAAGATTGAGAAGCATTCTCGCCGCGGAGTTCTGCACAACTTGCAAGTGGTTCAATGTGCTCTTCGTAACTCCTAAAAACAGGGCATTACCGTAGTCTATACGTGACATAATTAGGGCCTGTATGACAGTCCTTTGTGCCCTGTCTGGTAATTGCCACAATATTTTCCTCAGCCATTTAAGGATGAGGAAGCATGTAGAGGCAATTTTAGCTATGTGTGTCTGCATAGACATTTTGTCGTCGATAATTACTCCTAAGTTGCGTGCGGATTGCACCGCAGTCGGGACAGCGCCCATCTCCTCGGGCCAGTGGGCTGGGCCTCAGAGGTTCTTTTGATTGCCAAAGATTAGTAGCTCTGTTTTGTCTCCGTTCATCTTTAATTTATTTGCATGGAGCCAGGTGGCCATTTTCAGTAGTCCAGCCCGGAGAGGGGAGACATTAGATTTATCTGTAGTTGAAAGGGAGAACACAAGTTGCGTGTCATCCGCATAAGAGTGAATGGTAAGTCCCATTTCTTCGGCAATTTTGCCTAAGGGGGTGACATATACGTTAAATAGAAGGGGACTTAATATGGACCCTGGGGCACTCCATACGGAGATGCATGTACTTCTGACCGATTACTTTTGAGAAGACCTGGTATGTTCGTTGCCGGAGAAATTGCTCCAGCCACTTCAGTGCCTTCCCCTTGATTCCAATGTCTTTCATGCGCTTGATGAGGGTTGTATGGCAGATGGTGTCAAATGCGGCACTCAAATCCAAAAGGATGAGTGCCGTCGTGCCTCCCCCATCAAGTTCTTGGCGAATAACCTCTGTGACCCCAAGTAAGGTGGACTCCGTGGAATGACCTTTCCTAAAACCGGATTGTGAGGAGTGACTTCACTCACTCCTTCTCTCACTTCCTCTGTCCTCTCACATCCTCACTCCCTTTCCCTCACTCCCTCTCTCTTAGCTTCAGTCTCTTGATCCTCTCACTCTCTCACTCCTCTTCCGTCATGCTTACTCCCTAAAACTCACCCACACTCCATTACTTACCTTTCTTTGCTCTCTTACTCAGTTCCTTTCTGCTACTCTTTCCTTCACTACCTCTATGTTCTCACTCCTTCACTTCCTTTGTCTCAAGCTCTCTTGCTTTTATCCTCTCTTTATTTTCCCTTTTTCATCAACCTCGCTCTCCTTCACTCACCCTCCCTCACACTTGTTCCTTTACTTCAGTTCCTTCAGTTATCCTCATACATCATCTTTAACTACCCTTCTTCTTTCTCTCGTCACGCACTCACCTTTTCCCAGTCTCTTTTTTTAACTTTTCTTCCCTTTCTTCCCTTCCTTTGCTCCCTCAGTCATTCTCCTTCCTTTACTCACCTTACTGCCGTTTAGTCACTCTTTGTCTGACTCACCTCTGTTCTCTCATATTCTCACTTGTCTTCCCTCACTCCCTCTCTGTTACCTTCACTCCCATTGTCTTCTCACTGTCTTACAACCCTACATTCACCCTCACTCACCTTCCATGCCTCATTGTCATTAATCCACCGTTATTCACTCCTGCTTCTCTGTCACTCACTCCCCTTTCTTTACTCCCCTTTCTGCCTTTAGTTTTCCTAATGCATATTCCTTTAGGATCTTACTCTCCTTCAGTTTATTTCTCTCTCCTGCTCTTTTTCACTGTCACTAATGTATCCATGTCATTATCCTTTTAGTAATTTGCTCTCTCTCTATTTCTTTTTAAATCTCTCTGACCTTCACCATTCCTTTGTTTTTCTTTCCGAGTCCTTCACTTCTACTTTATCTCTTACTAACCTTTTATGACTTTTAATCTCCTACTTTGTCTCTTGTATTGTAAAATATATATTATAAATATTCTAACTTATTTTTTTTGTCTTTCACAGATATACATTTTAATGAAAATATGTAATTAAGTTTACATCACTTATAAGGTAAGTTTGATGTACAAAATGTACTTTCCCAATACTCTTTTCCTTAACCTCACTACTCTTCTCTGATGCTCCCACACCTTTGTTCCCTTATTGCGCTTGCCTCACTTATTCTGAATCCCCATGTTTACTCCCCTTTTCCTCACTCCTCTCTCACACTCACCTTCTTTCAGACCTTCTCCTTTACTTTCCTTCCTCTCTCTTCTCTTACTTCATTCCTTTACTCTTTTCCCTTCCCTTACTCTCCTTACTCCACTTCACTAACTCCTTCTCTTACTCCCTCTGTCCTCTTACTTCTACACTCCCCTTCCCTCATTCTCTCTCTATTAGCCTCATTCTCTCCGTCCTCTTAGTCTATCACTCCTCTTCTGTCACGCTACACTCCCACACTCACCTTCTTTCAAAACTTCTCCTTTACTTTCCTTCCTGTCTCTTCCCTTCTTTCGCTCCTTCACAATTTTCCCTTCCCTTACTCTCTTTACTCCACTTTACTAACTCCTTCTCTTTCTCCCTCTGTCCACTTAGTTCTACACTCCTCTTCCCTCAATCTCTCTCTGTTAGTCTCATTCTCTCCATCTTCTTAGTCTCTCACTCCTCTTCTGTCACACTCACTCCCTATAACTCAGCCATACTACCACACTCACCGTCTTTCAGACCTTATCCTTTACTTTCCTTCCTCTCTCTTCTCTTACTTCATTCCTTTAATCTTTTCCCTTCCCTTCCTCTCCTTACTCCACTTCACTAACTCCTTCTCTCACTCACTCTGTCCTCTTACTTCTACACTCTCCTTCACTCATTCTCTCTCTGTTAGCCTCATTCTCTCCATTTCCTTAGTCTCTCACACCTATTCTGTCACGCTCACTCCCTATAACTCAGCTACACTCCCACACTCACCTACTTTCAAAACCTCTCCTTTACTTTCCTTCCTGTCTCTTCCCTTTTTTCGCTCCTTCACACTTTTCCCTTCCCTTACTCTCTTTACTCCACTTTACTGACTCCTTTTCTTACCCCCTTTGTCCTGTTAGTTCTACAGTTTCCTTCCCTCATTCTCTCTCTGTTAGCCTCTTTTTCTCCGTCCCTTTAGTCTCTCACTCCTCTTCTTTCACGTTCACTCCCTATAACACAGCAATACTTCCACACTCACCTTCTTACACACCTTCTCCTTTACTTTCCTTCCTCTCTCTTCCCTTGTTTTGCTCTTTCACTCTGTTCCCTTCCCTTACTCTCCTTACTCCACTTCACTAACCCCTTCTCTTACTTCCTCTGTTCTCTTACTTCTACACTCCTCTTCCCTCATTCTCTCTCTATTACCCTCATTCTCTCCGTCTCTCCGTCCTCACTCCTCTTCTGTCATGCTCACTGCCTATAACTCAGCCATACTCCCACACTCACCTTCTTTCAATCCCCCTACTTCACTTCCCTTCCCTTCTTGTTCCTTTTTTTGCTCCCTCACTCATTTTCCTTTCCTCTCTCACTGCACTCCACTTCACTCACTCCTTTTGAATTTGTTAAGAATACAGCTCTTTTTTGAGAATTGGAGGTAGTTCTAAAAAGAACTGTTTTTTTTTCTTCTTTTTTAGGTTTTCTTTGTGCACAAAAACAAAAACAGGGAATGTCAAACTGCTCAACAGGAGCAAAAAAAAGAGCAAAAATTAGGGCTGGGGACGGCAGCGGTGGCTTTCCCTTGTACGTACAATGTTCATGATACTTTGTTCTCCGTAACAAAGGAGTTCATCACTGTCCTTACATTTTATAGAAATGCCATCAAAAACAGACTGAATGTTAGGAATTAGCTGCTCAGGTCTCCCTCTCATGGATGATGCAGTTGGTCCTCCAGTAGATGTTGAAGCACCATCCCTTGGCGCATTTCGTGCCATGGCCCTGACACTCTCCCGGGCATAGTTCTGAGGGTGCCTCCTCTGAACAAGACGAATCTTTGTAGAGTTGCCAAAACTGTACTTCATTCTAGGGTCTCCCCGTGAAAGCACAGTTTGGCAGATTTTACACTCCACCTTTGGAGCATTAACCTTTTTTTCATTTGGTGGTATGGTAGAAATCTTCCAAATGAAGTTCTCCTTTACCTTGGGCTGAGGAGCCTCTTCCTGAATGAACTCATCCGAGTCCTCACTGCTACTAGTGGGTCTAGCAGCCATTCTTACCACAAAAATGAAGAACAGAAAAGAAAAGGTCTTGCTGTCTCCAAAGTGAAAGAAGAAGTGAAGGAAATGGGTGGGGTTTTCATTATTTGTAAAAAAAACTGTTACCAACCAATGAAAAGTGTTATTTTAAGGTCACATGACTTGACGCGCTTACGCTGCGCGCACCGGAGCGCTTCCGGGGGCGCTTACGTGTCGCAAACATAGGTGCTTCCGGGGGCGCTTACGCAGCGCGCCTAAATGAAGTTTCGCTAGCTTTTCGGAAATGCTAAATAATTTTAATTCGGAAAATCATAAATACTACTTTTATAAGTATGGTACTGAATGTCTTGCATTATTATTTAGTTTAAAAACATATTTTTTTTACGCCAGCGGAAATAGTGCTCTCGGTACCGGTGCGCGCACCCTGAGCGCTCCAAGACAAAATGATAAAAAAAAATAACATGAAAAATACATTTGAAAAATAACTTTTGAAAAAATAAAAAAAAATTAATAGTTATAAAAAACAACTAATACAAAAAAACACTTTAAAAATCATAGGTTACAAACTCGATAAACAAAGGAATTAGCTTTTAAAAAAAACTTTGAAATTCACTGAAAAAAACATAGGTTTACCAATCGCTATAAGTAGGAATTAGCATTTAAAAAACCTTTGAAATTCACTGAAAAAACCATAGGTTTCACATTTGTTGTAGTTAGGAATTAGCATTTAAAAAACCTTTGAAATTCACTGAAAAAACCATAGGTTTAACATTTGTTATAGTTAGGAATTAGCATTTAAAAAACCTTTGAAATTTACTGAAAAAAACATAGATTTCACACCAGTTATAGTTAGCTAAACATTTTACTCATAGAAAACCAATGAAATTCCCACGTTATAGTTAGTTGGACTCACTATAACTCGCGCGCCCGCAATCCACTGCTGATGATGTCACATATTACATCATTCATGACATGGTCAGTGACATCACTGATGACATCTCAAATGACATCACTGATGACATCACTGATGACATCATCCATGTGATAATATAATGCACCTCCTCACACTCTAATCTAACCTTTGATACATCCAGTGTTGAATACAGACTACCATTCCTGAAACCATTGACACACCAATACCATTTACTACATACACACTCACTGATTCCTAAGTCTACACACACATCCACTCATTCACCCATACAATCAATCATACATACAGACACGCATCAATACAACACTATCATATGCATTCATACACCTATACAGACACTCACACAGTGCCACTCATGCATGGAGTTACTCGCAAACCTAGTCAGTTATGCAAAGAATCAATCACACTCCCATTTCCTCATCTATACAGTTATACAAACATAACCTTACTTATTGAAACATATACTAACACATACTTACTCTCTTTTATAATCACTGATACAACTACACATTGATCCATACAGCCACTTACGCAAACACAGGCTCCTATGTATAGTCATTGATATATGCCAACTCTCACATGCACTGTGTTATACATATGTACTTACTTGGACATGTAGCACTGAGATATCCATTCACTCTTCAACACAGCCATGCACACAGTCACCCGCACATACAACTGTTTCCATATGCACTCTTGAACCCATATACCTGGTGAATCAACTGCTCACACATCTATGCAGAGAGACACACACCTCCCAGCCACCCACACACACACACTCAGACTCATATACAAATACTTGCGCAACCAATCAATAACCCATATAGCCACTTATATAGCTATTGATCAACACATGCAGCAGCTTACACAACAACAGACATACTGATGCACACATTCAGACAGTTTAGTCACTAACCCATGCATTCAGTAAGACACATTTAATCACTCACTCATACAGTCAGTCACGCACCTACTAAATCCTTCATCCAGATACTTATACATCCACTCATTCTTCAATATGTAAAACATATTTAAACTTTTCAGAAACACACAGACACTGGATGATGTCATCAGTGATGTCATCAGTGATGTCATTTGAGATGTCATCAGTGATGTCATCAGTGATGTCACTGACCATGTCATGAATGATGTAATATGTGACATCATCAGCAGTGGATTGCGGGCGCGCGAGTTATAGTGAGTCCAATTAACTATAACGTGGGAATGTCATTGGTTTTGTAGGAGTAAAATGTTTAGCTAACTATAACTGGTGTGAAACCTATGTTTTTTTCAGTGAATTTCAAAGGTTTTTTAAATGCTAATTCCTAACTATAACAAATTTTAAACCTATGTTTTTTTCAGTGAATATATATATATATAAATATATATAAATATATATTACCTACTGGCGGTCGCCAGTAGGTAGTTATAGTTAGGACCTAGTTTCCATAGGAAATCCTCAACATTCTATTTGGATTAACTTTGGCCCTGGTGGATGAATCTTTGCGAATTTCTCAAAGAAGATGGCTCGGTCTGCTGCGCTCCTTCCCTGAAAGTTTGGGGGGGATTGGTGAAGTGGGGGCTGAGATAAAAGGGGAGTCCCAAAACGTGTTTTCTCCATGTTATTTTCCGTAGGACGTTTAGACACGGCTACAGGTCGAACGGCTGAATGGATTTATAAGAAATTTGGCAAAACTGTAGAGTCCGGCTCGTAGATTACGCTTTTTTTGGAATGGTGTGAATCTGTTCAGTAGTTGCTGAGAAAATTAAAGTTAAAGTCAATTATATATCTATAAGCGCGCACGGGTGCGCGCACTCAAGCGGCTGCGCGCGAGCAGAATTTTTTTTTTGCTGCGTGACGTCTGTTAACGTTCGATTCGAAGGAAATCAGGAAGTGTTGACCGCCATTTTGTCACTGCGAGTAAATATATTGTCATTTCAAAGCGTTGGAACATGGAAAGGGGAGAAGGTAGAGATTGTTTTGCTGCGTAGGTTCTCTCAGGGTGTGCAGTAAGGCCCTTAAACGCGAAAATATATATATATATATTTTTTTTTAAGTTGCGGGGTGCGCGCACTCGGGCGCGCACACCTATTTACAAGAGTGTGAAAATGGAGATAAATCAGAAGTTTGAGTGCTTTGATATAAGGTGGCTCTGAAAAGAGCCCTTGTGTTAATTGAGTTTTTTCTGCATTTATAAGTAAGTACCGATGCAGAGTCTAATGTTGCAGAGGAAGATTCTGTTTCCCTCATCCGTGAAATGAACACCATCTGTCCTATAGATGTCTTGCATGTGGTAACGCAAGTTGTTGTGGTAAATAGAACCCATGCTATAATCTCTGAGGAAAGCAGAAACAGATTTATTAACATGTCTCCTTACTTTCTCAATTTGTGCACAATGTTGATTGGACCAATTCCATTTCTGTCTTTGGCATATATTGGAATATACCAAGGCAGTTCGAGGAAAAAGTGTCATCAATTGTCGAAAGGTGTCTTTTAGAAGCATTTCCAGACCTACCCCAGTCAATGTGCCTAGATCGTTCCCACCACAGTGCACAATTATAAGGTCTGGTTCTGGGAGATGCATAAAAGTTTTCACCAATGGTATTAATTGGTGACATCTTAATCCTCTTTGCCCAATCCACGTTATCTGCACATTTGGTAAATCTAGGTTGGAAATTCGTCTGCTTGCTGCATATTTTCCACTCCAGTGAATATACCTGTGTCCTAAAAGCCAAACCTTCATTTTCAAGGCAGATGTACTCGTACTCCGATGGGTTCTGGAAGTGGAATGGCAGTTAGAAGTTGAAAGTCAGGATAAAAAAATGGATGAAGCTTGGTGTGGTTGAAAAACGAAAAATGATTGGTTGATTCTAATACGTGAAGATTGAAGACTACGTTGCATGTTAATGTTATGTAAAAGAAAAAGTAGTATTGGGTGTGAAAAAAATGACATGTAACAGAGCTGTGGATAGGCAGGTGTTTCTGGAGGGAAAACAGTGTTGTTAGTTTGCTGTAGAACGTTGAGATATGAACTTTTGACCTGTGCCTTCAGCCAGGTGCAGAATGAGGTGTTACCATGGAAACAGTCAGAGATGGCAGTGGGTGATGGGTGACTTTTATGTGACATAATATATATTGTGAGGGACAACCAACTGAAATGTAAATTTGAATACAAAATTTTGCGGGAGGAAATATGATTGGCTGAAGAGACATATATGAGTCTGTATTGACTGGATATCTGTGCCATTGAATTTTGGTTGCAGTGATAGCAGCATAATTGAGACTTCCGTCAAACGAATATCTATTTTGTGACTGTCACTGTTGTACATCGTACAAAGCATTGGTAAAGGTAAGTCTGTAACTATTTGTTTTGTCATGTACCGTAAAATATGGTTTACTCACAAACAATGATTGATTTTCCTCATAGTTTGAAACTAAACTCATTTTTGGCTGTCATAATGTGTTGTATTTCTAAAACTATTTTTAATTTAAATGTGAAATATGAAGTATAAAATATGTTTAATATAAAGAGTAATTATTTGTGTGATTTTGAAGCCTTTATATATAATGAGAGAAGTTGTTTATGAAGTGAAAAAATGATATTAGCAGAGAGACAGATAATGCAGATAGAGAGAGAAATGGTAAATTACATGTGATACCGTCGTGAAAAAATGTTAATGGTTAATGAATTCGTAAACTTTCTGTCACACGACAAAATTAGAGTGCGGTTTCTGGACGCGGCCTGCATTGGTGGGTGTAGGGTGAGAGGGGCAGGTGGTTGAGTGAAATAAAATGAAAAGTTGGTATATTACATGTGATACCGTCTTAAAAAAGTGGTAATGTTTAATGAATTCTTAAAGTTTCTGTCAGACGACAAAATTATAGTGCGGTTTGTGGCCGCGGCCTGCATTGGTGGGCGTAGGGTGAGAAGGGCAGGTGGTCGAGTAAAATAAAATGAAAAGTTGGTACATTACATGTGATACCGTCTTGAAAAAGTGGTAATGCTTAATGAATTCTTAAACTTTCTGACAGACGACAAAATTACATTGTAGTTTGTGGCCGCAGCTTGTACTGGTGGGGTGAGAGGGGGAGGTGGTCGAGTAAAATAAAATGAAAAGTTCTGACCATGAGGTTGTACACAGATTTGTGCAGTAAATGTGTTCATAAATTGAGGTACCAAACGGAGTAAAGAAATATCTCTCTCACTCCTGCTGTTTGACTGCATCTTCATCTGCCTTCTGTTTTCCGTCTCCGTTGCCCTGTGTTATCTTATTGTGTGTGTGTCTGTCTGTGTCTGCCTTCAGTCCGGGCTGAGGAACTTTGCTGTGGAGGCACACACAGATAGTCGCATCAAAGTAGTTGGAACGTTTTCAAAAAACTATTTATATAATTGAAATGCTTTTTTGAAGCGCTAGTGAATGTTTTCTTTCAGAATTACCGCTCGGTTGCTTCCATAGAGCAGAGGGTATGTTGTATTTCACTACTTAGTGCCTCTGCATCTGCACTCTGTTCTCTGGTGGCTGGCGGAGAAGTGTTTGTTATTGTGGAGATTAAAGCGTGATAAGGAGTGAAATACGACATAGCGTCTGGTCTGTAGAAGCGTGGGAGCAGTGATTAACACTGAGTGAGGCGGAACTGCGACGGTGCTTGAGAAGAGTAATAAATTATTTTTTTACAGAGGTACAACTGTCTGCATGGTGCGCGACCTACTAGGAAAGGGTTCACGGGCTGTTATAGGCCTGTGGGTTCTAGTATGAGTAAATCAGGTCGACAAAAGAAAATATTAAGTTAGTATAGCTGAAGTTACGTGGAACACATGAATACTGTTTCAGTATACAATCATTTTAGTTGAGATTATGGATTAAAAGAGAGAACGTGTATATTTGAAATGTTTATTCAGAAATGCACTGTTTTCAAGGCAAGTTTCTAATCTAATACGAGTAGAGACATTGCAAAAAACAAAGTAATCGGTATAGTCAGTAGTACATACAATACAAACGGTATAGTTGATGAAAAATGAATAGGGTTTTGCAAAATTAATTATACACTCTTATGAGGAAGTATATTATATTTTAATAAATGGAAAAGGTCTCTGGCCTTTCAGTTTAGGAACGATACATGAAAATGCTAGTGGTTAGACATTATGTCTTTATCAATCAGCTCTCTGCATGCGAAGCACTATCACGTTTCTGTTATGCTATTGTGTAAGGGAAAAAAAACGCGCCAAAACCGACAAAATGGCGAGAGGTGCATGTATGTAATCAAAATATTTTAGTTTATGGAAAATTAAATGATCAGAGGTGTCTGAGGCGGAATTAAGCAGTTCAAATGCGAAATTGCGTTTACAGTTCTAAAAAACTCATTCTATATTTACACATTAATTAGGGCACATATAGCATATATTAGCGAGTTTTGGTTCGAGTACGTTTGAAATAACATAAGATAAGATATACAATAGAATTGTTGAGATTAGACTTTAATAAAAAATAAAGTTCAAAATCGAGTAGGTGAAGAAAAAAAATTTTGTCCACATAAAAGATCAAAATTTAACCAGTAGGAAATCATAATGTCCACTGTTAGTAAAGCCAATAGGTCTGTTCATGTTAAGAAAATATCCAAGAAAACGTGAAAAAGATAGGGAGGCAAAACGAAATGTGGACGTCAATGGCTTGCATAACAGTCAACCCAGGATTGTATAGGCAAAGTAGGCAGCAACTAGTCACTGTTATGATCCGAAAACATGTCAGCCATCCAATTGAAAAGAGGAAAGCAGCATTCATGATCTGTTATTACCGGAGCCTCTAGTACCATCAGAGGACAGCTCGGTGGGTTTTCAATGTAGCTGTCTGTCAGGAAATCTTGCGCCGCTGCGAATACATCCCAATGACCCAGAACTCCTTGTATCGCTGCAAAGGCCATAATCCCTCCGTTGCAGCAAAACTGTTCATGATCAATTAATAGATTCATGAGATGATTGTAATTCACTTCAGGAGGTACCAAGTTGCAGAGACATAAGTCCAGGGCCCACATGAAATCACAGCTCAGGCAATGAAATACAGGCTGCACACAGGTGAAATAGGAATATCGAAATGATAATCGATATGAAGTATTCAGAGTCGAGAGTGCTAAGATGCCGTAGTAGTCAAGCATCTTCTGGCGAAATAGTTCTAAGTGTTCCGGCTTGTTTGCGAAGACAGGAGGGACATCCATTTTGAAATAAACGAGATGGGAACACAAACGTCGCAGCACTGGCAGTTCAACAGGAAGTCCACAGAAATAGGTCGCAGAGCATGGAGTGAAGAGTAGCAGAATGACTTGATATAATTTTTGGCAGTCCGGTCACTAAACCATTGCTTAGTAGTTATAAAAAAATAGCCTGTCTTGAAGTGGAGGATGTGTTTAAAATTAAGGGAGTCACCTCAGTACATTGTAAAGGAAGGCCACTCTTTTATAAGGAATGGTGTTGTCTGTGAATATTAGCTAAGTGAAAGATATGTTCGCGAACAGATGCTACGCTAACTTCTTTTTGTGAAAATAAGGCTGTTGTTCATGTCTTGTGATTCAAGGCCGGAATTTGCTGCCAGATGGAAATATCAAGGTTCACATGCGTGGGGTAGATAAACTACATTCTTAAAGGGAAGCAAATGCAGAGTGATTTTTACCGCGTAAGCTTTGTCGTTTAAAAAGTCATAGTGATTTTCATTATATGTAAAAAATAATATCACTGATGAAGAATGAAAAAAAATCGTTATAATAATAGGCACTGGTGTATTTTTGGAAAGATATGCAACATTACAGGGATTCCACTTAAATAAGTCATGTAATTGAAAGTGCCTGCATGTGGACGACTAAATACATGTTTAGGCGTTTAATATGCAGCTTTGAAAAAAAACGTACGTTTTTTTTACAAATGAAATGTAAAGGTTTAGAGCAGGAGTTTCCAAAGCGGTCGTGGAGGGCTAGATGCATGGCAGATTAAAAAAATTACTACACATTTTTCAATGGGGTTATCTTAAACATATGGGGGCATATTACCAAGCAATAGCGATAATTATCGCTATTGCTTGGTTAGAGGCAAAAATGTACCGCTGCGCTGTGGCAATTTTTATCGCAGATAAACCTCGCAAATGCAATAAAAAACGGCCGCAATGCATGAATATCGCTGAAAAGTCAGCGATATTTATGCATTACCGAGCTAATGCTCTTAGCCATGTTATCCACCTCCCATTGGATAACATGGCTAAGAACTGCTCAGGGCAGGTGTTAGCTTTTGGAGATATTCGCGCCTAGCACGAATATCTCCAAAAGTTGGTAATGGGAGATAGCGATGTTAGCGACTGTTTCCAGTCGCTAACATCTTGGCACGCCCACTTTGCATGTCATTAGTGATAAATATCACTGACATGCAAAGTGGGGCCCAAGATGGTCGCTATCTCCTACTAGCTGTCGCTAACTGGTGTTAGCGACAGCAAGGTAATAAGGAGATCATTTTATCTCCGCTTTCTTGGCTTTTAAAGCCAAACAAGCGGAGATAAACCCCCTTGATAATATGCCCCTCGTTTCTTTATCTACTGTGCAGTTTTTCTGCATGTTGCCTATTCTTTGATTTTTACTGTTGCTGTGTCTTATACATTTTCCAGGGGCGGGTATAGGGTCATGGCAGTCCTGGGCAGGGAGCGTAGGTAGGGGGCTCTGTAACAGGGGGTTTGGGCGGGGCGGAGCGTGCAGCCCACTGAAGAGGGGGGGTGGATCAAGGTGTTTGGAAGTGGAACAGAGGCAGAGCACGCCAAATTCCTGCCATGGTCCGCTACGCAAATATGTATGCATCCTTAGAGGATTATTATATTAAGGATATATATTAATATGGTGGCTCCTGGGGTTTGGTGGTCCTGTGCAGGTGTACTGCTTGCATATGCCCATGGTTGGCCCTGTATTTTCTGTCTATGCACTTGTTCTCCGTCACATGGGCTTTTAGTTATGAAGGCCTTGTGTCGCTGGTGCATGAGTTTTAACATGGGAAAAAGTGATATATCTGTGGCGCAATGGTTTCATAAATGAGACATTTTGTATCTTATTGTAATGATAGAGAATCTTGGGGAATTTATCTGTTATGCTTGTTCTTTGCTATAATGGCTCTATGTGGTGTAAGAAATAAGTCTGTAATAAGTTAATTAAATTGTATTATTTTCTTTTGTACAGTGTTTGGTGCTGAAAAGCAACAACCTGCCTTCTGAATTACAGAATTTGAGGAATTATATTCTTTTTTTCAGGTGAGTTGGTATTTTTGCATAGGCAATTTATTTGGGTGCACATGAAAATAATGATGAAGATTTTTTTAAATGTTTGTAAAATTTCATTTTGGAATATGATTTTATCTTGAATTATTCACATGGGTTGTATCTGCTTATACTAGATATGTATTTTGAGATATTCTCCACTGACAGTTGAAATTATCTTTTAATGGGCTTGGTGCATGTGTTCTTTTTGATGGAGTTCAGATTTACGGATCATTGGAGTATAATTCTTTCATGTTTCCATTACTTAAATCTTGTGAAGTGCTCATGATTTTTTTAAATCTTGTTGCATTATGTTTGGCAGTTTTTCTCCTTTATTTACAAAGAGGTATTATGATATGGTTCTAGGTGTGATGGGTATCTTTCCTGCATATCTGTGATTATACTATGTATAGGCATTGTTTTACATATTCATGCAGAGGTTTATTATGAGGTTGTTCTTCATGCTTAGTATGACATTTTGTATATGCTATGACTTTTACATGGTGAGTATGCTGTTGAAACATAAAAGGAACTGTCTCTGTGGGAAGTAGTAATCCGTTAAGTGAATGCTATGGTTTGTATAGTGTGAGCCTTCTCTTCAGAGTGCATATAGTTTACATAGCTCTTTGTACTGGTGAACTGAAAAAATAGGTCTCTAAAAATTAATTCTACAGATTATCAATATTTGTGATATCTAGAAAATCTAAAAAGAAATTTTACAGTAAAATGTCTTTTAACAACAGTAATTATTTAATGGAAAAAAAAGATCAGTGTTAATGTTTAGGGTTATATTGCCAATTTCTTTTCAAAACAAGAGGAATGTGGTATCTTAAAATATGTAGAGTTAATAAGTTAGAAATTATAAAAATATATGTAGTTTAAAAATTAGTAAAGGTACTTTTCAGTTATACATTTATGAAAAAAGATATAATTTAGTCTCTATATTTTTTTAAAAGGATACAGAAGAATAAACTGAGTCTAGTTATGGAGAATTCCTCAGAAGAGAAACAAATTCATTTTGAAATCATTAACGAAGTGATGGAGGAAATTTTAGACGCAGTCTTTGAAGAGGAAATAGATGAAAACAATTATTTTATGGACATGTCTTTAGACTCCGCTTACTTAGAGATGGTAGAAGGAGATGAGGACTTTGGACTTGAAGAAGTCCCTGATGATATAATGGTGGAAGTTCTACAAAATTATGAAGATTTAAATAAATAAAAAATGTTTTGATAGTAAAGCATTCTTGAAGACAGTTTTCTTGTCCTATTCGTCGTTGATGTGCTTTAGGAGAGTGATAAGACATGTTCTCATGAAGTGTAAAAGAGATTGTAGTAAAAAAGATTAAAACATCTATGATGACCCATAGTTCTTGAAAAAAGTGTACTGTTTGTATGCTTTAAAAATTAGAATTAAAAACTGTCTATAATGTTAAAACAGATATGGAGTGTGATAAAATTAAGAACCAACATTTACTACAGGATTTCCTACTCTGTTCAGAGACTTTCTGTTATTTTCTTTATTCTACTTAGAAAATGAATCTGTGGTTTAAATTTGTACGTTATATGCTAGTAGTCAACTATAATATTTGTTATGTTTGTGTTTTACAGATTGAGAATTTCATCAAAATCTTAAATTAAGATGCCGACCAGAACTGAAAAAAGAAAGCTCTATAAACGGACTTACAATTTGAAGAAGAAAGGAATTGAAGAAGTATCAAAAAAACATAGGACGGATAAAAAGAAGAGTGCTCCTGGTAAGCAAACCAAAAAGTTTTTGAGAGCAATATGTGGAAGGAAAAATGTTAGTATTGAAGTGCACAAGGAAAAAAGTATACCAGTATCGAGAAGGAGACATGGAACCAAAGATAAAAATGTTTCTGGAATCAGGAGACAGGAAAATCGGATGAATCAATTTAGCCAAATCAGGAAGCGTATGTTTTACAACAGAGTAGTTTCGAATTTATTACAAAAGGAGAAAGTTTCTAAAAGAAGATCTGCTTTTCTTAAGAAGAAACAATATATAGAGGGTATTGTTGAGCGCGCGTTTAAGACAAAAAGAAAATTATTTATTTTAGTACTTAATAGAATAAATACGCTAAATAAGGCAATACGAGTTTTAAAAGCTAAAAGTAAATGGAAGAGACACATAAATAGGAGTAATTTTTGTAAAGTGTTTTCTGGGAAGTGGATGCATAGTTCAACGTCTGAACCATTTTTTAATGAAGAGAGTTACTTTCAAAGTAACGATTTGTTGCATGCAGTTGACACCAGTGGTCGAGGATACGAGGTGAAGGAGGGATGTGTAATTGAGAAAGAGAAAATTGTGGTTAGAAATGCAGAAGAGGTGATGGCTGGAGAAGCTTCAGGGGGACGTGCTAATGTTCCTGTTTACAGTTGGAATTGTAGTAGCATTTGTAGTGTACGACAGGATTCAATTGATTTCTTTCGCAATTTCTTACGTAAGTACACTAAAGAAAGTCTTAGAAAAAAAAATGTTATGTTGCAAGAATTAGATCATTGCAGAGTGCGAGAAAAAATAGGTCTGCAAGGTCATTCTCTGGCTTGTCTTTCTAAAAAAATATGCCAGAGTGTGTTTCATCACTTCAGGATGTTAGCAGTGCATCATACTAAAATGAGAAAATTGGTGAGAAAGTTGTATTATGCAAAAAGTCCAGCACTTAAACTTAAACAGTTAAATAGTGCTCTTTTGTATGGATGTGAATTAGATGTTAAGAAGATTTGTGCAGAAATTGAGGTAAGTTATTTTGGTCCAGAGGAAGGTAATGCAGAAACTGATATAATTATAGAAGGAAATGTGTTAGAAAATGTTGGACATGTTAATATTGAAAATTTTGAACAGGAAATAATAAAGTTTAAGGTAATTGCAGGTGAGAAACCAAATTTTTCTTGTGTCTGTTGTCGACGCATTCATTACAAAAGTCAAACTAGGTTAGTTGATTTATATTTAAAAAGTGAAGATGAAAGTAATGGTCAATGGAAAGATTTTGCAACTTATTTGTTGGTGGAAAACTATTTTGATTTGGGTTTTGAGCAACGTATTTGTAAATATTGTTATAATAAATTAAATGAAAATAAAATGCCTGCTTGAGCTGTTCATAATAATCTAGAGTTGATAAATATTCCATCAAAATTGATGGATTTAAATACTTATGAGACTATTCTGATCCAATGTGTACATCCTTTTCAGGCTATTGTTCGTATGGAGCCTAAGACTGGTAAATTAAATCCTTCAGATTTACAAAGAGGATTAAAGGGTAGAGTTGTATATTTGCCACTTGATTTAAAAAAAAATATGGAAACAATTAGTGTTGAAAATGTAGAAGAGGAACCTCTAGTTATTCTAGTTAATGGTGTACCTACAAAGAGTAAGAAAATCTGGCAAGATTTAGTGGATGTTAGAAAAGTCAAAAAGGCAACGTTGTATTTAGTTCAAAACAATAAGTACTATAAAGATGTATACGTAGAAGAAGAAGATGTAAGTGAAGAAGAGGAGAGTGATTTGTCTATTGGACAAATTGAAAAAGTTGACCTATCCAGAAGTGAAGAAATTTATGAACATTACAGTGTTCATCCACTGCATTCCAAAGAAGCAATAGGGAATGCTATTGAATTATTTCAGATGAAAAAGGCGAAAGGAAATCCTATTAGTGTGTGGGAAGAAAGTTTGGAAGGTCGCTGTTTCCCACAGTTATTCCCTAAGGTGAAGGTACACGATATGATGATCGACCTATGCAGATTCCTGCATCTGAATACCGGACAACAAGATTATATGCAGAAGATCCGAGGTTTCGCCAATGCATTCCATATTTGTTTCATCTTCTGTTTGAGAGTGACTTATCTGGTCTCTCTTATGCAGTAAATCATATCTTAAAAAGTGGAGTTCATCTGCATAATATTTCAGCAAAGGAATTTATGGATAAAGTGCAACAGAAAGATAGTGTTTTGGATTCACACCTAATTAATTTAATGGCTTGTCAGCGTGGTACTAATGAGTATTGGTACCGTCGTCATGGAGATTTGAAGTGCATGCTTAGAAACTTAGGAGCACCAACATGGTTTTTAACTCTAAGCTGTGCAGAGTATGCTTGGGAAGATTTACTTGAATTTCTTCAGGAGGCGAATGCAAACATAGAAAATATAAACTACAAGACACCTGGAGAACTGTGTTCGTTAGATCCGGTTAATGTTTGCAGATATTTTAATCATAGATTTGAAGCTATGATGTCTTTTCTTACAAACAAGAAAAATCCGCCTCTTGGTGAAGTACTGGATTTCTTTTGGAGAAAAGAATACCAAGCAAGAGGTGCTCCTCATATTCATATGCTGTTATGAATCAAGGATGCTCCTAAATTTGGAAGAGACTCGGATGAGACTGTACTGTCTTTTATTGAACAGTATGCCACTTGTGACATACCTAATAGTACAACTGATAAGGACTTAAGAGGAAAAGTGTTACGCTTTCAAAGTCATCGTTGTGGAAAATATTGTCGGCGAAAATTCAAATCAAAGAGTAAATTCTACAGCAAATGTCGTTTTGGATTTGCACGACCGGTACTTTCAAAAGGAAGAGTCAACAATTTGATGTCATCTTTGTGACATAACATCAGCAGAAGGTCACCTAAAAATACGTACAATTTAAGAAGAGGTGAAGAATCCAAATATATAAATGACTATAACCCAGTCATTTTGTCCATGTGGAATGCTAACATGGACATACAATATGTTGCAGACAGCTCTATTGCTGTGGCTCAATATGTAACGTCTTACATCACAAAATCTGAAAAGACGGAACTGAAGGAGATGTGGGAAGACATTTCTCATGAAAAGAGCCTAAGCAAGAAATTGTATACGTACAGTTTGAAGATGTTGTCTCATCGAGAAATTGGAGCATATGAATGTTGTGACCGATTATTATCAGCAAGTCTTTATGCTAAATCAAGGACTATTCTCTGGGTGAGTTTGGGTCTTGCAGAAACACGAAACCGTGTTCTAAAACCTGTGCAAGAAATTGAATATTTAGCCCAGAAAGAACCAAACAGTACAGACATTCTGAAAACAAATATGTTGGATACATACTATCCAAATAGAAGTACTCTTCTAGAAAACATTTGTCTGTATGAAATACTTCAAAACTACACTTTTAAAAGGAATGTTACAGAGAACATTGATAAAGGTGTATATGCTGTAATTGGACAAGAAGGATGTCTGGTGAAGCAAAGAAAAGGACACTTGATTAATCATCGGAAACTGAGTTGCGAAACAGCTGACAAAAGAGAATTTTACTATTTTGCTCTTTTGCAACTCTTTAAACCATGGCGTAGAGAAGAGGAACTACTTGGGGACTTTGATAGTTATGAAGATTCATTCAACGCATCTAAAAGTAGTATTGAATGTACTGTTTTTAGTAATTATCTGCAAATGTTGAATGATGAAATAGAGCAAGAAGTGACAATTGCAGCGGAGATTGCTAGAGATAGTTCACAAGATAGTCAAAGTTCGGCTTCATTAAGTCAAGATCCACTGGGACAACCAATTATCCAAAATGAAGCAGCCACTGCCATGGATGAGGTGGAAAGAGCAATGCAGCAAGGTCAAGAGGAAGTAATAAACTTAGAAGAAATAAAGAAGCAATTTAATATTGAGCAAAGACAGATATATGATGAAGTGACAGAGCACATTGAGCATGGCTTTCGTCATGAGAGAAAAGATTGCTCATGTATGTCATTTGAACCTATTCGATTATATGTAAGTGGAGAAGCTGGAACTGGTAAAAGTTTCCTTATTAAAGGAATTACTACATATTTACAGCAAAGAACTCAGTCAACACTGTTGTGTGTTGTTACTGCTCCAACTGGATTGGCAGCACATAATATTAAAGGTATTACTTTACATCGTTCACTGATGCTGCCAGTTGAACATGAACATAAATTACAATATCACAAGCTATCTGGAGAAGCTTGTTTTGAAGTTTCTAGAGTGCTTAAAAAATGAAACTTCTTATTATTGATGAAGTAAGCATGGTATCTAATTTAATGCTTGCTTTTGTGCATTTAAGAATGCAACAGATACTTAAGACAGAGTATGATGTGGTATTTGGAGGTAAACATGTCATAGTTTTTGGAGATCTACTCAAACTAACTCCAGTGAAAGGACAACCTGTATTTGAAACTGTTACGCATGAGGAGACTAGAAAGTGCCTGGGCAGTATTGGAAATGTTAATATATGGTCACATTTCAAATATACTGAACTGATTCAAAATATGCGACAGGCAAAGGATACTAAATATGGAAATATTCTTCAAGATATCAGGATTGGAAAACTAACTGAAGATGCAAAACACACTCTACGAACACGATTACTTTCCAAGCTGTTTCCTAATGAAGATAATGTACCTGAGAAAAATATATAGTAAAGAGGTAGCAGATAAATCAGTGATATGCTTGATGCCAACTGTGAAAGAATGTTCAGTTTTTAATGAGAAAATGTTGAATTTAGAAAATTACAAATTAGGAAACTGGAAGCTAAAGATAGAATAGAGCATGAAGGTAGTACTATTGTTTTGTCTGAAAAGTTGAAGTTAAAATTGGATTCTCTTCAAAAAAGTATATCTAAAACTGCTGGTTTAGAGAAAAATCTGTATGTATGTTTAAATTGTCGGATAATTATAAGGAGAAATTTACATGTAGAAAGAGGATTGGTAAATGGAGCAATGGGTAATGTTGTTGGTTTTGTTAATTATACAAATAGAGATGAGATTGAATTTTTAAGAATAAAATTTGATGGAATTGAGGAAGTTCAGCAAATTAGTCGCTGTTCAAATTGTTTTTTGCTTGTGAAAGACTTATATGTCCGTCGGAAGCAATTTCCAATTTGTTTGGCATATGCAGTGACTATTCACAAATCTCAAGGTTTAAGTGTAGATTGTGCTTTGGTAAATATTGGAAGCACTGTATTCAAAGAGGGTATGGCATATGTTGCTTTATCGCGAGTTAGAACTTTATGTGGACTTTATTTAATTGATTATGATGAGACAAAGATTAGTGCAGATTTAAATTGTGTGAAGGAGTATAATAGGTTAAGAAGAGAATATGCTCCACGTTTAGCTCAATATCCTTTAATTGAAAGGCGTATGGTTGGTCAGAAAAGGAAAAATGAGGAGAAATGTGCTGAAGTAGTTGAGAAACAACGAAAAAAAGATGTAGCTGTTGTTGGTAGGCATAAGAAAACGGTTAGTATTGAAGAGATTGTTGGATTTAAGTTTGAAAACAGGTCTGGTGTCAACTGTTATGCAAATGTAGTAGTTAATGTTGGTTTTTTTCTAAAAAATGTTAGGGAACAGATTGTAGAAAATCAGGAGCAAACATTTTGCTATTCCTTAAATTCTATATTTGAAAAATGTAGTAGTGGTGAAAGTGAAGTAGGAAGTGTTTCAGAACTAAGGAATGTTTTAGACATATGTGCAGGAGTAAATCAATTTTCACAGAATATTCAGCAAGATTGTCAGGAATTTATTATGTATATGTTTACAGTTTTGGAAGATGAAGGTGTAGATATTGATAATCTTTTTGGCCTTTCTTATAAATGGGAACATAACTGTGATAATTGCTCATTTTCAAGTAGTACTGATATACACAGTGAAAGATTTATATATTTAACATTACCAGACTGTAAAGAAGTGTCTTTTAATGAACTAGTTAAAGATGCGCATCAGAACATGGTCTGTTCTCAATGTAAGTCTGAAATGTTATCAACTTTATTTATCCATAGATATGGACAATATGTATTATTAATGTTTCAACGATGCAGAGCTGATGGGAGTAAATTGTCAACTTTAATTAAAAATTTTGTGGCTATTCAAGTATCTATTTCTAGACGAACATTTGTAACTGTAGCCATTATTTTTCATGAAGGGCCTTCCACATCATCAGGACATTATACAGCTTATTTGAAGTGTGGAAGTGGCTGGACGCTTTGCAATGATACCCAATTGACTTTTAAGAAACGTTTGCCTTTTGCCTTAACTAACTCCTATCTGCTATTTTTGGAACCCAAATTTCAGTAGAATCACTTGCTGTAGGAAGATTAATACTGTAAAGATATGAAACTTTCTTGTTTACAAATATCATGTGACTGAGGGTCTACAAATCTATAAATGAAATTTGTGTTTGGTATAGTGATAAAATCAGGTAGAAATTTAGTTAATGTTTGGTGGTATAAAGCATGTTACACATTTTTACTGTAAAGGTTCACAAAAGAATAGATAAGATTAAGATTAAGAAATTTCAGAAAAAAACTACTTAACTCATAGTATTTGGCCATGTGGAAAAATATGAGAGAAGAAAATGAGTACTTTAGATAATTATTTTAGAACATATATGGACGCAAGTTTTTGGGAGAGGTATTTAAAAGGTAATGAGTTAACTTATACAATTTGGCCATGCGGAAAGGTATGAGAGAAGAAAATGTATACTTAAGATAGATTTTTATAGGAGATACTTGCACGGTGTTTTTTTGAGATATATTTAAAAATAGGTTGTATAGTTTAATTAGTTTGTAACTGTGGAAGATGTAGTGTGCTTACTCAAGAAATTGCGAATTTGAGAAAAACATTTAAGATATGTTTTTTTCAGGTATTTATAATATGTATGGAGATTTTGGATGGGTTTTTTAAACACAATCATTTTGATTGTGTTTTTTTTCCCCGCTGTTATATGATGATTAATATTGAAATCACTGTTTATAGTGAAAATCAATGTATTCTGAGGACAGCAAAAATAAACCATTTAATATGTTGTTTGAGTTATTTTGTTACATTGAATTTAGAAATATGTATTATAACATATTTTTTTACTGTCTTCCACAGATATTATATTTATAAGGTAAGTACAACTAATAACATCCAAGAGTTTTCTCTGCCTCTCTCTTATTGACTCCTACTTTTTTTTATTTTATGAAATGTACATTATAATCTTATTTTTACTTTTCTTCCACAGGTACTACGTTTTTAAAAGACATTTACTTTACTTTTTTATTATTTTTTAGGTAAGTATAAAAAATAAAGAAACTTTTACATCACTGTGTCATTTCTTTGTCTATCCTGCTTAAAGCAATGTCATGTTTAATATAAGCACTTCCACATAGGATTGGGTGCATTGTTATAAGGCATGCTTTAAAAGTGATTTAATGAAATGAGCGACATTTCACTGAGTGAGTTCAGCAACACTGATATATGAAAACATTGGTGGGAAATGATATTAAATGTTACATGTTGTTCTTTCCAGGAGTTTAAGTTCTTTGCTGCAGTGGCAATTCTGCCACAGCATTAGGGGGCCGGGGGGCTGAGTGGTACTTCTATGCTCATGATAGAGCTACTCCTTCATGAGCCACGGTTGAGATCTGTTCATGATACAGTGGTTCTGTCATGGCTCTGCTTAGTCAATAGAACGTGTCATGGAGGCGCAATATTAGTGCTGTGCAAGCACAGCGGCAAGCCCATGACAAAACTGGTCCATCCTGAGGACAGCTGAGGCAATGCTCGTGATGGAGCGGCTCTGTCATGAGCATGGAAGGACTTAACAGGTGTTAAAAAAACCTGAGGGGTCTCTTCAAAGAGAGTGTTGGTTGTAATTTAAAGGGCACTTTAAAACACATTGTGGCAGCTTTATGTTGACGTTGCGTCTCTTTGCGCCACAATTTTGTCAGTTTATTTAATACAATGACAGTGGAAATAATGTACCATATTTACAACGTTATGGATCTAGGAGATATGTCACATTCTAAAGCCCTGCACCATAAAGAAGTGTTCCTCTGAAGGAATGCGTCTTGAAAGTGGCTGACTGTAATGCATGATATTTCACTCAGTGACTTTCAGACCCATGCTGTTTCAAAACTGTGCATGTGCTTGAAGCAGGCGTAGGTATTGACGCAGTATTGTGAATATAGTGCATTGGTGAGCCTTGCTGGAGCTGCATCACACTTGCGATGCAACTCTAGTAATGTATTACTTTTTCAGCACAGATGTGTTACGCATGTATGGTGTTTTTGTACCATGGTGCGCCACTTTTCAAATGTGGCACACCATGGGTAACGGAGCACTAGCATACTGTGGTGCACATTAACTGGTGCATATCTGGGTATGAAGTAGTTAACATAAATCTGCCCCATAGGTTACAAATCCGCGTTTAGTAGAGTGTTCGGCCTTTGTAGTGTTATGTTTTCTCTGTTATTCTATGTAGGTATGTAATATTGCAAGATTTTTGTCACGAAAAAGAAGCCATGAGTATTGGGTTTGTGAAAGATTGCAAGATTTTTAAAATTAAAAAGCAAGAACCATGGCATTGTTTAATATAGCATTGTAAATACTTATCTTTAATAATGATGAGAGAGTAAAAAAAGGTTAACCTGATGTTTTAAAGTTATTCACAGGCTTCTTTAGAGGAAGTGTTCTATATGATTGTAGCGTGGGTGTTTGACTTTTTTATAGGTAATAGAATGCATTTTGTATGCTGTAGCAGGAGGAGTACTACATACTTGAATATTCTTCAGTGCTTATTTTCATTTTGTAAGTGGTATTGAGACCGACAAAGAACTTCAATGGATCGGAGGGGCTGTTCCTGTGCATCTGGAGGACTGCCAAGCCGTTGCAGCAGTGGGAGTGAGGCCTCTCACAGGGGCGTAGCGCAGCTCCTTTTGATGCTCACAATTGCAGATAACAGGGTAGAGATGTCTGTGGAATTTATAGATGGTTAGTCACACTAGAGTGTGGGCTGCGCCCCTACCACTTCATTACGGCACACAGGGGAGCCGCGTTGCACAGTTTGAGAATCAGAGACTTAGGAGATAAACCTTCATAATAGGAAGTGATATATATAATAGGAAGTGAATATAAGTGATAAAAATCACCGGTGCTCGGCGTTAAAAATATCACTGCTATCGGTGGAATTTTCCACGGTGTTAGTGCTTCAACAGAAATGGGAACACATATCTGATAGAAAATCCTGTAACAATCTCAGTATTTCACATTATCGCGTGAAAAGAAAGTCTTTCGAAAGATGTTGAACGTTGTTCTCTTTTGAGAGTAGAAAAGATAGTGAGAGAAGTGGGTGGAATTCTCCGTGTAAATTGCAGAATAGAAACTACTAAGAACCAATTGGAAGTGTTGTTTTCAAGTCACATGACTTCACATGCGCGTCTCAGGACGTGTACGCGGTGACAGTATCTGGTCACGTACGCCATTTGGAAGTAGCGGTCTAATTCAGCGAAGTTTCAAAACGTGAAAAGGAGTAAATCCAAACACATCCGGATTTATTATATCTTCTGAGCTCGATTCAAGCATACAATTGTTAAAGTATAAAACCTTTTATATTTTTTTTAAAAATACCAAGGTGTGTACATTCGGTCACGCACGAAAGTTTAAAAAGACATTCGGCTCCATTTAATAAAAATTTTCATAATAATAAAAAAGAAGCCTAGGTTTAGTGTCTTTGACGTAGTATAAGTTCTTTGATGGGTCTATGAAGAAATTTAATAAGTTGCAATTGCAAAGTTTTCACGAAATATATAGGCGGGTGCGCGCACACGGTCGCGCACGAACGAAAGGCAAAAAAGCGGAGATAAACCCCCTTTATAATATGCTCCTGGAGCTGTTTTTGGTACAATGAGTTAGTTCTGAAAAGAACTTTGGGGTATATTACCAACAACTAGCGATAATTTTTGTCTCTAACTTGTTTAGAGACAAAAATTATCGCCGCACATCGGCGATTTTTATCGCAGATAAACCTTGCTATTAGCAAGGTTTATCGCAAATGCGATAAAAAACGGCCGCAATGCATGAATATCGCTGAAAAGTCAGCGATATTCATGCATTATCGAGCAAATGCTCTTAGCCATGTTATCCACCTCCCATTGGATAACATGGTGAAGAACTGCTCAGGGCAGGTGTTAGCTTTTGGAGATATTCGCGCTTAGCGCGAATATCTCCAAAAGTTGGTAATAGGAGATAGCGATGTTAGCGACTGTTTCCAGTCGCTAACATCTTGGCACGCCCACTTTGCATGTCATTAGTGATAAATATCACTGACATGCAAAGCGGGGCCCAAGATGGTCGCTATCTCCTATTAGCTGTCACTAACTGGTGTTAGCGACAGCTTGGTAATAGGGAGATAATTTTATCTCCGCTTTCTTGGCTTTTAAAGCCAAAAAAGCGGAGATAAACCCCTTGATAATATACCCCTTTTTTTTTTTTTTTTTTTTTTTTATTAATTTTTTTTAAACAACTGTTATGTTGTTTTTCATTTTTTAAACTTGCAACAACATTTTCAAGTGTGACACAGGATCAAAATGAAATGAATACATTTATCTTTTCTCGGGGCATTTCTGCTCTCCGTACAGAAGAATTTCTCCACACTCGTTGCATTTCATGTGCACCTTTGCAAGATATGGTCTCAAGTCCATTACAGCACTCGATGGAGATACAGGTCGTCCACCAGAAGATGTGCTGGCCACCTCTGATGGTAATAGCGTGGCCAGGGCTCTTGTTGATGCCTTTGCAAATTCCACAGGGTGCACTTGTTTGACATGCCGCACCATGGTATGTATGGAAAAGGAATATTTTTTTCTTGGATTTCCTCTTGAGAGAACCGAATTGCATATCGTGCAGGTAACTTTTGGCGCATTCACTTTCTTTTGTTCTTCAGGATAAGTGAAAAATTGCCAAATAAAAGATTCCTTTTTTCTTTTTAAAGGTAGTCGCTCATTTCCTTCAGATTCGGAAGATGAATGCGGGGCGGCAGCCATTTCAGCAAAGTCTTCCGAAGGGTGTTGAACGTCGTTCTCTTTTGAGAGTAGAAAAGATAGTGGGAGATGTGGGTGGAGTTCTCCGTGTAAATTGCAGAATAGAAACTACTAAGAACCAATTGGAAGTGTTGTTTTCAAGTCACATGACTTCACATGCGCGTCTCAGGACGTGTACGCGGTGATAGTATCTGGTCACGTACGCCATTTGGAAGTAGCGGTCTAATTCAGCGAAGTTTCAAAACGTGAAAAGGAGTAAATCCAAACATATCCGGATTTAATATATCTTCTGAGCTCGATTCAAGCATACAATTGTTAAAGTATAAAACCTTTTATATATTTTTTTAAAATACCAAGGTGTGTACATTCGGTCACACACGAAAGTTTAAAAAGACATTCGGCTCCATTTAATGAAAATTTTCATAATATTAAAAAAGAAGCCTAGGTTTAGTCTCTTTGACGTAGTATAAGTTCTTTGATGGGTCTATGAAGAAATTCAATAAGTTCAGATTGCAAAGTTTTCACGAAATATATAGGCGGGTGCGCGCAGTCGGTCGTGCACGAAAGCCTGGAAATGCGCTATCCATTTTATTGAGAACTGTTGCCGAGAGTGTGCACACCGGGTCGTGCACGAAAGTTTAGAAAGGCTATTTTTTTTTACAGGCAAATTTTAATGCGTTGAAAAAAAGGCAAGGTACAGACTTTCTAATTCTGTATCGCTTTACAAGGAGTCTCTATGCAACTTGAACAGTGAAGAAAACGGCTTGTTTCTGAAAAAAATATTGCCAGAACTTTATTGACAAAAGTATAGGTTGTATACACGAGATATTTCTGAATTAGCATTTTAAAAACCTATGAAATTCACTGAAAAAACCATAGGTTTGACACCAGTTATAGTTAGCTGGAAATTTTACTGATATAAAACCAATGAAATTCCACGTTATAGTTAGTTGGACTCACTATAACTTGCGCGTGTAATGCACTGCTGATGACGTCACATATTACATCACTCATGACATCACTGATGACTCCATCCTTGTGACACAGTGACAGACCTCCTTTCACTGTAATCTAACCCTTGAAACGCATATTCAAAAATATAAACTAAAATGTTCAAAAAAATGGAGATACCCATACCAGTTACAACAACCAATTCAATAATTCCACCATCTATATACACATGCACTAATTCACCAACAGTTCTATATAGTCAGTCATACATATATTCACTAATCATATGTAGTGATACACGTACACATCCTGTTACACACCGACAGTCATCCAAAAGTTATTCACACACATACTCACACATGCAAATAAACTATTGGACATCCATTTATTTGCATAAACAGCTATACACACACTACCACTTTACTTCTAAGGAAACTTACACATACTTACTCTCTTAAAAAATCACTTATAGAAACACATACTAATTTAAACAGGAACTCTTACAATCCCTCACTCTCACATATAGTCACTTATATACATCAATATTCACATGTACTACATTAAAACATATGTAGTTACTGATAAAGACACTAATAAGACAGTCATTCACTCACTAACACAGACATATGCACACTAATCCACCCATACAGTCGTGCACATATGCTGTCTTCAAAACACATACAAACAGAGACTCAGTCATTCTTGCATCTATGTAGTAAGTAATACCCCCACCAAACCATGCAAACACTCATACTGATACTAAGAAAAACATCTAATAACCTATATACATACACATGTACCTACTCATCAACCCATGCAGCCACTTATACACAAAGTGAAACACTAATACATATATTTAAATATTTAAGCATTACTCAGTAATATATGTATTCACTAAGATATTCAATAATATATACATATATAACACATATTTATTTTTCAGAAAGACACACATTCACTGGATGGTGTCATCAGTGATGTCATAAGGGATGTAATATGTGACGTCATCAGCAGTGCATTACACGCGCAAGTTATAGTGAGTCCAACTAACTATAACGTGGAATTTCAAAGGTTTTATATCAGTAAAATTTCCAGCTAACTATAACTGGTGTCAAACCTATGGTTTTTTCAGTGAATATATATATATATATATATATATATATATATATATATATATATATATATATATATATATATATATATATATATATATATATATATATATATATATATATATATATATATGTAATATATATATATATATATATATATATATATATATATATATATATATATATAGATATATATATATATATATATATATATATATATATATATATATATATATATATATATATATATATATAGATATATATTACGAAGGTGTATTGGTGAATCGGTGAGTGACTGTATGGATGACTCAGTGGGTGCATGACTGTATAAGTGAGGGATTCAGTGTCTCAGTGAATCTACGGAGGAGTGACTGGTTGGGTGAATGAGAGTATCTGTCTGTCAGTTGATGTCTAAGTGGGTGTATGAGTGTGTTAGTGGGTACATGAATGGCTATAGGGGTGATTGTTTGGTTGTCTGACTACCTTTATGGTGTTCAGCGTGTGTGTGTTTGTGGGAGAAAAAAAATGTGACTGCATGTATGGATGAGTGAGTAATGGGCTGTATGGGTTACTGTTGAGTGTGTTAGAAGTTGTATGAGTGAATGCGTGGCTTTATGGCTGTGTCTGTGATTGAGTGCATGTGTCAGTATGGGTGAGTAACTGAGTATGTGATAGGTAGTATAGGTCAGGAACAGGGTATATGAGGGACTGTATGGGTGAGTGAGTGGATGTGAGAGTGGCTATATGGATGAGTGCATGCTTCTGTCAGTGACTGTATATCTGAAAGAGAATGTGTTACTATTTGTATGAGGGAGTATGTGTGTGTGTGTGTGTGTGTGTGTGTAACCATTTGGGTGTCATAGTAGCTGTATGATTGATTGTATTGGTGAGGTTCTAGGTGTGTGAGTAGTTCTATGGGTGACTCACTCTGTGTGTGAGTGCCTAAATGAGAGTATGAGTGGATATGTCAATGGCTGTATTAGTGAGTGAGTGGGCCTATGAGAGGCAGTTTGGATGAACAAATAGATGTGTGTATAGATCAATGAATCAGTGACTGGGTGTGTAAGCACTGGTATGGCTCGGTGAATGTGTTTTTGAATGGTCATTTGGGAGTGGCAGTGGATACCTAAACAATTCTATAGGGGTATGAGTGGGTACATAAGAGATGCTGTGGATAATGTAATCACTGATGTCATCAGTGATGCCATGAGTGATGTCACCAACATGTCATGAGTGATGTAATGAGTGAGGTCATAAGCAGTGCATTGCAAGGGCATGAGTTATAGTTAACTCAGCTAAGTATAAAGGCCGAATTTCTCTGGTTTTGTATGAGTAAAATCTGACCCTCGCTATAACGCCCAGGTAACCTTTGTTTTTTATTGAATTTCAAAGGTTTTTTCAATTCTATTTGCTAACTAGAACTTCCCTTTAACCTTTGGTTTTTTAGTGAATTTCTAAGGTTTTTTAAATGCTATATGCTAACTATAATGTCCCAGTAACCTGTGTTTGCTTTAGTGTATTTCTAAGGTTTTCTCAACTAGCAGTCACATTTACAGAGTGGTGGAGAAAGGGAGCTGGGCCTCCAACCAGCTCTCAGTGAGCCCGCTGCATAGGATTTACAGGAGGTACCAGGAGGGCTTTTTGGCCCCCAAGCTCCCTCTGGAGCCAAGGGGATGTATCCCCCAACTAGTAGTTTGCCCGGAGGCATGTTTACAGAGTGGTGGAGAAAGGGGGCGTGGCCTCTGATAACTTCTCAGCAATTCTGCTGTGTGGAACTTACTAGAGGAAACACGAGGGGTAGGGCCAACTACCCCTGCTATTACCTCCAGTAGTCCCATACAGCAGGATTGCTGAGTTCTGATATCAGGCCACAAACCCTTTCTCCGCCACTCTGCAAATGCGCCTTCTAGTACGCTCTTGATTGGGGAATGAAGTCCCCTTGCTGCTTAGGGTCCTTAGGGGCCAACTAGCCCAAATGTTACCTCCAGTAAGCCCCACAAAGTGGGATTGCTGAGAGGTGGTCGCAGGCCATGAACATTTCTCTACCAATCAAACACAACTGGTGGCACACTATTATTTTAGGAATTAATCCCCTTTGACTCTTGAGGGTCCCTGGGGGCCAACTAGTCCTCTTGTTACCTCCAGTAAGCCCCATACAGCTGCATTTCAGAGAGTGGGTCTGAGGTCACACACCCTTTCTCCACCACTCTGCAAATGCACCTCCAGGTGCACTGCTGCTTGGGGGATGAGTGTGCCATCCCACAGCAAATTGCAATGTTCTGTGGTGGGCACCCTGGTACATTGCTGGAGCAGGCCCTGGGGGTGGCGATCACAATGCACAATTTGTGAGAAGACCCTCTCTAGAGTTCCCAACAATAAATATTCATTCGGGACAATGTCCATGTTATACCATCTAAAAAACTATAATAAAAAACTCTCCAATGGGTGATCAAGCAGAGGGAAGGTTGAGGACCATATTCTTCAGTGGCAGCAGAATCAATTCTTAGTCAAAAACTCCCTTCTAAGGTGCAAAGTACTGCAACATATATGGCTCAAGAAAGGGCAAGAATGGCCACGTACTGCATGGACTGTAGTGTTGTCATAAGTGCTCGTGAGCAGCCTCTTACAGCTATTCACAATGCAGAACAGCATACATGCAAATATTTTTACTCTTTTATGTTCTGCACATTATTCTGTGCATGTTTTTTCAATTCCAGCTGTCCCAGTTGCCATTTTTGTTATTATAAAAAACTACCCTTTTTTAACTTTACAAAAAATAATAATCAATGAGTGCATAAGTACTGCCTAAGTGATTGAATGAGTGCAAACATAGTGATTGAATTATTGCATGTGTGCAAGGGTAGTGCGTGGCTGAATGAATGCGTGCATATGCAGTGTCTGAGTGAAGGGAAGAGTGGAACGGTAGTGCCTGAGTGAATGGATGAGTGCATGGATAATGTAAGGATGAATGAATGAGTGAATGGAAAGTGCCTGGTTGATTGGATGAGTGTATGGTTATTGCCTCAGTGAATGGATGAGTGCATACATAGTGCCTGAGTGAACAGATGAGTGCAAGGGTAGTGTCTGAGTGAATGGATGTGTCCATAGTTAGTGCCAGAGTGAATCAATGACTGCGTGGGTAGTGCCAGAGTGAATAGGCGAGTGCATGGTTACTGGCTGAGTGATTCAATATGTGCACGGTTAGTGTCTGGGTGAATGCATGAGTGCATGAGTCAATGGATTAGTGCAAGTGTAGTGCCTCGGTCATTAGATGAGTGTTTGGATAGTGCCTGAGTGAATGGATGAACGCATGCATAGTGCCTGAGTGAATGGATAAGTGGAAGGATGTTGCCTGGGTGATTGGATATGTGCATGCATAGTGCCTGGGTGAATGGATGAGTGCATGGATAATGCCAAAGTGAATGAATGAGTGAATGGGTAGTACACAGACCATTCACTGAGTGTATGGGTAGTGCCTAAGCCAATGGATGAGAGCATGCATACTTCGTGAATAAACAGATGAGTGCAACGGCAGTACCTGGGTGATTGGAAGAATGTATGAGTAGTGCCTGGTTAATTGGATGAGTGCATAAATACTACATGGGTGAATGGATGAGTACATGAGTAATGACTGGGTGAGCGGTTGAGTGCATAGCTAATGCCTCAGTGAATGAATGAGTAGATGGGTAATGCCTGGGTGATTGGATGAATGCATGGATAGAGCCTAGGTGATTGGGAGAGTGCAGAGATAGTGCCAGAGAGAATGTATGAGTGCATGGTTACTGCTTGGGTGATAGGATGAGTGCGTTGGTAGTGCCTCAGTGAACAGATGAGCGCATGCAGAGTGCCTCAGTAAATGGATGAGTTATGTTATGTTATTTTATTTTATAAAGCGCACAGATGCCGCAGCCAAGAGGCGTCCCGGCGCTTAGGATATGGTGAAACACAACACAGTAACTAATAGCCCAAGGGGAAGGAACTAAACAGTAGAAAATAGGAAGGTCTTCAATGCCTTCCTAAAAGAAAGCAGATCAGGGATGGAACGGAGAGGGGCAGGCAAAGAGTTCCAGAGAGCTGCCGCCATCACAGAGAAAGAACGTCCGCCCATCCTGACTCTTTTAAAACGTGGCACAGTGGCGAGATTTAACCCTGAAGATCGAAGGGCTCTGGAAGGTACATAATAACAAATTGTCTGTGAAAGAATAGGGGGGAGGCTAACTTGAGAATTTTAAAAGTTAAACAAAGAGCCTTAAATGTAATTCTTTGCCCAACAGGCAACCAATGAAGATCCTGAATAGTACGGCGTGCAGAAACAAACTTCGGAAGGCCGACCAACATCCTGGCCGCCGCATTTTGCACCCTCTGAAGGCGGACTAATTCTGCCTGGTTAACGCCCAGGAGCAAAGAGCTGGCGTAGTCTAATCTGGCCAGGACCATAGCTTGGGCAATGATCTGTCTGGTGTCCGCATCGAAAAACTTGAAGATGGGTCGAAGGCACTGCAGGGCCCCAAAACAAGTACCGGCTACACGTTTAGTATGGGTGACGAAGGAGAGTTTATCATCCAGCCAAACCCCAAGGTTTCTGACTTCGGCCACTGGGGTGGGAACAGGGCCCAATTGAGATGGCCACCATTGGTCGCCCCAGAGCTCACTTTCCCTACCAAAAATAATAACCTCGGTTTTAGAGGCATTAAGTTGGAGTCGATTTTTCCCCATCCAGCCTGCCACAGCTTTAAGAGCGGACTGAAAGGTGGAAGCATCCATGTTGGACTCTCCATTAAGTGCCACCGCCAGCTGCGTGTCATCGGCGTATGACACCATGGTGAGACCAAAACTATGGGCGACCTCCGCCAACGGTTGAACATATAAGTTAAATAAGGTAGGGCTAAGGGCCGATCCCTGCGGAACGCCCTGAGAGATAGGGCGAGGAGCAGAAACAAAAGGGGGTGTGGACACTTTAAAGGTTCGATCAGTAAGAAAAGATCGGAACCACTCGGGTGCTCTCTCTCCGACTCCGGCCTCCTCGAGGCGGTGTAAGAGGATCTGGTGGGACACCGTATCAAAGGCGGCACTAAGATCCAATAGGATCAGTGCCGCCGTTTGACCCTGGTCCAGCATCTTCCTGATGTGCTCCACCACAGCTAGAAGAGCCGTCTCGGTACTGTGACCCGCACGGAACCCATTCTGCGAGTTATCCAGTATCTTAGCTTCCTGCAGATGGGATGACAGGATGCGATTAGCATGTGATTCTGCTAATTTAGCTAGCCAGGGGAGCAGGGAGATGGGCCAGTAGTGTTCCGATTTAGTGGGATCAAGGGCCGGCTTTTTAAGGATAGGAATGATGGTAGCCTTCTTCCATGCACTAGGAACACTGCCGGTGTTAAAGGACAGCTCAATAAGATTGTGCATAGCCGGGTAGCAGCACTCAGCAAATTCCTGGAATTGAATGGGTCTCATGGGGTCGTCCGGTGAGCCGGATTTAACCTTCGTCGTCAAGGTTCTGAACTCCTCTAGAGTAGGACTGGGAATGATCAGCAATGGTGCAGAGGCCTTAGGTACGATGATGTTCTCCTCGATGGAAGACTGAGAGAATGACCTATAAATGGCCTCAACTTTTTCGACGAAAAATGAAGCCAGATTCTCACAATGATCTAAGGAGGCTACAAGAGTAGTAGATTCGTTCTTTTTACTTGTGAGGTCCTTACAGACCCTAAAGATAACCTTTGTGGGATTCGTGCTGTTCTTTATCTCCCGAGAATAGAAGGCAGCCCTTACAGAACAGATGGCCCGGTGGTACACTCTAGTACAGGCCCTATAGGCCGACTTGAGGTCCACGTCGTAAGTTTTGCGCCATGCGCGTTCCGCTTTTTTGCAGGTAGATTTGAGCATTCTAAGAGATGCATCATACCAGGGGCTGGAAGGACTAGATCTGGTCTTACTCCACCTAGCCGGTATTAACATATCTAGAGAGTGATTGAGCCACTCGCAGAAGTTATCATAGCCAAGAGAGACTTCAGAGGGGGGGTGAGGGTGGTGTTCCATCAGCAGCTGATGAAAGTGCTCAAGATTCAGGTTTCTCCAAGGGCGTTTAAAAAGATCCGGGGTATTGTTTCTATGGAGAAGGGTGGGAATGGAGATGTGAGCTTCAATCAGATGATGGTCTGTCCAGGCCATAGGCCTAGGTTGAAGCACTAAAATATTGGTAACAAGATTCGTCAGAAAAGGATCTAACAGATGTCCACCGGTGTGGGTCGGTAGTTGCACCAGTTGGTTTATTTGAAACGCTTCAAGGTCCGCCAACAAACTGAAAACTGAATTGGAGAGTGGAACATCCATATGCAGGTTAAGGTCGCCAATAATCGTGAAATTAACTGTTTTCATGACCAAGGAGGAGACCACCTCCAGGAGGCTATTGCGAAAAGCGCCCTCGGGACCGGGTGGCCTATAAATTAATAATCCCGAGAAAGTAAAATGGGGGTTCACTGTGATGTTGAAATGCGCGCTCTCACACCCAGCTATGGTGGTGGGCTTCCAAACACAGGGATAGCAGGATTTTACCGCAACTGCGATACCTCCACCTCTAGCATTACGGTGTAAAGAGTGCATGGTGTATCCCGGGGGGAGGGCTAAGTTCATAACAGCCATAGATTGGTCGTGCAACCAAGTTTCGGTGAAAAAAAATATGTCCGGATTATCATCTGTAATCAGGGAGAATACTTCTTGGTGGTGACATGTCAGAGATCTGACATTCAGGTGAAAAATTTTAAGAATCGTTTGGGTGGCACCGCCTTCCGCAGAGTCTGGCTTGCGAACACGGGGGGATCTAGTTTGGAGACTAAAAATAGGCTGCGGCTTTGGGATAATAAAAGAACAGGTGGGACACTGAAAGGGCCCACTTAAAGGGTCCAGGGAGCCATGAAGGCAATCTCTTACCTTAATGCGCAGTGAGCGCAGGGTCGCAGCCGATATCATCCTGCGGGAGCCAGAGTCCCCTGCCATAGCCCTGCCTTAGCGCTGACGGGCGCAGACGGGCAGGACTCTGGCTTGACTCCGGCACGAGTCAGGCGCCACCGCAGCGCGTCACCGCTGCGCGATTATAGCGAGCTTTAAATATCGGCTCACCTGGCTCCTGAGAAGCGCTAGAGCGCTCTAACCAGTGGCACGTTCTGCACTCGCCACTCCCAAGATGGCGACCGGTTGCCTGCTATAAGGTCGAAAACACAACAGGTCCGCTCAAAAACGCGGTGAGGGGCACAATTACAGTGCGAGTGTGTGGGCACAGCAACGATTATTAAAACCAGGGGAAACTGCAATTTAGATCAACACAAATACAAAAAACGGTAATATTAAAATAATGCAGCGCTATGCAATAGAAACACAGCAGCGTAGCACGCGTGCGTGCTATCACCTGTCCAAGGCAGAACAAGTAGTCTGCTCACCTTAAATATCGGCTCACCTGGCTCCTGAGAAGCGCTAGAGCGCTCTAACCAGTGGCACGTTCTGCACTCGCCACTCCCAAGATGGCGACCGGTTGCCTGCTATAAGGTCGAAAACACAACAGGTCCGCTCAAAAACGCGGTGAGGGGCACAATTACAGTGCGAGTGTGTGGGCACAGCAACGATTATTAAAACCAGGGGAAACTGCAATTTAGATCAACACAAATACAAAAAACGGTAATATTAAAATAATGCAGCGCTATGCAATAGAAACACAGCAGCGTAGCGCGCGTGCGTGCTATCACCTGTCCAAAGCCTGGGCGAATGAAGGAGTACATGGGTAGTGCCTCAGTGAATGGATAAGTGCACGGGTAGTGCCTGAGTGAATGGATGAGTGCAAGGGTAGTGTCTGGGTGATTAGATGAGTGCATGGATAGTGCATTGGGGATTCCGTGAGTGCATAGATAGTGCCTGAGGGAATGGTTGAGTATATGGGTACTGCCTGGTTGATTGTATAAGTGTGTGAGTAGCACATAGTTGAGTAGGTATCTGCAAGAGTAGCACCTGGGTGATTAGATGAGTGCAAGGGTAGATAGAGCCTGGGTCATTGCTTAGGAGATAGGGTAGTGGTTTAGTGATTTAGTGAGTACAGAGTTAGGGTCTGCTTGATTGAGTGAATGCATGAACACTGTCTGCATGATTGGGCGAGTGCATGGATCGCGCCTGGGTAATTGAATGAGGGCATGGGTACTGCCTGGGTGATTGGATGAGTCCATGAGTAGTGCCTGAATGACTTGATGAGTGCATGGGCAGTGCCACAGTGAATGAATGAATACATACGTACTCTCTGGGTGTTTGCATAGTACGTGGGTAGCACCTGGGTGATTGCATGAGTACCTGAGTAATGGCTGGAAGATTAGATGAATTCAAAACCAGTACCTGAGTGATTGGATGACATCCTACATAGTGGCTGGATGATTGGACTAGTGCAACTGTTGTGCTTGGGAGTTGAGATGAGTACATGAGTAGTAACTCAATGACTATATTAATAAATGAGTGATTTGACACATGTAATATATCTCGACCTTTAACCATTGTTCACAAATAAAAAAAGTCAAAAATATATTTGAATTTTATTTCAAATATTAGGCAGCCAAACAACAAAAACTGTTTGTTTTTACCAAAACTTTAATTCACCATAGACAAATGTTTTACGTTTTTACCTGTTTTCAGCTGTTATACTTGTTCACTTTCAACAGTGCTTTGTATTAAGACTCATCATGAAACAGTGGGGAAAAAAATTAATGGATTGTAAAGAAAAAAATGTGCACAGTACATCATAATAACTATGTCATACTGTTCACTGCAGTCACTACACGTTTTTTTAATGCTGGATTGATGCTAGCTTTCTACATTAAAGAAACAATTGTTTCTAATATTATTATATCTAGTACAAAATGTCCCAAAATTATGAAACAGTTTTCATTTTTGCATATCCTTCTCTAATCTTCATACCTGTTAGGCCAAATGATGGCTAAACTGTTCTTTGTCCATGTATGAAAAACAAAACTCATAGTACAAAACAGAAGTTGCTGCAGCAGAAACAAAAAGGGGCCTTTTTTAGTGGTGAAGAGACTTTTCACAAGCAACTTAAGGCTACTGGTATTATAGTACCTCCAATTACTCTGTATCTGTAGTAGCACACTGTAGTCCTCAAATATTTATAAATGTATTTCCCGCTGTTAAAAAGAGTTCTTCATTTCTAACAGCTTGCTATAGACAATACCCCCAATAGGCCAAATAATGTCTCAGAAATACCTAATCCATATATATATATATCAACACAATACCTCATTGTCTTATCTTAGAGTCTCCTGAGAACTTCGGTTCTAGAAACAGCAGATATGAGTTTGGTAGCTTTTTGGGTAGTCTTAATTTACAGGTTACGTGTGTCATTGCACTCTGTCCAACAGTTTAAACATCCTAAATATATTGTGTAGTGTCCAGAGGTTATATTAAATCCTTCATGAAATATGTTTTCTATATTTGTGAAAGTTCTTTTTGAGATGGAAATTTGTGCAGCTTCAAAGTTTGTAATTTCAGACCCTAACTTAGTACCATCCACTCTGCATCGCTGTAGCATGACTATGATATATTTTCCATATGTCTGTAGAAACAACCTTGATCTAAGTTCTAATCTGCCCTTTGGATAGGTCAAATCTTGATGGGCATTTGTAGTTAAATCTTCAAATGGCACACCTTCACAATCTGGTAATGTCAAGTTGAGGAATTGTTCTGAATTGATTGCAGTGCTAGATGTAAATTCACAATCTTCACAGTTATGGGCCCATTTATAATTTAAACCAAATAATTCATTGATATTCATATCTTCTTCATCAAATAGTCCTAGCATTACCATTAGAAATTCGTGACCTTCCTGCTGAAGATTTTTTGAGAACACTACGGATCCAGTACAGTCATCACTGAGTTTTCTTATTCCAGTAGAAAAATGTATAATACTTCTATCCTTTCTTAATTCTTCAAGTAAACCACACAGTTGTGAAGACATTCTTTTATCTACCTTTTCTTTAATAGAATTTGTAAAATGAGAAAAATGTTGTAGTCCATTTAACACTACATTTTTATAACAGTTCACTCCAGATTTATTATCAAAGTGATAGCCTTGTATGTCCTCATTGTGCTCTAGATTTATTTTCTTTCCTCCTTGTTGAATTTCCTTTTGTTCATCTTTCTATTCAACTGAAATAGATATTTTCTGCTTTGTACACAGTATTGCTTGTTGAACCACTGGATTCTGACCTAAATGAGTCTAACTTGTGCCTTGTTGTCTTCTTTTCTTTTCTGTGAGATAATTCTTACTTTCATGTAGACGTCTTTGTTTTTCCGTGTAGAACTCCTTTATATCTTCTTCTTAATTCTCCTTTCCTGTGGATACCTTCTTGTGTACTTTGCAGTGGGTAGGCCCTGCAGTTTGCTTCATCTTCAGGTCCTATTATGTTCGAAAGGTCCCTGAGATCTGCTTGGTTCATGTAGGTAAGTCTCCAACTCGTCTCCAAATAAATGTAATAACGAGGTCCACGCAGGAAGGTTGTAATTAAAGATGATTTATTCAAGCAGGTAACATGTTGAATAGTACCAGAAAACAGGTAGTTGAGTTGTGAAGGGGAGCCCCACCAGGAGCAGACTGACTGCTGCACAGTCCATGCTCAACTGTCACTTCACCTTCCTGTGTCCCAACAGTCTGAGGCACATTAAGACTCCAACATTATATAGAGCACACAGCACAAGCACTGGCTGAGCAGGAGGTGCAAAATACATTGCATTAACAAATGCAGGATACTACGCAGTGCACTCCAGATTAATCATCAAAGTGGTAGCCTTGAATTTTCTTTTTGTGCTCTAAATTTATTTTCTTTCCTCCTTGATGATTTTCTTTTTGTTCATCTTTCTGTTCAACTGAAATATATATTTTCTACTGTGGACACAGTATGCTTTTTGAACCACAGGATTCTGACCTAAATGAGATGCATATTGAGCTCTTAACTGATTATACTACGTTATACAGCTCACATCAGCACTTACTTTCTTCTCATCAAAATCATTCAGAAATAAACCAGACAATTGTGTAATTTGCGACAAAGCAACATATGACATTTCTTCTTTGAATACACTATGTTATGTTATGTTATGTTATGTTGTGTTATGTTATGTTAAATGGGAATTTGTAAGCGCTCAGCTACTCATTTGAGTGTCCCGGCGCTGTGGCGTGAAAATAACCAAATTCTGTGACTCTATTTCTGATGTACCCGGCACCAATGCCGTGTAGGGCCTTAACAGCAAGAATCGTGGCCTTAAAATAAATCCTCTTGCGGATTGGGAGCCAGTGCAGGGTGTGCAAATATGTGGACGTCCATGCTCTTGGGCCCAGCAAGAGAATTGCTCTTGCTGCCACATTTTGGGCTACTTGCAACCTTGACAAAAGGTACTAAGGCAGTCCCAAATACAGTATGTTAACGTAGTCCAGCCTAGAGATTATCAAAGCTTGGACTACTGTTTTTCTGTGAGTGATGGGTAGAAACGGCAGGAACTGCTTTAGCATTTTTAACATGCCAAAGCAGGATATTCCCACATAAACGTATCTTGAAGAAAACAATATGTTATTGGATTTTCATTTTCTCCACGTGAGCTGCCTCAGGACTTTATTGGATATTAAACTGGATGAAACTCACTGGTAGAATGATGCCGACAACTTTGAATATAGATTATTGCAAAAGATGGCTAGACATCCTGTAAACGCATGGCTTGCCCCTGCATTTTACATGAACTTCTTGAAAATGACACTGAAGAGGTACTCATACTTTATCAGTAAGTAATTCAGCAAATCCACACATAAAAATAACATTTTGTGCCAAGAATGTGATTTTGGAAGCTTATATGGCAGTCTTCTAGCAGCCTGAGATCACCTCAATAAAATGTGTTTCCAAGACTGAACCTACTGTAGTTTTCCTTTCGTAGAAAAAACAGGTTTAGCCTACTTTCCAGAATTATGACAACTTAATAGAAGTTTTAAGTTTGTTTATGGTCGTGTAAAATTCAGAGGGCCTCATTTATGAGAAATGACGCATCGCTGCGTGAAAGCAGCGATGCGTCACTTCTCAGTGCGCACTCCTTGCGTCATGATTGATGCCTCATATTTATAATATGACCCATCATGTCGCAAGGAGTTACAGATACGTCAGTATTACTGATGTATCTGTAGGCGCAAAAGTGACGCATTGCTGGAGTGTGTCACAAAAGTGACGTAACTCCAGCAATGTGTACTTTTACATGGGCGAGTACCTTGTTGTTAGTGCCTGTGTCAGTCTTACGCCTGCCATGAAGCAGGCGTAAGATTTTGACGCATTAGCGGCCAAGAAATGGCGCAGTGAAATCTTATAGATTTCACTGCGTCACTTCCATGACCCTTTCTTGCGTCAAAACGCCCCCTTGCATACATTATACCTGGCCAGGTATAATGTGGCGCAGGGGTTTACAAAGTGACGTATCTACCTAGATGCGTCACAAGCCACTCACCGGCTGTGTAAAAGTGACGCACAGCCTCATAAATGAGGCCCTTAGACTTTTTTCTGTTTAATGAGTATTAATTATGATGTATAAGCGCCAAAATGTATTCAACACATGTGTGTCTTTTGAAATAAATACCACGAAAGCTATACTGGAATTTCTGATTGCATCTCAGTCTTAAATTCATCACCCATTAAGACTGAATAAACTGTGCCTTTGTGATCGATATTCCCTTGTTTACATTTTTACATTTAATTTCAAGTAGTAGTTGTTCTTGGACCAGTAAATAATATTTTGTTATGGTATTCATACTCTCTCTCTCTCTCTCTCTCTCTCTCTCTCTCTTTCTCTCTCTCTCTCTTTCTCTCTCTCTCTCTCTCTATATATATATACAGCATAGTTGTACTCTATTGACCATTGGTCAGCGGACTTCCGCCAATGGCAGTGACATTGGTGATTCAAAGGCAGAGGAGGAGTAACTCTTGGCTACACAGCAGCATCTGAAGAAGGCCGTCAAGGCTGAAATGCAGTATGTAAACGCTGTTTTAATTAAAGATTCTTCAAAGTTATCCCCCGAGTGGCCTCTACCTGTTTCCTGTTGGAGTGGGTGTTTGTGGATATTTTCGCGTCGGCCAGAGACGCGTGAGAGGCCCCGTTCTGCAAGGAGGCCGGAGCTTTACTGGCATCCACTGTGTGCAGCTTGTCGTTGATTCAAGGGATTGAATGGAGTCCGGCCCACCACGAAGCACACGCCTGTACCCTGGACGGCTGTGGGAAAAGCAGCATATCACTGATGTGGAGAAACGGATTCACTGCAACTCCGTTCTCACGATCCAGCCGGCACACGTGCAACGAGGCTAGAACGTCAAGGGGGACCAGAGAAGAATCGGCGGTTGAATTTGTACCAAGACTCCAGATTTAAACCCTATACTTTACCAGTACATTAAGCCACAGCCATGCAACACTTACCCAAGCCTACAGCATTATGGGAATTGTAGTTGTGGGAGAACTACAGTATAGTTGTACTCTATTGACTATGGTCAGCGGACTTCCGCGAATGGCAGTGACTCTGGTGATTCAAAGGCCGGGGAGGAGTAACTCTTGGCTACACAGCAGCATCTAAAGAAGGCCGTCAAGGCTGAAATGCATTATGCAAACGCTGTTTTAATTAAAGATTCTTCAAAGTTATCCCCCGAGTGGCCTCTACCTGTTTTCTGTTGGAGTGGGTGTTTGTGGATATATATATATATATATATATATATATATATATATATATTCACTGAAAAAACCATAGGTTATAGACCATATATAGTTAGGAATTAGCATTTACAAAACCTTGAAAATTCACTGAAAAAACCATAGGTTATAGACCATATATAGTTAGGAATTAGCATTTAGAAAACCTTATTTTACTCACACAAAACCATTGAAATTCCATATATAGTTAGTTGCACTAACTATATATCGCGCACCCGCAATCCACTGCTGATGATGTCACATATTACATCATTCATGACATGGTCAGTGACATCACTGATGACATCACTGATGACATCTCAAATGACATCACTGATGACATCATCTAGTGTCTGTGTGTTTTTGTAAAGTTTAAATACGTTTTACATATTGAAGAATGACTGGATGTATGGAAGAGTGAGTGTGTGTGTGGCTGGCTGGGAGGTGTGTGACTCTGTGCATATCAATGTGTACTTGTATCAGTGATTGTATAAGAGAGTAAGTATGTGTTAGTATATGTGTGAAAAGTATGGTGTTCTGTGTTTAACTATAGATGAGGAAATCGAAGTGTGATTGATTCTTCACAGGACTGACTAGGTGTATGAGTGCATATGATAGTGTTCTAATAATAACTGACTGTATGTATGAGTAATTGTATGGGTGAATGAGTGAATGTGTGTGTAGACGTACGAATCAGTGAGTGCGTATGTAGTAACTGGTATTGGTGTGTCATGATGTCATCAGTGATGTCATTTGAGATGTCATCAGTGATGTCATTTCAGATGTCATTAGTGATGTCATCAGTGATGTCACTGAAGTATGGTGTTCTGTGTTTAACTGTATAGATGAAGAAATGGAAGTGTGATTGATTCTTTACAGGACTGACTTGGTGTGTGAGTAACTCCGTGGATGAGTGGCAGTGTGTGACTGTCTGCATAGGTGTATGAGTGCATATGATAGTGTTGTAATAATAAGTGACTGTATGTATGAGTTATTGTATGGGTGAATGAGTGAATGTGTGTGTAGACGTAGGAATCAGTGAGTGCGTATGTAGTAACTGGTATTGGTGTGTCATGATGTCATCAGTGATGTCATTTGAGATGTCATCAGTGATGTCATCAGTGATGTCATTTGAGATGTCATCAGTGATGTCATCAGTGATGTCACTGACCATGTCATGAATGATGTAATATGTGACATCATCAGCAGTGGATTGCGGGTGCGCGGTATATAGTTAGTGCAACTAACTATATATGGAATTTCAATGGTTTTGTGTGAGTAAAATAAGGTTTTCTAAATGCTAATTCCTAACTATATATGGTCTATAACCTATGGTTTTTTCAGTGAATTTTCAAGGTTTTGTAAATGCTAATTCCTAACTATATATGGTCTATAACCTATGGTTTTTTCAGTGAATTTCATTGGTTTTTTAACAGCTAATATCTGTAGCTGTAAAATGTATTCTTCTTTAAATCCAAAAATATATTTTATATGTTTATGAATAATTTTTTTTTTAAATATTTTTTTTTCTTCGTTCCCGCTTCGCGAATCGGGAAGCTACCCGTTAGCTGACCTTGATGCCGCGAAATAGACCGCGAGCCGGTAAACGTTTCTTTACCGCAAGTGCCGCGTTAGAAAACAACATCGTGACGCCTCCCGTCCGCATGACGTTTCACGTTGTCGCGTGATACGTCATATGACGTGCTACGTTAGCGAACTGGTACGCGAAGCGAGTCGCAAAGCGCAGGTTTCTGGAAGCAAACCGGGAGGCCCTGCAAAGCGCTTAACGTAAACACAGCAAGTCATGTGACTTGGTAATAACACTTTTCATTGGTTCATTTCACTTTTGGTTTCCTAATGATGTAAGACTAGGTCATATAATCTAAAATGAACACTTTTGATTGGTTGAGAACTCTTGTTTTTCCCAAATGATGAAAATCCCTCCTTCTTTCCTCACTCTGACTTTCATCATTGTGAGAGAAAGACCCTTTGTGATCACGGAGCAATGCCTTCTTTAGTAGCTTCAGCTGGTGCTTCCCCACCACCTCCACCACATCCAAGGAAGAGTGGACCACCTGCTCAAGTTATAATTCAGCAAGAAGAGGAAGAAGAGGAAGACGAGGAAGAGCAGGAAGAGAGGCAGTTTTTGCCTGAGGAACCCAGGACGTCTCACCGGAAAGAAAACTTCATTTGGCAATTTTTTAAAATTCCCAAAGGTCAGAAAAAAGTAAATGCAAGATACATAACTTGCCTTATATGTCAAGATAGACTGTCCAGAGGAACCGAGAAAAAATACAGTTTCGGAAACTACACAATGCATCGCCATATGACTAGGTGGCATCCTAACAACTACAGTGCTGCACAGTTTCGGAACGACCTAGATAATCTCCCTATTATGGCCAGAAGATCTGTTGTACCGGAAGTAACGGGACCAGAGGGCAGGGAGATGGTGCCAAATATACAAATGAGATTTGGTGAAGTAAAACACATCTGCGTATTTTGCGATGGATTCATTTGCTACGGAGAAAGAAGCATCACTCTGATCAACAGAGCTATTGACTATCATATGCAAGTTTGTACGAAACGCCCAAAATAATAAATACTTTTTTTTTGTTTTGTTGCTCCTGTTGAGCCCTTTACAATGAATCGTTTTCATTGCCCCCTCCAAGAAAAACCCCAAAAAATATAAAACTGTTCAGAAAAATTCAAAAAAAGTAAAAAAATGTTCTGAAAAATAATAAAAAAAATATAAAACAACAAAAACAATAAAAAAAAAAAGTTCTTTTCAGAACTACCTCCCCGTTATTAAAAAATTGGTACAATATTTGGAACTGTGCCAACCTCTATTTCTCTTAGTTCGCTTCCCAGTTCGCTCGCCGGAGGCGAACCGGAAGCGAACCAAAAACAGTAAGTATAAGGGAAGGAAACAGACACTTATGTTAAAAGAAAGACAGCTATAGGGGAGTAAACTAGAGATACTATTACCCGTAATCCACTGCTGATGATGTCACATATTACATCATTCATGACATGCTCAGTGACATCATCAGCAGAGGATTGCGGGTTTTTTGGCAACGTGCCTTATCCACAGTTTAATAACGCTGCCTTTTGCTTTATATAAGTTTTCAAATTGTATGAAATATATACCAATAGGTCGTTATGAACCTTTAGGTAGTGCTTTTCTTCATGAGGTCTGGTCGCTTCCATACACATACAGATGTTTCAAAGATGATCAAGAAGTTTATCTGAATGGAGAGGAATGCACTGAGACGCCAGATCATTCACTAATGTGTAGGCACATACAGTTACACGGTTCATGCAACAAACACCGACCAAATATGGCTTGCGTGTTGCAAGGCACGCCAGTTCCTGCTATCATCCCCACGTTCAAGTTGTTGGAAAATGGTAGTTATTTGATGCTCAATAATGAAGATTGTTCTGAGTTAATTAAAAGTATTCCTTTTATCGTAACAGTAAGTGAACGGGTTATTTGCTGCAGAAATGTTCTATTTTCTCCCACACATGAACATAGGGAGTTTTCAATCTGGCCACAAATACCAACCTTGGGAGAGATTTCAACGGCATGGCAAGAATAAGAGCTCTTTTGTCTCAGAGAGAGGTGGCCTTGAGTTCGGCCCGTGAAACTTTCGTGCTTCACATAGCGAACACCCGTACAGAGGTGCAGACCCTTTTCAATTCAGATTTGCCTTTCAATTTCAGCAAGATGGTTCGGACTATCTTTAACGCATCCTCCACAAAGGCCCTGGCGCACTTTTTTAAAGTTGTTACCAGTGGTCTCGTGACTTCATTTGAGAAAATCTTTGGAGTCATCCCTGCTTTCTTTCATTCTATTTTCTCCACTCTGCTTCGTGGATTGGCATTTTTACTTGCATTACCAGCGGACGCTCTTGTGCTTTTTTACATTTTTAAATATGGATGTCCCTCCTATGCAACCTCCCACCCTGCAGCTGCTGACACTGTTCCGCAATCGCATGCTAGAATATTATGGCACAATGCCGTTGGCGATATTAAGCACGGCATATGGATTATCTTTTCGATTCTCCTACTTCACCTGTGTCCAGCCTGTATTTCACTGCCTGACCTGTGATTTCGATTGGGCCATTGATTTGTGTCTCTGCGGACCGGTTTCTCCTGACGTCGACTTTAATCAGCTGATGACTCCTATCATTACTCACGAGTTGGTTTGTCCTGGCGAAAGGATTATGGCTGTGGCATTGATGCATGGACTAATTGGTCCCTGGAATTTATTGGCGGCAGCACAGTCTTTCTTGGAACAGAGCTTTCTTGAAAACCCACCGAGCTGTCCTCTGATGGTGATAGAGGATCCGGTGCTGGGAGAGCACGTATGTTCTTTTCCGCTTTTAAATTGGATGGCTGAACTGTTTTCGGATGAAGACGGTGACTTCCTATTGGAGGCTGTTGCAGCTTATTTTGCATACACAGTTATGTCATAGACCTTTTTCATGTTTGATATGCTGAGTACTAGCATTTCATTGACAATTCATTGACTTATTTGTCAAGTTTTTATTATTTACCTTGCCTATTGGCTTAAGACTCGATAAAGTACTTGGCTGTTTTATTTTTCTTTAGCATTAAATTTTCCTAGTTTTTAATGCTTTACCTTGCGGACCGTCCACATATAAACTTGCAATCTGCTCTCATGAGATGGCACTTCTATTATCTTATTCAGTTCGTTTCCGGATCATGGGGAGGTGTCATCTAGGTCCTGGATATCTTTACACCGTGTTAAGTTAGCATGGGCTCATTACCGGTTTAAACGCCATTTTTCCTTTTTTGCAACTTCTGCACACGACACTTAGTTGTTGCTTTAGCTTTCCACCTAGTAGTTCATCGTGGTTTACATGAGAATAATATGTTATTGCTCTACTATCTGCTTTGCTTGTTAAACTATATCTGTACAGCGAGTGCTAAAGTTTCAAGAACAACACGATACAGAATTGTTATGAGGTCTGATCTCCACGACTTCATACTCATAACATAAGTGCAACTTCTGCCAATTCTGGGCATGAGGCGGGTTTTGTATTGCTTTGCCAAACACACATACACAACAGTTGATGCGGTTCACATGAAGAGAGAGCTGGTGTATGCTGATGTGATTCCTTCAAATCTAAGACACTAAAGTATGGGCACGCCCTAAACCAACACAAAGAGACCTTCTTAGCAAATAATATAATATGTGTATTAGGGAGGGTGAGATATAAGCAGCCGCGGGCCGTGGAGGGAGTTACGGTGAGGCAGGGAGGCGGGGAGGGGGAGAAGCAGGGTGGAGCCCTCTCTACCCTGCCCCTCCCCCTCCCCGCCTCCCTGCCCCACCGTAACTCCCTCCACGGCCCGCGGCTGCTTATAAGTGTTGCTAACTCTTATTCATTTACAGCATGTTAACATACTGTCACCATTCGCTTTTTATGTACTAGTAACTATGCTGGTAATTTTGCTACTGATAATATGTGTACTTGTATTCTCCACCCTGCTTCTCCCCCTCCCCGCCTCCCTGCCTCACCGTAACTCCCTCCACGGCCCGCGGCTGCTTATAAGTGTTGCTAACTCTTATTCATTTACAGCATGTTAACATACTATCACCATTCGCTTTTTATGTACTAGTAACTATGCTGGTAATTTTGCTACTGATAATATGTGTACTTGTATTATCTAAGATACTACGCCTGAGAAGACGGCATTAGTAAATAAACATTTCAAATACACATGTGTTCTTCTTAACTCCATGTTCTGGTTTCTAAGAAATATATAACGACCGACTGTTCATGAGTTCCACGTATCCTGAGGTACTATAAGTTCATATTCTGGATTGTCTAAACATTGAGAGTTTGTTATATCCAATGTGAGACTGTACCTAGCTTGCTAAGGAGTTTTTGATTACTAACGTGAGTTTTGGGACACCCTAATTCGCCGAGGTTCCAATCCTCTGTCCACAGTTCTGTGTGAGAACAGAAACCCTGCGACAGGGGCACCCCCGACCTTTGCTGGAGCTTCATCACACTTGCGATACAACTCCAGCAATGCGCCACCTTTACGGCACAGATACATCACGCATCTGTGCTGTTTTTGCCCCATGATGCGCCGCATTGTAAATGCAGCACACCATAGGTGACAGAACAGCGGCACAGAATGACTAACACATCCCTGGTGATGCGCCAGTCATCATAAATGTATCCCTATGCTTCTTATCTTGTTAGAGATGAACCGCCATATGTATCATCAAAGTGTTTTGCATTTCCTAAATAGCGAACTTTAAGGAATAAATAGCGATTCTTTACCATTCCTAGTTTGCGATTAGCTATTTGCTAATTACAAATTACCCATTCATTTCCTTCATTTCCATAGGGCGGTTGGACTCACTTTTAGCTCGAACGGCTGAATGGATTTCCACGAAACTTGGCAAAATTGTAGGGACTGGTAGCCCGATGTGCCTTTGCTATGTCTCAAGATATATGCTCCAGTGGTTTTTACGAAAATTAACTTTGAAAAATATATATTGGGCTATATTGGCCTATATATATGTTGGAGCCCAAATGTAGCCCAATGTAGCCCAATGAAGCCCAATGTAGCCCAATGTAGCCCAAAGATGGCCGCCAGACACACAAAAAAACAAATGTAGCCCAAATATCAGCCAGATGTAGCCCAACTATAGCCCAGTGACAGAATGACCAATCAGCTTCGCAAACCTCCGTTACGCGAAGCGGAGCGCTGTTACAGATATATATCTTTTTTTGAACGTTAATTTCTCAAAATCCACTGGAGCACATATATTGAGACCTAGCAAAGGCACATCGGGCTACCAGTCCCTAATATTTTGCCAAGTTTCGTGCAAATCCATTCAGCCGTTCGATTATTATTATTATTATTTTTTTTGCCCCGCGGGGCCCTTTTAAAACCTCCACATCAAACCTAGGGGGTCAGCGAGGATCTACTATGCCCCCTTATGGTTATTTCCCCCTTTGTTTTGGCCTCCTCTTGTCTCTCGATCCTACCGAGAGACAAGATGGCGGCCGCTACGGACTTTTTGGAATGTTGACAGACGCCAGAGAACCAATCAGCTTCGCTTCACAAACCTCTGTTGCGCGAAAAGTACGCGTCCTGGGACGCTGCCTGGTCCGCTGTTACAGATATATATCTTTTTTTAAACGTTAATTTCTCAAAATCCACTGGAGCACATATATTGAGACCTACAAAAGGCACATCGGGCTACCAGTCCCTACAATTTTGCCAAGTTTCGTGCAAATCCATTCAGCCGTTCGGGCTAAAAGTGAGGCCAACCGCCCTATGGAAAACTCAATGTTAAAAACACGTTTTGGGACCCCCCTTTTTTCTCGGCCCCCCCTTGACGAACCCCCCCCCAAATTTTCAAGGGCTGCTCAGAAACAAAATGTGCCATTTTCCTGAAAATTTCAGCCAATTCCGTCCACAAACGCCAAAGTTATTAGACATAGAATTTTCAAAAATCCCATAGAGAAAAAATCCTAACTATATATACCTACTGGCGACCGCCAGTAGGTAATATATATATATATATATATATATATTACCTACTGGCGGTCGCCAGTAGGTATATATAGTTAGGATTTTTTCTCTATGGGATTTTTGAAAATTCTATGTCTAATAACTTTGGCGTTTGTGGACGGAATTGGCAGAAAGTTTCAGGAAAATGGAACATTTTGTTTCTGAGCAGCCCCTGGAAATTTGGGGGGGGTTTGTCAAGGGGGGGCCGAGAAAAAAGGGGGGTCCCAAAATGCGTTTTTCCAATGTTAATTTCCATAGGGCGGTTGGCCTCACTTTTAGCCCGAACGGCTGAATGGATTTGCACGAAACTTGGCAAAATTGTAGGGACTGGTAGCCCGATGTGCCTTTGCTAGGTCTCAATATATGTGCTCCAGTGGATTTTGAGAAATTAACGTTCAAAAAAAGATATATATCTGTAACAGCGGACCGGGCAGCGCTCCGGTTCGCGTACTTTTCGCGTTACGGAGCTTTGTGAAGCGAAGCTAATTGGTTCTCCGGCGTCTGTAAACATTCCAAACAGTCCGTAGCGGCCGCCATCTTGTCTCTCGGTAGGATCGAGAGACAAGAGGAGGCCAAAGTGAAGGGGCAAATGACCATAAGGGGGCATAGAAGATCCTCCCTGACCCCCTAGGTTTGATGTGGAGGTTTTAAAAGGGCCCCGCGGGGCAAAAAAAAATAATAATAATAATCGAACGGCTGAATGGATTTGCACGAAACTTGGCAAAATTGTAGGTACTGGTAGCCCGATGTGCCTTTGCTATGTCTCAATATATGTGGTCCAGTGGATTTTGAGAAATTAACGTTCAAAAAAAGATATATATCTGTGACAGCGGACCGGGCAGCGCTCCGCTTCGCGTACTTTTCGCGTTACGGAGCTTTGTGAAGCGAAGCTGATTGGTTCTCCGGCGTCTGTAAACATTCCAAACAGTCCGTAGCGGCCGCCATCTTGTCTCTCGGTAGGATCGAGAGACAAGAGGAGGCCAAAGCGAAGGGGCAAATGACCATAAGGGGGCATAGTAGATCCTCCCTGACCCCCTAGGTTTGATGTGGAGGTTTTAAAAGGGCCCCGCGGGCCTGGGGAGCGTACTACAAGGAAACAAGAATGATTGACTTTTAACTTATTGTATGTTTATAGACTTTTTTTTTTCTTTTTTTTCTGCTGAGTGACGTCTCGGCCTATCTCCACGGGATGCAGTCCCTACCATCTCGGCGTTTAAGCCCAGGGGGACCGGTAGTGTGGTGGAGATAACGTCTGTTAACGTTCGATTCGAAGGAAATCAGGAAGTGTTGATAAACATTGTCTGCGCCATCTTGCCTTTTTTCAAATGCCACACTTTTGTCGTGCACGGCAGCCATTTTAGATGCCTTGACCAGACCCACTCTCTGCACGCTGTCGATCCTTAGCATGGCTCCCCACCCTCGCAAGCATCTCCCCCAGGCACTGGTCACCCCCGCTCTCTGTCTTACGCATGGGCAATAAACCTCCCCCCATCTGCGCTGCTCTTCCCTGAGAATCACACCCTGTGCCTGTCCGACACCTCCCTTTCGCCCTATTCACTACTGCACCCTCTGACACTCCTCTTCCTCTGTGTCCGATTGTCCAGGCCGGTCCCAGGCTATCAGCTAGCCCTGCAGATGTAGTTTATGGCCCCAGCTGTAAAGAATCACCCCTCTTCAAAGGAGTTATAGTAGATCAAGGCCCACACCCGATGAGATCCGTCACACCACACGCGTTCCTACTATCTGAAAACCATTCTGTATTGTGATTGGGGAGGGGACCGAGCCTGAAGCGGAAGATTCCAGGGATGCCTCTTTGTACATCAAAGTTTTTACAATTATGTGTCACATTAAAAATATATAGCACTCCAACAAAGTAGTAGGATTATAAAACGTTAATAACTTATAAATATATACAACAAAACAAAAACAGTAAAAACATTTAAACATTTTTAGGGAAAAAGAAGGAAGTAGCGGTCGGTTGTGCGAATAGTCCCAACGCAGCACAACGTCCAGATTTCTGGACGGCACCCAGGTGATGTTGCCTGGGTGCCGCACTGATTTCGGTATCCGGCGTGGGGCGTCGCGGGGGGTGGGTCATCAGTAGCGGTCTGTTGTGCGAAGAGTTCCAAGGCAGCAGAACGATGGCACCAAGGTGATGTCCAGTAAGTTGCCGCCCTCCGAATAACGGCGTGGGGCGCCCCGGGGGGGGGGGGTGTGAGGCGGCGTGAACGGGCCTCCCCAGGTGGAGGGTCGTCTGCTGTAGTGGGGCGCCCCTTTACCGTTTCAGTTGCCATTCCGTCCGCTTTTGGTCCACTGTGTCAAAATCCGCCATTCAGCTGAGTTGCGCCCACTCTTGCGGTGCAGCGATAGGCGGCTGCCACAGGACTCTCAAAATGGCGGCAGGCTCGTTCCTTTTTGGGCCTGGTCCACTGAAATGGCCCTGGGACACCTTGGAAATCGGACGCTAGTCTGCTAGGTCTTGGACCCCATTCTCGAAAGCGTTCCCTCAGCCTTGAGGATTGTACAAAAGTCTTGGGGGCCCCCGACTCCTGCAGGCTTCCAGTGGGGAGCGGCTGCCATGATTGCTCGCGGAATGACCACGACGGAGCCACGAGATGGTGGTGCTTTCATGCTGACGCCAGCTTCAGTCTGAAACATCCAGAAACAAGGTGGGGCTTTCATCGTTTGGGAAAAAAAAAAGTTTTCATCCAATGAAAAGTGTTATTTTTAGGTCATATGATCAAGCCTTCCATCATTAGGAAACCAAAAGTAAAATGAACCAATGAAAAGTTTTATAAACAAGTCACATGACCTGTTATGCGGCATAGGGTATAAAAAGCGTAGAAAATCCGTTGGCACGTGAGGCAGCGTCAGTAGCGGACCGATGTGCGAATAGGCCGAAGGCAGCACAACGCGCCAAGATCCGGATGGCACCGAGGTGGTGTCTAGCAAGTTGCCGCACTGGTGTGGCCATCGTACAATGCTGAAAGTGGGCGTGGGGCGCCCCGTTGGCCTGTGAGGTGGCGTCAGTAGCGGACCGATGTGCGAATGGGGCCAAAGGCAGCGCAACGCGCCAAGATCCGGATGGCACCGAGGTGGTGTCTAGCAAGCTATGCAGCTGAGTTGCGTGCGCACTTGCGGCGAATAGGTCGAAGGCAGCACAACAATGTTTTCTGAATAGAAGACACCACAAGGCGCTGAGATTCGGTTGGCACCGAGGTGGTGTCTAGCAAGTTGCCGCATTGGTGTGGCCATCCTACAATCCTGCTCCGAATAACGGCGTGGGGTGCCCGAAGGGGGGGGGGGAGGCGGCGTGAACGGGCCTTCCCAGGTGGAGGCTCATCTGCTGTAGTGGGGTGCCCCTTTACCGTTTCAGTTGCCATTCAGCTGAGTTTCGGCCGCTCTTGATGCTACAGCGACAGGCGGCTGCAACAGGACTCTCAAAATGGCGGCCTGTCCTTTGGATTTGGGCCTGGTCCACTAAAATGGCCCTGGGACACCTTAGAACTCGGACGCTCGAATTTTTTTTCCTTTCCTCTACATGCAAAAAAGGTAAATTCCCGGTACGTTACACGCTTCATCTGCCACGATGTACTCTCCAGAGGAACCGAAAAAAAATATAGTTATGGTAACTATACCATGCATCGTCATATGGAGAGGTGGCACCGATTAATTATAGTGCTGCATAAAAGAGAGATTTGGAGGAGAACCCCCGACCTGCCAGTACATTCATCAAAGAACTGGCACTGACAGCATCAGAGGCAAGGGAAACGGTACCAAATATTTAGAAGAACTTTGGAAAGATTAAAATGACATGTTTAGATTGTGGCAAATTAATTTCATGTGGACAGATGAGTGTTACTCTAATAAATACAGCATATGAACATCATCATAGTCGATGGTTGGTAGAGACATTTTGACTATATCCTGGACCTGCCCGTCCTCGCCCAAAATGGCACCAGAATAAATGGGAGTCGTAACTCCTTGTTGTGTACTGGTTGCAGAACATTGAAATCACGAGATACGTATGCAGTTTTGAAGCACATGGCGGGCGGGGACGAGAATTGATTGAATATTTCGACATCCCTATTGATATTAAGTTCTGATGTGTTATTGATTACTGTACTATTGAAAGTTCGAATTAACGTCACCCATGGTACTTGCCCGCAAATGTATATCTAGATAATTTTATTGTAACTGGCCCTGTCGTATTTTAATTATAAAATGTACGTCCACCGATTCCGCAACTGTTAGACACCTTAGTTCTTGCAACCTAATGGCCCGCCCGTTACGTTCCTCTACAGTGTAAATGTCTACTCATCATATACGATTACAGTTTGCTCCGTGGCCGGCCCACGTGGTTATAGGCCCGTATTTGTATACTGACATTTTCACAATAAAGGTTTTTAAAAGAAAACATGGTAGTAGTATTTACTTTGGTAAAGTTTTTAATAATAGTCACTGTTTTAGAATCAGTAAAAGGCAAGTGAAATAAAGCATTCGAATTACATGAAGGGTAAAAGGTATAATACGCAGGAACGCAGTAAAGATAAATGGTCAAGGGTTGTTGTGTTTTCTACTCCTGCAACATAAAGTGATCGATAAGAATCTGATATTCTGGCGTATCGGCGACTAAGACAGCAGGCCGACCCTCTTTTGCTCAACGGCTCCGTCATGGGACGAAGAAACGCCCTTTTTCTCGAAAAAGGAATATATTTTACTTGCAGAACAGTTGTAAATTTTCCGGGAAAGTACATTAGCCTGGAACATTATAACATATGTTTAAGAAAAAATAATGTTCGAAAGTAATAAAAAGCGTAATTTTTAGGTCATATGACCAAGCCTTTCATCATTAGAATAAGAAAAGTAAAATGAACCAATGAAAAGTTTTATTAACAAGTTACATGATCTGTTATGCTTATGTTACGCGCTGCGCGCCGCGCCCCGGATCACTTCCGGATGCGCTAACGCGGCGCGTCATATGACGCATTACGCGACAACGCAGGTCCAGAATATAGTCAAAATGTCTCCACCAACCAGCGGTCGGAACACAACCCCTTTCAGCAGGCTAAATAGTTCTGTTAAATGACAACAGAAGGGACAGGCAACAAGAACCATCAGTCAAAGAGGGGAGGGCAAGTTCTTCTCTACCGGGTCACGTTGGGGCGCTACCGGAACTGATCGAATTGGTAGTCTACAGAGTTTCTGGATGTTTCAGACTGAAGCTGGCGTTAGCATGAGAGCACCACCATTTCGTAGCTCCGTCGTGGCCATTCCACGAGCAATCATGCTAGCCGCTCCCCACCAGAAGCCTGCGGGAGCCGGGGGCCCCCAAGACTTTTGTAGAATCTTCAAGGCTGAGGGGACGCTTTCGAGAATGGAGCCCAAGCTCTAGCAGACAAGCGTCCGAGTTCCAAGGTGTCGCAGGGCCATTTTAGTGGACCACGCCCAAATCTGAAGAGCCGGCCGCCATTTTGAGAGTCCTGTGGCAGCCGCCTATCGCTGCACCGCAAGAGCAGGAGCAACTCAACTACATGGTGAGCGAGACGTTGTAGTCGAAAGAGCGGGCGGTAAACAGCTGAATAGCGGAAGAGGCACAGTGTAGCAAAAGCGGGCGGAATGGCAACTGAACTGGTAAAGGGGCGCCCCAATACAGCGTGTCTTTAGGTGAAACAGATTGTGGGACAAGGTCAAGAATGGAAGAGTTACCAAAAGGCAAAAAGTTCCGCTTGATCCCGGGAGCCGGCCACCTATGTCGGGGGCGATCTCAGGCCACACCAGGAGAACACGACTTGGGGAGGGGGCCGGAGCCAAGCGCCCCCTCCGAGTCCGCGCCATCACACCGTCCCTCGGGGGCCTCCGTTAAGCGGTTCAGGGTGGCACCGCGTCACATTGTTTACAAATGCAGTAACGTACTCAAACAGCCCCCACTTACTTTTAGAATAGTGAAGATGAAGCAAGTGCAAATAGGCTTCACACAGTGTTACAAGCACTCTTCAAAACTTTGAATCATCAGAGTGCATGAGTTTCATGCTCGATCGATTGAGCTAGCCGGATCGGGCAACAAAAAGTTTAAAATAGTTATGTAAATAGTTGTTTAATAAAATGTTTTACCCTGTTACTTTGCTGGTGTGTTGTATATATTTGCATAGAGTTTATCGTTATTTTGGGCTGGGTGGGTGGCGGAGCCGAGCTGTCTTGCAGCCATCATGGTGTGGAGTTCAGTTCATCTCACTAGTTTCGTATTTGTCATGAGGGGTTGTTCCTAATGTTTCTATTTTAGCGAGGTCAAAAAGAGATCCCATTAGTGGCCTACTGATTTTGCTCGATTCCTTTTGTTTTTTTACACGATTTTTCGCTATCTGCAAAGTCTAAACAGAGTATTGCGACTCTGTGCTTGTTTGTAAATAGAGAATGAACCAAAGAGAACCAATTCTAAAACAGTAAATGCTTGGATAACAATCAATCAAATGGAGAGAGAAGCAGGCACGACGGATTACAACGGGGGCAAAGGCCTGCGTTAACTACCCTTCACTATCTGCAAAGAGAGAGTACTCCTAATAGAAATGAGGGGGGGGGGCAGCATTCAAAGCAGATCAGTGTGCATAAACACGAAAATGTTTTTTCTTACCACGTACTTGACATTCGACAGCTTATGATATTTGCTATTAAAAAACCATTGAAATTCACTGAAAAAACCATAGGTTATAGACCATATATAGAGGTTCATCGTATTATCACATGAATGATGTCATCAGTGATGTGATCAGTAATGTCAAATGAGATGTCATCAGTGATGTCATCAGTGATGTCATTTGAGATGTCATCAGTGATGTCATCAGTGATGTCATTTGAGATGTCATCAGTGATGTCATCAGTGATGTCACTGACCATGTCATGAATGATGTAATATGTGACATGATCAGCAGTGGATTGCGGGTGCGCGATATATAGTTAGTACTACTAACTATATATGGAATTTCAATGGTTTTGTGTGAGTAAAAAAAGGTTTTTTAAATGCTAATTCCTAACTATATATGGTATATAACCTATGGTTTTTTCAGTGAATTTTCAAGGTTTTGTAAATGCTAATTCCTAACTATATATGGTCTATAACCTATGGTTTTTTCAGTGAATATATATATATTACCTACTGGCGGTCGCCAGTAGGTATATATAGTTAGGATTTTTTCCCTATGGGATTTTTGAAAATTCTATGACTAATAACTTTGGCGTTTGAGGACGGAATTGGCTGAAATTTTCTGGAAAATGGAACATTTTGTTTCTGAGCAGCCCCTGAAAATTTGGGGGGGGTTCGTCCAGGGGGGGCCGAGAAAAAAGGGGGGTCCCAAAACGTGTTTTTAACATTGAGTTTTCCATAGGGCGGTTGGCCTCACTTTTAGCCCGAACGGCTGAATGGATTTGCACGAAACTTGGCAAAATTGTAGGGACTGGTAGCCCGATGTGCCTTTTCTAGGTCTCAATATATGTGCTCCAGTGGATTTTGAGAAATTAACGTTTAAAAAAAGATATATATCTGTAAGCGCGCTCCGGGCAGCGCTCCGGTCCGCGGACTTTAAGCGTACCGGAACTTCGCGTAGCTAAGCTGATTGGCTCTCCGGTGTCTGTCAACATTCTAAACAGTCCGGAGCGGCCGCCATCTTGTCTCTCGGTAGGATTGAGAGACAAGAGGAGGCCAAAACAAAGGCGAAAATGACCATAAGGGGGCATACTAGATCCTCCCAGACCCCCTATGTTTAATGTGGAGGTTTTAAAAGGGCCCCGCGGGGCAAAAAAAACAAAAAAAAAATTTTTTTTTTTTGCGTGGGGAGCGCCCAGTCCGCGAACCGGGAAGCGTTCTGGGCAGCGTACTGCAATGAAAAATGAATGATAGACTTTTCAAATGCTGTATGTTAATTGATTGTTGTTTTTGTTGATTATTTTTTATTTTCTTTATTTTTTAAGCATTTTTTTTTAATGTGATTGTGTTTCATAATTTATTAAACTTTCTAACATTTCATTGTCAGAAATTTCATAATTATCATGGAATATACATTGTAGTCTCTGAGGGTGTAAAATGTCCTCATTTGCAAGGAGGTTATCTACTGCTTGTACACATTGCAGTAGTTCATTGTCCCAAGTTTCATCGAAAAATTCAATGTCAATTTGATCAATTGTATCAATCAATTCTTGGCTGCTGTCTTGCAGGTCCATTTCAAAAGAAACTTGGTTTTCGCCTTCCATTTTGCCTGAAATTTGAATTAAAAAAATATATATTAGTAGAGATAGGGCAATGTTGGGAATAATTTTAGATAGGCATTTTTTATCAGTGAATTTATCTTTGGGCAGTGTATAGTATCAGAGTGGAAGTAGGAATATAAAAATGTGTATGTGATTTAACGTAAGTAAATTCATAATTATACAAGAGAAGCCTAACTCCATCCTTAACTATAACAGAGAAGTCTCTCTAAATCTATAACTACTACAGAGGGATAGTATATATCTATCAGAAAAAGTTTACCATATTAACTTATAGTGCACAATATACTTCAGTTTTAAAAATAAAAACTTACCTTTAGAAAGAAGTTGAAGGAATTAGTGAAAATACTATTGAAATGTACAGCAAGAAGTAGTAGTCAAAATGGCTGTGTTTTCTTCTCTTCCTTTATATATATTCAGGTATATAACCAATGAAATGTCAGGTAAAAAAAATAGAAAATGAAAGTAACATTTTCATTGGTTGTCAATTCCAACACTTCAGATGTGTTTTGTGAAGTAATTTACCTCAGGGTATTTAGAGAGGTCTACAGGCTAAATGACTAAATGGAATTCCAATCAAATTTGTGAAAATGGTAGGGATTGGTATGTAGTATGAGCTAATCTATATTTGGTGAAATTGTCTCCAGTGGCTTTTCTGTGAACCACTTTCCCACCTTTTTTGATGGTGCGCTTCCCAGGGAGCGACCCGGTACGCGAACCGTTGAGCGCCCCGGTTCGCGAACCTTAAGCGTTCCGGGAGTCCACCATTTTGTGTTTCGGTCGAATTAAGATACAAGATGGAGGGCAAATAATGTTCAGAATGGGTAGAAGGGGGCACGGTAGACTTATCTTGACCCCCTAGGTTTTGTGAGGGTGGCTGAGGAGGCCCATATGTGCGAAAAAAAAACATTTTTAAAAAAAAATTCGCGAGGTTAGCTCCCGGTTCGCGTACCGGGTAGCGCCCCGGGGAGCGTACTTTGTTGAAAATTAGTGAAAATGTTAGAGTAAAATAATAATTGTGAGTGATTAGATGTAGGGTAGCTCTGAGAAGAGCTTTTGGGTTTATGGTACATTTAGGTACTTATAAGTAGGTACCAATGCACATTCTTAAATTCAGAGTGAAAACTCTGTTGCCCTCATCTGAGAAGTGAACTCCATCTCCTCTGTAGATATCTTGCATGTAGTAACGCAAGTTATTGTTGTACAGGGAGCCCATTCCATGGTCTCTCATGTAAGCTGAAACAGATTTGTTTACATGCTTCCTCGACTTCTCAATTTCTGGACAAAATTGGTTTGACCACCTCCATTTCTGTCTTTGGCATATATTTGAATATACCAAGGCAGTCTGAGGAAAAAGTGCCATTAATTGCTCAAAGGTGTCCTTTAAAAGCATTTCCAGACCTACACCAGTCAAAGTGCCCAAGTCATTACCTCCACAGTGCACAATTAACAGGTCAGGTTTGGGCAAATGCATAAAGGTTTTCACCAATGGTATCAATTGGTGATATTTTAATCCTCTGTGGCCAAACCACTTAATTTCCACATCTTGTAAATTGAGGTTAGGTAATTTCCTGTTTTCAACGTACCTTTGAGCCCAGTGAATATAACTATGTCCAACAATCCAGACAGAAAACATGGTGAGAGAAGGTTCTCCTGCAGTCAGATGAAGTGTGGCAATGAAATGGCAGTTGAAAAAATGAGAGTTTAAAATGAAAAAAACTGTGGAGTTTCTGTGTTCATGAAGCAGTAACAGTGATTGGTGGATTTTGATTGCTGAAAACAGAAAGTTAGGGTGCACGGATGTGTTCTTTGAAAGATGTATTTTGAATGGTCAATAAGAAATCATTAAATGAAAGAATGCACTGGATATGCAGGTGCACTGAGAGTTCAGAGTTCAATTGCAACAAAGTTGTGTGAACTTGCAAACACCAGAAGTCTTCCAATGAGGTGGTTGCCATGCAGAAAAGACAGAAAGGGCAGAGGGGGGAAGGGTTTTCATTTGAAAAAAAGTGAGGGAAGAGTTTTGATTGGGTGACATGAGAAATATGTGTGAAGAATTACAGCATTTCTGTGCTTTTGATAGCTGCAGACTCTGGAGTGCATACCTTTTGCTCTGCTGAAGACAAATTGGTGTGTTTCTGAGACTGTTTTCAAACTCAAAGTATTTGCTAAGGTGAGAAAATATTTCTTTAACTTAGATAGAGAATAGTGTGCTTTAAGGAGAAAATTATGAATTATGTGGCGCAAATTGATTGTAAATATGCTCCCACCTGTGCATGGAAAATTTAGATTTTGAATGTTTGTGTTACATAGCCATGTAAAAAGTGACCCAACCATGCAGGAAAGGCAATCAAAAAACGCTTTTATGTGTCTTAAAGACATTTTAAGTAATTTTCCCATGTGCAGTGTTTTGAAATTATGAATTGAAAATCGTTTTTGAGGTAAAGGAATTGTTTTTAAATTTATGACAAGGACATAATGGTGAATGCTTCTTTATAAGGCAATTGACTGTCCCTGATGTTATTTTTCCCATTTTAATGTAAGACTTTTCTCTGTGGCGCAAATTGCTTGTAAATATGCTCCCACCTGTGCATGGTAATTTTAAATTTTAAATGTTTGTGTTACATAGCCATGTTAAAAGTGACCCAACCATGCTGGAAAGGCAATCAAAAAACGCTTTCATGTGTCTTAATGACATTTTAAGTCATTTTCCCATGTGCAGTGTTTTGAAATTATGATTTGAAAATCGTTTTTTGGGTAAAGGAATTGTTTTTAAATTCATGACAAGGACATAATGGTGTATGCTTCTTTATAAGGCAATTGACTGTCCCTGATGTTATTTTTCTCATTTTAGTGTAAGACCTTTCTCTGTGGCGCAAATTGCTTGTAAACATGCTCACACATGTGCATGGAAAATTTAGATTTTGAATGTTTGTGTTACATAGCCATGTTAAAAGTGACCCAACCATGCAGGAAAGGCAATCAAAAAACGCTTTTATGTGTCTTAAGGACATTTTAAGTAATTTTCCCATGTGTAGTGTTTTGAAATTATGATTTGAAAATCGTTTTTGAGGTAAAAGAATGTTGTTAAAATTTATGTGCGCCATATACCCCCAAATTTATTTTTCAGGGGTGCAGCAGGGTGTTATTGAGACACCCCTGCAGCTTTGGAAAAATTCCTAATTTGTGATGAGCACATTGTTAATCGCAAATTGCACCTTCATTTATATGAGCCTCCTAGCCCATGGAAATGTATGGGTAATTTGCAATTAGCAATTTTCTCATCGCAAATTTGGAATGGTAAAGAATCGCTATTTATTCCTTAAAATTCGCTTTTTTGGAAATGCAATATAGTTATATGATACATATGGCGGTTGATGTCTAACAAGATAAGAAGCTTAGGCATACATTTATGATGACTGGCGCAATGAAGTAGAAATCACTTACTTCATTGGTAGAGCTTTACATGTATTATCTCCTCTTTATTCTTCATCAAGCGTAACTTTAATCTGCAATCCTGAGTAGGCCTCACTTTAAACAAACCTCTGGATAGGCCACATCTTATTGTTATCTTGATTTAATCATTTAAAATGCTAGGGACAGATTTATGATAGGTGTATGCCTCTTTTGCGCCACTTAGAAAACATTGTCCATGGGGAAATGACTTAAAATGTCCTTAAGACACATGAATGTGTTTTTTTAAAACGTTTGCAATTTTTTTGGGTCACTTTTAACATGGCTATGTGACTCAAACAGTCAAAATCTAAATTCGCCATGCACAGGTGGGAGCATATTTACAAGGAATGTGCTCCATGGGGAAAGGTCTTATAATGTAATATGGGAAAAATGACATCAGAGACACTGAAATGCCTTATAGAGAAGCATACACCATTATGTCCTTGTCATAAATTTGCAAACCATTACTTTTCCCCAAAAACGATTTTCAAATCATAATTTGAAAACACTGCACATGTGGAAATGACTTAAAATGTCCTTAATTCAAAATGTGCGATTCCTTAAATGCAATGTATCAAACAAAAAATATGTAAAAAATGATATTAAGGATTTGGAAACTACCACCAACTTCTAGTTTGTGGTAATTTGCGAATTCTTTTCAAAAAGCATTTTTTTCCAAAAAACAAAAGGTCCCATATGACGCCCATACATGCCCTTAGGGCATGTAGGTGTGCCATATGCCCCCAAATTTATTTTTCAGGGGTGCAGCAGGGTGTTCTTGAGATACCCCTGCACGCTTGAAAAAATTCCTATTTTGTGATGAGCTAATTGCTAATCGCAAATTGCAACCTTCATTCCTATGAGCCTCCTAGCCCATGGAAATGAATGGGTAATTTGCAATTAGCAATTTGCTCATTGCAAATTAGGAATAGTAAAGAATTCCTATTTATTCCTTAAAATTTGCTATTTAGGAAATGCAAAATAGTTTGATGGTAGATATGGTGGTTGATCTGTAACAAGATAAGAAGCTTAGGGATACATTTATGATGACTGGCGCAATAAAGTGCACATTACTTACTTCATTGGTAGGCCTTTACATGTATTATCTCCTCTGTATTCTTCATCAAGCGTAACTTTAATCTGCAATCCTGAGTAGGCCTCACCTTAAACAAACCTCTGGATAGGCCACACTTTATCGTCATCCTGGATTAATCATTTAAAATGCTAGGGACAGATTTATGATAGGTGTATGCCTCTTTTGTGCCACTGTGCGTCACTTTTATGATGCAGCGGTGGTGCAAAAGATTTGCTATGAGGCGACAACATTACAAATTGATGCATTTAGGCAGATATGTCATGGTGTAAAAAAAACGTACCACATGAAACCGATGCAGCAGTGATGCAAAAGATGCACCATGTCGTAAGACAGGCCTCACTTGGGGCCATATGTATCAAGCTAATTAGCATTCGCAAAGATCAAAATTCTACGAATTTTGGCCTTTGCGAATGTTAATTAGACAAATGGTATGTATCAAACAAGTTTGATGCAAAATAAGGAGTAGCAAAATTTGCTATTCCTTATTTTGCAATTGCACTGAAGGATTTGCAAATTTTGTGACTACTTAAATGCAATGTATCAAACAAAAAATATGTAAAAAATGACATTAAGGATTTGGAAACTATTGTGGTAAATTGGTGGTAATTTGTGAATTCTTTTCAAAAAGCTTTTTTTTAAAAAAACAAAAGGTCCCATATGACGCCAACACATGCCCTTAGGGCATGTATGTGTGCCATATGCCCCCAAATTTCTTTTTCAGGGGTGCAGCAGGGTGTTCTTGAGACACCCCTGCACCCTTGGAAAAATTCCTAATTTGTGATGAGCAAATTGCTAATCGCAAATTAAACCTTCATTCCTTTTTTTTTTTTTTTTTTTTTTTAATTTTTTATTGAGCATTCTTTAGATATACAACAATGAAAAGGAGAGACAAGGCTGAACGTAAAACGTTAAATACAAAAACAATTGTGAATGAACATTACAATTTGGATGTTGTAGATATGTGACAAATACATAAAAGGTAAACCTAAAACAGAATAGCAATACACATCTGATATATAACCTCATTTTCCAACCCTACGCCTCTTAATAGAGGTGAAAGATATTTCTGGCTAGTTTAAATAGCTTTGTAGTCAGACCCTTTGTTGTTCATACCAGTTAGCTACGGAGGCCCAGATCAAGTCCCCTTTAGCTCTTGATTTTTTCCCTCTGGTTTTGTATATCGCCATTTCTTGTTTGTATATAGCCAGGAGTCTATTTATCCATCCCTGAAATGTGGGGGCCTCTGTATCCTTCCAACGGGCTGCTAAGATAATTCTATATATAGCGGTAGATAGAAAGATCGTATAGATTTCTGAGTTGTTAAATTCCAGGGAGCTATCAAAGCCTAGTATAAACAGGGTTGGTGAAGTTTGAATCTCCCGACCAAAAATCTCGGTCCAGTATTTACCTATACTTTCTTTTAGTTGTTTAAGTTTCGGACAGTCGTAGAACATGTGTATTAAATTTGCGGGGCCAAGCGCGCATCTAGGGCATTTATCGTGGCTAGCCTTACCCCATGAGAATAATTTAAATGGTGTGTAATATAAATTGCATACCGTTTTATAGATTTGGGCTTTTAGATTACTGGCCAGAATGACCTTAGAGGATAATTGTAGCACCATATCTATGTCCACGTTAGGATTGTTTAATTTGTTAGCCCAGCTATCTTCTATTCTATCGAGATCGTCCGGATGGTTATTTATAAGGATCCCATATATATCGCTAATTCTAACTGAAAATTTTTGCATCAAATTTAGTAGCGATGGCGACTGTAGCTCGGTATTTGTAATATATTGTCTTAATGATGTATAAATTTGAATAAATTTAAGGTAGTCTGCGGGGCGAATCTGATATTTAAGACGCAATTCGTCAAATGTTGTACTACCATCTGAGTTTAGAAAATCACCAATAGTGACAATACCTAATTTTTCCCATCGCTTAGTAATGTTATCATTGAGATACTGAGGGACTATGAAGCTATGCCATAAGGGTGTATAATTGGTATGTTTGGGTATTGAGAGTATTTTTGTAGCTCTGGTCCAGATTTTATATGCGTCTGTGACTATCTTAAATTTAATCTTTTTATAATATGACGGCTCGATTTGCCTTAACAGTAATCCTCGTGCTGTATTTCCTAATGTGAGTTCGTAGATAGAAGGGATATTATGCAAAGATCTGTTATGGACTGATTTTTTAGATGTGATTAAAAAGGCCATCTGTTGTAAGATGGCAGCCCACATGTAATAAGTTAGATTTGGCACTGCTAATCCGCCACGGGCTGTTGGCAACACCAATTTGGTTATTGCCCTTCTTGTCTTCCCATAGTTCCAAATAAATGATGTTATTGCTTGATCTATCTTCTTCATATAGATATTGTCGATTAAAAAAGGGATTGCTCGAAATAGATATAACAGTTTTGGAAAGATTGTCATTTTGATATAGTTGGTTCTACCGATTATGGATAGATGAAGGTTGTTTACTCTAAGGAGATCTTTTTTAATTTTAGCCACTAGGGGGTCATAATTTAGAGTAATGATGTCATTAGTATTAGGTGAGATGGTGACCCCTAAGTACTTCGCATTTGCTACTTTATATTGGCCTGTGTATGGGGTGTTATCAGTACAGACTACCATTGTTTTATCTCGATTTAATGAGTAGCCTGAATACAGACCGAATGTTCGAGTGACTGCTTCTATTTCATCTATAGCCTCGATAGGGTTGGTGGTTAGAATCGCTATGTCATCAGCATAGGCGAGTATTTTGGTATTATATATACTTGTTTTTACTGGAATTATTGCTGGTGATGTTAGAAGTTTGATAATTAATGGGTTGATGTATAATGAAAATAAGAGTGGAGAACACGGACACCCTTGTCTTGTCCCTCTCTGGATAGTTATACTTTCGGACTCGCAGCCTCCGGTCAGGATTTTAGCTTTAGGTTCTGAGTATAGGGCTTTTACTGATTTTATAAACCCTGGGCCTATGTTGTTAAGGGCTAAAAGCTCCCATAAATACTGCCAGGAGACCCGGTCAAATGCCTTTTCGGCGTCTAATAGGACCAGGGACATTTGACCATTCTCTATCTTCATTATGTCAAACAGTGTTAGTACTCGGCGTATGTGATCGGTGGTGCTTTTGCCTGGTATGAACCCATGTTGCCAAGGAGACACTAGTTGTTCTATGTGCTTACCAAGTCGGTTGGCTAAAATCTTCGCGTAGGTTTTAGAATCTGAATTGATCAGAGAGATTGGTCTGTATGACGTTGTTAACTCAGGGGGTTTATCCTTTTTCCTGAAGACTGATATGTTTGTTTGTTTCCATGACTCTGGGGATTTTCCATGCCATTGGATACCTAAGAATAAGTCATGAAGGAATGGGATTATTATATTACCTAGTATCTTATATAGGTCTAGGGGTATCCTATCGGGCCCAGCAGCCTTCCCTGCGGCTAGTTCTGCTATTGCCAACTCCACCTCTGTTCTAGTGATCTCTTTCTCTAATTCATTCCTTACGTTATCGTCAGCGGGTTGTAACATATTAGTTTCGCTATGCCAGTTGACTAGAAACTCATTAATCTCATAGGCCGTGTGTTCATCTTCATTCTGATATAGCTTTTGGTAATATTCCTTGAAGCAATTAGCGATTTCTTTCTGGGTGGTGTAATTATGCCCACAATGTTCAATACTTTGTATTGTATTATAGGATTGAGTCTGTCGTGTTTTTAAAGCTAGGTGTTTCCCGACATTTTCGCCTACCTCGTATGATTTGTTTCGATAAGCTTGGACAGTTTCGGCGGCTTTAACAGCCAACTCATTATTTAATTCTGCCTTAAGCACTAGGATCTTTCTTAGGGTATACTCAGCCTGTTCGCCACGTTGTGTTTGGATTGCATGTTTGTATTCTAGTTGTGTCAAATCGTTTATCAGTTGGTTATGAATTTTCATCCGTTCTTTCTTGCGAGTGGCGACAAATGTGGCAGTTTCCCCCCTTAATGCGGCCTTATAGCTGTCCCAAACGATGAATCGTGAGGCACTATATCGGTTTGCGTCAAAAAATTCTTTCGTCCATTGGGTTATATAAGTTATGTACTCTTGGTTGGCTAGTAGTTTCCTATCGAATGACCACTGTGTGTGGGCTCGATTGTACCCAGATATTTCCACTGTAATGAAAATCGAATTATGGTCAGAAATTGTCTTTGGATCTTTAAAGATCAGGGCATTCAGAGCAATATCAGGTGTTGCAAAGAAATAATCTATGCGAACATACTTCCGGTGTGGATAAGAGAAGAAGGTGTAACCTGGGTCTTTACCCTTTTTTAACAACCATAAATCCTGAAGATTATGGGTCTGAATTAGATTTAGAACTGCTCTGAACACCCTGGGCTTCCGTCCGGAGTATGTATAATGGTTCTGAAGGGCCTGGGTCTGGTTAACCGTTAAATTAAAGTCGCCACACACGATCAAGGTGCTTGGCCATGATGCCAGTTCTGATTCCAATTCAACAAATAATGTGGGGTCATCAAGATTAGGGCCATAAACAGAGCATATTGTAATGCCCACATCTAGTTGGACAATGGCCCATCGTCCATGGTCGTCAGCTTTTTTACGTAGCGGGCTACCAAATCTTGTTCTTGCAAGCAGAGTGACTCCCCTAGTTCTTGAAGTTTGAGTTGTTGTAATTAAAATATGGTAGCCAGGTATTTTTAATTTGTTAATCTCCCCTATTGGTATATGGGTTTCTTGTATGCAAATGATGTCACAAGAGCTATAAGCCATTATTTGAGAAAATTGGGCCCTCTTTCCTCTGTCGTTTAAACCTGCCACATTCCAACATCCTATGTTTAGTCTACCCATTTAATTGTATTATTTTTACATCGAGGTTCATTAGCCAACGTTCTGTCATACGTATCAGTTTGCTCATTTTATATTTTTTTGTTGTCCCCCCCCCCCTAGCCCAAGTGCACCCGGTGCACCCAGATTCCCACCCTCCACCCTCCCTTCTCCACTCCACCCTCCCCACCCCTTACCTTCCCGAACCTGGCAGTGAGACTCCATCAGAGTCTGCGGTGATGGATTAGCCTGCTCTGTTCAGGACTAGCGTGACATGCATTTACAGTGTACAGGAAATGACAATTACCTAAAACGGGAAGAAAGTTATAAATGGAGAAAACATACTTTGCACAACATAATAAAAATAGAAAAGATAAGGGTCAGATAAGGGTCAGAAAATAGAAGAAAAGTGTAGAAGAGTGAAAAGATCAATAATTAAAAATTCTGGATGACATCTGTTCGATTTCTTAATTCTTAATTCTTAATTCTTGTTTTTCTTACTATCAGCTACGCAGTTTGTATTCTGATGTATCAGGCTACTTGTGAGACCGGTAACTAGTAGCCTAATTCTGTTTCTATCTCGTGCCTACATCAAAATACCTCCCCACCCTACTCACAGGTGCGAACAGTTGTTTTCTCATAGACTGTCTAAGTATTCCTTAGCTCTGACCTCCGATGTAAAAAATGTAGTCTGCCCCATATATATTACTTTTAGTTTTGCTGGATTGTTCAAATATACTACAGCTTTCTTCTCTTGGAAGGGTTTGATGAGTTGCCGGAGTCGCCACCTCCTTTCGACAGTCCAGTGGCAGAAATCGGGACGCACGAAGTACGATATTAAATCCTTTTTACGATGTTTATCAGGAGTGACTTTCTCCGCAATGGCCTGACGAAGCAGGAAGTTTCCAAAGTAGACTAGGACTGCACGTGGGTATTTACCCGTAGGTGCCGTGGATTTTAAAGTTAAAGGTACCCTATGAGCTCTCTGCACCTCATAACCCCAGTCCCAGGTGTTTAGTTCAGGAAGAGTATCACGAAATAGTTGTATTATAAAGGTGCGGCAGTCCTCACCTTCCATTTTTTCTGGAATTCCCAGCACTCGAAGATTGTTCCTGCGCAATCTATTTTCGTAATCTTCTAGCTTCCATCTGATGTCATGAACCTGTGCTTCGGTGGTTTCAAGTCGTTCGTTTGTAGCTGTGGCTTCTGTCTCATTGACCACAATGCGATCCTCAATGTCGTTTAACCTCTCTGTAAATGCGCCCATGGTTTTAGAAAGTTTGCGGACCACTCCTTGAACCTTTTGTAGGCCTGCTCGGGCTTTGCGACTGTCTTTAGAAGTTTCCTCTCGGTGTGATGCTATGGCCTGCAGGACTGTCTCCATTACTTGAGTTAATGTGGTTCCTGAAGCCTCGAGAGTTTCCTTGTTTAGATTTTGCTCCGAGGATGATCTTTGAGGTCTTGAATCAAGAGTATGGCTCTGGTTTAATGCTAGGGCTGTTGGAGTATAGTCCCATGATAAATCATTTGCGCCGTGATGCCCAGTTTTTTTCTTTTTTAATATAGTTCTTTTTTTGTCGCGTTGCTCCTTTGGTAGGTTGAGTTCAGCATCCGAGCTTGAGTTAGAACCTGAATCATTCTCTGGATCTTGCACATCCTCTAGTTCATCCGTATCGCCTGACCAGCTGATGTCCTCGGATAAAGAGTAAAAATCAGTTATGTCCTTATCGGTCTCGAGAGCCTCGGTAGCATCAGCGGGGTGTACATCTATTCTGGAGCTAGATTGTGGTGCTACCATGTCAGGATGAAGTGCCTCTGAGATTTGTAAGTTCTCGCTCCCTGCCCCACTCTCGGGGGGGTTGCTGATCCCAGCTTGTGACTTGTGATTTAAGTCGGCGAATGAGTTTGGTTGAGCATCGACTGTTAAACTCTCAGGCAAGAGGCCTGCTTGCATCCCCGTGGTACTTCGAGGGTCTGCGGCAGGGCCTTGGTTAGTCCGCTCAACCCCGTCGTTCCGATTGCTCTCGGGGTGTAAAGTGGGGAGAATTGTAGCCCCCCGCTGATCACCATATATGCTAATAGTCTTTAGTGCAGGTTTGATAGTGACATTGCGGATGTTATTACTGCCCCCCTCTTGGTTAGCTAGAATACTTTTATCCACTGAGTCAGTGTTATGCGCGTCCTCATTATCAGTGCCCAGCTGAACGTTAGCGCCGAATTTAGGAGGCGCAGAGATAGAAGGGGTAGAAGGGGTAAGATAGCTTACCTGCCCGCTAATACTACCGGATTTTTCGGGCGCGCTGCTGGGCACAGTCGCAGTCTCAGTCTCTGTCTCAAAAACTTGCACCGATAGCATTACTGAGGCATTCTCTGCCCCCATCCGACCTGGTACTGCACCCCCCTCAGCCTGGCCTGAAGCTGCGAGGCATATAGACACACCACCATCCTCCATAGGGGCAGTCACTAGTTGCTTCTCAGTGATCTGCTGTGCCTCTTTTGCCACTGTTCTTTGACTGGCGGCGCGAAACAATGTAGCAACTGTTGGAGAACTTATTGTAGCACTTTTTGCTGATAGGGACGCTAGTGGTGTTTTAATTGAAAGGCTTCCCCTCCGGGCTGGCGTTTTTCCCACTGTCTTCTCTGCCACCACTGCAGTGTCAGCTGTCTCAGTGCGCATTCCTGTTCCTTGCACTCCTTGCACTCCTTGCACTCCCCCACTTGTAGCACCACGCTGCTGCTGCTTACTTGTCTTGCTTGTCTCCTGATCTCGCATCAGCGCCTGACGTGCAGCCCTTGTCTTAGCCGCCACCGCGGCCGCATTCTTCGGGGCCATTGATGCTGACGGGGTTAGTGAGCTGCTGCCGGTAACAGGTTTCAGGCGTTCCGTATCGGTCGCGGGACTCGCCAGGTTGAGGGTATCTGCAGAGTCTGCAAAGTCTGACCGGAAGAGCCAGCACAAGGAGCGCAGTGTACACACAGATCGGTGATTACCGATCAGCAGGCGGAGGACGGCAAATCCAATCGCAGAGGAGAGCAGTGAAAGCGTTCTTGTGGAAAGTGAAGCCGTGACAGGTACGACTTCAAGCTCATTTGGCTGCATAGATCGCAAATTTATGTCCATATCTCTCGGGGCTATTGGCACACTCATCGCAGTGTTTTCCATTCATTTCCTCATAATCGGGTATAAGACTCTGGGTTGATTTATGGCATGCTCGGCTGTCCCGTTCAGAGCAGCAACCGGCGTCTAGCCTGACGCCGCCATCTTGCCCATCTTAAACCTTCATTCCTATGAGCCTCCTAGCCCATGGAAATGAATGGGTAACTTGCAATTAGCAATTTGCTCATCGCAAATTAGGAATGGTAAAGAATCGCTATTTATTCCTTAAAATTCGCTATTTAGGAAATGCAAAATATTTTGATGATACATATGGCAGTTCATCTCTAACAAGATAAGAAGCTTAGGGATAGATTTATGATGACTGGTGCATCACCAGGGATGTGCCAGTCATCTTGCGCTGCTGTTCCGCCACCCATGGTGTGCTGCATTTACAATGCGGCGCAGCATGGGGCAAAAACGGCACAGATGCTTGACGCATCTGTGCCGTTAAGGTGGCACATTGCTGGAGTTGTATCGCAAGTGCGATGCAGCTCCAGCAAGGCTCAGGGGTGCACCATCTCCACAATGTTGCGTCAAGACCTATGCCTGCTTCAAGCAGGTGCAGGGTTTTGACACAGGTTTCTCCTATCTGATTGTAAATGCGGCACACCATGGGTGGCAGAGCAGTGGTGCACGTTAACTGGTGCATGCCTGGGGATGTGCCATTTAACATAAATCTGCCCCTTTACATTTAAGTATGTGCAGGGGACACAGAGTCGGTGAGGCTTATCCAAGGTTAAGAACAGATGAGTCCTGTTCAGTGAAAAATTAGACATAGGCTTCACCTGCTCAGCATCGCTGGACATGGCTAAATAATAGCTGCAAAATGTTACTCTTGTTAAACAATTTTACTATTATAATCTGTGAGATTTGTCTCTTACTCTGCAACATCTCATTGTTGTTATCTTTCTTTAAAGATAAAGACAACCTCAACATGAGCGACAATCTGCAATCAGTTGATTTTGACCTCATCATTGAACTTGTAATTGAAACATCAGTGGATGTTGATCCATTGGATGATTTAAATCCTGAGGATGAAGAAGAGCGTGATGAGGATGCAGATTTGTCCGAATTATATGATATAGGATGGGAAGCTGACCTGCTTGAGCCTTTGGAAATATAAACATTTATTTTTAAAATTTATAATTAATAAAAAGTAAAAAGGAAACCGTTTAATTTAAAAATAAAGACACCTTCAAAAGCAGGTTATGTGTAGTGTCTTCAATAAAATATTAAAATATGCTCATAAAATTAGATCAGATTCACATATAAAATAGCATAGGTAACATAAATATAAATGTCATTTCTTTTCTGGTATTTCTGTATTGTAAATTTGCCAACGACTAAAAAATCTTCTAATTAAAATGTCAAGTAGTGTGTTAAGTTTTTTATCACTGTTACTGATTTACTGTTTGGTAATAATGGTTAATAACATTATTTATTATATTTTTCCACAGATTCAACTGCAGATCATTTCAAGATTTCACCATGCCTACAATAGAAAGACAGAGAAAGGCTGCAAAACGTCAAAGACAGCAGGTGAAAAATAATACGCAGCAGTCCTCTAACAAAAAGATTTGTCAAGTCACGAAGAAAGCACCGGGTAAGAGCACAAAACACTTTATTAGAAATATGTGTAATAAAAAAAATATTACTACAGAAAATGTTTCAGTCCATAAAACGAGAAGGAAATCAAATGGAAAAAAAAGGCCAATGAAAAATGTTACTGCTAGAGCAAGAGATAACTCTGTGCATGATAGTAGAAGGAAACAACAGTTTAGGGAGATTCGTAAACGAATGTTCCGGAACAGGATAATTGGCAATTTGTTAAAAAATATTAAGAAAGGTCAACATAAACTAGTTTTTTATAAGACAAAAAAAAAAGTTGAGAAAGTTATTGATCAGGCATTTGAAATTAAACGTAAGTTATTTATTTTGATAATCAATAGAATTAGGAAGCTAAACAAGGCAATTTTTGATTTCAAAAGAAATAGTAGATGGAAGAGAATAGTTAATCGTAGTAATTTTTATGAAGTTTTTTCTGGAGAATGGATGCATAGTTCAAGCTGTGAGGCATTTTTTAATGAGGAGAGTTATTTCCAGGATAATGATTTGGTGCATGCAGTTGACACCAGTGGTCGTGCTTATGAAGTGAAAGATGGTTGTCCAGTTGAAAAAGAAAAACTTGTGACAACAGAGGCAGAAGAGGTGTTAGGTAATGAGGTTTTAGGAAGACGTGCTAAGGGTCCTGTGTACACCTGGAAGTGTAGTAGTATTTGCAGTGTGCGACAGGATTCCATCAATTTGCTTTGTGATTTTGTACGGTCATTTAATAAGAAAAGTTTGAAGCAGAAAATGATGTTGTTGCAAGAATTAGATCCTTGCAGAGTAAGAGAAGTGACAGGTTTGCATGGACATTCACTGGCTTGTCTTTCCAGGAGAGTATGCCAGAGTGTTTTTCATCATTTCAGGATGCTAGCAGTGCATCATAACAAAGTGAGGAAATTAGTTAGAATGTTGTATTATGCTAAGAGTCCAGCAATTATGCTTAAACAATTATGCGCTGCTCTTTTGCATGGTTCTGAAATAGATGTGAAGAATATATGTGAAGAAATTGAGTTTTGTTACTTTGGAAGTAAAGAGGAGAATGTTGAAATTGAGCAAGAAGAAGAGGGTCTTGTGGAAGATAGTGTACAGGTTTCCAGTACAGATAATTTCCAGAGGGAAATTGCGACGTTTGAGGTGAAATCAAGTGAGAGGCCGAATTTCACTTGTGTGTGTTGTCGACGCACTTATTATAAGAATCAGACTAAGTTAGTGGATTTATATGCAAAAAGTGAAAGGGAAAATAATAGTGAATGGAAGGATTTTGCAACATACTTGATGGTAGAAAATTGTTTTGATTTGGGATTGGATCAACGTGTGTGTACTTATTGTTCTTGCAAATTAAATCAAAACCAGATGCCTGCTAGAGCAGTTCATAATAATCTGGAATTGGTTGAGATTCCTTCTGAATTGAAGGATTTAAATACTTATGAATCTATTTTGATTCAAAGTATCCATCCCTTTCAGGCTATTGTAAGAATGGAGCCAAAGACAGGGAAATTGCCTCCATCAGATTTACAGAGAGGATTAAAGGGAAGAGTTGTTTATTTGCCTCTAGATTTGAAGAAAAACATTAACACAATTGGAGTAGAAAAAGTGGAAGAGGAACCTCTGGTTATCTTAGTTAATGGGGTTCCGACAAAGAATAAGAAAATATGGCAAGATTTAGTAGATGTTAGGAAAGTTAAAAAGGCAACATTGTATTTGAAAAAATAATAATAAATACTATAAGAATGTATATGTTGCAGAAGAGGAAGTAAGTGAGGAAGAGGATAGCGATTTGTGTGCTGGTCAAATTGAGAAAGTAGAACCCTCTACTAGTGAAGAAATATATGAACATTATAGTGTTCATCCTTTGCATTCCAAGGAAGTCATGGGGAATGCTATTGAGTTGTTTCAAATGAAACAAGCCAAAGGGAGTCCCATTAGTGTTTGGGAGGAAAGTTTGGAAGCTCGGTGTTTCCCACAGCTTTTTCCAACAGGTCAGGGAGGAAGATATGATGAGCGACCTCATCAAATTCCTGCTTCTGAATACCGGACTTTGCGATTGTATGCAGGAGATGCTAGGTTTCGACAATGCATTCCTTATTTGTTTCATCTCCTGTTTGAAAGCGATCTGTCTGGACTGTCATATGCAGTGAACCACATCTTGAAAAGTGGTATACACATGCAAAACATCTCGGCAAGTGACTTTATGGATAAAGTCAATGTCCAAGACAGTATTTTGGATTCTCACCTGATTAATCTCATGGCGTGTCAGCGTGGTACTAATGAGTACTGGTACCGTCGTCATGGTGATTTAAAATGTATGCTGAGGAACTTAGGTACTCCCACATGGTTCCTCACTCTGAGCTGTGCCGAGTATGGCTGGGAAGACTTACTTGAATTTCTACGAGAGGCAAATGCTAACGTAGATAACATCGAATTCAAGACACCCGGAGAACTGTGCTCTTTGGATCCAGTCAATGTATGTAGGTACTTCAATCATAGATTTGAAGCTATGATGTCTTTCATCATGAATAAGAAGAATCCACCTCTTGGAGAGGTGTTGGATTTCTTCTGGAGAAAAGAGTACCAAGCAAGAGGTGCTCCTCATATACATATGTTGCTGTGGATCAAGGATGCACCTAAATTTGGAACGGATGCAGAAGACTCAGTGATGAGTTTCATCCAACAGTATTCTACGTGTGCTGTTCCAAACGCAAAGGAGAAGAAAAGCCTAAGAGAAAAAGTTCTGCGTTTCCAAAGCCATCGATGTGGAAAGTACTACCGTCGTAAATTCCGAAACAAGGACAAGTTCTACACTAAATGTCGTTTCGGCTTTCCACGACCGGTGATTTATAAAGGAAGAGTAAACAGTTTGATGTCTTCGCTGCGACACAATGTCATGAAGAAATCACCTAAAAACACTTACAATTTGAAGAGGAACGAAGAGTCCAAGTACATCAACGACTACAACCCGGTGATTTTGTCCATGTGGAATGCTAACATGGATATACAGTTTGTGGCTGATAACTGTATGGCTGTGGCTCGGTATGTGACATCTTACATCACCAAAAAAGAGAAGACAGAATTGAAGGAAATGTGGGAGGACATTTCCCATGAAAAGAGCCTCAGTAAGAAGTTGTACAGTTTCAGTCTGAAGATGTTGTCGCATCGAGAAATCGGAGCGTACGAATGTTCTGACCGGTTGTCTTCAGCAAGTCTCTATGCCAAGTCCAGGAGTATCGTTTGGGCGAGTCTTGGTCTTGCTGCAACGCGTAATCGAGTTCTCAAACCTGTGCGGGAAATTGAGTATTTGGCGGAAAAGGAGCCAAACAGTACCGACATTTTGAAGACAAACATGTTGGATACATATTATCCAAATCGAAGCAGTCACCTCGAGAATGTTTGTCTGTATGAGGTTCTGCAAAATTACATATTCAAGAGGAACATCAAAGAAGATACTGAGAAAGGAGTGTATGCTGTAATAGGAAGTGAGGGATGTCTGGTCAAGCAAAGAAAATGCCACTTGGTAAACCATCGAAAATTGAGTGGCGAATCTCCTGAAAAAAAGGAGTTTTTCTATTTAGCACTTTTGCAACTTTTCAAGCCTTGGCGTGCAGAAGAGGAACTGCTTGGAGATTTCCTCTGTTACGAAGACTCTTTCAATGCCGCCAAGGAGACCATAGAATGTCCTGCTTTTCCCAAATATGTAGAAATGTTGAATGCGGAAATTGAGCAGGAAGCAACGATTGCAGCCGAGATTGCCAGAGACAGTTCTCAGGACAGTCAGAGTTCTGCTTCATTGAGTCAGGATCCACTAGGAGGACCTGTTATTGAAAATGAAGCTGCCACTGCTATGAATGAAGTGGAAAGAGCCATGGCACATGCTCGGGAGGATGCGGTTAACTTAGAAGAGTTGGAAAGACAACTTAACGTTGAGCAGAGGAAAATATATGACGAAGTTACCATGCAAATTGATCATGGATTAAGTCATGATAAGAAAGAGTGCTCATGTACGTCGTTGAAGCCTGTCCGACTGTACGTGAGTGGAGAAGCGGGAACTGGAAAAAGTTTCCTCATTAAAGCAATTTCATGCTATTTGCAGGAAAGGACAGAGTCATCGCTGTCTTGTGTTGTCACTGCTCCAACTGGACTGGCAGCACATAATATTAAAGGGATTACTTTACATCGTTTACTGATGCTGCCAGTGGAGCATGACAACAAATTACAATATCACAAGCTATCTGGAGATGCTTGTTTTGAAGTTTCAAGAATCTTGAGGAAAATGAAACTTCTTATCATTGACGAAGTAAGCATGGTTTCCAATGTCATGCTTGCTTTTGTGCATTTGAGGATGCAAGAAGTTCTCAAAACAGAGTATGATGTGTTATTTGGTGGCAAACACATCATTGTTTTCGGAGATCTTTTGCAGCTGACACCAGTGAAAGGGCAACCTGTGTTCAAAATGCTCACGCATGAAGATACCAGGAAGTGCCTAGGCAGCATTGGCAACGTCAATATATGGTTAAACTTCAATTATGCTGAACTGCATGAAAATATGCGTCAGGCGAAGGATGAAGTTTACAAGACTATTCTACAAGATGTTAGAATTGGAAAAGTGACCGAGCATGGGAAAGAAGCTTTACATGCACGATTACTGTCAAATTTATATCCAGAACAAGATGTTGTGCCTGAGAATATTTTTCAGAAAATTACTGAGAAGAAATCTGGAATATGTTTGATGCCAACTCTTGCAGAATGTGCCAAATTTAACAACAAAATGTTGCATTTAGAAAAGCAAGAGATTGTGAAACTGGAAGCTATTGATAGAGTAGAGCATATGGGATCAACACTTATTTTGTCTGAGAATCTGAAAACAAAATTGGATTCATTAGAGAAGAGTATATCTAAAACTGCAGGTTTTGAAAAGACTCTGAATGTGTGCTTGAACTGCCGTATAATTTTAAGAAGGAATTTACATGTTGAAAGAGGTCTGGTAAATGGATCAATGGGTAATGTTGTTGATTTTGTGAAATACAGAAATAGAGATGGAATTGAATTTAAAAAAATTAAATTTGATGGCATTGAGGAAGTACAGCTAATTGCTCGTTGTTCTGCTAGATTTTTGCTTGTAAAAGACTTATATGTTCGCCGTAAGCAGTTTCCTGTTTGCTTGGCATATGCGGTGACAATTCATAAATCGCAAGGTTTAAGCGTAGACAGTGCATTGGTGAATATTGGCAGTTCTGTGTTCAAGGAGGGTATGGCATATGTGGCATTGTCACGAGTTAGAACTTTATCGGGATTGTACTTGATTGAGTGTGATGTCACAAACATTTGTGCGGATCTAGATTGTGTTAAGGAATACAATAGGTTAAGAAGAGAGTATGCGCCACATTTGCCTCAGTATCCTTTGTTTGAGAAACGTGTGGTAGGCCGGAAACGAAGAAATGAGAACAATACTGGGGAGGTTGTAGCAAAATGACAAAAAGTCAATGAACCTAAAATTACAAGCAGAAACAAAAAGGATTCTGTTGAAGATGTTGTTGGTTTTCAGTTTGAAAACAGTTCTGGTGTCAACTGCTATGCTAATGTAGTGGTTAATGTTTTATTTTCTCTAAAAAATGTAAAAGAAGAGATTGTGATCAATTCTGATCAAAGATTTTGCAGTTTGTTAAATGTGTTAGAGAAATGTACCACTGATAGAAGAAACATAGAAAGTGTGTCTGAAATTCGAAATCTGTTAGACAGATGTTCAGGCCAAACACAATTCTCTCAAAATATTCAGCAAGATTGTCAGGAGTTTTTAATGTATATGCTTGATGTATTACATGCTGAAGGTGTAGATGTAGATCAGCTGTTTGGGCTTTCTTATCAATGGCAGCATGACTGCGAGAACTGTATGGTATCAAGTACTACTAGTGTAGACTCAGAAAGATTTATATATTTAACTTTGCCAGACAGTAAATCAGTCTCCTTTAATAAGCTAGTAAAAGCAGCTGATCACAACATGGAGTGTAGCCAATGTAAATCTGAAATGATGTCCACATTAGTTATACGAACATATGGCCAGTATGTCATTTTAATGTTCCAACGATGTAGGCCTGATGGAACAAAATTGACAACTTTAATTAAAAATTTTGTAGCTTCGCAGTTGTCAATATCAGGAAGGACTTTTGTAACTGCAGCAATTATATATCATGACGGCCCTTCAATAACATCAGGACATTACACAGCTTATTTAAAGTCTAGAAATGGCTGGTCATTCTGCAATGATTCTGTTTTAATTTTCAAAAATAAATTGCCGTATGAACTTAAAAACTCTTACCTGGTGTTTTTAAAACCAACATTTTAGGGAAAGAATCTCGGGATGTGCTCTGTTGAATTTCAAGAAGTTCTAATGGCTCCTACACAATTTGGCCTTGAGGATAAGTGTAGTTCAGAGACATAACTTCTAACCATAGGACTGGACATTATGGAGAAATACGTGCACTTTGAATGAGTTCAGAAAAACTGTTTCTTTTTATAAACTAATTGAAGCAGCCAATCAAAACATGGAGTAGAGGGAATGTAAGTCTGCAATGCTGTCTACTGTTTTACATTGCTTTGTGATTAAAAGTGATGTAGAGAATTAAATAATTGTAGTAGTCATAGGGGTAGTGTAAGTCTGCTTGTATCAGTGTCATAGGAAAAGTAGAACATGACTGAGCAAGAAGGGGAAGATATTACTATTCCAGGATTGTGAAAATGATCTTCAACATTTTAATTCTGAAAGTTGCGGAAATGCCAAATGACGGGATTGGCTTACAAGAAATCCAAGAGTTATCAATGGCTCTGACAAGATTTGGCATTGTGGAAAATTGTGGTAGAGAGCAAGAAGTCATTTATTGCATGTAACGTGTTTTTAAAAACGATGGAGATTTTCTTTCAGAAAGTGGCGGGCTGAAAGTAATAACAGCACAAAAGAGTGTAAGCTGTTCATAGGACATCCTTGGACGTCATGGAAAGTAAGTTAACTTTAAGGAGTTCTGAATTTTGATTTCTGATGTTGTATGGGTTTTTTAAACACAATCATTTTGATTGTGTTTTTTTTTCCCCGCTGTTACATGATGAATACCTTCAAGTCACTGTTTTTAGTGAATTTTGATACATTCTGAGAACAGCAAAAATAAACCATTTAACATGTATAATTAATTCTGTACTGTTTGCATTTATGATGTATATGTAGAACTGAGTAGGAGGCATGGAGAAGGTGAGGCTTCTGTAAGTGTCAAAGTTGTTGCATGCAGTGCTGCACTTCTGCGTATTCTTTCATATGCTAGACTACATCTGCACAATGAGATACCTAAGCAAAGGAAACGCAAGTGATGTGATTGAGAAATGAGCAAAATAAATTGCACGTATTTCAATTACATCACCTGTGTTTCCTATCATTACGAATCACATTGTGCAGATCAAGTTTAGGTCTGTCCAGGGAAACATAGGAGGTTTCTACTTTGTTGAAGAGTGCAGTGGACATGACTCACTTCATTGGTAGACTTTCACAGATATTATCTCCTCTGTACACTTCAACAAGTGTAAATCTCATCTTGAACTCTGAGTAGGCCTCACCTCAAACAAACCTCTGGATAGGAGACATGTTATTGGCATCCTGAAGCGACACTTTTCTGAAACAAGAGCAATGCAAAAGATGCACCATGTTTTAAGATAGGCCTCACTTCATCTGTATCAAGATACTGTTAGTTTAAAATGTATATCTTTAGGACTGTGTAGGGGACCTGGAGAAGCAGAAGCTTCTGTCAGTGTCAAAGTTGTTGAAAAACTATTTGTCCTTCAATCTTTTCCCTTGTCTTTTGTAATTTTTAAATACATGTTTTAATATTTTTCAAATGTTGGTTCTCTCTTTCACAGATTGAAAGTATAAAAATAAAAAGTGAGTAATTTAACGGCAATTATAAGGTAAATAGTTGTACTCTTTTCGTTACATTTCTATCACATTCACCTACTATTAGATCCACTGCTTCACTTCTTTAACCCTCAGTTTCCTGCCTTTGCTACTTTCCTCATTCCTTTCTCTATTACCTACTTACTCAACTCCTTCCACTCTTTTTCTCAGTCCCTCTGTTCTCATAGTTCCTCAGTCTTGTTCACTCACTCCGTCTCTATTACTGTTAGTGTCTGTGAATTACTTTCCCACCTTTTTTTTTGGACCGCTTCCCGGGAAGTGGCCCGGTTCGCAAACCAGCAGCGTTACGGGAGTCCACCATTTTGTGTTTCGGTCGAATCAAGATACAAGATGGAGGGCAAATAATGTTCAGAATGGGTAGAAGGGGGCACGGTAGATGTATCTTGACCCCCTTGGTTTTCTGAGGGTGGCTGAGGAGGACCATAGTTCTTCACTCTTGTTCACTCTCTCTGTTTCTATTAATGTCACTGTTTCTGACTGATCAAAAATTTTTTTAAAAAAATAGAACAGTAACTATAAGGGAAGGAAACAGACAGTTATGTTAAAAGAAAGACAGCTATAGGGAGTAAACTAAGGATACTGTTACCCGCAATCCACTGCTGATGATGTTACTGACCATGTCATGAATGATGTGATATGTGACATCATCAGCAGTGGATTGTAGGTAACAGTATCTCTTGTTTACTCCCTAGAGCTGTCTTTCTTTTCACATAACTGTCTGTTTGCTTACCTTATACTTACTGTTCTTTTTTTTAAAAAACATTTTTTTTGGTTAGCTTCCGGTACGCGTACCGGGTAGCGCTCCGGGGAGCGAACTAAGAGAAATAGAGGTTGGCAGAGTTCCAAATATTCTACCAATTTTTTTATAACGGGGAGGTAGTTCTGAAAAGAACTTTTTTTTTTATGTTTTTGTTGTTTTATATTTTTTTTAGTATTTTTTGAACATTTTTTTACTTTTTTTGTATTTTCTGAACGTTTTTATATTTTTTTTGGGTTTTTTTTGGGGGGGGGAAACAAAAACGATCCATTGTAAAGGGCTCAACAGGAGCAACAAAAAAAAAAGAATTTATTTTTTGGGGCGTCTCGGACAAACATTAACATGATTCTGAATAGCTCTCATAATCAAAATGATGCTACTTTCCCTGTAGCAGATGAAATCGCCGCAGTGCACGCACACTTGCTTCACGTGCCCAAACAACATTTGAATGTTTGGGATCATCTCCCTCGCCTCTGGTCCCGACACCTCTGGAACAACCGATCTTCTTGCCATTGGGAGGGGATTTTGTTGCTCATCACGTAGCTGGGCAGCACTATAATTATTTGGGTGCCACCTACTCATATGCCGATGCATAGTGTGATTGCCGTAACTGTATTTTTTTTCAGTTCCCCATGACAATCTATCACCGCATATACGGCAAAACACGTAGCGTGCATTCACTTTTTTTTGCCCCTCAGGAAATCTATAGAATTGCCAAATGTAATTCTCTTTTCGATTGTACCTCCTGGGCTCCTCTGGCAAAAACCTTGGCTCTTCCTCCTCTTCCTCCTCTTCCTGTTCTTCCTCTTCTTGCAAAATTACTTCAGCAGGTGGTCCTCTCTTCTTTGGATTTGGTGGAGGTGGTGGGTTAGAACCAGCTGAAGCTACTAATGAAGCCATGTCAAAGTGTAAATAAAGGGTCTTTCTCTCACCAAGATGAAAGTCAGAGTGAGGAAAGAAGGAGGGGTTTTCATCATTTGGGAAAAGCAAAAGTTCTAAACCAATGAAAAGTGTTCATTTTAGATCACATGACCTAGTATTACATCATTAGGAAACCAAAAGTGAAATGAACCAATGAAAAGTGTTATTACCGAGTCACATGACCTGCTGTGTTTACGTTACGCGGTCGGCGCCGCGCCCCGGATCGCTTCCGGTTCGCGTACCGCTGCACTTCCGGGTACGCTAACGTAGCACGTCATATGACGTATCACGCGAGAACGCGAAACGTCATGCTGACGCGACGCGTCACGATGTTGTCATGCTGACGCGACAGTTGCGCAAACGGAACGTTTACCGGTTCGCGGACCGGGTCGCGGCTCCGAATTGAGCTAACGGGAAGCTAACCGGTTCGCGTACCGGGAGCGAAACAATAAAAATAATTTAAAAATTTTTTTATTAAAAACATGTAAAAAATATTTTTCGATTTAAAGAAGAATACATTGTAAAGGTTTTGATATTTGCTATTAAAAAAACATTGAAATTCATTGAAAAAACCATAGGTTATAGACCATATATAGTTAGGAATTAGCATTTACAAAACCTTGAAAATTCACTGAAAAAACCATAGGTTATAGACCATATATAGTTAGGGATTAGCATTTACAAAACCTTATTTTACTCACACAAAACCATTGAAATTCTATATATAGTTAGTTGTACTAACTATATATCACGCACCCGCAATCCACTGCTGATCATGTCACATATTACATCATTCATGACATGGTCAGTGACATCACTGATGACATCACTGATGACATCTCAAATGACATCACTGATGACATCTCAATGACATGACTGATGACATCACTGATGACATCTCAAATGACATCACTGATGACATCACTGATGACATCTCATTTGACATTACTGATGACATCACTGATGACATCATTCATGTGATAATACGATGAACTTCTTCAGACTCTAAAATAACCTTAGATACACTCAGTGTAAACAGACACTCACAGACTGTCACTCATCCATGGAGTTACTCACACACCTACTCAGTCATGCAAAGAATCAATTACACCTCCATTTCCTCAACTATACAGTTATACATACCTTACTTATTCAAACATATACTAACACATATTTACTCTCTTTTACAATCCCTTATACAAGTTCACAATGATCAATACAGCCACTCACACATTCACGGACTCTTATGCACAGTTATTTATATATGTCAACTCTCACATGTACTGTGTTTTACATATGTTCTTACTTTGACATGTAGCACTCAGATATCCATTCACTCACCAATGCACTCAGTCAACCGCCCATACACCTGTTTCCACATGCACTTTTGAATCCATATATCTAGTGAATCAACTGCTTACACATCTATGCACAGAGTCATACACCTCCCAGCCACCCACACACACACTCAGTCTCCCATACAAATACTTGGGCAACCAATCAATAACCCATATACTTACTCATATAGCTACTGATCAACACATGCAGCAGTTTACAGAACAACAGACATAATGATGCACAAATTAAGACAGTTTACTGACTAACCCATGCACTCAGTGACACACATTTAATCACTCACTCATACAGTCAGTCACACACCTACTAAATCCTTCATCCAGACACTTATACATCCACTCATTCTTCAATATGTAAGACATTTGAGATGTCATCAGTGATGTCATTTGAGATGTCATCAGTGATGTCATCAGTCATGTCATTGAGATGTCATCAGTGATGTCATCAGTGATGTCATTTGAGATGTCATCAGTGATGTCATCAGTGATGTCACTGACCATGTCATGAATGATGTAATATGTGACATGATCAGCAGTGGATTGCGGGTGCGTGATATATAGTTAGTACAACTAACTATATATGGAATTTCAATGGTTTTGTGTGAGTAAAATAAGGTTTTGTAAATGCTAATCCCTAACTATATATGGTCTATAACCTATGGTTTTTTCAGTGAATTTTCAAGGTTTTGTAAATGCTAATTCCTAACTATATATGGTCTATAACCTATGGTTTTTTCAATGAATATATATATATATATATATATATATTCACTGAAAAAACCATAGGTTATACACCATATATAGTTAGGAATTAGCATTTAAAAAACCTTATTTTACTCACACAAAACCATTGAAATTCCATATATAGTTAGTTGCACTAACTATATATCGCGCACCCACAATCCACTGCTGATGATGTCACATATTACATCATTCATGACATGGTCAGTGACATCACTGATGACATCACTGATGACATCTCAAATGACATCACTGATGACTCCACTGATGACATCTCATTTGACATCAATGACCACATCACTGATGATATCATTCATGTGACAATACAATGCATCTCCTCACATTTTAATATAACCTCTGTTTCACCCAGTGTTAAATACAGAGTATAATTTTTGAAACCATTGACACACCAATACTAGTTACTACATATGTACTCACTGATTCCTACGTCTACACACACATTCACTCATTCACCCATACAATCATTCATACATACAATCACTCATCTTTACAACACTATCATATGCACTCATACACCTATACAGACACTCACACTCTGCCACTCATCCATGGAGTTACTCACACACCTAGTCAGTCCTATAAAGAATCAATCACACTTCCATTTTCTTGTCTATACAGTTAAACATAGAGCACCTTACATTTTCAAACATATACTAACACATACTTACCTTGTTATACAATCATTGATATAAGTACACATTGATCTGCACAGAGTCACACACCTCCCAGCCAGCCACACACACACTCAGTCTCCCATACAAATACTTGGACAATCAATCAATAACCCATATAGTTACTCATATAGCTACTGATCAACACATGCAGCAGTTTACAGAACAACAGACATAATGATGCACAAATTAAGACAGTTTAGTCACTAACCCATGCACTCAGTGAGATACATTTAATCACTCACTCATACAGTCAGTCATGCACCTACTAAATCCTTCGTCCAGACACTTATACATCCACTCATTCTTCAATATGTAAGACATATTTAAACTTTACAGAAACATAAAATCACTGGATGTTGTTATCAGTGATGTCATCAGTGATGTCATTTGAGATGTCATCAGTGATGTCATCAGTGATGTCACTGACCATGTCATGAATGATGTAATATGTGACATCATCAGCAGTGGATTGCGGGTGCGCGATATATAGTTAGTGCAACTAACTATATATGGAATTTCAATGGTTTTGTGTGAGTAAAATAAGGTTTTTTAAATGCTAATTCCTAACTATATATGGTGTATAACCTATGGTTTTTTCAGTGAATTTTCAAGGTTTTGTAAATGCTAATTCCTAACTATATATGGTTTATAACCTATGGTTTTTTCAGTGAATTTCAATGTTTTTTTAATAGCAAATATCTATAGCTGTAAAATGTATTCTTATTTAAATCCAAAAATATATTTTATATGTTTATTAATAATTTTTTTAAAATATTTTTTTTGTTTCGCTCCCGGTCCGCGGACCGGGAAGCTTCCCGTTAGCTCAATTTGATGCCGCGACCCGGTCCGCGAACCGGTAAAAAATCAACATAGTGACGGTATCGCGTTGCCGCGTAATGCGTCTTATGACGTACTGCGTTAGCGCACCCGGAAGTGCCCCGGGGCGCGGACCGAGGCGCGAAACGCAGCTCCCCGGAAGCGATCCGCGGCGCGTCGCAAAAACGCGACGTATCGCGTTGCCGCGTAATGCGTCTTGTGACGTACCGCGTTAGCGCACCCGGAAGTGTCCCGGGGCGCGGACCGGGGCGCGAAGCTTAGCGACCCGGAAGCTAACCGGGGCGCGTTCCGCAGCGCGTAACATGAGCGTGAGAGGTCATGTGACTTGTTAGTAAAACTTTTCATTGGTTCATTTCACTTTTGGTGTCATAATGATGTAAGGCTAGGTCAGGTGACCTAAAAATAACACTTTTCAGTGGTTGAGAAGTATTGTTTTTCCCGAATTATGAAAACCCCTCCTTCTTTCCTCACTCTGACTTTCATCATTGTGAGAGGAAGACCTATTTTGCTTGTTGGAAAATGGCTTCATTGGTAGCTTCAGCTGGTGGACCCCCACCACCACCTCCACCTCCTCATGGGAAGAGAGGACCACCTCCCCAGGTCATTACCAACACTGAGGAGGAAGATGAAGAAATGGATGAGGAGGGAGAAGAACCACAGTTCTTAGAAGAGGTGCCCCGGGTTTCCAGAAAGAAAGCCAGTTTCATCTGGCAGTTTTATTCGATCCCTCGTGGCCAAAAAAAAGTCAATGCGAGGTATGTCACCTGCCGCATATGCAAAGAACAATTGTCCAGAGGGACGGACAAAAAATATAGCTATGGAAATCACACAATGCACAGGCACATGACAAGGAAGCATCCACTAAATTACAGCCGGGCGGAAATAAGGGATATGCTTGACAATCCAAGACCAACTCCTGTGGCCAGACCAACAATACCGATTTCTCTAACACCAGAAGAGGCACGGGAAACTGTGCCAAATATTCAAGAAAATTTTGGGCACATGATTCACTTATGTATGCACTGTCGTGCATTATTAGCTTGTGGCAACATGAGCATCAATGCACTCAACCTGGCGTATGAACACCATGATTGCCCTAACCGCCCCCAGTAATTTTTGTTTGCTCCTGTTGAGCCCTTTTCAACGCCTGTTTTTTGTTGTTTCCCCCCCCCAAAAAAAAAACCAAAAAAAATATAAAATCGTTCAAAAAATACAAAAAAAACAAAAAATGTTCAAAAAATAAAAAAAAAATATAAAACAACAAAAATATTAAAAAAAAAGTTCTTTTCAGAACTACCTTCCCTTTCAAAAAAAATTGCTAGAATGTTTAGCACTCTGGCAAGCTCTATTTCTTTTGGTTCGCTCCCGGGTTAGCTTCCCGGTACGCGGACCGGGAGCTAACCAAAAAAATTTAAAAAAAAAAAAAGTGTAAGTATAAGGAAAGTAAACAGAGAGTGATGTTAAAAGAAAGACAGCTATAGGGAGTAAAGAAGAGATACTGTTTAATAGATCTATTTACCGAAGAAAAGACAGAAGAGGGTATAATTGTGAAAAACAAAATAGATAACGAAGTGAAAGAAAAAAAAGAGAGTATAACATTAACAAAGAAGAGTTTCTTGGAGAATGTGAGTGAATGTTCAAAATAAGATTAAAACATGAGGAATAACAGAGAGAAAAAATAGAAAACAGAAAACAAAAAATAACAGAAAAAGATTAATTGAAACAGCAAAGAAATGTAAGTAACATAGAGCCATATCATCAACATAGGCAATAAAAGTTTTGCAGCTTTTATTGGCAGAAATGTGTCGCTAAAGCTGCTTTTGTGGCAGAAAACTGCCGCTAAAACCACTTTTGCACCAGTTTTCTGCCAATAAAAAGAGCAATAATTTTATTGGCTGTGTTCATAATATTCCCCTTAGTGTGCTTCAACTACACAGAGAAAGCATTATGAACAAGTAGTGATAGAGTGATCAGTCAAAGACACTAAGAGTAATAGAGACGGAGTGAGTGAACAAGAGTGAGGAACTATGAGAAGAGAGGGACTGAGGAAAAGAGTGGAAGGAGTTGAGTAAGTAGGTAATAGAGAAAGGAATGAGGAAAGTAGCAAAGGCAGGAAACTGAGGGTTAAAGAAATGAAGCTGTGGAACTAATAGTAGGTGAATGTGATAGAAATGTAACGAAAAGAATAAAAAACATTTACCTTATAATTGTCGTTAAATTACTCACTTTTTGTTTTTATACTTTCAATCTGTGAAAGAGAGAACAAACATTTGAAAAATATTAAAACATGTATTTAAAAATTAGAAAAGACAAGGGAAAAGATTGAAGGACAAACAGTTTTTCAACAACTTTGACACTTACAGAAGCTTCTGCTTCTCCAGGCCCCCTACACAGTCCTAAAGATATACATTTTAAACTAACAGTATCTTGATGCAGATGAAGTGAGGCCTATCTTAAAACATGGTGCATCTTTTGCATTGCTGTTGTTTCAGAAAAGTGTCGCAAGACACTAAAATTTTAAATAATTGCTTCAGGATGCCAATAAGATGTCTACTATCCAGAGGTTTGTTTGAGGTGAGGCCTACTCAGGGTTGCAGATGAGATTTACACTTGTTGAAGAGTACAGAGGAGATAATACATGTGAAGGTCTACCAATGAAGTGAGTCATGTCCACTGCACTCTTCAACAAAGTCCAAACCTCCTATGTTTCCCTGGACAGACCTAAACTTGATCTGCACAATGTGATTCGTAATGATAGGAAACACAGGTGATGTAAATGAAATACGTGCAATTTATTTTGCTCATTTCACAATCACATCACTTGTGTTTCCTTTGCTTAGGTATCTCATTGTGCAGATGTAGTCCAGCATATGAAAGAATACGCAGAAGTGCAGCACTGCATGCAACAACTTTGACACTTACAGAAGCCTCACCTCCTCCATGCCTCCTACACAGTTCTACATATACATCATAAATGCAAACAGTACAGAATTAATTATACATGTTAAATGGTTTATTTTTGCTGTTCTCAGAATGTATCAAAATTCACTAAAAACAGTGACTTGAAGGTATTCATCATATAACAGCGGGGAAAAAAAAACACAATCAAAATGATTGTGTTTAAAAAACCCATACAACATAAGAAATCAAAATTCAGAACTCCTTAAAGTTAACTTACTTTCCATGACGTTCAAGGATGTCCTATGAACAGCTTACACTCTTTTGTGCTGTTATTACTTTCAGCCCGCCACTTTCTGAAAGAAAATCTCCATCGTTTTTAAAAACACGTTACATGCAATAAATGACTTCTTGCTCTCTACCACAAGTTTCCACAAGGCCAAATCTGGTCAGAGCCATTTATAACTCTTGGATTTCTTGTAAGCCAATCCCGTCATTTGGCATTTCCGCAACTTTCAGAATTAAAATGTTGAAGATCATTTTCACAATCCTGGAATAGTAATATCTTCCCCTTCTTGCTCAGTCATGTTCTACATTTCCTATGACACTGATACTGCTTACCATGAAGCAGACTTACACTACCTCTATGACTACTACAATTATTTAATTCTCTACATCACTTTTAATCACAAAGCAATGTAAAACAGTAGACAGCATTGCAGACTTACATTCCCTCTACTCCATGTTTTGATTGGCTGCTTCAATTAGCTTATAAAAAGAAACAGTTTTTCTGAACTCATTCAAAGTGCACGTATTTCTCCATGACGTCCAGTCCTATGGTTAGAAGTTATGTCTCTGAACTACACTTATCCTCAAGGCCAAATTGTGTAGGAGCCATTAGAACTTCTTGAAATTCCACAGAGCACATCCCGAGATTATTTCCCTAAAATTTTGGTTTTAAAAACACCAGGTAAGAGTTTTTAAGGTCATACGGCAATTTTTTTTTGAAAATTAAAACAGAATCATTGCAGAATGACCAGCCATTTCTAGACTTTAAATAAGCTGTGTAATGTCCTGATGTTATTGAAGGGCCGTCATGATATATAATTGCTGCAGTTACAAAAGTCCTTCCTGATATTGACAACTGCGAAGCTACAAAATTTTTAATTAAAGTTGTCAATTTTGTTCCATCAGGCCTACATCGTTGGAACATTAAAATGACATACTGGCCATATGTTCGTATAAATAATGTGGACATCATTTCAGATTTACATTGGCTACACTCCATGTTGTGATCAGCTGCTTTTACTAGCTTATTAAAGGAGACTGATTTACTGTCTGGCAAAGTTAAATATATAAATCTTTCTGAGTCTACACTAGTAGTACTTGATACCATACAGTTCTCGCAGTCATGCTGCCATTGATAAGAAAGCCCAAACAGCTGATCTACATCTACACCTTCAGCATGTAATACATCAAGCATATACATTAAAAACTCCTGACAATCTTGCTGAATATTTTGCGAGAATTGTGTTTGGCCTGAACATCTGTCTAACAGATTTCGAATTTCAGACACACTTTCTATGTTTCTTCTATCAGTGCTACATTTCTCTAACACAGAATTTAACAAACTGCAAAATCTTTGATCAGAATTGACCACAATCTCTTCTTTTACATTTTCTAGAGAAAACAAAACATTAACCACTACATTAGCATAGCAGTTGACACCAGAACTGTTTTCAAATTGAAAACCAACAACATCTTCAACAGAATCCTTTTTGTTTCTGCTTGTAATTTTAGGTTCATCGACTTTTCGTCTTTTTGCTACAACCTCCCCAGTATTGGTCACATTTCTTCGTTTCCGGCCTACCACACGTTTCTCAAACAAAGGATACTGAGGCAAATGTGGCGTATACTCTCTTCTTAACCTATTGTATTCCTTAACACAATCTAGATCAGCACAAATGTTTGTGACATCACACTCAATCAAGTACAATCCCGATAAAGTTCTAACTCGTGACAATGCCACATATGCCATACCCTCCTTGAACACAGAACTGCCAATATTCACCAATGCACTGTCTACACTTAAACCTTGCGATTTATGGATTGTCACCGCATATGCCAAGCAAACAGGAAACTGCTTACGGCGAACATATAAGTCTTTTACAAGCAAAAATCTAGCAGAGCAACGACCAATTAGCTGTACTTCCTCAATGCCATCAAATTTAATTTTTAAAAATTCAATTCCATCTCTATTTCTGTATTTTACAAAATCAACAACATTACCCATTGATCCATTTACCAGACCTCTTTCAACATGTAAATTCCTTCTTAAAATTATACGGCAGTTCAAGCACACATTCAGAGTCTTTTCAAAACCTGTAGTTTTAGATATACTCTTCTCTAATGAATCCAATTTTGTTTTCAGATTCTCAGACAAAATAATTGTTGATCCCATATGCTCTACTCTGTCAATAGCTTCCAGTTTCACAATCTCTTGCTTTTCTAAATGCAACATTTTGTTGTTGAATTTGGCACATTCTGCAAGAGTTGGCATCAAACATATTCCAGATTTCTTAGTAATTTTCTGAAAAATATTCTCAGGCACAACATCTTGTTCTGGATATAAATTTGACAGTAATCGTGCATGTAAAGCTTCTTTCCCATGCTCGGTCACTTTTCCAATTCTAACATCTTGTAGAATAGTCTTGTAAACTTCATCCTTCGCCTGACGCATATTTTCATGCAGTTCAGCATAATTGAAGTTTAACCATATATTGACGTTGCCAATGCTGCCTAGGCACTTCCTGGTATCTTCATGCGTGAGCATTTTGAACACAGGTTGCCCTTTCACTGGTGTCAGCTGCAGAAGATCTCCGAAAACAATGATGTGTTTGCCACCAAATAACACATCATACTCTGTTTTGAGAACTTCTTGCATTCTCAAATGCACAAAGGCAAGCATGACATTGGAAACCATGCTTACTTCGTCAATGATAAGAAGTTTCATTTTCCTCAAGATTCTTGAAACTTCAAAACAAGCATCTCCAGATAGCTTGTGATATTGTAATTTGTTGTCATGCTCCACTGGCAGCATCAGTAAACGATGTAAAGTAATCCCTTTAATGTTATGTGCTGCCAGTCCAGTTGGAGCGGTGACAACACAAGACAGCGATGACTCTGTCCTTTCCTGCAAATAGCATGAAATTGCTTTAATGAGGAAACTTTTTCCAGTTCCCGCTTCTCCACTCACGTACAGTCGGACAGGCTTCAACGACGTACATGAGCACTCTTTCTTGTCATGACTTAATCCATGATCAATTTGCATGGTAACTTCGTCATATATTTTCCTCTGCTCAACGTTGAGTTGTCTTTCCAACTCTTCTAAGTTAACCGCATCCTCCTGAGCATGTGCCATGGCTCTTTCCACTTCATTCATGGCAGTGGCAGCTTCATTTTCGATAACAGGTCCTCCTAGTGGATCCTGACTCAATGAAGCAGAACTCTGACTGTCCTGAGAACTGTCTCTGGCAATCTCGGCTGCAATCGTTGCTTCCTGCTCAATTTCCGCATTCAACATTTCTACATATTTGGGAAAAGCAGGACATTCTATGGTCTCCTTGGCGGCATTGAAAGAGTCTTCGTAACAGAGGAAATCTCCAAGCAGTTCCTCTTCTGCACGCCAAGGCTTGAAAAGTTGCAAAAGTGCTAAATAGAAAAACTCCTTTTTTTCAGGAGATTCGCCACTCAATTTTCGATGGTTTACCAAGTGGCATTTTCTTTGCTTGACCAGACATCCCTCACTTCCTATTATAGCATACACTCCTTTCTCAGTATCTTCTTTGATGTTCCTCTTGAATATGTAATTTTGAAGAACCTCATACAGACAAACATTGTCGAGGTGACTGCTTCTATTTGGATAATATGTATCCAACATGTTGGTCTTCAAAATGTCGGTACTGTTTGGCTCCTTTTCCGCCAAATACTCAATTTCCCGCACAGGTTTCAGATCTCGATTACGCGTTGCAGCAAGACCAAGACTCGCCCAAACGATACTCCTGGACTTGGCATAGAGACTTGCTGAAGACAACCGGTCAGAGCATTCGTAAGCTCCAATTTCTCGATGCGACAACATCTTCAGACTGAAACTGTACAACTTCTTGCTGAGGCTCTTTTCATGGGAAATGTCCTCCCACATATCCTTCAATTCTGTCTTCTCTTTTTTGGTGATGTAAGACGTCACATACCGAGCCACAGCCATACAGTTATCAGCCACAAACTGTATATCCATGTTAGCATTCCACATGGACAAAATCACCGGGTTGTAGTCGTTGATGTACTTGGACTCTTCGTTCCTCTTCAAATTGTATGTGTTTTTAGGTGATTTCTTCATGACATTATGTCGCAGCGAAGACATCAAACTGTTTACTCTTCCTTTAGAAATCACCGGTCGTGGAAAACCGAAACGACATTTGGTGTAGAACTTGTCCTTGTTTCGGAATTCACGACGGCAGTACTTTCCACATCGATGGCTTTGGAAACGCAGAACTTTTTCTCTTAGGCTTTTCTTCTCCTTTGCGTTTGGAACAGCACACGTAGAATACTGTTGGATGAAACTCATCACTGAGTCTTCTGGATCCATTCCAAATTTAGGTGCATCCTTCATCCACAGCAACATATGTATATGAGGAGCACCTCTTGCTTGGTACTCCTTTCTCCAGAAGAAATCCAACACCTCTCCAAGAGGTGGATTCTTCTTATTCATGATGAAAGACATCATAGCTTCAAATCTATGATTGAAGTACCTACATACATTGACTGGATCCAAAGAGCACAGTTCTCCGGGTGTCTTGAATTCGATGTTATCTACGTTAGCATTTGCCTCTCGTAGAAATTCAAGTAAGTCTTCCCAGCCATACTCGGCACAGCTCAGAGTGAGGAACCATGTGGGAGTACCTAAGTTCCTCAGCATACATTTTAAATCACCATGACGACGGTACCAGTACTCATTAGTACCACGCTGACACGCCATGAGATTAATCAGGTGAGAATCCAAAATACTGTCTTGGACATTGACTTTATCCATAAAGTCACTTGCCGAGATGTTTTGCATGTGTATACCACTTTTCAAGATGTGGTTCACTGCATATGACAGTCCAGACAGATCGCTTTCAAACAGGAGATGAAACAAATAGGGAATGCATTGTCGAAACCTAGCATCTCCTGCATACAATCGCAAAGTCCGGTATTCAGAAGCAGGAATTTGATGAGGTCGCTCATCATATCTTCCTCCCTGACCTGTTGGAAAAAGCTGTGGGAAACACCGAGCTTCCAAACTTTCCTCCCAAACACTAATGGGACTCCCTTTGGCTTGTTTCATTTGAAACAACTCAATAGCATTCCCCATGACTTCCTTGGAATGCAAAGGATGAACACTATAATGTTCATATATTTCTTCACTAGTAGAGGGTTCTACTTTCTCAATTTGACCAGCACACAAATCGCTATCCTCTTCCTCACTTACTTTCTCTTCTGCAACATATACATTCTTATAGTATTTATTATTTTTTTTCAAATACAATGTTGCCTTTTTAACTTTCCTAACATCTACTAAATCTTGCCATATTTTCTTATTCTTTGTCGGAACCCCATTAACTAAGATAACCAGAGGTTCCTCTTCCACTTTTTCTACTCCAATTGTGTTAATGTTTTTCTTCAAATCTAGAGGCAAATAAACAACGCTTCCCTTTAATCCTCTCTGTAAATCTGATGGAGGCAATTTCCCTGTCTTTGGCTCCATTCTTACAATAGCCTGAAAGGGATGGATACTTTGAATCAAAATAGATTCATAAGTATTTAAATCCTTCAATTCAGAAGGAATCTCAACCAATTCCAGATTATTATGAACTGCTCTAGCAGGCATCTGGTTTTGATTTAATTTGCAAGAACAATAAGTACACACACGTTGATCCAATCCCAAATCAAAACAATTTTCTACCATCAAGTATGTTGCGAAATCCTTCCATTCACTATTATCTTCCCTTTCACTTTTTGCATATAAATCCACTAACTTAGTCTGATTCTTATAATAAGTGCGTCGACAACACACACAAGTGAAATTAGGCCTCTCACTTGATTTCACCTCAAACGTCGCAATTTCCCTCTGGAAATTATCTGTACTGGAAACCTGTACACTATCTTCCACATGACCCTCTTCTTCTTGCTCAATTTCAACATTCTCCTCTTTACTTCCAAAGTAACAAAACTCAATTTCTTCACATATATTCTTCACATCTATTTCAGAACCATGCAAAAGAGCAGCGCATAATTGTTTAAGCATAATTGCTGGACTCTTAGCATAATACAACATTCTAACTAATTTCCTCACTTTATTATGATGCACTGCTAGCATCCTGAAATGATGAAAAACACTCTGGCATACTCTCCTGGAAAGACAAGCCAGTGAATGACCATGCAAACCTGTCACTTCTCTTACTCTGCAAGGATCTAATTCTTGCAACAACCTTATTTTCTGCTTCAAACTTTTCTTATTAAATGACCGTACAAAATCACAAAGCAAATTGATGGAATCCTGTCGCACACTGCAAATACTACTACACTTCCAGGTGTACACAGGACCCTTAGCACGTCTTCCTAAAACCTCATTACCTAACACCTCTTCTGCCTCTGTTGTCACAAGTTTTTCTTTTTCAACTGGACAACCATCTTTCACTTCATAAGCACGACCACTGGTGTCAACTGCATGCACCAAATCATTATCCTGGAAATAACTCTCCTCATTAAAAAATGCCTCACAGCTTGAACTATGCATCCATTCTCCAGAAAAAACTTCACAAAAATTACTACGATTAACTATTCTCTTCCATCTACTATTTCTTTTGAAATCATAAATTGCCTTGTTTAGCTTCCTAATTCTATTGATTATCAAAATAAATAACTTACGTTTAATTTCAAATGCCTGATCAATAACTTTCTCAACTTTTTTTTTTCTCTTATAAAAAACCAGTTTCTGTTGACCTTTCTTAATATTTTTTAACAAATTGCCAATTATCCTGTTGCGGAACATTCGTTTATGAATCTCCCTAAACTGTTGTTTCCTTCTACTATCATGCACAGAGTTATCTCTTGCTCTAGCAGTAACATTTTTGATTGGCCTTTCCTTTCCATTTGAATTCCTTCTCGTTTTATGGACTGAAACATTTTCTGTAGTAATATATTTTTTTACTACACATATTTCTTATGAAATATTTTGTGCTCTTACCCGGTGCTTTCTTCGTGACTTGACAAATCTTTTTGTTAGAGGACTGCTGCTTATTTTCTTTCACCTGCTGTCTTTGACGTTTTGCAGCCTTTCTCTGTCTTTCTATTGTTGGCATGGTGAAATCTTGAAATGATCTGCAGTTGAATCTGTGGTAAAATATAATAAAAAATGTTATTAACCATTATTACCAAACAGTAAAACAATAACAGTGATCAAAAACTTAACACACTACTTGACATTTTAAATAGAAGATTTTTTAGTCCTTGCAAATTTACAATACAGAAATAGCAGAAAAGAAATGACATTTATATTTATGTTACCTGTGCTATTTTATATGTGAATCTGATCTAATTTTATGAGCATATTTTAATATTTTATTGAAGACACTACACATAACCTGCTTTTGAAGGTGTCTTTATTTTTAAATTAAACGGTTTACCTTTTTACTTTTTATTAATTATAAATTTTAAAAATAAATGTTTATATTTCCATAGGCTCAAGCAGGTCAGCTTCCCATCCTATGTCATATAATTCGGACAAATCTGCATCCTCACCACGCTCTTCTTCATCCTCAGGATTTAAATCATCCAAGGGATCAACATCCACTGATGTTTCAATTACAAGTTCAATGATGAGGTCAAAATCAACTGATTGCAGATTGTCGCTCATGTTGAGGTTGTCTTTATCTTTAAAGAAAGATAACAACAATGAGATGTTGCAGAGTAAGAGACAAATCTCAGAGATTATAATAGTAAAATTGTTTAACAAGAGTAATATTTTTCAGCTATTATTTAGCCATGTCCAGCAATGCTGAGCAGGTGAAGACTATGTCTAAATTTTCAGTGAACAGGACTCATCTCTTCTTAACCTTGGATAAGCCTCACCGACTCTGTGTGTCCTGCACATACTTAAATGTAAAGGGGCAGATTTATGTTAAATGGCACATCCCCAGGCATGCACCAGTTAACGTGCACCACTACTCTGCCACCCATGGTGTGCCGTATTTACAATCAGATAGGAGAAAGCTTCGTCAAAACCCTGCGCCTGCTTTAAGCAGGCATAGGTCTTGACGCAACATTGTGGAGATGGGGCACCCCTGAGCCTTGCTTGAGCTGCATCGCACTTGCGATACAACTCCAGCAATCACTACCTTTACAGCACAGATACGTCACGCATCTGTGCCATTTTTGCCCCATGATGCCCCGTATTCTAAATGCAGCACACCATGGGTGGCGGAACAGCGGCGCAGGATGACTGACAGATCCCTGGTGATGCACCAGTCATCATAAATCTATCCCTAAGCTTCTTATCTTGTTACAGATGAACCGCCATATGTAGCATGAAACTATTTTGCATTTCCTAAATAGCGAATTTTAAGGAATAAATAGCAATTCTTTACCATTCCTAATTTGCAATGAGCAAATTGCTAATTGCAAGTTACCCATTCATTTCCATGGGCTAGGAGGCTCATAGGAATGAAGGTTTAATTTGCGATTAGCAATTTGCTCATCACAAATTAGGAATTTTTCCAAGGGTGCAGGGGTGTCTCAAGAACACCCTGCTGCACCCCTGAAAAAGAAATTTGGGGGCATATGGCACACATACATGCCCTAAGGGCATGTGTTGGCGTCATATGGCACCTTTTGTTTTTTTGAAAAAAAGCTTTTTGAAAAGAATTCACAAATTACCACCAATTTACCACAATAGTTTCCAAATCCTTAATGTCATTTTTTACATATTTTTTGTTTGATACATTGCATTTAAGTAGTCACAAAATTTGCAAATCCTTCAGTGCAATTGCAAAATAAGGAATAGCAAATTTTGCTACTCCTTATTTTGCATCAAACTTGTTTGATACATAACATTTGTCTAATTAACATTCGCAAAGGCCGAAATTCGTAGAATTTTGATCTTTGCGAATGCTAATTAGCTTGATACATATGGCCCCAAGTGAGGCCTGTCTTGCGACATGGTGCATCTTTTGCATCACTGCTGCATCGGTTTCATGTGGTACGTTTTTTTTACACCATGACATATCTGCCTAAATGCATCAATTTGTAATGTTGTCGCCTCATAGCAAATCTTTTGCACCGCCGCTGCATCATAAAAGTGACGCACAGTGGCACAAAAGAGGCATACACCTATCATAAATCTGTCCCTAGCATTTTAAAAGATTAATCCAGGATGACGATAAGGTGTGGCCTATCCAGAGGTTTGTTTAAGGTGAGGCCTACTCAGGATTGCAGATTAAAGTTACGCTTGATGAAGAATACAGAGGAGATAATACATGTAAAGGCCTACCAATGAAGTAAGTAATGTGCACTTTATTGCGCCAGTCATCATAAATGTATCCCTAAGCTTCTTATCTTGTTACAGATGAACCACCATATGTACCATCAAACTATTTTGCATTTCCTAAATAGCAAATTTTAAGGAATAAATAGCAATTCTTTACCATTCCTAATTTGCAATGAGCAAATTGCTAATTGCAAATTAGCACCGCCGCTGCATCATAAAAGTGACGCACAGTGGCACAAAAGAGGCATACACCTATCATAAATCTGTCCCTAGCATTTTAAATGATTAATCCAGGATGACAATAAGGTGTGGCCTATCCAAAGGTTTGTTTAAGGTGAGGCCTACTCAGGATTGCAGATTAAAGTTATGCTTGATGAAGAATACAGAGGAGATAATACATGTAAAGGCCTACCAATGAAGTAAGTAATGTCCAATTTATTGCGCCAGTCATCATAAATGTATCCCTAAGCTTCTTATCTTGTTACAGATGAACCACCATATGTACCATCAAACTATTTTGCATTTCCTAAATAGCAAATTTTAAGGAATAAATAGCAATTCTTTACTATTCCTAATTTGCAATGAGCAAATTGCTAATTGCAAGTTACCCATTCACTTCCATGGGCTAGGAGGCTCATAGGAATGAAGGTTGCAATTTGCGATTAGCAATTAGCTCATCACAAAATAGGAATTTTTTCAAGCGTGCAGGGGTATCTCAAGAACACCCTGCTACACCCCTGAAAAATAAATTTGGGGGCATATGGCACACATACATGCCCTAAGGACATGTATAGGCGTCATATGGCACCTTTTGTTTTTTGGAAAAAAATGCTTTTTGAAAAGAATTCGCAAATTACCACAAACTAGAAGTTGGTGGTAGTTTCCAAATCCTTAATATCATTTTTTACATATTTTTTGTTTGATACATTGCATTTAAGGAATCGCAAAATTTGCAAATCCTTCAGTGCAATCGCAAAATAAGGAATAGCAAATTTTGAATTAAGGACATTTTAAGTAATTTCCACATGTGCAGTGTTTTCAAATTATGATTTGAAAATCGTTTTTGGGGAAAAGTAATGGTTTGCAAATTTATGACAAGGACATAATGGTGTATGCTTCTCTATAAGGCATTTCAGTGTCTCTGATGTCATTTTTCCCATATTACATTATAAGACCTTTCCCCATGGAGCACATTCCTTGTAAATATGCTCCCACCTGTGCATGGTGAATTTAGATTTTGACTGTTTGAGTCACATACCCATGTTAAAAGTCACCCCAAAAAATTGCAAACGCTTTAAAAAAACACATTCATGTGTCTTAAGGACATTTTAAGTCATTTCCCCGTGGACAGTGTTTTGTAAGTGGCGCAAAAGAGGCATACACCTATCATAAATCTGTCCCTAGCATTTTAAATGATTAATTCAGGATGACGATAAGGTGTGGCCTATCCAGAGGTTTGTTTAAGGTGAGGCCTACTCAGGATTGCAGATTAAAGTTACGCTTGATGAAGAATACAGAGGACATAATACATGTAAAGCTCTACCAATGAAGTAAGTGATGTCCACTTCATTGCGCCAGTCATCATAAATGTATCCCTAAGCTTCTTATCTTGTTAGACATCAACCGCCATATGTATCATATAACTATTTTGCATTTCCAAAATAGCGAATTTTAAGGAATAAATAGCGATTCTTTACCATTCCTAATTTGCGATGAGCAAATTGCTAATTGCAAATTACCCATTCATTTCCATGGAGCAGGAGGCCCATAGGAATGAAGGTGCAATTTGCGATTAGCAATTAGCTCATCGCAAATTAGGAATTTTTCCAAAGGTGCAGGGGTGTCTCAAGAACACCCTGCTGCACCCCTGAAAACGAAATTTGTGGACATATGGCGCACATAAATTTTAACAACATTCCTTTACCTCAAAAACGATTTTCAATTCATAATTTGAAAACACTGCCCACAGGGAAATTACTTAAAATGTCCTTAAGACACATGAAAGTGTTTTTTTATTGCCTTTCCAGCATGGTTGGGTCACTTTTAACATGGCTATGTAACACAAACATTTAAAATCTAAATTTCCCATGCACAGGTCGGAGCATATTTACAAGCAACTTGCGCCACAGAGAAAGGTCTTACATTAAAATGGGAAAAATAACATCAGGGACAGTCAATTGCCGTATAAAGAAGCATACACCATTATGTCCTTGTCATAAATTTAAAAACATTTCCTTTTCCCCAAAAACGATTTTCAAATCATAATTTCAAAACACTGCACATGGGAAAATTACTTAAAATGTCCTTAAGACACATAAAAGCGTTTTTTGATTGCCTTTGCAGCATGTTTGTATCACTTTTAACATGGCTATGTAACACAAACATTCAAAATCTAAATTTTCCATGCACATGTGGGAGCATATTTACAAGCAATTTGCGCCACATAATTCATAATTTTCTCCTAAAAGCACACTATTCTCTATCTAAATTAAAGAAATATTTTCTCACCTTAGCAAATACTTTGAGTTTGAAAACAGTCTCAGAAACACACCAATTTGTCTTCAGCAGAGCAAAAGGTATGCACTCCAGAGTCTGCAGCTATCAAAAGCACAGAAATGCTGTAATTCTTCACACATATCTCTCATGTCACCCAATCAAAACTCTTCCCTCCCTTTTTTTCAAATGAAAACCCTTCCCCCCTCTGCCATTTCTGCCTTTTCTGCATGGCAACCACCTCTTGGAAGACTTCTGGTGTTTGCAAGTTCACACAACTTTGTTGCAATTGAACTCTGAACTCTCAGTGCACCTGCATATCCAGTGCATTCTTTCATTTAATGATTTTTTATTGACCATTCAAAATACATCTTTCAAAGAACACATCCGTGCACCCTAACTTTCTGTTTTCAGCAATCAAAATCCACCAATCACTGTTACTGCTTCATGAACACAGAAACTCCACAGTTTTTTTCATTTTAAACTCTCATTTTTTCAACTGCCATTTCATTGCCACACTTCATCTGACTGCAGGAGAACCTTCTCTCACCATGTTTTCTGTCTGGATTGTTGGACACAGTTATATTCACTGGGCTCAAAGGTACGTTGAAAACAGGAAATTACCTAACCTCAATTTACAAGATGTGGAAATTAAGTAGTTTGGCCACAGAGGATTAAAATGTCACCAATTGATACCATTGGTGAAAACCTTTATGCATTTGCCCAAACCTGACCTGTTAATTGTGCACTGTGGAGGTAATGACTTGGGCACTTTGACTGGTGTAGGTCTGGAAATGCTTTTAAAGGACACCTTTGAGCAATTAATGGCACTTTTTCCTCAGACTGCCTTGGTATATTCAAATATATGCCAAAGACAGAAATGGAGGTGGTCAAACCAATTTTGTCCACAAATTGAGAAGTCGAGGAAGCATGTAAACAAATCTGTTTCAGCTTACATGAGAGACCATGGAATGGGCTCCCTGTACAACAATAACTTGCGTTACTACATGCAAGATATCTACAGCGGAGATGGAGTTCACTTCTCAGATGAGGGCAACAGAGTTTTCACTCTGAATTTAAGAATGTGCATTGGTACCTACTTATAAGTACCTAAATGTACCATAAACCCAAAAGCTCTTCTCAGAGCTACCCTACATCTGATCACTCACAATTATTATTTTACTCTAACATTTTTCACTAATTTCCAACAAAGTACGCTCCCTGGGGCGCTACCCGGTACGCGAACCGGGAGCTAACCTCGCGAAATTTTTTTTAAAAATGTTTTTTTTTCGCACATATAAGCCTCCTCAGCCACCCTCAGAAAACCTAGGGGGTCAAGATAACTCTACCGTGCCCCCTTCTACCCATTCTGAACATTATTTGCCCTCCATCTTGTATCTTAATTCGACCGAAACACAAAATGGTGGACTCCCGGAACGCTTAAGGTTCACGAACCGGGGCGCTCAACGGTTCGCGTACCGGGTCGCTCTCTGGGAAGCGCACCATCAAAAAAGGTGGGAAAGTAGTTCACAGAAAAGCCACTGGAGACAATTTCACCAAATATAGATTAGCTCATACTACATACCAATCCCTACCATTTTCACAAATTTGATTGGAATTCCATTTAGTCATTTAGCCTGTAGACCTCTCTAAATACCCTGAGGTAAATTACTTCACAAAACACATCTGAAGTGTTGGAATTGACAACCAATGAAAATGTTACTTTCATTTTCTACTTTTTTTACCTGACATTTCATTGGTTATATACCTGAATATATATAAAGGAAGAGAAGAAAACACAGCCATTTTGACTACTACTTCTTGCTGTACATTTCAATAGTATTTTCACTAATTCCTTCAACTTCTTTCTAAAGGTAAGTTTTTATTTTTAAAACTGAAGTATATTGTGCACTATAAGTTAATATGGTAAACTTTTTCTGATAGATATATACTATCCCTCTGTAGTAGTTATAGATTTAGAGAGACTTCTCTGTTATAGTTATGGATGGAGTTAGGCTTCTCTTGTATAATTATCAATTTACTTACGTTAAATCACATACACTTTTTTATATTCCTACTTCCACTCTGATACTATACACTGCCCAAAGATAAATTCACTGATAAAAAATACCTATCTAAAATTATTCCCAACATTGCCCTATCTCTACTAATATATATTTTTTTAATCCAAATTTCAGGCAAAATGGAAGGCGAAAACCAAGTTTCTTTTGAAATGGACCTGCAAGAGAGCAGCCAAGAATTGATTGATACAATTGATCAAATTGACATTGAATTTTTCGATGAAACTTGGGACAATTAACTACTGCAATGTGTACAAGCAGTAGATAACCTCCTTGCAAATGAGGACATTTTACACCCTCAGAGACTACAATGTATATTCCATGATAATTATGAAATTTCTGACAATGAAATGTTAGAAAGTTTAATAAATTATGAAACACAATCACAATAAAAAAAAATGCTTAAAAAATAAAGAAAATAAAAAATAATCAACAAAGACAACAATCAATTAACATACAGCATTTGAAAAGTCTATCATTCATTTTTCATTGCAGTACGCTGCCCAGAACGCTTCTCGGTTCGCGGACCGGGCGCTCCCCACGCAAAAAAAACAAAAAAATGTTTTTGTATTTTTTGCCCCGCGGGGCCCTTTTAAAACCTCCACATTAAACCTAGGGGGTCAGGGAGGATCTAGTATGCCCCCTTATGGTCATTTTCGCCTTTGTTTTGGCCTCCTCTTGTCTCTCAATCCTACCGAGAGACAAGATGGCGGCCGCTCCGGACTGTTTAGAATGTTGACAGACACCGGAGAGCCAATCAGCTTAGCTACGCGAAGTTCCGGTACGCTTAAGGTCCGCGGACCGGAGCGCTGCCCGGAGCGCGCTTACAGATATATATATTTTTTTAAACGTTAATTTCTCAAAATCCACTGGAGCACATATATTGAGACCTAGAAAAGGCACATCGGGCTACCAGTCCCTACAATTTTGCCAAGTTTCATGCAAATCCATTCAGCCGTTCGGGCTAAAAGTGAGGCCAACCGCCCTATGGAAAACTCAATGTTAAAAACACGTTTTGGGACCCCCCTTTTTTCTCGGCCCCCCCTTGACGAAACCCCCCCAAATTTCCAAGGGCTGCTCAGAAACAAAATGTTCAATTTTCCAGAAAATTTCAGCCAATTCCGTCCACAAACGCCAAAGTTATTAGACATAGAATTTTCAAAAATCCCATAGGGAAAAAATCCTAACTATATATACCTACTGGCGACCGCCAGTAGGTAATATATATATTACCTACTGGCGATAGCCAGTAGGTATATATAGTTAGGATTTTTTTCCTATGGGATTTTTGAAAATTCTATGTCGAATAACTTTGGCGTTTGAGGACATAATTGGCTGAAATTTTCAGGAAAATGGAACATTTTGTTTCTGAGCAGCCCCTGAAAATTTGGGGGGGTTTCGTCGAGGGGGGGCCGAGAAAAAAGGGGGGTCCCAAAACGTGTTTTTCCCATGCAATTTTCCATAGGGCGGTTGGCCTCACTTTTAGCCCGAACGGCTGAATGGATTTACACCAAACTTGGCAAAATTGTAGGGAATGGTAGCCCGATGTGCCTTTGCTATGTCTCAAGATATAGGCTCCAGTGGTTTTTACGAAAATTAACTTTGAAAAATATATATTGGGCTACATTGGGCTATATATATGTTGGAGCCCAAATGTAGCCCAATGTAGCCCAATGTAGCCCAATGTAGCCCAATGTAGCCCAAAGATGGCCACCAGAGACAAAAAAAAACAAATGTAGCCCAAATATCAGCCAGATGTAGCCCAACTATAGCCCAATGACAGAATGTCCCAGAGTGTTCTAAAGAACAACTAGAGTGCTAACAGTCCTACTTATTACAAAGGTATGGCACACCTGAAGCCATCTTGATTGGAATAAAGTTGTAACTCTTAAAACATTTAATTTTAAAAGGAACAAAATGAGGGGGTTCATTTTGCCATAGAAAGTATGATTAGCGAATATATGACGAAATCCCGCATACCATCAGTCTGCAAAAAAAATCCTGCATGTACTATTAGGCCGCAAATTAAAATAACGAAAACTTTTAGAACGAATATGCCTTTAGCATACACTAAACAACTAAACTACCCTAAACCCTAAAACACTACCCCCAGCATGACCCTACACTACACAAACAGTACAACACTACCCTAAACCCTAAAACACTACCCCCTCCATGACCCTACACTACACAAACACTACAACACTACCCTAAACCCTAAAACACTAACCCCAGCATGACCCTACACTACGCAAACACTACAACACTACCCATAACCCTAAAACACTACACCCCAGCATGACCCTACACTACGCAAACACTACAACACTACCCTAAACCCTAAAACACTACCCCCAGCATGACGCTACACTACACAAACACTACAACACAACCCTAAACCCTAAAACACTACCCCCAGCATGACCCTACACTACACAAACACTACATCACTACCCTAAACCCTAAAACACTACACCCCAGCATGACCCTACACTACGCAAACACTACAACACTACCCTAAACCCTAAAACACTACCCCCAGCATGACCCTACACTACGCAAACACTACAACACTACCCTAAACCCTAAAACACTACCCCCAGCATGACCCTACACTACGCAAACACTACAACACTACCCAAAACCCTAAAACACTACACCCCAGCATGACCCTACACTACGCAAACACTACAACACTACCCTAAACCCTCAAACACTACCCCCAGCATGACCCTACACTACGCAAACATTACAACACTACCCTAAACCCTAAAACACTACCCCCAGCATGACCCTACACTACGCAAACACTACAACACTACCCAAAACCCTATAACACTACACCCCAGCATGACCCTACACTACGCAAACACTACAACACTACCCTAAACCCTAAAACACTACCCCCAGCATGACCCTACACTACGCAAACACTACAACACTACCCTAAACCCTAAAACACTACCCCCAGCATGACCCTACACTACGCAAACACTACAACACTACCCAAAACCCTAAAACACTACACCCCAGCATGACCCTACACTACGCAAACACTACAACACTACCCTAAACCCTAAAACACTACCCCCAGCATGACCCTACACTACGCAAACACTACAACACTACCCTAAACCCTAAAACCCTACCCCCAGCATGACCCTACACTACGCAAACACTACAACACTACCCTAAACCCTAAAACACAACCCCCAGCATGACCCTACACTACGCAAACACTACAACACTACCCTAAACCCTAAAACACTACCCCCAGCATGACCCTACACTACGCAAACACTACAACACTACCCTAAACCCTAAAACACTACCCCCAGCATGACCCTACACTACGCAAACACTACAACACTACCCTAAACCCTAAAACACTACACCCAGCATGACCCTTCACTACGCAAACACTACAACACTACCCTAAACCCTAAAACACTACCCCCCAGCATGACCCTACACTACGCAAACACTACAACACTACCCTAAACCCTAAAACACTACCCCCAGCATGACCCTACACTACGCAAACACTACAACACTACCCAAAACCCTAAAACACTACCCCCAGCATGACCCTACACTACGCAAACACTACAACACTACCCTACACCCTAAAACACTACCCCCAGCATGACCCTACACTACGCAAACACTACAACACTACCCTAAACCCTAAAACACTAGCCCCAGCATGACCCTACACTACGCAAACACTACAACACAACCCTAAACCCTAAAACACTACCCCCAGCATGACCCTACACTAAACAACCACCACAACTCTACACTACACTAACACAACACTACACTACACAACACTACACTACACAATCACTAACCCACGAAAAAATTAACACAAACCCACTTACCTCTCTCGTCATCGTGGTTTTCACAACGCAAATGCATTTACCATACATGCCTTTAAAACGTAAATCTTTGTAAAGGCATGCGCGATAAATGCACATGCGTTTTGAAAAAATGCGGGATAATGGTATGCGAGGTCAATGACCTTGCGGGATAAGGATTGGTGTCACTACAACGCGGTTTTTTACAACGCATTCCGTTACATCGGAATTTTTACAACGCAGGATCCATTACATCGGATGCCATTACAACGCATGGCATTACATAGCAGATGCTATTACAACGCATGGCATTACATCGTAAGTATAGGTAAGTATATCTTTTTAAAAAAAATTTAATTAAGTTAATTTAATTAATTTAATTTAATTAATTTAATTAAAATACATTTTAAAATAGTAATTATTTAATTTAATACATTTAAATCTATTTATTTAATTTAATTTTAATAAAAATTGTAATTAATTTTAATTAATTAATATAATGAAATTAATTTAATTTAAATATTTTTAAAAATTATAATTAAAATAAATTAATTAAAATATTTTATTTACTTTAATTAATTTAATTAAAAAATGTAATTAATATAATATAATTAATTTAATTTAATAAATATATTTTAATTAATTTATAAATGGTAAATATAATTTAATTAGCCCTAAGCACAAACCCAACCCTGAACCCTAAAACACCCCTGTACCCCAAAACCCAAACCCTACCCTGAAACCTAAAAACACCCCTGTACCCCAAAACCCAAACCCTACCCTGAAACTTAAAAACACCCCTGTACCCCAAAACCCAAACCCTACCCTGAAACCTAAAAACACCCCTGTACCCCAAAACCCAAACCCTGCCCTGAAACCTAAAAACACCCCTGTACCCCAAAACCCAAACCCTACCCTGAAACCTAAAAACACCCCTGTACCCTGAAACCTAAAAACACCCCTGTACCCCAAAACCCAAACCCTACCCTGAAACCTAAAAACACCCCTGTACCCCAAAACCCAAACCCTACCCTGAAACCTAAAAACACCCCTGTACCCCAAAACCCAAACCCTACCCTGAAACCTAAAAACACCCCTGTACCCCAAAACCCAAACCCTACCCTGAAACCTAAAAACACCCATGTACCCCAAAACCCAAACCCTACCCTGAAACCTAAAAACACCCCTGTACCCCAAAACCCAAACCCTACCCTGAAACCTAAAAACACCCCTGTACCCCAAAACCCAAACCCTGCCCTGAAACCTAAAAACACCCCTGTACCCCAAAACCCAAACCATGCCCTGAAACCTAAAAACACCCCTGTACCCCAAAACCCAAACCCTACCCTGAAACCTAAAAACACCCATGTACCCCAAAACCCAAACCCTACCCTGAAACCTAAAAACACCCCTGTACCCCAAAACCCAAACCCTACCCTGAAACCTAAAAACACCCCTGTACACCTGTACTTATTTTAAAAATTACTTTAATTAATATAATAAATTAATAATATTAAAAAACATAAATAAATATATTTAATTATAATTAATATTAATAAAATTAAAAAAAATTAAATACTTACCTATACTTACGATGTAATGCCATGCGTTGTAATAGCATCTGCTATGTAATGCCATGCGTTGTAATGGCATCCGATGTAATGGATCCTGCGTTGTAAAAGTTCCGTTGTAAAAGCCTCCCGTTGTAAAAGTTGCGATGTAACGGTGCATCACCGCGGGATAATGGTATGCGGACTGAAAGTCTGCGGGATAAAAAATGCGGGAAAATGGCTGCAAACCATGATTAGCAGCAGACTTCCCTGGTGAGCACTAGCTTTACTACAGTGATCTAATGAGCAACTAGAGTGCTAACATTCAGAATTTATGGCAAATGTGTGACACATCTGAATGCCTTCTTGATAGAACCAAAGTAAACAAGCATTGAAAATGCAATAGATCTCGCCCTCGTTTAAGTTAAAGCCATTCTGTTTGTAATGAGGTGGCTTTTTAGCTTTGCTTTTATTAGTGTTTTTAAAACTTTCATGTAAATAACATGCATATGTATGCATATATGTATATGTATGCATGCATTTATATTTATATAGATATGCAGATTATATATGTTTATATATGTATATTACCTACTGGCGATAGCCAGTGGGTATATATAGTTAGGATTTTTTCTCTATGGGATTTCTGAAAATTCTATGTCTAATAACTTTGGCGTTTGTAAATGGAATTGGCTGACATTTTCAGGAAAATGGCACATTGTGTTTCTGAGCAGCCCCTGAAAATTTGGGGGGGTTTCGTCAAGTGGGGGCCGAAAAAAAAGGGGGGTCCCAAAATGCGTTTTTCCCATTCATTTTTCCATAGGGCGGTTGGACTCACTTTTAGCTCGAACGGCTGAATAGATTTACATGAAACTTGGCAAAATTGTAGATATGGTTTGCCCGACGTGCCTTTGCTATGTCTCAATATATGTGCTCCAGTGGATTTTGAGAAATTAACGTTTAAAAAAATATATATCTGTGACAGCGCTCCGGTTAGCGCCCCGGTTCGCGTACCTGACGCGTAACGGAACTTCGCGAAGCGAAGCTGATTGGCTCTCCGGTGTCTGTCAACATTCTAAACAGTCCGGAGCGGCCGCCATCTTGTCTCTCGGTAGGTTCGAGAGACAAGATGTGGTGAAAAAAGAAGGGGGAAATGAAGGAAAGGGGGCAAGGTAAACCCCTCCTGACCCCCTAGGATTGATGAGGGGGATATTAAAGTCCCCCGTGATTTTTCACGGTAGAGGCGCTTCCCGGTACGTGAACCGGGCAGCTAACCGGCAGCGTAACGGGAGTCCGCCATCTTGTGTTTTTGGAGCGTCCCGTTCGCGTACCGGGTAGCGTCCCGGTAAGCGTAACAAGGGGAAAACCAAGAGAAACAGTAAAAAAAAAATGAAGGGAATAGATTTCCAGCAAACTTGGCAAAATTGTAGGGACTGTTTGTTTGATGTGCCTTTGCAAGGCCTCAAGATATGTGCACATGTGGATTTTGTCTAATTAAGGTTAAAAAAATATATATATATCTGTAAGCGTGCTCCGGCACGCTTACGTTACGGGTTTTGTTTGCGCTGCAGAGCCGATACGTCACGGTTATGCGATGCGTCATGAGGCGTCTCACGTGGCTACGTGATACGTCACGTAATAAAGAATATATTTTACAGCTATAGATATTAGCTTTTTAAAAACCAATGAAATTCACTGAAAAAACCATAGGTTATACACCATATATAGTTAGGAATTTGCATTTACAAAACCTTGAAAATTCACTGAAAAAACCATAGGTTAGAGACCATATATAGTTAGCTGGACATTTATTGACATAAAACCAATGAAATTCCATATATAGTTAGTTGCACTAACTATATATCGCGCACCCGCAATCCACTGCTGATGATGTCACATATTACATCATTCATGACATGGTCAGTGACATCACTGATGACATCACTGATGACATCTCAAATGACATCACTGATGACATCACTGATGACATCTCAAATGACATCACTGATGACATCATGACACACCAATACCAGTTACTACATACGCACTCACTGATTCCTACGTCTACACACACATTCACTCATTCACCCATACAATCACTCATACATACAGTCACTCATTATTACAACACTATCATATGCACTCATACACCTATGCAGACACTCACACACTGCCACTCATCCATGGAGTTACTCACACACCTAGTCAGTCCTGTAAAGAATCAATCACACTTCCATTTCCTCATCTATACAGTTAAACACAGAACACCATACTTCAGTGACATCACTGATGACATCACTGATGACATCTCAAATGACATCACTGATGACATCTCAAATGACATCACTGATGACATCATGACACACCAATACCAGTTACTACATACGCACTCACTGATTCCTACGTCTACACACACATTCACTCATTCACCCATACAATCACTCATACATACAGTCACTCATTATTACAACACTATCATATGCACTCATACACCTAGTCAGTCCTGTGAAGAATCAATCACACTTCGATTTCCTCATCTATACAGTTAAACACAGAACACCATACTTTTTCACACATATACTAACACATACTTACTCTCTTATACAATCACTGATACAAGTACACATTGATATGCACAGTCAAACACCTCCCAGCCAGCCACACACACACACAGTCTTCCATACATCCACTCATTCTTCAATATGTAAAACATATTTAAACTTTACAAAAACACACAGACACTAGATGATGTCATCAGTGATGTCATTTGAGATGTCATCAGTGATGTCATCAGTGATGTCATTTGAGATGTCATCAGTGATGTCATCAGTGATGTCACTGACCATGTCATGAATGATGTAATATGTGACATCATCAGCAGTGGATTGCGGGTGCGCGATATATAGTTAGTGCAACTAACTATATATGGAATTTCATTGGTTTTATGTCAATAAAATGTCCAGCTAACTATATATGGTCTCTAACCTATGGTTTTTTCAGTGAATTTTCAAGGTTTTGTAAATGCAAATTCCTAACTATATATGGTGTATAACCTATGGTTTTTTCAGTGAATATATATATATATATATATATATATATATATATATATATATATATATATATATTACCTACTGGTGGTCGCCAGTAGGTATATATAGTTAGGATTTTTTCTCTATGGGATTTTTGAAAATTCTATGTTGAATAACTTTGGCGTTTCATTTCAGCCAATTCCGTCCACAAACGCATGTCCTGTCACGCAATGCTCCTTCCTGCTTAAATCATTGTTCCAGCACCAGACACTCCTCCCCCTAATGCAGTCGGCACATCCTGCTGGAGTTCGTTACAATGCCGGACTCACAGAAAAAACCATAGGTTATAGACCATATATAGTTAGGAATTAGCATTTACAAAACCTTGAAAATTCACTGAAAAAACCATAGGTTATAGACCATATATAGTTAGGAATTAGCATTTAGAAAACCTTATTTTACTCACACAAAACCATTGAAATTCCATATATAGTTAGTTGCACTAACTATATATCGCGCACCCGCAATCCACTGCTGATGATGTCACATATTACATCATTCATGACATGGTCAGTGACATCACTGATGACATCACTGATGACATCTCAAATGACATCACTGATGACATCACTGATAACAACATCCAGTGATTTTTTGTTTCTATAAAGTTTAAATATGTCTTACATATTGAAGAATGAGTGGATGTGTAAGTGTCTGGACGAAGGATTTAGTAGGTGCATGACTGACTGTATGAGTGAGTGATTAAATGTGTCTCACTGACTGCATGGGTTAGTGACTAAACTGTCTTAATTTGTGCATCATTATGTCTGTTGTTCTGTAAACTGCTGCATGTGTTGATCAGTAGCTATATGAGTAACTATATGGGTTATTGATTGATTGCCCAAGTATTTGTATGGGAGACTGAGTGTGTGTGTGGCTAGCTGGGAGGTGTGTGACTCTGTGCAGATCAATCTGTACTTGTATCAATGATTGTATAAGAAGGTAAGTATGTGTTTGAAAATGTAAGGTGCTCTATGTTTAACTGTATAGACAAGAAAATGGAAGTGTCATTGATTCTTTACAGGACTGACTAGGTGTGTGAGTAACTCCATGGATGAGTGGCAGACTGTGAGTGTCTGTATAGGTGTATGAGTGCATATGATAGTGTTGTAAAGATGAGTGATTGTATGTATGAATGATTGTATGGGTGAATGAGTGAAGGTGTGTGTAGACGTAGCAATCAGTGAGTGCATATGTAGTAACTAGTATTGGTGTGTCAATGGTTTCAAAAATTATACTCTCTTTTTAACACTGGGTGAAACAGAGGTTATATTAAAATGTGAGGAGATGCATTGTATTGTCACATGAATGATATCATCAGTGATGTGGTCATTGATGTCAAATGAGATGTCATCAGTGATGTCATCAGTGATGTCATTTGAGATGTCATCAGTGATGTCATCAGTGATGTCACTGACCATGTCATGAATGATGTAATATGTGACATCATCAGCAGTGGATTGCGGGTGCGCGATATATAGTTAGTGCAACTAACTATATATGGAATTTCAATGGTTTTGTGTGAGTAAAATAAGGTTTTCTAAATGCTAATTCCTAACTATATATGGTCTATAACCTATGGGTTTTTCAGTGAATTTTCAAGGTTTTGTAAATGCTAATTCCTAACTATATATGGTCTATAACCTATGGTTTTTTCTGTGAATTTCATTGGTTTTTTAACAGCTAATATCTGTAGCTGTAAAATGTATTCTTCTTTAAATCCAAAAATATATTTTATATGTTTATGAATAATTTTTTTTTAAAATATTTTTTTTTCTTCGTTCCCGCTTCGCGAATCGGGAAGCTTCCCGTTAGCTGACCTTGATGCCGCGAAATAGACCGCGAGCCGGTAAACGTTTCTTTACCGCAAGTGCCGCGTTAGAAAACAACATCGTGACGCCTCCCGTCCGCATGACGTTTCACGTTGTCGCGTGATACGTCATATGACGTGCTACGTTAGCGAACTGGTACGCGAAGCGAGTCGCAAAGCGCAGGTTTCTGGAAGCAAACCGGGAGGCCCTGCAAAGCGCTTAACGTAAACACAGCAAGTCATGTGACTTGGTAATAACACTTTTCATTGGTTCATTTCACTTTTGGTTTCCTAATGATGTAAGACTAGGTCATATAATCTAAAATGAACACTTTTGATTGGTTGAGAACTCTTGTTTTTCCCAAATGATGAAAATCCCTCCTTCTTTCCTCACTCTGACTTTCATCATTGTGAGAGAAAGACCCTTTGTGATCACTGAGCAATGGCTTCTTTAGTAGCTTCAGCTGGTGCTTCCCCACCACCTCCACCACATCCAAGGAAGAGTGGACCACCTGCTCAAGTTATAATTCAACAAGAAGAAGAAGAAGAGGAACAGGACGACGAGCACGAAGAGAGGCAGTTTTTGCCTGAGCAGCCCAGGACGTCTCACCGGAAAGAAAACTTCATTTGGCAATTTTTTAAAATTCCCAAAGGTCAGAAAAAAGTAAATGCAAGATACGTAACTTGCCTTATATGTCAAGATAGACTGTCCAGAGGAACCGAGAAAAAATACAGTTTCGGAAACTACACAATGCATCGCCATATGACTAGGTGGCATCCTAACAACTACAGTGCTGCACAGTTTCGGAACGACCTAGATAATCTCCCTATTATGGCCAGAAGATCTGTTGTACCGGAAGTAACGGGACCAGAGGGCAGGGAGATGGTGCCAAATATACAAATGAAATTTGGTGAAGTAAAACACATCTGCGTATTTTGCGATGGATTCATTTCCTACGGAGAAAAAAGCATCACTCTGATCAACAGAGCTATTGACTATCATATGCAAGTTTGTACGAAACGCCCAAAATAATAAATACTTCTTTTTTTGTTTTGTTGCTCCTGTTGAGCCCTTTACAATGAATCGTTTTCATTGCCCCCTCCAAGAAAAACCCCCAAAAATATAAAACTGTTCAGAAAAATTCAAAAAAAGTAAAAAAATGTTCCGAAAAATAATAAAAAAAATATAAAACAACAAAAACAATAAAAAAAAAGTTCTTTTCAGAACTACCTCCCCGTTATTAAAAAATTGGTTCAATATTTGGAACTGTGCCAACCTCTATTTCTCTTAGTTCGCTTCCCAGTTCGCTCGCCGGTACGCGAACCAGAAGCGAACCAAAAACAGTAAGTATAAGGGAAGGAAACAGACACTTATGTTAAAAGAAAGACAGCTATAGGGGAGTAAACTAGAGATACTATTACCCGTAATCCACTGCTGATGATGTCACATATTACATCATTCATGACATGCTCAGTGACATCATCAGCAGAGGATTGCGGGTTTTTTGGCAACGTGCCTTATCCACGGTTTAATAACGCTACCTTTTGCTTTATATAAGTTTTCAAATTGTATGAAATATATACCAATAGGTCGTTATGAACCTTTAGGTAGTGCTTTTGTTCATGAGGTCTGGTCGCTTCCATACACATACAGATGTTTCAAAGATGATCAAGAAGTTTATCTGAATGGAGAGGAATGCACTGAGACGCCAGATCATTCACTAACGTGTAGGCACATACAGTTACACGGTTCATGCAACAAACACCGACCAAATATGGCTTGCGTGTTGCAAGGCACGCCAGTTCCTGCTATCATCCCCACGTTCAAGTTGTTGGAAAATGGTAGTTATTTGATGCTCAATAATGAAGATTGTTCTGAGTTAATTAAAAGTATTCCTTTTATCGTAACAGTAAGTGAACGGGTTATTTGCTGCAGAAATGTTCTATTTCCTCCCACACATGAACATAGGGAGTTTTCAATCTGGCCACAAATACCAACCTTGAGACAGATTTCAACGGCATGGCAAGAATAAGAGCTCTTTTGTCTCAGAGAGAGGTGGCCTTGAGTTCGGCCCGTGAAACTTTCGTGCTTCACATAGCGAACACCCGTACAGAGGTGCAGACCCTTTTCAATTCAGATTTGCCTTTCAATTTCAGCAAGATGGTTCCGACTATCTTTAACGCATCCTCCACAAAGACCCTGGCGCACTTTTTTAAAGTTGTTACCAGTGGTCTCGTGACTTCATTTGAGAAAATCTTTGGAGTCATCCCTGCTTCCTTTCATTCTATTTTCTCCACTCTGGTTCGTGGATTGGCATTTTTACTTGCATTACCAGCGGACGCTCTTGTGCTTTTTTACATTTTTAAATATGGATGTCCCTCCTATGCAACCTCCCACCCTGCAGCTGCTGACACTGTTCCGCAATCGCATGCTAGAATATTATGGCACAATGCCGTTGGCGATATTAAGCACGGCATATGGATTATCTTTTCGATTCTCCTACTTCACCTGTGTCCAGCCTGTATTTCACTGCCTGACCTGTGATTTCGATTGGGCCATTGATTTGTGTCTCTGCGGACCGGTTTCTCCTGACGTCGACTTTAATCAGCTGATGACTCCTATCATTACTCACGAGTTGGTTTGTCCTGGCGAAAGGATTATGGCTGTGGCATTGATGCATGGACTACTTGGTCCCTGGAATTTACTGGCGGCAGCACAGTCTTTCTTGGAACAGAGCTTTCTTGAAAACCCACCGAGCTGTCCTCTGATGGTGATAGAGGATCCGGTGCTGGGAGAGCACGTATGTTCTTTTCCGCTTTTAAATTGGATGGCTGAACTGTTTTCGGATGAAGACGGTGACTTCCTATTGGAGGCTGTTGCAGCTTATTTTGCATACACAGTTATGTCATAGACCTTTTTCATGTTTGATATGCTGAGTACTAGCATTTCATTGACAATTCATTGACTTATTTGTCAAGTTTTTATTATTTACCTTGCCTATTGGCTTAAGACTCGATAAAGTACTTGGCTGTTTTATTTTTCTTTAGCATTAAATGTTCCTAGTTTTTAATGCTTTACCTTGCGGACCGTCCACATATAAACTTGCAATCTGCTCTCATGAGATGGCACTTCTATTATCTTATTCAGTTCGTTTCCGGATCATGGGGAGGTGTCATCTAGGTCCTGGATATCTTTACACCGTGTTAAGTTAGCATGGGCTCATTACCGGTTTAAACGCCATTTTTCCTTTTTTGCAACTTCTGCACACGACACTTAGTTGTTGCTTTAGCTTTCCACCTAGTAGTTCATCGTGGTTTACATGAGAATAATATGTTATTGCTCTACTATCTGCTTTGCTTGTTAAACTATATCTGTACAGCGAGTGCTAAAGTTTCAAGAACAACACGATACAGAATTGTTATGAGGTCTGATCTCCACGACTTCATACTCATAACATAAGTGCAACTTCTGCCAATTCTGGGCATGAGGCGGGTTTTATATTGCTTTGCCGAACACACATACACAACAGTTGATGCGGTTCACATGAAGAGAGAGCTGGTGTATGCTGATGTGATTCCTTCAAATCTAAGACACTAAAGTATGGGCACGCCCTAAACCAACACAAAGAGACCTTCTTAGCAAATAATATAATATGTGTATTAGGGAGGGTGAGATATAAGCAGCCGCGGGCCGTGGAGGGAGTTACGGTGAGGCAGGGAGGCGGGGAGGGGGAGAAGCAGGGTGGAGCCCTCTCTACCTTGCCCCTCCCCCTCCCCGCCTCCCTGCCCCACCGTAACTCCCTCCACGGCCCGCGGCTGCTTATAAGTGTTGCTAACTCTTATTCATTTACAGCATGTTAACATACTGTCACCATTCGCTTTTTATGTACTAGTAACTATGCTGGTAATTTTGCTACTGATAATATGTGTACTTGTATTCTCCACCCTGCTTCTCCCCCTCCCCGCCTCCCTGCCTCACCGTAACTCCCTCCACGGCCCGCGGCTGCTTATAAGTGTTGCTAACTCTTATTCATTTACAGCATGTTAACATACTATCACCATTCGCTTTTTATGTACTAGTAACTATGCTGGTAATTTTGCTACTGATAATATGTGTACTTGTATTATCTAAGATACTACGCCTGAGAAGACGGCATTAGTAAATAAACATTTCAAATACACATGTGTTCTTCTTAACTCCATGTTCTGGTTTCTAAGAAATATATAACGACCGACTGTTCATGAGTTCCACGTATCCTGAGGTACTATAAGTTCATATTCTGGATTGTCTAAACATTGAGAGTTTGTTATATCCAATGTGACACTGTACCTAGCTTGCTAAGGAGTTTTTGATTACTAACGTGAGTTTTGGGACACCCTAATTCGCCGAGGTTCCAATCCTCTGTCCACAGTTCTGTGTGAGAACAGAAACCCTGCGACAGGGGCACCCCCGACCCTTGCTGGAGCTTCATCACACTTGCGATACAACTCCAGCAATGCGCCACCTTTACGGCACAGATACATCACGCATCTGTGCTGTTTTTGCCCCATGATGCGCCGCATTGTAAATGCAGCACACCATAGGTGACGGAACAGCGGCACAGAATGACTAACACATCCCTGGTGATGCGCCAGTCATCATAAATGTATCCCTATGCTTCTTATCTTGTTAGAGATGAACCGCCATATGTATCATCAAAGTTTTTTGCATTTCCTAAATAGCGAACTTTAAGGAATAAATAGCGATTCTTTACCATTCCTAGTTTGCGATTAGCTATTTGCTAATTACAAATTACCCATTCATTTCCTTCATTTCCATAGGGCGGTTGGACTCACTTTTAGCTCGAACGGCTGAATGGATTTCCACGAAACTTGGCAAAATTGTAGGGACTGGTAGCCCGATGTGCCTTTGCTATGTCTCAAGATATATGCTCCAGTGGTTTTTACGAAAATTAACTTTGAAAAATATATATTGGGCTACATTGGCCTATATATATGTTGGAGCCCAAATGTAGCCCAATGTAGCCCAATGTAGCCCAATGTAGCCCAAAGATGGCCGCCAGACACACAAAAAAACAAATGTAGCCCAAATATCAGCCAGATGTAGCCCAACTATAGCCCAGTGACAGAATGACCAATCAGCTTCGCAAACCTCCGTTACGCGAAGCGGAGCGCTGTTACAGATATATATCTTTTTTTGAACGTTAATTTCTCAAAATCCACTGGAGCACATATATTGAGACCTAGCAAAGGCACATCGGGCTACCAGTCCCTAATATTTTGCCAAGTTTCGTGCAAATCCATTCAGCCGTTCGATTATTATTATTATTATTTTTTTTTGCCCCGCGGGGCCCTTTTAAAACCTCCACATCAAACCTAGGGGTCAGCGAGGATCTACTATGCCCCCTTATAGTTTTTTCCCCCTTTGTTTTGACCTCCTCTTGTCTCTCGATCCTACCGAGAGACAAGATGGCGGCCGCTACGGACTTTTTGGAATGTTGACAGACGCCGGAGAACCAATCAGCTTCGCTTCACAAAGCTCCGTTGCGCGTAAAGTACGCGTCCTGGGACGCTGCCAGGTCCGCTGTTACAGATATATATCTTTTTTTAAACGTTAATTTCTCAAAATCCACTGGAGCACATATATTGAGACCTACAAAAGGCACATCGGGCTACCAGTCCCTACAATTTTGCCAAGTTTCGTGCAAATCCATTCAGCCGTTCGGGCTAAAAGTGAGGCCAACCGCCCTATGGAAAACTCAATGTTAAAAACACGTTTTGGGACCCCCCTTTTTTCTCGGCCCCCCCTTGACGAACCCCCCCAAATTTTCAAGGGCTGCTCAGAAACAAAATGTGCCATTTTCCTGAAAATTTCAGCCAATTCCGTCCACAAACGCCAAAGTTATTAGACATAGAATTTTCAAAAATCCCATAGAGAAAAAATCCTAACTATATATACCTACTGGCGACCGCCAGTAGGTAATATATATATATATATTACCTACTGGCGGTCGCCAGTAGGTATATATAGTTAGGATTTTTTCTCTATGGGATTTTTGAAAATTCTATGTTGAATAACTTTGGCGTTTGAGGACGGAATTGGCTGAAATTTTCAGGAAAATTGAACATTTTGTTTCTGAGCAGCCCTGGAAAATGTGGGGGGGTTTCGTCAAGGGGGGGGCGAGAAAAAAGGGGGGTCCCAAAACGCGTTTTTCCCATGCAATTTTCTATAGGGCGGTTGGCCTCACTTTTAGCTCGAACGGCTGAATGGATTTCCACGAAACTTGGCAAAATTGTAGGGACTGGTAGCCCGATGTGCCTTTGCTAGGTCTCAATATATGTGTTCCAGTGGATTTTGAGAAATTAACGTTCATAAAAATATATATATCTGTAAGCGCGCTCCGGGCAGCGCCCCGGTTCGCGTACCTGACGCGTAACGGAACTTCGCGAAGCGAAGCTGATTGGCTCTCCGGTGTCTGTCAACATTCTAAACAGTCCGGAGCGGCCGCCATCTTGTCTCTCGGTAGGATCGAGAGACAAGAGGAGGCCAAAAAAAGGGGTACATTACCATAAGGGGGCATAGCAGATCCTCCCTGACCCCCTAGGTTTGATGTGGAGGCTTTAAAAGGGCCCCGCGGGGGAAAAAATAAAATATATTTTTTCATTTTTTTTGCGTGGGGAGCGCCCGGTACGCGCACCGGGAAGCGGTCCGGGGAGCGTATTATAAGGAAAAAAGAATGATAGACTTTTTAAATATTGTATGTTTATTGATTGTTCGTTTTGTTGTTTTTTTTAAATTTAAGTAGCAATATGTAGGTACCAATGCAGAGTCAAAAAATTAATATACACCGTCTCCTTTGTAGATATCTTGCATGTTGTTTCAGAAGTTATTGTGGAATATGGAATTCATACCATAGTGTGTCAGGAAAGCAGAAACAATATGGAGGCAGGAGATGATAAAGAGATGTTAAATACACATTGGAGATAATATAAAGTTGCACAGTATACTATAAGTCTGACTTTACATTATAATCAATTTGGTACTAGTTTATGAATTACATATAAAAATCATTAAAGACTCGAACAATTTTTGATTATTAAATATAAGTTTATTTTTCTGATTCTTTTTCAAAATTTAATAGAACGTCTAACATTTGACTGTCCGAAATGTCTTCTTTTTGACTGAACATAACTTCCAACATTTGACCGTCCTCATATTGAAGTAACAAATCCACAGATTCTACACATTGTAGAAGTTCATGGTCCCGTGATTCATCCATGAATTCCAAGTCAATGGGTTCAATGATTTCCTCATTGTTCATCTCTAGGACAATTTCAAAGGAAACGTTCTGTTCTCCTTCCATTTTTGTGCTGAAATTTGCATAAAAAATAAACATATCAGTAGAGATAGGGCACTGTTAGGTTTAAGTTCAGACAGGTACTTGTGAGTTTATAACAGAGAAGTTATCTATGGGCACTGTATGGTTTCAGGCGTGAAGTAGTACTATTAAAAAGTGCCTGTGAAGAAGCCTAAGTAAATTCATAATTATACCACAGACACCTAAATCAATCCATAATTATAATAAACAAGCCTTTCTCAATGTCTAACTCTTACAGAGGGATAGTATATAACTATGTGAAAATGTTTTCAAATTTATAAAATAACATCTTACCTTTTAAAAACAAGTTTAAGTTGTCAGTGAAAATGCTCTTGCAATGTAGTTCAGGAAGTAGTAGTCAAAATGGCTGTGTTTCTCTCTCTTTCTTTATATATATTCAGGTACATAACCAATCAAATGTCAGGTAAAAAAAGTAGAAAATGAAAGTAACATTTTAATTGGTTGTCAATTCCAACACTTCAGATGTGTTTTGTGAAGTAATTTACCTCAGGGTATTTAGAGAGGTCTACAGGCTAAATGTCTAAATGGAATTCCAACCAAATTTGTGAAAATGGTAGGGATTGGTATGTAGTATGAGCTAATCTATATTTGGTGAAAGTGTCTTCAGTGGTTTTTCTGTATATTACTTTCCCACCTTTTTTGAGCGAGCGCTTCCCGGTGCGCACCCCGGTGCGCGAACCGGCAGCGTTACGGGAGTCTTCCATTTTGTGTCTCGGTAGATTTGAGATACAAGATGGAGGGCAAATAATGTTGAGAATGGGTAGAAGGGGGCACGGTAGACGTATCTTGACCCCCTAGGTTTTCTGAGGGTGGCTGAGGAGGCCCATATGTGCGAAAAAAAAAACATTTTTATTCAAATATTTGTACGGTTAGCGTCCGGTGCGCGTACCGGGTAGCGCTCCGGTGAGCGTACTTTGGTGAAAATTAGTGAAAAAACTTAGAGTAAAATAATAATTGTCAGTGATCAGATGTAGGGTAGCTCTGAAAAGAGCTTTTGGCTCCTGTGGCTGATTTAGGTACCTACAAGTAGGTACCAATGCACAGTCTTAAATTCAGGATGAAAATTCTGTTCCCCTCATCTGAGAAGTGAACTCCATCTCTTCTGTAGATATCTTGCATGTAGTAACGCAAGTTATTGTTGTAGATGGAGCCCATTCCATGGTCTCTCATGTAAGCTGAAACAGACTTATTTACATGCTTCCTCGATTTCTCAATTTGTGGACAAAATTGGTTGGACCACCTCCATTTCTGTCTTTGGCATATATTTGAATATACCAAGGCAGTTTGAGGAAAAAGTGCCATCAATTGGTCAAAGGTGTCTTTTAAAAGCATTTCCAGACCTACCCCAGTCAAAGTGCCCAAGTCATTTCCTCCACAGTGCACAATTAACAGGTCAGGTTTTGGCAAATGCAAAAAGGTTTTCACCAATGGTATCAATTGGTGACGTCTTAATCCTCTGTGGCCAATCCAGTTGATTTCCACATTTTGTAAATTGAGGTTGTGTAAATTTCTGTTATCAGCATACCTTTGAGCCCAGTGGATATAACTATGTCCAACAATCCAGACAGAAAACATGGTGAGAGGAGGTTCTGCTGCAGTCAGTATGTAATGAAGAAAACTGTGGAGTTTCTGTGGTAATTAATCAGTAGCAGTGATTGGTGGATTTTGATTGCTGAAAACAGAAGGTTAGGGTGCATGGATGAGTTCTTTGAAAGATGTAATTTGAATGGTCAAGAAAAAATCATTTTATGAAAGATTGCACTGGATACGCAGGTGTACTGAGAGTTCAGAGTTCAATTGAAACATTGTTGTGTGAACTTGCAAACATGAGAGGTCTTTCAGGAGGTGGTTGCTATGGAAAAAAGGCAGAAATGGCAGAACGGGGAAGAGTGTTGATTTGAAAAAAGTGAGGGAAGAGTTTTGATTGGGTGACATGAGAGATATGTGTGATGAATTACAGCATTTCTGTGCCATTGTTGGTTGCAGCCTCTGGTGTGCATACCTTGTGCTCTGCTGAAGACAAATTGGTGTGTGTCTGAGACTGTTTTGAAACTCAAAAAGTATTTGCTAAGGTGAGAAAAGATTCATTTAATTTAGATAGAGAATAGTATGCTTTAGGGAGAAAATTATGAAGAAAGTTGTGTATTTAAAATGTTGCTTTGTTTCATAGGTTGCTTGGGGCATATTTACAAGGCCTTTGAGTCCCTTTGATATTATTTTTCCAATTTTAATTTAAGACATTTCCCCGTGGTGCAAGGTCCTTGTAAATACGCCCCCATGTGTGCTTGGCAAATTTAGATTTTGTTTCTTTGAGTTACATAGCCATGTTAAAAGTAATGCAAAAATGGTTTAAGGGCCTTCAAAATACGCTTTCATGTGTTTTAGGGCATTTTAAGTCACTTCCCCATGAATGTAGTTCAATAACTGCTTTACTTGATGTGTTTAAAAACGTTTATTGAAGTCATTTAAGTTTCTTGATATGTACTGCTAGAGTGTCATAGGCTGCTTGGGGCATATTTACAAGGCCTTTGAGTCCCTTTGATATTATTTTTCCCATTTTAATTTAAGACATTTCCCTGTGGTGCAAGGTCCTTGTAAATACGCCCCCATGTGTGCTTGGCAAATTTAGATTTTGTTTCTTTGAGTTACATAGCCATGTTAAAAGTGATGCAAAAATGGTTTAAGGGCCTTCAAAATACGCTTTCATGTGTGTTAGGGCATTTTAAGTCACTTCCCCATGAATGTAGTTGAATAACTGCTTTACTTGATGTGTTTAAAAACGTTTATTGAAGTCATTTAAGTTTCTTGATATGTACTGCTAGAGTTTCATAGGCTGCTTGGGGCATATTTACAAGGCCTTTGAGTCCCTTTGATGTCATTTTCCCCATTTTAATTTAAGTCATTTCCCCGTGGCGCAAGGTCCTTGTAAATACGCCCCCATGTGTGCTTGGCAAATTTAGATTTTGTTTCTTTGAGTTACATAGCCATGTTAAAAGTGATGGAAAAATGGTGCAAGGGCCTTCAAAATACGCTTTCATGTGTGTTAGGGCATTTTAAGTCACTTCACTTTGAATGTAGTTGAATAACTGCTTTACTTGATGTGTTTAAAAACGTTTATTGAAGTCATTTAAGTTTCTTGATATGTACTGCTAGAGTTTCATAGGCTGCTTGGGGCATATTTAATAGGCCTTTGAGTCCCTTTTATGTTATTTTCCCCATTTTAATTTAAGTTATTTCCCCGTGGTGTAAGGTCCTTGTAAATACGCCCCCATGTGTGCTTGGCTAATTTAAGTACTGATAGGATGTGCTTCTACATAGGACCTGTGTTGTGTTTTTAAATTATGACCAGAAAATCGTTTTTTTTAATAAAAAAAACCCTTTTCACATGTATGAGAAGGTCATATTGGTGTCTGCTTCTTTAAATAAATATTGAACTGAGAAATATTAAACTGAGGCTTCTGTAAGTGTCAAAGGAGGTGAGTAATGTACATTGCTCTGTTGGATACAGTCCTCATCCTCTGCCTACTCTTGGATATGCTAGACTAAATCTGCTCAATGAGATAACTAAGCTGAGGAAACACAGGTTATGTGATTCTGAAATGAGGAAAATAAATTCCACATTTTTCAATTACATCACCTGTGTTTCCTAACATTATGAATCACATTGTGCAGTTGAGGTTTAGGCCTGTTCAGGGACACAGAAGAGGTCTGGCCTTTGTTCAAGAGTGAAGTGGACATGACTCACTTAGTTGGTAGGCCTGCACATTGACTATCTCCTCTGTACTCTTCAACAAGCCTAAATTTCATCTGCAACCCTGAGTAGGCCTCACCTCAAACAAACCTCTGGATAGGCCACACCTTATCGTCATCCTGAATCAATCATTTAAAATGTTAGGGACAGATTTATGATAGCCGTGTGCCTCTTTTGCGCCGCTGTGCGTCACTTTTGTGACGCAGCGGCGGTGCAAAAGATTTGCTATGTTGCGACATATTTACAACTTGATGGATCTAGGCAGGTGTGTCATGCTGTAAAGTCCTGTGGCACATGAAACCGATGCAGCAGTGATGCAAAAGATGCACCATGTTGCAAGACAGGCCTCACTTCATCTCCAACAAGATACCGTCAGTTTAAACTGTAAACATTTAGGACTGTGTAGGGGGCATGGAGAAGCTGAATCTTCTGTAAATGTCAACATTGTTGTATACAGTCCTCAACTTCTGTGTACTCTTTGATATGCTAGACTCCATCCGCACAATGAGATACCTAAGCAAAGGAAACACAGGTGATGTGATTGTGAAATGAGGGAAAGAAATTCCACATTTTTCAATTACATCCCCTGTGTTTCCAAACTTTACGAATCACATTGTGCAGATGAGGTTTAGTCTTGTCCACGGACACAGAAGAGGTCTGACATTTGTTGAAGAGTGCAGTGGACATGATTCACTTCATTGGTAGGCCTGCACATGTATTATCTCCTCTGTACTCTTCAACAAGCCTAAATTTCATCTGCAACCCTGAGTAGGCCTCACCTCAAACAAACCTCTGGATAGGCCACACCTTATTGTCATCCTGAATCAATCATTTAAAATGTTAGGGGCAGATTTATGATGGCCGTGTGCCTCTTTTGCGCCGCTGTTGCGTCACTTTTGTGATGCAGCAGTGATGCAAAAGATGCACCATGTTGCAAGATAGGCCTCACTTCATCTCCAACAAGATACCGTCAGTTTAAACTGTAAACATTTAGAACTGTGTAGGGGGCATGGAGAAGCTGAATCTTCTGTAAATGTCAAAATTGTTGAATACAGTGCTCAACTTCTGCGTACTCTTTCATATGCTAGACTCCATCTCCACAATGAGATACCTAAGCAAAGGAAACACAGGTGATGTGATTGTGAAATGAGGAAAAGAAATTCCACATTTTTCAATTACATCACCTGTGTTTCCTAACATTACGAATCACATTGTGCAGATGAGGTTTAGGCCTGTTCACGGACACAGAAGAGGTCTGACCTTTGTTCAAGAGTGCAGTGGACATGATTCACTTCATTGGTAGACCTGCACATGTATTATCTCCTCTGTACTCTTCAACAAGCCTAAATTTCATCTGCAACCCTGAGGCGGCCTCACCTCAAACAAACCTCTGGATAGGCCACAACTTATCGTCATCCTGAATCAATCATTAAAAATGTTAGGGACAGATTTATGATAGCCATGTGCCTCTTTTGCGCCACTGTGCGTCACTTTTGTGACGCAGCGGCGGTGCAAAAGATTTGCTATGTTGCGACATATTTACAACTTGATGCATCTAGGCAGATGTGTCATGCTGTAAAGTCCTGTGCCACATGAAACCGATGCAGCAGTGATGCAAAAGATGCACCATGTTGCAAGACAGGCCTCACTTCATCTCCAACAAGATACCGTCAGTTTAAACTGTAAACATTTAGGACTGTGTAGGGGGCATGGAGAAGCTGAATCTTCTGTAAATGTCAAAATTGTTGTATACAGTGCTCAACTTCTGTGTATTCTTTGATATGCTAGACTCCATCTGCACAATGAGATACCTAAGCAAAGGAAACACAGGTGATGTGATTGTGAAATGAGGAAAAGAAATTCCACATTTTTCAATTACATCACCTGTGTTTCCTAACTTTACGAATCACATTGTGCAGATGAGGTTTAGGCCTGTCCACGGACACAGAAGAGGTCTGGCCTTTGTTCAAGAGTGAAGTGGACATGACTCACTTCATTGTTAGGCCTGCACATGTATTATCTCCTCTGTACTCTTCAACAAGCCTAAATTTTATCTGCAACCCTGAGTAGGCCTCACCTCAAACAAACCTCTGGATAGGCCACACCTTATCGTCATCATGAATCAATCATTTAAAATGTTAAGGACAGATTTATGATAGCCGTGTGCCTCTTTTGCGCCGCTGTGCGTCACTTTTGTGACGCAGCGGCGGTGCAAAAGATTTGCTATGTTGTGACATATTTACAACTTGATGCATCTAGGCAGATGTGTCATGCTGTAAAGTCCTATGCCACATGAAACCTGCGTCAGATTTCATGTGAGCGTTTTGTTGTAGGGTGGCCAGTCATTTGCATGAAAGCCCTGTAAAACTAACACAGTAAAATTAAGAAGATTTCACTGAGTCACATTTATGGCATTGCTGAATCAAATCCTTACGCCTGTTTGAAACAGGCATAAGGAGTGATGCACCATGCAATGTGTGGCTTGCCCCTGTGCATTGTAGTAGACATGTCATGCTTACGACGTGATTCGTGCAATGCGCCGTTTTTGTGGAACAGATGCGTGACGCATCTGTGCTGTTTTTGCTCAATGGTGCTCTGCATTGTAAATGCGGCACATCATGGGTGGCAGAGCAGTGGCGCACGTTAACTGGTGCATCCCTGGGGATGCGCCAGTTAACATAAATCTGCTCCTTTAAATTTAAGTATTAGCAGGGGACACAGTGTTGGTGAGGCTTATCCAAGGTTAAGAAGAGATGAGTCCTGTTCACTGAAAAATTGGACATAGGCCTCACCTCCTCAGCATCGCTGGACATGGTTACATAATATCTGCAAAATGTTACTCTTGTTAAACAATTTTACAATTATAGTCTCTGAGATTTGTCTCTTACTCTGCAACATCTCATTGTTGTTCTCTTTCTTTAAAGATAACGACAACATCAAGCATGAGTGATAATGAGCAATCTGTTGATCTCGATATTATCATTGAAATTGTGATTGAAACATCAGTGGAAGTAGATCCCTTGGATGATTTAAATCCTGAGGATGATGAAGAACATGATGAGGATGCCGATTTGTCAGAATTGTATGACATAGGGTGGGAAACTGACCTGCTCGAGCCTATGGAACTATAAACATTTATTTTTAAAAGTTACTGGAAATAAAAATTAAACATGTTAACCGTTTCATTTAAAATTAAACACATCTTCAAAAACAGCATGTGTGAAGTGTCTTTAATAAAATAGGGAAATATGCTGATAAAAATGAGTTCAGATTCACATATAAAAGAGCAAAAGTCAAATGTAGAAGCATTCTATTTCTTTGCTACTATTTGTGAGTACTAAATTTGCCAATGCACTATAAATTATTGTATGTAAAATTGACAAGTAGTGTGTTAATTTTTTGACGACTGTTATTGATTTACTGTTTGGTAATAGTGGTTAATAACATTTTTTATTATATTTTACCACAGATTCAACTGCAGATCATTTCAAAACTACATTATGCCATCTAAAGAAAGAACCCGAAAGGCTACAAAACGTCAAAGACAGCAGATTACTAAATGCTTGCAGCCGTCTTCTACAATAAAAACTTATCAAGTCACCAAGAAAGCTCCGGGTAAGACAACAAAATCATTCCTAAGAAACATTTGTAGAAAAAAAAGTAGTACTACAGAACATGTTTTAGTCCAGAAAAAGAGAGCCAATTTAAACGGAAAGGAAAGGCCAATCAAAAATGTTACTGGTAGAGTAGGAGATAACTCTGTGCATGGTAGTAGAAGGAAAAATCAGTTTAGGGACATTCATAGACGAATGTTCCGCAACAGGATAATTGGCAATTTGTTAAAAAATATTAAGAAAGGTCAACAGAAAGTGGTTTTTTATAAGAGAAAAAAAAAAGTTGAGAAAATTATTGATCAGGCATTTGAAATTAAGCGAAAGTTATTTATTTTGATTATCAATAGAATTAGGAAGCTAAACAAGGCAATTTATGATTTCAAAAGAAATAGTAGATGGAAGAGAACAGTTAATCGAAGTAATTTTTGTGAAGTTTTTTCAGGAGAATGGATGCATAGTTCAAGTTGTGAGGCATTTTTTAATGAGGAGAGTTATTTCCAGGATAATGATTTGGTGCATGCAGTTGACACCAGTGGTCGAGCTTATGAGGTGAAAGATGGTTGTCCAGTTGAAAAAGAAAAACTTGTGACAACAGAGGCAGAAGAGGTGTTAGGTAATGAGGTTTTAGGAAGACGTACTAAGGGACCAGTGTATACCTGGAAGTGTAGTAGTATTTGCAGTGTGCGACAGGATTCCATCAATTTGCTTTGTGATTTTGTACGGACATTTAATAAGAAAACTTTAAAACAGAAAATGAAGTTGTTGCAAGAATTAGATCCTTCCAGAGTGAGAGAAGTGACAGGTTTGCATGTTCATTCACTGGCTTGTCTTTCCAGGAGAGTATGCCAGAGTGTTTTTCATCATTTCAGGATGCTAGCAGTGCATCATAATAAAGTGAGGAAATTAGTTAGAATGTTGTATTATGCTAAGAGTCCAGCAATTATGCTTAAACAATTATGCACTGCTCTTTTGCATGGTTCTGAAGTAGATGTGAAGAATATTTGTGAAGAAATTGAGTTTTGTTACTTTGCAAGTAAAGAGGAGAATGTTGAAATTGACCCAGAAGAAGAAGGTAATGTGGAAGATAGTGTACAGGTTTCCAGTACAGATAATTTTCAGAAAGAAATTGCCACGTTTCAGGTGAAATCAAGTGAGAGGCCTAATTTCACTTGTGTGTGTTGTTTACGCACTTATTATAAGAATCAGACTAAGTTAGTGGATTTATATGCGAAAAGTGAAAGTGAAAATAATAATGAATGGAAGGATTTTGCAACATACTTGATGGTAGAAAATTGTTTTGATTTGGGATCGGATCAACGTGTGTGTACTTATTGTTGTAACAAATTAAATCAAAACCGGATGCCTGCTAGAGCAGTTCATAATAATCTGGAATTGGTTGAGATTCCTTCTGAATTGAAGGATTTAAATACTTATGAATCTATTTTGATTCAAAGTATCCATCCCTTTCAGGCTATTGTACGAATGGAGCCAAAGACAGGGAAATTGCCTCCATCAGATTTACAGGTAGGGTTAAAGGGAAGAGTTGTTTATTTGCCTCTAGATTTGAAGAAAAATATTAATACAATTGGAGTAGAGAAAGTAGAAGAGGAACCTCTGGTTATCTTAGTTAATGGGGTTCCGACAAAGAGTAAGAAAATCTGGCTAGATTTAGTGGATGTTAGGAAAGTCAAAAAGGCAACATTGTATTTGAAGAAAAACAATAAGTACTACAAGAATGTATATGTTGCAGAAGAGGAAGTAAGTGAAGAAGAGGAGAGCGATTTGTGTGCTGGTCAAATTGAGAAAGTAGAAGCCTCTAAAAATGAAGAAATATATGAACATTATAGTGTTCATCCTTTGCATTCCAAGGAAGTCATGGGGAATGCTATTGAGTTGTTTCAAATGAAACAAGCCAAAGCGAGTCCCATTAGTGTTTGGGAGGAAAGTTTGGAAGCTCGGTGTTTCCCACAGCTATTTCCAACAGGTCAAGGAGGAAGATATGATGAGCGACCTGATCAAATTCCTGCTTCTGAATACCGGACCTTACAATTGTATGCAGAAGATCCTAGGTATCGTCAATGCATTCCCTATTTGTTTCATCTACTGTTTGAAAGCGATCTGTCTGGACTGTCATATGCAGTGAACCACATCTTGAAAAGTGGTGTACAGATGCAAAATATCTCGGCAAGTGACTTTATGGATAAAGTCAATGTGCAAGACAGTATTTTGGATTCTCACCTGATTAATCTCATGGCGTGTCAGCGTGGTACTAATGAGTACAGGTACGGTCGTCATGGTGATTTAAAATGTATGCTGAGGAACTTAGGAACTCCCACATGGTTCCTCACTCTCAGCTGTGCCGAGTATGGCTGGGAAGACTTACTTGAATTTCTACGAGAGGCAAATGGAATCATTGAAAATATCGAATTCAAGACACCCAGAGAACTGTGCTCCTTGGATCCAGTGAATGTATGCAGGTACTTCAATCATAGATTTGAAGCTATGATGTCTTTCATCATGAACAAGAAAAATCCACCTCTTGGAGAGGTGTTGGATTTCTTCTGGAGAGAGGAGTACCAAGCAAGAGGTGCTCCTCATATACATATGCTGCTGTGGATCAAAGATGCACCCAATTTTGGAACAGATCCGGATGACTTAGTTATGAATTTCATAGAACAGTATTCTACACGTGCTGTTCCAAAGGCAAAGGAAGACAAAAGCCTTACGCTTCCAAAGCCATCGTTGTGGAAAGTACTGTCGTCGTAAATTCAGAAACAAGGACAAGTTCTACACAAAATGTCGTTTCGCCTTTCCACGACCGGTGATTTCTAAAGGAAGAGTGAACAGTTTGATGTCTTCGCTGCAACATAATGTGATGAAGAAATCACCCAAAAATACGTACAATTTGAAAAGGAACGAAGAGTCCAAGTACATCAACGACTACAACCCAGTTATTTTGTCCATGTGGAATGCTAACATGGATATACAGTTTGTGGCTGATAACTGTATGGCTGTGGCTCGGTATGTGACATCTTACATCACCAAAAAAGAAAAGACAGAATTGAAGGATATGTGGGAGGACATTTCCCATGAAAAGAGCCTCAGTAAGAAGTTGTACAGTTTCAGTCTGAAGATGTTGTCGCATCGAGAAATCGGAGCTTACGAATGTTCTGACCGGTTGTCTTCAGCAAGTCTCTATGCCAAATCCAGGAGTATCATTTGGGCGAGTCTTGGTCTTGCTGCAACGCGTAATCGAGTTCTGAAACCTGTACGGGAAATTAAGTATTTGGCGGAAAAGGAGCCAAACAGTACAGATATTTTGAAGACCAACATGTTGGATACATATTATCCAAATAGAAGCAGTCACCTCGAGAATGTTTGTCTGTATGAGGTTCTACAAAATTACATATTCAAGAGGAACATCAAAGAAGATATTGATAAAGGAGTGTATGCTGTAATTGGAAGTGAGGGATGTCTGGTCAAGCAAAGAAAATGCCACTTGGTAAACCATCGAAAATTGAGTGGCGAATCTCCTGAAAGAAAAGAGTTTTTCTATTTAGCACTTTTGCAACTTTTCAAGCCTTGGCGTGCAGAAGAGGAACTGCTTGGAGATTTCCTCTGTTACGAAGACTCTTTCAATGCCGCCAAGGAAACCATAGAATGTCCTGTTTTTCCCAAATATCTAGAAATGTTGAATGCGGAAATCAAGCAGGAAGCAACGATTGCAGCCGAGATTGCTAGAGACAGTTCTCAGGACAGTCAGAGTTCTGTTTCATTGAGTCAGGATCCACTAGGAGGACCAGTTATCGAAAATGAAGCTGCCACTGCCATGATTGAAGTGGAAAGAGCCATGGCACATGCTCAGGAGGATGCGGTTAACTTAGAAGACTTGGAAAGACAACTCAACGTTGAGCAGAGGAAAATATATGACGAAGTTACCAACCAAATAGATCATGGATTAAGTCATGAGAAGAAAGAGTGCTCATGTACGTCGTTGAAGCCTGTCCGACTGTACGTGAGTGGAGAAGCGGGAACTGGAAAAAGTTTCCTCATTAAAGCAATTTCATGTTATTTGCAGAAAAGGACTGAGTCATCGCTGTCTTGTGTTGTCACCGCTCCAACTGGACTGGCAGCACATAACATTAAAGGTATTACTTTGCATCGTCTACTGATGCTGCCAGTGGAGCATGATAACAAATTACAATACCACAAGTTATCTGGAGATGCTTGTTGTGAAGTTTCAAGAGTCTTGAGGAAAATGAAACTTCTTATCATTGACGAAGTAAGCATGGTTTTCAATGTCATGCTTGCCTTTGTGCATTTGAGAATGCAAGAAGTTCTCAAAACAGAGTTTGATGTGTTATTTGGTGGCAAACACATCATTGTTTTCGGTGATCTTCTGCAGCTGACACCAGTGAAAGGACAACCTGTGTTCAAAATGCTCGCGCATGAAGATACCAGGAAGTGCCTAGGGAGCATTGGCAACGTCAATATATCGTTAAACTTCAATTATGCTGAACTGCGTGAAAATATGCGTCAAGCGAAGGATGAAGATTATAAGAATATTCTACAAGGTGTTAGAATCGGAAAAGTGACCGAGCATGGGAAAGAAGCTTTACATGCACGATTACTGTCAAATTTGTATCCAGAAGAAGACGTTGTGCCTGAGAATATTTTTTGGAAAATTACTGAGAAGAAATCTGGAATATGTTTGATGCCAACTCTTGCAGAATGTGCCATCTTCAACAACAAAATGTTGCATTTAGAAAACAAAGAGATTGTGAAACTGGAAGCTATTGACAGAGTAGAGCATATGGGAGCAACAATTATTTTGTCTGAGAATTTGAAATCAAAATTGGATTCATTAGAGAAGACTATATCTAAAACTACAGGTTTTGAAAAGACTCTGAATGTGTGCTTAGATTGCCGTATCATTTTAAGAAGGAATTTACATGTTGAAAGAGGTCTGGTAAATGGATCAATGGGTAATGTTGTTGATTTTGAGAAATACAGAAATAGAGATGGAATTGAATTTTTAAAAATTCAATTTGATGGCATTGAGGAAGTACAGCTAATTGGTCGTTGCTCTGCTAGGTTTTTGCTTGTAAAAGACTTATATGTTCGCCGTAAGCAGTTTCCTGTTTGCTTGGCATATGCGGTGACAATCCATAAATCGCAAGGTTTAAGTGTAGACAGTGCATTGGTGAATATTGGCAGTTCTGTGTTCAAGGAGGGTATGGCATATGTGGCATTGTCACGAGTCAGAACTTTATCGGGATTGTACTTGATTGAGTGTGATGTCACAAACATTTGTGCGGATCTAGATTGTGTTAAGGAATACAATAGGTTAAGAAGAGAGTATGCGCCACATTTGCCTCAATATCCTTTGTTTGAGAAACGTGTGGTAGGCCGGAAACGAAGGAATGTGACCAATAGTAGAGAGGTTGTAGCAAAAAGACGAAAAGTCGATGAACCCGAAATTATAAGCAGAAAGAAAAAGGATTTTGTTGAAGATGTTGTTGGTTTTCAATTTGAAAACAGTTCTGGTGTCAACTGCTATGCTTATGTAGTGGTTAATGTTTTGTTTTCTCTAGAAAATTTTAAAGAAGAGATTGTGGTCAATTCGGATCAAAGATTTTGCAGTTTGTTGAATTCTGTGTTAGAGAAATGTAGCACTGATAGAACAAAAATAGAAAGTGTGTCTGAAATTCGAAATCTGTTAGACAAATGTTCAGGTCAAACGCAATTCTCTCAAAATATTCAGCAAGATTGTCAGGAGTTTTTAATGTATATGCTTCATGTATTGCAAGATGAAGGTGTAGATGTAGATCACCTGTTTGGCCTTTCTTATCAATGGCAGCATGACTGCGAGAACTGTAGGGTATCAAGTACTACTAGTGTAGACTCAGAAAAATTTATATATTTAACTTTGCCAGACAGTAAATCAGTGTCCTTTAATAAGCTAGTAAAAGCAGCCGATCACAACATGGAGTGTAGCCAATGTAAGTCTGAAATGTTGTCCACAATATTTATAAAACATATGGCCAGTATGTCATTTTAATGTTCCAACGATGTAGGCCTGATGGAACAAAATTGACAACTTTAATTAAAAATTTTGTGGCTTCGCAGTTGTCAATATCAGGAAGGACTTTTGTAACTGCAGCAATTATATATCATGATGGTCCTTCAACAACATCAGGACATTACACAGCTTATTTGAAGTCTAGAAACGGCTGGTCATTCTGCAATGATTCTCTTTTAACTTTCAAAAAAAAATTGCCTTTTGACCTTAAAAATTCTTACCTGGTGTTTTTACAACCAAAATTTTAGAGAAAGAATCTCGGGATTTGCTCTGAGGAATTTCAAGAGGTTCTAATGGCTCCTACACTATTTGGCCTTGAGGATAAGTGTAGTACAGAGTCAAAAGTTATTTTTCAGTTTTAAGTAGTTCCTGAAAAAAAAGAAGGTTTTCTTACAGAAAGTGGTGTGCACGGATTAGTTAAAGGACAACAGAGTATTTCCCAAAGCAAACGGTGTTCTTACCATAACACTTGACGTCATGGAAAAATAACTGCACTTTGAATGAGTTCAGAAAAACTGTTTCTTTTAATAAGCTAATTCAAGCAGCCAATCAAAACATGGAGTAGAGGTAATGTAAGTCTGCAATGCTGTCGACATATTTTGAACAAACTTTTGGTTATAATGTCATTTAAAAATTCCAACTATATAAACCTGATGAAAATAAGCTTTCAACTTTAATTTCAAATGTTGTGGCTACACAGTCGTTGATTTTAGAAATAAAATTCTAACTGCAGCTATTATATGACATGATGGTCCTTTGACAACATCCACTTATTACACATCTTATTAAAAATATTCTTACTTTCTGTTTTCAGAAGAAAGAATTTAGGGTAGGTAACTGGCCTATAATGATTCTAGGAGTTGATATAATTTTCGGTACTGTTTTAAATTGCTTTGTGATTAAAAGTGATGTAGAGAATTAAATAATTGTAGTAGTCATAGAGGTAGTGTAAGTCTGCTTCATAGTAAGCATTATCAGTGTCATAGGAAATGTGGAACATGACTGAGCAAGAAGGGTGAGGTATTATTAGTACAGGATTGTGAAAGTGATCTTGAACGTTTTCTTTCTGAAAGTTGCGGAAAAAGAAAATGACGGGATTTGCTTAGAAGAATTCCAAGAGTTATAAATGGCTCTTACACGATTTGGCCTTGTGGAAAAGTGCGGTAGAGAGCGAGAAGTCATTTATTGTATGTAACATATTTGTCAAAACGATGGAGCTTTTCTTTCAGAAAGTGGCGGGCTGAAAATAATAACAGCACAACAGAGTGTAAGCTGTTCATGGGATATCCTTCGACGTCATGGAAAGTAAGTTAATTTTAAGGAGTTCTGATTTTTGATTGGTTATGTTATATGGGTTTTTTAAACACAATCATTTTGATTGTGTTTTTTTTTCCCCGCTGTTATATGATGAATACCTTCAAGTCACTGTTTTTAGGGAAATTTGATATATTCTGAGAACAGCAAAAATAAACCATTTAACATGTATAATTAATTCTGTACTTTTTGTATTTATGATATACATTTAGAACTGTGTAGGAGGCATGGAGAAGCTGAGGCTTCTGTAAGTGTCAAAGTTGTTGCATACAGTGCTCACCTTCTGCGTAGTCTTTCATATGATAGACTACATCTGCACAATGAGATACCTAAGCAAAGGAAACACAGGTGATGTGATTGTGGAATGAGCAAAGAAAATTGCACGTTTTTCAATTACATTACCTGTGTTTCCTAACATTACGCATCACATTGTGTAGATGAGGTTTAGGCCTGTTCCAGGAGACAGAGGAGGTCTGACGTTTGTTCAAGAGTGCAGTGGACATGACTCACTTCGTTGGTAGGCCTGCACATGTATTATCTCCTCTGTACTCTTCAACAAGCCTAAATTTCATCTGCAACCCTGAGTAGGACTCACCTGAAACAAATCTGTGGATAGGCCACACCTTATCAGCATCTAGAAACAATCATTTAAAATGTTAGGGGCAGATTTATGATGGCCGTGCGCCTCTTTTGCGCCGCTGTTCCATCACTTTTGTGACGCAGCAGCAGTGCAAAAGATGCACCATGTTGCAAGATAGGCCTCACTTCATCTCCAACAAGATACCGTCAGTTTAAAATGTATATAATTAGGACTGTGTAGGGGGCATGGAGAAGCTGAGGCTTCAGTAAGTGTCAAAGTTGTTGCATGCAGTGTTGAACTTCTGCGTACTCTTTCATATGCTGGACTACATCTGCACAATGAGATACCTAAGCAAAGGAAACACAAGTGATGTGATTGTGAAATGAGCAAAAGAAATTCCACGTTTTTCAATTACATCACCTGTGTTTCCTAACATTACGAAATACATTGTGCAGATCAGGTTTAGGCCTGTCCAGGGAGACAGAGGAGGTCTGGCCTTTGTTAAAGAGTGCAGTGGACATGACTCACTTCATTGGTAGGCATGCACATGTATTATCTCCTCTGTACTCTTCAACAAGTCTAAATTTCATCTGTAACCCTGAGTAGGCCTCACCTCAAACAAACCCCTGGATAGGCCACACCTTATCGGCATCCTGAATCAATCATTTAAAATGTTAGGGGCAGATTTATGATGGCCGTGCGCCTCTTTTGTGCCGCTGTTGCGTCACTTTTGTGATGCAGCAGTGATGCAAAGGATGCACCATGTTGCAAGATAGGCCTCACTTCATCTGCAACAAGATACTGTTAGTTTAAAATGTATATATTTAGGACTGTGTATGAGGCATGGAGAAGCAGAGGCTTCTGTAAGTGTCAAAGTTGTTGAAAAACTGTTTGTCCTTCAATCTTTTCCCTTGTCTTTTCTAATTTTTAAATACATGTTTTAATATTTTTCAAATTTTTGTTCTTTCTTTCACAGATATAAAAATAACAAGTGACTAAGTTAACGACAATTATAAGGTAAATGTTTTGTACTCTTTTCGTTACATTTCTATCACATTTAACTTCTATTAGTTCCACTGCTTCATTTCTTTAACCCTCAGTTTCCTGCCTTTGCTACTTCCCTCATTCCTTTCTCTATTACTTACTTACTCTACTCCTTCCACTCCTTTTCTCAGTCCCTCTGTTCTCATAGTTCCTCACTCCTTTTCACTCACTCCGTCTCTATTACTCTCACTGTCTCTGACTGATCACTCTTTCACTACTTGTTCATTATGCTTTCTCCCTGTAGTTCAAGCACACTAAGGGGCATATTATCAACACAGGCAATAAAATTATCGCTGCTGTCATCAGTGATGTCATCAGTGATGTCACTGACCATGTCATGAATGATGTAATATGTGACATCATCAGCAGTGGATTGCGGGTGCGCGATATATAGTTAGTGCAACTAACTATATATGGAATTTCAATGGTTTTGTGTGAGTAAAATAAGGTTTTGTAAATGCTAATTCCTAACTATATATGGTCTATAACCTATGGTTTTTTCAGTGAATATATATATATATATACATATGAGACACAATAAAGGGAAAATATGAAACTTCATATGCTTATCAATGGAAAAGCATAAATGTCAAACATCACCAGCGCAATTGCCAATCTATAGCGCAGAGCATTTTTTATTCAACGATGATAAAGCGCAAATTGCTTTGTCGTTTGTAACTGTGCATTGTAGTCATGGGTAGTCTGCACCCGCATGTAATCTGCTCCTTCAACTGCACTGCTTTGCTTAAAGGGAGAGAGCAGGACAATGTCATATCTACATAGATATGGCGCTGCTGCTCTCTTTTCAAGCACTGGCAGACTTTCTACACACACACACACACACCTTTGTACCATAGCATAGGTTTTGTACTGTTAAGGTAGCTTAATTGTAACAAAGTACTATGCTTGGAGTACCTTTAAAACTTTTCCCAATTTGCATGTGTGATGCACTGTTCAGTACACAAGCAAAGTTTAGGGAAATAGAAACATTTCTCCCACTTTGAACCTGCCTTAACGATGAGGCATAGGTTTTTGTGGCAAAGACCTATCTGTCATTGTGAGTAGAATGGGCTTTGTGTAAAAAAATCATGTCCATCAAGTCTAATCAGTTCCACCAGAGCTCCTTTATAGGGTGCCAACTCCAAGGCTGTTCAAAGCCTGACCCAGTACAATAATGGTTGTAAGGTTGCTACCAGATGGATTTTGTTTATCACTAAATCAAATCATAGAGGTTTAAAGAGGGTACACTGTGGTGGGTTAAATAGCAGCCTGATAAACTTATTTTCAGTCTGTGTAAGCAGAGATTCATCAGAGTAGCCCCAAAGTTCAGCACCATAACTGGCTGCTGCCATAGCAGTAGCTCAGTATACTTCGAGAACTGGAGCCATGGAACCCCCAGAAATGCCCTTATATTTCCTACCAAATGCCGACACCCTATGATGAAGACTGACGGTACCTTAGGACTACCCATGCACCACCCATGGGATAGCCCCTCGATGCAGAGTAACACAAATCATCAAAAAGCGCTATTTATTGCTACTTTTAGGCAACTTTCTAGCGCATATCAAATCAATACTTTGCACTGCATAACATAACTTTTGATGAATTTGAATAGGTGCAAAGTATTGATAAATCTGCCCTTTTTTCTTTCTGAGTAAGCAACAACGTATTGTTTCAAGTAGAATATAAGCTAAAAATAATATCTACAAAATAAGAAATGCACTCAATAAATTCAAAGCAATGGCGTTCTAAATTAACAGTTGTGTTGTAGTTCTGAATAGGAACAAAGCTAAAGGGAACTGCTTGTGAAACTGCATTATCCACATTTTCATAAAAAGCCAAGAAAAAGAAAATAAGTAACGGTACAACTGGTGGGATGTGGTATCTGAGCAAAAGGAAGGATAATGTAGCATTCCAAACGAACAAACTCCCATCTCTGCATCACAACTGATTGACCTTGACTTCAGTTCCTGTGGAGGAAGGTACTGTTATTACAGTACTGAAGATAAGAAACAACAATAATATATTATAACTAATGAATCAATACACTAAATTATCAGTAAATTGGTAATTTTACAAACATATTTTTATATGGCCCCATATGTGTTTACCACTTTAAATCACTGTAATAAACTACCAATTCAACGGCCCTCAATATAAAAAAAACTTCGAAGGTTGAAGGTGTGCATTGGCATTGTCAGTATCCCAGCTCGTGGTCTCCAGATCATATTTATGTGTATTCGGGAAGTGTTTAACTCACTGAGCCATCTTGTACACTAACAGCCACATGCATCAAGCGATTTAGGAATCGCAAACGGTGCGAATCTCAAAAATCGGCCGTTTGCAATTCCTAAATCACTATTTGGAATGCATCAATCCAAAATTCAATAAATCGCTATTTTTAGCGATTTCTAAAAATGCGATTGCATTTAAGGAATCGCAATTAAATGCAATGCATGACACCTAAAACAAATTGCGAATGCGCAATTAGGAGGAAAAAATTACCATGAGGTTGGACCTCATGGTAATTTGCGAAAAAGCTGAAAAATGCAATTTTGTGCATTTTTCAAACTGTTATGTTGTGCACACACATGCCCTTAGGGCATGTGTGTGCACAACATATGTGCATAGATTGATTTCAGGGGTGCAACAGGGTGTCCTTTGGACACCCCTGCACCCTTGAAATCGTAATCTCAATTTGCGATTAGCTAATTGCAAATCGCAAATTGAGATTGTCTTCCCATTCATTCCTATGGGCCTTTTGGCCCATAGGAATCAATGAGAAGGGATTCCTTAATTGCGATTCGCAATTTGTGAATCGCAATTAAGGAAAAATAAGGAATCGCTACAAAAATTGCGATTTTTTGATGTATTGCCGTTTGTGATTCCTTAATTGCTATTCCTTAATTTTCACAATTAAGGAATAGCAAACAGCAACAATGATGCATGTACCTGATTGTACCGTAATATCAGATTGAACGTTTATCGGTACGTTCCTCATCTACTTATCTATAACGTGAGTTAAGCTTGATAATAATGTAATTAAAAAACTTCACAAAGAGAACCTTTACTCACCCGAGTGCTGCAATGCATTAGCTTTTCTGATTAACTCATTGAATAATAGATGAGATTCCAAACACATTCATGCCATGGTATCAAAGATTTCATAAAACATTGTCATGAGTGACGTCTTAAGGTAGGTAATTCTCAGTGCATGGTGAGGGCACAAGTTATATGTAGTCTCTATAGTTACTCTCCCTCCCCTTCTAAAAATGCAGATGGGTCCCCAGGGCTGAAATTGGCTCCAGGAGCAGGTCCTCATTGGTACGCCCCTCCTCATATGTAAAATAAGAACTGCGCTTCAACCCCAAGGTCCTGCCCCACCCGGGGTTCAATTATTTTTCAAAAGTGATCTCAAATGTTTGTTTTTTTCTCTGCAAGAGAACCTTTTTGAACTTTTATCCCCAGGGTGGGAGGGACCGTCTGGGACCCCACCACTTGGGCGGGGGAGGGGGGCGATATGCCTACCCTGCCCACTTATATTCTTTTTTATAATCCTTTTCATGCCAGGGGACCAAGCCCTCCAATCCTATATTAGATGACCGCTGAAGGACACAGGACCATGCTGGCTCTCAAGGGTGTCCCGCAGGATCGAATGAGATGTAAAAGTTCAGTACATGTGTGAAACTAATTGTAGATCCACTAGTATATACTTATAGCAGTTTAAAGATATGTTATTGCTTGAGTGGAGCCAACAGTGCATGCCAGTTGCCCATGAAGATGGTCTGACTGGAGAGGCCAGTCACTCTCCACATCCTTCAGTGTAGACTCGTCACCCTGGGAGTGTTCTGTATGGAGAAGTCAGTCCTTCAACATACCCTACACTACCACACACGCCCGTCCCCCTGAGGAGAGGTTTGTCCAGAGATGCCAGTCCCTCGCCTCACCCTACAGTGTTGAACTGTCACCCTGGCAAGTGGTCTGACTGGAAATGTCAGTCTCTCTACACACCCTACATCGCATGGTATTGCCTTGGCAAGTGGTGTGACTGAAGAAGCCAATCTCTTCTCACACCCTACAGTGCACTTCTGTTGTACCTGGGTAAGTGGTCTGTCTGGAGAGGCCAGTCCCGACCAAATCCAAAATTGCATGCCCGTCACCCTGGGAAGTGGTCTGTCTGGGGAGGTCAGTCCCTCCGCATACATTAACATGCAGTCTTGTCTCCCTAGGAAGTGGTCAGCCCGGAGAGGCCAGTCTCCCCCACACCATACTGAACACACCCATCGCTCAGGTAAGTGGACTGTCTGGAGGGGCCAATCTTCTCCACATTCTACAGTGCATGCCTGTGATGTAGCATGATTTTAAAAATCATAATACACAACACATTTACTAAGTGAAGACACAAAAATCTGAAAGTGCACTTTGTACATGTCAGACACAGTGACACATGAAAAATGAGACAAGTGTAGTAGAAACACTGTATAAGCGTGCTTTAAAAACGAAATGAGGGAAACATAAATACAAAAAAATACAAAAACATATAAATGGGTTGCATTAATGAGAGTTTCTTATGAACATATTGTTTATTTAAACATGGGAGTGGGGAGCACTCGGCTCGGGCCTTTAACGCTGCAGCGGGCCTTTAATGGCCAGTAGAGCCTGCTAGTCAGGCTTTAAGGCTATATTAATGTTTACTGATGAAATGAAATGACCTAGTGTTTCTAAAGCCTTCAGATTAAATGCACCATTTAGAAACAATGTTGTAAAAACGTGTCAAAACTAGATATGGTCATGAAATTTCGCATATGCTGACCTTTCCCCTATCTTAATACAACAGATCATTTACAATAAGTGAAATGATGCTTTATTTGTCCAGTATATGTATACACACTGACATTCCCAAATGTTTCTTTAATGTTCAGGGTGAAATATTCCTGTGGGACCAGGACTCCAGCTATTGCTATAGATGATTACTTTATATCTCTTTTTTTTGTTGTTAGGCCTAGGTGGACTATCAAATCTTTTGTTTCTCATGACTTGCATTGGAAAGCATCTCACTGTTGCAAGCGTCCTAGTTGACAATATGTGATTGTGAGCATTCCCATGTCTTCCGTTGATGGTGTGATGCTACATCACTGGAAAATGCTATACATTTTATAAAAGAAGAAACCCCCCTAAAAAGGGGCACTCCATTGACTTTTTGCTCTTTGACTCATCACCATTCTTTTTCTTTTCCCTTGTGAGAGTATGATGTGCTAATCCATTTTTGAGAGCTCTTCTCTACTATGGAATGTCTTGCTGAGAATATAGTCGGTAGTTGATGGACTGGAACCTTCTTTGCCAAACCATTTCCATTTTGCAATTCCTTTAATTCCTAGTTCTAAGCTAATGAACTTGCCCTTAAATGGACTTTCCATTTGAACCCTTTCCAATTCTCTGTAGGATTTGAGCTGTTAGGCAACATACTATCCTTCTGCCTTATTGGTTCTGGGACTCTGTGACTCTGTAAACTAATTTCTGTAATAACCAACCCGGAGAAAGCCTGCTTAAATGTATGGCTTTGTTATAAAAGCTGCGATGCTTGTGGCAATGAACTTTGAATCTTAAATACAATAACAAAATTAATCTAATATATGCCTGAGCTTATTATTCAGTCCTGTTTGTTCTTCCATTTAAACTGTGTTATTTTACAAATGATTGAAATTCATTGTGGGGAGAATCTGCAAACTTTCTTTGGTTTTGCCTGCATAGCTTTAGCCAGACTTAACTTCTTCAGGAGGATGGGTGTTCCTGATGCTATTCCTTATTTTTAGAGTGTGGTCCTGAGAGTGGTGTATTTAAATCTGATCTCAAATCTGTGAGTTAGCTGTCAATTAATGGTCTTCATTGGACAGCTAACGGGGTGTTTTGACCACCCTAATTTCCACCACTCCTATTGGTGTAGAAAATTCATCAGAGGATTATTGCCTCTGTGGTAAATGGCAATGCTGCAGATAAGGGCCTAGTAAGGTTAAAGTAGTAAGGAGAGAAGAGCATAATCATAAAATTTTACCACACTTCTGCTGCAACACCTATCATCATGGGAAGTGGCCTGTCCGGAGAGGCCAGTCCTTCCCCACACCCTGCAGTACATTCCCGTCACTCTGGCATTGGTGCATAAAAGTCTATGGGTTTAACCCTACAAAGTTCGGTTTTCCACGCCCACAAATGCCTAAAGTTAGATCAGTGGACCAACGCTTGAACGTGAAAAAACACTGTTGCACAAGGAGCTCCTATTTATGTCACTGCTTGGAGGGTATGTCTTCTTTTATGTCACTACCAAAGGATAAGACATATTTAAAAGGTCACTACCAAGTAGATATGACGCTCCTCATTTATGAGAAGTGGAGCATCGCTGCTTGAAAGCAGCGATGTGCCACTCCTCAGGGCGTCCTCCTTGAGACACCAATGAGGCGTCCTATTAATAATACTACGCATCATGTCGCAAAGAAGGACAGATATGTCAGTGAAACTGACGTATCTGCCAGCCCAAAAACAGGCGCATTGCTGGAGTTGTGTCAGAAGCCTGACGCAACCCCAGCAATGTTCATTTAACACAGGGCAAGCCATGAGGCAGGCGTAAGGTTTCGACGCATTGGCATCCTAGAAGTGGCGCAGCGAAATCTCATAGATTTTGCTGCGTCACTCCTACGACCCTTTCTTGTGGGGTTACGCCCATCCTGCATACATTATACCTGGCGCAGGTATAATGTAGCGCAGGGGTTTACGAAGAGACGCATCTACACCAGGGGTTGTATAAGAGAATCCATGGGAAGAAAAGTCACAAGGGTGTGCTCTAGAGGCATGCAGTGCTAAGTTTTAAAAAAAATAAGTGCCAGTGTCCTCATCAAGGGGCCACTGCAGCCTGCTCCCCCCATTGCCCTTGGTAGCACAGCCAATGACAATTCTGACTATTCCAGGCCCCCAAAGCTATACAAATGGATTGGAAGGCAGCTATTAGTCAGTTTTAATTTATATTATGTTAATAATATACTGTTGAGCTCGTCTCTAAATTAGACAGACAGAGGCATGTGGCAGCTGTCATAAGTGTCAGTCCCGAGCACCGGAAACCATTGGCTCAAATTAGACACTGTCTAGAGGTAAATCCACAATCACGTCAGCAGAAAAGGTCAAAAAAAAATTAAACAGGTTTTACCTTTGTAGTATTTGTCTTGCAGAAAGCTAGGGTCCAACTCTCACTTAATTCAGAAAAACACATATCCCAAATAGCATGCTACGTTTTGTCAGCATTGTTTTCCAGCTCGCTACATGTACTCCATGTTATTGAGTTGCCTGTAGGACCAGGAGGAAGATGACAATCCCACCGCCAATCAATAAAAGGATGGTTGGAGAACTGCCAAAAATTATGTAGAATAGAAAATTTAACAAAACTTGTATTAATTCCGGACACAAGGGCATATTACCAACAACTAGCGATATTTATCGCTAAATGGGCTTAGCGAGTTTTTGTTTATCGCCAAGCATCGCCGGATATTATCGCAGAGACATATTTCCATCACTACGCCTGCGTTGATAATAGGCGATAGCGATGTTAGCGACTGTTTTAGTCGCTAACAGGTTGGGTACGCCCACTTTGCATGTCATATCGCTGACATGCAAAGCGGGCCCCAAACCGCTTGCTATCGCCTACAAGCTGTCGCTAACAGCTGTTAGCGACAGCTTTTTAATGGGGCGATAGAATTATTGCCGCTTAGCAGCCGAAAATGGCCGCTAAAGCAGCGATAATCTCTTATCGCCCTCCTTGATAATATGCCCCATAGTTTTAAACTTGGTTGCCAGACCTGATCCTATACCCTTAAAAAAGAATACAATATATATATATTTTAAAAAATATTTTTATTGAAGTTTTCATGGATAGTATAGCAAAAGAAAATGATAGTCCACAAATGAGCAAGTGGTTCCCTTCATCTGTACATCAATAACAACATGTAACATCAATACTTACTTCCCCCGCCCACTCCCACAAATTCCGAAAGTGGCCCATACTGTTGTGGTGATAAAAGACCATCTCAATCCACCTCTTCTCCCCCCAGCAGTCTCTCTAAGGAATAGTATGATATCCATTTTCCCCAGGCTTTATAACACTTTTGGGGGCAGCCTCTGCTGATGTTTGTAGTTTTTTCAGCCATCAAGTGCATGTCCATTCCTCTATTCAACTCATATAAAGTGGGGCATTCCACAGTTTCCCAGTGGCGACCAACATCCCTCTTCCCCACCACCAGACTGAGACCAAAAAACAATTGATGGGCCTGAGGCAAGTCAACATTATTAGGGATACCCAAAAGGAGGAACTTAGGGTATAGGGGGAGGGGCAGCGAGAACATGGCATTGAGATCTCCAATGATAGCACTCCAATAAGATTGTATGTGGGACAGATCCAGATGGTATGAGAAAAGGAGCCCACAGGGTCATTACATCTCAAGCAGCATAGATGAGGGGCCTTTTCTCATGGCATGGAGGAGTGCCTATTGTAGTAGACACACTAACGTATCTTGAACTGAACCAGCCAGAGCCCAACATTTATTTCCACTTCCCTGGGATTTATTAAGGCCACTTCCCAGTCAATATCCTCCATGTCTCCCACATCAATCACCCACTTTTCTTGCAAGCCCTTTAGTGAATCTAGTTTATTGTTTATGAAGGTCCTGTAGGTGGAGAAAATTGCACCCGTCGCAGGTCCCCCTTCAACAGCCTCCCTTCCAAATCTGGAAAACTTTCACTGAGTGCCTCTCTGCCTTCTATGCATGCCACACTTGGGCGTATCTTAGAAACTGATTGCTATGCATTCCATATTCATGCTGGAGTGAGGAAAACGGTGTGATATCACAATTTTCAAGGATGACATCCAACTCACAGATCACCCATCAGGTCCCAAGCCCGAAAGTCCCTTAGTTTACTTCAACTAGTCACCTCCTCTCCCACTGTGGCATTCCTCTAGTGGGTTTACCGTACCATCCAATCGAGTTTGTGGCTTTAGCCCAGGTTATAATTACCACCAGAGCGGCTGGAAGGAGACGGTGGGTCTCGCCGACCCCTATAGGTAATGGAAATTAGACTTTGGAACCCACTGTGATCGTTCTAGTCTAAAAGTATATCTGGCAAAGGAATTCAGCTATTATACTGTTTGCATTGTAGAGTTGACATGCTATTCTAGGGATTTTGGCCTCCCACAGCAGGGTCCAGAAATCTCCCTCTATTGTGGAGAAAATCTCTAATGAAATAGGGGTACGTGTGTTGAAGGGCATATAGTAACTTGGGCAGTAATACTATTTTAAACATTGCAGCCCTCTCTAGCAGTGTAAGGGGCAGATCTCACCACCTCTCTATCTCTTAGTGACAAACTTGTATGACCCTGCCTAGGTTATGTTCAAAGAATACCTCCATTTGTAACATTAGAAATATCCCCAAATACTTAAATCCCAGAGTGGTATGCATCAAGCAATGAGGGAAGGGGGGACGACAGTACGCTCTTGTGGATAATAGAGAATGGACTTATCCCAATTAAAGTGATATTCCAAATAACCTCCATATTCCTGCAGTGACTTAAAAAATGAAAGGAGGGGCAGTGTTGGTGGCATATAGGGGGACATCATGCGAATATAGCAAGATCTTTTCTTTAAAGATTGTCTCAGCTGAAATGCTAAAGCCCCGAATCTCCGAGCGTCATGGATTCAATATGCTAGGGATTCTATAGTGAGGGAAAACAAGAGAGGGTAAAGGGGACATCCCTGCCTTGTACCCCTTCCTATCGAGAACTCAGGGAACATTGTTCCATAGACTCTAAGGGCACCACTAGGGCCTGGTAAAGCAGTACAACTCATTTTGTATAGTGGGGACCGAATCCAAATTTTTCCAATGTATGCTCTAGGAAGGGCCAATGTACGGCATCAAACTCTTTTTCAGCCTCAAGTGATAGTAGTGCACGTGGTTCTGGATGATCTTTTATAGCATTTAGCCAATTATGTGTACGTCGTAAATTGAATCAAGAAGATCTTCCAGGCATGAAGCCGGATTGATCGTATTGTATCAATGGTGTGATAAATTGTATGACTTGTGGCTAGGATTGTGGCTAGTATTTTGATCTCGATATTGAGCAAAGAGATTGTGTGATAGGAGCCACAATGATCACTGGGTTTACCATCTTTGTGTATTACCACAATGGTTGCCAGCATGAGGTCTGGGTAGGAGAGTCACCTTCTGTATTGCTTCTAGAAACATATATATATATATATGTATGATATACATTTTTCCCATCGGGTATGCGCAAGCGAAATTCTGATTTGCTGTTAGACGTCTGTCAACATTCCAATCGGTGGAAACCAGGAAGTGTTGGCCGCCATTTTGTCACTCCGAGGCAGAAGAGAGCCCAAAACAAAAGTGGAGAACGTGAAAAGGGGGCAGGGTAGAGACTCCCTGACTCCTGGGCTTTCTAAGGGGGTCCCTGAAGGACCCCAAAGGGCAAAAAAATAATATATATTTTTTTAAAAATCGTGAAGTGCGCGCACATTGCACGCACCCTCGAGGGAGAAGTGAGCCATGAACAAAAGTGGAGAACGTGAAAAGGGGGAAGGGTAGAGACTTACTGACCACCTAGTCCTTCTCAGGGGGTCCCTGAAGGACCCTGAAGGGCAAAAAAAACATTTTTTTTTTAAAAATTAAAAATCGCGAGGTCCGCGCACGTTGCACGCACCCTCGAGGCAGAAGTGAGTCAAAAACAAAAGTGGAGAACATGAAAAGGGGGCAGGGTAGAGACTCCCTGACCCACTAGGCCTTCTCAGGGGGTCCCTGAAGGACCCCGAAGGGCAAAAACATTTTTTTTTTTTAAATCGCGATGTGCGCGCACGTCAGAAGAAAAAAAGATACAGTTAAAGAACAAGTTTGAGTGTTTAGATGTTGGTTGACTCTAAAAAGAGCCGTTGTGTTCATTGAGTGTTTTTTGTACCTTCAAGTAAGTACCGATGCAGAGTCTAAAGTTCAGGAGTAGGACTGTTTCCCTCATCTGTGAAATGTACTCGTCTCTATAAATGCCTTGCATGTTGTAACGCAAGTTGTTGTGGTATATAGAACCCATACCATAGTCTCTGAGGAAAGCAGAAACAGACTTATTCACATGTTTCCTTGATTTCTCAATCTGTGGACAATATTGGTTGGACCAGTTCGATTTTTGCCTTTGGCATATATTACAATATACAAAGGCAGTTTGTGGAAAAATAAATATATAATAAATATAATAATTGATACATTTTAAAATTAGCATTTTAAAAACCTTTGAAATTCACTTAAAAAACCATAGGCTTCGCACACGTTATAGTTAGGAATCAGCATTTAAAAAACCTTGCAAATTTAAAAGGTTTTTTAAATGCTAATTCCTAACTATAACAGGCCTGAAACCTATGGTTTTTTTAGTGAATCAGCAAGGTTTTTTCAATGCTAATTCCTAACTATAACGTGTGTGAAAACTATGGTTTTTTAAGTGAATTTCATAGGTTTTTAAAATGCTAATTTCTGTATCAATTTTTATATTTTTTATATATTTATTTTTTAACAAACTGCCTTTGTATAATGTAATACATTGACTGTATCCTATAATATGCAACAGCACAGCTAGTTTTTATGATTTGTATAAAGTTGAATAGTATAGTCTACATCTTCAATCAAAATATAAACAGTCAAATTTATCAATTATTTATTTATTTTTTTAAATTCCGAATGTGCGTTTTTTTAAATGGGATTTTTTTTGCCCTCGCAACTTTTTTTTTTTTTAAAAAGGGTTTTGTTGCCCTTCGGGGTCCTTCAGGGACCTACTGAGAAAGCCTGGGGAGTGAAGGAGTCCCTACCCTGCCCCTTTTCCACGTTCTCCACTATTGTTTTTCACACTCTTGTGCCTCGGGGGTACGTGCACCGTGTGCGCACCTCGCGACTTTTTTTAAATGTGGGGTTTTTTGCACTTCGGGGTCCTTCAGTGACCCCATGAGAAGGCCTAGGGGGTCAGGGAGTCTCTTCCCTGCCTCCTTTTCACGTTTTACGAAAATCGGGTAAAACGCCATTAATATGCGATGGCGCGCAAAGTGCTCGCACCCTTGGCACACGTAAAGTCATGTGACTTGAAAACAACACTTTTGATTGGTTAATAGTAGTTTCTGTTCCAGAATCTTCAAAAACTCCACCCACTTCCCTCACTATCTATTTCACTTTCTTGGGAGAAGGACCTTTACTGCTTTGTTCCAGCTTTGGAGTTTACTTCCAGGATTTGAATTGAAAAGATGGCAGAGAGACAGCAGCCACAGGATTCCTCCTCTTCTGAGTCAGATGTGCAGCAACAACAGCCACCTGCCAAGAAGTCAAAGGAGCCCTTCATTTGGAAGTTCTTCACTTATCCTGAGGGGCAGAAGAAGGTCAATGCGCCAAAGGCATCCTGCACCATCTGTGGGAGTGTACTGTCGAGGGGAAACCCTCAGGAGAAATATTCATTCAGTATACACACCATGTTGCGGCATGCACAGGCTTCCACAAGAGCCCTGGCGACACAACTTCCACCTGCTGTCCCCAGCACTTCAACTGCAGGAGCATCTCCTTCTTCGTCAGCTCTCATTATCTGGCCACTTTTCAGCAAGGTCCACCTCCGTTGCAACATGTGCAATGAAATTTTTTGCTATGGTGAGCAAAGTCTAAACTTAATGGAGCTGAAGATTATCCAGCACATATGCTCCCGCCAATAATTTTTTTCATTTAAAAATTTTTGTTCCTGTTGAGCAGTTTTTTGTTACCTGTTTTTTATTTTTGTTCTAAAAAATCTCATAAAAATATAAAATTGTTAAAAAAAATACAAAAAAAATACAAAACAAAAAAGACAAAAAAACTGTTATTTTCAGAACTCACTTCACTTCTCCACGAAGAGCTATATCTCTTATATAGTGTGTCATACTTTTTTTGAATGAATGTGTAGAGTATAAATGAATAACTGAAATGACTGAGTGTAGGGGAGGAAGGGACTGGTGGAATGAGTGAGGAAAGGGTAGTATGGTGAGTGAAGAAAGGGGAGTCAAAGAGTGACTGAAACAAGGGGACTAAGGGTAGGGGAGTGAGGTAAGTGGAGAGAAAGAGTAAGGGAAGGGCAGTAAGGAAAGGAAAGTGAGGGAGGAAGAGTGAGAAAAGGGGAGCATGGAACAGGGATAAGGAAGGGGAGTAAGAGATGGAAAGGGAGAAGTAGAGCAGAGTAAAGGGAGTGAAGGTAAGAGAAGTGGAGGGAAGGTGAGGGAAGGGGTATGAGGATGACAAAAGTGGAGTAAGGGAAAGTGGGAGATGTGGAGTGAGTGAGAGAGAAGTGAGGTGAGGGGATGGAAGGAGTTAGTAAAGGGAAGTGAGAGTAAGAAATAGAGTGTGAGAAGGAGAGCGACGGGGAGTGAGGAAAAGGGAATGGGAAAGTGAAAGGGTGAGAAATACAGACAGGAGGAAGTAGAGAGAGGGAAAGGGAGTGACGGTGAGTGAAGGGCAGTGACAGTTAGGAAAGGAGTATAACGATGAGGGAAGATGAATGAGAAAGAAGGAACAAAATTAAGAGAGAGGGAAGGAGAAGGTGTGATATAAAGAGAGAGGAAAGGAGTTTAAGGGTAAGGGAGAGATAGGGACAGAATGAGAGAGAGGGAGAGCAAGGAACTGAGAAGGAGTGAGGCAGTTAGAGTGAATGAGACAGAGAGAGACAGGGAGAGAAACATGAATAAAAAAAAGTGAGTGAACGAAGGGGAGTGAGGGAAAAGTACTATGGGTGAGTGAAAGGCAGTAACAGTGAGAGAATGGGTATGAGGGTGACGAAAGGGGAATGAGAGCGAAGGAAGGAGATTAAGGGAGAGGAATGGGGACTGAGAGATAAAGTAGGAGTGAATGAAACAGAAAGAGAAAGACAGGAAGGGTGAGGGAGAGAAAGTGGATGCTCCAAAGGTTACATGTACTATTTGTGGGAGTGTGCTGTCGAGGGGAAATCCACAGAAGAAATACTCCAGCATTCATACCATGTTGCGGCATGTCAAAAATGTGCACCCCCACCAATATGCACAGGCTTCCACAGGAGCCCTTGCGAGACAACTTCCACCTGCTGTCCCCAGCACCTCATCAGGATCACCATCTGCATCTCCATCAACATCAGCTTCAGAGCGAAAGAGAGTGAGGGGGAGTGAGGGAATGGAAGCAGGAGAAAGGGAATGGGACTGATGCTCAGAGAGGAGAACATGGAGTGAGGGAAGACGACTCAGATTGAGTGAAGGGCAGTGACAGTGAGAGAAGGGATATAAGGGTGAGGGAAGGGGAGTGATGGAAAAAGAAGCATAGTAAGAGAAAGGAAAAAGAAGTAAGTGAAAGAGAAGGATTTATGGAAAGAGAGAGGAAAGATGAGGAAGAGTGGTGGAGAGAGGGAGACAATGAGAGAGACAAACAGAGGGAGAGTGAACAAAGGTGAAGGAGTAATTCAATGCAACTGACTAAGACAGAGAAGAGACTTAGAGACGGATGAAGGAAAGGGGAGTGAGGGAGAGAATAAAGGAAGGGGAGTGAGAGAAAGGGAGTGAGGGAGTGAGAGAAGTGGAGTGAGTGAAGGTGAGTGAGGGATGATGTGAAGGAAAGAGAGTAAGGGGGAGTGAGAAGAGACTGAGGGATACAGCAAGACAAAGGTAGTGATGGAGTAAGATAGGAAAGAAAAGTGAGGGACAGAGAGGGGAAAGAGGTAGTTGGCATAACGTGAATGATGGTGAAGAAAGAGTACTGATAGTGAGAGAATCACTGTAAAGATTAATGAAGTGGAGTAATGAAATGAGGAAAGGTGAGTAAGATAAGTAAAGGAAGGGTAGTAAGAGAAAGATTAAAGAATGGGAAAGAGAGAAAGAGAAGTAAGAGAGTGATGAAAAAGTATTTTTTGTTTGTTATACTTACCTTATAAATAATGACAAGTAATAGTACATTTGCTTTTTAAATATAGTATCTGTGGAAGACAAGAAACAATTGAGTTATAATATATATTGCATAATACAAAAGAAAGTAGGAGTGAAGGAAACAGAAAGGGAAAGAAAGGAAGGGTGAGGAAGAGAGAGAGAGGGAGAGAGTGAGAGAGAAAGAGAGGAAGAACGAGTAACTGACAGGGAGTGAAGTGGTTAGACTGAGTGAGACAGAGGGAGACAGGGAGGGAGAAATAGAATGAAGGGTGGTGAGAGAATACAGGAATGGGAGTTAGCAAAAGGGAATGAGGAAAGGAGAATAAGGGAGAGGTATTGACAGATGGAGTGAGTGAAAGAGAGTGAGGGGGAGTGAAGGAATGGGAGTAGGAGAAAGGGAATGGGACTGATGCACAGAGAGGAGAACATGACGTGGGGAAAGAGGACTCAGATTGAGTGAAGGGCAGTGAGAGTGAGAGAATAGATATAAGGGTGAGGGACGGGAAGTGATGGAAAAAGAAGCATAGTAAGAGAAAGGAATAAGAAGTAAGTGAGAGAGAAAAATGTATGGAAAGAGAGAGGAAAGAAAAGGAAGAGTGGTGGAGAGAGAGGGAGACAGTGAGAGAGACAAACAGAGGGAGAGTGAGGAAGTGTGAAGGAGTAAATCAGTTATACTGACTGAGACAGAGGAAGAGACTTAGAGACGGATGGAGGAAAGGGGAGTGAGGGAGAGAATAAAGGAAGGGGAGTGAGCGAAAGGGAGTGAGGGAGTGAGAGAAGTGGAGTGAGTGAAAGTGAGTGAGGGATGATGTGAAGGAAAGAGTGTAAGGGGGAGTGAGAAGAGACTGAGGGATAGAGCAAGACAAAGGTAGTGATGGAGTAAGCTAGGAAAGAAAAGTGAGGGACAGAGAGGGGAAAGAGGTAGTTGGATAACGTGAGTGAGGGTGAAGAAAGAGTACTGATAGTGAGAGAAGGACTGTAAAGATGAATGAAGTGGAGTAATGAAAATGAGGAACGGATGAGTTAGATGAGTAAAAGAAGGGTAGTAAGACAGAGATTAAAGAATGGGAAAGAGAGAAAGAGAAGTAAGAGAGTGATGAGAAAGTATTTTTTGTTTGTTATACTTACCTTATAAATAATGACAAGTTAATGGTATATTTGTTTTTTTAAAATAGTATCTGTGGAAGACAAGAAAACATTGAGTTATAATATATATTTCATAATACAAAAGAAAGTAGGAGTGAAGGAAACAGAAAGGGAAAGAAAGGAAGGGTGAGGAAGAGAGAGAGAGGGAGAGAGTGAGAGAGAAAGAGAGGTAGAACGAGTAACTCACAGGGAGTAAAATGGTTAGACTGAGTGAGAGAGAGAGAGACAGGGAGAGAGAAATGGAGTGAAGGAGAGTGAGAGACTAAAGAAATGAGAGTTAGCAAAAGGGAATGAGGAAAGGGGAATAAGGGAAAGGTATTGACAGATGGAGTGAGAGGAAGTGAGGGAATTGGAGCAGGAGAAAGGGGATGGGACTGATGCACAGAGAGGAGAACAAGAAGTGGGGGGAGAGGACTTAGATTGAGTGAAGGGCAGTGACAGTGAGAGAAGGGATATAAGAGTGAGGGAAGGGGAGTGATGGAAAAAGAAGCATAGTAAGAGAAAGGAATAAGAAGTAAGTGAGAGAGAAGGATTTATGGAAAGAGAGAGAAAAAAGCAAGAGTGGTGGAGAGAGAGGGAGACAGTGAGAGAGACAAACAGAGGGAGAGTGAAGAAGTGTGAAGGAGTAAGTCAGTTATAGTGACTGAGACAGAGGCAGAGACTTAGAGACGGATGGAGTAACGGAGAATGAGGAGAGAATAAAGGAAAGGGAGTGAGCATCTAACATGGGCTTCAATTGGAATTCATAGAGCATATTATCAAGGCCATTATCCCCGCTTTATTGGCAGTTTCCTGCCGATAAAAGCGGCGATAATGGATTGCCTGTCCTTGATAATATGCCCCTCAGTTCTTTTCTGTAGATAGGTTGCAATTGATTTAATTAGAAAACTTTTTCCAGTTCCTGCTTCTCCACTCACGTACAGTCGGACAGGTTTAAATGACGTACATGAGCACTCTTTTTTCTCATGCTATAAACCATGCTCAATCTGTTCAGTCACTTGATCGTATATATTTGTTTTTGCTCAACATTTAGTTGTTTTTCCAATTCTTCTAAGTTTATTCCATCCTCTTGAGCTTGTTGCATTACTGTTTCCACCTCATCCATGGCAGTCGCTGCTTCATTTTGAATAATTGGTTCTCCTAGTGGATTCTGACTCAACAAAGGAGAACTTTGACTGTCTTGAGAACTGTCTCTAGCAATCTCTGCTGCAATTGTAGCTTCTTGCTGTATTTCATTGTTCAACATTTTCAGATAATTAGTAAAAACAGGAAATTCTATAGTACTTTTTAGTTCCGTTGAATGAATCTTCATAACTGCCAAAATCTCCAAGTAGTTCCAGTTCTGTTTGCCATGGCCTAAAGAGTTGCAAAAGAGCTAAATAGTAAAATTCCCTTTTGTCAGCAGTTTTGCAACTCAGTTTTCGATGATTAATCAAATGTCCTTTTCTTTGTTTCACTAAACATCCTTCAGATCCAATCACAGCATATACTCCTTTATTGATATCTTCTGTAATATTCTTCTTAAAAGTATAGCTTTGCAGTACTCCATAGAGACAATCGTTCTCAAGATGATTACTTCTATGTGGATAGTATGTATCCAACATATTTGTCTTCAAAATATCTGTACTGTCTGGTTCTCTCTCTGCTAAATACTCAATTTCTTGTACAGATTTCAAAACTCGGTTTCGTGTTCTTGCAAGACCAAACTCACCCAAATGATTGTTCTAGATTTGGAGTATAAACTTGCAGATGATAAACGATCTGAGCATTCATATGCTCCAATTTCTCGGTGAGGCAACATCTTCAAACTGTAGCTGTACAATTTCTTACTTAGGCTCTTTTCATGAGAAATTTCTTCCCACATTTCCTTTAGTTCCGTCTTTTCAGATTTAGTAATGTAAGACGTTACATATCGAGCGACAGCAATCGAGTTGTCTGCAACATATTGAATATCCATGTTAGCATTCCACATGGACAAAATGACTGGGTTATAGTCATTTATGTATTTTGACTCTTCATTTCTTTTTAAGTTGTAGGTATTTTTCGGTGATTTTCTTGTGACAGTATGTCGCAAAGATGACATAAAATTGTTCACTCAAGTCAAGTCAAGAAGGCTTTATTTCGATAAAAATTATCATAAAAGCTTCATTTAAAATACAAAAATTCATGTTTAAAATGGGAAAATAAACAGATACACAAAAAATGTAATATACAGTTAATTTAGAAAATTTCCGGAGTTCATTGGAAAGAAGAGGTAATCCATTAAATGGTTTAAAAACGAATTAAACAATTAATTTGAGCCTCTTGGATCTAATGGACCAAGCCCATGATAAAAACTTTGCAAGAATACAAGCATATAAGGCACGGCAATCAGACCTAAGTATGCGTATTGCCTCCGCATGACGCCTAGTACCTAGTTGGCGACATAGATGTTTAAGCCATTTCTTCCGTGGGAGGGTATACTCTCCGCATTCAAACAAGAAATGCGCCACTGACTCTGGTTTACCTATGCACATAGGGCAGAACTCTGTAGTTTGCACAGGTGGTTTCCACCGTGAAGAGAAAGCATACAAGGGAAGAGTACCTGCTCTAAATTTAAAATAGAGGGCCCTATCAAAAGGTTTCTCAATTGTGTCTAAATATAATTCTCGTAGGCAGGTCCTTACAATTCAGGAAATCTTCCGTTAGTCTGCCCCAGCAGTCATGAGTGTTTCTTTTTGACGCTATCCAACTCTAATACAAAGTCTTAAGGGTTTCCTTTGGTGGAGAGGTTCTGTTTAACCATGCTTCTTTTGAGCCCAGATTGGATAACAGGATTTTCATGTCTCTCAACCATTTGATTTTCTGCCATCCTGGAAGTGACATAATTTCTGAAAGGCCTTGCGCATATTTGTCAAGTTCCTGTACTCGCCGCAGGCGGGCCCATAACAGCAATGGCCGAAGTTTTGCTTTCTCGTCAATTGGGCGACAACCTAAATCCAACATTAGTGGGACCATAGGCGTACCTTGCGGGAGAGACATAATTGCTCTGCAAAATTTCCTCTCAGATCTTGGCAGTTCGTTTGTAATAGATGAGCCCCATAACTCGGCCCCATAAAGAGCAGAGCTAACCCCCTTAGCTGTATAGATTTCAAGAACAGTAGATATGGGTCTAATAACACAAGAGCGTTGTTCTTTCAATAGGGCTCCTGTTAGATGTTTATGGGTTAGCAGCATTTTGTCCAAATGAGGGGCCCATTGCATTTTGTGGGACAACCGTATGCCTAAATAGTCAAAGACTTCTACTTTCCCCAAAGGTTCTCCATTCAGAGTAGGAGGGCAATTTTTTTTTTGAGGGATTCAGCACAAGGTACTTCGTCTTTTCAGTATTGATAATCAAGCCCCGTTCAGAGCAAAAGGACTGAAAATTGTTCAGAAGTCTTTGGAGGCCAATCGGGGTTTTCGATATCAAAAGCGTATCGTCCGCGAAGAGAAGGGTAGGTATACGCTCTCCAGCCAGGGATGGTTCATCTGAAGGATGTTTCCGAAGATGCTCGACCACTCCATTGATGTAAAGGGAAAAAAGGGAGGGAGCTAGGACACAACCCTGGCGGACCCCCCTTTCTACCGGGATACTACTAGTTTTTTCACCCTCAGGGCCCCACCTTATCTGGGCAAAACTATTTTCATGGAGTCTAATAAGTAAAGAGAGAATATAGTGCGGCAACCCCATGTCAGCCAGAACACCCCAAAGGGTCTCCCTTGGTACAAGGTCAAAGGCAGTCTTTAAATCGATAAAAGCGAGATAAAGACTGCCTTTGCCAATAACCACTACCTTCCAATATATCATCATCAACCTAAAGGCTTGCTCGATTGTGCCAGTGCCCACTCGCAACCCTGCCTGGTAGTCAGAGAGTATATTATTTTGATCTATCCAATCCAATATTCTGACCAATAGGACCTTGCCTACTACTTTTTGGCTAATGTCCAAGAGACTAATTGGTCTATAATTGGATGGATCATCTCTGGCGCCTTTTTTATAGATGGGGACGACCTCCTCCCCTTTCCATGATGTGGGAATTGGTGCACCCCTACAGATGGCAACGAGAAGGCAATAAATGAATTTTCCCCACTTCTGAATATCTGATCTCAACAGGACCCCCGGTATGCCATCCGGTCCAGCAGCTTTTTGGGGCCTGATAGAGCTTATGGCATACTCCACTTCTTTTATTGTAAAGTCGGAGCTTTCCTGAAAGGTCGCCCTATCCAATTCAATCGTAGCTGAGTTACCTGCCCTTACTTCAGCAGCAGTATATAACTTTGAAAAATGGTTAACCCACGCCTGACTCGGGATATTGTATGTTATCAGATCCGAGTCAGGTCTATTTCTAGCTCTTATTGTGCCCCAGAAGCATTTTGAGTCCTTCTTAGAGCTAGCCTCTTTAAGAGTACGCCAGTACTCCTCTTCCCACTCACTTTTTGCAAGTGCCAGTGGAATCCTATGCTCTTTCCTGGCTATCTGTATCAAGGGTTGGGATTTGCCTTTAACGGCCTCTATTAGTAGTGACTTTGCCCGTCTACATGCTGGGGTGTACCAATCGTGCTTCCCCTTGGGTTTACACTGAAATGGATTCCCCCCTACAAAGCCCTTACCCTGGAATACATCCCCTATAGACTTAACAGCTATCTCAAAAATAGATGTCACCTTTTCAGCTGGCTGGGTCAGATTGGTAGCATCTAATTCGATCTGAGAAGTCTGAAGTAATTCTTTAATGGTAGAAAGTTTGACAGCGTCAGTGGCGATTTTATTCCACTTAAGGCGTCGTCCACAGGCTGCAACAGTGGTTTTACGGGTGCATTTGGGGAAGGATGCGATTACTTTACTAGGCCAGGGACTGTGTAAAGATAAGGAAAGCGAGTTATGATCGCTCTCCACGGTGGGTTTGACAACCATATCCTGAACCAGTCCCCAAAGTTTTAAATCCAACAGGATATAGTCAATTCTCGAGGTTTGATCAACCCTGTTGAAAGTGGGAGCACCTAGGCGATCAGACAATGTACGGCCGCTCGTGGCTCTTAAGCCAAATTCCAATGTTAGGGCATTTAGTTGGACTGCAGTTCGTGACCATCTTTTTATCGGGGCAATAGATAATGCTGGAATACCCCATCTGCTATCATCCTCACTTAGGTCTGAACTGTCCTCCATAGGGCGTGGTTCATATGTACAATTAAAATCGCCCGCTATTAAGGTATAATCACCTTCTGCGTGATCTCTTAGTTCTGCTTCAAGGGTGGATATTACTTGGGACGTCGACCCATTTTTACTTCCTCTGGCATAGACATTGTACAAGGCAAGGGATAAGCCCCTACTATGATTTCTCAGTACAATTGCTAGTATATCTGGGCTACCAACATGCTTAGATGTGATATGGCAGTTAAGAGAAATGCTTACCCAGATTAAAAGCCCCCCAGAGGGACGACCCTTTCCTTGTGTGACTTTCACAGCGGGCACAAAGTACGTTACAAAACCAACCCGGTGGAGTGGTTCAATACTCCAAGTCTCTTGAAACAGGCAAATTTTGTGCGCCTCGACCAAGTCGTTCCATTCTGGCGAGCCCAGTTTCCTATGGATTCCTGCAAGGTTCCAGCTAAGTATTTTTATTGTACCCTTGTCAGGATTACTATCACTCCTCCTGTTGTAATGCGGTCCCAAACACTCTATTGGCTGGAAAGATGATACTAGTTGGATTTTAGTTGGAACTATCTGAGCTGATAGCTTAGGGCTCTTAGTTTGCCAGCCAATCAGTGTATGCTCCTCCTTCCCTTGTTCCATGTTTAAAGATGGGGTACTAATTGGCTCAGAAATGAGTCAGTCTACCTCATCAAGAGCACAAAACCGGTTCCAATGTGTAAACTGGGAAAGAAAAGGGTCAACTGCAGGTGGGCCAGGCCAAGATGATTCCCACCAATGGAAGGCATGCTGGGGAACTTGAGGATGGCCCCATTTAAAGTAAAGTTATTTTTCGGAAATTGTTGTCTATGTACCATCGGGTAGAAGTAGGAGAGGGGAAGTGGGTGAATTTGAGTATTTGCTCCACTAGTGGGTGCACTACATATATAGTTCACTACCGCTGTATTTCTAAAATTAACGGTTATGACATCCCCTGCTATAGTCTTGGTGTTTCGACCTACCCACTCTCCTCTTCTAACCGCGAGTATTTCCCCAGACATATATGGGGGTAGGGGTCTGGGGAGCTGTAACCATTGGGCACATTTATTTCTTAATTCAACATTTGTTTCCCTTCTACCTTCCTTCAGTGGTGGTACGCCCATTAATACGACTACAAAAGGTGCAGCTTCCACTGGCAAGTTAATTGTCCTAAAACGAGCTGGTCTTGGTTTTAACTCTTGACTTTTAGAAGGGGAGGGAATTAATGTTGTGTTTTTACTAGAACTTTGGGCATCCTTAGCTACTAGATTGGTGGATTTTCCAGTTCCCAACTCCTGCTGCGTCTGCATGATGGATCCAACAGAACTTGGAAGCGGGACAGAAGAAACATCTTTTTTCCCTCCATTTTGGATATGACAGTGTGGGTCTTTTGCTATGTTTGCCGAGGGCAATTTCGGCTTTGCAGCTGTGTCTGGTTTACTAGCGTTTCCCCCCAATGTCACTCCTTTCGATCTCCCTTGGGTTGAAGTGCCCTCGATATTGCCTGGCTTATTGGACCCAGTCCCTTTGATATTCATTAGTGATGTCAATCTATCAATTTTTGACATAGGGGCTTGATATGAGCAATAATCATGGCTTCTAAGTCCGCTTTAAGATCCGCTACCATATTGGTTACCCAGCAAGGTATACCTGGTAAGTGGCTAGGAATTGGGGTCACCAGATTGTGATTACTTGTATTAGCATTCGTCTTTTTCTCTTTTCTGTGTGCACTACTGACATTGCTTACATTCCCTTTTCCTGAACAAGTATTACTTGTTGTTTAGCTATCCCTTGTAGAATTTGAATCGGGCATAGAGTTCTTTGGGAGCCCTAATGACTCAGAAGGAGGCTGGCCGCACGGAAGTTCCACAAAAGAGGCAGTGACTCCAAGACTTAAGCCCAAATCCTCGGTGATGTCTAAGGATGGAGACAAGCGATTACCTACTGCCTCCTGGGAGTCGTGCAGAATTATAGTTGGTGGTAAAGATAGCCTCCTTTCCGTGTTGGCTATAGCTGAAGATACAGCCCCAATAGTTTGTTGCAGCATAAGGTCAATAGCAGTTAAAGTGGGGACAGGTTGGGGTACAGGTTCCTTACGCTTGGTTTTTGATCATAGGATAGGCATTTTACCAGTTTTGAGACCCTTCCTCATGCTAACAAAAGAATGCAACGAAAAAAGGGGTGGCCCAGCCCGGCCTCCTCTGGCCGCTGAGGGCCGTGAGAGGGCGTTTGTGGGCGGGGCTCGCAGGGGGCGCTGACCGGATGTTGCTTGGTCGCGCAGGGACTCCTGGAAAAGTGAGTCCCTGCCGCGCTACTCCCCCGCAGCCTCTCTGCACCACAGATGTACCACAGGCTCGGTCACACAGGCAGCAGACAGCGTTGGTGGGCAGTCCTCCCATGAAGCGGCTCCCGCGGAGCGGGAGCGGCGAGAAGTTGCGGTATTGCAGGTAGGGGCAAGGCAAACAGAATATCCCCACGGCGTCCAAGATTGCACGGAGGGTCACAAGGGTCTGATGCACCAAGGTCCTTTTCAGCCGTTTGCCTGTTGTGGGCGGGGCTCGCAGGGGGCGCTGACCGGATGTTGCTTGGTCGCGCAGGGACTCCTGGAAAAGTGAGTCCCTGCCGCGCTACTCCCCCGCAGCCTCTCTGCACCACAGATGTACCACAGGCTCGGTCACACAGGCAGCAGACAGCGTTGGTGGGCAGTCCTCCCACGAAGCGGCTCCCGCGGAGCGGGAGCGGCGAGAAGTTGCGGTATTGCAGGTAGGGGCAAGGCAAACAGAATATCCCCACGGCGTCCAAGATTGCACGGAGGGTTCACTCTTCCTTTTGATAATACTGGACGTGGAAATGAAAATCAACATTTTGTGTAGAACTTATCCTTAGATTTGTACTTCGACGGCAGTATTTTCCACAACGATGGGTTTGACTTGATGTCTTAAATTCTTTTCTACTGTACTTTTGGGTACAGCACATGTAGAATATTGTTCAATAAAACTCATCACTGTGTCATCTGAAACTGTTCCAAATTTGGGGGCATCTTTGATCATATAGCAGCATATGTATGTGAGGAGCACCTCTTGCTTGATACTCCTTTCTCCAAAAGAAATCCAGAACCTCTCCAGGAGGAGGATTTTTTTTGTTTGTGATGAAAGACATCATAGCTTCAAATCTATGATTGAAATACCTGCATACATTAACTGGATCTAAAGACCACAGTTCTCCAGGTGTCTTGTATTCTATATTTTCTATATTAGCATTTGCCTCTCGAAGAAATTGAAGCAAATCTTCCCAAGCATACTCTGCACAGCTTAGAGTAAGGAACCATGTAGGAGTTCCTAAGTTTCTTAGCATACATTTCAATTCCCCATGACGACGGTACCAATACTCATTTGTACCACGCTGACATGTCATGAGAATTGATTAGCTGTGATTAAAAAACAGTATCTTTCTGTTGTACTTATCCATAAAGTTCTTTGCCGAAACATTTGGCAAATGTACTCCACTTTTTAGTATATGGTTCACTGCACAAGAAAGTCCAGACAAGTCACTCTCAAACAGAAGATGAAACAAATATGGAATACATTGGCGAAACCTTGGACCTTCTGCATATAACCTTGAAGTCCGGTATTCAGATGTAGGAATCTGCACAGGTCGTTCATCATATCGTCCACCTATGCCTGTTGAAAATAACTGAAGGAAGCAACAAGCTTACAAGCTTTCTTCCCATACACTAATGGGACTTCCTTTCGCTTCTTTCATTTGAAATAACTCAATAGTATTTCCCATCACTTCTTTAGAGTGAAGTGGATGCACACTATAATGTTCATAAATTTCTCTAGTTCTGGACACCTCCACTTTTTCAATTTGTGCAGTTGGCAAAACACTCTCCTCTTCTACAGTTGTTTCCTCTTTTCCTACATACACATTTTTATAGTATTGATTATTTTTTACCAAGTACAATGTTGCCTTTTTCACTTTCCTAACATCCACTAATTCTTGCCAGATTTTCTTACTCTTCGTAGGAACGCCATTAACAAGAATAACTAGAGGTTCCTCTTCCACATTTTCTACACCAATTGTTTCAGTATTTTTCTTTAAATTTAGAGACAACTCTTCCCTTTAATCCTCTCTGTAAATCTGAAGGAGGCAATTTCCCTGTCTTAGGCTCCATGCAAACAGTAGCCTGAAATGGATGCACACATTGAATGAGAATAGACTCCTAAGTATTTAAATCCATCAATTCAGAAGGAATATTTACCAACTCAAGATTATTATGAACAGCTCTAGCAGGCATCTTATTCTCATCTAATTTATTATAACAATATTTACAAATACGTTGATCAGAACCCAAATCAAAACAATTCTCTACCAACAAATAAGGTGCAAATTCCTTCCACTCATTATTATTCTCCTTTTCACTTTTTAAATATAGATCAACTAACCTGGTCTGATTTTTATAATGAATTTGTCTACAACAAATACAAGAAAAGTTTGGCCTTTCACCTGAAATGACCGTAAACCTTGTAATTTCTTGCTCAAAATTTTCTATACTAATATTCTGTACATTTTCTTCCACATTTCCTTCTATTACTGTATCTGTTTCTGCACTTTCTTCTTCAGGACCAAAGTAACTAACCTCAATTTCTTCACAAATGTTGATCACATCTAACACAGATCCATGCAATAGAGCACTGTTTAACTGTTTTAGCTTAAGTGCTGGACTTTTTGCAAAATACAACCTTCTCACTGATTTCCTCACTTCAGTATGATACACTGCTAACATCCTAAAATGGTGAAAAAACTCTGACATACTTTTTTAGAAAGACAAGCCAAAGAATGACCTTGCAAACCCGTTTTTTCTCTCACTCTGCAGGGGTCTAATTCTTGCAACATCTTAATCTTCTGTTTAACACTTTTCTTAGTATACTTACGTAAAAAATTGCGAAAAAAATCAATTGATTCCTGTCGTACACTACAAATACTACTACAATTCCAAGTGTACACTGGAGCCTTAGGACGTCTCCCTAAAACTTCATCAGCTAACACCTCCTCTGCATTTCTAGGGACAATTTTCTCCTTTTCCATTGGGCTACCATTCTTAACTTCGTAAGCTCGACCACTGGGGTCAACTGCATGCAACAAATCATTACTCTGAAAGTAACTCTCTTCATTAAAAAACGGCTCACAACTTGCACTATGTTTCCATTCTCCAGAAAAAACATTACAAAAATTAGTTCTATTAATTAGTCTTTTCCACTTACTTTTGACCTTCATAACATTGATTGGCTTTTCTAGTGTTCGAATCCTACTGATTACTAAAATGAAAAGTTTCTTTTTTAATTCAAAAGCTCTCTACACAATTGACTGGCTATGTTTTTTCTTCTTATAAAAAGCTGTTTTTCTTTTACAATTCTTTACATTTTTTAATAAATTTCCAACAACTCTGTTATAAAACATTCACTTCCGAATCTCAACAAACTGATTTTTTCGTCTCTCTTTCCCACTTATTTTTCCATCATTTTTCGTTTTTATCTGGCTTTTCTTTGTAGTTACAGGTTTTTTTCCCCTGATTGTCCGCAGTTTTTTTAAATTGTGTTATTTTGACTTACCAGGAGCTTTCTTTGTTTTTTCCAGACATTGCTCTTTTCAGATAAATCTTGTACTTCTTTTTTCTTGGAAATGTAAGCCAGTTTATATTTCTTTCATCTCTCAGTTTTAGACGGCATTTTCTTTTTTCTTTCTGTAGATAATTAAAATCTGTTGTGAAGAAAAAAAAACATATTTAATTATTTTATTTACAATTGTAGACCACTACTAGCATACTACATAGAAATTAGAAGCACTATATGTTGTTAAGTCTGGTTCACTCCATTAGGAATTTTAAGGCACAGCAGCAGAGTTTGGGCAGTGTAGGCGATCATGCAGGGAGTGCTGTTTCAGGGTTTAGGACAGTGCAGTACTGTTTGAACATTATAGGGGCATTTGCTGTAAATTATAATTCAGGGTTTACAGCAGTGCAGTAGTGTTGAAAGAGTTTAGCAGGTTTTGGTAGGGATGGTATTTCAGGGTTTAGGACAGTCCAGTGGTATTCAGACACTGTAGAGGTTTAAGGTGGGACTGATCATTCTGAGTTTAAAACAATGCCTGAACACCACTGCACTGCCCGAAACCCTGAAACAGCACTACCTACAAGAACCCCTTTCACTTTAGTAATCATTTTACTAAATTGCAAGGCATACTGTCATATGTCTAAGATCAAAGTGTGAGTCAGAATTTATTTCAGAAAAACGTGGCAGAACAATTTGCTTAGTTGATGAGTTTTAAAATATGGCAAAAGATGTAGTCATGGAGTAAGTCATTCCTTAGGACAGTTAGTGCTATAAAGTCCAAAACTGTCAGGCCTCTGAATTTCCAAATAGTCTCCATGCTGTGTAATAAAGATGCTGGGTGTGCTGTAGAAATTGCATAGCAACTGTTTCTGTAGCATGTAATAATCATTTTAGTGAATTCTCATTTCTACATTCTCAGTCTCACCACTTTGACCCCTTATAGTGCCTCAACACCACTGCACTGTCCTAAACCCTGAAACAGCACTCCCAGCAAGACTCTCTTTCACTGTAATAATCATTTTACTAAATTGCAAGACATACTGTCATGTGTCTAAGATCACAAATAGTCTCATTTTCTACCACAGTACATACAAACAGACATTCTATTGAATACCTTTATACAATAGGAAATCAACAATCACAGAGACTTTGCTAAAAGTCAAACAATATACACCTGGAAATAAAAACTATGCTGTAAGACTCAGTTTATACAACAATAACTTGGGTACTAGTTAAAAAATTACAATTGTACAAGAAGACTCTCTCAAATCATTTTTAATTTTTAATCATAAATTTATTCTTGTGACATTTCATATTGTAATAGAACATCAAGCATGATGTCATCAGGAATTTCAGTAACATCTTCATCTACTTCTGAACTTGATACATTAAACTCAACATCATCTAATGCATCCATGAATTCATTGTCCAAACTTTCATCCACAAAATCACAGGTTATATCTCCTGCACCAATAGGTTGTTCTTCATTGCAGCTGTCCACAAAAGGTACATTTAAGTCCTCTATCAAAGTGTTCGAAATTTCAAAAGTGACTTCAATGTTCTTCTTATTTTTATCCATAATATATAATGTTGCTGTACCTAGCATAAAAATATAAACACTTCCGTTTATTATTTTTACTAATAGATAATACAAAACTAGTTTTATCAATTTCATGAGTACATGTATTCCCATATTTTTAAAGACATCAACTAAGCAAATTATTCAGCCACATTTTTCAGAAATGAATACTGACTCACACTGTGATCTTAGACACATGACAGTATGCCTTGCAAAACAGTCTAGCTAGGAGTGCAGTTTCACATTTTTGGTCAGTGCAGTGGAGTACAGGCAATGCAAGGGCTCAAGGTGGGACTAAGAATGTAGAAATGAGAATTCACTGAAATAATTTCTACATGCTACTGAAAAAGTTGGTATACAATTTCTACAGCACACCCAGGATCTTTATCACACAGCATGGAGACTATTTGGGAATTCAGAGGCCTGACACTCATGCTGCTTTCACATTTATAGCACTAACTGTCATAAGGAATGACTTACTCCATGACTACATATTGTGCCATATTTTAAAACACATCAACAAAGCAAATTGTTCTGCCACATGTTTCTGCAATGAAGGCTCACTCACACTGTGATCTTAGACACATGACAGTATGCCTTGCAATTCAGCAAAATGATTACTACAGTGATAAAAAAATCTAGCTAGGAGTGTTGTTTCACATTTGTGGACAGTGCAGTGGTGTACAGGCAATAATGCAGGGGCTCAAGGTGGGACTAAGAAGGTAGAAATGAGAATTCACTGAAATAAATTGTACATGCTACTGAAAAAGTTGGTATGCAATTTCTACAGCACACCCACGATCTTTATCACACAGCATGGAGACTATTTGGGAATTCAGAGACCTGACACTCATGCTGTTTTCAAATTTATAGCACTAACTGTCAAAAGGAATGCCTTACTCCATAACTACATCTTTTGCCATATTGTAAAACACATCAAAAAAGCAAATTGTTCTGCCACATGTTTCTGCAATGAAGGCTGACTCACACTGTGATCTTAGACACATGACAGTATGCCTTGCAATTCAGCAAAATGATTACTACAGTGAAAAAACAGTCTAGCTAGGAGTGCTGTTTCACATTTTTGGTCACTGCAGTGGAGTACAGGCAATGCAAGGGCTCAAGGTGGGGCTAAGAAGGTAGAAATGAGAATTCGCTGAAATAATTTGTACATGCTACTTAAAAAGTTGGTATGCAATTTCTACAGCACACCCAGGATCTATATCACACAGCATGGAGACTATTTGGGAATTCAGAAGCCTGACACTCATGCTGCTTTCACATTTATAGCACTAACTGTCATAAGGAATGATTTACTCCATGACTACATCTTTTGCCATATTTTAAAACACATCAACAAAGCAAATTGTTCTGCCACATGTTTCTGCAATTAAGGCTGACTCACACTGTGATCTTAGGCACATGCCAGTATGCCTTGCAATTCAGCAAAATGAGTATGAAAGAGGCTCGTACATCATTTTTAACAACAGCACTGTACTGCAAAAGAAATCTCCTCAAACACATCAACATACCAAATACTCCTTTCACAATATTTTTTCCCAAAGCAGCCAAATTCGTCTTGGTTGGGCAAAGGATGTGAGAAGAACCCTCCAGAAAGTAGCAGGGAGCCTTAACATGAGACTTTCCCAGCACTCCTTGGTGGCTGATTTTACAAAAAGAATGCTTAGGGAACAAGGTCGGGCTTCCTCGAGGGCCCAGGACCTTGACTATATGTCATTGAAAAAATAGGTCCAGTGGTTAAAGAATTCATGGGAAAACGAATCCTGGTTTTCGTATCTGGATATATTGCCTAACCAAGGATTAAGATATGAGATCTGAAGGACCCGAGGCGGGATTAATGCTTGGAAGATAGATGGAAAAATAAAGTCTGTATTGATTGGCCCAGATGGCATATGTAATTGTGGGCTAGGTTTTAAAAATGATATGTTGCACATATTGCTCGATTGCACATTTGTCCTTGCCATACGGAAACAGTTTTTACGTCCAATATTTTTATCACATAAGATAAATTCACGTGCCCAAGCGGCCTGCCTACTTACAGATATGTCCTCTCTGGAAATTGCAATAGGATTGGGAAAATTCCAGAAGGCTATAAAAGAATTTGTAAGGGAAAAACTACAGAAGAGGCAATGTTTTTAAATATTTATAGGCCAACTATAACATGCGAATTCACCTTCTTTTGAAACTTAGAGTGCTCTGTAAATTGTGTTTAATGAATCTTAGGTCCTGAGGGTGCTACCTTCTTTTAACATGCATTGTATTTTAAATATTTATTATGTAATAGAAATTAGATTGTTTACACTGTATGATCTTGATTCTGTTTTGTATTCTTTAAAAGGCTGTGGTCTAAATAAACACAGTTTCTCTCTCTCTATCTCATAAGGAATGACTTACTCCATGACTACATCTTTTGCCATATTTTAAAGCACATCAACAAAGCAAATTGTTCTGCCAAATGTTTCTGCAATGAAGGCTGACTCACACTGTGATCTTAGACACATGACAGTATGCCTTACAATTCAGCAAAATGAGTACTGCAGTGAAAGAGCCTCTTAAATAATTTTTAACAACATCACTGTACTGCAAAAAAAATATCTCCTCAAACACATCAACATACCAAATACTCCTTTCACAATATTTTTTCCCAAAGCAGCCAAATTCAAAATTAGACTCTGTTCAAATAAACTCCTGCTTCCACATTAGAATACATTTTTCAATTTAAATTAAACTGCACAACATAGACCCCCTTACAAATTAACAACTCACCTTTAAAAATGCTTTTGTAATTTTAGATCAGTGTATATCACACAGCAGATTTTCTTAAGCAGAATCTCTGAACAGTGCACGAGTGACAGCAAGCACAAAATGGCATAGCTTCCCTCTCATTTTACACTCTAATCTTGAAGATAACCAATCAAATATCTTCCCACAGAAATTCAAAACAAAACTAACATTTTAATTGGTTGTACATTGAAACACTTTCAATCTCTCACAAAATTCAACCTTCCCCCACTGCTCTCTCTGCCTTTTACCATGATAACACTCCATAGACACCTAATTGAACACACAGGTCAAAAGTTCATCTGCAAAACTAACCAGCAAGGGTGTTTGACTTTTCAAAACAGGAGTGAATCCTGTGCAATGTTCCTTTCAATCACTTTCTCTCAACCATTAGCATTTCTCCTTAGAAACAAACAGTAGCATGCACCCTAGTTTTCAATGTTGAATTTACAGAAACCACCAAACATTTATTCTTTTTCAAGTGCAATGAATCTCATCCACATACTTTTCACACTGCCATTTCATTTCCAGAGCCCATCTGAGTACAACCAGATCTCCCTTCAAGATGCTTAGAGTGGGGATTTTAGGACACAGCTATATTTACTGGAGTGAAAGGTATGCAGCAAATAGATGCTTTCTCAACCTTGATTTACCAAATGTGGATATTATGTGGATTGGCCAGAGAGGATTGAGATGTCACCAATTGATACCATTGGTAAAATCCTTGTTGCATCTCCCACACCCTGACCTCATAATTGTGCACTGTGGTGGCAATGACCTAGGCACTTTGACTGGGGTAGGTCTGGAAATGCTTTTAAAGGACACCTTTGGGCAATTGATGTCACTTTTTCCACAAACTGCCTTTTTATATTCTAATATATGCCAAAGGCAAAAATGGAACTGGTATAACCAATATTGCCCACAGATTGAGAAAGCAAGGAAACATGTGAATAAGTCTGTTGCTGCTTTCCTCAGAGACTATGGTATGGGTTATATATACCACAACAACTTGCGTTACAACATACAAGGCATTTATAGAGGAGACGGTGTACATTTCACGGATGCGGGAAACAGAGCCTTCCTCTTGAATTTTAGACTCTGCATTGGTACTTACTTGTAGGTACAAAAAACACTCAATGAACACAACAGCTCTTTTTAGAGCCAACCAACATCTAAACACTCAAACTTGTTATTTAACTGTATTTTTTTGGGGGGGGTTTCTGACGTGCGCGCAACGTGTGCGCACCTCGTAAATTTTTGCCTTGAGGGTGCGAACAACGTGCGCGCAACTCGCAATTTTTAAAAAAAATAAACAATTTTGTTAGGCCTTCGGGGTCCTTCACAGACAACCTGAGAAGACCTAGGGGGTCAGGGAGTCTCTACCCTGCCCCCTTTTCACGTTGTCCCCTTTTGTTTTCGGCTCTCTTCTGCCTCGGACACAAAATGGCGGCCAACACTTCCTGATTTGACCGATTGGAATGTTGACAGACATCTAACAGCAAATCAGAATTCCGCTCGCGCACATCCGATTCGCGCACCGTGCGTGCACGGTGCGCGCTTATAGATCTATGTATTCTTTTCTTATAATTTTCTCAGGAACTACTGGAGGGATTTACACCATTTGAGCAAAATCGTGACCTGCGACTCAGACTCTACCATTTCGCGAAATTTCTTGTAATTCTGTTCAGCCGTTCGGGCTGCAGCCGTGTCTAAAGGTCCTATGGAAAAAACCATGGGGAAAACACGTTTTGGGACCCCCTTTTTTCTCAGCCCCCACTTGAGGAATCCCCCCAAAACTTTCAGGGAAGGAGCAGAGCAGGGCGGGCCATATTTTTTAAGAATTTCACGAAGATTCGTCCACCGACGCCAAAGTTATTCCCAATAGAAGGTTGCGGATTTCCTATGGAAACTAGGTCCTAACTATATCTACCTACTGGCGCCAGCCAGTAGGTAATATATATATATATATATATATATATATATATATATATATATATATATATATCGAGTGAACAAGCGCCGTGTGTGTATACATCTATGAATCACTGAGTGGATTTTTAGATATTTGTATTGCTGTGACAATGGATTTAAATATGATACTCTGCATTTTACAAAGAGTGATGAAAAATTGTAATAGTGTATGAAAAGGTGTATGTGATTGTCACATGGATGATGTCATCAGTGATGTCATCAGTGATGTCATTTGAGATGTCATCAGTGATGTCACTGACCATGTCATGAATGATCTAGTATGTGACATCATCAGCAGTGGATTGCGGGTGCGCAAAATATAGTTAGTACAACTAACTATATAGGAGCAATTTCAATGGTTTTGTATGAGTAAAATGTCCAGCTAACTATAACACCACTAAAACTTATAGTTTTTTGAGTGAATTTCAAAGGTTTTTTAAAAGCTAATTCCTAACTATATAACTCCTGAAACCTATGGTGTTTTCAGTGAATATATATATATATATATCCTCGCTCCTGTCGCACTTGGTTCACGCACTCGTGCACGGGTGCTGTATTTGCGGGAAGTGCTACCGCAATATATAACGCTCCTCGTCCCCTTTCTTCACCAAAAGAGACACAGCACTCGCGGGGGGAAAGTCATAGATCTTTATTCGACTTTCAAACGCACCAGACGCGTTTCGGCATACACCTTCCTCTGTGGTACAGGGGTATGTCGGACGCGGCAATATTTTATACGTTTAACACGTGTTCACATTCAAAATCAAATGAAAAAATAAAAACTAACAAAGGACAAATGACCTAATACCACACTCTTTACAGATGATTCTTGCTCTGCTCCTCCAAGGTTTGCATAACATATCATAGCAGCTGGGACCCGCACAAGTATTAAGCCTTGCAGCAGGGCAATGGGGTGCATATGGTAGTTCCTGCCAGCATCCAGGAGAAGTCTTCAATGTCCATTAGGGTTTACATCTACCTTTATGTCCCAAGACGCGTCTAGGAGCTTGTCGAGGTGCCGCCTCTTCTCCTCTCGCAGGTTACTGATTGCCAAGGTAACACGGAGGGGGACACTTGAATGACACTGGAAAGGTTAGGCCTCAGAGACAGGTGCTGTATGACTGTATGATGTGGGTCCGTGAGTCTGCAGGGGTCAACAAAAAGGTACCCCCACGCCAGAAAACCACACTGGCCTATTGCTGCCAGTTTCTGCTCACGGCAGGAGAGAGCCCAGTGCCAAGTGCAACTGGATACCATCTTCAGAAGTCCACAAGCCAATATCACTGACCTCCAGTGGCTATCATCTGCCTGTCAAGTCTCAAGCTCGCCTCTGGGATGCTTCTAGTGCCACTGAATCCCAGAGCGGCAGCAACACCTCCAAGTCATCCTAGGCTCTTCCCCAGCTGCAACTTTCAGTCCCCCTGCTCATCCCGCCTCTCAACTCGGGTCGCAGCAAGCAAGTGACTACCTACAGAGCACCCCTCTTCCCAGGGGCAGCAAAACAAAGCAGCACTCTTCAAGGCTGACAGTCTTCTGATGACCTCCACCCCTACACTCAAGGCTGGCTCCTGCCCGAGTTCCTCGTGTTTCAGCAGAGCTACACCCCCTTCTATGCTGCTGGCTGCACAGTGCCGCCACTCACCAGCCCTCTCTGGGTTGAAGCACTCACTCAGGGCTTCCGCGGGTCCCACTCCCAGCCCAGAGCTGCTCCAGTCCGACAGGTTTCTCAGACACTGGCAGGGGGAGGGGCCGTGGCTGAGAGCCACAGTCTCCTCGCTCACCCCACTTTCTTTCCAATGGTTCATATCTCTATGTTCACCCCAGTGATATCCTCTCTCCTCATAGGGGGTCGGCACAGCACGGATGGCCACCACCCAGGGAGATTCACAAAGCCAGAGGGCCCTCAGGCCAAGCCTCCAATCCAGGCCTCCTGGCCCAAGGTCGTTACTGATGGAAAGCGGGCACGTGCATCACAGGCAGTCATCTTCAGCGGTATTGTATGCAATCAACTAATTGCAGTGCAATTGGCAGCACGATGACTAGGATCTGGTCAGGATATTGATGGACCATGTTGGAGCTCCATGCCTACACGTCTGGCTCTGCCACCATCTTGGCCACGCTAAAAAAGGGTACAATATTACCAGTTGTTGAAGCATTAAAGAGGGTCTGTATGATGCCAGCAACGTTTGTCGAATATTGTGTTTGCAGCAGCCTTTATATCTCTGAAACTTCTCTGGCAGTTTGTAGGTTATAAGTCTCTGTCACTGAAGTCAAAGGGCTTCTTCTGTAATAATAATGATACTAATTTCCTAAATTTGTTAAACCGCATTTCTGTTAAATCAATACTGTGCACGTCATGTTGTGTCTGTGGGTACAATGTCTTTACATAGTATTTTATTGCCATAGAAACTCAAAGCACATATCATTGGCCTGCTTCAAATCCACAACAACTGATATTATTTAGCATTATTAGGAACTTTTAGACCTAGCAGACTTAGGGTGGTTTTCCCCCAAACGTGTTGCCCTCACTCTCCTTTGTTTCCAAATTAATTTTTGTTGCCATTGATAACCAGTGCTAAAGTGCTTGTGCTCTCTCCTTTAAACATGGTATCATTGGCGTACACCTAATTGGCATATTCAGTTTACTTATACGTCCCTGGTAAAGTGGTATACCCATATCCAGGCCCTGTAAGTTAAATGCTGCTAGTGGGCCTGCAGCACCCATTGTGCAACCTGCTTAAGTAGTTCCTTAGAACATGTGACAGGTCTGCCATTGCAGGCTAAATGCAGTTTTAAACTGCCAGTTTGACTTGGCAATATACCCCAATTCACAAGCCTTGAATTCCCCTTTTATTGCATATAAGATAGGCCCTAGGACACCCATAGGGTAGGGTGCATTGTAATTAAAATGTTGGACTTTTAAGTTTAAAATGCCCTGGTAGGAAAACACTTCTAAATTAGTTTTTCACTACTGTGAGGACTACCACTCCCCTGGGATAACATTGGGTTGCCTTATTTTATTTAAATAGCGCTAAATTTCATAGGTAACAGGTCAGCATTTTGTGTTTGGTGTCTGATAAATTGTAATTAAAAACGGTAGAGTTGGATTTTTGAAAAAATTTTACTTTTAGAAAGTTGCCATTTTCCTGCCTCAACTATTTGGTGCCTGGAATCTGTTCCTGGGTCACATGACTGGATGCAGTTGACAGTTGGGCTTTGAGTATTACTCCTAGACAGCCACACAATAGAGGGATTAGGTGTGACCGGATGGGTCATCAACTGCTAGGATGAGGGGAGGAGTTGGGCACAGCCCCATATGCACCTGAATAGCCTTCACACAAAAGACTTCTCACCACTGTTCCCTGTAAGTTGTGCAGCACATTCCGCAAGACCGTTCACGCGCAACTTTTAAAAGGCGAGCAGATAAAAAAGGGTATTTTCCTTGTTGCGGGAGGAACGAGACGACGAGAACACGAGGGAGTGGCAGGCAAGTGTCTCCCTTAGGGCTCTGGGGTTAGGGAGGGCTTCGTTCATGAGAAAGTGGCTCTTGTAGCATTCCTTTTCCTAAACGTGCACAGCTGTGGGGCTGATTTTGGGCATTTGAGCTAGTATTCAGGTTAATTGTAGCACACACAGATACTGCATTTAACATAAATACTAACTTAAAGGCCTACAATTAGTCCCACACCTGTGTACTATTAGGAAATGAAAAGCAGAGTCTCTAACACGTGTGCTTTAAGAGTCTTCTGAAAGCACACGTCATGTTTGGGACTCTGCTTTTCTTTTCTTTATAGTTCACAGCTGCTGGGCTGATTGTGGGCCTTTGAGAAAGTATTCATGGAAATTGCAGCTCACACAAGCGCTGCAATTAACGTGTGCTTTAAGAATCCTCTGAAAACACACACCGGGTTTGAGACTGCTTTTCTTATATTAATATTGCACGTCTGCGGGATGATTGTGACACTTTGAGCTAGTTAGTATTCATGTTAATTGCAGTGCACAAGTATCTTCTACTTCATACCACATTGTTGCTGTCTCTAAATACTATAATTGGTATTACCTATTGAGTGCAATCTCACTAGGAAGGCCTCCAGACGGGTTCTGGAACAAGCAAATCCGATTCAGAGCTTATGTTTCCAACCAAATTGTCCACCATTCTGAACGACCAAGTACGATTTGAAGATCTTGTCCGTGTCGACTTAATCGTTTCCAAACCCGATCCTGTCAGTCTGACTAGTTTGGAGCTGTATTGTGCGGAGCAATGGAGCCAGCTTCTGAACGAGCGAGTACGATGCACGATTCAGACAGGTCTTTCAACTCATCTCAGCGAGCAGAAACAGCTGTAGAAATCAGAATTTAAGGGACTATAGCGGCCCCCCCTTCACCCAAGAACCTCTGAATCTGTCCTGTGGGGGTACCCATGGATTCCTCCTTTTCATGCATGCACAATGTGGTGGTAACTATGGGGTGCCCGCCACAGAGTGTACGCTTTTCCCCACCCACCCCTTTTTGCTATGGGAGCCTGTGTACGTGTTCAGTATACTGGCTCCTATAGAGTTCAATAGGAGTCTGAGCAAACAAAGTCTGTCACCATATGGGTGCATCGTACTCAGTCGCTCGGACTCCGAGAGGACAATTTTCTAGGAAAGCCCTCCAAATCTGAGTTGTACGGAGGGCTTTCCTGCGAAATTGCACTGAGTTCCTGAGTGTTAATTATTACTTGACTAATGGTTTTATAGATTGACCTGCACAATAACTGAGTCACTTACAGAAATAATTGCAAATTATTTACAGAAATCGCAGTAATGTTTTCTACAGTGAAGAAAACTGCACCATTTGAGATTGGGTTGTATTTTGCATTTCATGCTTTGTTAATTCTAGCATTTCTAACAGAACACATACAATGCCCAAGGCAAGCAATTTGTAGGAGGCACATACCATAACATTTATCAAAGAAGAAAATCAATTGTGCAAAATTTAAAAAGGCAGAGGAAAATGAGGCATTTTAAATATTTGAATCAAAGGATTATATTGAGTTTATGAAGTAATTTATTAATGACGTGGTTCAAACCATGCTTGAAGTTGATGAATTGCATGGTGTTGGGGAGCAGACCCCTTTGGGGGACTTGGTTCTATGAATTATTCTCCTTTACGTTAACATGCAATGGTGAGCAAGTCTAATAACCACTGTGTGAAGACTGCTTTTCATTTTGACACCATCCACAGCTGTGCACCTGTTAAACATGCATGCCAAATTCTGAGCCTGTTGGGTTTTTATATGCTAACTTTGACAACCACAACAGATGAATTTCAACTAATTCTTGTTCTCACAAGCCTAACTAAAAAAATATATATTTGTGAGCTACAATAACTCTTTGACTTCTGTATTTTTGGATCACATATTTAATCTCACAGAGACAATAGGTTGCATTGGTGGTGAAAGATTCAATAACTAATATCAATAGCTTAACCCCTTCCAGGCTGATGACGAGCTCAGCTCGTAATGAGCGTAACCTGCCGTGCGCTCATGACGAGCTGAGCTCGTCATGTAACGTGGTAATTTTAAAATTGCCGCGTACAGCGGGAAAAGCCGCCGCAGCGATGCAGTTAATGAAATACATTTGCTTTCTGCACTGTTCATTTTACTGACGATCAGTCAAGAAATCTGTATGATCTTGATACTCCTCTTTTTCTGTCCCTGAATAAAGAGGTGTGGGCAGCAGGGGCTCACCTGAAGGACTGATTGGAGAGGTACCTAGGGACAAGTTTCTCCTTGACAGAAACATTTAGTCCTATCAAGATGACTCTTTAAAGAAGGGGTTGTCTAACTCTGGTTTAGAGAGCTACAAGGTCTCCATTAACCATTATCTTGACACAATGGCTCAAATTTGCAACAGAATGTATTTGATTGGTTCAATTTTTTGTACGATGTGTACACCTGATGTTGTCTTGCCACAGCCCTCCTCTGCAATCTTGTGGAGATGGCAGCCTATGATGTTTAGGTGTACATTCATAGGGATATGTATTCCCTACACTGTGCCCATTATTACGCTTGGAGATTTTTGGAGCAGTACTGGATAAGGGATATCCTTTTCTTCAACTGGAAAGCATATCCATTCGCAGACATTGTTTCTTTTTAAGATATTGATGATCTGATGAGACCTATCCAAGAACTATAATGAACATACTTTAAGGCTACCTGCTTAAATAACCACTTTAGTTAAACCAATATTTGCTTTAATGTTTCAGATTTAGAAAGCAGTTTTACTACTCATTGAAAATAGGAATTGGAAGATTTAGCCTGCATGCTTGGCAAATGCTTTGTTGTTGAGTGTTTTTGAGCTTGGCCATCAGGGAGCTACACTGCTCTTCTAACGATCTGTGATGTCTAAAGATGCTCATTAAGGGACAGCTCCTTGATGTCTCTCTCTTTCTCTCCCCACATCACACCATCTGTCAAGCAGAAGGCCGGACCTGCCTCAGGACGGGGCAGATCTTGTGCCCTATTCTCCGGGCTACATTACACAGTTAAAAGCAGGTATTGGTGTTGGTGACTTCTCCATTACCCCATCCTTTCCCACAAAACACTCTCCTATTCATTGAAGTAAAGCACTTTCCGTCAAGCCCATCTTTTGTGAAAGATATTGAAAAAATTTTGTTTTCCAGGAGTCAGATAAGAATAGCTGTTTTTCAAGGCTTGAAGGCCTTACCCCTTCAATTGTTCATTGATGGGTAGGAAATGTCACTTTAGAAGGATTCTGCTAAGTTTCTAAATTTGTCATTTATGTTGTGCAGAACAACTGAAGCCATTATTTGTTTTGAACCCTTTGCCCTTGATTTTTATATCGCTGACACTTTATGCTACCAACAGTTTAAGATTTGTTCTGTCAGACCTTTGTCACTGCAATCCATAGACCCTCTTTCACATATATTTCATTTGTTTTATAGCGCTACTTATACCAGTGTAGGATGTCAGAGCACTTTACACAGAGATGAAGGATCATACGTGTGCAAATCAGTGTACAGGAAATGTTAATTAAAACAATGGGGATTACAAGGAATATAAATACTATAGGGCAGACTCACAAAACTAATCTGAGATAAATTCCTAAACTTACTACTTTTGGTATTCACAGAAGGCATTTAGTAGTAGTAAAGTTAGGACTCCTAACTTTACTACTACTAAACTGAGATAAAATCCTAACCTTACTACATTTGGTATTCACAGGAGGCATGTAGTAGCAGTAAAGTCAGGACTCCTAACTTTACTACTACTAAATGCCTTTTGTGAATACTGACAGTCCTAACCTTACTACATTTGGTATTTACAGAAGGCATTTAGTAGTAGTAAAGTTAGGACTCCTAACTTTACTACTACTAAATGCCTTTTGTGAATACCGAAAGTCACAGAGTTAGGATTTTGTCTCAGTTTAGTAGTAGTAAAGTTAGAAGTCCTAACTTTACTACTACTAAATGCCTTCTGTGAATACCAGCAGGTGTAACACACAATGCAGATTTATACAGCAGTTTAGCGTAATGGATGCTGATAATGAAGCACAAGGGCATGCACATATTTGGCCTAAACTGGAATCCCAGGTAACTATTTGGTCACTTTTCCTATTGGAGTTTCAAACAGTCACATACATTATTTGTAACTCTTAGAGCCTTTGCTAAACATCATGTCTTCAATTACCGGTTTGCAGTCTGTAAGGTATTTGGAATTGAATGGTCAGGCGTTAGCACCCACAAAGAGAAGGTCATTCTGTTTTTTTTTTTTTTTTTTTTTTTGGGAAGATTTGTATAGCGCTAGCCAGACAGCAAGGTATCGGAGCGCTTCACATGATTACAAGGCGGTGCAAAATAAAGAGGTCCAGACAAGGAGGGCGAGCTCTGGCCCATCTTGGACCAAAGCTCTGGAACTCCCTACCTTCTGAGATGAGAATACTCACTAACCATCTGACCTTCCGTAAGGTCTTAAAAACGTACCTATTCCCCAGCATTTGATCCCTCTCTGTTTATATGTACTACCCACATCTATCTGAGGATATTCTTACTGGCAAAGCGCGGAGATACCCCTTCGGGGGTCTATTCAGGCGCTATAGAAGAATATAAAATAAATAAAATAAAATAAAAGAAAGCCAACATAGCATAGCAAAGCATAGCAAAGTACAATACAGTGCAAAGAGACATTTGAGGTGCACTCCAGGGTGAACCTATCTGATAGTTAAGGAACGATCAAGGAACAGGATTTTGAGCTGACTCTTGAATTTAGGGAAAGAAGGTATAGTTCTGATGTCGGGGGGTATAGAGTTCCAAATTTTGGGTGCATTCCCGGCAAAGGACCGATCCTTGGTTTTTTTGTTTTCGAGTTTTTAGTGGTTTGTCTGTTTATGTTCCTGGTTGGATTTGTGGGTTGCTGGGCAAATACATTCACAATCTGCCCCCTTTTTCTTTTGTAGGTTTGAGAGGTCCTACTACGTATACAACGGCACAAGCAGACGTGAGTGCAGGCAGAACAAACAGGATATTGTTTGGCAGAGTTAAACTGTGGAGCACCTTATACATTACAGCATAGCAACATACTTTACCCATGTTTTCTTCTGTTGCAGGTTTCGCAGACAGTACCACACACATTGAACGGGTATACGTGAGTACACACAGAACAAATAATTGTTTGGCAACTGTGAGCATCTTGTACATTGTAGTATAACAACTCTATTGCGAGTTTTAGTTGTGTTATAACATGGCATTAGCTAGTGCAAAATGTATGCCAGTTTGTTGGTTACAAACTCATTCAAACATGGATGCGAGAATGGGTTTGTATATGCACGTTTAAAATCTGCTGGAAATAATGAGGAAATGTATGGTTGTAATTTTATTTTAAAATATTGAGATCAATTTTTATGTAATTTGTTTTATAGATTTAAAGTTGTGTGAGACATCAAGTCTGATTAGTATCTAGTAATGACAACAAACTAATGTCTGTGACATTCTCCCATTTTATGAATGTATTTGAGTGACATTTTGTAACAACGTGTATGCCTTTGTGAAAAGCATGGGTGAGCCTCTCTGGAATGAAATAGAGAACCAGACTTTTTGGTCTTACAAATATCTTACAACTATCTACTGTTTTAATGAATGTACCTATTTGATATATAATATTTTAACCTAATTTTTATAAAATTAAACATCAATATTTTTGCAATTAGAAGTAACTAGTAGTCCTTGGTGATATTGGTATGTCTGGCATGAATGCTGTATGATTTGACATTGGATTCTCTTTAACATACCCAAAGGGAATTGTTTATTTGACTATTGTCAATTTGGTGCCCAGTCCCTTTGGTTTTCAGGGGGGCCCTCTCTATTAATTGAGAAAAATTAAGGAACAGTACTTGGGGGACACTGTCTTTTGGAGCAGCACAGTAAGGGATCTGATTGTGTTGTACAGGGAAGGACAAGAGTTTGATAGTGGGATTATTTTGTCTTTTGTTTCCCTTATTTGTGAGCACATGCAAAAAAGGTAGTTGAACTGAAAGAATGGGCAAGTATTGAATTCCATGCAATAGCAACACAATCACATTTTGATTTTGAGACTGAGCATGTACAAAGGCTTGTTGAAAAGTATAAAAATGTCTTTGTCTTGTGTGATTGTGTAACACCAGAAGATGTTGTTCGACAATACAGAGAATATAAAAATGTGGTGGCAGAACATGTAAAGGGTGGCTTATTTATGACCTTTCAAGACATGGTGAATTTCACTCTACGCAATGCTGCTCAGTATAGTGTGGTGTCTCAGCTTGTTGATGTCTGCGAAACATTTCAAGCATCTAGTGCAGATTGTGAATGGGGATTCAGCTTCTTGAACACTATAAAGAGTAAATTGAGAAACAGACTAGAGGAGAAGCATTTGGATATGCCGATGAGGACAAAGGACTACCTCCTGAATGAGAAAGTTGACCTCTCTAGAGTTTATCAGCACTGGAAAAAAATGGCAAGGATTGACGTGGGAAGCATGTGTGAATGGACCTCTCCCACAGTCCATGTTTGCCTGGATGTCACACATTTCACAAGCTATTTCTGACGGGATATCCATACATTACTCCGTAGCGTGCACATCAAATTGTAAATATGGCATATAATGGTGTAGATATGTGATCTTGTAGAGGCTCCCAACATTTCCCCACCCTATGAACAGCGCTGCATGTGTGGAAATTTACCGTCTTTTCCCTTTTTCAAGGAAAAGTTTGGAGTGATATTTGATGCTGCACCCCCACGCATGGTCTGGTTCCCGGCGCACATAGCCTTGTTTGCAGCACACAGAGACCTTACACTGCCACACACAGAGGAAAACATTTGAGGGAACATTGCTTCTCACCCTGCATTGTTCTTGCAGCCAGCTTGGAGACAGGATAGAGACAAGAGGAAACTTCAAGCTAATCAAATGGAACACACTAGAAATGTCTCCTACTTCAAAAGAGGCACCAGGCATGAAATAAGACCCTCAGACCCATTCTTTAATTCACTTTCTGGTCCTGCGGAAGGACTCTCAGTGGACTGCTGTTTTGCTGGCGGGCATCTGCCTTGAACCCTCAGAGACCTGCCCAGCTGTTTGAACCCTGTTCTTCTGCTGAATTTTAGACTACCAGAGTGACTGCAAGGGCTAGGGGCCTTATTTATGAAGGCCTTGCGCTACCGGTGTGTCACTTTTTCCCATTTTAAAAGTGGCGCACCGGCGGCGCAAGGCCTTCATAAATAAGGCCCTAGGTGTCTGGCCTCCTGATCAGAGCCTAAACGAGAGAAAAAGCTCTAACGATTTTGAACCTGCATCTGGACCCAGCTTAAGTGGGTCCTAACCCACCAAGTAGTGTCCCCTCCCATTCTGGACCATTGGTGGTGGTACTAAAGGTGCCCACATAGCCAAAAGTCAAAAAGTGAGTCTCTGAGAAGTGAGAGGTGACCGAGACCAACCAGCTCATCTATCTGCCCAAGTGCATCATCGTTAAACCTGACTTCATGGAATCTCCCACTACATTTTTCTCTGCAGCAGCAAATACCTTTCAGCGGTCCTCCATCAAAGGACTTCCCAATCTTGGGGAAGTCTCATTGGCTACAGCCTCCAGTCTTGTCCTGCTGGACTTTTTCTACTTCCAAGAAAGTGACTAAATCCAAATGAAGAAATCTTCAGTGCGAATTCATCCTCGACAATGACACTCCCTCCTCGGACACAGCCTGCAGGCGTGCCCTGCTGAACTTTATCTTTTCAGAACATTTTCTTCAAAATTTCTTCTAAGTCCAAAGGTAAGCGCCAACCTGGCCCAATACTCCTCTTGTATTCAATTCACTTTCTATCACGGTCAGCCATATTTTTCGACTTTGACCTAATCTTCCACTTCCATGCCTAGCTGTCCATGGCAAACTCTCTGATTGTTTAGGGCTAGTTTTTACCTTAAACTTAAAAAAAATCATAACTACGGTTTCACTGAGTAGATTTTTGTTGTCGTGGTGTCAAATAATTTACTAACATTAACTCTATTTTTCAAAATGTATGTAGGATTTTTCTTGAGTTGTGTTTAACTTTATTACTACTTGTATGCTGCATCAATACTTCATACATTGGCTCTATGTTAAGCCTGACTGCTTTTGTTATAAGGTTTATACACATAAAGAAAAACACAGTCGTTCTCACACAACAGTGAAACATGTATGCTATCATCCATAATAAACACCCAAATATTATAAACCAAGTTTACCTAGGACCCTTTCACCCATACATGAATCATAATTTGGCTTTCATTGGTGAATGTTACCTGTTCCAAGTTTGTGGTTCATTCACTTATCCATGCATTTCTCTTTCCCATGCAAATGACACTGATAACTTGTCGAGCGGCCAGCACACCCTTATGCTTGGCACTGCACCACTACACTCTCACCTACATCCTTCCCAGGGTATTCGATTTTGCAATTTTGAGCCATATGACTGCTGGCCTCAAGCTTTGCATCCTGGTGGTATCCCTAAGAACACCTGCCTACACACAACCTTATGCTGCGTCTTCCTCTTCTTGTGGAGGAGGTGATACCGAAACTGGTACTAGCCCAGCAAGACGTTGAAAAGGGCCAGCATATCTGTCAGGCCTCTGAATTCCCAAATAGTCTCCATGCTGTGTAATAAAGATCCTGGGTGTGCTGTAGAAATTGCATAGCAACTGTTTCTGTAGCATGTAGTAATCATTTTAGTGAATTCTCATTTCTACATTCTCAGTCTCACTTTCACCCCTTATAGTGCCTGAACACCACTGCATTGTCCTAAACCCTGAAACAGCACTCCCAGCAAGACTCTCTTTCACTGTAATAATCATTTTACTAAATTGCAAGACATACTGTCATGCGTCTAAGATCACAAATAGTCTCATTTTCTACCACAGTACATACGGACATTCTCTTGAATACCTGTGTACAATAGGAAATCAACTATCACAGAGACTTTGCTAAAAGTCAAACAATATGCACCTGGAAATAAAAACTATGCTGTAAGACTCAGTTTATACCACAATAACTTGGGTACTAGTTCAAAAATTACAATTGTACAAGAAGACTCTCTCAAATCATATTTCATTTTTAATCATAAATTTATTCTTGTGACATTTCATATTGTAATAGAACATCAAGCATGATGTCATCAGGAATTTCAGTAACATCTTCATCTACTTCTGAACTTGATACATTAAACTCAACATCATCTAATGCATCCATGAATTAATTGTCCAAACTTTCATCCCAAAAATCACAGGTTATATCTCCTGCACCAATAGGTTGTTCTTCATTGCTGCTGTCCACAAAAGGTACATTTAAGTCCTCTATCAAAGTGTTTGAAATTTCAAAAGTGACTTCAATGTTCTTCTGATTTTGATTAATAATATATTTTATAATGTTGTTGTACCTAGCAGAAAAATATAAACACTTCAGTTTATTATTTTTACTACTAGATAATACAAACTAGTTTTATCAATTTCATGAGTACAGGTATTCCCATATTTTTAAAGACATCAACTAAGCAAATTATTCTGCCACATTTTTCAGAAATGAATACTGACTCACACTGTGATCTTATACACATGACAGTATGCCTTGCAATTCAGTAAAATGATTACTACAGTGAAAAAACTGTCTAGCTAGGAGTGCTGTTTCACATTTTTGGTCAGTGGAGTGGATTACTGGCAATGCAAGGGCTCAAGGTGTGACTAAGAAAGTAGAAATGAGAATTCACTGAAATAATTTCTACATGCTACTGAAAAAGTTGGTATGCAATTTCTACAGCAACCCCAGGATCTTTATCACACAGCATGGAGACCATTTGGGAATTCAGAGGCCTGACACTCATGCTGCTTTCAAATTTATAGCACTAACTGTAATAAGCAATGACTTACTCCATGACTACATCTGTTGCCATATTTTAAAACTTATCAACAAAGCAAATAGTTCTGCCACATGTTTCTGTAATGAAGGCTGACTCACACTGTGATCTTAGACACTTGACAGTATGCCTTGCAATTCAGCAAAATGATTCCTACAGTGAAAAAACAGTCTAGCTAGGAGTGCTGTTTCACATTTTTGGACAGTGCAGTGGTGTACAGGCAATGCAGGGGCTCAAGGTGGGACTAAGAATGTAGAAATGAGAATTCACTGAAATAATTTGTACATGCTACTGAAAACGTTGGTATGCAATTTCTACAGCACACCCAGGATCTTTATCACACAGCATGGAGACTATTTGTGAATTCAGAGGCCTGACACTCATGCTGCTTTCACATTTATAGCACTAACTGTCATAAGGAATGACTTACTCCATGACTACAACTTTTGCCATATTTTAAAACACATCAACAAAGCAAATTGTTCTGCCACATGTATCTGCAATGAAGGCTGACTCACACTGTGATCTTAGACACATGACAGTATGTCTTGCAATTTAGCAAAATGATTACTACAGTGAAAAAACAGTCTAGCTAGGAGTGCTGTTTCACATTTTTGGACAGTGCAGTGGTGTACAGGCAATGCAGGGGCTCAAGGTGGGACTAAGAATGTAGAAATGAGAATTAACTGAAATAATTTCTACATGCTACTGAAAAAGTTGGTATGCAATTTCTACAGCAACCCCAGGATCTTTATCACACAGCATGGAGACCATTTGGGAATTCAGAGGCCTGACACTCATGCTGCTTTCAAATTTATAGCACTAACTGTAATAAGGAATGACTTACTCCATGACTACATCTGTTGCCATATTTTAAAACTTATCAACAAAGCAAATAGTTCTGCCACATGTTTCTGTAATGAAGGCTGACTCACACTGTGATCTTAGACACTTGACAGTATGCCTTGCAATTCAGCAAAATGATTCCTACAGTGAAAAAACAGTCTAGCTAGGAGTGCTGTTTCACATTTTTGGACAGTGCAGTGGTACAGGCAATGCAGGGGCTCAAGGTGGGACTAAGAATGTAGAAATGAGAATTCACTGAAATAATTTGTACATGCTACTGAAAACGTTGGTATGCAATTTCTACAGCACACCCAGGATCTTTATCACACAGCATGGAGACTATTTGTGAATTCAGAGGCCTGACACTCATGCTGCTTTCACATTTATAGCACTAACTGTCATAAGGAATGACTTACTCCATGACTACAACTTTTGCCATATTTTAAAACACATCAACAAAGCAAATTGTTCTGCCACATGTTTCTGCAATGAAGGCTGACTCACACTGTGATCTTAGACACATGACAGTATGTCTTGCAATTTAGCAAAATGATTACTACAGTGAAAAAACAGTCTGGCTAGGAGTGCTGTTTCACATTTTTGGACAGTGCAGTGGTGTACAGGCAATGCAGGGGCTCAAGGTGGGACTAAGAATGTAGAAATGAGAATTAACTGAAATAATTTGTACATGCTACTGAAAAAGTTGGTATGCAATTTCTACAGCACACCCAGGATCTTTATCCCACAGCATGGAGACTATTTGGGAATTCAGAGCCCTGACACTCATGCTCCTTTCAAATGTATAGCACTAACTGTCATAAGGAATGACTTACTCCATGACTACATCTTTTGCCATATTTTAAAACTTATCAACAAAGCAAATTGTTCTGCCAGATGTTTCTGCAATGAACGCTGACTCACACTGTGATCTTAGACACTTGACAGTATGCCTTGCAATTCAGCAAAATGATTACTACAGTGAAAAAACAGTCTGGCTAGGAGTGCTGTTTCACATTTTTGGACAGTGCAGTGGTGTACAGGCAATGCAGGGGCTCAAGGTGGGACTAAGAATGTAGAAATGAGAATTCACTGAAATAATTTGTACATGCTACTGAAAAAGTTGGTATGCAATTCCTACAGCACACCCAGGATCTTTATCACACAGCATGGAGACTATTTGGGAATTCAGAGCCCTGACACTCATGCTCCTTTCAAATTTATAGCACTACCTGTCATAAGGAATGACTTACTCCATGACTACATATTTTGCCATATTTTAAAAAACATCAACAAAGCAATTTTTTCTGCCACATGTTTCTGCAATGAAGGATGACTCACACTGTGATCTTAGACACATGACAGTATGCCTTGCAATTCAGCAAAATGATTACTACAGTGAAAAAACAATCTAGCTAGGAGTGCTGTTTCACATTTTTGGTCAGTGCAGTGGAGTACAGGCAATGCAGGGGCTCAAGGTGGGACTAAGAATGTAGAAATGAGAATTCACTGAAATCATTTCTACATGCTACTGAAAAAGTTGGTATGCAATTTCTACAGCACACCCAGGATCTTTATCACACAGCATGGAGACTATTTGGCAATTCAGAAGCCTGACACTCATGCTGCTTTCAAATTTATAGCACTAACTGCCATGAGGAGTGACTTACTCCATGACTACATCTTTTGCCATATTTTAAAACACATCAACAAAGCAAATTGTTCTGCCACATGTTTCTGCAAGGAAGGCTGACTCACACTGTGATCTTAGGCACATGAAAGTATGCCTTGTAATTCAGCAAAAGGATTACTACAGTGAAAAAACAGTCTAGCTAGGAGTGCTGTTTTACATTTTTGGTCAGTGCAGTGGAGTACAGGCAATGCAAGGGCTCAAGATGGGACTAAGAATGTAGAAATGAGAATTCACTGAAATAAGTTGTACATGCTACTGAAATAGTTGGTATGCAATTTCTACAGCACACCCAGGATCTTTATCACACAGCATGGAGACGACATGGGAATTCAGAGGCCTGACACTCATGCTCCATTCAAATTTATGCAAAAACACAGTTGATGGACAGAATGTTGAACAATGTCATACATTCACCCCAGTACAAGGACCAGGGCCTAAATCCATAGTTTTTTTTCACTCCACACCACCCTGGGTTAGACACTGGCTATATGCAAATCAGCTCTGACCCTGTGCCTCATGGGAACAGTCCAGTCCGAACTACCAAGCCATGTCTTTCCCAGACCGGAATCAAGCATCCAAGGACCGGTTTCTGGATATCAGCCTTCATCAGCCTGGATAGCTTGACTCCAGTGGTGTGGAGAGCCTGGGACTCACATCTGAGCATCCCCAGCCCATTAGGGGTGAACATTTATAGCACTAACTGTCATATGGAATGACTTACTCCATGGCTACATCTTTTGCCATATTTTAAAACACATCAACAAAGCAAATTGTTCTGCCACATGTTTCTGCAATGAAGGCTGACTCACACTGTGATCTTAGACACATGACAGTATGCCTTGCAATTCAGCAAAATGAGTACTACAGTGAAAGAGCCTCTTACATCATTTTTAACAACAGCACTGTACTGCAAAAAAATATCTCCTCAAACACATCAACCTACCAAATACTCCTTTCACAATATTTTTTCCCAAAGCAGCCAAATTCAAAATTAGACTCTGTTCAAATAAACTCCTGCTTCCACATTAGAATACATTTTTCAATTTAACTTAAAATGCACAACATAGACCCCCTTACAAATTAACAACTCACCTTTAAAAATGCTTTTGTAATTTTAGATCAGTGTCAATCACACAGCAGATTTTCTTAAGCAGAATCTCTGAACAGTGCACCAGTGACAGCAAGCACAAAATGGCATAGCTTCCATCTCATTTTACACTCTAATCTTGAAGATAACCAATCAAATATCTTCCCACAGAAATTTAAAACAAAACTAACATTTTAATTGGTTGTACATTGAAACACTTTCAATCTCTCATAAAATTCAACCTTCCCCCACTACTCTCTCTGCCTGTTACTATGGTAACACTCCATAGACACCTAACTGAACACACAGGTCAAAAGTTCATCTGCAAAACTAACCAGCAAGGTTGTTTGACTTTTCAAAACAGCAGCGAATCCTATGCAATGTTTCTTTCAATCACTTTCTCTCAACCATTAGCATTTCTCCTTAGAAACAAACAGTAGCATGCACCCTAGTTTTCAATGTTGAATTTACAGAAACCACCAATAATTTATTCTTTTTCAATGAATCTTATCCACATTTTTTTCTAGACTCCTACTTTTCAAACTGCCATTTCATTTCCAGAGCCCACCTGAGTACAACCAGATCTCCCTTCAAGATGCTTAGAGTGTGGATTGTAGGGCACACCTATATTTACTGGAGTGAAATGTATGCAGCAAATAGATGCTTTCTCAACCTTGATTTACCAAATGTGGATATTATGTGGATTGGCCAGAGAGGATTGAGATGTCACCAATTGATACCATTGGTAAAATCCTATTTGCATCTCCCACACCCTGACCTCATAATTGTGCACTGTGGTGGCAGTGACCTAGGCACTTTGACTGGGGTAGGTCTGGAAATGCTTTTAAAGGACGCCTTTGGGCAATTGATGTCACTTTTTCCACAAACTGCCTTTGTATATTCTAATATATGCCAAAGAAAAAATGGAACTGGTCTAACCAATATTGCTCACAGATTGAGAAAGCAAGGAAACATGTGAATAAGTCTGTTTCTGCTTTCCTGAGAGACTATGGTATGGGTTCTATATACCACAACAACTTGCATTACAGCGCTACTTGAGATCCCTTTTCTTAAAGCACGTGGTTTCGCTGTTCTTTCCTCCGCGCCAGGATACTCCTCAGTAGCAGAGCGCGCTATAAAATGGTTAATAATAATAATAATACAACATGCAAGGCATTTATAAAGGAGACGGTGTACATTTCACAGATGCGGGAAACAGAGTCTTCCTCTTGAATTTTAGTATCTGCATCGGTACTTACTTGTAGGTACAAAAAAAACTCAATGAACACAACAGCTATTTTTAGAGCCAACCAACATCTAAACACTCAAACTTGTTATTTAACTGTATTTTTTGGGGGGGGGTTCTGACGTTGCGCGCACCTCGCACATTTTTGCCTTGACGGTGCGAGCAACGTGCGCGTACCTCACGATTTAAAAAAAGATTTTTTATTTTAGGCCTTCGGGGTCTTTCAGGGACCACCTGAGAAGACCTAGGGGGTCAGGGAGTCTCTACCCTGCCCCCTTTTCACGTTTTCCACTTTTGTTTTTGGCTCTCTTCTGCCTCGGACACAAAATGGCGGCCAACACTTCCTGATTTTGACCGTTTGGAATTTTGACAGACATCTAACAGCAAATCAGAATTCCTCTTGCGCACACCCGATTCGCGCACCGTGCGCGCACGGGTGCGTGTTTTTTCTTATAATTTTCTCAGGAACTACTGGAGGGATTACACCATTTGAGAAAAAGCGTGATCTATGAATCAGACTCTACCATTTTGCCAAATTTCTTGTAATTCCGTTCAGCTTTTCGGGCTGTAGCCGCGTCTAAAGGTCCTATGGAAAATAACATGGGAGAAACATGTTTTGGGACCCCCCTTTTTTCTCAGCCCCCACTTGACGAATCCCCCCAAAACTTTCAGGGAAGGAGCAGAGCAGAGCGGGCCATATTCTTTGAGAAAATCACAAAGATTCAACAACTGGCGCCAAAGTTATTCCCAATAGAATGTTGCGGATTTCCTATGGAAACTAGGTCCTTACTATATCTACCTACTGGCGACCGCCAGTAGATAATATATATATATATATATTTTTTTGTTTTTTGTGTGGGGAGCGCCCGGTACGCGCACCGGGAAGCGCTCTGGGGAGCGTACTATAAGGAAAAAAGAATGATAGACTTTTCAAATATTGTATGTTAATTGATTGTTTGTTTTGTTGATTTTTTTTTATTTCTTTATTTTTTAAGCAATTATTTATTATTGTCATTGTGTTTCAAAATTTAATAAAATGTCTAATATTTCACTGTCTGAAATGTCGTTATTTTCATTGAACATAGCTTGTAATGTTTGAGTGTGTAAAATGTCCTCATTTTCAAGGAGGACATCTACTGATTGCACACATTGCAGTAGTTCTTGGTCCCAAGTTTCATCCATAAATTCAATGTCATTTGGATCAATGATTTCTTGGTTGGTCTCTGCAAGGACAATTTCAAATGAAACTTTCTGTTCGCCTTCCATTTTGTCTGAAATTTGCATTAAAAAAATATATATTAGTAGAGATAGGGCACTGCTGGGATTAATTTTAGATAGGCAGTTTTTAACAGTGAATTTATCTTTGGGCAGTGTATAGTATCAGAGTGGAAGTAGGAATATAAAAAAGTGTATGTGATTTAACGTAAGTAAATTCATAATTATACAAGAGAAGCCTAAGTCCATCCATAACTATAACAGAGAAGTCTATCTAAATCTATAACTACTACAGAGGGATAGTATATAACTATCAGAAAAAGTTTACCATATTAACTTAAAGTGCACAATATACTTCAGTTTTTAAAATAACAACTTACCTTTAAAAAGAAGTTGAAGTTATTAGTGAAAATCCTATTGAAATGTACACCAGGAAGTAGTAGTCAAAATGGCTGTGTTTCCTTCTCTTCCTTTATATATATTCAGGTACATAACCAATCAAATGTCAGGTAAAAAAAAATAGAAAATGAAAGTAACATTTTAATTGGTTGTCAATTCCAACACTTCAGATGTGTTTTGTGAAGTAATTTACCTCAGGGTATTTAGAGAGGTCTACAGGCTAAATGGCTAAATGGAATTCCAACCAAATTTGTGAAAATGGTAGGGATTGGTATGTAGTATGAGCTAATCTATATTTGGTGAAAGTGTCTCCAGGGTTTCTTCTGTAAATTACTTTCCCACCTTTTTTGATGGAGCGCTTCCCGGTGAGCGCCCCGGTACGCGAACCGGCAGCGTTACGGGAGTCCACCATTTTGTGTTTCGTCGAATTAAGATACAAGATGGAGGGCAAATAATGTTCAGAATGGGTAGAAGGGGGCACGGTAGATGTATCTTGACCCCCTAGGTTTTCTGAGGGTGGCTGAGGAGGCCCATATGTGTGGAAAAAAACATTTTTTTAAAAAATTTTGCGCGGTTAGCTTCCGGTTCGCGTACCGGGTAGCGCTCCGGGGAGCGTACTTTGTTGAAAATTTGTGAAAAAAGTTAGAGTAAAATAATAATTGTGAGTGATCAGATGTAGGGTAGCTCTGAGAAGAGCTTTTGGATTTATGGTACATTTAGGTACTTATAAGTAGGTACCAATGCACAGTCTTAAATTCAAATTGAAAACTCTGTTGCCCTCATCTGAGAAGTGAACTTCATCTCCTCTGTAGATATCTTGCATGTAGTAACGCAAGTTATTGTTGTACATGGAGCCCATTCCATGGTCTCTCATGTAAGCTGAAACAGATTTGTTTACATGCTTCCTCGACTTCTCAATTTGTGGACAAAATTGGTTCGACCACCTCCATTTCTGTCTTTGGCATATATTTGAATATACCAAGGCAGTTTGAGGAAAAAGTGCCATCAGTTGTTCAAAGGTGTCCTTTAAAAGCATTTCCAGACCTACACCAGTCAAAGTGCCCAAGTCATTTCCTCCACAGTGCACAATTAACAGGTCAGGTTTAGGCAAATGCATAAAGGTTTTCAACAATGCTATCAATTGGTGACATTTTAATCCTCGTTGGCCAAACCACTTAATTTCCACATCTTGTAAATTGAGGTTAGGTAAATTTCTGTTCTCAGCATACCTTTGAGCCCAGTAGATGTAACTATGTCCAACAATCCAGACAGAAAACATGGTGAGAGGAGGTTCTGCTGCAGTCAGATGAAGTGTGGCAATGAAATGGGAGTTGAAAAAATAAGAGTTTAAAATGAACAAAAAACTGTGGAGTTTCTGTGTTAAGGAAGCAGTAGCAGTGATTGGTGGATTTTGATTGCTGAAAACAGAAAGTTAGGGTGCATGGATGTGTTGTTTGAAAGTTGTAATTTGAATGGTCAAGAAAAAATAATTTATTGAAAGATTGCACTGGATACGCAGGTGCACTGAGAGTTCAGAGTTCAATTGAAACATTGTTGTGTGAACTTGCAAACATGAGAGGTCTTTCAGGAGGTGGTTGCTATGCAAAAAAGGCAGAAAGGCCAGAGGGGGGAAGGGTGTTGATTTGAAAAAAGTGAGGGAAGAGTTTTGATTGGGTGACATGAGAGATATGTGTGATGAGTTACAGCATTTCTGTGCTTTTCATAGCTGCAGACTCTGGAGTGCATACCTTTTGCTCTGCTAAAGACAATTTGGTGTGTTTCTGAGACTGTTTTGAAACTCATAAAGTATTTGCTAAGGTGAGAAAAGATTCATTTAATTTAGGTAGAGAATAGTATGGTTTAGGGAGAAAATTATGAAGAAAGTTGTGTATTTAAAATGTTGCTTTGTGTCAAGTGTTTTACAAATAGATTTTGTTTCTTTGTGTTACATAGCCATGTTAAAAGTGATGCAAAAAAAGTGCAAGGGTCTTACAAAAATGCTTTCATGTGTCTTAGGGTATTTTAACTCACTTCCCCATGAATGTATGAATATAATTGCTTTACAAGATGTGTTTAAAAACGTTTTTAAAAATCAATTAGGTTTCTTGATATGTACTGCTAGAGTGTCATAGGTTGCTTGGGGCATATTTTCAAGGCTTTTGACTTCCTTTGATGTAATTTTTCCCATTTTAATTTAAGACCTTTCCCTGTGGTGCAGGGTCCTTGTAAATATGCCCCCATCTGTGCTTGGCAAATTTAGATTTTAATTCTTTGACTAACATAGCCATGTTAAAAGTGACCCAAAAATGTTGCAAGGGCCTTAAAAAAAACGCTTTCATGTGTCTTAGGCCATTTTAAGTCATTTCCCCTTGAATGTAGGTATCTAATTGATTTAGTTGATGTGTTTAAAAACGATTTATGAAAACAATTAGGTTTCTTGATATGTACTGCTAGAGCTTCATAGGTTGCTTGGGGCATATTTATAAGGCCTTTGTGTCTCTCTGATGTTATTTTTCCCATTTTAATTTAAGACATTTCCCTGTGGTGCAAGGTCCTTCTAAATACGCCCCCATCTGTGCTTGGCAAATTTAGATCTTGATTATTTGACTTACATAGCCATGTTAAAAGTGATCTAAAAATGGAGCAAGGGCTTAAAAAAAACGCTTTCATGTGTCTTAGGGTATTTTAAGTAACTTCCCCATGAATGTATGAATATAATTGCTTTACAAGTTGTGTTTAAAAACGTTTTTTGAAATCAATTAGGTTTCTTGATATGTAATGCTAGAGGTTCATAGGTTGCTTTAGGGCATATTTATAAGGCCTTTGTGTCTCTCTGATGTTATTTTTCCCATTTTAATTTAAGACCTTTCCCTGTGGTGCAAGGTCCTTCTAAATACGCCCCCATCTGTGCTTGGCAAATTTAGATCTTGATTATTTGACTTACATAGCCATGTTAAAAGTGATCTAAAAATGGAGCAAGGGCTTAAAAAAAACGCTTTCATGTGTCTTAGGGTATTTTAAGTAACTTCCCCATGAATGTATGAATATAATTGCTTTACAAGTTGTGTTTAAAAACGTTTTTTGAAATCAATTAGGTTTCTTGATATGTAATGCTAGAGGTTCATAGGTTGCTTTAGGGCATATTTATAAGGCCTTTGAGTCTCTCTGATGTTATTTTTCCCATTTTAATTTAAGACCTTTCCCTGTGGTGCAAGGTCCTTGTAAATACGCCCCCATGTGTGCTTGGCAAATTTAGATTTTGATTTTTTGACTTACATAACCATGTTCCATACAGTTGTAACCTTCTGCGTAGTCTTTGATATGCTAGACTCCATCTGCACTATGAGATACCTAAGCAAAGGAAACACAGGTGATGTGATTGTGAAATGAGGAAAAGAAACTCCACATTTTTCAATTACATCACATGTGTTTCCTAAGTTTACGAATGACATTGTGCAGATGAGGTTTAGGTCTGTCCACGGACACAGAAAAGGTCTGGCCTTTGTTCAAGAGTGAAGTGGACATGACTTACTTCATTGGTAGGCCTTCACATGTATTATCTCCTCTGTACTCTTCAAAAAGCGTACATTTCATCTGCAACCCTGAGTAGGCCTCACCTCAAACAAACCTCTGGATAGGCCACACTTTATCGTCACCCTGAATCAATCATTTAAAATGTTAGGGACAGATTTATGATAGGTGTAAGCTTATTTTGCGTCACTGTGCGTGACTTTTGTGACGCAGCGGCGGTGCAAAAGATTTGCTATGTGGCGATATATTTACAACTTGATGCATCTAGGCAGATGTGTCATGCTGTAAAGTACCGTGCCACATGAAACCGATGCAGCAGTGATGCAAAAGATGCACCATGTTGCAAGACAGGCCTCATTTCATCTCCAACAAGATAAGAAGCTGAATCTTCTGTAAATGTGAAAATTGTTGTATACACTGCTCAACTTATGTGTACTCTTTGATATGCTAGAGTCCATCTGCACTATGAGATACCTAAGCAAACGAAACACAGGTGATGTGATTGTGAAATGAGGAAAAGAAACTCCACATTTTTCAATTACATCACCTGTGTTTCCTAAGTTTACGAATGACATTGTGCAGATGAGGTTTAGGCCTGTCCACGGACACAGAAGAGGTCTGGCCTTTGTTCAAGAGTGAAGTGGACATGACTTACTTCATTGGTAGGCTTTCACATGTATTATCTCCTCTGTATTCTTCAACAAGCGTAAATTTTATCTGCAACCCTGAGTTGGCCTCACCTTAAACAAACCTCTGGATAGGCCACACCTTATCGTCATCCTGAATCAATCATTTAAAATATTAGGGACAGATTTATGATAGGTGTATGCCTCTTTTGCGTCACTGTGCGTCACTTTTGTGACGCAGCGGCGGTGCAAAAGATTTGCTATGTGGTGACATATTTACAACTTGATGCATCTAGGCAGATGTGTCATGCTGTAAAGTCCCGTGCCACATGAAACCGATGCAGCAGTGATGCAAAAGATGCACCATGTTGCAAGACAGGCCTCATTTCATCTCCAACAAGATAAGAAGCTGAATCTTCTCTAAATGTCAAAATTGTTGTATTCACTGCTCAACTTATGTGTACTCTTTGATATGCTAGAGTCCATCTGCACTATGAGATACCTAAGCAAACGAAACACAGGTGATGTGATTGTGAAATGAGGAAAAGAAACTCCACATTTTTCAATTACATCACCTGTGTTTCCTAAGTTTACGAATGACATTGTGCAGATGAGGTTTAGGTCTGTCCACGGACACAGAAGAGGTCTGGCCTTTGTTCAAGAGTGAAGTGGACATGACTTACTCCATTGGTAGGCTTTCACATGTATTATCTCCTCTGTACTCTTGAACAAGCGTAAATTTCATCTGCAACCCTGAGTAGGCCTCATCTTAAACAAACCTCTGGATAGGCCACACCTTATCGTCATCCTGAATGAATCATTTAAAATGTTAGGGACAGATTTATGATAGGTGTATGCTTCTTTTGCGTCACTGTGCGTCACTTTTGTGACGCAGCGGCGGTGCAAAAGATTTGCTATGTGGTGACATATTTACAACTTGATGCATCTAGGCAGATGTGTCATGCTGTAAAGTCCCGTGCCACATGAAACCGATGCAGCAGTGATGCAAAAGATGCAGCATGTTGCAAGACAGGCCTCATTTCATCTCCAACAAGATAAGAAGCTGAATCTTCTGTAAATGTCAAAATTGTTGTAAACACTGCTCAACTTATGTGTACTCTTTGATATGCTAGAGTCCATCTGCACTATGAGATACCTAAGCAAAGGAAACACAGGTGATGTGATTGTGAAATGAGGAAAAGAAACTCCACATTTTTCAATTAGATCACCTGTGTTTTCTAAGTTTACGAATGACATTGTGCAGATGAGGTTTAGGTCTGTCCACAGACACAGAAGAGGTCTGGCCTTTGTTCAAGAGTGAAGTGGACATGACTTACTTCATTGGTAGGCTTTCACATGTATTATCTCCTCTGTACTCTTCAACAAGTGTAAATTTCATCTGCAACCCTGAGTAGGCCTCACCTCAAACAAACCTCTGGATAGGCCACACTTTATCGTAATCTTGAATCAATCATTTAAAATGTTAGGGACAGATTTATGATAGGTGTATGTCTCTTTTGCGTCACTGTGCGTCACTTTTGTGACGCAGCGGTGGTGGAAAAGATTTGCTATGTGGCGACATATTTACAACTTGATGCATCTAGGCAGATGTGTCATGCTGTAAAGTTCTGTGCCACATGAAACCTGCGTCAGTTCTCATATAGGTATTTTGTTGCAAGGTATGCATTAATTTGCATGAAAGCCCTGTAAAAGTTACACAGTGAAATTTAGAAGATTTCACTGAGTCAGTTTTATAGCATTGCTGAATCAAATCCTTACACCTGTTTGAAACAGGCATAAGAAGTGATGCACCATGCAATGTGAGGCTTCCTCCTGTGCATTGCAGTAGACATGTCGCGCTTATGACGTGATTCCTGCAATGTGCTGCTTTTGCGGCACAGATGCGTGACGCATCTGTGCTGTTTTTGCTCAATGGTGCTCCACATTGTAAATGCGGCACACTATGGGTGGCAGAGCAGCGGTGCACATTAACTGGTGCATCCGTGGGGATGCGCCACTTAGCATAAATCTGCCCTTGTACATTTAAGTATGAGCAGGGGACACAGAGTCGGTGAGGCTTATCCAAGGTTAAGAAGAGATGAGTCCTGTTCACTGAAAACTTGGACATAGGCCTCACCTCCTCAGCATCGCTGGACATGGCTAAATAATAGCTGCAAAATGTTACTCTTGTTAAACAATTTTACTATTATAATCTCTGAGATTTGTCTCTTACTCTGCAACATCTCATTGTTGTTCTCTTTCTTTAAAGATAACGACAACATCAACCATGAGTGACAAACAGCAATCAGTTGATCTCGACCTCATTATTGAACTTGTAATTGAAACGTCAGTGGAAGTAGATCCCTTGGATGATTTAAATCCTGAGGATGAATAAGAACATGATGAGGATGCCGATTTGTCAGAATTGTATGACATAGGGTGGGAAGCTGACTTGCTTGAGCCTATGGAACTATAAACATTTATTTTTAAAATTCACAATAAATGAAAAGTAAAAATGTAAACCGTTTCTTTTAAAAATAAACACACCTTTAAAAACAGGTTATGTGTAGTGTCTTCAATAAAATATTAAAATATGCTCATAAAATTAGATCAGATTCACATATAAAACAGGACAGGTAAAATGAAGAAGAATTCCATTTCTTTTCTGATATTTGTGTATTCTAAATTTGCCAAAGCACTAAAAAATATTCTATGTAAAAATGTCAAGTAGTGTGTTAAGTTTTTGATGACTGTTATTGATTTACTGTTTGGTAATAGTGGTTAATAACATTTTTTATTATATTTTACCACAGATTCAACTGCAGATCATTTCAAATTTTGAGAATGCCAACTAAGGATAGAAAGAGAAAGGCTACAAAAGGTCAAAGACAGCAGGTCCATCATTTACTGCAGCAGTCCTCTACAATAAAAAATCGTGAAGTCACCAAGAAAGCACCGGGTAAGACCACGAAAACATTCATAAGAAACATTTCTAGAAAAAAAATTAGTACTACAGAAAATGTTTTTGTCCAGAAAAAGAGAAGCAATTTAAACGGAAAGGAAAGGCCAATCAAAAATGTTACTGCTAGAGCAAGAGATAACTCTGTGCATGATAGTAGAAGGAAACAACAGTTTAGGGACATTCGTAAACGAATGTTCCGCAACAGGATAATTGGCAATTTGTTAAAAAATATTAAGAAAGGTCAACAGAAAGTGGTTTTTTATAAGAGAAAAAAAAAAGTTGAGAAAGTTATTGATCAGGCATTTGAAATTAAACGAAAGTTATTTATTTTGATAATCAATAGAATTAGGAAGCTAAACAAGGCAATTTATGATTTCAAAAGAAATAGTAGATGGAAGAGAACAGTTAATCGTAGTAAAGTTTGTGAAGAATGGATGCATAGTTCAAGTTGTGAGGCATTTTTCAATGAGGAGAGTTATTTCCAGGATAATGATTTGGTGCATGCAGTTGACACCAGCGGTCGAGCTTATGAGGTGAAAGATGGTTGTCCAGTTGAAAAAGAAAAACTTGTGACAACAGAGGCAGAAGAGATGTTAGGTAATGAGGTTTTAGGAAGACGTCCTAAGGGACCTGTGTACACCTGGAAGTGTAGTAGTATTTGCAGTGTGCGACAGGATTCCATCAATTTGCTTTGTGATTTTGTACGGACATTTAATAAGAAAAGTTTGAAGCAGAAATTGAAGTTGTTGCAAGAATTAGATCCTTGCAGAGTGAGAGAAGTGACAGGTTTGCATGGTCATTCACTGGCTTGTCTTTCCAGGAGAGTATGCCAGAGTGTTTTTCATCATTTCAGGATGCTAGCAGTGCATCATAATAAAGTGAGGAAATTAGTTAGAATGTTGTATTATGCTAAGAGTCCAGCAGTTATGCTTAAACAATTATGCACTGCTCTTTTGCATGGTTCTGAAATAGATGTGAAGAATATGTGTGAAGAAATTGAGTTTTGTTACTTTGGAAGTAAAGAGGAGAATGTTGAAATTGATCCAGAAGAAGAGGGTAATGTGGAAGATAGTGTACAGGTTTCCAGTACAGATAATTTTCAGAAGGAAATTGCCACGTTTCAGGTGAAATCAAGTGAGAGGCCTAATTTCACTTGTGTGTGTTGTCGACGCACTTATTATAAGAATCAGACTAAGTTAGTGGATTTATATACAAAAAGTGAAAGGGAAAATAATAGTGAATGGAAGGATTTCGCTACATACTTGATGGTAGAAAATTGTTTTGATTTGGGATCGGATCAACGTGTGTGTACTTATTGTTGTAATAAATTAAATCAAAACCAGATGCCTGCTAGAGCGGTTCATAATAATCTGGAATTGGTTGAGATTCCTTCTGAATTGAAGGATTTAAATACTTATGAATCTATTTTGATTCAAAGTATCCATCCCTTTCAGGCTATTGTAAGAATGGAGCCAAAGACAGGGAAATTGCCTTCATCAGATTTACAGAGAGGATTAAAGGGAAGAGTTGTTTATTTGCCTCTAGATTTGAAGAAAAACATTAACACAATTGGAGTAGAAAAAGTGGAAGAGGAACCTCTGGTTATCTTAGTTAATGGGGTTCCGACAAAGAATAAAAAAATATGGCAAGATTTAGTGGATGTTAGGAAAGTCAAAAAGGCAACATTGTATTTGAAAAAAAATAATAAGTACTATAAGAATGTATATGTTGCAGAAGAGGAAGTAAGTGAGGAAGAGGATAGCGATTTGTGTGCTGGTCAAATTGAGAAAGTAGAACCCTCTAAAAGTGAAGAAATATATGAACATTATAGTGTTCATCCTTTGCATTCCAAGGAAGTCATGGGGAATGCTATTGAGTTGTTTCAAATGAAACAAGCCAAAGGGAGTCCCATTAGTGTCTGGGAGGAAAGTTTGGAAGCTCGGTGTGTCCCACAGCTATTTCCAACAGGTCAAGGAGGAAGATATGATGAGCGACCTTATCAAATTCCTGCTTCTGAATACCGGACTTTACGATTGTATGCAGAAGATGCTAGGTTTCGACAATGCATTCCCTATTTGTTTCATCTCCTGTTTGAAAGCGATCTGTCTGGACTGTCATATGCAGTGAACCACATCTTGAAAAGTGGTATACAGATGCAAAACATCTCGGCAAGTGACTTTATGGATAAAGTCAATGTCCAAGACAGTATTTTGGATTGTCACCTGATTAATCTCATGGCGTGTCAGCGTGGTACTAATGAGTACTGGTACCGTCGTCATGGTGATTTAAAATGTATGCTGAGGAACTTAGGAACTCCCACATGGTTCCTCACTCTGAGCTGTGCCGAGTATGGCTGGGAAGACTTACTTGAATTTCTACGAGAGGCAAATGGAAACATCGAAAACATCGAATTCAAGACACCCGGAGAACTGTGCTCTTTGGATCCAGTGAATGTATGCAGGTACTTTAATCATAGATTTGAAGCTATGATGTCTTTCATCATGAATAAGAAGAATCCACCTCTTGGAGAGGTGTTGGATTTCTTCTGGAGAAAGGAGTACCAAGCAAGAGGTGCTCCTCATATACATATGCTGCTGTGGATCAAGGATGCACCTAAATTTAGAACAGATCCAGAAGACTTAGTGATGAGTTTCATAGAACAGTATTCTACATGTGCTGTTCCAAACGCAAAGGAGGACAAAAGCCTAAGAGAACAAGTTCTACGCTTCCAAAGCCATCGTTGCGGAAAGTACTGTCGTCGTAAATTCAGAAACAAGGACAAGTTCTACACCAAATGTCGTTTCGCCTTTCCACGACCGGTGATTTCTAAAGGAAGAGTGAAAAGTTTGATGTCTTCGCTGCGACATAATGTGATGAAGAAATCACCTAAAAACACATACAATTTGAAGAGGAATGAAGAGTCCAAGTACATCAATGACTACAACCCAGTGATTTTGTCCATGTGGAATGCTAACATGGATATACAGTTTGTGGCTGATAACTGTATGGCTGTGGCTCGGTATGTGACATCTTACATCACCAAAAAAGAAAAGACAGAATTGAAGGAAATGTGGGAGGACATTTCCCATGAAAAGAGCCTCAGTAAGAAGTTGTACAGTTTCAGTCTGAAGATGTTGTCGCATCGAGAAATCGGAGCTTACGAATGTTCTGACCGGTTGTCTTCAGCAAGTCTCTATGCCAAATCTAGGAGTATCGTTTGGGCGAGTCTTGGTCTTGCTGCAACGCGTAATCGAGTTCTGAAACCTGTGCGGGAAATTGAGTATTTGGCGGAAAAGGAGCCAAACAGTACTGACATTTTGAAGACCAACATGTTGGATACATATTATCCAAATCGAAGCAGTCACCTTGAGAATGTTTGTCTGTATGAGGTTCTACAAAATTACATATTCAAGAGGAACATCAAAGAAGATATTGATAAAGGAGTGTATGCTGTAATTGGAAGTGAGGGATGTCTGGTCAAGCAAAGAAAATGCCACTTGGTAAACCATCGAAAATTGAGTGGCGAATCTCCTGAAAAAAAGGAGTTTTTCTATTTAGCACTTTTGCAACTTTTCAAGCCTTGGCATGCAGAAGAGGAACTGCTTGGAGATTTCCTCTGTTACGAAGACTCTTTCACTGCCGCCAAGGAGACCATAGAATGTCCTGCTTTTCCCAAATATGTAGAAATGTTGAATGCGGAAATCGAGCAGGAAGCAACGATTGCAGCCAAGATTGCCAGAGACAGTTCTCAGGACAGTCAGAGTTCTGTTTCATTGAGTCAGGATCCACTAGGAGGACCTGTTATCGAAAATGAAGCTGCCACTGCCATGAATGAAGTGGAAAGAGCCATGGCACATGCTCAGGAGGATGCGGTTAACTTAGAAGACTTGGAAAGACAACTCAACGTTGAGCAGAGGAAAATATATGACGAAGTTACCAAGCAAATTGATCATGGATTAAGTCATGAGAAGAAAGAGTGCTCATGTACGTCGTTGAAGCCTGTCCGACTGTACGTGAGTGGAGAAGCGGGAACTGCAAAGAGTTTCCTCATTAAAGCAATTTCATGTTATTTGAAGGAAAGGACTGAGTCATCGCTGTCTTGTGTTGTCACCGCTCCAACTCGACTGGCAGCACATAACATTAAAGGTTTTACTTTGCATCGTCTACTGATGCTGCCAGTGGAGCATGATAACAAATTACAATACCACAAGTTATCTGGAGATGCTTGTTGTGAAGTTTCAAGAGTCTTGAGGAAAATGAAACTTCTTATCATTGACGAAGTAAGCATGGTTTCCAATGTCATGCTTGCCTTTGTGCATTTGAGAATGCAAGAAGTTCTTAAAACAGAGTATGATGTGTTATTTGGTGGCAAACACATCATTGTTTTCGGAGATCATCTGCAGCTGACACCAGTGAAAGGACAACCTGTGTTCAAAATGCTCACGCATGAAGATACCAGGAAGTGCCTAGGGAGCATTGGCAACGTCAAAATATGGTTAAACTTCAATTATGCTGAACTGCATGAAAATATGCGTCAGGCGAAGGATGAAGTTTACAAGAATATTCTACAAGATGTTAGAATTGGAAAAGTGACCGAGCATGGGAAAGAAGCTTTACATGCACGATTACTGTCAAATTTATATCCAGAACAAGACGTTGTGCCTGAGAATATTTTTCAGAAAATTACTGAGAAGAAATCTGGAATATGTTTGATGCCAACTCTTGCAGAATGTGCCATCTTCAACAACAAAACGTTGCATTTAGAAAACCAAGAGATTGTGAAACTGGAAGCTATTGACAGAGTAGAGCATATGGGATCAACAATTATTTTGTCTGAGAATTTGAAAACAAAATTGGATTCATTAGAGCAGACTATATCTAAAACTGCAGGTTTTGAAAAGACTCTGAATGTGTGCTTAAATTGCCGTATAATTTTAAGAAGGAATTTACATGTTGAAAGAGGTCTGGTAAATGGATCAATGGGTAATGTTGTTGATTTTGTGAAATACAGAAATAGAGATGGAATTGAATTTTTAAAAATTAAATTTGATGGCATTGAGGAAGTACAGCTAATTGGTCGTTGCTCTGCTAGATTTTTGCTTGTAAAAGACTTATATGTTCGCCGTAAGCAGTTTCCTGTTTGCTTGGCATATGCGGTGACAATCCATAAATCACAAGGTTTAAGTGTAGACAGTGCATTGGTGAATATTGGCAGTTCTGTGTTCAAGGAGGGTATGGCATATGTGGCATTGTCACGAGTTAGAACTTTATCGGGATTGTACTTGATTGAGTGTGATGTCACAAACATTTGTGCGGATCTAGATTGTGTTAAGGAATACAATAGGTTAAGAAGAGAGTATGCGCCACATTTGCCTCAATATCCTTTGTTTGAGAAACGTGTGGTAGGCCGGAAACGAAGTAATGTGACCAATACTAGGGAGGTTGTAGCAAAAAGACGAAAAGTTGATGAACCTGAAATTATAAGCAGAAAGAAAAAGGATTCTGTTGAAGATGTTGTTGGTTTTCAATTTGAAAACAGTTCTGGTGTCAACTGCTATGCTAATGTAGTGGTTAATGTTTTGTTTTCTCTAGAAAATGTAAATGAAGAGATTGTGGTCAATTCGGATCACAGATTTTGCAGTTTGTTAAATTCTGTGTTAGAGAAATGTAGCACTGATAGAACAAAAATAGAAAGTGTGTCTGAAATTCGAAATCTGTTAGACAGATGTTCAGGTCAAACACAATTCTCTCAAAATATTCAGCAAGATTGTCAGGAGTTTTTAATGTATATGCTTGATGTATTGCATGCTGAAGGTGTAGATGTAGATCACCTGTTTGGGCTTTCTTATCAATGGCAGCATGACTGCGAGAACTGTAGGGTATCAAGTACTACTAGATTTATATATTTAACTTTGCCAGACAGTAAATCAGTGTCCTTTAACAAGCTAGTAAAAGCAGCTGATCACAACATGGAGTGTAGCCAATGTAAATCTGAAATGATGTCAACATTATTTATACGAACATATGGCCAGTATGTCATTTTAATGTTCCAACGATGTAGGCCTGATGGAACAAAATTGACAACTTTAATTAAAAATGTTGTGGCTTCACAGTTGTCAATATCAGGAAGGACTTTTGTAACTGCAGCAATTATATATCATGACGGTCCTTCAATAACATCAGGACATTACACAGCTTATTTAAAGTCTAGAAATGGCTGGTCATTCTGCACTGATTCTGTTTTAACTTTCAAAAAAAAATTACCGTATGACCTTAAAAATTCTTACCTGGTGTTTTTAAAACCAAAATTTTAGGGAAAGAATCTCGGGATGTGCTCTGAGGAATTTCAAGAGGTTCTAATGGCTCCTACACGATTTGGCCTTGAGGATAAGTGTAGTACAGAGACATAAGTTATTTTTGAGTATTAAATAGTTCCTGGAAAAAAAGAAGATTTTCTTACAGAAAGTGGTGAGCACAGATTAGTTGAGGGACAACAGAGTATTTCCCAAAGCAAACGGTCTTCTTACCATAACACTTGACGTCATGGAAAAATAACTGCACTTTGAATGAGTTCAGAAAAACTGTTTCTTTTTTATAAGCTAATTCAAGCTGCGAATCAAAACATGGAGTAGAGGGAATGTAAGTCTGCAATGCTGTCTAGATTATTGGTCCAAACCTTTGATTATAATGTCATTTTAAAAATCCAAGTATATAAACCTGATGAAAGTAAGTCTTCAACTTTAATTACAAATGTTGTGGCTACACAGTCATTGATTTTAGGAAGAACATTTGTAACTGCAGCTATTATATGGCATGATGGACATTTGACAAGATCCGCTTATTACACAGCTTATATAAAATGTAAAAAAATTCGCTGTTTCCGAAATTATTGCCATTTGACTACGATACAATGTTGCCTTTTTACTTAAAAATATTGTTACTTTCTGTTTTCAGAAAAGAGAATTTAGGGTAGGTAACTGGCGTATAATGATTCTAGGGGTTGATATAATTTTATCTACTGTTTTATATTGCTTTGTGATTAAAAGTGATGTAGAGAATTAAATAATTGTAGTAGTCATAGAGGTAGTGTAAGTCTGCTTCATAGTAAGCAGTATCCGTGTCATAGGAAATGTAGAACATGACTGAGCAAGAAGGGTAAGATATTAGTAGTCTAGGATTGTGAAAGTGATCTTGAACGTTTTCTTTCTGAAAGTTGCGGAAATAGAAAATGACGGGATTTGCTTACAAGAATTCCAAGAGTTATAAATGGCTCTTACATGATTTGGCCTTGTGGAAACGTGTGGTAGAGAGCGAGAAGTCATTTATTGTATGTAACATATTTCTCAAAACGATGGAGGTTTTCTTTCAGAAAGTGGCGGGCTGAAAATAAAAACAGCACAACCGAGTGTAAGCTGTTCATAGGACATCCTTCGACGTCATGGAAAGTAGGTTACTTTTGAGGAGTTCTGATTTCTGATTGGTTATGTTATATGGGTTTTTTAAACACAATCATTTTGATTGTGTTTTTTTTTCCCCGCTGTTATATGATGAATACCTTCAAGTCACTGTTTTTAGTGAAATTTGATACATTCTGAGAACAGCAAAAATAAACCATTTAACATGTATAATTAATTCTGTACTGTTTGTATTTATGATGTACATTTAGAACTGTGTAGGAGGCATGGAGAAGGTGAGGCTTCTGTAAGTGTCAAAGTTGTTGCATACAGTGCTCACATTTTACGTAGTCTTTCATATGATAGACTACATTTCCACAATTAGATACCTAAGCAAAGGAAACACAGGTGATGTGATTGTGGAATGAGCAAAAAAAATTGCACGTTTTTCTATTATATTACCTGTGTTTCCTAACATTACACATCACATTGTGTAGATGAGGTTTAGGCCTGTTCCAGGAGACAGAGGAGGTCTGACATTTGTTCAAGAGTGCAGTGGGCATGACTCACTTCATTAGTAGGCCTGCACATGTATTATGTCCTCTATACTCTTCAACAAGCCTAAATTTCATCTGCAACCCTGAGTTGGACTTACCTGAAACAAATCTGTGGATAGGTTACACCTTATCAGCATCTAGAAACAATCATTTAAAATGTTAAGGGCAGTTTTATGAAGGCTGTGTGCCTCTTTTACGCCGCTGTTCCGTCACTTTTGTGTAAAAGATGCACCATGTTGTAAGATACGCCTCAGTTCTTTTCCAGCAAGATACCGTCAGTTTAAAATTTATATAATTAGGACTGTGTAGGAGGTATGGAGAAGCTGAGGCTTCAGTAAGTGTCAAAGTTGTTGCATGCAGTGCGTACTCTTTCATATGCTGGACTACATCTGCACAATGAGATACCTAAGCAAAGGAAACACAGGTGATGTGATTGTGAAATGAGGAAAAGAAACTCCACATTTTTCAATTACATCACCTGTGTTTCCTAAGTTTACGAATGACATTGAGCAGATGAGGTTTAGGTCTGTCCACAAACATAGAAGAGGTCTGGCCTTTGTTCAAGAGTGAAGTGGACATGACTTACTTCATTGGTAGGCCTTCACATATATTATCTCCTCTGTACTCTTCAACAAGGCTAATTTTGATCTGCAACCCTGAGTAGGCCTCACCTGAAACAAACGTCTGGATAGGACACACCTTATTGCCATCCTGAAACAATCATTTAAAATGTTAGGAACAGTTTTATGATGATTAAGCACCTCTTTTGCGCTGCCATTGCGTCACTTTTGTGAGACAACAGCAGTGCAAAAGATGCACCATGTTCCAAGATAGGCCTCACTTCATCTGCATCAAGATACTGTTAGTTTAAAATGTATATCTTTAGGACTGTGTAGGGTGCCTGGAGAAGCAGAAGCTTCTATAAGTGTCAAAGTTGTTGAAAAACTGTTTGTCCTTCAATCTTTTCCCTTGTCTTTTCTAATTTTTAAATACATGTTTTAATATTTTTCAAATGTTTGTTCTCTCTTTCACAGATTGAAAGTATAAAAATAACAAGTGACTAAGTTAACGACAATTATAAGGTAAATGTTTTGTACTCTTTTCGTTACATTTCTATCACATTTAACTACTATTAGTTCCACTGCTTCATTTCTTTAACCCTCACTTTCCTGCCTTTGCTACTTCCCTCATTCCTTTCTCTATTACTTACTTACTCTACTCCTTCCACTCCTTTTCTCAGTCCCTCTCTTCTCATAGTTCCTCACTCTTGTTCACTCACTCCGTCTCTATTACTCTTAGTGTCTTTGACTGATCACTCTTTCACTACTTGTTCATTATGCTTTCTCTGTGTAGTTGAAGCACACTAAGGGGCATATTATGAACACAGCCAATAAAATTATTGCTGTTTTTATCGGCAGAAAACTGCTGCAAAAGCGGTTTTAGCGGCAGTTTTCTGCCGCAAAAGCGGCTTTAGCGACACATTTCTGCCGATAAAAGCTGCAAAACTTTTATCGCCTATGTTGATAATATGCCCCTATGTTATTTACATTTCTTTGCTGTTTCAATTATTCTTTTTCTGTTACTTCTTCTTTTCTGCTTTCTGTTTTTTCTCTCTGTTATTCCACATGTTTTAATCTTATTTTGAACATTCACTCACATTCTCTAACAAACTCTTCTTTGTTATTCTTCTACTCTCCTTTTTTTCTTTCACTTCCTTATCTATTTTGTTTTTTCAGAATTACATCCTCTTCCCTCTTTTCTTCGGTAAATAAATCTATTAAACAGTATCTCTGGTTTAGTCCCTATAACTGTCTTTCTTTTAACATTACTCTCTGTTTACTTCCCTTATACTTACTCTTCTTTTTTTTTTTTTATTGTTTTGGTTCGCTCCCGGTTCGCGTACCGGCGAGCGAACCGGGAAGCGAACCAAAAGAAATAGAGCTTGCAGAGTGCTAAACATTCTAGCAATTTTTTAATAAAGGGTAGGTAGTTCTGAAAAGAACTTTTTTTTTTAATGTTTTTGTTGTTTTATATTTTTTTTATTTTTCGGAACATTTTTTGTTTTTTTTGTATTTTTTGAACAGTTTTATGTTTTTTTTGGTTTTTTGGGAGGGGAAACAACAAAAAACAGGCATTGGAAAGGGCTCAACAGGAGCACAAAAAAAAATTATTTTCTGGGGCGTTTAGAGCACTTGTGGTTTTCGAATGCTCTGTTTATTAAGTTAATGCTCATATTGCCACATGAGAATAATGTACCGCAATATAAACAGACCATCTTTATGTGGACAAAGTTTTCCTGAATGTTTAGCACTGTTTCCCGTGCCTCTGGCCCCGACAGAGATATCTGTGCCGATGTCCTGGCCACAGGAGTTGGTGGGTTATCCTGAAGGTCACGCATCTCTGCCCGGCTGTAATTTAGTGGATGCCACCTTATCATTTGACGGTGCATAGTATAGTTGCCGTAACTATACTTCTTTTCTGTGCCTCTAGATAAGTCCTCTTTACATATCAGGCACGTCACATATCGAGCATTAACTTTTTTCTGTCCATCTCAAATGACATCACTGATGACATCACTGATGACAACATCCAGTGACTGTATGTTTCTGTAAAGTTAAAATATGTCTTACATATTGAAGAATGAGTGGATGTATAAGTGTCTGGATGAAGGATTTAGTAGGTGCATGACTGACTGTATGAGTGAGTGATTAAATGTGTCTCACTGAGTGCATGGGTTAGTGACTAAACTGTCTTAATTTGTGCATCATTATGTCTGTTGTTCTGTAAACTGCTGCATGTGTTGATCAGTAGCTATATGAGTAACTATATGGGTTATTGATTGGTTGCCCAAGTATTTGTATGGGAGACTGAGTGTGTGTGTGGGTGGCTGGGAGGTGTATGACTCTGTGCATAGATGTGTGAGCAGTTGATTCACTAGATGTATGGGTTCAAAAGTGCATGTGGAAACAGCTGTATGGGCGGTTGACTGTGTGCATGAGTGTATTGGTGAGTGAATGGATATCTCAGTGCTACATGTCAAAGTAAGTACATATGTAAAACACAGTACATGTGAGAGTTGACATATATAAATAACTGTGCAAAAGAGCCAGTAAATGTGTGAGTGGCTGTATGGATCATTGTGAACTTGTATCAGGGATGGTATAAGAGAGTAAATATGTGTTAGTATATGTTTGAATAAGTAAGGTGTGTATAACTGTATAGTTGAGGAAATGGAGGTGTGATTGATTCTTTGCATGACTGACTAGGTGTGTGAGTAACTCCATGGATGAGTGACAGTCTGTGATTGTCTGTTTACACTGAGTGTATCTAAGTTTTTATTAGAGTCTGAAGAGATTCATCGTATTATCACATGAATAATGTCATCAGTGATCTCATCAGTGATGTATTTTGAGATGTGATCAGTGATGTCATCAGTGATGTCATCGGTGATGTCATTTGAGATGTCATCAATGATGTCATCAGTGATGTCAATAGTAATATCATCAATGATGTCATTTGAGATGTCATCAGTGATGTCATCAGTGATGTTTTTTGAGATGTCATCAGTGATGTCATCAGTGATGTCACTGACCATGTCATGAATGATGTAATATGTGACATGATCAGCAGTGGATTGCGGGTGCGCGATATATAGTTAGTACAACTAACTATATATGGAATTTCAATGGTTTTGTGTGAGTAAAAAAAAGGTTTCTTAAATGCTAATTCCTAACTATATATGGTCTATAACCTATGGTTTTTTCAGTGAATTTTCAAGGTTTTGTAAATGCAAATTCCTAACTATATATGGTCTATAACCTATGGTTTTTTCAGTGAATATATATATGTATATATATTCACTGAAAAAACCATAGGTTATAGACCATATATAGTTAGGAATTTGCATTTACAAAACCTTGAAAATTCACTGAAAAAACCATAGGTTAGAGACCATATATAGTTAGCTGGACATTTTATTGACATAAAACCAATGAAATTCCATATATAGTTAGTTGCACTAACTATATATCGCGCACCCGCAATCCACTGCTGATGATGTCACATATTACATCATTCATGACATGGTCAGTGACATCACTGATGACATCTCAAATGACATCACTGATGACATCACTGATGACATCTCAAATGACATCACTGATGACATCATCTAGTGTCTGTGTGTTTTTGTAAAGTTTAAATATGTTTTACATATTGAAGAATGAGTGGATGTATGGAAGACTGAGTGTGTGTGTGGCTGGCTCGGAGGTGTGTGACTCTGTGCATATCAATGTGTACTTGTATCAGTGATTGTATAAGAGAGTAAGTATGTGTTAGTATATGTGTGAAAAGTATGGTGTTCTGTGTTTAACTGTATAGATGAGGAAATCGAAGTGTGATTGATTCTTCACAGGACTGACTAGGTGTATGAGTGCATATGATAGTGTTGTAATAATGAGTGACTGTATGTATGAGTGATTGTATGGGTGAATGAGTGAATGTGTGTGTAGACGTAGGAATCAGTGAGTGCGTATGTAGTAACTGGTATTGGTGTGTCATGATGTCATCAGTGATGTCATTTGAGATGTCATCAGTGATGTCATTTGAGATGTCATCAGTGATGTCATCAGTGATGTCACTGAAGTATGGTGTTCTGTGTTTAACTGTATAGATGAGGAAATGGAAGTGTGATTGATTCTTTACAGGACTGACTAGGTGTGTGAGTAACTCCATGGATGAGTGGCAGTGTGTGAGTGTCTGCATAGGTGTATGAGTGCATATGATAGTGTTGTAATAATGAGTGACTGTATGTATGAGTGATTGTATGGGTGAATGAGTGAATGTGTGTGTAGACGTAGGAATCAGTGAGTGCGTATGTAGTAACTGGTATTGGTGTGTCATGATGTCATCAGTGATGTCATTTGAGATGTCATTTGAGATGTCATCAGTGATGTCATCAGTGATGTCACTGACCATGTCATGAATGATGTAATATGTGACATCATCAGCAGTGGATTGCGGGTGCGCGATATATAGTTAGTGCAACTAACTATATATGGAATTTCATTGGTTTTATGTCAATAAAATGTCCAGCTAACTATATATGGTCTCTAACCTATGGTTTTTTCAGTGAATTTTCAAGGTTTTGTAAATGCAAATTCCTAACTATATATGGTCTATAACCTATGGTTTTTTCAGTGAATTTCATTGGTTTTTTAAAAGCTAATATCTATAGCTGTAAAATATATTCTTTATTACGTGACGTATCACGTAGCCACGTGAGACGCCTCATGACGCGTCGCATAACCGTGACGTATCGGCTCTGCAGCGCAAACAAAACCCGTAACGTAAGCGTGCCGGAGCACGCTTACAGATATATATATATTTTTTTACCTTAATTAGACAAAATCCACACGTGCACATATCTTGAGGCCTTGCAAAGGCACATCAAACAAACAGTCCCTACAATTTTGCCAAGTTTGCTGGAAATCTATTCCCTTAATTTTTTTCTTACTGTTTCTCTTGGTTTTCCCCTTGTTACGCTTACCGGGACGCTACCCGGTACGCGAACCGGACGCTCCAAAAACACAAGATGGCGGACTCCCGCTACGCTGCCGGTTAGCTGCCCGGTTCGCGTACCGGGAAGCGCCTCTACCGCGAAAAATCGCGGAGGACTTTAATATCCCCCTCATCAATCCTAGGGGGTCAGGAGGGGTTTACCTTGCCCCCTTTCCTTCATTTCCCCCTTCTTTTTTCACCACATCTTGTCTCTCGAACCTACCGAGAGACAAGATGGCGGCCGCTCCGGACTGTTTACAATGTTGACAGCTACGCTGCCAGTTAGCTGCCCGGTTAGCTGCCCGGTGAGCTGCCCGGTGAGCTGCCCGGTTCGCGTACCGGGACGCACCTCTACGGCGTAAAATCGCAAAAAAAATTTATTTTTTATTTTTTGCCCCGCGGGGCACTTTAATATCCCCCTCATCAATCCTAGGGGGTCAGGAGTGGTCTACCTTGCCCCCTTTCCTTCATTTCCCCCTTCGTTTTTCACCACATCTTGTCTCTCGATCGTACCGAGAGACAAGATGGCGGCCGCTCCGGACTGTTTAGAATGTTGACAGACACCGGAGAGCCAATCAGCTTCGCTTCGCGAAGTTCCGTTACGCGTCAGGTACGCGAACCGGGGCGCTAACCGGAGCGCTGTCACAGATATATATATTTTTTTAAACGTTAATTTCTCAAAATCCACTGGAGCACATATATTGAGACATAGCAAAGGCACGTCGGGCAAACCATATCTACAATTTTGCCAAGTTTCATGTAAATCTATTCAGCCGTTCGAGCTAAAAGTGAGTCCAACCGCCCAAGGAAAAATGAATGGGAAAAACGCGTTTTGGGACCCCCCTTTTTTCTCGGCCCCCCCTTGACGAAACCCCCCCAAATTTTCAGGGGCTGCTCAGAAACAAAATGTGCCATTTTCCTGAAAACTTCAGCCAATTCCGTCCACAAACGCCAAAGTTATTAGACATAGAATTTTCAGAAATCCCATAGAGAAAAAATCCTAACTATATATACCCACTGGCTATCGCCAGTAGGTGATATACATATATAAACATATATAATCTGCATATCTATATAAATATAAATGCATGCATACATATACATATATGCATACATATGCATGTTATTTACATGAACGTTTTAAAAACACTAATAAAAGCAAAGCTATAAAGCCACCTCATTACAAACTGAATTGCTTTAACTTAAACGAGGGCGAGATCTATTGCATTTTCAATGCTTGTTTACTTTGGTTCTATCAAGAAGGCATTCAGATGTGTCACACATTTGCCATAAATTCTGAATGTTAGCACTCTAGTTGCTCATTAGATCACTGTGGTAAAGCTAGTGCTCACCAGGGAAGTCTGCTGCTAATCATGGTTTGCAGCCATTTTCCCGCAGACTTTCAGTCCGCATACCATTATCCCGCAAGGTCATTGACCTCGCATACCATTATCCCGCATTTTTTCAAAACGCATGTGCATTTATCGCGCATGCCTTTACAAAGAATTACGTTTTAAAGGCATGTATGGTAAATGCATTTGCGTTGTGAAAACCACGATGACGAGAGAGGTAAGTGGGTTTGTGTTAATTTTTTCGTGGGTTAGTGATTGTGTAGTGTAATGTAGTGTTGTGTAGTGTAGTGTTGTGTTAGTGTAGTGTAGAGTTGTGGTGGTTGTTTAGTGTAGGGTCATGCTGGGGGTAGTGTTTTAGGGTTTAGGGTTGTGTTGTAGTGTTTGCGTAGTGTAGGGTCATGCTGGGGGTAGTGTTTTAGGGATTAGGGTAGTGTTGTAGTGTTTGCGTAGTGTAGGGTCATGCTGGGGGTAGTGTTTTAGGGTTTAGGGTTGTGTTGTAGTGTTTGCGTAGTGTAGGGTCATGCTGGGGCTAGTGTTTTAGGGTTTAGGGTAGTGTTGTAGTGTTTGCGTAGTGTAGGGTCATGCTGGGCGTAGTGTTTTAGGGTTTAGGATAGTGTTGTAGTGTTTGCGTAGTGTAGGGTCATGCTGGGGGTAGTGTTTTAGGGTTTTGGGTAGTGTTGTAGTGTTTGCGTAGTGTAGGGTCATGCTGGGGTGTAGTATTTTAGGGTTTAGGGTAGTGTTGTAGTGTTTGCGTAGTGTAGGGTCATGCTGGGGGTAGTGTTTTAGGGTTTTGGGTAGTGTTGTAGTGTTTGCGTAGTGTAGGGTCATGCTAGGGGTAGTGTTTTAGGGTTTTGGGTAGTGTTGTAGTGTTTGCGTAGTGTAGGGTCATGCTGGGGTGTAGTGTTTTAGGGTTTTGGGTAGTGTTGTAGTGTTTGCGTAGTGTAGGGTCATGCTGGGGTGTAGTGTTTTAGGGTTTTGGGTAGTGTTGTAGTGTTTGCGTAGTGTAGGGTCATGCTGGGGGTAGTGTTTTAGGGTTTTGGCTAGTGTTGTAGTGTTTGCGTAGTGTAGGGTCATGCTGGGGGTAGTGTTTTAGGGTTTTGGGTAGTGTTGTAGTGTTTGCGTAGTGTAGGGTCATGCTGGGGGGTAGTGTTTTAGGGTTTTGGGTAGTGTTGTAGTGTTTGCGTAGTGTAGGGTCATGCTGGGGGTAGTGTTTTAGGGTTTTGGGTAGTGTTGTAGTGTTTGCGTAGTGTAGGGTCATGCTGGGGGTAGTGTTTTAGGGTTTAGGGTAGTGTTGTAGTGTTTGCGTAGTGTAGGGTCATGCTGGGGGTAGTGTTTTAGGGTTTAGGGTAGTGTTGTAGTGTTTGCGTAGTGTAGGGTCATGCTGGGGGTAGTGTTTTAGGGTTTAGGGTAGTGTTGTAGTGTTTGCGTAGTGTAGGGTCATGCTGGGGGTAGTGTTTTAGGGTTTAGGGTAGTGTTGTAGTGTTTGCGTAGTGTAGGGTCATGCTGGGGTGTAGTGTTTTAGGGTTTTGGGTAGTGTTGTAGTGTTTGCGTAGTGTAGGGTCATGCTGGGGGTAGTGTTTTAGGGTTTAGGGTAGTGTTGTAGTGTTTGCGTAGTGTAGGGTCATGCTGGGGTGTAGTGTTTTAGGGTTTTGGGTAGTGTTGTAGTGTTTGCGTAGTGTAGGGTCATGCTGGGGGTAGTGTTTTAGGGTTTAGGGTAGTGTTGTAGTGTTTGCGTAGTGTAGGGTCATGCTGGGGGTAGTGTTTTAGGGTTTAGGCTTGTGTTGTAGTGTTTGCGTAGTGTAGGGTCATGCTGGGGGTAGTGTTTTAGGGTTTAGGGTTGTGTTGTAGTGTTTGTGTAGTGTAGGGTCATGCTGGGGTTAGTGTTTTAGGGTTTAGGGTAGTGTTGTAGTGTTTGCGTAGTGTAGGGTCATGCTGGGGTGTAGTGTTTTAGGGTTTTGGGTAGTGTTGTAGTGTTTGCGTAGTGTAGGGTCATGCTCGGGGTAGTGTTTTAGGGTTTAGGGTAGTGTTGTAGTGTTTGTGTAGTGTAGGGTCATGCTGGGGGTAGTGTTTTAGGGGTTAGGGTAGTGTTGTACTGTTTGTGTAGTGTAGGGTCATGCTGGGGGTAGTGTTTTAGGGTTTAGGGTAGTTTAGTTGTTTAGTGTATGCTAAAGGCATATGCGTTCTAAAAGTTTTCGTTATTTTAATTTGCGGCCTAATAGTACATGCGGGATTTTTTTTGCGGACTGATGGTATGCGGGATTTCGTCATATATTCGCTAATCATACTTTCTATGGCAAAATGAACCCCCTCATTTTGTTCATTTTTAAATTAAATGTTTTAAGAGTTACCACTTTATTCCAATCAAGATGGCTTCAGGTGTGCCATACCTTTGTAATAAGTAGGACTGTTAGCACTCTAGTTGTTCTTTAGAACACTCTGGGACATTCTGTCATTGGGCTATAGTTGGGCTACATCTGGCTGATATTTGGGCTACATTTGTTTTTTTTGTCTCTGGTGGCCATCTTTGGGCTACATTGGGCTACATTGGGCTACATTGGGCTACATTGGGCTACATTTGGGCTCCAACATATATATAGCCCAATGTAGCCCAATATATATTTTTCAAAGTTAATTTTCGTAAAAACCACTGGAGCCTATATCTTGAGACATAGCAAAGGCACATCGGGCTACCAGTCCCTACAATTTTGCCAAGTTTGGTGTAAATCCATTCAGCCGTTCAGGCTAAAAGTGAGGCCAACCGCCCTATGGAAAATTGCATGGGAAAAACACGTTTTGGGACCCCCTTTTTTCTCGGCCCCCCCATGACGAAACCCCCCCAAATTTTCAGGGGCTGCTCAGAAACAAAATGTTCCATTTTCCTGAAAATTTCAGCCAATTCTGTCCTCAAACGCCAAAGTTATTTGACATAGAATTTTCAAAAATCCCATAGGAAAAAAATCCTAACTATATATACCTACTGGCTATCGCCAGTAGGTAATATATATATATATATGTATATATATATATATATATATATATATATATATATACATATATATATATGCACGCTCCAATTTCCTCTGTGATACCCAGCCGGGTCTGGAGAAAATACAGCACTCGCGGAGTTTTCAGCAATCAGCAAAAGGTATTATTAAAGAACAAACGCGTTTCGGGACCAAGTCCCTTCGTCAGTGTTCACATTTGAAAACGCGATGCAACACCCTTATCTGTGTTTGTTGGAGTCATTAAAACAAACAACGGACTTCAACAAGTATACATTGTTGCACGCCATCTTTGAATGTGTTAAGCATAACAAATCATCGTTACAGATTACACAGAGGCTGTTTAGAAAATGCATGCCGTGTATCGGCACAAGCGAAATAACAAGAAAAGACTGAGCTGGATAAATTGGTTTGTGTAACCACCTTTGGGGCTCACACTAATCAATTTAAACGAATTATTCTAAAGAATTGGCATCTTTTGGAAACTCTTGAGCACCCCATCCCCAAGCCCATTTTTGCTATGCGAAAAAATCTTAGCATTGGACAGCAAATTGTAAGAGCTGACAGCTACATCCCGAAACAAAAAGGTGACCTGCTGGCACAATGGAACCTCAAGCCAATCTGTGGACATCACAAATGTGGTAACTGTATTTCTTGTACATCCACACTAGAAGGGAATGTGTTTGAACATGACGGGTCAAAATGGAAACATAACATGTTCACAAATTGTAAAACTAAAAATGTCGTGTATGCCGTGGTGTGTCCATGCGACAAAATTTACATTGGAAAGACTTGCCAACCTGTTAATGTCAGAATTACCCAACATCGGTCCCGAATAAAGAAAAAGGTCTTGAATGCACCTATGGTCGAGCACTTTCTAAGTAAAAATCACAGTGAAAACGACTTTAAATGGACCGTACTGACATGGGTTGATCCCAAGCACCACTCTCCATGTGTAGAGAGCGCGTTATTACGCAAAGAAGCCTACCTGATAATAAAATTTGATAGCGTGAATAAAGGGTTAAACTCCATGAGCGAGATTAATAGACTTGAATAGCATATTCTGTTTCAAAAGAAACTTTTGTTCCAACCGATTGTAATGTGACTTGGAAAGTGGTCAGACCACGAATCCCAGAATACACTAGAACATACTAGGAACACCTGATTGGTTGAACTTAGATCATGTGACTTACATTTGGCCGAGCAAACCACCTCGCCCATCCGAACTGGTTTGGTTCAAACAACTGCGCGTATGACATGGGACCCCTTCCTTGCTGCGAGCTACGCAAATAATCAAGGTGAGAACCGCATAGAGCTACACTTGTTTGGGCTCTGTTTATCTAAAAAGCGCGAGTGCGAGCTAGTAATTATATCTCGCCGATTTCAGGTCCAGAGACCACGGCGGCCGTAAGAAGGAGCGGATAGAAACGGTTGGATACAACGTTGCTCCTCTCAACCCACCGGTTGAAGTAAGTCCCTTTTATTAAAAAGCTTTTTCGGTCACAGCAGACAGCCGGCGCACATGACAAACAGACACTTACACCCTTCATTGTTACAGAATTATTTCCCTCAAGAAACGAACAACTCAAAAGCTATTTGAGCACGCGACGATATTATGACCAACCGCTGCCAAACACGCACAGGTCAGAAATTTTCCTCTTCTGGTGCTTGGTTTTCAATTCCCTTTAACTCTTTATTTATATTGAAAAAAAACATCAAATATTTGATTTGCTGTTTTTTGCAGAGTGACACCCACCGCGCACACGACTTTTTACATAAAAAAAAAGACTACAGAAACCTTGAAATGGAATGATACAAGGTATGCTGCATCTTTTGATGCTTTTAAATTTTGGAGTGAAATGAAGGTGAATGGTTTGAGGAACTACTTTCTCTAAAAGCTCTTTTCCTCGTTTTTTTGTCAGAACAGTTCCCTATGGAAACGACTCACCCAGCCCTGATGAGAATCTTGTGATTCAATACACGGGATTCGAAACGCGTCGGCACTTACGCTTTGATTTATTCGGCATTTGATGCTCTGTTTTTCTTTCTCTTTTGAATTCATTTTGATACCTTTCAGAGCACAAGGGTCTGTGATATATGCTTTCAGAGCACAAGGGTCTGTGATATATGATCAAAAAGCATTGCTATGCCCTTTAAATGATTAATAGCGAATGGTATGAACTTGCCAACATATGCTGTTTTGTTGATTTTTTCCTGGTAACTGGTCTAAATTTCGATTGATTGCTGTTTGTACATATATTGTAAATATTAAGTATGTTTGTTTGTAATCCATTGTAATGTTCACAATTTGTGTTTAACTGTTTGGCAACACGTACAGTTGATATTGTTCTTTCTCTGACCAACTTAAATAATCAAAAAAAGTACTACAAATATCTAAATAAAAAGACATAAACATGTCAGGATAACTAATTGATTCTTAGTTTTTTCCTTCATAATAAATGGCAAAAATAAGCCTAGAGGCATAGGTAAAATCCCCCCCCTTTTTTTGCAATTCCAGAGGCCCAACCTACCCTCTTTCCCATAGGGCCCACACCCCTCGTTTTCCAAATTCTGTGAATACCAGCAGGTGTAACACACAATGCAGATTTATAGATCAGTTTAGAGTAATGGATGCTGATAATGAAGCACAATGGCATGCACATATTTGGCCTAAACTGGAATCCCAGGTAACTATTTGGTCACTTTTCCTATTGGAGTTTCAAACAGTTACATACTTTATTTGTAACTCTTAGAGCCTTTGCTAAACATCATGTCTTCAATTGCCGGTTTGCAGTCTGTAAGGTATTTGGAATTGAATGGTCAGGCGTTAGCACCCACAAAGAGAAGGTAATTCTGTTTATGTTCCTGGTTGGATTTGTGGGTTGGTGGGCAAATACATTCACAATCTGCCCCCTCTTTCTTTTGTAGGTTTGTGAGGTCGTACTACGTATACAACTGCACAAGCAGGCGTGAGTGCAGGCAGAACAAACAGGTTATTGTTTGGCAGAGTTAAACTGTGGAGCACCTTATACATTATAGCATACCAACATACTTTACCCATGTTTTCTTCTGTTGCAGGTTTCGCAGACAGTACCACACACATTAAATGGGTATACGTGAGTATACACAGAACAAATAATTGTTTGGCAACTGTGAGCATCTTGTACATTGTAGTATAACAACTCTATTGCGAGTTTTAGTTGTGTTATAACATGGAATTAGCTAGTGCAAAATGTATGCCAGTTTGTTGGTTACAAACTCATTCAAACATGGATGCGAGAATGGGTTTGTATATGCACGTTTAAAATCTGCTGGAAATAATGAGGAAATGTATGGTTGTAATTTTATTTTAAAATATTGAGATCAATTTTTATGTAATTTTTTTTGATAGATTTGTTATGTTATGTTATGTTATATGATATTTATTAAGCGCACTGTCACCGTGAGTTTCCTGGCGCTCCAAGGATCCTAAAACTATAACAGAGGAATTTAATGACAATGGGAAAAGAGCAGGGTTTTTAAAGATTTCCTAAAGGCAAGAAGGGAACCAGAGGTCTTGAGGGGGAGAGGAAGAGAGTTCCATAGCTTAGGGGCCAAATAAGAAAAAGTGCGGCCACCGGATCTGGTGAGTTTGACGCGGGGGACAACTAAGAGGTGAAGATTAGTGGACCTGAGGGCACGGGAGGGACAATAAGGAGTGATCAGGGACGTGAGGAAAGCAGGAGATAGACCAGTAAGTGCTTTAAAGACCAGGCATTGGACCTTGAAAGCTATTCTTTCACTGACTGGAAGCCAGTGAAGTTGATACAGTAAAGGTCGGGCCGACTGCCATCTGGAGAGATTGAGCGCGAGTCTGGCAGCCTGGTTCTGGATGAGTTGTAACCTAGATAACAAGGAGTTGGGGAGGCCGTGATAGATCGAGTTTGAAAAGTCTAGGCGGGACATCACCAAGGCTATGATGACTTGTAGCAGTGCTTCAGGGGTTAGGAAGTGGGCGACCTTCCGAATCCTGTATAGCTGGAACATACAGGAAGATGTTACTGCACTCACCTGGGCCTTAAGAGTGAGGCCGGAGTCAATAATGACCCCAAGGCTCTTCACACGGTCAGCGGGAGAGGGAGGAGTACCAAGCTCACTGGGCCAGAACTGAGGGCCCCAATAGGTGGCACTACTCCCGGGAAGGAGGAGCTCAGTCTTGCCCGGATTGAGCTTTAGTTGGTTTTGGCACATCCAGTGCTGAATGTGTGTCATAGCCGATTGGAAGTTGGACACAGCGTCAGGGGAGGTGAGGGGAAAGATAATCTGCAGGTCGTCCGCGTAATTGAACACGGTAGCGTCCCACCTGCTTAGAGAGTGAAGGAGGGGTAGAAGATATAAATTGAAGAGGAGGGGGGACAGGGAGGAGCCCTGGGGGACCCCGCAAGATGACGCAGCACTGGTGGCGCTAAACGGGCCCAGCCTGACTGAGATTTAAAATTGTGTGAGACATCAAGTCTGATTAGTGTCCAGTAATGACAACAAACTAATGTCTGTGATATTCTCCCATTTTATGAATGTATTTGAGTGAAATTTTGTAACAACGTGCATGCCTTTGTGAAAAGCATGGGTGAGCCTCTCTGGAATGAAATAGAGAACCAGTCTTTTTGGTCTTACAAATAGTTGACAAATGTCTACGGTTTTAATGAATGTACCTTTCTGATGTATAATATTTTAACCTAATTTTTATAAAATTAAACATCAATATTTTTGCAGTTAGAAGTAACTAGTATTCCTTGGTGATATTGGTATGTCTGGCATGAATGCTGTATGATTTGACATTGGATTCTCTTTAACATACCCAAAGGGAAATGTTTATTTGACTATTGTCAATGTGGTGCCCAGTCCCTTTGGTTTTCAGGGGGGCCCTCTCTTTTAATTGAGACAAATTAAGTACCAGTAATTGGGGGACACGGGGGCATATTATCAAGAATGGGCGTTACATTATCGCCGCTTTTATCGGCAGGAAACTGCTGATAAAGTGGCGATAATGGGCTTGATAATATGCTCTATGAATTCCAATCGAAGCCCATGTTAGATGTAAAGTCATCTAACATGGGCTTCGATTGGAATTCATAGAGCATATTATCAAGCCCATTATTGCCGCTTTATCGGCAGTTTCCTGCCCATAAAAGCGGCGATAATGTAACACCCATTCTTGATAATATGCCCCACTGTCTTTTGGAGCAGCACAGTAAGGGATCTGATTGTGTTGTACAGGGAAGGACAAGAGTTTGATAATGGGATTATTTTGTCTTTTGTTTCCCTTATTTGTGAGCACATGCAAAAAAGGTAGTTGAACTGAAAGAATGGGCAAGTATTGAATTCCATGCAATAGCAACACAATCACATTTTGATTTTGGGACTGAGCATGTACAAAGGCTTGTTGAAAAGTATAAAAATGTCTTTGTCTTGTGTGATTGTGTAACACCAGAAGATGTTGTTCGACAATACAGAGAATATAAAAATGTGGTGGCAGAACATGTAAAGGGTGGCTTATTTATGACCTTTCAAGACATGGTGAATTTCACTCTACGCAATGCTGCTCAGTATAGTGTGGTGTCTCAGCTTGTTGATGTCTGCGCAACATTTCAAGCATCTAGTGCAGATTGTGAATGGGGATTCAGCCTCATGAACACTATAAAGAGTAAATTGAGAAACAGACTAGAGGAGAAGCATTTGGATATGCCGATGAGGACAAAGGCCTACCTCCTGAATGAGAGAGTTGACCTCTCTAGAGTTTATCAGCACTGGAAAAAAATGGCAAGGATTGACGTGAGAAGCATGTGTGAACGGACCTCTCCCACAGTCCATGTTTGCCTGGATGTCACACATTTCACAAGCTATTTCTGATGGGATATCCATACATTACTCCGTAGCGTGCACATCAAATTGTAAATATGTCATATAATTGTGTATGTATGTGATCTTGTTTAGGCTCCCAGCATTTCCCCACCCTATGAACAGCGCTGCATGTGTGGAAATGTACTGACCTTTCACTTTTTCAAGGAAAAGTTTGGAGTGATATTTGATGCTGCACCCCCACGCAGGGTCTGGTTCCCGGCACACATAGCCTTGTTTGCAGCACACAGAGACCTTACACTGCCACACACAGAGGAAAACATTTGAGGGAACATTGCTTCTCACCCTGCATTGTTCTTGCGGCCAGCTTGGAGCCAGGATAGAGACAAGAGGAAACTTTAAGCTAATCAAATGGAATACCCTAGAAATGTCTCCTACTTCAAAGGAGGCACCAGGCATGAAATAAGACCCTCAGACCCATTCTTTAATTCACTTTCTGGTCCTGCGGAAGGACACTCAGAGGACTGCTGCTTTGCTGGCGGGCATCTGCCTTGAACCCTCAGAGGCCTGCTCAGCTGTTTGAGCCCTGTTCTTCTGCTGAATTTTAGACTACCAGAGTGACTGCAAGGGCTAGGTGTCTGGCCTCCTGATCAGAGCCTAAATGAGAGAAAAAGCTCTAACGATTTGGAACCTGCATCTGGACCCAGCTTAAGTGGGTCCTAACCCGCCAAGTGGTGTCCCCTCCCATTCTGGACCATTGGTGGTGGTACTAAAGGTGCCCACATAGCCAAAAGTCAAAAAGGGAGTCTCTTAGAAGTGAGAGGTGACCGAGACGAACCAGCTCATCTATCTGCCCAAGTGCATCATCGTTAAACCTGACTTCACGGAATCTCCCACTACATTTTTCTCTGCAGCAGCAAATAGCTTTCAGCGGTCCTCCATCAAAGGACTTCCCAATCTTGGGGAAGTCTCATTGGCTACAGCCTCCAGTCTTGTCCTGCTGGACTTTTTCTACTTCCAAGAAAGTGACTAAATCCAAATGAAGAAATCTTCAGTGCGAATTCATCCTCGACGATGACACTCCCTCCTCGGACACAGCCTGCAGCCGTGCCCTGCTGAACTTTGTCTTTAGAGAACATTTTCCTCAAAATTTCTTCTAAGTCCAAAGGTAAGCCCCAACCTGGCCCAATACTCCTCTTGTATTCAATTCACTTTCTATCACGGTCAGCCATATTTTTCGACTTTGACCTAATCTTCCACTTCCATGCCTAGCTGTCCATGGCTGACTCTCTGACTGTTTAGGGCTAGTTTTTACCTTAAACTTAAAAAAAATCATAACTACGGTTTTACTGAGTGGATTTTCTTTGTCGTGGTGTCAAATAATTTACTAACATTTACTCTATTTTTTAAAATGTATGTAGGATTTTTCTTGAGTTGTGTTTAACTTTATTACTACTTGTATGCTGCATCAATACTTCATACATTGGCTCTATGTTCAGCCTGACTGCTTTTGTGATAAGGTTTATACACATGAAGAAAAACACACAGTCGTTCTCACACAACAGTAAAACATGTATGTTATCATCCATAATGAACACCCAAATATTATAAACCAAGTTTACCTAAGACCCTTTCACCCATACATGAATCATAATTTGGCTTTCATTGGTGCATGTTACCTGTTCCAAGTTTGTGGTTCATTCACTTATCTATGCATTTCTCTTTCCCATGAAAGTGACACTGATAACTTGTTGAACGGCCAGCACACCCTTATGCTTTGCACTGCACCACTACACTCCCTTCCCAGGGTATTCGATTTTGCAATTTTGAGCCATATGACTGTTGGCCTCAAGCTTTGCATCCTGGTGGTAGCCCTAAGAACACCTACCTACACGCAACATTCTGCGGCGTCTTCCTCTTCTTGTGGAGGAGGTGATACCGAAACTGGTACTAGCCCAGCAGGACATCTATTGGGCTCACCCCCTTGGAAAGACACACCTGGGAACCAGGGTGTGGCAGTTCGGTAGCTTGGTGGCTTGGAGGTCTCTGTAGGATCCCTGTTGGATCTAAGTACAGGCTACTGGATCTGCCGTCGAATCGTCCCGGCCTCCTTCAACTTCCCTCAGCTTGCACTCAGCTGCCCATTTGCCCATATAGTCCCATAGCTGCACGCTCATGCCTCTTCATAGTTGCAGTAGTACAGGAGGTGAGACAGCATAGCTAAGGTTATCCAGACTCCCCAAGACAGACTCCGAGGGACAACAGGATAACGGAACAACACAATCTCCTGAGTACTGGCTAAGAGCATAAACCTCTCGGAAAATGTGAGGCGGAAGAAATCATCATGTAAAAAGGCTCTGGCAGGCAAAATATTGGATAAGCGCCATCATAACACTCATTCTCAGACCAAGTCACTACTACCAGCCCCAGACTAGAGATTAAGGTGGACTGGCGCAAGCGTCTGCCCGGTTTCTATCCCAGGTGCATCACTCTGCAAAGAACTCAATTAAACAATTCTTTTATAATGATATAGATTCAATTTCAAAGGTACAAAAAGATATTCCAGATACAGCAATAATTTAGGGACTTTCAGTAACAACCTGCCTAGCACACTGCAGACAGCTGCAAATAGGTCAGGCAGAGAAGATGTCTGTGTAGAGCTCTCCAGCATGCACAGATCACAATCAAGCCCCATCCTAAGATCATAGGTAATGTTCCTGTTGCAAAATCCCCAGCTCCAATGTGATCTTACTGCCAGATACACTATACGGCCATATGACAAGCCAGGACAGATAGGTTTATAGAATTTGGGGGCGCGAATCAGCACCGCTTACGAGCTGCTATTCGCAGCGTTGTGATTAAAATACAACTGACACGACACAGAAGCTACGTGTGTGTCAGATGTTATTAATTCTACAAACAACGGGATACATATCTGATATTTATCATCCCAGGCCAAACTTAAGGCCAGGACGGAAGTATAACCAGCAGGAAGGCAGCACTAATTCTACTACAGTGACTCAGCCATGATGAAGTTGCGGGTCTCAAACCCATAGCGACGAAACATGTGTTGGCGGGAGCTACTGGAATAAACCATAAACCAGCGACATCCCACTAAATTGTATTGTTTGTTATAACTTATTGCACTGCTAATGTGTATAAAGAAATTGTTTATTTATGTGTGCGAGGGCTTTGCAGCATTTTATGAAGGATCTCTTTGGGGTCTGGTTAGTGGGATTTAGGATGATTATCCCCTCCCTGAGCACCATAATCTAATGAATGAAAGATAGTGAAACGCAGACCATCACTAGAGAAGCGCCATCACCACATAGGGCATAATCATCCCGTAAAGGATTAATTCCAATGTGATCTTGACGATTGCACTTGCCTGTTGATCCTGAGGGAGTGTTTTTTTTCTAACATTGAGGCACAAATAGTCTAAACACTGGGGCAAACCCTGTTAGCGATTTGGAATCTGCAGAAAAAGCAGTTGCTCCAGCTTTGGCTTCGCAGGCAACACCGCATATCCAAGAGTTAGTAGCAATAGGAGCCACGCAGGACACTATAGCCAGGACTCTAATCTGACAGTCAAGCAAAATGGAATCGCAACTAGATCTGATCCTATCATTGGCAACCCACCTTGCAGAAATTGGCTCTTGTCTTAACCTCCTTGAAACAGAGGTCACTCTCCTCATGAAAGTGAAACCCTGCCCAAAGTCACCAATCATTGACAAGTTGAATACATTAACGGAGATCCTGGGGAATTTGGTTGGTACAATTAAAGTCTCCATAATAAATAAAGCATCCCAGGAGAAGTTATTAAATGCTACTATGGTGAAGGATGTAATTCAAATTAACGATGTTAAAACGGAGTCTGCCATTTCCCGGGAAGTCTCCTATCACCTGATATTTCGGATCAATTACTCTGCTCTTTACCCATCAAACCAACTATCAACAAGGGAAGCTTCAGGAAAGGACTTCTCCTATGAGTGTCCTGACGGATACTGCGAGAAGATTATAACAGACATCTGAAACTGGAACACCATCAGATCCAGTCCTAAATTCCTGCCTGACAAGAAGGGTAAAAATATACCACAAACTTCCACAGCATTATATAAAAGTGGAAATCAGGGTAAACACAGTTCACGCTTGTGTCTACTTCAAACAACAACACCTGATGCTTGGCAGGGCATGAGTGCAACATGAGAATGCCACGCTCGTGTATACACATCTCCTCCCTTTACTTTTTTTAATGTATTTACCTTGCGCTACCAGTACCTCACTTTTTGTGTTGCACTGGTAGCGCAAAGCACTGCCCCATATTTACAAGGACGGGTAAAGCCACCCTGTGTGGCTTTTCCTGTCCTTGTAAAGATGGCCCCTTAACACACAGTACTTTGCGTGAAAGGGACGTTCCAGTGGTGTTGCTGTGGGTGTTTCCAAGCAACACAGATGGAACCAGACACATTTCCAGATCTAAGGGGAATCTTAAATCTGGAAATGCATGTGAATGCTAAGCATCCCCAGGAGAGGCATAGGGAGGCGCAACGAGGAGAAATGTATTCATTTCTCCTCATTTTTGTTTCCTGTTTCAATGCAAGCTGTATTCTGCAGCACACATTGAAAGAGGAAATCACCTATAATGATTTTTTATGTACAGGAAGGGTTCCCTTCATGCACATAAACAATCATTGAATGAATGCTGTTTTTCAACTTCTATGTGTGCTAATGCAGCACACATATAAGTTGAAAAACGTCATTTCAGATTGTTTTTGTGCAGGAAGGGAAACATTCCTGAACAAAAACAATCTCCCTACAACGCAGGCATCCTTGCCCCATGGTGCAAGGTAGCCTGCGTCTGCGCATGGGAGCAGTTTGTGCGCCAGCACAGAGATGTGACATATTGTTGTAAATATGTCCCAGCTCTGTGCTTTCCAAACTAATGCAGCATGGCACAGCAAAATGACTTGCTGCACCGGGCTGTGTTAGTTTGTTGTAAATCCGCCCCAAAGTCTTTTAATCTTACAGGAGGACGCCTTAACCTTAAACTCCTAGAACTACCACTGGACAATTCCATATTGGTACCTGTTGGACTTGGCCCTTTTGGCAGGTTCACCCCTAAACTTTTTGCCTGTCTCCTAGCCTTTTCCCTGTGTAGTGTTGGTGGTTTTAGGCCTTTAGGCACTTTAGCACTGCTGTACAGTGTAAAGTGAGTGCACCCTGGGTTACATTTAGTGAGATTGGCCTGCCCTCCCATAGGAATGCATGGGGGATTTCCTGATGAATGTGGGTCAGTGGTAAATCCTGATATGAGAGGCGCAGCATGGTCAAGTATGGTATATATGACATGGTATTAATACATGCTGCACAATGGTGTGCACAGATTTATTGCAGTTATTTTAGAAATGCCACTTTTAGAAGTTGTCATTTCTGTGTGCTATGTGTCTGCCTACCTGGTGCGAATTGCATGTCTGGCTTTTGAGTGACAGAGGCTGGTGAGGTGTGGGTGGCTCCACGAGGGGCAGGGTGAGTCAGTGCTAGGCTGAAATGGACATCTACATTTTGAGTAGTGGGAGAAGTCCCTAGTCCCTGAATAGGAGTCTGCCTGCCATAGTGAATGCTGGCTCCACCCGCTGTGGTGTGTCTGATGACGAACCCCCACCTGACAAAGGTGAAGAGGAGCCTTGTAAACAAAGTGCTCCAATTCCCCCCATAACAAGTTTTTGCTGGTTCCCAAAGCCCTGTGCTCTGCAGAACAAAGAGGAAAAGTGGTATAAATGTAGGGCCTGTGATCCCATGAAAAGGTGGTTCCTGTGCTGGTGCTGTTCCTGACTTGGGGGCAGGGGTGCTGCTGCTGGGCTCCAGGAGCAACCGCCACGAGGGATTGCCTCCCTGCTGGAGGGCCCTGTGTGCTGGCCTGCATGGGCCCAACCTTTGCCCTCTGGACTTTGGACACTGGTGCCTTGAAAGCGCTTTACTTTTATTCCTGAAGAGCGCGTTACTTTTATTTTGAAGACCGCGTTGTTGTTTATTGCGGAAAGGGCTGGGGTCTGGCAGCGCACTGCAGATGTGCCTGCTGAGGGAATCCCGAGCGTAGGGATTCCCTCTGTGCTACAGACCCAGCGGGAGCCTACCCCGCATTTGCTGTTACTAAAAAAAAACATCACAGGGTGAATTCACAACATCGTCATCGCCTGGCACATCCAAAAACACATTTGTACCACAATTATCAGATGAAGTAGGCTCATTCTAGAACAACGAGACTCTGCTAAGATTCCACACACTACCACCTTCTACATGTACAGCATTCCTAAAAACATGAAACACATGTACAGGATTTGACCACTTAGAAAATCCCTTACCTACTATGATACCTTTTCATATACATACCAAATGCACAACTTGTTTTCCAGGCACACCCATCAAAAAGATGAAGTATCAGATCATCTCCATAAGTCTCATTTCTCTTTTTCATGGAGGTTCAAATAGTTCAGGATTCACATTACACAAATCTTCTAACGACATTCAATGCAGTGTTGACAAAGTGTGCCATTCAGCTGTTGAATATCCTCGACAGGGCACTCAGGCTCTTTTTGATCTTCTTAGGTTTTGATGAATTGGATCTAGGCCATCTTTGTCGCTAAAATCAGCCTCTACGGGTATTATTTCTGGAATTTGAGCTATTGAAGAACTACTCCTCAGATTTTTGTTGTTATTACTTTGTGGCCACCACACTTGTTTCTCCTTGCTCCAGTGCTGGTTCTTTTGTCTGGATCTTCTTGTTTAAGTACAATGTCAGCTGCACGTTCCCTCTGTGACTTGATACCTGCTTCTTCTTTGTTAGAGATCTCAATGCCACTCTGTGTTATTTCAGGTACTTGCCTTGACAGTCCGTCAACCGATCTTCACCCCTTCCTTCTTCCAGTGACTCGATTGACACTGGTGCTGCTGGCCTGGGTGATTTCTCTAATGGTGGTGCAACCAGCATTGCACTTCATTCATGATCATAGACCAAAGGCGACCTCTGCATTGCTCCTTCTTTTGGTCTCCAGCACACTTAGCAGCAGAATGTGTAGTGAGGATCACCTGAAATGGGCATTTCCATCTGGGTTCAAGAAAAAGTCTTCCAAACTTGCTTCTTGATCCCTACCCGATGTTCTTGATGCAGGTCTTGTGTGGAAGCTGAGACCTGATGAGAGACAGATTGAACCACATCAGTCAGTTCTTTGCAATAATCTAATCTAATACCATCAGTGATATTCAAAAGAGCAGTGGCAGGAACAACAGGTAATTTCAGTCCTCTGCCCATCAGTTTTCATAAGGGGATAACACCGTTTTCCAGCCAGGGGTCCTCTGGATACTTATCAACACCAAAGGTAAAGCGCCTAGCCATTTCGGAGAGGTTGATGTACAGACCTTGGCCAGTCTAGACTTGATGGTACAGTTTATTGGCTCAACAATACCAGGGCTTTTGGTCTGTAACTGCAGTATAACCTTTGTTCACTGTATAAGGCTGTGCAGATTATCTTTATCACATCATTGCTGAAGTGCATTCCTCTATCTGACTCAAGAGAAATCGGCGTACCGAACCTGGGTATTAATTAACATAATATTAGCTTAGTTACAGTGAGACTGTCACTTCTTCTAGTTGGGTAGGCTTCCACCCATCTTGAAAAATTGCATACCATCACTAGGATATATCTCAGTATAACATTGTTATGAGGGACATTTATGTAGAAAATGTCAACTTCCACAATGCTGAAGTGGGCAATGGCTGGGTGCAAATTGACACCAACAGCCTGGATGAGAACATGATCCCATTTCTTAAATTGACTTTAAAACAAGAATCTGATCAGAATATTCAGTTCCCCTGAGCAAACCGAGAGAGTGTAGATCTGATAGCTAGCTAATCTTGATACATCGGTCAGAAACTCTATCAAACTGCCATCGTATGGAACCACTAAGAGAATGTGCTTGTGCTTCCACATAGTTGAGTAAATGTTGGGAAACTTTTAATATAATCCCAGCTGATGGTCTCAAAATACTAATTTCAAGCATGAAAAGTGAATGTAAGAGCTGCAAAACACAGTGGACAAATACAGCAACCGCACACAATCCTGCAAAAAAGGGCAAGACCATAGGATTGTGAAAAAATAAGTGCAGACTGAAGGTGCAAATGTGGGACCCCTGGGCCTATTCTGGTGACTCAAAACTGAGTTGCAACCATTATTTTCCCAGGAGGTATAAAAGGCTAGAGCAATTGTGCCTGAGCTTAAACCAGCTGAACAGGGGAAAGGTTTTGAAATCAGGAGAAAAGCATATTTCCTCTGAGAGCCTTCTCTCCTGGTGCCACTGCAAGAATGGACAAAACTGATAATAGACAGGAGAAGCTGAATTTTGAAATGAAACATGCAAGCAGAATGGTGGGCTCTAACAGTGGACACAAACCAGTCAAGAAACCAGCTGGGATGTGCCTGAGGAAGAACCAGAAATAAAAGCCATGTACTAGACTTTGCAAACAAGTCACCCTAAAATGTAAGATAGATGGCAGGAAATAGTCAAGTCAAGTCAAGTCAAATATTTATATAGCGCGCTACATACCCAGAGGGTCTCAAGGCGCTTGAAGAAGGGCGGGGAATTACTTGTCGAATATCCAAGTTTTAAGTTGCTTTCTGAATGCTAGATGGTTCTGAGTGAGGCGCAGGTGAATGGGGAGTGAGTTCCAGGATTTAGCTGCCAGGTAGGAGAAGGATCTTCCTCCCATGGTGGTTTTGTTGATGCGAGGTACAGCAGCAAGGGCTTGGTAGGCGGAGCGTAGCTGGCGGGGGGATGTAGAAGGAAAGTCGTGTGTTGAGGCATTCGGGTCCAAGTTCGTAAAGTGCTTTGTGTGCGTGGGTTAAGAGGCGGAATGTTATCCTCTTATTGACGGGAAGCCAGTGGAGGTTTTTCAGGTGACTAGAAATGTGGTCTTTACGCGGGATGTCTAGTATGAGTCTGGTTGATGCGTTCTGGATGCGTTGGAGTTTTTTCTGAAGTTTTGCGGTGGTACCGGCGTATAGGGTGTTTCTGTAGTCCAGGCGGCTTGTAACCAGTGCGTGGGTGACCGTTTTTCTAGTTTCGGTGGGGATCCAGCGAAATGTTTTTTTGAGCATGCGAAGAATGTTGAAGCAAGATGATGAAACGGCGTTGGCTTGTCTGGTCATCGAGAGTGAGGAGTCCAGGATGATGCCCAGGTTCCGTGCGTGGTTCGTTGGGATGGGTGCTTTTCCAAGGGCCTCTGGCCACCAAGAGTCATCCCAGGCGGAGGGGTAGGTACCTAATATGAGGAGTTCTGTTTTGTCTGAGTTCAGTTTCAGAAGGCTGTGCTTCATCCACTCGGCTACTTCTTTCATTCCTTCATGTAGGTTGGTTTTGGCGGTGTTAGGGTCTTTGGTGAGTGAGAGGATCAGTTGAGTGTCATCAGCATAGGAGATGATGTTGAGGTTGTGTTGGCATGCGATGGCCGCGAGGGGGCTCATGTAAACGTTGAAGAGGGTGGGGCTGAGTGAAGATCCTTGTGGCACGCCGCAAATAACTTCAGTGGCCTCTGACTTGAATGGTGGGAGGCGGACTCTCTGAGTTCTTCCGGCAAGGAACGAGGTGATCCATTCCAGTGCTTTTCCTTGGATTCCGATGTTTCTGAGGCGTTGTAACAGGGTGCTATGACAGACTGTGTCGAAGGCTGCGGAGAGGTCAAGGAGGATGAGGGCGACTGTGTCTCCATTGTCCAGTAGAGTTCGAATGTCGTCTGTTGCTGCGATGAGTGCGGTCTCAGTGCTGTGTTTTGCTCGGAAGCCGGACTGTGAGGAGTCGAGGGATTTGTTGTTTTCGAGGAAGGCGGCGAGCTGGTTGTTGACAGTTTTCTCGATGACTTTGGCCGGGAATGGAAGGAGCGAGATGGGGCGGTAGTTTTTGAGTTCGGTCGGGTCAGCTGTGGGTTTTTTCAGAAGGGCGCTGAGTTCGGCGTGTTTCCAGCTTTCCGGGAAGGTGGCGGAGTTGAGGGAGCAGTTGATGACGTCTCGGAGGTGTGGTGCTATGATGGAGTCTGCTTTGTTGAAGATGTGGTGAGGGCATGGGTCTGTGGGGGATCCTGAGTGGATGGAGTTCATCAGGTGGATGGTGTCCTCGGTGGAGATTGGGTTCCAGTCATTAAGGATGTTCAAGGGGGGTGAAGGTACGGCCGAAGGTTGGGTGGGTTGGTCTTCGGGTTGGTTGTCGAAGCTGTTGTGGATGTCTGCGATTTTGTTGTGGAAGAACGAAGCTAGGGAGTCACAGAGGGTTTGAGAGGGAGTGATGTCGTTGGAGTTGGCTGTGAGGTTGGTAAATTCTTTGACGATAAGAGGAAAATATAAAAAATAAGCAGGAAGGGAGGGTAACCATGGAGGAACAGCACACATCAGATATAGAGGATGAATACAATCAAATCAGGAAAATGGCTAGACATAGACAAAGTATCATTGCTGAATAAAGCCAAGGATTAGGATCCTGAAACCAGATCCTGAGGCCAAATCCTGAGTCAGTTCCAGGCAATACAACCTCTGCACTTAAGGGATACCCAAAAAGCAGAATGGAGGATTTGTTTAAAGAATGCTGACATGGGTACCATTTGGGAAGCATTTAAGTTAGTGGTTAGGGACCTTTTTTTATAGCTAAACAGTATGTAATGATCAAAGCTCTTGCAGACCATATGGCAAAGATGGAGCGAGATATTAAAAAGACGAATTACCTCAAAGCTGCTAGCTGAGTACTCACTACCACTCTTTGAGGAATCAGCTAACAATAAAATACTACTTCCAATCATGCAGGAGGCATGACTTTTCACTATACTCAAACTAGGGAAGTCCCCTCAAATCTATTGTTTATACAGACTGATTTCATTGATAAATTGCAATAACATGATCCTATGCATAATGATATCAAACGGACTGATCTGACTCCTCACAAATCTAATTCTGCCAAAACAGGCAGGTTTCATACCAGATTCAACGACGGCTCAAAACTTAGAGATTTTAATTGCTTTCCTGCACCAGACAGACCACAGGTAGACACATCAGCGGCCATTCTTGATTCTACTAAAGCATTTGACTCTCTTGAATATGCCTATCTTTTTGCCATATTACAAGGGTTGGGACTTCCACACTCCTTCATTAACTATATCATATTGTTATATACCAGCCCTGGAGCTTGTCTCAGAATAATTGGACTTGTTTCCACCCAGGTAAGCTATTCCTCTAACTTTTTCTGCTGGCGTTGGAGTCACTAACATAATCACACAATCTTTCTCGCTAGAGATACCATGATGTGATACTTAAGGGATCCACACAAAAGCTTGATTCAAATATGTACAGAGTTCATAAAATTCAGTGGGCTGTAAGCATCAAGATTAATTGAAACAAATTGGTAATTTTGTCGCTCATACCGATAGAGTGAGCAGCACTGCTCGATGCGAGCCGGCATCCATCATCATTCTGAGTTGTTATGCTCAGCTAGCTGGCAATAAATGGCACCCTTACCCTGCCCGGAGCCTCGACACCTGGTGGCACTACAGCGGGGCAGTGCTCGGAGGTGGGAATGCTTACATTAAGTGATGTGCTGTGCTGTGAGGATACAGCCTAAAATGGCGGTGGCAGTGTGAGCAGGTCAGCGATCACAGCTTTGCAGAGGGAACTGCCCCTTACACACCTCTGACAATGACAGCCCTTGGATCGCGATCGCCACCCACCGAGAAGGAAGAGAATGCGAATGGGCTAGCCGCCGCATACTGCTCAACTTGAGAACAGCACTTGAGCTCAGAGAAACAAGCTGCCTCCATTGAGGAAGAGATACCAAAGGGGATAATGGACGGAGCGTTTGAGCAAATCAAACACTCACCCCCAGTCAACTGATCTAGGTTTATTCCATCATCATTCTTTAGCTTACTCCACCACCCCAGTTCAGACATGGCCATATGCAAATCAGTCTGACAATGTGCTGTAGGAGTACAGTCAAGCCCGAACTGCCAAGCCATGTCTTCCCTGGTCCGGAAACAAGCATCCTGGGACCGGTTTCGGGTTCATAACCCTCATCAGCCAGGCTATCTTGAATCCAGTGGCAAAGTGAGCGAGGGATCCACATTTGGGCATACCCTGCCAACTTAGGGCGAACATTTGAAACATTAAAAAGTGTTCAATGAGCTACTCGCAATGTCAGGAAACTCCCATGGTAAGGGGCAGATTTTATTTTATTTTCAAAAACAATATCCAACTTTGGGATTTTTTGGGGGAAATAAAAAAAAAGTTGTATGTTTGCTGTACTGCTCCGTCATATTGACAGAGCCGCCAGTTAAACTTAAAATGCATTGATAGTAACTGCTCTGACAGAGATTCCTCCCCATGCTAGAAATGTCCGCTTGGTCAGCAGACATTTTGTAAACTTAGCAGACGGGGACTACGTCAGGGTGATGGGGAAATTTAATCTAATGGAGTTAAGTGGCTCCGCAAAATATGTAAATTAGACCCAACATTTTGATGATTAGACACAATTTCTTTACCAACTAAACACACGGAAAAACATAATTCTTCCTGCACTCGAGAAACATGTTTGTTTTTTACTTATTTAGTGTGAAACTAGCTTAAAATCATTAGAGCGCATGACATGAGCACCAGATGACATCTTAATGAAAATGCCTGGGATGCACCATATTTACAGGAATATGGCCTACCCCTGGGATTTCCCTTGAGATGGCATTAAAAAAAGTTGCCTAGCACACACACAGACACTCGTGCTCCATGGAGACAGGGTGCCTAATTTGCTCCTTCTATGTGTGAGGCGTTTTGCAGCACACATAGAAAAGGCAAAAACAAGAAGTAATAGAAATAGAAGTATTTCTCCTTATTGCACCTAATGCCTGCTTCTCAGTGGCGTTAGTTTTTGGTGCTTCCTAAGATTTACAGATCCTTGTAAATCTGGGGCAGCATCAAAAAGCAATGGGTGTTGTGGTGGAACGCCCACAGCAACACTTATTACATGCCTCTTTCATGCAGATACCAGCGTGAAAGGGTGTGATATTTACAAAGAAACCAAACCATGCAAAGTGGCTTAACACCGCTTTGTAAATATGGAGCAGGGCATTGCACTCCCAGAGCATCCTAAAAAGTGAGACTCTGGTGGTGCAATGCCTCTTTGTGTCTAAAAGTATACAAACAAATCTAGCACATCCGGGGGCATTTGTACAAGGGATGTGGAGAAGTGAGGCATTAGCATTGTTGGCTTAACGCCTCTCTCTGCCACTTCAGAAACACATAGCTGCACGATATTTATAAGAATATGGTGCAGCCCTGCATTTCCCCCTGTGCTGGCACTACATTTAGCAGCCTAGCGCCAATGCAGACACCTTCACACCATAGTGCAAGGGTGTCTGCGTGCAGGGGATGATTTTTTAAGTGCAAGGTCCCCCTTCCTGCACATAAACAATCTTTAAATGCCGTTTTGTAACTTCTTTGTGTGCTGCTCAATGCAGCACACACAGAAGTTGCAAAACAGCATTAAAAACAATATTGTTTATGTGCAGGAAGGGGGACCTTCCTGTACATAAACAATCATTGGCCTTTTGCTGTTTTCATGCGTGCTGCACTCTTAGTGCACTTCCGGCTGGTTTTCATGCGTGCTGCACTCTTAGTGCACTTCCGGCTGGTTTAGCAGCCTAGTGCCCTACCTATAAATTGTAATCTATGGGCTGGATGCACAGCAGTAGAGGCTGCTGGTAGAGTGCGGGCACCCATAGTTTTTAAACTGCAAGAAAAACGTAGTGATTAACTGTTTATTGGTTTGAAATATTTTTTAACATTTCCTTACTTCTGCACCATGGGGGTTTTGCCTGATTGCTCTTGAATGCTGCTATTTGCTGTTATTTGAGGTTCTGCCTCCTTGGTCTGCCCTGGCTCGCAGATTGAGCGGAGGGAAGAGGAACTCACCTGCCACTCTTAGTGCACTTCTGGCTGGGTTAGCAGCCTAGTGCACCACCTATAAATTGCAATCAATGGGCCGGACGTGCAGCAGACACGCCGCTAGCATGCCAAAGGCAAGCCCATCTGCGCCCGTCCGCACCTGGACCATGCCCAGTGCCAGAAACCCTGGCTCTCACCTCCGAGAAAACCTACAGTCCTGCAGTTATTCAAAAGAACAACTTCATGCCCTGCAAGAGAATGGGAAAAAGGAATGCAAACTCCATATGAAAATTAAAGCACTCTTCAAAGAGGGTAGGCTCATTTGCACTGGCTGGCACCACCAACTTACACTTTGTAATTCAGATAGCACTCAAGTTCCGACCCCCACACTCTCTCAAGGCCAATGTGGGGCTACCTACACAGTGTTCGTGATCAATGCCAGATCTCTAATCAAAAATAAGATTACATTTTCAGAATTTGTCTCCCAACAAAAGCTAGATTGTGTTTTCATCACAGAAACTTGGGCAAAGGAATCTTCAGGACCTGATTTGGTCGAGGCAGTCCCACAGAAATATAATCTATCGAGATTAGATAGATTAGGGACATGTGGAGGCGGGCTAGCAATTATCTATAAGGTTTCTTTTTCCTGTCATATAAATGCCCTGTCAACTGCTTCAGACATTTGCGAAGCTTTATCCTTCACTGTTAAAATGTCCTCGACAAATTAATTTGCGGGAATTTTAACCTATCAACCACCGGGACCTAGGTGCGCCTTTATCACGCTTACCTGGGTAAACATAACTGTACTCTTTTGGCAGATTTTAATTATCATATTGATAATGCCTTATGCAAGATCTCACAAACCTTCCAAGAGATTATTCTGAGACGCAATTAATAAACACGGCCACACATTGTGCAGGGTATATTTTGGATTGCATTTTTACCAACGATCAGTGTATTAAGGTAGGGAAATCCCTCCATCTGTCCTGGTCAGACCATCAAGCAATACCATTTTCTTTGATGCTCCCTATAACTAAAAACGTTAACTTCAATGAAAACAATAAAATGTTTAAAAAAACTATAAAAGCATCAATAAGGAAACTTTTCTTCAGGCCCTGAAACAAAAGCAATGGACAGGATATAGTAACCCACATTTGGTGGTCATACTATAACTCGCTTGGGGCAGCAGTTGACTCTCTGGCCCCTCTATCACAAAGTTATGTAGGTAGAAAGAAGCCTACATCCCCCTTGTTTTCAGAAAAACTCAAATTACTCAAGCAATCTTGTCGCCGCCAAGAACGCATCTGGCGCAAACAGTAGACATATCATGAAAAAAAGTATAAAGCTAAGTTGGCAGAATATAAATTAGCCATTAGCGTGAAAAACAGCCTTTTATACCTGATGACATTATCCCTCAAGTCTTCTAGAAATCTCTTCACACTGATTGATACTTTATCTAACTCTTCCATCTCGGGCCATTATCAGAGCTTACATGCTTCCTGCAATGGAATGGCTAATTATTTACACTCTAAAATTGTCAAAATGTACTCTTCTCTGAAGAATCTTAATGCCATGTCTCCCAACGGTGACAAAAATAATAATCCTTTAGCTAATAGCTTCCCCCACATTGTGGAAAGGGACCATTGCCAAATGGCATTTCTTCCCCTCTCAAATGAACAGACCGAGCTTCTAGAAGGGATTAAATCAGGCTCCCTTTTGGAGTTGTGCTCCCCAAAGTTCATGAGGTTAGGCAGGGAGATTGTTGTACCCCATCTAATAGATACTCTCAACTTAGCCACCAATATGGGATGCTATCCACTTATCTGAAAAACAGCAGTCATCAAGCCTCTATTAAAACAAGTCAGTCTTTAAAAATTATCGACCGATTTCTTTACTCCCAGTACCGGCCAAGATTATGAAGGAACATCTTAACTCACAACTGAGTGCATATTTGGAGCAACATCAACTACTGGATCCTTCTAAGTATGGATTCAGAAGCTGCCATGGCTCGGAATTCACTTAATAACTGCAAAAAATATTATACGCATTTTGGTGGGTGCTGGGCAAACCATGCTGTTGATCTTATTGAACTTGTCTTCAGCATTTGATACCATCTCCCTAAATAAGTTTATCAACTGGCCACAATAAATAGGGGTCACAGAATGTGCATTGAAGCTGTTGGCTTCCTTCTTAACTGACAGATCACAAAAAGTTAATATGGGCCAATTCTACTCAGACCCTATCCTAAAATGCTGTGGAGTCCCTCAGGAGTCCTCCTTGAGCCTCACACTATTTAATATATATGTTTCTCTATTGGCAAAACTAGTTAGATCTTTTGGGCTGGAGGTAATATCCTATGCAGATGACACACAGTTAATTTAGTCTATCATAGAAGACTTTGACGCCGCAACCGCCAATTTTAATGACTGCATGAAGTCAGTGGCTGAGAGACAACTATCTTCAGCTAAACGGTGACAAAGCTGAGGTTTTGATGTTTGGTAATCATCACCCCAAATGGACCCACTCATGGTGGCCAGAAACATTGGGGTCATGTCCCTCTCCAGTAAAATCAGTAAGAAAGCTTGGTGTCATAGGTGACACTGGTCTATCTTTCAACTACCAGGTCAATAGGGCTGTGTCCTTCTGCTTTTGGGTCATAAGGACCCTCAGAAAGATATTCCCATTTTATTCCCAGCTGCTATATCATTAATTTTATCTGAGAGGGATTATTGCAATGCCCTTTTTTTAGAAACTAATAGGGCCTCCATCAACAAACTCCAACTGGTGCAGAATGCAACAGCAAGACTGGTATTAGATGTTCCAAAATACTATTCAATTTCGGCTGCCTTTAAGAAATTGCACTGGCTCTCAGCAGAAAAAAGAATTCTATTTAAAGCCTTGTGTATTGTGCATAAGGCACTACACAATTCAGGATCAGAGGGAATCAGGGCACATCTTTCACAGGTATGTCCCTATCAGACAACTGCGATCAGCCAATAAAAATTGATTGGTTGTCCCGAGATACTGAAGATCACAATGGGGAGGAAGGGCTTACTCGGTCACAGTGGCCCAGCTTTTTAACACTCTTCCTCTTTCCATATCCGGCATAGGATCACATCTTCCATTTCGCAAAGCCTTGAAGACCTGGGTTTTTGCCTTGTAAATCGGACCTACGAAGAACTGCTCCTACCAGATAGCTGTAGCTATTGTATCACCTTGACGCCTTAGGTTCTATGTTTACGCTATACAAATTGCTCATTCATTCATGCAGACGTTAGAGATCACCAACCGACTGCACGTAATAAGGGACATCAAACAAACTGACGGTATTTAACTTACATACGTGTTTGCATTTTTACAATGTTTTAACAAGTGAGCAAGCTTTCTTCTGAACGCAAAACTGGACCTGTGTTGTCTTGTGAGGCAGGTAGAGGTGGGCAAGCCAACAGTTTAACAGGAATAGCAGAGCCGAGACAAGGGTCTAGAAACTGACAACTGAAAAGCTTTGCTATGTAAATCATACAACAAACATTATGTAAAATACAAGAAACTCTCTTCAAAATTTGATTAAAGTGCATTTCTTTAACGTGTGGAAGCTAAGACATTAATATGTCACATTATAGCACTGATCATAAAAGTATCATTTAAAAATTGGAAGTTTTTTTACATGAAACATTAGTGAATTAAGAATCAAGACAATTGTCATATAAAGCTGTACATGACCCGGATTATAATAGACAAACATTATAGTCTTTTAAATCAAACACAATAAGTTTGATACAACCGGTATGCTGAACTCACACATTTGAAAGTGCTTTCAAACGTGAAAATGATGAAAAAAGAGTTTTGGTGAAATACAATATTTGCCTAAAATGCCAACATTGGAGTGGGGAAGCTGTAACTCATACAGGCTTTCTGGCTTCACATTGTACAAATCAGGTAGTAAATGGGTATCTCTTTCTTGAGTTTTTTTTTAACCTCTTTGTGTATTTTACTGCTGGTGTTCTATAGTACAAACTCAACCAGAAGGTATTGGAGTGCTTTGCATGAGAACCATTTACAATATACACAGTCACCATTCATTGTTTATTGGAATTGGGAAGTTAAGTGATTTGCCCAGCTCATAGAATGTTGACCCGATGCCGAGACTCAAACCTGGTCGCCCAGTTCTGAAGTTGAGATCTCTAACTGTAACGCCAAATCCAGGGTAGAGGAAGGCTGTCAGAAGACACATGAAACCTCGGCTGATTCTAGGCTTGAGGTTCCAAAAGAACCTTGGGGCATATTATCAAGTAAGGGTGTTACATTATCGCTGCTTTTATCGGCAGGAAACTGCCGATAAAGCAGCGATAATGGGCTTGATATTATGCTCTATGAATTCCATTCGAAGCCAATGTTAGATGTCTTCACATCTAACATGGGCTTCGATTGGCATTCATAGAGCATATTATCAAGCCCATTATCGCCGCTTTATCAGCAGTTTCCTGCCAATAAAAGCAGCGATAATGTAATGCCCTTACTTGATAATATGCCCCCTTGTGTTTAGCCAGAGACAGACTTCAGGCACAAGCTTTCAGTAGTTGGTCCACCTTTACAAGCAAAAGACCTGTGAATACAGAGATACAACTTAAAATGTATTCAAAAGTAAGCAAGACAAATAAAAAAAATCTGCCAATTTGGACTGGCAACCTCTGAACTTAACAAATACAGCACTAACAGCTTCTCTATCTTTGGAGGACATAAAACTGTAATAATTATTATTATTATTAGAAGTATTTATAAAGCGCATAGCTACCCGCAGGCATCCCAGTGCTAGCGGAGACAACAGACTGACAGCAGCAAGTTAATGGGTGGAATTTTTGGAAAAACCAAGTTTTCCAAAGCTTACTAGTCTTTGAGCATAGATAAAGAGGAAGGGCATTCCACAATTTGGCAGCATTATAACAAAAGGAGTGACCACTGCTTCTCACCCTTTTAACTCTGGGGACTAAGGCTAGGTAGAGGTTGGTAGATAGAAGGCATCTGTTTGGACGAAAGGGGGAGATGATGGTCTGGCAGATTGATGGCCCTTTTTCCAAAAGGACTTGTGGGCAATGCATAAGGACTTGCATTTTATTCTTTCCATGATAGGCAGCCAGTGTAATGCCTTCAATGCAAGCTTGATTCAGAAAAGGGGGTGGTGATGAACAGAGTGCCTGAATTAAGCAGACCACTCTTACCCAGTCCAAAGATCAGGGCTTGATCCATCACTGTTTTTTAGCTCACTGCACCATCCCAGCTCAGAACTTGGCTATATGCAAATTAGTCTGTTCCTGTCCCAGTGCATGATGGGAACAGGGCAAACCAAAAACGGTGATGGATCAAGCCCTGATCTGTTGACTGGGTAGGAGTGTTCTGATTAACTCAGATACTCTGTCCATCACCACCCCCTTTTTGAAACTATTTCAATGCAAGCTTGGCATATTGGCTGTTAGGGATCGTAAGGAGCATACCTGCTGCACAGTTCTGAGTAATTTTCAACTTAGTATTGGATTCCCAAGGGGCTACTAAATACAGGGCATTTCCGTAGTCCAGGCGAGAGAGAATCAGGAGTAGTTTATCAGCAAGGAGGGATGAGGGATTGAAGCATCCGTTTCTTTCCCCAAGGGTAAGTAATAGATTTATCAAAACGAAAACGGACACTAGTTACACCTAATGACCATTGGTTAAAGGGATATATTGGAGTATCCTCAAAAACTCAATGTTTTTGGAGTGCGGTATATCTGTTTCCTCCGCCCCACATTGTAGTTGTGGCAGTTATCATTGGGTACTCCAAAAAGTAGTGATTTGCCAGCCTCATCCAGAGGCACCTCTGGTCTAAGGTGCAGTGTCCAGAGATGTGAGCGAAAAAAGTGTGAAAACAAATTTTTGGAAAAAAGGAAAAAATGTTAAAAAAGGGGAAAACCACCCAAAGAATTTTAATAGAGGGTAGATTTCCACTGTGATTAAAAATAATGATACTACAAATAGATCAAGTTACTGGATCTAGCAGTATGTTGGTAAGATTGTCGACATGTTTCAGCTCCTTAGGCCCGAGGGGTCTGTGGAGCTTTCGTCAGGACTAACAAAACAGAAAATTGTACTCACACAATTTGTGTAGTATCTTTTTGATGTGGTCGTTTTCTAATAATTGTTTTTGAAAACAATTCCTCCAAATTCTGCAATGAGATGAAGAAATACACATGCAAATATACACTTTTTCAAATGCGTTCAAGTGAGGCTGGTAAAGAGTGAATTAACATTTTTTTCACCGAAAATACATTATATTACAAAGGTAGGTTATTACTACAGGGATTAAGAGAAAGGTGCTAAATGTGTGCCGCTCGTTATGATGTCTCAGATAAGATTGCCGCTGATGCGGACGTTGATCTGGTCAAATGGGTGTCAAACCATAAGGAGGCAATGCATTGGTCGCTAAATGTTTCATAACCAAGTGGTGACATACAGGTAAATACTCGAGAACTCCTTCGGTACGTGTTCAGAGTGGGCTAGCCATTACGAACACGGACCCGAGTAGTGTTCAGCAAATTTAAAAAACATTGAACCTAATGACTCTGCCAAAATAAGTGACTCACAACGATAAAACTGTTATTGGGGAAACTCAAAGTTCCAACAATACTGACCGCCCCAGGAGTACGCTACTCTACTCCCCTGGGATAGTTTAGCAAACTGATTCTGTAGGTTAGCGAAGCAACAAACAAAAAACGGAAAGATAGTTTTAAATCCTACCTGAGTTGGAAGAACCCGTTACTTCATCGGGGATCCCGCTATTATCTGCCCAGAGCTGTTTGGAAAATGGTTTTGTTGCGCGTTAATATTAGCCAGGCATATGCGTCTTACCGGTGTTGTTTGTGGAAAAGGTCTACGCCGCCATTACCCGCGTGTAGGAATTCTCCCTGACTTGTGCTGACTCTACCCCCGGGTGTGTCTTCTCTGCTACGAGCTCAGATTTAAAGGGGCTCGGCACTGCACAGGGATGCAATGTTTTTTTCAATTGGATAGCTTTATGAATACAAGGGTTCAAAACTGACAATGTTCAAAGTCGTAATTGCAGTACCGGATGTGTTAGAAAATATTAAGGCTCGCTGCTGTTGTCATATTCGATAGTTTTATGATCGCTGGATTATGTTTTGGAAACATGGGGAAAAGCATTGTTCAATGTCACAAAGGGATGTTCAGTTCTGCCCCATCTTAGTACGTTGGTATTGACAGTGTTCTTATTTTGCGAATTGATGCCAAGGGATAAAGTCATTCAATCCTTGTTCATAAGTTTTAAGGCGATCTACCCACCTCTGTTCTTTTTTATACAATATTTGTTCAGAGTTGTGGGATTTATCGGTGAGCATTTCAATTACAGTCCAGTAGAGCTCATCACAGGAATGACCGAATTCGGTAAAGTGGGAACATAATTTTGTAGTGTTCTTTTTTAATCTGATGTTACTTTTATGTTCACCTATTCTTAGTTTAATTTTCCGGCAAGTCATCCCAATATATTTCTTTCTGCAGGGACAGCTCACCATGTAAATAACATGTGAGGAATTGCAATTTGTATGCTGTCTCAGTGTCCATACTAGGGTCTCCGACAATTGCAATATTTTGGACACTGTTGTTGTTTTGCAAGCTACACATGATCCACACGGATAGTGCCCTGTTACAGGTGTCATCATGGCATCTCTCGTTGTGGTCTGTTGCTGTTTCTTCAGAGGTCGTGTGTGTACTAGGATGTCTTTCAGGTTTTTAGTTCTGCGGTTGGCGAATCTTGGTTTAGGCCAGTTGAAGATTCCAGTATTCAGAATATGCCAGTTTTTGTTTATCATTTTTTTGACATCATATGTGGAAGGGCAAAATGTTGTGACACAGGTTGTCAGGTCTTGTATCTGTGCTTTTGGAAAATATTGTAGAAGACATTCCCTCGGTTGATTGTTCGCTCTCTTTTTACAGTACATGATTGTTTTTTCCGTATAATCTCTTTTCCTCAGTTTTTCGCGCAGTTCTTGGGCTTGAAATGGATAATCCTCATTTCTACTGCAGTTTCTCTTAAGCCGTAAAAAATGGCTAAAAGGAAGGTCGTCTCTGAGTGGCTTTGGGTGGTAACTGTGATATGAAAGGAAACTGTTCTTAGCCGTTGGCTTGGTGTAAGTTTTTGTTTGTAAGACATTGTTCTCTACAACAATTGTGAGGTCTAGAAAGTCTATACTGCTGTTACTGGCAGTGTAGGTGAATTTGAGCCAGGGATCCAACTGATTCAGCCAATTCATGAACAGTTTCAAATCAAGTGTAATGTTCCAAATTAGTATGATATCATCAATATATCTCTTCCAGTATAAAATACTGGAAGAGAAAGTATTTGTTTTATTTTGGATGTATTGACTCTCGAAGTGACTTACATACAGTCCTGCCACCGAAGGCGCAAAGGCACTGCCCATAGAGGTGCCATGGGTTTGAAGATACAATTTGTCCTCAAATGCGAAAAAGTTTTCTTTTAGTGCCAGTTTGCAACACTCGAGGATGAAGTGTCTGGGTGTATTGTATTGCCACTCTTCCATGTAAAGGACATCTTCCAAGACCTGAATCGTATCATCTTGAGGTAGGCTGGTAAATAAAGATTCCACATCTAGGCCCACCAGAAGCATTTTTTCGGGGTCAAAAGTTTTGTCTTTGATCTGTACAAGGAGATCTCGGGTGTCTTTAAGGTACGCTGGTGTTTTTTGGACCAAGGGTTTGAGGTATTCGTCTGCAAATTTAGAGAGCGGCTCGAGGACTGACCCTATTCCAGAGACTATGGGTCGTCCAGTGGGCGGAAACCTATTTTTATGAGTTTTAGGTAGTGAATAAAAATAGGGAGTTCTGGGCTCGTTGGTGGTCAAATATTCCGCTTCTTTTTTTGTTATCCACCTCTTGGTCTCTGCTTCATACACCATGATGGATATTGTGTTTTGAAGTCTCTCTGTTGGATCCGTAGTGATCCTTTGATAGAATCTAGTGTCGGACAGGAGGGCAAGGCATTGCTGGTTGTAACCATTTTTACTCAAGATTACTGTGCCTCCCCCCTTATCCGCAGGTTTGATCACTATTTCGTCATTAGACTGTAGGGACTCCAGAGCTATGCGTTCCTTCTTAGTGAGATTCTGATAGGTTTTTTTTGTTTTTTTCCATTTTATCCACTCCGTTCAGCAGAGCTTGTTCAAAAGTCTGTAATTCTGGAGGGACACTAGAATTTGGGGGATTGAACGTAGACTTCCTACGTAGTGGAGAAGCGTGGCTCAGTGGTTAGAGACGGCAGACCCGGAAGCTGAGATCGGCTGTGGACCAGGGTTCGATTCCCCGCCTCGGCGGGTCTCGGGCTCCAAAATTCCACGGACTCGACAATTCTCGCTCCGGTGCCGAATCGACTAACAGGGTCACACTCTGCGACTCTGGGCAATAGCTTGCTTAATCTCCACTACGGCCCCTCGCGGCGGGATGCCTGGCTTTCACCTTGTGGATACCCTGCCGGGGTATCTCACAGGGGAATACCAGGACGGGTTCCCTAAACAAGCACCTTGATACCTTCGGGTGATACGTGCGCTATATAAGTCGCAATACATTTACAGGGAAGTATCGCCTTCTTGTCTGATGGCAGTATTGTTTGAAAAGTATGCTTTTAGTTTCAATGTTCTGCAGAACTCAGCCAATTCACACTTAAGTTTAAAGGTATCGAGCCGGGGAGTCGGCACAAAGCCTAGTCCTTTGTTCAGGATTTTAATTTGATCCTCTGACAGTTGTATTCCTGAAAGATTAACTATCAAAGATTGGTCCTGCTGGTTGAGGGTTGTGCTGCTGCCATACTCCGAGTCTGCACATTCCTCTGTTGGTCTTGCCAGCTTAGTGACTTTTTTCTGCCTCTTGGTTGGTTTCGGCCCCTGGATAAAAAAGGCGGTTCTTGCTGATGTGCATTTGTGTTTCCTGCCATTTTTTTCCCCCCCTTTGCGGCATCTGTTGCATTCCTTGATTGAAAGGGTCCATCCATCCACCATATTGTGGAACAAACGGTTGGTAGAATGGTACATTGAAGCCTGGGTAAAAGGGTCTCTGCCATCTATTGCCCCTTCTGGGGCGTTGATATCTGTAATTATTTCGGCCTCTTCTTGGAGTGTAATCGTCTGAGCTATTGATTGAATTATTGGAGGAATTGTTCCCTGTTGACTCATTATCGGAACCAATTTCTGGAACGGTGTAATCATCTTTTGTGTAAGGGTGCATCTTCTCTTGGCTAAACTTTTTTAAGTCCTTGCCAAATTTTTGCAATTTGCTCTGCATAATGAACTCCTGTGTCTCATCCATTTCCTTTTTTATTTCTTCCAATCTTTTTTTATATGTGAGGGGATTGATACCTTTTTTTAATTCGTTTTCGCAAATTTTGATTTCCTCCAAGAGGGCTTCAGAAAGTCTTCTTGCTGTCTTAATGATAAGGACCAAGTAGTCCAGGGTACATTTCCATGAAATTGAAGACCAATCCTTGCGAAATGCAAGGTCATGTAAGAAAATCCTCGGAGCGTTGTTAACCCACAAGCCTCTGGGTGCTGTTTTAAACCTTAAGTATTCAGTCATTATTATTCCATGGATAGAAGTGCGAATTTGGTCTCTTTTCTTTTCTGTCAATTTGTCCCAATCATCTGTCTGTGCTAAAACTTCAGTCAGTTCTGTGTTTTGTAAAAGGGGTTGGGCTGCCAGTATTTCGTCAATGTCATAAGCATCAAAACTTAATCCAGGATTGCCTTCCATTTTTTCTTAGCTTGAAAAGGTATTCCTTAAAAAATCCCACAGCTGTGCGCTGCTTATATAGTATTTTATCAGCAAGGAGGGATGAGGGATTGAAGCATCCGTTTCTTTCCCCAAGGGTAAGTAATAGATTTATCAAAACGAAAACGGACACTTGTTACACCTAATGACCATTGGTTAAAGGGATATATTAGAGTATCCTCAAAAACTCAATGTTTTTGGAGTGCGGTATATCTGTTTCCTCCGCCCCACATTGTAGTTGTGCAGTTATCATTGGGTACTCCAAAAAGTAGTGATTTGCCAGCCTCATCCAGAGGCACCTCTGGTCTAAGGTGCAGTGTCCAGAGATGTGAGCGAAAAAAGTGTGAAAACACATTTTTGGAAAAAAGGAAAACAATTTAAAAAAGGGGAAAACCACCCAAAGAATTTTAATAGAGGGTAGATTTCCACTGTGATTAAAAAAAATTATACTACAAATAGATAAAGTTACTGGATCTAGCAGTATGTTGGTAAGATTGTCGACATGTTTCAGCTCCTTAGGCCCGAGGGGTCTGTGGAGCTTTCGTCAGGACTAACAAAACAGAAAATTGTACTCACACAATTTGTGTAGTATCTTTTTGATGTGGTCATTTTCTAATAATTGTTTTTGAAAACAATTCCTCCAAATTCTGCAATGAGATGAAGAAATACACATGCAAATATACACTTTTTCAAATGCGTTCAAGTGAGGCTGGTAAAGAGTGAATTAACATTTTTTTCACCGAAAATACATTATATTACAAAGGAAGGTTATTACTACAGGGATTAAGAAAAAGGTGCTAAATGTGTGCCCCTCATTATGATGTCTCAGATATGATTGCCGCTGATGCGGACGTTGATCTGGTCAAATGGGTGTCAAACCATAAGGAAGCAATGCATTGGTCGCTAAATGTTTCATAACCAAGTGGTGACATACAGGTAAATACTCGAGAACTCCTTCGGTACGTGTTCAGAGTGGGCTAGCCATTACGAACACGGACCCGAGTAGTGTTCAGCAAATTTAAAAAACATTGAACATAATGACTATGCCAAAATAAGTGACTCACAACGATAAAACTGTTATTGGGGAAACTCAAAGTTCCAACAATACTGACCGCCCCAGGAGTACGCTACTCTACTCCCCTGGGATAGTTTAGCAAACTGATTCTGTAGGTTAGCGAAGCAACAAACAAAAAACGGAAAGATAGTTTTAAATCCTACCTGAGTTGGAAGAACCCGTTACTTCATCGGGGATCCCACTATTATCTGCCCAGAGCTGTTTGGAAAATGGATTTGTTGCGCGTTAATATTAGCCAGGCATATGCGTCTTACCGGTGTTGTTTGTGGAAAAGGTCTACGCCGCCATTACCCGCGTGTAGGAATTCTCCCTGACTTGTGCTGACTCTGCCTCCGGGTGTGTCTTCTCAGCTACGAGCTCAGATTTAAAGGGGCTCGGCACTGCACAGGGATGCGATGTTTTTTTCAATCGGATAGCTTTATGAATACAAGGGTTCAAAACTGACAATGTTCAAAGTCGTAATTGCAGTACCGGATGTGTTAGAAAATATTAAGGCTCGCTGCTGTTGTCATATTCGATAGTTTTATGATCGCTGGATTCTGTTTTGGAAAAATGGGGAAAAGCATTGTTCAATGTCACAATGGGATGTTCAATTCTGCCCCATCTTAGTATGTTGGTATTGACAATGTTCTTATTTTGCGAATTGATGCCAAGGGATAAAGTCATTCAATCCTTGTTCATAAGTTTTAAGGCGATCTACCCACCTCTGTTCTTTTTCATACAATATTTCTTCAGAGTTGTGGGATTTATCGGTGAGCATTTCAATTACAGTCCAGTAGAGCTCATCACAGGAATTACCGAATTCGGTAAAGTGGGAACATAATTTTGTAGTGTTCTTTTTTAATCTGATGTTACTTTTATGTTCACCTATTCTTAGTTTAATTTTCCGGTGTGTCATCCCAATATATTTCTTTCTGCAGGGACAGCTCACCATGTAAATAACATGTGAGGAATTGCAATTTGTATGCTGTCTCTGTGTCCATACTAGGGTCTCCGACAATTGCAATGTTTTGGACACTGTTGTTGTTTTGCAAGCTACACATGATCCACAAGGATAGTGCCCTGTTACAGGTGTCATCATGGCATCTCTCGTTGTGGTCTGTTGCTGTTTCTTCAGAGGTCGTGTGTGTACTAGGATGTCTTTCAGGTTTTATGTTCTGCGGTTGGCGAATCTTGGTTTAGGCCAGTTGAAGATTCCAGTATTCAGAATATGCCAGTTTTTGTTATCATTTTTTTTGACATCATATGTGGAAGGGCAAAATGTTGTGACACAGGTTGTCAGGTCTTGTATCTGTGCTTTTGGAAAATATTGTAGAAGACATTCCCTCGGTTGATTGTTCGCTCTCTTTTTACAGTACATGATTGTTTTTTCTGTATAATCTCTTTTCCTCAGTTTTTCGCACAGCTCTTGGGCTTGAAATTGATAATCCTCATTTCTACTGCAGTTTCTCTGAAGCCGTAAAAATTGGCTAAAAGGAAGGTTGTCTCTGAGTGGCTTTGGGTGGTAACTGTGATATGAAAGGAAACTGTTCTTAGCCGTTGGCTTGGTGTAAGGTTTTGTTTGTAAGACATTGTTCTCTACAAAAATTGTGAGGTCTAGAAAGTCTAGACTGCTGTTACTGGCAGTGTAGGTGAATTTGAGCCAGGGATCCAACTGATTCAGCCAATTCATGAACAGTTTCAAATCAAGTGTAATGTTCCAAATTAGTATGATATCATCAATATATCTTTTCCAGTATAAAATACTGGAAAAGAAAGGATTTGTTTAATTTTGGATGTATTGACTCTCGAAGTGACTTACATACAGTCCTGCCACCGAAGGCGCAAAGGCACTGCCCATAGAGGTGCCATGGGTTTGAAGATACAATTTGTCCTCAAATGCGAAAAAGTTTTCTTTTAGTGCCAGTTTGCAACACTCGAGGATGAAGTGTCTGGGTGTATTGTATTGCCACTCTTCCATGTAAAGGACATCTTCCAAGACCTGAATCGTATCATCTTGCGGTAGGCTGGTAAATAAAGATTCCACATCTAGGCCCACCAGAAGCATTTTTTCGGGGTCAAAAGTTTTGTCTTTGATCTGTACAAGGAGATCTCGGGTGTCTTTAAGGTACGCTGGTGTTTTTTGGACCAAGGGTTTGAGGTATTCATCTGCAAATTTAGAGAGCGGCTTGAGGACTGACCCTATTCCAGAGACTATGGGTCGTCCGGGGGGCGGAAACCTATTTTTATGAGTTTTAGGTAGTGAATAAAAATAGGCAGTTCTGGGCTCGTTGGTGGTCAAATATTCCGCTTCTTTTTTTGTTATCCACCTCTTGGTCTCTGCTTCATACACCATGATGGATATTGTGTTTTGAAGTCTCTCTGTTGGATCCGTAGTGATCCTTTGATAGAATCTAGTGTCGGACAGGAGGGCAAGGCATTGCTGGTTGTAACTATTTTTACTCAAGATTACTGTGCCTCCCCCCTTATCCGCAGGTTTGATCACTATTTCGTCATTAGACTGTAGGGACTCCAGAGCTATGCGTTCCTTCTTAGTGAGATTCTGATAGTTTTTTTTTGTTTTTTTCCATTTTATCCACTCCGTTCAGCAGAGCTTGTTCAAAAGTCTGTAATTCTGGAGAGACACTAGAATTTGGGGGATTGAACGTAGACTTCCTACGTAGGGAAGTATCGCCTTCTTGTCTGATGGCAGTATTGTTTGAAAAGTATGCTTTTAGTTTCAATGTTCTGCAGAACTCAGCCAATTCACACTTAAGTTTAAAGGTATCGAGCCGGGGAGTCGGCACAAAGCCTAGTCCTTTGTTCAGGATTTTAATTTGATCCTCTGACAGTTGTATTCCTGAAAGATTAACTATCAAAGATTGGTCCTGCTGGTTGAGGGTTGTGCTGCTGCCATACTCCGAGTCTGCACATTCCTCTGTTGGTCTTGCCAGATTAGTGACTTTTTTCTGCCTCTTGGTTGGTTTCGGCCCCTGGATAAAAAAGGCGGTTCTTGCTGATGTGCATTTGTGTTTCCTGCCATTTGTTGTTCCCCCCTTTGCGGCATCTGTTGCATTCCTTGATTGAAAGGGTTCATCCATCCACCATATTGTGGAACAAACGGTTGGTAGAATGGTACATTGAAGCCTGGGTAAAAGGGTCTCTGCCATCTATTACTCCTTCTGGGGCGTTGATATCTGTAATTATTTCGGCCTCTTCTTGGAGTGTAATCATCTGAGCTATTGATGGAATTATTGGAGAAATTGTTCCCTGTTGACTCATTATCAGAACCAATTTCTGGAACGGTGTAATCATCTTTTGTGTAAGGGTGCATCTTCTCTTGGCTAAACTTTTTTAAGTCCTTGCCAAATTTTTGCAATTTGCTCTGCATAATGAACTCCTGTGTCTCATCCATTTCCTTTGTTATTTCTTCCAATCTTTTTTTATATGTGAGGGGATTGATACCTTTTTTTAATTCGTTTGCGGAAATTTTGATTTCCTCCAAGAGGGCTTCAGAAAGTCTTCTTGCTGTCTTAATGATAAGGACCAAGTAGTCCAGGGTACATTTCCATGAAATTGAAGACCAATCCTTGCGCAATGCAAGGTCATGTAAGAAAATCCTCGGAGCGTTGTTTACCCACAAGCCTCTGGGTGCTGTTTTAAACCTTAAGTATTCAGTCATTATTATTCCATGGATAGAAGTGCGAATTTGGTCTCTTTTCTTTTCTGTCAATTTGTCCCAATCATCTGTCTGTGCTAAAACTTCAGTCAGTTCTGTGTTTTGTAAAAGGGGTTGGGCTGCCAGTATTTCATCAATGTCATTAGCATCAAAACTTAATCCAGGATTGCCTTCCATTTTTTCTTAGCTTGAAAAAGTATTCCTTAAAAAATCCCGCAGCTGTGTGCTGCTTATATAGTAGTTTATCAGCAAGGAGGGATGAGGGATTGAAGCATCCGTTTCTTTCCCCAAGGGTAAGGAGAGAATCAGGGCCTGGACCATGAGTCTCCATGCCACAAAGGGAAGGAGAGGGAGAACTTTACGGAGCATCCTGAGAATGCCATACAGGTGGCAGCCGATTTAATCGCTTGATGGTCAAATTAAGCGACTGGTCCAGCCACATGCCCATCCTTTTAATCTGATTTTTAGGGACCGGAGAGGGTGCCAAGACAGTTTAGCCATACTAATTGAGGGAAGTGACCCGATTATGGTCATCCGGGTCACTCACAACCACCTCTCAGCCTTCCAAACAAATGAAGAGTCGGTCAGACAGTAGAGAATACAATATTTATTCAGGTACACTTGAGTGGAGCCCAGTCTGCCCAATCTCATAGGATCATAGGATTGCTGCAGAGGGACTGACATTAGCAAACATATAGATACATTATGTACAATTCAGTACCAATGAAGGCACACCCATAATGGAATTTTCCAGGCAGATGCAGCTAAACAAAGAAGTACAGAACGATAGGTTTCGATACTGAGGCCGGGCACACATTATCTTCTACTCAAGGTCATTCTGTCCGTGCCCCCCACTAGACTAGTGGGAGAAGTCCTCTATCTAGTGGGAAAGGTATGCGTTAATCAGAACAGTGTATTTATCAGCAAAAAAAGGCACAACCTTGGGGAAGCGAAACTTACTACAGGTCTTTTTACTAAGGAAAGAAACCATTACTTTCGATCATGGTTCAAAATAGCGGCCAAACATAAAATGGTGCCTTGAATGCTAATTTACATAGAATAATACATAGGCAAAGTAACGAAAATATTTTCATTCCAACGTAATCCAAGATCCGAAATGGGTTGATTACCAAACAGCACGAGCTCTGAATTTTCTCTGTTAAGTGTAAGAAGATTCTTGCCACTTGGCTACTTTTTCCAAGCAGGGTCCTAGACAGGATGGAGAGTTCTCAGGATGTTTTAGGGCCACAACCAGTTGGGTGTCATCAGCATACATGACTATCTTAAGACCATAAGGAAGGACAATCTGTGCTAAAGGGCTCATATATACACTAAACAATGTAGGACTCAGGGACGAGCCCTGAGGAACGCTGCAACTGAGTGCCATTCACTTAGAAGTATTATCTCTTTCAAAGACCTGAAAAGTCATATCTTCCAAGAAGGACTGCAGCCAGGTAATAATACCACCTGACAATCCAACATTCCTCCACCTACTAATCAGAATGTCATAATTTCACAGTGTTGAATGCGGAGCTGAGGTCCAGGAGGATAATAGCCGCTGTTCCTCCTTAGACAAGAATTTATTTGGACTCTTTGATCACTGCAAGAAGATCGGTTTCTGTCCCATGTTGGGGGTGGAATCCCGTTTGAGAGGAGTGCAATAAATTGTGGGACGCTAAGAATGTGGAAAAGACCTTATTAATATTTTTCTCTAGGATCTTACTTATCCAACGAAGAAGGGAAATAGGGCTATAGTTGCCCAGGATATCCGGGTTTAAATTAGGCTTCTTCAGCAGTGCATTCACCATAACGTGTTTCCAGGGTGGTGGCACTAGGCCACTAGAGATAGATGAGTTGATCAACTTAAGCATCACAGGGAGAACTACTTCCCCAGCCTGACTCAGAAACTTGGGGGATGCTGGGTCGCTGGGGGAGCTAGATTTTAGTAGGGCAGAGATTTTTACTAAAGTATCCATATCCATCATGGGAATTTCTTCCAGGGAGTACTTGAAGCAGGGAGGGGCAGAATGCTTAGGGGGGGCGTTGCTGGGGCAGGAAGAATGAGGAAAGGTGTTATTTACATCTTGAATTGTATTGTAAAAGGACTCTGGCAGTTCATTACAGCGGGTGGGGGCAAAATCCCTGGGAACATCAGGGGAGGACAGCTTAAGAAGATTCTTCGCAATACGGAAGATTTCACAAGGGGAATTAGAGGCTAAGGTAATTCTTTTCTCATAATAAGCTGCTTGTGCAGATTTCACTTCAGTTTGAAAGAATTTTACAGAATCCCTATATTTCTGTTTGCTTAGTGCATAATAATCCCTTCTCCATTTCCTTTCTAGGCTCTTGCAGATTTGTTCATATTCACGCAACTTCGGAGAGTACCACAGAGAAGTGTTATCTCTAACTCTTTTATTGATGTGTTTCTTTGGGAGGACTAGGTCCAAGGAGGACTCAATCCAACGGTTACACTTTTTGTTAGCAGAAATGGGATTTAGATCTAACGTCGGCCTTATGTAATGCAAGCTCCAAAAATCACTTTCTACGTTAAAAATTCACCTTCTGCATTACTTCTGTTTTTAGGATCAAGCATTTGTGCATCAAGTGGGATACCTGTTATACACTTGAATATATGTCTCATGTAAACACGCCACTCTTCTTACTGAGATTTTCATCTATACCATGATAATCAAGCAATGGAAGAGCTAATTGGACTCACTTATGTGAGCTATTGGCTTTGTCAATGTTTTCAAGCAATGTTCCACAGAAGCGCGGCTGTTGTGCAGCATGGTTGAAAGTGAAAACAAACAAAAATGATCTGATGTGGCCAGCCTTGCATAGGCAGGACCTATTGGCATTGCCAATGCTTGTTTATTTTCTGACCCATTTCCGACCTTGCACACAGTGCAGATAAATTACTGAAAATGTAGTTTGTATGTTACTTTTTGGAAGAGAGTATCTTGTCGATAATGCCAAGTACAAGAACATGGTGTTGCTCTGTCACAGTACAAAGATATTAGGCGAAAGCGTGGAAACAATGATCTCATCCGAATGTTAATAAAACACATAAAAATCATAAGCAGTAAATCATGGCAGATTTCACGGCTGCTCTCTAGCTTCCATTGAAAGTGCAGATTCAGCAGTACTAAATCAAAAACACCACAGCATGTGCTGCAAATTCTTCCAAGACAAAAATGTGTTTTACAGTCTAGTTTTTCAACTTTTAAATGGTGCTTATGTTGGTACATGGAACAATCAATTTCAAGCATTGCCAAACAAATTAATAATTTCACATAATTTGAAGCATAGAATGACAGCTCGTATGATGCCGAAACAAATATTCACTTGTTTAACTAGTAGTCAAGTAATGTGATGCATACGGAGACTAAACACCCTTGGTCGATGCCGGTGGAGCTGCCATATGCAGCTAAAGAGGAGTCTGGCTATTTGTTTACCCCCTTGGCCGTCACCTACCCAGCTGGTTATACGACATTGTTATCCTGGTCTCCCCATATGTGTGTCTCCTCCCCCTCCCCTCTCCGTGTTGTTTCTTTGACTTAAATGATGCATCTATGATCACGTGATCCTTTGATTCTATTGATGAAACCTGAGCGGATATCTAAAATGTTTGCTACTAGCACGGAGCACCAGCACCCTTGGCAGATGCTCAGTGGAGCTGCCCTATGCAGCTAAAGAGGAGTCTGGCTCTGGCTTACCCCCTTGGCCATCACCTACCAAGCCAGTCATTTGACATTGTTTTCCTAGTCTCCCCGTCTATGTTTCCTCCCCCCCCTGTGTTTCTTTGACTCAAATGATGCAACTATGTTACCTGTAACTCGCTGATCCTACCGTGATTCTTTGATTTTACTGATGTATCTACGTAACCTGTAACCCGCCCTTCCCAATGTAAAGTGCTCTGATACCTTCGGGTCCCAGAGACCACTACCTGCGCTTAAAAAAATGAAACTGAAAAGTTTAATTTTATTTTTTTTAAATACATACCGTTTTCCTTTAAGGTAAACAGGCTGCATTTAAAAAAAAAGCTACTTCATTAAAAAGCAGTCCTAGACATGTTGATCTGCTGAGCCCAGCAGGCCACCATCCCTAAGAGGGCTGTCATTCCAAAGAGGCTCATAAATTGTGAGAGGTTCATTAATATTAATGAGCCTTGCAATTTGCGACCCCATTAGGAATCACAAACAGTGTGAAATGCACTGTTGTACATCGGAATTTGAGCATCGCAAATTGCCACTCGCAAAAGAGTCTTGCGATGCACAATTTTCTTGGTCGTACAATACCTGTAAACATGTTATTGTCAATAACTATCCTGTGGAGGTTCTCATAGCCACACCTGCCCTTGAAAGTTCTCCGACATCACAGTTGGAAGCAGCATTTGGAACATTCACATTCTTTTTTTTTTTTTTTTTTTTTATTTATTTATTTTTTTTTGCTGCGAACGCCTACGAGGAACATGGCGGCGGGCTGAGAGCCGGTCGCGGCAGCACCTAGGAGTTCCCGATGACTGGGAGTAAGACTGGGCTTTTGCGAGAGGATTGGAGGCTTTAAGTTCCCTACGTTAAGGTGAGATGTAGATGACCTACGTCCTGAAAAGATACTATCAATTTGGCTAAGTTGGCTCCGTTTTCTTTTACGAGGGTTACGGCCAGCTCGGGTACGCGAGGAAGCAGTCGGCGCTAGGACCCGCGCCTACCCGCGCCTACCCGGACCTACATGACGTGGGAGACACCGTTCACACTGGAAGAACGCCGGCGGTGTTTGTGGTGTTTGTGGAGCAGATCGCGCTTTGCCATACTCCAGCTCCGTCTGAGAGGACCAGCGTATAAAGCACGCAAAGAACCCTGTAATGGTGTTACAGGAGAGCTATTCTACCAAGTTGCAGTAAGGTGGGGGGAAAAGGGGGATTTAGTAGTAAATCCCCCCATTGTGTCAAGGAGGCAGGGTTTTATGGAGCAGATACTGATAAAGGCTCCAGCCAGCTAACAACAATAACAGTCTCCTGAAAGTAACTTCTGAGAACCCAGAAAATTCTGTAGATTTAAACGTGTCACCAGTGCAGGCACAGGTAGTAGCAAAACCTGTAGATTTAGCCAAGGGGCCAACAGTAGCAATTGTAACTGCAGTAGCCACGCCTGGTGCCGTGAACATAAGCCTGAGTGCAGTGAGAAAAAGGGACACCCCCCCCAAGAAGGAATAGGTATCAGCTGAGATCAAGGGCAGAACTGAAGGAGGGGGGTGCGTTGGAATTTGAAGAGAGGGAGAGACCTATGCCATTAACCCCCTGTAAAAGGAAAAATAAAAAGGCAACTTCAGTAAAAAAATCTAAAGGAGTTATCTCTGATAAACAGGTGGTGAAAAGTACTCCCTCGCTTAAATCTTACTTTAAAGTCCGAGATCAGACTATGAGTTCCACTACGCAAATAGAGGGAAGTACCAACTCTGTACTTTTAAAAAATCGTTACGGGCCTCTTGAGAACTTGGGCAATATGGAAGACGCTGGGCTCTTGGATCCCTTGAACGGGGGAGCGATAAGAGAAGAAGTTGGGGACACAGAGACCCTGGTATTTGCTGGTTTAGAGCATCAACAGGTTCAGTCGAATCCTCCTGAGTCTAAAATTCCTGATATATCTCCCACACCATCTATTCCTTCTTTCCAACCTTCCCCCCCCCTCCCCCTGTAAATTTAACCACGGCGCTATCTGGCGATAAAACGCAAGGAATGCAGGACACCAGACCTAAGAGTCTGCTGGTAACAGCTAAAACTGTACAAAATAGCTCTAAGGGGGACCAAGAAGGAAATATGAATCAGGATCTCAATAAAGACAAAATCCTAGACTCAGACCCAGCCCCTCCTAGATCAAGAAGAGAAGTAGAAGAACTATGTGAGCAAGAGAATGATCGTTTGGGTGATCTCTTCCGTTCCTTAAGGGGCGATATGATGTCAAAATTTGAGATATCTGAGAGTAATCAAAAAACAATACACGATAGATTTGACCTTTTGGAAACCAAGTTAGATGACATTATTCTTCGCACGGGGAAATTGGAAACGGAAGTAACAACATTGAGCAAAACTGTACATGGAAATTCAAAAGATATAGATACCCTGAAAGCGCAAAACAGATCATTGGCCGGGGATGTTGAGAGATTGGAAACTCAGGCACGCAGAAATAACTTAAGAATTCTGAAGATACCAGAGGGGGAAGAACTGGAAGACATAAAGGGATTTGTTTGCAGGCTTCTGAGAGAAGGAGTATTAAAAGACCGCCCAGACATAGACTTGGAAGCGGAAATCCAAAGAGTACATAGAGACCCTTATAAGAGACGTACAGACAGGAAAGCCCCAAGGAAAATACTGGTTAACTTTCAAACTTTCAGTGTTAAGGAGCTTATCTTGGGAAGATGCCTGTTGAAAATAGATCTCCGTTACCGGTCCAGTCCATACCTTATCAGGTCTGACTTAGGAGCCAGAACTGCACAGAGACAATGGGAGCTTGGCACCAGAATGCCAGATTTCAGAGCATTGGGAGCCCACGTGCAGATGAGGTTCCCTGCCTTGCTCAGAATTATGTGGGAAAATAAGACCTATAGTTTCTCACAGCCTGAAGAGGTAGACAATCTTTTAGGCCGTATGAGAGATGATCAGGAAAAGTAATGACGAGTAGACAATTGAGATAACTGTTAAAGATTGGTCCCTACATAAATGCACAAAAAAAAAAAGAGACTTGAGAAGCAAGGAAATAGGGTAAGGGGTAAAGGGACAAGGGAATAAGGGAATAAATAAAGAATAAAAATAATGCACTGAATCGCTAAATCACGGTATAGGGAACATGACTTATTAGCATTACACCTTTCACTCGCTATAACATATTTGATTCAGTCAGGGGATCCTCCTAGGTGCTCCAAAGGCGAAGCCATCGTCTGGTATGTTGGGGGGGTTCCTCAGAGGGGAGGGTGTTCACTGGGTGGAGGGAGCAGAGGGAGAAAAGATAAAAAATAAAAAATCCTCATGTATAGGAATTAATCTCTTGTATATAGCTATGGATGGGAACGAGATGACAGCTGGGTTATGAGTAACACATATAAGCTTAAAGCCCTTTCATGGAATATCAATGGCTTGGGCGAAAAAAGGAAACAGAATAGGATTTGTGAATTCTTAAAAAGCTCAGATGCGCATCTTATAATGCTCCAAGAGACTCATCTGGAGGCAGATATCTGTAGTTCTCTTTTTAAGAAATGTAGGTGGGTTCAGGAAATAATCTGCTCCAGGCAGTCTGGCACAACAAGAGGGGTCTCCATTATAATTTGCGCAAATTGTGGGATAAGTCTGAAGAAATATGAGACAGACCAGTCAGGAAGATGGTTGGTAGCAGCAATACATATTCAAAATATCCCATATACACTTGCTGTATACTATGGTCCAAACGATGATAACCCCGGACCACTTTCCAAGCTAGCGACAGCATTAATAGGGTCAACTGGCCCGGTAATCCTGGGAGGTGATTTCAACTTGGTCTTTGACCAGAAGCTAGATAGAACTTCTAAAGCTAAGTATCACGCCCCCACAAAAGCACTCGCTACCTTACACGGTATAATGAAAGACTTTAGCCTTTTAGACGTATGGAGGAAAAAATACAGATCTTCACGGGGATTTACCTTCTACAGCAAGAAATATAAGAATTACTCTAGGATTTACCATTTTTTAGTTGATCAGCATCTCCTCACAGACATTAATCACCTTTCCTTCATACCTGTAGGGATGTCAGATCATGCAGTATTGGAAATGGTAATTGTATTGAACTTAAGTCCTTTAAAAACAAGATGGACCTTGGAAAGGTCATTTCTATTAGATGACCAGGTAAACAGAGATGTTAAGGAAAAAAACGCAGAATTTCTTATAATAAATTCAGGTACTTCTACCCCCCAGGTAGTGTGGGAAGCCTATAAGGCTTTTTTGAGAGGGGTCTTAAGTTCCTTAATGGCTTATAAAAGAAAGACTATAAAAGTCAAGAGAAGGGAAGACCTGGCGGCAATAACCAGAAAAGATCTTGAGCTACAAAACGCAATCTTAGCTAATTCCGAAAGGGTTCATCTTTTAGAGAAGGAACTTATTGAGCTACAACTTCAGCTTAAAGTCTGTGACGAGAAGATCCTTAAAGAAAAATGGAATACTAGCAGATTAAAGAACTTCGAATATGGCGAAAAATGCGGAGCCCTCCTAGCCTGGAAATCTAGAGAAGAAAGAACTAGGAACTGCATTAAAGACTTACTACAAAGAGAGACAGGAGACCTGATAGAAGCAGACGCCGAGATCAGAGATGAAGCAAGGAGCTTCATGAGAAGCCTCTATACGGAAGACAAAGACCCTAAGCTGGATGAGATAGAAACCTGGTTGCTCTTGAAAAATCTACCTCAAATTTCAGAACTGGATAAAACATATCTGGAAAGTGAGATAACAGAAGGTGAAATATTAAACCAACTAAAGAAAATGAAGCGGGGGAAAGCTGCAGGCTCAGATGGGCTGCCGGTCGAGATTTATATGGACTACATAGATCAGCTATTACCCACACTTAGCACACTCTTTAATCTTTTACTAACTCACGCCCACTCTATCCCCCCTTCATGGGCTGAAGCCACAATAACGCTCATAGTAAAACCTAATAAAGACCCCAAGAAAATAGAGTCGTACAGACCAATTTCCCTTTTAAATACGGATATGAAACTATATTCCGGGATCCTAGCAACTAGACTTGCGAAGATAATAAAATCTATAATTCATACTGATCAAAGAGGTTTTATCCCAGGGAGACAGCTAAACGAATTAACGTTCCAAGTGATAGGGGCCATAGATTATGCTAACGATAAAAATCTCCCGCTTGCCTTGGTTGCGATAGACGCGGCCAAGGCCTTTGATCAGGTCAACTGGAAGTATCTATGGGCTACAATGATGGCATTCGGGTTCCCCCTAACATTCATTAAGGGTGTTAAATCATTGTATCATAATCCAATGGCAAAAGTCTTGGTAAATGGAGTATTATCCGATTGGTTGGACATATCTCGAGGTACCAGACAGGGTTGTCCCTTATCCCCTCTTTTGTTTGATGTTTATATGGAGCCTTTTGTTTGTGGTATTAGAGATGACAATATAATTCAACCTTTTAAGCTGGGTAATATGACGTTAAAAACTGCCCTGTATGCGGATGACCTCCTCCTATATACTTCTAACCATTCTGTAGCTATACCCAGGCTATTTTACTTATCAGAAGAATTTGGAAAATTATCAGGCTATCAGATTAATAAGGAGAAAACAGAGATAATGGGGTGGAATAATAACATCCCTATACAGGGTGCGAAACAAAAAATGCGATACTTGGGAATTTACTTAACTCAAGAATTAAAGAACATACCACTAATTAGTTGGCAGACAGTAGTTAAAGACATTAATAAAACCTTAACAAGATGGGGGTAATCTGCCACTAAACATCTATGGTCGGGTGAATCTCATCAAAATGACTATTCTTCCCAAATTGACGTGTTTATATAACTCCATCCCTTTATCATTTTCTTTGAAAGACATTAATAATCTCCAGGGTAAGATTGGATCATTTATATGGGCCTGTAAATCTTCTAGGATAGCCTGGAAAAAACTGAGGAGGGGTCTAAAAATCGGAGGTTTAGCCCTCCCAGATCTATTATCATATTGTCATGCCTTTCATTTCAAAAACTTTAGGCTACTTTCAAACACGTTAGATGCATCTTCACAGGGCCGTTTGTTCCAGGCTTTACTTTATGATTTACCCTATGGCCACGACTACTTTTTATTCAAGTTTGGAGACCAGAATTTTTTTTAAAAAATTCGCCTTAAGATACTTCAGACCGCACTTAAAAACTGGGGGTTTATTCGGAAGGTTTTTAATATTCCTTATTATCAAACGCACACTCCAATATGGGATTCCCCGGGAACACCTCTATGTCTCCAAGATCAGCTTTCACAACCTTTGAGAATAGCTGGAATACAGAAGTGGGGAGACTTATGGGTAGACTCGGGCCTAATGGACTGGAACTCCTTAACACAACTTACAAATGGACAGCTGACCAGGTTTAAATTTTATCAATTATCTGCCTGGTGGTCAAGTCAGAATTTACAGCGGGAAAAAGATCCAGGACTCCTGGACGCAATTCGCAGGGGAGGGAGATGGATTAGAGAAGTATCTTTTGGTACAAGCTGTTAATTAAGGATGAAGAGAATAAACTACATTTGGAATGGACAAACGTATGGGAAAATAGAATAGCGGAACTCCCCGAAGAATGTAGTAAAATATGGTCAGACTCTTTCACTCTATCTCAGAGGCTAATCAAGCCAGCTAATTTAAGGCGTAATCACTTATTTACAGCTTATAGAGTCTACTGGACCCCGGCCAAATTACATAAGATAACTCAAAATAATTATTATTGCCCCCGCTGTAATCATGACGCAGCAGATGATGTTCATATTTTTTTGGAGTGCCCGGTAATTCAGGATTACTGGAGAGCGATAGTTGGTTTCCTAGGCGAGGTGTTAATAACAACTATTTTATGCTCACCTAGACTTGTATTCTTTGGTTTACCTAAAGATTATAATATTAACAACTTAGATACACAGTTTATCTTTTATGTAGTAGTTATCGCTAGGAGACAAATTTGCAAAGAGTGGAAATCAACTGCTCCTCCCAGATTTGCAGAATGTTTAAAACATATAATGGAAGTATGTAAGATGGACATGGTTGGTCGTAATGGGAATACTGAGAATGTCTGGTCTAAACTGGAGGTCTGGTCCAATAAGTAAATGGTCCGAGGATTATGCCAGAGGTTGTGTCGGTCCTGTCCTCCCCTGGCTTAAAGTATTCCATCATAGGCTAAGGGGAGTTGGATAAGGAAAACAACCTACCTCTGGGACATCCCTGTCTGCTATGATACTGTCTCCAGGGCGGACTCGGAAATGTCAGTATAAGAGGCGACAGCGAGACCCATCTAGAGCATATAAAATCTGGTGGCATATATGAGGACAAAAAAAAAAAAAGGAACATTCACATTCATGACTATAAGGACACTAATCTGTTAATAACAGTTCCCAGGTCTCTCAACAACTGGCCTTATGCATTTGTCTCAAGTGTGAATTGAAAACTGAGAGCAATCCCAAACACTATGGCCATCAAGAAGAATGGCTTGTTCTTTTACGATTCCTTTGCAAACTACTGTTTGCTCAAGAATCAGAATCACAAGTTTATTTATGACACGACTCACAATTTTGTCCAAGTGAATTTCATCAGGTAAAACCTACTGTTACATGAATATTTTGATGCCCAAGTCACCAAATCTGCATGTTATATCCCATTTTAAACATCACAACTTGTAATAGGTGATGGAGTGGAGAACCTTGTATCTCAATCACTTAGTAAAATCATCAAATAGGACTATTGGCTGCTCGTATGAACCTTTTATTGATGGCTTGAAATGTAAGAAAGGAGAGAGCATCAGCAATGTATTTCAAGTACAGAGAAACCATTGTGATACCGCATAAAATTAGAGAGAGGATGATGTCCATACCACAAGTGGTTTATTAGCAGTTTAGTCAAATCGCAATCCAAATCAGTTAGCAAAGGTTCAATAAAAGGATCGTGAAAGTTGTTGCAAAGTCATCCTATGTGCCCTGCGCACTTTCATTCTTTTTACTGAGTGGTACTGGTGGTAACTGACTCTGACTTTCCCTGGACTCTGTATAACCAGGCCCAGGGCTGGTGCTATGTTGAAAACACAAACATACAAGAGGGTACACTATATATTAGGGTACACTTATGATCCACTAAAAGACTACTCAATGACATGGAAGCCCTTCAGTTTACTCAATTGGTTTCTTCACCTACCCATCTAAAGGGACACACCTTAGACCTCATTTTTTCAAATGACCCCCGGATCAGGGTATCAGATGTTACCCCAGTTCCCTGGTCTGACCATAGCTTAATCAGATTTGAGCGCCCTAAACCAGTTATACAGTCCAGGGACAAGGCTGAGTCTATGCCTATTAGGAACTGGGCCAGGATTTATTCGGACACATGGTCAAACACCCTTAAAGGCTCTATCAGACTCTATCACCAAGAGTTAAAATTGGTACAGGCCACATTTTTTGAGGAAAAAATCAGCCAGGCTCTTATCTCCCCGAAGGAACTCTTTAAAGTAGTCAAAATCTGACTACCCCCCAAGCAAATAAAGGCTCCCTGAAGGTCACAGTTGACAGGTGCAACCAAATAGCCTCCTTTTTTCACAAGAAAGTGACAGACATCTATGGTCTCTTTCAAATCGCCTATTCGCCTCCCACTCCGCCCGAGAAGAGCCAGATGTGGACCCCGCTCAAACATGCACCTCGAGTCTGACACACTTCCTGAGGCTTGAGGAAAAAACTACCCTAAAGCTGCTAACGGCCATTAAATCAGGCTCACCACTAGTCTCCGCCCCACCGCATGCCATTCTTAAGGTGACTGATGTCATACTTCCTCCTTTAGCGAAGATTCTTAATAAGTAGCTCAAATAAGGGTCGGTGCTCCCAGCCTGGAAGCATTCCATAATAAAACCAATTGTTAAAAAAGCTCACTTGAATCCTGATGTATTTGGAAATCTATGGCCCATATCGCTTCTTCCCCTCCTTGGCAAAATCCTCGAAAGACACGTCAACCAGATGCTTACTAACTATCTGGAGGAGAACAAGTTACTACATCCCCTGCAGATGGGTTTCAGTAAATTTCATAGTACAGAAGCAGCGCTCCTAGTAGTTACCGAGGAAGTCAAAGCTATTCTAGACAAAGGAGGGTCAGCTGCTATTATCCTGCTTGATCTGAGCGCAGCGTTTGACACCGTTAATCATGCCATACTTAAAAACAGATTGAAAGAAATAGGCATTCAGGATATAGCATTAAAATGGCTACGCTCCTTCTTGGTCAAGCGGTCTCTCCAAGCTATGGAACAGGATTGACTTTCGGACAGCCTGCCCTTAAACTTTGGAGTACCACAGGGCTCTGCTCCAAGCCCTACATTATTTAATGTCTATGTAAGGCAGCTTGCCACTATCATGCAGAAATGTGATATCCTGGGTGTATCGTATGCTGACGATACCCAGCTGATTGTCTCCCTGCCCAAAGATCATAACCAGGGCAACTTACAATTGGCTCTGTGCCTGGACAAATTGGCCCACTGGATGTCAAATGGCCATTTAAAACTGAATGGCGAAAAGACAGAACACATGATCCTAGGTGACAGGGACATCACCAGGCCATTGAACAACTGGCCAGCCTGTATGGGTTCTCCACCAGTCCCTTAACAGGTGATAAAAAATCTAGGCATCTGGTTAGATAACTCCCTTTCTATGAACCAACAGTCAAACAAATTGTCCGGTATCTGTTTCGGACTGTTCAGAATGCTTGGGAAGATTCGAGAGCTTATTTTGGAGCAGCTCAGGAATTCTGTTATTCAGTCTCCGATAGTTGCCCATTTGCACTACAGGAACTCTTTCTTCTCTGGCTCACCCAAGTATGTGATTAAGCAGCTTAAAACAGTACAGAACGCGGCAGCCCGGCTCCTACTTAAACCCCAAAAACATACATCAGTGAGAGAACCCCTGAAACAACTACATTGGCTCCCAGTCACCACAAGAGTAAAGTTCAAAGCCCTCTGCATTGCTCGGAGGGCAGTTAACAATAAAGGTCCAGAAAAACTTAGGGGCACATTTCCAAGCAGGGCGATAGGCAATTATCGCCGCTTTAGTGGCTGTTTTCGGCCGCTAAGCGGCGATAATTCTATCGCTCTATTAGCAAGCTGTAGCTAACAGCAGTTAGCGACAGCTTTAGGCGATAACGCGCGGTTTGGATCCCGCTTTGCATGTCAGCGATATTTATCGCTAATGACATGCAAAGTGGGCGTACCCAACCTGTTAGCGACTGAAAGCAGTCGCTAACGTCGCTATCGCCTATTAGCAAGGCAGGCGTAGCGATGGAAATATTCCCGCTATCGCCAAAAACTAACGCCTGCTCTGACCAGTTCTTAGCCATGTTATCCAATGGGAGGTGGATAACATGGCTAATAGCATTTTGTCGCTAATGCGTGAATATCGCTGTATTCTCAGCGATATTCACGCTATCGCTGGAAAATGTATCGCTTTGGAGATAAATGTTGCTAATAGTACGTTATCTCAGCGATAATTTCTGGCGATGCTTAGCGTAAAAAAATTGTTGCTAAGCCTAGTTAGCGATAAATATCGCTAATCGTTGGTAATATGCCCCTTAGACTCATGATCTCTGCTCACACCCCAAATAGGCTACCGAGATCCTCCCACGCCCACCTCCTTCACACCACCAGAATAAAAAGATCCAGATGGGGAGGGAGATCCTTCTTTCATCTGGTTCCCAAGATGTGGAATGAGCTGCCTCTGAAATTAAGAAGTCAACAAAATGAGCTGGCTTTTAGAAAGGGACTAAAGAACTGTCTGTTTCCTGGAAACCACTAGTTGGCTCCTATCTTGATCACAGCTCCTGTCGGCAGGATGGGGAAGCCTCTGGGCAGCCATGCGCTTTAGAAATCCCCAAATCAAATCAAATCAAGTGGCCTGACCACCCTATAAGTCCCTAGTACATAATAGGGCAGTTGGATTAAAGCTACCTATAAATCCCTAGTATAGAATAAGGCATGGCAGAGTAGAGGCCAACAGCCCTGTCTGCACTTGCATGTCTGCACGGCTGAGAGCCTGAGGTTATTTTAAAAGCAGACCTATGTTGCAGCACTACCTTTAAATGTAAATTGTACCCAAAATAGACTTTAATTGTAGGGGCACTTAAAAAGGGAAAAACTACAATGTTTTGGCATATTAGGTACACCCAGGGTCTGCCCTAGGTGTCCGAAGGGAGGGCGGTCATGTACTTAAAAACAGGATTCATAAAAAAGGTTTAAAATACGCCCTGGGGATAGGGAAATTGTACATTTCACCTTCCCCATTATTAAAGTTCTTCCCAAAATCGACATTGGTGCTAGAAGCACTGTGGAGTGAGGATCTACTCTATTTCTGCATATTCAGGACCCCTAATGTCTCACCTGGGTGTCTCATTAGTCATGTAGTTTTCAGTAGGGTCCTCATAAAAGATGTTTTATATGCCCTGGTGTTGGGGAAACTGCACATTTCATTTGACACATTGTAGATCCCCAGTAACATAGGTTAACAGAGCAATAGTTTATGAACACATAACTAATGCTAGGAATCAAAGAAAATATCATTTAAGGACTTAGGAGAAATGTATTGATAAATCCAACAACAGGCTAATGTTTAATTTATCCTAAAGTATACAGAAAATAAGATATAAGACTTTCTTGTCTTCAAGCCAAAATTCAGCCATCCTGCCCTCTTCCCTGATTGGTCAGAGTTAACAGGATTAGCCAGGCTGCTTTGTTGAAGTAATAAGTGGCTCAGCTAGGGAGAGGCTATCTTTTGGCGAGAGCTCTGCTACACCGGAATGCCAGAGCAGGGTTGAGGGGTCATAAAGCATGGAGCTTCAAAGGGGAATGGGACAGGCAAAGAAGGCCAGGTTCATTTACCCCAAGCAACTCTGACCCAGGCAGATGGCAAGCTTAATGCAGGAATTTGCATCTGGTAGGGGGAGGAGAACTAAGGAAACGAGCCATACTAGAGATTGGTTTAACTAGTTCTTGCTCCTCTGTAGGGATTTCAGCTGTACTGAATTTTGGAGGAATAGTGCTTTCTAGTAGCAGATTATGCCACACTTTGGAGGAAGTGGTCATGCTCTGGGGTGTTGCCCTGTACCTCATTGGACAGGAGTGCTGCCCTGCTTGGTCCAACAGAACACTGAATATATATGTGAGAGGTGCAGAGCCCCTCAGTTCTGCTGCTTGAAACTAAGAGAAGCTGGAAACTTGATTTGCACAATTAGGCACTGCATTCTGACTGACTGCACCTGCTGCATCAGCTGGAACTACAGCCTTTTAGATGTACCTTGCTACAAGAGAAATAAAGAGATGACTCCCTGCAAGCTACAGGTTAACAGAGGTCACCTGCTTCAACTCCACCAAGAGTCCCCTGCCTGGAGTGCACCGAGTTTGTTAAATGTTATACTTTTTTGGAGGAAGATAGTGTGTGGGAATTTAAGCAATTAAGCCCACGGAAAAAATGATATGGCTAAAGCCACCTCTCAGGCAAAATGTGTGGGCTCTCTTTATAGGGCCACCAGGAGAATATATCTTACACTTTTTTTGGAAGTCTTTCATGCTAAAATTCCTGCCTCCTTGTCGTGTGGTACAGAACTGATGGATGTATTTAAATGAGGCTTCCTAAACACAGTGGAAGGTTGAATTCTTAGAAGCCTAGCCTTACCCAATCCAGTACTTTTGATGGCAGCTCATAGGCTATAATTTGGATTAAGAAGTACCTGGATGCAGGGCCTCGCAGGGGTAGTGCATGGGCCATGGGTCTGGCAAAGAGTGAGCATGGTACACTCAGGTTCTGGATGTGAAAATAAATTTTAGAAGGTCTAAAAGAAAATTCATTAATTTATAGAAATGTTATGATTGCAATACATTTTTTGCAATTTGACAAGACTTTAACTTTTACTTTGACCCCGCACCAATTCAAAGCTACTTTGAAACAGGCCACTTGGTCCTTAAGTTTCCGTAGGGACAGGAAAGCTGGCACTTTAAAGAAGGGTAACCATCCAGCTATTGACTCCTGCCTGCTAAATAAAGTACAGGCTTATATTTCATGGAATCTGCCATTCAGAGTGTACCGTGTTTGGCCACTGTTTAGGCAGGGCTTGCTCCTTTTATATCCCCTTCTGGCTAAATGTTACAGTCATCACCGATCTGTAACCTGTGTAACAATGGTCCCCAAGATATTAACCATGTAATATTTTTCTGTCCGGCTTTGTTATTGTGTCAATGGAAATAGCTAAGGCCAATATGTTTACAGTTACCTATCCTCTCTGCCTCAGCAAAATTACAACTTCTTTACAATCCTCCCAATGAAATATTTTGTAATAGAATTGTAGCTTTTGAAGTGCTTTTAAAATTATATTAAGATGCACCAGTCATGTAGGGTGTAGATGTTGATTTTTTTTCTACATATGCATTATGTATTGTTGGATTGTATTTTATGGTATATAAATTATCTTTTTTAAACATATATCTTTTAAACCCTTGCACTAATGGCACGAATGTCACTTTGTATTTTACACAGTATAATATGCTGCTGTATGTTAGAATTTTGTCAAATGAAAGTTTTATGAATCTTGGATATTGTTTAAGATTCTCTGATCTCATGATGGGGTGGAATATTTTATAGAGTGTATTTAATTGTAAAATTAGAATTCTTTCTTATTTAGCTGTATGTGAATTTATGTTTTATGTGGACCTCCTCAGAGCTCCGTGATCATAAAGAAAAAAAAAGTAAAGGAGTGCATCGAGTGGACATTTAAGGGTTTTGGCCAGGTGCATTGCGGGAATTGTGGTCCCAAACTTTCAAGGACCGTCTTGGAGCTTCTAGACTCTTGGATTGTATTTTGGACCCTTAGTACCCTCTAGAGGAACTTCAGTGAGACGTTACAGAAGTTTGGAAACGTTTGGAGCAACGTTGGAACAATTTCCACAAGTGACTAAGGGCCAGATGTAGGTAAATTTTATTTTCCGACCTCTTAAATACCGAGTCATACCGACTCGGTATTTCAGAGGTCGGAAAATAAAAATACCGAGATGTAGGTAATTGCAGATGTGCAATTACCGAATCGTAAACAGTCGGTAATTTCCGATGCGGTAAATACCGACCAGTTAATGCCCATGCATTCCTATGGGCTTTGAAGCCCATAGGATTGATTGGGCATTTACCGGTCGGTATTTACCGCATCGGAAAATACCGACTGTCACAAGGGTGCAGGGGGTGTCACTTTGACACCCTCTGGCACCCCCAAAAGAGGCTCGGGTGCCATGTGGCAGGCATACCTGCCCTAAGGGCAGGTCTGCCTGTCATATGGCATAGGTGTGCATGCACACATGTGCATGCACACCAGAATCGGTATTTTACCATCAAGTATTATTTGATGGTAAAATACCGATTTTGTACTGCTTGTGGGACTCAGAAGAGTCCCACCTACATACCAATTTACCGGAATCCGTAATGTTACCGACTCGGTATTTTACATACTCGGTAAATTTACCTATCGGTAAATTTACCGAGTCTGTAAATTACAGGGACCTACATGTCAAATTGCTTTTACCGGGTGGTAACGGCCGAATTCGGCCGTTACCACCCGGTAAAAGCCTACCTACATCTGGCCCTTAGTGCTAAAAAGTGTTTATTCTTTAATAAATCATATCTCCGGTTCCTTATGTTGGATTGTGGTCATTGTGGTGTCATTTTAAAGTTAAAAAATATTTCCTATCTGTATAAATTAGTGTTGGATTTTTATTGTGTTTTGTGTCTTAAATATTCACTTAATTAGTGTTTTTAAATGCTTTACATACCTGTCTCATAAGTTAAACCTGCCTGCTCGCAGCTAAGCTGCCCAGGATTGAGAATGGAAATAATTTATAAAGACCTGTACTAACCGTAGACTGTATAAGGGGCCTTATTGGCAGAGGTAGCATCAGTTGTACCAAATGAAAGGTTCAGGGGAGAAGCAAAAGTCCTTGAGTATGAAGCTCAACACTTTGGGCAGGACAAATCAACAGAGTTGAGGAGATCGTCTTCGCTCAGCAAAGCCATGATGGATTCTGCTTTAAACTATTCTAACACATACAATCAAAAACAGGGAAGTAAGATCTGGACGAGTCTCAATATCAGTTCCCACTTAACGGTCCAATCTGAAGATAGTGTTCACTGGAAGCAGGTAGACTCCCTAGTTTCGCAGCTCTTAACAAATGAGGTTCTCAGCTGCACAGCCTTGGATGTAACATTGGTCCAGTCTTCTTGGAGAAGTGTGGCTCAGTGGTTGGAGAAGTGTGGCTCAGTGGTTAGAGGCGGCAGACCCGGAAGCTGAGATCGGCCGTGGACCAGGATTCGATTCCCCGCCTCGGCGGGTCTCGGGCTTTAAAAATTCCACGGACTTGATAATTCTCGCTCCGGTCCCTACTCGACTCACGGGGTCACACTCTGCGACTCTGGGCAATAGCTTGCTTAATCTCCACTACGGCCCCTCGCGGCGGGATGCCTGGCTTTCACCTTCTGGATACCCTGCCGGGGTATCTCACAGGGGAATACCAGGACGGGTTCCCTAAGCAAGCGCTTAGATACCGTGTCGGTGATTTGCGCTATATAAATACATGTACATTTACATTTATTTACATTTGGTATACGTAGTTCTTTTCAACTGCCTCAATCTTTTTGTCTGCAGTCAACTTTTAATTATGTTTCAGCAACCTCAGAGTATTACAGTAAACAATAAGCCTTTTCTAGCTAACGAGGCAAACAATAAGACACTTGCAGAGGGGAGAAATACTCCGGCAAAGCATTAAATAAAATGAAATTCACAATATTGGGGCCTGGTTACTAGTTAAGCCTATGTTAAATTCAAAATTGCTTCTAAACAAATACATTTAACATAAATAAATATAGTGACTACATGTAAAGACATTATACATTGTTCCATTTAACCTGGAGACATTGATTATAGTTCAGCTATATATATGGATGGCTTCTCATTAAGGTAAGCATAGCCATCTACTACACTTGGTCAGTATAAAACACATCGATTAATACTGGTAAACACACATTTATGACCGTATTTATCAAGCGTTGCATTGCTTTTGCATCACGCAATGGGGTGCAAAAGCAAAGCAATGCTTGAGATGCGATTTATCAGTCCGCACAAGGCTACCTTCATGGCCCTGAGTGGCATGATAAATCCTGAGTACTGCTAGGCAGTGCAAATTCCTGCGTTGTGCTACTCTGCTCCATGGAGGCATTCCATTGGCATGCATGGGTGTTCCCATACGAAACCCATGGATCTTGATGCATTCCCTGATTTACCATAAGGGGTAGACCTGGGAATGCGCCAAAACTGATTCACTTCCCCAGGCCAGGCTAACAATGAGAAATATATATACTTTCTTCATTTCTATCTCTTTCTGTTTGTGCTTGTTAGACCTGGCATAATTGGCATGAGTTTCCCTTCCACTTTGACTGATTGCCTCCTCTGTTTTGATATGTTTTTGCTGGTTATATGCTTTGGGCACTGTGCCACTGCTAATCAGTGCCACAGTGCAATTGCTCCCTATGTTAAATTGATGTACTCATTTATGATTCCATGATTGGGTTATTTGATTTACCTGTCAGCCCCTAGTACAGTGCACCATGTGTGTCCAGGGCTTGTAAATCAAATGCTGTTGGTGGGCTTGCAGCACTGGTTGTGCCACCCACAGAAGCAGCTTGTAAAGTGTGTCTCTGGCCTGCCATTGCAAGGCCTGCGTGCAGTCTGTGACTGCCATTTCGACTTGGCAAGTGCACCCACTTGCCAGTCCCTAAACCTTCCCTTTGCTTCATATTAGACACCCCTGTGGTAGGCCCAAGGGCAGTGTGCATTGTAAGTATAAGGTAGGATATACTCTGATGTGTGTAGCATGTCCTAGTAGTGAACTACAGCCATTTTCGTTTTTCACTATTGAAGGCTACCTGTTCTCCATAGGCTGGAATGGGCAGTTAGATTATTACATTCTTATAATCCTAACGGACTCATAGAACATGGTAGAAATTAGAATTTAGTATGCCTGAACTTAGAATAATAGAATACATATTTTAGGAAAGTTGTTTTTGATATTCTGTGGTTGAAAACACCACTTTTAGAAAGTAGGTATTTTGTATGTATACTTGTAATGTATGTATACTTGTAAAGCGCACTGTTACCTCGTTACGTGGTGTCCTGGCGCTGTATACCGCTGGGGAACCCGTCCTGGCTTTCCCTGTGAGAGGGCACCCCAAGGTGAAGCCAGGCATCCCCGGCGTTGCTGGGGCCGTTGTGGAGATTAAGCAAGCTATTGCCCAGAGTTGCAGTGTGGGACCCATGGTTAGCGTAGGCACCTAAGCGAGAATTATCGAGTCCGCGGACATTGACCCAAGACCCTGCCGCGTCGGGAATTGAACCCTGGTCCCGGGCCAACCTCTGCTTCAGGGTCTGCCACTTCTAACCAGTGAGCCACACTTCTCCACTATTTTCTTGACTACTTCTCCAGGCCTGCCTCTGCTAGGTTGTGTATTCCTTGTCTGGGTTTGTGAGTGACAGGGCTGGGGGATTCCAGGAGACAGGCTGGGGCAGCCCAGTGGTGGAACGAGAGATCTGCATCTAGATGGGAGGGAGGAGTTGCCCCTGGGACCTGAATAGGGCTGGGTCTTCCCTCTTCAATGCTTGCTCCACCTCCTGTGGCTTGTCTGATCTCTATGCCCTGCACAGTGAAAGGAAGAAGAGAGTCATGTAAACAAAGTGCTCAGGGACTGGTTTGGACTAGGCAGAGGCTGCTCTGCCTTCAGAGGACAAAGGATTTTGGGGTATAAATATTGGGACCCTGATCCCAAGAAGTTTAGATCACTTCTGGAACAAGAAACCTTTTGCCAAGGAGATGAAACAAGGAAGCTGCAGGAGGTGTACTGCCCCTCTGCCATTGTGCTGTTTGCTGGGTTGGCCTGCAGTGGTTGCTTCATTACCAAGGAAAGGAGAAGGAACTTTTTAAGGACTTTCATCATTTACAGAATATTCTCTAAGGGCTTGAACTGTGCTTGCCTCATGCTGAAGTTTCAGGGACAAAAGACTTCATCTCCAGCTCCCCTCCGAATTTCCTCGCTGGGAATTCTTAGTTCTAGACATTTGCGAATCGCTGGGAGCTGGAAGCGCGACGCATCGAGAAGAAGCGTGTCGCCGCTGCAGCTGAAATCTTCGCATCGCTGGAGAAGCGAGCCTTCGCTGGATCGCCCTGGAAACGTGTGTTCATCAAAGCTGTCTGCTGTTGCATCACCGGAGAAGCGCGATGCCATCGAGAGAGTCGCCATCGCATCACCGGAGAAGCATGTCGCAGGGCATATGGCGGCTCCAAAGTACAGAGTCGTCGCAAGGCTGCCAGGGCGTCTACGCATCGTCATCGCATCGCCGCCATCTTCTTGCATCGCAACCGGATCATAGCATCGCATCAAGGCGCCATCTTGCGCACCGCAACGGGCCGGCAGGCCAAGAATCTACGCATCACCTCCGCACCGGTAAGGATTACGGTGCATCCCCTACTCTGCGCAAGCATTGAGGCACGACACATCATTTCCCCTCAGATCACGGTACCGATGCATCTCCACTTTTGCGAGCCTTTTGTTTACTTTGCGTTACGCATCCAGGTACTTTGTTGAGAACTTTGTCGCATTTATCATCAACTTGAACTAAGTAACTTTGAAGCAATCTTAAGTGTAGTATTGTGGATTTTTGTCATTTGTGGTCTTGTGTTTAATTCCATATAAAGAATACTTATTTTTATAAAACCTGTGTTGTGTACATCTGTAGTGTTTTCACTGTAATACTGTGTATATTCACAAATGCTTAACACACTGCCTCGGAGATAAGCCTGTCTGCTCGTGCCAGGCTACAAAGGGGGTGAGCAGGGGTTATTAAGGAGTGTAATCCCCTTATCCTGACTTAGAAGTAAGGGTCCCTATTTGGACAAAGGTGAATACCATTACCAACTTGAGACCCCCAGATCTAACAGTGCTGCGTTCTAGAGCACACAGAGTATGAGGAAAATGCATCAAAGGATTGTTCTTGTGCAGGAAGGTACCATTTCCTGCACAAAAATAACCCTGCTAACAAATTAGGCACCCTTGAACTATTGAGCAAGAGTGCCTGCATTGGCTCTAGACAACGCATTGTGCACCATCACTGGAAAAAGGCAGGAATGCATCGTTCAATGTTAAGTACAGTACATTCCTACCCTGTCTCTATCACGCAGCCCAACCATCTTAAACATCTACATGACACCACTCTCAGACATTGTCAGATCTCACAACATCAACAACATCTCCTAAACAGACCACACTCAGCTTGTCCTCTCACACTTAACAAACGAACCCCACCCTAATAAAGCTAATTTCCACAACTACAAGAATAATGTTGCAACGTGGATGAAATACACCTCCTTTAAATCCAACATGGATAAAACGGAAGTCCTGATCTTCATTAGGCACCTCCCGTGGAATGACTCCTGGTGGCCATTTATGTGTGGAATTTATCCTTACACCGATAGACCGCACCTGAAACCTTAGAATCATAGTGGATAGCCAACTCTCCATAAAACGTCAGGTCAACGCTGACACCCCAGCCTGCTCCACATGACCCCTGTGCTCTGCCAAATCTTTAGATGTCTCCCCATCAGCACAAGGAAAACTGTGACGCAGGTCCTCATCACCAGCTGGCTCGACTACGGCAGTACACTCTATGCGGGCACCAACACCAAACTCATGCGAAGACTCCAGACAATCTAGAACACAGCAGCTAGACTGATTCTGAATCTGCCCAAGAGTACATACATCAACCAGCACCTGAATGACCTCCCCTGGCTCCCCGTTCAGAAGAAATGCCAGTTCAAACTCTTCATGCATGCCTACAAAGCGCTCCATAGCCAACAACCAGACTACATGAACCACCAGCTGATCTTCCACCTGTCGACCAGAAACCTCTGCCCTGCACATCTTACTGTCACACAGACACCACGTATCTGCTGCAGCGACTGTGGAGGATACAACTTCTCCCACCTCACTACCAAAACCTGGAACATCCACCCCCTCCGTACCTCACCTTCACTGAACCACTTCAGTAAGGGACTCAAGACCTCATTCTTCAACTGATACCTGCAGCACAGCACCAGGATACTCCCAAGATTATTAGCCGCGCTATACAAATACTACTTGATTGATTGATAGACGGGGGCCCGTTACTGACCTGCTGTTGCTGCCAGAGTGTGTTGGTGTTTGTGTGGGGGGCACAGGGGAGCCACGACTGCAAACCCCCGCTGGCACAGCGGGAGGACACCGACAGCGCTAATAGAATGTGCCAGGAGGCGTTTATTATCCGTTACTGACCTGTTGTTGCTGCCAGAGTGTGCTGGTGTTTGTGTGGGGGCCGCAGGGGAGACAAGACTGCAAATCCCAGCTCACACAGTGGGAGAACGCTGACAGCGCTAATTGAATGCACCAGGGGGTGATTATAATCCGGGCAGGCTCCTGCATCATGGGACGTGCGGGGGCGTGCCCTGGCAAAGCCTGTGTCAAGGGCGGGCCCGTCTGCACCCGTCAGCGACCGGAGGAGGCAGAGCAGGGTCGCCCCTCCTGGTCACTTGTGAAGGAAAGCTCAGAAACTTGGTGTATTAATAGTACAGACTGAAGGTACATTTACTATCTTTTCCTTTGTAACCTGCCCTGGTCCACCCAGCTGTTAACTAGTCAAGAACGTGCATTGCGCTATGTAATACTGGGGTGAGGAATCAATCAGAGTACTTGTAAAGCGCGCTACTTACCCGTGAGGGCCTCAAGGCACTGAGGGGAGGGGGTGCCGCTACTGCTCGAAGAGCAAGGTCTTGAGGCCTCTTCTGAAGGTGAGTAGGTCTTGGGTCTGCTGTAGGTGGGTAGGGAGGGTGTTCCAGGTCTTGGCGGCGAGGTAGGAGAAGGATCTACTACCGGAGGTTGTTCGTTGGATGCGGGGGACAGCGGCGAGGGCGAGGCTGGCGGAGCGGAGCTGGCGGGTGGGAGTGTAGAAACTGAGTCTGCTGTTCAGGTAGGCTGGTCCGGCGTTGTGGAGTTCTTTGTGTGTGTGGGTGAGGAGCTTCAAGGTTATCCTCTTGTCGACGGGGAGCCAGTGTAGGACTCTCAGTTGGGGGGTGATGTGGCTGCAGCGGGGGACGTTGACGATCAGTCTGGCGGAGGCGTTTTGGATGCGTTGTAGTCGTCGTAGGTGTTTGGCTGGGATTCCTGCGTAGAGTGCGTTGCCATAGTCCAGTCTGCTGCTGACGAGGGCCTGTGTCACTGTTCTTCTTGTTTCGGTCGGGATCCACTTGTAGATCCTGCGGAGGATGAGGAGGGTGTTGTAGCAGGAGGAGGAGACAGCGTTAACCTGTTTAGACATGGAGAGGGAGGAGTCGAGGATGAATCCTAGGTTGCGTGCATGGTCGGTGGGTGTTGGTGCTGTTCCTAGTGTGGTCGGCTACCAGGAGTTGTCCCAGGCTGAGAGGGTGGGTCCGAGGATGAGTACCTCCGTCTTGTCCGAGTGTAGCTTCAAATGGCTGTTGCTCATCCAGTTGGCGGCGCCCTTCATTCCCTCGTGGAGGTTGGTTTTGGCGGTGTGCGGGTCCTTGGTGAGGGAGAGGATGAGCTGGGTGTCGTCGGCGTAGGAGATGATGTTAAGGCCGTGTTGGTGGGCCACTTGTGCGAGGGGGGGCATGTAGACATTGAACAGCGTCGGGCTGAGGGATGAGCCCTGGGGGACGCCGCAGATGATGTTGGTGGCTTTGGATCAGTAGGGCGGGAGGCGGAGGCTCTGGGTTCTGCCGGAGAGAAAGGATGTGGTCCAGTCAAGGGCCTTCTCTTGGATTCTGGCTTCTAGGAGGCATGTCTTTAGAGTGCGATGGAAGACCGTGTCGAAAGCGGCTGACAGGTCCAGGAGGATGAGGGCTGATGTTTCGCCGTTGTCTAGTTGCTGCCTGAAGTCGTCTGTGGCAGCGATGAGGGCTGTCTAGGTGCTGTGGTTTTGACTGAACCCGGACTGGGACGGGTCCAAGATGTTGTTGTCTTCCAGGTGGCGGGCCAGTTGTATGTTGACGATTTTCTCGATTACCTTCTCCTGGAACGGGAGCAGGGAGATGGGCCAGAAGTTCTTGAGGTCCTTGGGGTCCGCATTGGACTTCTTGAGTAGGACGTTGATTTTGGCGTGTTTCCAGCTTTCCGGGAATGTCGCTGTTTCGAAGGAGATGTTGATGACCTTCCTTAGTTGGGGTGCGATGGCTGCGTCTGCTTTGTTGAATACGTGGTGAAGGCACGGGTCTGACGGAGATCCTGAGAGGATGGAGTTCATGACCTTGCATGTCTCGTCGTCGTTGACGTTGGACCAGAAGGTCAGGCGGTTGGCGCTGGTGGTGTTCACAGGGGAGGTGGGGTCTGGTGTAGCCGGGGCGGTCATGGTGTTGAAGCTGTCATGGATGTCAGCGATATTGCGGTGGAAGAAGATGGCTATTGAGTTGTACCGTTCTTGTGAGGGCAGTATGTCGTTGGTGTTGGCCCTGGGGTTGGAGAGTTCCTTTGCGATGCTGAAGAGCTCTTTGCTGTTGTGTGCGTTGTTATCCAGGCGGTCTTTAAAGGTGCATGGTTGTCCGGAGTGCCTTCGGGGAGCCATATCTTCTCCAGTTTCCGGCATGAGCGTTTGGAGGTTTGCAGCTCATCAGTAAACCAGGTGGCTCTCTTGCTGGTGTGGTTGTTGGAGGATTTCTTGAGTGGGGCAAGGGTGTTGGCACAGTCGTCAATATACTGTCTGGGGTTGCGGCCTGCAGTGTCTGAGTTGGTGGGGTCGGTGGGTGGGTTTTGGGCGTGGGTGGTGATCAGCTGGTCTTCGGTGACTTTGCTCCAGCAGCGGCAAGGTAGCTGTTGGGTGCGGTAGTGCATGGTTGGTTTCATGAAGGTGAAATGGATGCAGCGGTGGTCGGTCCAGTGGAGTTTGGTGGTGTGGTTGAAGATGACCTGGGTGCCTGTGGAGAAGACGGGGTCCAGAGTGGGTGCAGTGATGAGTTGTCTGAGTCCGAGGTTGGCAAGGTTGTCAATCAGGGTGGCAGAGTTGGCGTTGCTGTTGTTCTCAAGGTGGAAATTCAGGTCCGTGGAGGCAAGTGCGTGGGTGCTGGCGAGGTCGGCGATGGAGTCGCTGAACTGAGGAGTATGCAGCAGAGGTGGTTGGGTCCAGTCCTAGGAGGTTTGGTGGTTCTGTTGCAGGTGAAGCTGCAGGTGTGGCAGGAGAAAGGTCCGTGAGTCCGTTTCGGGGTGAATTGGAAGCAGGTGTGATTTCGGCCGGTGTTGAGTGCGTAGAGGGTGCTGGCGTCATAGCGGGTCTGGTGTTGTGGGGTTCACAGGGTCCAGGGGTTCTGACGTCAGATGGGCACAGACGGGCTTGCCTTTGGCGGCTCCATAGGAGGGGGGGAGGGAGGGAGGAGCAGCTGGGAGGTGGGAGCGGGGTGGCCAATGGGAAGCAGGGGGGGCACAGGGACGCAGCAGCGGGAGGAGCGGGAACGGCGGGAAAAAAGGCGGGCGGCAGAGAACAGGCACGAAGCAGCTGGCGGCCATGTGATGGTGTGGGGAGCGACCTGCCTGCGAGCAGGGTCGCTCCCCACGCCAACACACGGGAACCTGATGAGAACCCTCTTTTATATGCTTGCAACAGTATTGGCACTGGTGTGGTATCAAAGTTTTGGAGAAATAATATTCCCGCTGCGTTTGAGTAACTAGAGCAGCGTATTCTTGTCTTGTGCCTGATCACGGCCTAAAACAATCAGTCAATCTCTCTGACTCTTCCCTATGCCATAAAAACTGATTAAGATCTGACAGGAAGTTTTAATGAAACTGAAAACTAAAGTGGCAACATAAATTTCATTGCTTAATACCACACTTAATATTATTGTATTGTGATAGATTGTAAACGTATTGCATGATCTTTACGTGATTGAGAAAATATTTTCACTGTCTTGTCTATTTATACATGAATATAGTAGGGCCACTAAAATCTAGTATGGAGTAAAGGAAAGTACCACTAGGGGCCATATGTAGGTAAACCATGAATACCAATTGCTTAATACCGAATATTACCGATTCGGTATTAAGGAATCGGAAAAAGCGATGTACGCAAAAATTCCTTAACATTTACAGATTTGCTAAAAATCTGTAAAAAATACCGATTCTAAAGAAATCGGTAAAAAAACGAAAAAGCAATACCGAAATAGAATTACCGAATCCATTACCGAATCGGTAAATACCAATTCGGTAATTCAAAAATTCGTAATTTGCTGAATCAGCCAATCCTGTGTCATCCAATTACCTCCCAAACAGGAAGTGGCCACACCCAGGCAGCTGCACTGAACCTGGAGCTGACTGTGAGGTAGGCAGGTGAGCTGAGGAGGCACGAGCTACATATACTAACAGCTACAGAAAAACCCCCAAAAACATTTGAAATGGCAAGCCAGGAGGGAGAGAAGGAGGCAACTGAAAGGAAAAAGAAGATGAAGTTCATTGAGAAGGAGCTGGAGGTGCTGATACAGGATGTGAGTCAGGACCACAACAAGCTGTTTGGGAAGCAGTCCCTCCATGTGCCCGAGTCTCAGAAGAGACAGATCTGGAGTGGGATACAGAGCAAGATCAATGCAATTGGTGTCACCCAGCGGTTCATTGAGGACATCAAGAAGAGGTGGTACGACCTCCGGAAGACGGCGAAGGCAAGGATGGCTGAGAGGCAGGCTGGCAAAACTGGTGGAGGCAAGAACAAAGCACCTGCACCTACACCACTAGAACTGATGGTAGAGTCCACCCTCCAGCCGGAGAGTGTGAGTGGCGTGGGAGACGCAGACAGCTCTGCCAGAGCAGCAAGGAAACAAGGTAAGATGCATGCCCAGCATGCTATGCTACCCCCTCCCCAACCCCAATCCCTATAGTGGCATAGGGGCTCCCACTCCACTTCATGTCTTACCCATTACCTGCTATGCATTGTGGGAGATGTAGTCCTAGGGAAAACAATAGCATGTGAAAGTAATTGGCAAGCTCAGGACAGTCACTGTGATCATTAGGCATGATGTTTAATGCAATGCAAATGCAGCCAGATAAGTGAGTACATCTACATTCTGTCGTTACAGACGAGACATCTCGCAGTGCTGCAGAGGGGAGCAGAACAAAGACAGCCAGGCCAGAGGGGAGGCAACATGATGAAGGGAGATTGCCTGCAGGGCCCACAAGCTCCGCACAACCACCACCACCACCAACTACTCCATCACCGACATCACCACAGCGCCAGGGAACGCCGCCATCTCCTAATGCGCAATAACCACTGCAACAATCACCAACACCACCACCACCACAGTCAGGCAGGAGGCATGCCGTGGCCACTCTCCAGCAGATGGAGGAGTTGGAGGGGGAGGGCACCGGGGGCCAACAGTCTCCAGTCCATGAGGAGGGCAACATAGTGAGGGCTGGTACTCCATCTGAGGGCGCCCACACTTCTTCAAGATGCCGCAGGGCAAGGCCAGCCAGTCCTCAAGGCTCCGAACAGGAAGAAAGTGTCTTTGCTGGACTGTAAGGCAACATGCTCAAGGTCCAGCGCCTGCAATGGAGGGAGATGCATACATTGAACAGGGAGGAGGCCCACATGAACAAACACATGTGCAGGGTTGAAAAGGGCATTAGTTTAATGGGCGACAGCATGTGTGAGGGAATGATGGGAATTGCAACCTCTGTAGACAACCTGTGCAGCCAGTTGGAGCAGGACCGTCATTGTAGGCGCAGGGAGAGACAGAGACTCCAGGCCTATACCAAGGCAGTGAACCAGCTGGCCACAGCTACCTCCCTCATGTGTCGCAGGTCTATCGCCATGCAGGAGGAGATGGCGCATTGTAGCAGGGACATGGCCAGGGGCATGGTCTCGATGACCTCTGCATTAGAACTACTGCAGAACGTGAAGGCGGCCACAATGGAAGGAGGGGGGACAGTGAGGAGGCCACCAGCCATGGTAGCAGTACGCCCTCTCCCACCGAGGGCAGGAGGCGCAGCGAGCGCCACAGTGCTGCCCAGGATCAATCTGAAACTACAGACAGTGTGGCCAGGTAACGTACACATGCAGCGCGTGGGCGTCGAAAATAGGGACAACTGCTATATGGCAAACATTAGATGGGTGATGTAACCCATGTCTTTATGGACTCTGTTTACAATCTTGGTGGTGTGCTCATTAAACACCATTACACAAAAACTGTTACTGGCTTTGTGTCATTAAGAGTTGGACGTTATCTCTGCCCGTCTGTGTCTCCCATCCTGTTCTACTGCAACTCCAGCTGCGCAGGGCTCTGGCTGGGGACTGTCCTCGCCCTCGTCCTCAGAGTCGGTCAGTTCCACTGCGGTTACCTTTTTTGTGGCTAGATTGTGGCGCATTGCACATGTAGCAATTATCTTGCAGCATTTGATGGGGCTGTACTGCCGTGCACCTCCACTTTTGTGGAGGCACCGGAATCTGCTTTTACACAGTCCGAAGGTATGCTCCACCACGTTGTGTGTGCTCTTATGTGCCACATTGTACCTCCTCTCCCTTGGTGTGGATGGGTTGAGGTATGGTGTGAGTAGGTAGGACCGGAGGGCATATGCGCTGTCACCTCAATGCAAAGGAAAGTGCCATTAGTTTGTGTCACCAATAGGTAGAGCCAAGGTATACATCAGGGTGTGTCATATTGATTTACCTAGTAGGTATTCTTTTCCAAATTCACCAGCAGCCAGACGTGTTTGGATACCACTGTTCCGGAATATGTATGAGTCGTGGGTACTCCCTGGGAATTTTGCAACAATGTCAGTTATGATGAATTTGGCATCACATACCACCTGCACATTAATGGAGTGCGTGGATTTGCGGTTGCAATAAAGGTATTCAGTAGCTGCAGGTGGGCAGATTGGTATGTGGGTCCCATCGACGCAGCCAATGACATGGGGGAACTGCACCATTTGGTAAAAATCCAGCTTTGGATTCTGCAGCTCCGCCTGTGTACTGGGGAAGGTAATGTAGTGATGCATACGGTCCATCATGGCGTCCAGGAAGGTGTTGAAGAATCTGGATAGGCAGCTCTGTGACACACCACCTACTGTGGCTATCACACCCTGGTAACTTCCTGAGGCCAGGAGGTGCAGGCAACAGAGCAGCTGTACATGGGTGGGTATTGCATGCGCCCTTGGTGTCTGATGCTCTAGATATGCTTTGAGGTCCCGTATGAGGTCAAGGATGGTGTGCAGCCTGTACCTCTCATGGATTTCTGGTTCTGTCAATTGGAACAATGTGATGTGCAGTCTGTACACCCGCTCTTCCCGTCTCCAAATCCTCACTCCTGCTGCTCTCAAACGTAGCCGCCTTGCTATGAGGTAGAGCCCCGCCATTGTGTTCACAATGTTGCATTTTGGGCCTGTTTTTAAGCACTGCACCTGATTACCACCTGCTCAGGATCAGTGGTAAATACCGAATCGTTAATACCGATTTTGGTCAAATTCGGTATTACCGATTTTAGCTACATCGCATTTTGGGATTTTTACCGATTCGTTATTTACCGATTCGATAATGTTTGTTTCGGTGTTCACCGATCGGTAAATAAGGAATCGGTAATGATTTACCCATTCGTTATTACCGATGGCATTCGGTAATACGTACATCGTACAGGGCTTAATACCGGTCGGTAAAGCCGAAATGTACCGAATTTCGGCTTTACCGACCGGTATTTGGCCACCTACATAGGGCCCTAGATCAGGTAAAATCTAGCCCTCTGGAACGGACCAAGGCACACACACAGACTTCTCTACTGAAATTTATAACAGGTGCAATAGAAAAACAGATCACTAATGTAGGATAATCCCTTTTGGTGTGTGGAGATCAGAATCCGAATCCAATATCCCCAGACAAAGTGCTACCTCCAGACAGTGCAGTGGTAAGACAGAGTGAAAAAGAAGTAAATGGGTGTATTCAGGACATATTTGATACTATTAACACATCTACATCCAATTCGCCACTTCCAGTTAGGCGGACAAAAAACAACGCATATGTACAGTACCTAATACACAAAATAAAGAGCCCACTAGCAGTAAAAAGTCTAAGCCACAATGCAAAAATACCAAGAAAGCCACTATGGTCACCCCTGACCTATCTATGAAGGTTAGCGATTTAAATAATGGTAAATTGGATATCCTGGGAGCAGCGGTAAAATCCCTTGAGAAATTTATGAGAAGTAGCATAGATGGCATCAATATTAGACTAACCGAGATTGAAGCCAAATGTGCGACTTGTCTGGATGAATTGAATTCCCGAATTATAAACAAGCCCATGAGGAATGAGACGTCCCTCAGTGATGCAAACAGTAACGTAACCAACAGCCACCTAGAGAGGCAACTAAATAACGCACGTGCATATACATCAAAAATGCCCTACAACACGGGTTCCTGGGTTGGGAAGGATGCTACAAAGATAACAAGCTTTTAAAAGAGAAAAGTATAAAGTTAAATACCATTTACATTAACCAATTTTATTTGAAAAAAACATTTGACGACTGGTTAATTCCACAAAAAGTTATCATAGTTTAGCCGGCTTGATCAAGCTTGCCCTTTATTTGCGAGTATGTGAGTCGAAGAAATATGCTTGTATATCAAATTATTTTAGTTGTTACAGCAAAGAAGAATAGCAGCAAAAAATCCTTTATTGTTCTTACTTCATTTTCACGAAAGAATGGTTTACATACATATGACTCAAATCCTGCAATAATGGACATAGGCAAAGAATGTGGGGGTATATTATCAAGGGGTTTTATCTCCGCTTTTTTGGCTTTAAAAGCCAAGAAAGCGGAGATAAAATTATCTCCCTATTACCAAGCTGTCGCTAACACCAGTTAGCGACAGCTAATAGGAGATAGCGACCATCATGGGCCCCACTTTGCATGTCAGTGATATTTATCACTAATGATATGCAAAGTGGGCGTGCCAAGATGTTAGCGACTGAAAACAGTCGCTAACATCGCTATCTCCTATTACCAACTTTTGGAGATATTTGCGCTAAGGGCGAATATCTCCAAAAGCTAACACCTGCCCTGAGCAGTTCTTAGCCATGTTATCCAATGGGAGGTGGATAACATGGCTAAGAGCATTTGCTCGATAATGCATGAATATCGCTGACTTTTCAGCGATATTCATGCATTGCGGGCGTTTTTTATCGCATTTGCGATAAACCTTGCTAATAGCAAGGTTTATCTGCGATAAAAATCGCCGATGTGCGGCGATAATTTTTGTCTCTAAACAAGTTAGAGACAAAAATTATCGCTAGTTGTTGATAATATACCCCGTGGTCTATTGTTTCAGGAGAAATGTTAAAGAGGCAATGATGGGAATGCCCATATTTTTGCATCGAAATTCCACCTGGTTTCTGCCTTCTGTGCTAACCCATTTTTGTTGTCCATAGAACTCTCCACACTTTACGCATGCCAACTAGAGGTAAAGTGCTTGTGCTCTTCTTTTTAAACATGGTAAAATTGGCATACAACTGATTGGCATATTTATTTTACTATAAATCCCTTGGCATGCAATTTTACACTTCTATTTCAGTCAGTCAAAACAACCTTTCTGACAGGTCTAAACATTCTGTTATAGTACACAAAAGATAAGCCTTAAATGCCCATCCAGCACTGTGCATGGTATTTAAACATGATACTTGTATATTTCATGTTTTTCTTGTCTTGGCAGTGAAAAACCTCCAACGTTTTTTTTTCTTCACTGTGGCAAGGCTAGCGTTCCCATAGGGAAGCATTGGGTTCCATTATAACTACATATAATGCTTAATAGCAGCTTGGGAGCAACAGGAAAAATTATTCAAGGACTCATTTTTAGCATAATTAAAATCAATGTTCTTGGTAAAGGTGAGATTTGATATCCATACTACGGAAAAAAAGCTTTTAGAAAATTGCCCCTTTCCTAAATAAAACCAGAAGCCTTCCTGACATTGTTCAACTGTCTCCCGACTTGATATGCTTATTGTTCCCAGACAGTGGATGTGAGAAGAGAGTTTCCCTCCATGGGTATGAGAAGAGAGTTTCCCTCCTTGACAGGATGGCCATGGGGGCAGTGCTCATCCCCTCAATGAGCTTCATAGGATGCCTACCCTGTCACTTGGAACTGAAACTCTCATCTAGACAAGCCTCCCTTTTGTCTTACAAGTTAAGCAGACTCCAAACCCAGTAGGGGGGAGCTGCCCACAACTGGGTTGGCACTGGGAACAAGAGTGGCATCACCAGAACTCTCCTCAAAGCTCATCTGGGCCTGTGAGGAATCATACGGAGAACTAGCCTGATGTCTGAATGCTAAAGTAAGACTCAACCTGCTTTTCTTGAAACCAGGACCTCAAACGTAAGAGTCAGTTGGCTGAATTCCTGTTTGAGCTACAGGGCCACAACATGCTTCCATAGGTCTTTCCCTGCAGCTGGCCAGTAAAAACTGCATCTGCCCTGGACCCTCCTGATGGCCTAATTTAGAATGAGTCCTAAGAGTCAATTGGCCCTTGATCCTTGGCTGGTGGTGTTAGAGTGTACTCTTCCTGACAAACTACATGAGCTATGACTTAGAAACTTTTTGGCAACTTTTCTTCTGAAGATCGGGCAGGAGAGCAAAATCACTATAGAGCCAAGGCCATCAATGTCAAATTGCCATTTGGATCCAACTTTCCGGTTTTTCAGCATGAAGGAGATCTGGCTTCCCGAAATGTTACTAAGTTTAAACATAGTGGGCTTCACCAAGCTAGATGTCTAACCACATTCAGCCGACATTGAGGACTTCCAGGTATTGACCCTAGGATTAGGCTGCTTGGAATTTTCCTTGCCCTTGTTGACAACTGCACAAGGCCTCTCTCTCCAGTACCCCACTGTCATCAAGTCTCACTTCTGATCAAGCTTGCCCTGCCAGCGCCACATTTTTCTTCAGAAAACTTTCTTAGTCAGACAGTAAACGTTCACACAGGATAAACATGGTTTCGATATCTGACTGCCAGTCCAATGTGGTCGGCGTTAACTTTTGATTTTGACCCGGTCTAGTGTGACCATATTGCCGCAATTTCCCTTTTTGGCTCTATCTTTTTACTCAAACTTAAAAATTCATATCTCCGGTTCTACTCATATCTCCAGTTCTATTTTGGGGATTTTTTTGTCATTTTGTTGTATTTTCATTTATTAAAATAAACTCTTTTTTTCTAAATTGTGTGATTTTTAATGTTAGGAGGCTAACCCCGTTTCTGCATGTAGACAAGTTCTAACATATACTGCAACAACTTGGTTGCTTCCACCCACTATTTGTGTTTGTGTGTCTTGTTTGTGTCTGCATGTTCGGCTTCTCAATGAATTTACTATTGGAGTAATTCTTGCACTGTGTAGAAACGGACATCAGTATGTCTCTATGATCACTAGGGATTACTAAATCATGCCAACATTGATTTCCTCAACTGCATGCCAATATTGCTAAATCACACAGGAATTTCCCTGTATTTTGTATCCTTAAGCACACTAAAACACAACACAAGGGATAGGAATGAGTTCCCTTTTTGATCAACAAGTATCACAGTGCTGCCTGATCCACACCGGGTTCATTTTGACAACCAAGCTCCGCGTGATTCTGCCTCATCTTTTTAAAACTGTGTTTATTATCACTCTCTTTCAGGTCACAGAACACGAGGGGCATATTATCAAGTAAGGGCGTTACATTATCGCTGCTTTTATCGGCCGGAAACGGCCGATAAAGCGGCGATAATGGGCTTGATAATATGCTCTATGGAGTTCAATCGAAGCCCATGTTAGATGTGAAGACATCTAACATGGGCTTCGATTGGAATTCATAGAGCATATTATCAAGCCCATTATCGCCGCTTTATCGGCCGTTTCCTGCCAATAAATGCGGCGATAATGTAACACCCTTACTTGATAATATGCCCCTAGGTTATTTAGACCTGGTGTTCATATGAAAAGCTGGTAACTACTGCATCTCGCCATTTGCTGAACCAGCATTGAGGTAGCGTTAAAGTTGAGACACTTTCTCTAATTACTGTTGGTGCTAGCGAATTGCCAATAGACCTGTTAGGGGCTACTATAGGCAAGACACATGTCGACCTTTTGCACGACACATGCCCTTTAAGACCATTGCATCAAGTTAGGGCTTCCTGCTTTTAGTTACGTTAGTGCACCCTAGGAATAAAATGTAGGCAATAGCGTTGACCTAGACCTATTTTAAAACACCATCTCGCACAAACTGCACTAACCAGTCCACACACCCACATGCACCTAACGGCTTCATCAAAAAAAGATCTCTGCTGAAGAGCCCCTACACGGGTGCCCGTTGGGCATTGCAGCGCCGGCCCAACGAAAAGCAGGCCCAATGATGAAGCATGACATTCTTCTGGTGTGTGAGGGCACTTCTTCACAGACCTGAACACTCCCACCAACACTTAGGAATTGCACAGCAGTCAGTTATATTAGTAGAGTTCCTGCCATCTCTGAGTAAATGACCTCTTCCAATTTACGAAGGAAGATGCACCCCTTTAGAACTTCCTGGATGTAGGACCTGGTATATCCAAGATCCAGTTTGAGTTTTAAGATATTTAAATTGTTGTTGTGTTCCTAAATTAAGATGGGGCCTTGGGTCTATGGGTGTAATTTGCTTTCTGCTAGGTTGAATACTGCAGTGCACACTATGCAGGCTGTCAGAGACAGTTGTCTCTCAGGAAGTACCTTCATCAAACGCCACCATCATCCTCTCTCCTGTTATTCACTGATGTCGAAGGTATTGCTTGGACAGTGGAATTACAAGTTTGGACTGAAGTTTGGTCAGATTTCCCAATTTGGCAGACAAGTTATCAATTATTTCTACCAATATGGGGACAGAACCTTGCAATCATGGCTTTCTTCCTTATCAGTATTGCTACCATCATCAAGGCCTTCCAGGGGTTTATTACTACTTTCTCATTCCACCCATGTCCCCCTACTTTGAGATGTGTTATCTAGAAGCAATTCTGTGATACATAAGTTATTTGTACTGGGGCATGCCTAAGTCACAATACTTGAAGAGGAAGGGTTGTTAAGATTAGGGTTTTTTTTTAAAAATATGAACTTATGTTCCACAAGCAAGCTTTGGTCCTTATCCTTAGTCGATAAGAGTTCCTCAACCTCCACTAGCAAAACATCAAACTCATCTATTGTATAATTATCAGTTAAATACCTAGGCCTTCCAGTTGCTTTTTGTTTTCCCATAATTAGGCTTTAAAAACAGTCACCCAAGAGCAGCCCAGACAAGGAATAGCCCCACAACCCTGAGCAGCTTCACAAAAAATGGTGTGGCAGCGCTAAGTTTAACAAAATACCTCCCCCCACTGAGACTTGCTGCAGAAGCCTCACATTTCTCTTTAGTCTTGTGTCGCGCCTGTGAATTGTCCCGGCTTTCAGACAGTCGTAGGATTATGCAGGGGTGAAACAGATCTTTTCCAAAAGGAAGCAGCCTAAATCATCTTACTTACTTGGCCGAGAGTAACAGAGATGAAGGGCAGTTATTGTTCACAAAGCAGAAGGTAATACAATCAGTCAGTACCTGTTGGGTGGAGATGAGGCTGAAGAGGCATTCAGCAAACATCTTGGGCCTAAACCTGGAGACAAAGGGATTGGCCTTGCCCTGCCTCTTCCTGTTGATGATGGGAGCAAGAGGGACGTCCAATAGCCTGGGCTTTGCTTGGGCGTCGCCCGCACTGTAGGGAGAGGCAGTGTTTTATGCGTGACGTCACAAGCCTCCCCCTGTCAGCAACACCTGCAGGGAATAAAGAGCAGAGGACCCTGGGAATGGAAGGCCATGGTGGTGCTGGAGTCACGAAGACAGACTGGCAGCAAATGTGAAATGCGCCTTGTGGTAAGGCAGCACATTACGCGTGGTGACACAAGCCTCCCTCTGCTAGCAGAAGCTGAATAATATTAAGAGCAGAGGACCCCAGGCCTGGAAGTCCAACAGGGCGCTAGAGTCTCAAAGTCAGGTTGGCAGCAAGAGTGGAACTGCGTCCCATGCTGTGGGGGGAGATGCAGCGCTTTATGTATGGTGTCATGAGCCTCCCCCTGTCAGCTGCAGCTGCAGGGAGTTGGAGTCACAAACTAAGGCTGGCATTCCCTATACTTTCAGGAATCTACACTACCAGGTTTTCACCCTAGGTTCTTTAAGGCAATCTTTTCCACTGGTTCCCATGTGACCTTTCATTAGGGTGACTAGGCATTCCTGATTTGGGACAGTCCCGGTTTTTCGCGAGCTGTCCCAGCAAATTTCAAGAAATTAAGCTCATATCCCGGTTTTTAGAGAGGGTCAGCTGAAAACGTTGGGAGGTATCTTTTTATGTTTTGCAAAGCAGGGATAGTTAGCTGCTGTTATAAGAAGTCAATTTAATTAACAGGCATGCTACTGTCTTTAAAAATTGCATTTTATGTACGTTCTTACTGCCTCTTCTGTAATTCTCTGCTGAGGAGCACTGATATTCTGTGCACTGTGTGGAAGTAAAATGGTAGTCCTTCTTCTATTTTTGGGAAATGTCTCGGTTTTTGGCTTTCGAATTCTAGCTCTCATCCTTGGAATAAATAATTTTTTTAACCTCTGCGTTCTTTTCACATATTGTAAACAATGCACGCAATTAATAGCACATGTGTTAAATTGTGAATGTGGATCGCAGACATTCCGTATTTAGTGCATGTGATAAATATAATATGCATCTTTTAGCTTGTGAGCAGATAAGTTAGTTAATTCATGCGCTATTTATCCCGGCATGCAGTAATTACTAACCCTGGGCGGAGAACTACACTCCGTTCACGGAGTTTGCGAATTTTCGGCAACTTCGCATCTTTTAGCTTGTGAGCAGATAAGTTAGTTAATTCATGCGCTATTTATCCCGGCCTGCAGTAATTACTAACCCTGGGCGGAGAACTACACTCCGTTCACGGAGCTTGCGAATTTTCGGCAACTTCGCAAATTCGCAGCAAGCTCTAAGTTGTCGACTACTTCGCAATCTACAGCGTAGCGTAGTAGTTTTTCTTCCTCACACGCTCAATAGCATTCTCGCGTGCGCGGTAATGACTGACCGTGGTTCTGCATTCGCTTTCTCGCTTTTCTCTCCCGGTCGCTTTCGCTACGATGTTTGGAATCCGGCTGCACAATCCCATGCGACTGTGAGAACGCGATAACGTCATTCGGACGCGTGAACAGGTCATTAGGGCTCCTTGCAGCGCCCTGTTGGTAAGAGCGCGTTTCCGAACACGCAGAAACTGCAATCTGGCACAGAATATCTCTCGAGCATGTTAAAATCTTCTCAAAAATTTTAATTTTGCTCAGGAAAACCCCTCCGATTGTGATTTGGCTGTATTTTTAGGGGCTAGGAGTCCTCTTTTGTTTCTACTCTTTTTTTCAAGAGAAAGGAAGTGCCCCTAATTCTCCAACTTCCTGTTCCTGTCCACCAGGCTCCTCCCAGTGCTTTGTCCATGTGGTGTTCACTTTCATTTGGATTTGGAGCTGGAAGGATCACTCTTTGTGTATGTCTGCTGCATCATAGCATTTAATTGGATTTATTGAGGAATTTTGGATTTGAACTTTTCTTTTACAAGTAAGTTTGAGAATTGAGAATTGGTGTACTGTAAATGTTTGTTTGGTTTGGGGGGTTTTTAACTACAGTTTTCTGTGCTTCTCAATCTTTCTTAAAAATTATTATTGAGGGAGGCCTGTACTTTCATGAGGGGCCAAGTTGTATGTGTTTGAAATTTCATCCAGTAGGCCTAGAGGTACCCACGGGTCCACCCATGTTTCTGTGGTGTCTGTAAAACATCATGGATGGCATTGGATTTAATTGCATACTCTGTTGAAGTGGAATTTAATTTTTTTTTAGTAAAATTAGGTAACCCTAGTAGTTCATGTAGTTAGTGTAGGCCTGCTTGAGTTCATTTACTTTCTGTGGGTGGCTTGGCCAGGTGGTGGCGGCCATTTTGTGTTTGTAGCCACTGTGTTTTTGCCATAGGCCTCCAAGCTTGTGGCCTACTCTGCCAGTCGGCCCAAGGGTACTACTAGAGTCCTCATCATGGGTGCATGAAAGTTGTTCAACTGTTATTGGGGTGTTTAAGTTGTAAGTGTAACATCATGTAGGTCATGGATGGCTTTGGATTGATTAGCAAAATGTGTTTTTGGTGTTGAATTGCAGGTTTTGGGTGTGTGTTGAATAATATGGCTTTTTCTGTGCACTAGGTAACCCTAGAATTCAGCTCGCGTAGTTGTGGTAACTTTGCACAGTGCGACAACGCGACCTTACAATTTTTGTCTTCTTCGCGCGCTCAATGTGCGTGCTCGGGCAGGCGATAATGACGTTTTCTACAGTTCGCGCTTCTGAACACGCCGAATTTGCATTCTCGCGAGCAATATGTCTCGAGCTGCCTAAAACCTTCCCGAAAATGTTGATGCTGTTCATTTTGCTAAAGAAACTCCTCAGGTTGTCATTTTCTTGTCGTTTTTGGAGCATGGACCACTTACTGTTTCTGTCCTCTATGTACTTTGTTGTTTGAGGGTGACCTGACCATGTGGGCGGCGGGGCGGCCATTTTGTCAAGCCAAGCATTGTCCTTTTGCCATAGGCATGTATTGTCTGTCTTCTCTTTCTTTTCATGTTGTTGGGGGTGGCCAGGCCATGTGGGGGTGGCCATTTTGTGTTACCTTCCATCGTGCTTTAGTTTTTTTGTCGCAGGCCTACAAACTTGTGATTTCTTCTGCCAGTAGGCCTAGAGTCCCAGAGGTAGTCAGCGGGGATGCTTGATGTAGCGGTTTCCATTTTGTCTGTTGAATTTAACATCTTTTAGGGCATGGGTGACAATGCATTGAATTTTCAAATGTGGTTTTTGGGGTGTAGTTAACTGTTTGGGTGTAAACTGTAAATGCCTTTGTTGTTTGTGTTGTTGTGTAACTTTCAAACTTTTTAGCCATGGGGATTTTCTTTTTTTGCATTAAGCTGTGATGTGTAACAGGCATCCTCCTTTTTCTGGCCATATAGGGTTATAGATAGACCTGCTTGAGTTTATTTAAATTGTATGTACTTTCTTGTTGGTGGGCTGACCATGGGGCTGGTGCCCATTCCCATTTGGTGAAGCCATGCATTTTGCTTTTCCCATAGGCCTGCTTTGTCTGTTTTTTATTTGTATTCCTTTCTTATTTTTTTATTCCTTTTCTTTTTTTTATTGTGACCGCCTGTGCATGTCATGGCGGCCATTTCCTGGTACTAGTAGCCTCTGTGTTTTTGCCATAGGCCTCCAAGTTTGTGGCCTACTCTGCCAGTAGGCCCAAGGGCACTACTCGAGTCCTCATCATGGGTGCATGAAAGTTGTTCAACTGTTATTGGGGTGTTTAAGTTGTAAGTGTAACATCATGTAGGTCATGGTTGGCTTTGGATTGATTAGCAAAATGTGTTTTTGGTGTTGAATTGCAGGTTTTGGGTGTGTGTTGAATAATATGGCTTTTTCTGCGCACTAGGTAACCCTAGAATTCAGCTCGCGTAGTTTTGGTAACTTTGCACAGTGCGACAACGCAACCTTACCATTTTTGTCTTCTTCGCGCTCTCAATGTGCGTGCTCGGGCACGCGATAACGACGTTTTGTACAGTTTGCGCTGCCGAACACGCCGAATTTGCATTCTCGTGAGCAATATGTCTCGAGTTGCCTAAAACCTTCCCGAAAATGTTGATGCTGTTCATTTTGCTAAATAAACTCCTCAGGTTGTCATTTGCTTGTTGTTTTTGGAGCATGGATCACTTACTGTTTCTGTCCTCTATGTACTTTGATGTTTGAGGGTGGCCTGACCATGTGGGTGGCGGGCGGCCATTTTGTCAAGCCAAGCATTGTCCTTTTGCCCTAGGCATGTAATGTCTGTCTTCTCTTTCTGTTCATGTTGTTGGGGGTGGCCAGGCCATGTGGGGGGCGGCCATTTTGTGTGACCTTCCATCGTGCTTTAGTTTTTTTGTCGCAGACCTACAAACTTGTGTGATTTCTTCTGCCAGTAGGCCTAGAGTCCCAGAGGTAGTCAGCGGGGATGCTTGATGTAGCGGTTTCCAATTTGTCTGTTGAATTTAACATCTTTTAGGGCATGGGTGGCAATGCATTGAATTTTCAAATGTGGTGTTTGGGGTGTAGTTAACTGTTTCGGTGTAAACTGTAAATGCCTTTGTTGTTTGTGTTGTTGTGTAACTTTCAAACCTTTTAGCCATGGGGATTTTCTTTTTTGCATTAAGCTGTGATGTGTAACAGGCATCCTCCTTTTTCTGGCCATATAGGGATATAGGCCTGCTTGAGTTTATTGTTTTCTGGCCTTTACCCATGTACCTGTGATGAGAGTGCCCATGTGGAGCTGTGGTGGTAGTAGTAGTGTGCTGTTTTGTTTTGGACAAATTGGCCTGTGTCTTGCCATTGTTCCTGTTGGCTTACTACTGTTCACATCCCCATTGCTATCTGCTGCAGGTCACTGATGCTGCATCCATCCGAAATGATGCACAAACTAAGGATAAACAAGTTCTACTTCCACTACATTTGCATTTTAGTTCTTTGCTATTCTTACTCTTACTGAGTGTACTAATACTTCTAGTAGTAATTAAAATTAAAGCTAAAAAATAATACACATTCAACTGATGTTATTCTGCCTTCTTTGATTGTAGGTGCACAAAAGACTGAAGAGGAGGTGTCGGTCATCATTCATCGCCTGTTCTACTGCCAGACGGACGTCCTTCTGTACTACGTCACGTGTGGTGTGACTAACCTGACCAGACATCATTCTCAGCAACTTGTGCAACTGAGTGCTGCTGCTGACATCTGAAGAAGATAGGCCCAAAGAAAGCATGTACTAGGTCCTCCAATACCAAGAAAGTTGTTGAGCAGAAGAAGGAAGAACAGAAGAAGGAAGTGACATTTAAGTCTGGTGTTGACCCGAAAACCTTTTTTGGAAAAAAAAAGTACGCCTGCAGCAGCAGTGACCGGGGTCCAAGCTGGGGCCAGCACCTCCGCATCAGTGGGCCCAAGCCACCAACCCAGGCCCAAGCAGATGAGTGGGGAAGAGGTAGCCAGCCTAATGGTGGAAAGCAGTGATACTGTGCCTGACCTGAACTTATCGCTATCTCAAAGTAGTACACACTCCACGCAAGAGGGAACACATCAGAAAAGTGGTGAACAACAACCACCGCCCTCAATAGTAGATGTTCAACCTGAGCCACCGCCTGCAATAGAAGTTGTTCAACAACCACCGCTTGCAATAGTAGAAGCTCAACGAAAAGAACAAACACAACCACCGCCTGCAATAGTAGTTGTTCCACAACCACCGCCCGCAATAGTAGATGTTCAACGAAAACATCAACCACAACCACCGCCTGCAATAGTTGTTGTTCAAGAACCACCACCGGCAATAGTAGTTGTTATTCCTCCCGAAGTCGGGGCAGTTCAGGAAATTGAGCCTGATGCAGAGCAAGAAGAGGAAGCACCTCATGCAGGAGATCTATTGTTTTCCAAATCCCCATCAAGGAAAAGGAGGGATAGTCCATCGAGTTCTTCGCCAAGCATCCCTTCTGATGCTCTTTATCTCAATTGGGAGCCACAACAATCTGAGCATGAGAGGGAGAGACATCCCAAGAAGACCAAGCTAGGGAAAAGGAAGGTTCCAGGAAGCCTACCACTTATGGAGTGCGATGTTGAACAGCCGGATAATGATGGTGATGACGAGTCAGACCCAGTCATCACAAGCATTACTCCTGGCCCTGAGGACATGGAGATCAACATTTTAACCATAGCAAGAATGGCTGCGACTAGGGATGTAGCACGCATACCACCAACACAGGCCACACCAAAACTACCTCCAGCTTCCATTTTTACATTTGCACAGAGCCGGCAGAGTCCTACATCCAGAACAAGTTCCACCTCAGCAGAAGTAGGTAGTGGTACTACTGCGCAGCCACATAGTGAAATTCAACACACAACCTCCAGTTCATCCGGCATTGGAAGTGGCACCTCTAGCAGGAGACAAAAGTTAAGCTCCCCAGTGTGAGACTTCTTTACAGTTAGCGCAAATGAGAAGAACATTGCTATATGCTCCATTTGTCATTCCTCTGTTAGTCGTGGTAAGCTTGGTACAAACTATGGTACCGGAGGCCAAATGACCCATATGAATAAACACCACGCAATCAAGTGGGAGGACCACCTATGTAGCATAAAAGCAGGAAACATTAATGTTGGTGGGGAAGCAGTAGAAGGTCCACGGGTCGAACAGGAAGAAGAGGGAGACATTCTATCTGGTTGTGGTACACTAAGTACCCCTGTCCCCAGCACTGCAGTGGTAGAGCCCACATCCTCCGCATCAGCAACATCTCAGTGGCACCAGAGTAAGAGTAACCCGGAGACACCAAGGAATACGGGTGCGAAGTCTGCGACGCGAAGTACTGCATCGTGCATAACTGAAAGAAATACCAAGCAGCGTACCATTATTAGCATGTTTAGGCAGGAGGGAAAGTACGAACGCAACCACCCAATAGCACGTTTGTACAATGCTAAGCTTGCTAAAATGTTAGCACTGGACCTTCTCCCTTTTTCTTTTGTTGAAGGGGTGGGTTTCCTGGAATTTGTGACAACCCTCTGCCCAAAATGGAATGTTCCCAGCCGCTACTATTTTGCCAGAGTTGCTGTTCCAACACTACACCACAACATGCTGGAATTACTTGGAAAAGCCTTGCAGCAGAGTGCTGTGCATACTATCCACCTGACAACAGACATGTGGACCAGTTGCCAAGCCACTGATTACATGTGCATCACTGCACACTGGATCTCTTTTTTAGGTGTTAGAGACAAGATATCTGCAGGCATTGACACTGCTGAGATTTTTAATGATACTCGCAGACATGCTACTGTAGCCATGTTTGCTATGGAGAAATCGCATACAGCTGCAAACATTTTGGATGAGTTTAACAGCAAGGTCTTTGAATGGCTGCGACCAAGAGACCTTACCATTGGTTTTGTTGCCACCGACAATGGCAGTAATGTAGTTAAGGCCATGGAAAATGGTCGCTATTTCAGGGTCCCGTGTTTGGCACACTGCATTAACATTGTGGTTCAAGACTTTCTGAAAAATGAAAGCAAAGTCAGCAACTTACTGACCATTTGCAGAAGAATCTGCACGCATTTCAACCATTCTTTTAAAGTTCGGAAGCAGCTACGGGTTATTCAACGTGAGTATAAAATGGCAGTCAAATCACTCATCCAGGAGGTACCAACACGTTGGAACTCTACTTATTACATGATTGATCGGCTGTTTGAGCAGTACATACCACTTAATGCTTATGTCATGACAATGATAAGAAGATCAGCGGATCCAACTGTTATTAAAGCCATGACAGTTGAGATGTTGCAATGGGACCTCATTAAATGCCTGACAGAGATGCTACTTCCTTTTGAGGTCTTCACACGTGCAGTCAGCAGGGAGGACTGTACTATGGGCCAAGCTATCCCATTGTTGTACATGCTAGAGCAAGAGCTGAAGGAGGTGTCTGAAACATACGAAGGTGTTGAAGGAAAACTTGAAGCACGTAATTTGGCGAAGGCCTTAGCCGGCCGCTTATCTGAGAATACAGGAATTCAAAATAAGATTGTGTCACATCAACATTACATTACTGCCACAACTTTGGATCCACGGTACAAATTATTTGTGAACAGTAATGCAGTAATTCCTTTTTCAGAAGGGGATGTTGCCAAGTACAAAACTGTAATAACCGAGGAAGCCACTGATTTAGAGAATGAACGGCTCTCAATTAGAGGCCTGCCAGTGCCAGCCCAGGACAGTGCAAGTACTACTGAGCATCCTACAGAGTCAAGTTCTTCTTCACAGCATGCGAGCAGTGTGTTTGCTTCCCAGCAGTCACCAACACAACCAATAACAACAACCGCACCAACAGGATCGGATTCATCAGACATAAGCAAAAAAATAGCTGCTTAGTTTCTACAGAAAGGGATGGGTAAGTCCGTTGCTGTCACAAGGCAAAAAGAGGACGAGCAAACCCGAGCACCAATGAACATTGAGCGGTTGGTCCAGGCCTATCTGGATGACACAACAGAGGTGTTCATGGAGCAAAGCCCATTGGTGTATTGGTATAGGACAAGAAACCAATGGCCAGTGCTCAGCAGGCTGGCGATAAAGTATCTAGCTTGCCCTGTTGCAAGTGTCTCTTCTGAGCGTGTTTTCAGTGCTGCTGGTGCCATTGTAACTGTGAAAAGGACCAGTCTCTCGCCCAAAAGCGTGGAGAGGTTAACCATGATCAAAATGAATCAGCACTTCATACCACCAGACTAGAAAATACGTTAATCAGAGCTGGAAGAGGAGAGCGAGTCGGAAGACATAACTAGTGGGTTACATGACCTACTTCAATCAGAAGAACCACCAGGGTTTGAGGATGAGCTCCTCTTCCCTGACAACTAGGCTTTTAAATTGTTACATTTTACCTTCCTTTATTTCTCCCTTCCTTATTTGTGTGTATCTGTCTTTCTGGCTCAAACTTCAAAACCAACACCATCTTCCTTTCTCTTTTAATTACAGATTGGGTTTGGACATCTGAGCATTTACTGTGCACTCCACTCATCAGAGTCCTGCTACATCTTCCTGACTCACCCTAAATACATTTCCATCTTGCCATACATTGGATGGAGATGGACAATAGTGCAATAATGTAGCCTCTACCAGTCCTTTATGTAGTGTATCAGGGACCCCCTGGTAAGGATAAGAATCCTGGGTCAGGGAACAAGTTCAGTACAAAGGTATATACCCAGGCGTAAAATTGTAAAAAACCAAAGGCTATTCAGGGAACAGAGTATATATATGCCAACACACAAAATACTAGACTTTCATGATATGTAAAAATTTCATTATATTGATAAAACAGTCAATCAAATACATATAGGAATACACAAATAATGCATTCAGATACACATGATACAATAAAAATTATTGTCTCTTATTTTTTTGGATCAATTTCTAAAAGGAACATTTGTTCTGATAAAAAACAGGATTACAAAATATGATTATAAATGTGATCATCCCAGGTTCTATTGGGAGGGCTGTTTGTCAACGCGTTTCGACATGTAATTGTGTCTTCATCAGGACAAATGTTATACAGCCGGATATCTAAAAAGAACAAAACATATTTTAGATTCTCAAAAGATTCAATACTGTGTGTTACAGGCAAAAGAATGTACATTTACATAGCCAGGTTTCAAGATAAAACATATCTGATATTGCTGAAGTATGAAATCTTCTTATTTTAACATTAGTTCAGGATAAACTAATACATAACAAGTGAAACGTACGTGACTATAGCCATCTTCTGTTTTGTTTCCAATCTGAAATGCATCACTGTCTTAAGGCTACACCTCTTTCTGCAGGCATACACAACTCTTCAATGTCAGAACTTGAGCAGGGCTCCAAAATTAAAGTAAACTCGTCATCACTTTCAGAAGGCTCTGCTGCATCTGTGATCTGACAGCCACAAAGAAGAGAAAGACAGGTATATGAAATGAATGATGCCATACATTGCATTGGATGCTTGCTGACTCAGAGCAAATATGCATGAAGTAGAACTATACTAGTAGTTTAATATAATAACAAAGTACTTGTGTCTCAAGTGATGGTCAATGTTTCCATGTTGTTTAATAATATGTATCCAATTGTACTCCTACTACTGCAGGTGCAGTCTGGACTTAATCGTAGTCACTCACTACAGACTGAGTAGCTGTGGGTGGTCTGTTGGAGAACACGTACACGTGCCACACCGGATGATGATGATGACCACCATACCATCTTTGCACGCTGTCAGTCAGTTTGATCTGAGATGATTGATGGAATATGTTCAGGAAGTGGAATACAAGGTAAACACACAGCCAATCAACAAGAACCACAGCAGACCTAGGCTACATGTGTGTGCAGTGGTGGAATGAATAGTGGTATGATTGACTGACATTGGCGCATTGATTTAATCACTTGTTTTGCAAAATGCTAGGTTGCTGTATATGCCTTTTGTTGTCTGAAACTGTGAAAAATGTAGGTAAATGGAGTTTGGGCCACAGACTCACGGCCCGGTGTTGTGGTGTGGCCCTGTAACTGTTCTGTGCTGGCTCCTATCTTGTTGTTCTTTTCGATGACTGCTGTGCAACTAGAAAAGTAGAGTTAATCAATGTATCCAAGCAGCCTCAGTCTGAAAATCTTCTCGCTCACGAGTCTTGTCGTTTTTGCACTACAACGTAATTGATTTTTATGTTTTCATTCAGTTAACTTATTTTGTAATACCCCATTTCTTCTTTCATCAACACTTACAGGCCGGCCTTTCACCCAGCGCTATTATACGTGGAGCAACAACTCACACTTACCTTACAAATCCTCCTCATCATCCAGCCAGAGGCGCCCAAGAATGATATTCAGTCACAGTGTCCATGGAAGGGAGGACAAAGATGAATGACGAGATACAACTACACATTTGGCCCTGGATAATACATTAACTTTAGTATCATTTTCATATTTTTCTTTGATTCCTTTTTCCTCTTCATTTATTTTACGCTTGTGTTTGGTAATTGATTGTTCACTTAAACTATCTCTTAATTTTCTTTGCTAGCTTTCAGCCCGCTACATCAGGTATTATGGTTTCTCAGAGGGCATAGAGCCGAGGCAAAAGTCATATTCATAATATCATATATAAGAAATACTTCCTTTGAATTGTGTAGTAGTAGTTAAGTAATTATACCACTTATTATTAACCATCAAGTTAATAATAAACCTTCATCATGCATCCATTTCGTTTTTCTTACTTGACTTTACATTTATTGGGTAGTAGTGGATCATCAATCATCGTCTTCATTGTTTTGCTTTTGTTGTCTCCATGCGTACTGTTTTTCTTTGTCAAACCTTTCCCCAAACCCCCGTTCCCATCCATTCATCAAACCCTAACCCTCTTACCCCGGGTTGTGTGGTTTTATATTGAGGTGTGATGTTACTACATTAAATCTACACCAACAATTGATCACACACTTGCTGGGGCAGATGTGGTTAAAGCAACACTAATGAAATCAAATGTCAACGAGGCAGGGCGAGGAACTTCTTCTGCTTGCCCACCCAAGCTCACTTTATGTACTAGTGTTCAAGGCGATTAATTTCCCAAAGTGACCCAAAAGCGGTGCAAAAGGGGGTGGTGATGGACGGAGCATCCGAACCAATCAAACACTCCCACCCAGTCAAAAGATCTGGGTTTAATCCATCACCGTTCTTTAACCCACTCTGCCACCCCAGTTCAGACATGGCTATATGCAAATCAGTCTGACCCTGTGCCTCATGGGAACAGTCCAGCCCACACTACCAGTAAGTCGGCATTTCCATTTTATTTTTGCCCGCAAACATGCATAGATGAGATGGAGGACACATGCATACATTTGTGCATACACGGAATTGTTGGTTGCTTGCGTCATATGAACTGCTACTGACTGACGTGACCATGCTATTGCTGCTAAGCCTACCACTCAGTAAACAAACTTCAAACCGGTTCTATGGAGGGGTGGGATTAATAAGAACTAAGCATTCAGTGACAGAGGAGGCGTTATGCAGACCGTTAAAACAATATGAACTAATGCTATCCATCCATCACTATATCACTAAAGGACAATGTAAGGACTAGACTCCAGCAATAGCATTAACTAACTTCAGTTCTCTAAAAACTGTATCATCAATAATCACCAGCCCAAGCTAGCGCAAAGTTACAAACCAGTAAGAGAAGTGGCGAGCAGCACCTGTGTCATACAATAACAGAAGATTTTGAGACGGAATTGATCTGCAATGTAACTAAGCGCATCAGTAATCGTGTTACTTATTCGTCCAAGAATTATACACAATACTTATACTACTATATTATATATTAAATTATTAATATTACTAGCTACTCACCAAGCCCCACGACCTCAACACCTAGCAGCTCCAACAGGTCCTGCTCCCTGTCGAGAATGTCTGCCCACCGGTGGGCCAGCTGCTGGTGGGTGCGCCGGATATCCGAGCGACGGTAGACTGCCGGGCGCACCTTTGCCCACCGGCGGTGACGCTCCTCTGGGAGGTAACCGGAGCCTGGCCTGCCGCCTGCTGCCAAGGTCAAGGGGAGGTGGCGCTGGATGAAAAAAACCTAATGGAGTTTTCATTGGGTGTATAGGCTCGCCTTTCTTCGATATGGGTATATAACACAGTATAATTATGTCATGCACAATTTACAGTAATTGTTTTACATTATCTCCTATCTTTGAAATGTTCTCCCTGTATTAGATTTACCAAAGAGATGTCTCCTATGAACGAATTGCATATGTTTTGATTTCTAATTTTTCAATGTAAAAATTCTGTGTTTTGCACATATTTTAAATGCAAATATCAATGTTCTTCTTGTATGCGTTTTTATAGCCTTGAAAAAGGCGTAAATGTAAATATTAATGTATGTCTTGTATGTATTTTCATAGCCTTGAAGAAGTCCCGTTCAATCAATCAATCAGCAGATTGGTAAAGCGCGCTACTCACCCGCAAGGGTCTCAAGGCGCTGGGGGGAGAGGGAGTCGCTACTGCTCGAACAGCCAGGTCTTGAGTTGTTTCCTGAAGGAGAGATGGTCCTGGGTCAGCCATAGGTGGGTGGGGAGGGAGTTCCATGTCTTGGCCGTCAGGTAGGAGAAGGATCTTCCTCCGGCGGTAGCTCTGCGAATTCGTGGGACGGTGGCGAGTGCGAGGCTGGCGGATCGGAGGTGGCCGGTGGGTGTGTAGAATGTGAGGCGGCTGTTGAGGTATTTGGGTCCCATGTCGTAGAGAGCCTTGTGTGCGTGGGTGAGGAGTCTGAACGTGATCCTCTTGCTGACAGGGAGCCAGTGCAGGTCTCTCAGATGGGCAGAGATATGGCCATGAAGGGGGATGTCCAGGATGAGTTGTGCAGAAGCGTTCTGTATGCGCTGGAGTCTTTTCTGGAGTTTGGCTGTGGTTCCAGCGTAGAGGGCGTTCCCGTAGCCCAGTTGACTGGTGACAAGGGCCTGGGTGACCGTCTTCCTGGTCTTGGTGGGGATCCACCGGAAGATCTTTCGGAGCATGCGCAGGTTGTTGAAACAGGATGACGAGACGGCGTTGACTTGCTTGGTCATCATGAGGGAGGAGTCCAGGATGAAGCCCAGGTTGCGTGCATGGTCCGTTGGCTTGGAGGCGGTGCCCAGGCCAGGGGGCCACCAGGAGTCGTCCCAGGCAGAGGGGGATGGTCCCAGGATGAGGACTTCCATCTTGTCTGAGTTCAGTTTCGAATGGCTGAGCTACATCCATTCCGCATTGTCTTTCATTCCTTCCTGGAGGCTGGTTCGGGCGGTGGTGGGGTCGTTGGAGAGGGAGAGGATCAGTTGGGTGTCGTCGGCGTAGGAGATGATGTTTAGGTTGTGTTGGCGTGCGACGACTGCAAGGGGGCTCAAGTAGATGTTGAAGAGGGTGGGGCTGAGCGAGGATCCTTGCGGAACGCTGCAGATGACTTCCGTGGCTGCGGATCGGAACGGGGGGAGGTGGTCTCTCTGGGTTCTTCCGGCGAAGAACGAGATGATCCACTCCAAGGCCGTTTCTTGGATTCTGGTGTTGCTGAGGTGCTGTTTCAGGGTGCGGTGACATATGGTGTCGAAGGCTGCTGAGAGGTCCAGGAGGATGAGGGCAGCTGTTTCCCCGTTGTCGAGCAGGGACCTGATGTCGTCAGTAGCTGCGATGAGGGCGGTCTCGGTGCTGTGCTTTGCTCGGAAACCGGACTGCGAGGGGTCGAGGGATCCGTTTGTCTCGAGGAAGGCGGAGAGTTGTTTGTTGATGGTCTTCTCGATGACTTTGGCCGGAAAAGGGAGGAGCGAGATGGGGCGGAAGTTCTTGAGGTCCGTGGGGTCCACGGTGGGTTTCTTCAGGAGGGCGCTGAGCTCGGCATGTTTCCAGCTCTCCGGGAAGGTGGCGGATGCGAAGGAGTTGTTAATGATGTCCCGGAGTTGGGGTGCGATGATGGAGTCGGCTTTGTTGAAGATGGGGTGTGGGCAGGGGTCGGTTGGGGAGCTGGCGTGGATTGTGTTCATCGTGCGGGTGATGTCTTCGGTGCTGACAGGGGTCCAGGTGCAGAGGGTGGTGGTGGGGGGCGCTGGTTCTGTGGTTGGGTGCGTGGTCTGTGCGCCGAAGCTGTTGTGTATGTCGGCAATCTTGCGGTGAAAGAACGAGGCGAGTGAGTCGCAGAGGTCTTGCGAGGGTGTGATGTCGTTGTTGCAGGCACGGGGTTGGAGAACTCTTTAATGATGCTGAAGAGTTCCTTGCTGTTGTGGGTGTGGTTGTCCAGAAGTTCTTAGAATGTTGTCCTTTTGGTGGTGCGGATCAGCTGGTGGTGTTTGCGGGTGGCGTTCTTGAGGGCTGTCATGTTTTCTGCTGTCTGGTCGTGGCGCCAGGCTTTCACGAGGGTGCGGCAGGTTTTCTTGGAGTTTTTGAGGTCGTTGGTGAACCACGAGGCTTTCTTGCTGCCTGGACTGCTGGGAGGGTTCTTCAGTGGCGCGAGGTCATCGGCGCAGTTGGTGAGCCACTGTGTGAGGGTGCGGGCTGCTTCGTTGGGGTCCCTAGTGTTGGTGGGAGGGTTCTGGCTGAGGGAGGTGGTGAGTAGGCCGGCGGAAAACTTGCTCCAGCTTCTGCGGGAAACCTGTTGCGGGTGGTGGTGGGTTGTGGTTCTCCTGAAGTTGAAGTGGAAGCAGCTGTGATCTGTCCAGTGTAGTCCGGTGGAGTGGCTGAAGGCGATGTGCTTGCTGGAGGAGAAGATGGGGTCTAGCGTGTGGCCGGCGTAGTGGGTGGGGGTGTTCACCAGTTGCTTGAGTCTGAGGTTGGCGAGGTTGTCCAGCAGGGCGGCAGTGTTGCTGTCATTGTTGTTCTCCAGGTGGAAGTTGAGGTCCCCTAGGAGGATGTAGTCTGAGGAGGTTAGGGCGTGTTGGCTGACGAAGTCTGCGATGGCTTCGCTGAATTGTGTGCATGGTCCCAGGGGTCTGTAGATGAGAGTGCCTCTGAGGGTGGTCTTGGGGTCGGTGTGTATCTGGAAGTGAAGGTGCTCGGCGGCGGTGAGGGTGTCGTCGGAGTTGGTCATGATTCGGAAGGCGTTTCTGTGGACGATGGCGATGCGTCCTCCTGTTTGGTTGATGCGGTCCCTCCGGGTGATCTTGTAGCCATCCGGGATGGCTATGGCGATGTCGGGGGCTGAGGAGGCGTTCATCCAGTTTTATGTGAGGAAGGCGACGTCTGGTGATGTTGTGTCGAGTAGGTTCCAGAGTTCGATGGCGTGTCTGTGGACGGAGCGGGTGTTGAGCAGGATGCACTTGAGATGAGTGTTGCTGGTGCCTGGCTTGGCGGGAGCGGTGCAGGTTCTGAGGCATGTGAATTTGCAGGCTTGGCAGGTGAAGGGTCTGTGGGTGCGTTTCGGGATGGCTCGGTAGCAGGCAGGGTTCCGGGCGGCATTGAGTGAGTGGAGGGTGGTGGCGTAAAAAATCCGTCGTGTGGGCTGGCATCGTCGGGGGCCAGGGGTCCTGGCGCTGAGCGCAGTCCTGGCGCTGGGCGCAGTCCAGGCGTGGATGGGCGCAGACGGGCTTGCCTTTGGCGCGCCTTCGGTGCGCCAGCGGCACGGCCGCCGCGCGGCCTTCATAAGAGGCGAAGTGGGAGGGAGGAGCAGCTGGGAGGCGGGAGCGGGGTGGCCAATGGGCAGTGGCAGGGGGTACAGAAGGGAAAAGGGTCTGGGCCGCGGGGGAGCAGCGGCGGGAAGCGGAGAGTGGGGGGGCACAGAGGGCAGGGGCGCCTGAAAGAAGCAAAAACAGAACAAAGTACGCAATAAAGTACAATTATAACACAATTAACAGAGGCAGCAAGAAATAAAAATACAATTCACAAAGCAAGCGAGAACACAGATACCAGGGGCGCACAAGAGGAGCCAGGGGCAGTGACTCGGGTGATCAGGAGGAACCGTGCGGCGTGGGGGGTGACCTGGGGTCAGGTCACACTCACCTGCGCCGCGCGGCCTCTATAAGAGGCCAAGTGGGAGGGAGGAGCAGCTGGGAGGCGGGAGCGGGGTGGCCAATGGGCAGTGGCAGGGGGTACAGAAGGTAAAAGTGGGCGGGGCCGCAGGGGAGCAGCGGCGGGAAGCGGGGAGCGGGGGGCACAGAGGGCAGGGGCGCCTGAAAGAAGCAAAAACAGAACAAAGTACGCAATAACGTACAATTATAACACAATTAACAGAGGCAGCAAGAAATAAAAATGCAATTCACAAAGCAAGCGAGAACACGGATACCAGGGGCGGACCAGACTCGGGCGGTCAGGAGGAGCCGTGCGGCGTGGGGGGTGGCCTGGGGTTGGGACGAAATGCACCGCGTTGGCTATGAATCTTGGGATGTGCTTTTAACAAATGAAATCTGAAGAACAAAAGTATAAAAGAATAAAGGAAGGATATTTGTCTAGTAACCCAAAGAATTATTTGATTAATTTGGGAGACACTTTGTTGATTTTTAATCATTGAATATGATATATCACTGTATATTCCTAAACTGTATTTGATTATAGTTGTTTGCTGTGCCAACCTGTCTCTTATATTGAACAATGATCTTTTACCATTTAAAGGAATTCCTATGGCTAGTGGTATTGTCACACTGATTTAAATTGTGGTGTTATTTATCACATGACACATGGCATGTTTTATTAATGTGGTGACATCTTCCCAGTAAGCTTGCCTTATATATACTGACACTCCTTACAATGTGTTACATTGACAACGTATAATATGTGGTTATTGCTAATAATGTGATGATTGCCTGCCTTATTTACAATGGCACCTTCTTTATGATATTGCATCTAGTATAGGTGGTTGGTGTTCTGATGTATGGGGTTCAGGGCCCATTAAGGGTATAATGTGATATGAGGATGTCACCAAATGTACTTCTCTCTACCTGATGTACATGTTGTAATGTATTGTGTTGTATGCATTGTGTGTGTAATACATGCATTTTCTGTTTAAAAAAAAACACTGACTGGACAATAATTTCTTGAGTGTTGTAGTATGCCAGTGAATTGGGATTGCTAGCACAGAACACCTCCCCTCCCCCTAAGTAGGCCTTGAACTGCTCTGCTTCACTACCCTCTGAGAGAGTTCAGTGCTACAATGTGGTACTTGGTTTACAGTAATAAGACAACAGCTTACCTATTACTTGTGAAAGTCTCACATCCGTTATAACTATTGTTATGTTAAACGTTATGTTAAAATTCTTAAAGAGTGCACATACACCAACTGGTTTCTTGGCGATGTTCTAGGAGATGCCAGAGCCCTATTGATTTATTCGTATGCTTGGATAAACAGCCATGTCTTGATAAGTTATTTGAATCTCAAGAGGTCAGTGCAGGATCTGATGTCAGCTGGAAGGGATAGAATCTGGGTGCTAGCACTGCCAACCTGCAGCCGTCCTGTCTCTTCAGTTTGTAGGAAGATGTACCAGAAGGTTAATGTGAGCTGAGCGCAGTTTGCAGCTAGGTATATGCCTATTGAATAAGGCTAGAGATAAATTTGGGACTCATGCCATGCAAGGACTTAAAGAAAAGGGAGCCAAACTTAAAGGCGTATTGTTGTAGAATGGGAAGCCAATGCAACTTCTTCATGGGAGGGCTGAAGTGTAGCCATCTGGGCTTCTGGAAAATTGCAGTCTTTTTTAGTTAGATATAGTGGTATACCAAAGTAAAGAGAGGTGGCATAGTCTATATAATATATCACCATGGCTAGAACAGCATGTATCAATTCTTCCCTAGTGAGAAGTCTGCTGATCTGTCTTATCTTCGTTAACTGAAAGAATCAAGCTGAGATAACTGATCCCATTTGAGTTTTCATAGTGAGGTCACAATGAATTGTCACCCAAAGACTCTTAGAGGAAGGAGATGGAGTGGGGGAGGACCCAGCTCAACTGGCCAGAAATGTGGACTCCATGGAATATGGATAACCCCTGTCAGCATAAGTTCTGTTTTAACTACATTTCTTACAGTTCCTAAACCAGATTGACATTACTTCTTTCAGTAGTATTGCTAGTAATATATTTTCCCTTTTTAAATGTGTGTTCAATGAACAGTTTGGAACCATAACTCTGTATATATTCTTCTTCACAATGGTCACCTTGCGCCTTTCACTGTTCTTCACAATGTGTCACTTGCGCCGTCACTTTTCATGTCACGAGCACAACATGCACCTATTGTTTTTGGGTTCGCAATTTATGCCCACAGTGCTGATATAACAGTATTGTGTAAATTGTTATAACCAAATATATGATCCCATGAGCACTTCCAAAACCAAATAACATGAATTTCCCTTCTTCCTTCGTGTAATGCTTTGTACATACATATAGAATAGCCTTTTCCTTCAATAATACTAGTAAGACACTGTTGTTAGTTTTCACATATATACCCAGATCTCAATGTGGTTTATGGGTTTATGCTTCTGTTGCTTTCTACTACCCAAAATCACAAAACACACCCCAATGATACAACCACATGGCAAGAATAAAAATATAAATCCCAGGACAACCAACACAACACACCTGATAGCACTCCCCCATTAGGACACACCCAGATAGCAGAGTATAAAACCAGCCCCTTCCTTGACCACAATCCTTTGCAATACTCCACAACTGAGGGGCCCTACACCACAGCACAAAGGAGAGGTAAACAACACAACATCACTACTCACACCACACACAGCACCACCACCGCTTCCACACCTGCACTACTAACCCCCCTGCACATCACACAGCATACACATCACTACCACACCCACCATTCACACCCCTGCACCCACACCACTTTGCACACCACACAGCATGGCAACACATAAAATGCCCAAATTCACAGAGTGAGTTGAAGGTTATGGTAGATGAGTGGAACCACAACTGTTTGGTAGCCTGGTCCAACAGACACCCTTAGCCACAAGAGCACAAATGTGGGCAAGGATAGTCGAGAAGGTCAATGCAGTAGGGACCACCCTGCGATCAAAAAAGGAAATCATGAAGCGGTGGCATGATTTGAAGAGGGTTGTCAAAGAGAGGAAGAGCAAGAATCGTGAGCTGGCTGACAGGACTGGCAGTGGCCCTCCCATTCCAACAAAACCATTCACTCCATGGGAGGAGAAGGGGCTTGCCATACTGCATCCAGAGAGACTCACAGGAGTACCCGGGGGAGTGGAGGCTGGTAAGTACAAACAAATGACTACCACCACAATGCTATGTACTGTCTTGTACAACTACAAAGCTACACCTCTTAGGACAAATTCCATTTTTCTGCACCACACACTCCCAAAAACATGTCTCACAGATCCAAAATTCACTCCCTCCCATGCTTATTGAACTTTGGAATCCAGCCCTCAGGGATAGCCCCCACGGCCATGCCAAAGGTGGCTTGTCAACTTATAAATCAACCAACTTAAAAGGCATAATTAAACGACTTTCCATCAAAGAAGACTGGATTCTAGGGGTTAAAATCGATCGTTGGCGCAACCAGCGCTCATTGTTCCTCCTAAATGTATATATTAATCCAAGCTCTCACACTAAAAAAGCCCATTTGGCTCGCCTTACAGAAATCATGAGTAACATAGCCGCTGAGCACTCAAACTCAGACTGTATCGCCACGGGTGACTTTAACATTAACCTTTTTCAGGGAATAACTGTGGACACCGATGAGCCCTTCTCGTTCAACATCATTGAGGTCATAACTCAAACCAGGCCGCCGAATCAAGCCCATAGCGAATTGGGACAGCTCTGCGTATCGAGGCTGAATAGTGCGGGCTATCTGGTAATGAACGGGAGGACAGCAGTGGACACTCCACCAAATTGGTCCTGGTCAAATGGCAGTAAATATTCCCACTTGGACTACTCCATCTGCAACGCTGACCTTCTACACTACCTAGATTCCTTTAGTATTCTCCCACGCATTGAAAGCGATCACAGGCCCCAGGTTTTTTTCCTCAACATAAGATCAGGGACGCATAAACTAGCACCCCCAACCTGTCAGGGAATATACTCTGAAAATCTAAAGCGTTTAAAGTGGAGTGATGACACTGGCCCAAAAATTTTACAACTGTGTAAGGACTTTACAAATGGTAGTAACAACCTAGACGCCTCACCAACTGCTATATGGACGTTGCTTTGCTCCCATCTGACCGGATGTTTTCCAGTTAGAATGCAGGGTTACAGCTGAACTCAGACTTGCAAGTTTGCACCATCTTTAAACACAAAATCACTTAAAAAGACAAGGAATAACGCGCTACAGCAACTAGTTAAATTCCCTGGCAACATCGAAATCTCAAATAGATATCACAGAACTCAAAAGGCCTTCAGGTCGGCGATCACCAAGGACAAGCTTACATATGAAAATCAGTTCTGGTGCAAATTAGTGTGGGAGAGTAAGAGGAAAAACGCTAGGAAATTTTGGGCCCTAATCAACCAATCAACCTCGAGTTCCTCAAATTTTGGAACCGCAAATATCCAAGAAGCAGAATGGGAAATCTATCTTACAGATCATTTCAAGTCACAAGTTCAACAAGATCCAGCAGGACAGGTATTGCCTTCAGAATCGGGTCCTGGTCTTGGAATTAAAGGGTGCACTTCCATCGACCCAACATCACTCTCTGACGAGGCTCATCAGGTGACCGAAGACAGGGTTATCATAGCCGTGACAAAGGCTAGACAAAATGGAGCACCGGGTCCTAACGGCCTCCCACAAAACTTGTTTAAATCGGACATAACTTTTTGGTCTGGACTGTTAACTAATCTTTTTAATTATGCATTGAGAACCGCAACAATTCCAGACTCGTGGTGGGGTGCAATTATTCATCCGATCTATAAGTCAGGCTCGCGAGATGTCCCTAACAACCATAGACTTAAAGCCCTGTTGGACATTGAGGCGAAACATTACGCAGGGCTCCTCCTGGAGGACCTGAGGCAATGGGCAAACGACCACAACAGGGTGCCAATGAACCAAACCGGGTTCACTGCCAACTCGGGGACCATGACCAACTTACTAGCGGTGCCATCCATTGTCGACAAAGCCCTTTCAACATCCAGGTTTGCGTTTTGCTGCTTTGTCGACTTTAAAGCCGCCTTTGACAGGGTCCCCAGGGAGGCCCTATGGGAAAAGCTGAGGAAGTGGGGAATCCCTGACAAATTACTGAATGCAATTATCCAACTACATTCACGTACCTGGGTTCGAGTGAAGTTGGGGTCCGGCACGCATCTCTCACGAAAAATCTTCACAACGAGAGGGGTTAAGCAGGGATGCGTGCTGGCCCCCCTCCTATTCAACCTGTTCATTGCTGATCTGTCTAGTACCCTGGATGGCGTAAATAGCCACTCACCAAAAGTAGGAGGTATGGTCTTGAGCAATCTTTTATATGCCGATGATTTAACCTTGCCTAGCCACACCAGGGTGGGGCTGCAAAGACTGCTTGACACACTGCTGCAATATACGACCAAGAACCAACTTGTAGTCAATCTGAAGAAGACTCAGGTTGTCCCATTCGGGAAGAAGCGATATACCGGTGGCGGATGGTCCTTTAATAACAACAGCCTCGCCATCGGCCAGTCAGACAAATACCTGGGGGTCCATCTGGACTCCAGGGGCAACCTTATAAAGCAGCGCAAAGAGATTGCGGTTAAAGCAATGACGCTTGCGGTGGCATTGACTAAGCTTTCAAGAAACCTTTCAGGTCCCACCTTGTCTCCTCTCTTGGAAGTCCTGAAAGCGAAAATTGGCCCCATCCTGTAGTATGGCATAGGGATCTTTAAGGGAAAACTGAACAGGGCTCTAAATCAGCACACAACTAAAATTTATAAAAAGGTTTTCCACTTGTCATACTCCGCATCCCCTCCACAGATCAGATTAGAGATGGGGTTATTGAAATATGACGTTTCCTGCATTGGGGTATTTCTTAACCACTGCCACAAACTACGACAATCTAACCCAGGCACTCTAGAGTCCTTAGTTTGGCAAGAAATAACTGAAAAAAATCCAGGAGGATCATTTGGTCGACTTTTAAAGGACTACACCCAACAAATTTCAGCAGAAGGCATTTGGGCCCTGAATCCTAGTCAGCCTGCATTTAAGCTTGCTATCAAAAAATGTGTAAGATCGCTATCACTCATTACTGACAAAGCACTATTTTCAAAACGAAGCCATGCGTGGGCAGTTATTAATTCCTACAATCGACTGACCCCTGCCATTTACTTTTCCAGTCTTTATTCACTGTACTTAAAACGCAGCTTCATCACTATTAGAATGGGTGACTGGCGATTCGCGCAATATATATCCCCCTGGCGTCGCACGGAGGAGGACACAACTTGCAGAGGGTGTGGAGAAGCAGCAGAAACGCTACTGCATGTCGTCTGCATCTGTCCCGCCTTCAACCACCAACGCAGGGTCAAGCTGAGGGAGGAATGGAATCGGTTGGGTGTTCGGACCTATAGTCAAGCTATTATTGCAGCATTGAGTCCAGATAATACAGACTTAAACATAAGACTGACAAATCTGATCCAGCATGCTTGCCGCAATTTTTAAACAAAATCAGCCTGCCACCGCATTTTCCCCACCTGTTTTAAACTAATCAATGTATTAAAAATAAAAAAATAACCTTAAAGTACTGGGCAAACAATGCTAATAACGGTTTAAATAGTAGCTCATGTGCATAAGGTTGTTTTATGTATGAACTTGCAGCTTAGGGGAGCAGTTTTAACAATTGATTGCTTGTACTGTTTTTATTGTTATGAATAATGTGAACCTAAACTTCACTTTTAAAGATATTTGTTTTATATCTAAATCAAGATTTTTTGATTATCCACTCCCTCCCATGCACCCCAAACGTAGCTGAAAACATTACCATGGGGGCATGTGCACAGGCAGCCAGCACTACAACTCCGACCAGGCCCCCTTGTCCCACAGCTTAGCAAGATGGAGCCCTCCCCCATCCCAACAAGAAGCATGTGTCAGCCATTACATTACCCTTGTCAAACTGACAGGTAGGTAGCCAACTTGACATGGAGGGCTGTTTGGGGGTGGGAGGCCTGTAGTACTACTCCCACAATGCCCCCTGTCCCTCACCTGAGCAGGATGGAGCACTCCCCCACCCATAAGCAGTTGGAAGCCATTGCAGTATACCAAACAAAACTTACAGGTAGGTAGCCAGCTTCACAGTGAGGTTGTTTGGGGGTGGGAGGCCTGTACTACTACTCCCACCATGCACCCTTGTCCCACAGCCTAGCAAGATGGAGACCTCCCCACCCCACCCAGAAGCATGTGTCAGCCATTACATAACCCTCATCAAACTAACAGGTAGGTAGCCATCTTGCCATGGAGGGCTGTTTGGGGGTGGGAGGCCTGTACTACTACTCCCACCATGAACTCTGTCCCACGACTGAGCAGGATGGAGCACTCCCCCACCCAGAAGCAGTTGAAAGCCATTGCAGTACACCAAACAAACTAACAGGTAGGTAGCCATCTTGCCATAGAGGGCTGTTTGGGGGTGGGAGGCCTGTACTACTACTCCCACCATGAACTCTGTCCCACGACTGAGCAGGATGGAGCACTCCCCCACCCAGAAGCAGTTGGAAGCCATTGCAGTACACCAAACAAACTTACAGGTAGGTAGTCAGCTTCACAGTGAGGGTGTTTGGGGTGGGAGGCCTGTACTACTACTCCCACCATGCACCCTTGTCCCACAGCCTAGCAAGATGGAGACCTCCCCACCCCACCCAGAAGCATGTGTCAGACATTACATAACCCTCATCAAACTAACAGGTAGGTAGCCATCTTGCCATGGAGGGCTGTTTGGGGGTGGGAGGCCTGTACTACTACTCCCACCATGAACTCTGTCCCACGACTGAGCAGGATGGAGCACTCCCCCACCCAGAAGCAGTTGGAAGCCATTGCAGTACACCAAACAAACTTACAGGTAGGTAGCCATCTTGCCATGGAGGGCTGTTTGGGGGTGGAAGGCCTGTACTACTACTCCCACCATGACCTCTGAACCACACCTGAGCAGGATGGAGCACTCCCCTACCCAGAAAAAGTTGGAAGGCATTGCAGTACACCAAACAAACATACAGGTAGGTAGCCAGCTTCACAGTGAGGGTGTTTGAGGTTGGGAGGCCTGTACTACTACTCATTCCATGCACCCTTGTCCCCCAGTTCAGCAGGATGGAGCTTTATATTCCACCCAGATGCATGTGGCATCTAATGGATCACTACAAACAAACTAACAGGTAGGTACACATATTATTATGTCTTGTGCCACCACCGAGCAGGATGGAAGCCACCACCACGCACACACAGATGTGTCACAAAACAAAGCCAAATGCCAAAACATAACAGGTATGTATCCAGTATGTGCACCTAGCCATTTGTCACAAAAAGAATGGTGCCATTTGACAACACTAGCCCCTTCATTGCACAAATATGCACACCAATCCCATTGCCACGCACAGTGTGCACACAACTAAGCAAAAAAAACTGTCACAGCAACCAAAGTGTGACATACCAATGCACATGTAGAAGAAAGTCTGTGCACAACCATGCACATCACTGAATGGCATGTGTAGTGCCATGGGGCCAGAGCAACAAGGACCATATGAAAAATAAGAAAGCAAGGTTGGTGGTACAAATCCAGATATGGACAAGACAAAGGTACGGCAGATCGTGAGGTTGCTAGCAACTATCGGCCTATCTCACTCCTGCCTTTTTTTTATAAGGTCGTAGACAAATATGCTAATGACATTTTAACGAACTTCCTAGTAACCAATAATTTGTTGCACCCTAGCCAGTCAGGTTTCAGAGTTAATTTTAGCACTGAAACAGCTTTGCTACAATCAAAGTTACGCTGGACAGTGGTGGTAATGCAGTTTTGGTTTTACTGGATCTCTCTGCAGCTTTTGATACCGTGCCCCATAATAGATTACTGCAGAGACTTAAGGAGAGCAGTATTGGAGGCACGGTATGGAGATGGTTTACTTCTTTTCTGGCTAACCGCTCCCAAACCATCTGGTCTCCTCCTTTTTCTGCAGAGATCCCTATTATGAATGTGGGTGTCCCCCGGGGCTCCATACTGAGCCCAGCACTATTTAATTTGCATATGGCCCTACTTGCCCCTCTCGCTGAGGAATTTGGGGCTAAAATAGTGTCTTATGCTGACGACACCCAGTTGCTGTTTATATGTAAGAAGGGCGCTGATTTCAATGGTACTCTAATTAATTCCTGCCTTTCTAAAGTCTTCTCTTGGCTGAGGTACAATCATTTAAAATGCAACTCCGAGAAGTCCGAGATTATTTTTTTAGGGCCACGCCCCTCTGATGCCTGGCTCACATGGTGGCCACAGGGCATGTCCCCCCCGTGTCATCTGTCTCCACCGTGAAAAAAACCTAGGAGTCAAGTTGGATGCACCCCTCTCTATGAAGGCCCAAGTTCAGACTGTGGCTGGGGTCTGTTTTGGACTACTGAGAATGCTGTGTAATTTCCTGTCCATGCTCTCCCTCCCATATAGGAAAACTGTTGTTCAGGCCTTGGCAGTCTCTAGACTGGACTATGTGAATTCCTTGTATCTCGGCCTCCCGGACTACCTTCTGGTCCGACTACAAGTGATTCAGAATGCAGCGGCTAGGGCCATCTTTTTAATTGGGCCCAGAATCCATACTCTCAGATTTTGTCCTCACTGTACTGGCCTCCAGTGTGGAAAAGAATACACTTCAAGGCCCTGGTTCTGGTTTTGAAAGCCTTCCACAAGATTGGAGCACCCTACTTCAGGGACAGATTTCAACCTTACTTCCCCCAGCGTACTTTGAGATCTTCTTTTCAACTGCTGATTACTGTCTCAAAGGTTCAATTTTCCTGGGTAGGGGCAGATCTTTTCATGCTGTGGCCTCTTGGTTGTGGAACAGCCTACCTTTCACCATCAGACAGAGTCCAGACCTCTTTATCTTTAGGAAAAGTCTGAAAAAGTGGCTCTTCCAGCTGTGAATTTCCGAGTTGCGGATGTGCATGGTTTGATGTTATGTGGTCTATGTTTTATCTTCAGCGCCGGGACACTCTTGGGAGTAGCCATGCGCTATAAAAATAAAGATTAAAATAACATGTAGGAGATGACAATGGCCAGTCCATGCCCAGATGTGACATCTGCCAGGGCAGAGTAATCAACAAAGAGTCCTCACAGAAATTATATGATGCGCTAGTCCCTAGATGTCAACATTCCCAGGTAATCACAGATTATGCAAGTGGCACATGGTATGTATTGACACCTCACACCATGGACAAGTAATGCATGTACCACAGCATCATGCCAGGAGGCACAGTAGTGCACATAGAAACAATGTGATGATCAGTCATCTGTGTGGTGTGCAAACAGTGAATGACACACAGTTAATACAAAGCTTGCGGGGTGCACTACAATAACCATTCCCATCTGACCCATAAGTGACCAAGAACTGACTGCAGAGGGCAACACCAGCAACCTGCAGAGCCAGTCTCCCCCTCCGGAACATCGACTCTCGGATGTTGACTCCCAGGATTATTGGACGAGGAGCCCGAAGCCGGCTCATCTGGTGTTCCAAGGTGCAACAGGTCCCAGGACCCCATCGTCCCCCCCACCACATCTGCTACTACAACAACCCCCCTGCACCACTGCTGTTATGGCCGGTGCATCCTCCACCACCACCACCATCACCAGAGCTGCCGGCAACACTCTCCCAGTCCACCAGGATTACCACCCCACCCCACCGACTGAGGAGGGCAGGGAGAGGATGCGGGTACCTACAGTGGAGAGGCAAGAGATTTGTGGCAGCCGAGCAGGTGGGAGGGGCAGGGTCACCCACAGACAACCAGAACCTGGGACCGAATCCCTGGAGCACATACACAGATTCCTTGGAGCATATGAATGGGCCCAGGGACAATCGGGCCGGTCAGATTCCAGTGAGCTCCTCCTGCTGATGAGATCAATGGACACCCGCATAGACCAAATTGTGGACCTCTTGGGCCAGCTAGTGGCGGTACGGAGGGACAAGCCTGAGGCACAACCAACACCTCCACCTCCCTCTGGTGGGCCGCAGGATGACAGTTCACCATCCTCTCCTGTGGTCACCCCACTGGACCTACAGCAGAGGCCCCCCTGCCAAGAGGAGAAGGGGCCGTCCGAAGAAAACCCTGGGAGTATCTGTTGGCAAAGCACCTGCCAAACGCCAGTCACAGAGCCAGCCATGATGGCAACCCTCTTCACCATTGCATTGACTTTTTGGACTGTCCTTCCCCACACTGCCTTGTGAATGGCATCTGTCTGTTGGTCTGGGTCACCACAAATATGTGGTGACTATGCAATTATCTCATTTACCATATCTACCAACTCACTGCTTCACAAATCACCTCGCTGTAAATGTGCACCCCCTCACATGTCACCATTGAAAATAAACAACGCCTCACACACGTTGTACCTGCTCCGTCTTTATTCCAGGGTGTACAGTCTTCACCATGGTTAGAATGTACCAGGAGACGGGAGTGTATGTAGGCAAGGAGAGGTTGAAGGCACCTAGGAAAACACAACAGAACAACATTCACTACTCTGGGTGTGGCATCACAGACATCACACAACACGTCACAACAACAGAATCCCACATGCACACATTACAATGGGCAGCAAGTGCCAACTTAAACATCCTGAAGATGTTCCTAAATGAACTGTCCCAGAAACATTGTCAGCCACCATTGAGTCTACAACCGGCTGCTGTCACAAATCTCACATACACCTTCACAACAACAGCAACAACATCAGACAATGGGTACATTGAACATTGTCACCCACCTTCAAGTGAAGTAGCGGGTGATGAGCTGTTGACGCAGGTCAACACCTTCCTCCTCTCCACTGTCCTCATCACTGGACAAGGGGTTGGTTTGCAGGCGGGGGTATTGGCTCCTCATCATCATCCAGGATCAGGGGAATCTCCTGGCGAATGGCTAGGTTGTGGAGCATGCAGCATGCCAATACAATCTAACACACCTTCCTGGGTGAGTACATCAGTGCACCTCCGGTCTTGTCCAGGCAGCGGAAACGTGACTTCAGCAGACCAAAAGTACGCTCCACCACACAACGTGTCCTCCCCTGGGCATCATTGTAGCAGACTTCAGCCGGGGTCCTGGGATTTTGCAGTGGGCTCATCAACCAAACACAGTTGGGATATGCAGAATCACCTAGGTGTGATAAACACAAATAAACATTGCTATGTTGCTGAGGATGGCAGGTCACACACCCAGCACGCCATATGTCTAGGCATACTCACCCACAATCCATGCATGCTCGGGAACCAGATTAGCCATCAGCTGGGGTACAATGCTGATATGCTGGATGTATGAGTCATGGGACGAGCCTGGGAATTGGGCACAACACAGGTGAGATGATCATATCTGCCTGACACACCACTTGCACATTAACGGAGTGGTAATGTTTACGATTCCTGTGGATGTGCTCACGTGCCTATGGTGGCACAAGCCCAATATGGGTGCAATCAATGGCACCAAGAACATGGGATGTGTCCGAGGGGATAGAAATCTCTCTTCACAGCTGCCAATTCAGGTCTCCTGGAGAAATGGTTATATCTGCCCTTTTAGAACATCATGGCGGACAGTACATCACGCAGCACCATGGTGAACATAGGTTGTGACATCCCACCTGCACTGGACACTGCGTGCTGGAATGATCCAGTGGCAAAAAAATGCAGGGCCGCCATCACCTTATACGTTGGGGTGAAAGCTGTTGGATATGTTCTAAGAGGCTGGAGGTGGAGCTCCAACATCTCACAAAGGGTTTGAAAGGTGGCTCTATCCAGATGACATTTCTGGACGATTGCCTCATCCTCCATGTTTTTCAGCACTGTCAAGTGATGAAGCAGATTTGGTCAACTTCAGCTACACAAATGGCACACTTGTCAACTTACACAAAGCAAGTTCCTCAAACACCACCTTGGTCAATGTGAATGCACATAGGGATATGGCCACATTTACCATGGGCACGCCTGGGAGTATAGCATCCAGCATATGTGTAACAAAGCAAACCCACTGGCTCATACCTAGCTGCTGTACCTGACACACCTTCAGGTGTCATTTGAACCTGGCATATATCAACAACACAATGACCATGGTCTGAGCATAAATGACGATTGTGTGCATGATCAAACATAAGAGGACATGCAAAAAAGAACATCATTCATGGAGACAAACATTGCTGTGATTGTCACTGCAATTTATTTATTAATTGAATTTGTATTGCGCACAGCTACCCAAAAAGGGTTTCCCGGCGCCTGGAGCAAACAAAGCTAAGAGGACTGACTGGGCCTATCGAGGATGTTATTGGTCGAATAACCAGGTCTTGAGGTTTCTACGAAAGCGGATGTAGTCCGTTTCTATCCGTAAGCTGGTCGGGAGTGTGTTCCAGATGGATGGGCCCAGATAGGAAAAGGATCTACCTCCCATTCTGGCCAGTTTGGTCCTGGGCACCGAGAAATTGCCACGTGTTTCAGATCTCAGACAGCGGGGGGGTTTGTAGGGTTGGGCCAGGGCTCGCAGGTAGTGAGGTGCTGTGCCCGCCTTTATTCTGAACATGTAGCTCAGGGCTTTGAACCTAATCCTGTTCTCTACCCTGATCCAGTGAAGTTCACGTAGATGTCCAGAAATGCTGGAGGTTTGGGTAATTTTACAGAGTAGCCTCGCTGCTGAGTTCTGAATTAGCTGCAGCCTGCGGGCTACGGCTTTGTTTGATCCAAAGTAGAGGATGTTGCCATAATCAAGCCTCGATGTAATGAGTGCTTGGACTACAGTCTTTTGAGTGCAGACAGGCAACATCCATAAAATGTTTTTTTAGCCACTTCAGAATCGTGTAACAGAGTGCAGTGAATTGGGCTGTATGTTGTTGCATGGATAATGTATCATCAACAATAATGCCCAAGTTCCGAGCGTGCCCAATGGGTTTGTGGAGATTACCCATTTGAGTGGGCCAGTGGGAAAGTTTCCAGAGATCTTTCTGTTTGCCCAAAACAAGGACCTCGGTTTTTTCACCATTGAGTTTCAGCTGATTCTTTGTCATCCAGTTTGACATATTACTGAGCCCTAGTTTAAGATCCGAGGGTGCCAGGGGATTGGAATTGACATGTGTACACATTGTAGAGTCCATACCAACACTGTCCTGTGTACAGGACCATCAATATCACAAGTGACATGTGATGGAATACATGCCAATCTATGAAATCGCATACACAATCATGGCATGTGTCGTCACCAGTGGAGTAAATGGAACAATGTAAATGTGTGCACAATGATGTGCCATTAACCATGTGGCCACTGTACACTGTTAATGTTTACCAGATGGCCACTGTGATTGTATGACACCCAAATCGAAGTAAGTACTGCCTGGCCCCAGCGGTGTGTCACCAGCAATCCCCAATACGCAAGTGCAGTAGTAATAGCCATTGAGGCATGCCCAAATGGTGGTTGGCATGCTCCGCCAACCAAATCGTGGTGCCTCATGTGAATGTATGGCACCCAAATCGCTGTAGCTACCACATGGCCCCATCGGTGTGTCACCAGCAATCCCCAATACACAAGTGCAGTAGTGATAGCCATAGAGACATGCCCAAATGGTGGTTGGCAAGCTCCGCCACCCAAATCGAGGTGCCTCATGTGAATGTATGGAATCCAAATCGTGGTAGCTACCGCATGGCCCCAGCTGTGTGTCACCAGCAATCCCCAATACACAGGTGCAGTAGTGATAGCTATAGAGACAGGCCCAAATGGCGGTTGTAATGATCCGCCACTCAAATCGCGGTGCCTCATGTGAATGTATGGCACCCAAATCCCGGTAGCTACCGCATGGCCCCAGCGGTGTGTCACCAGCAATCCCCAATACGCAAGTGCGGTAGTGATAGCCATAGGGAAATGCCCAAATGGCAGTTGGCATGCTCCGCCACCCAAATCGTGGTAGCTACCGCCTGGCCCCAGCGGTGTGTCACCAGCAATCCCCAATAGACAAGTGCAGTAGTGATAGCCATAGAGGCATGCCCCAATGACGGTTGGCATGCTCCGCCACCCAAATCGAGGTGCCTCATGTGAATGTATGCAAAAACAACAGTTGATGGACAGAATGCAGAACAATGTCATTGTGCAACATTCCGTCCATCAATTGTTGTTTTTGCATTTGTCAGCTTGATTCCAGTGGCAAGGAGAGCACAAACTCATGTCTGAACATACCCGTCCCACTCGGGGTGACAAATGTAAAAACAACAGTTGACGGACAGAATGCAGAACAATGTCATACATTCACCCCAGTACAGAGATCTGGGCCTAAATCCATCGTTTTTTTTGCTCACCATGCCATTCCAGTTTGAACCCAGCCATATGCAAATCAATCTTGACCCTGTGCCCCATGGAAACAGTCCAGCCTGAACTGCCAAGCCAGGTCCTCCCTCGACTAGAAACAATCATCCAAGGACCGGTTTCGGGCTTTCAGCCCTCATCAGCCTGGATAGCTTGATTTCGGGTCATGGAGAGCACAGGACTCACGTCTGAGCATGCCCCTCCCACTCGGGGTGACAAATGGAAAAACAGCATTTGATGGACAGAATGCAGAACAATGTCATACATTCACCCCAGTACAGAGATCTGGGCCTAAATCCATCGTTTTGTTTGCTCACCATGCCATTCCAGTTTGAACCCAGCCATATGCAAATCAGTCTAGACCCTGTGCCCCATGGGAACAGTCCAGCCCGAACTGCCAAGCCAGGTCCTCCCTGGTCTGGAAACAAGCATCCAAGGACCGGTTTCGGGCTTTCAGCCCTCATCAGCATGGATAACTTGATTCCAGTGGCATGGAGAGCATGGGACTCACGACTGAGCATTCCCGTCCCACTCGGGGTGACAAATGCAAAAACAACAGTTGAGGGACAGAATGCAGAACAATGTCATACATTCACCGCAGTACAGAGATCTGGGCCTAAATCCATTGTTTTCTTTGCTCACCATGCCATTCCAGTTTTAACCCATCTATATGCAAATCAGTCTTGACCCTTTGCCCCATGGGAACAGTCCAGCCCGAACTGCCAAGCCAGGTCCTCCCTGGACTGGAAACAAGCATCCAAGGACCGGTTTCGGGCTTTTAGCCCTCATCAGCCTGGATAGCTTGATTCCAGTGGCATGGAGAGCACAGGACTCACGTCTGAGCATACCCGTCCCACTCCGGGTGACTAATGCAAAAACAACAGTTGATGGACAGAATGCAGATCAATGTCATACATTCACCCCAGTACAGATCTCTGGGTCTAAATCCATAGTTTTTTTTTGCTCACCATGCCATTCCAGTTTGAACCCAGCCATATGGAAATCAATCTTGACCCTGTGCCCCATGGGAACAGTCCAGCCCGAACTGCCAAGCCAGTTCCTCCCTGGACTGGAAACAAGCATCCAAGGACCGATTTTGGGCTTTCAGCCCTCATCAGCCTGGATAGCTTGATTCCAGTGGCATGGAGAGCACGGGACTCACGTCTGAGCATACCGGTCCCACTCTTGGTGACAAATGCAAAAACAAGAGTGGATGGACATAATGCAGAACAATGTCATACATTCACCCCAGCACAGAGATCTGGGCCTAAATCCATCGTTTATTTTGCTCACCATTCCATTCCAGTTTGAACCCAGCCATATGCAAATCAGTCTTGACCATGTGCCCCATGGGAACAGTCCTGCCCGAACTGCCAGCGCAGTGTTGGACACAGTGAGTCTACCCCAAACACATGTTGATATGTGATATATGTCTTGCTCAACCTAATAATGGACTGGAGATGTGGGCAGGCTACAGAGGGCTTTCAATCCTGGCATCCTGCATGTGTGTGAGATGTGCAGGGACTGTGTTCCCCCTCACACCTGCATGCATTGAGAAATGCTTTTCCCATGCAGATGTTCCATGTGAGATGCATTCTTGTCTATGTTAGACATATCTGTGGATTTGGTATGAGTTTGTATCGTGCTACTATACTGAGAGATGTAGGTGCATTACATTGTGTCACTGATGTTTTTGCCCTCTTGTCACCCATGCCTGCAGCTCAAGCTACACCAGCGTAAGGCCATTAAGAGGGCCATTGCGGCCAAGGTTTGGGCTCTGGGTGTCTCAAACTGACGGCGCACCCACTACTACAAGAGGTGGGATGACATCAGCCGGCTGGCAAAGAATGTGGCGGAGATTACCTTGGGGCTGGTTCCTCGCACTGGGCAGTTGGCACGGCGCAGCATCACACCACTCATGAGCCGCATCTTGGCCGTGACACAGCCTGAGCTGGATGCACGTTTGAAGGAGCATCAGCAGCAAACTAGGGGTGAGTATTCTGAGAAGGTTTACTTTGGCTGTGAGTGGCTGCATGTGTACAGAGCCTGTGCCAGCGCTGGCCTATGTGATGCTGGAAGTTTGATGCAGTGGCTTATAAGTGGCCGCTGGGCTGGGTGCAGCTGTTATGCATTTGCCCTACTTGTACTTACTAAGGTAGCTTGAGTACTGTGTATTCCCTTTGCACTCTGAATCATGGTCTTTAGGTATCCTCAACCTAAGCTGTGTGGTCATCACATGTTTCACTTATGCCTGAATTTCCAGTTTACACATACTGTTTGAGTCAATAAAGTAAGTTAGTACAATTTCATTGCACAGGCGTGCAACATGTAGAATCAGTCATCTTCTGTGATGCTTTGCTTGCATATGTTTGTAATGTTGCGCCACTGAATTGACCCTACATCTCTCTCTCTCTCATGCAGCATCTCCTGTGGTCACGGAACAACAGGGGACGGACACCAGTGCTGGGGAAACGAGCACAACAGCTGCACAGGAGCCCAGTGACACAGATGTAACCAGGGCCTCGGAGGGGGACAGGAGTCTGCTGGAGGAATCACAGCCTGAGACGCAAAGTTCATCATCATCTGATGCAAGCGGTGATGCATCCATGTTGGCGGGCACAGGGAACGGGGACTCTGCATCATCTTCCACCACACAGCAACCAGTTCCCACCCTCCAAGTCACTTCCTCTGGTGCTGCCCGTGTACATACCAGTAAGAGGGGAAGAGGGTCCTTCACCCGGCACTGCTGCCCCTGCCCCTCCCCCCCTGCTGCCATCAGTGCAGTGTCTGTGGCCCTTTTGCGTCAACTGTGTGTAGGCCAGACAGCTCTCCTCAATGCCTTCATAGACCCCGACAAAAAATTGGCACAGGTGGTTGTTTTCATGGAGGGCATACATTCAGACGAGGGTGGGCTGCACCGGACTGTCCAGTCTTGGTCCTCCACATTGACATAAGCCCTTCAACTTGCACAGTCAGAGTCCAGCTCCGGTCCCTTTGTCCACCCCCCTGGCAGTGGCCACGTCTGACAATAGTTACCACGCTCCACAGACCTCAAAGTCACGATACATGACCCGGAGCACAATGCAACAGCAGCAGCCCAAGAGGTCCTGGGTGCAGACACCATCCCCACAGAAGACTAAAGCCACCCCAGAGCGCAAAGACAAAAACCTGTCAGGCGACGCCAGGGGCCAAAGAGCAAAGAAGCAGACCTCAGGCTCACATGCCTCAGAGGCATCCCCAGCCAAGGACTCCCCTTTCCCTAAAGCATCTTGCAAAGAGAAGCCTACAGTTTCCGTGCCCACTGAGAAGGTGGTGCATGCCAAGGGTACACCTAAGAAGGAATCCAAGGCAGATTCCCCACTACCTTGACTCCCATTCCAAGCCCAGTGAAGATGGGGAAGGAGGGCACTGTAGGGGTAACACCTGGTAAACAGGGGAAGGAGAGGAAAAGGTGAGGCCAGGCAAAGCGTTCAGCTGGAGCCAGCACGTCCCCAGAGGGAGTGCCAGTGTCTGCACCTGATGCAGCATTGGTGGTGAGTGTGCCAGTTGTTTCCACACCACTTTTAATTGATTCCAAGTCAGGGAAGTCATTTAGAATCTCCAAGAAGTGGAAAGGCACCCCTCCACAATCTCCCTGCCACACTGTGTCTCGCGTCTGCATAACTCCACCTCCACGTGACACTTCACCACCTGGTCCAAGCAGCCCTCCGGCTTGCTAAGCCGCTGATCACACAGGGGGGCCTGTACTGCACATCGTTAACCCACTGACTGTGTTGCTGACCATGGAAGGGTACAGTCGCACACATTCCCTGTGCAGCTTCTCATGGACATGCTCTGCACTTCGTTTTGGCAACTGGCCTTGTTGCTCTTTGCTGTGTTTACCTATTCCCTGTGCAGCTTCTCATGGACATGCTCTGCACCTTTTCATGCCCACTGGCCTTGTCATTCACTGCTGTGTGCTCCTGGCCTGTGCATCTTCGCATGTACTGACTCTGCACTTTGCCCTGCCCACTAGTCTTGTCATTCACTGCTGTGTGCCCCTTGCCTGTGCAGCTCCTCATGTACTGACTCTGCATTTTGTCCTGCCCCTGGCCCTGTCATTCACTGCTGTGTGCCCCTTGCCTGTGCAGCTCCTCATGTACTGACTTTGCGTGTTGTCCTGCCCACTGGCCTTGTCATTCACTGCTGTTTTGTCCTTGCCTGTGCAGCTTCTCATGGACATGCTCTGCACTTTGTCCTGCCCACTGGCCTTTCTGTTTTGCCCTTGCCTGTGCAGCATCTCATGGACATACTCTGCGCCGTGGACTTGCTGTTTTGCCCTTCCCTGTGCAGCTCCTCATGGACATTCTCAGCACTTTGTCCTGCCCACTGGCCTTGTCATTCACTGCTGTTTTGCCCTTGCCTGTGCAGCTTCTCAGGGACATGCTCTGCATTGTGTCCTGCCCACTGGCCTTGCTGTTGTGCCCTTGCCTGGTCAGCTTCTCATGGACATACTCTGCAGCTTGTACTGGCCACTGGACTTGCTGTTTTGCCCTTGCCTGTGCAGCTTTTCATGGACACGTGCTGCACCTTGGACTGGCCACTGGCCTTGCTGTTTTGCCCTTGCCTGTGCAGCTTCTCGACTACTAACTCTGCATTTTGTCCTGCCCACTGGCCTTATCATTCACTGCTGTTTTGCCCTTGCCTGTGCAGCTACTCATGGACATGCTCTGCACTTTGTCCAGCCCACTGGCCTTGCTATTCTGCACTTGCCTGTGCAGCTTTTCATTGACAGACTCTGCACCTTGGACTGGCCACTGGACTTGCTGTTTTCCCCTTGCCTGTCCAGCTTCTCATGGACATGCTCTGCACTTTGTCCTGCCCACTGGCCTTGCTGTTTTGCCCTTGCCTGTGCATCTTCTCATGGACATACTTTGCACCTTGGACTGGCCACTGGACTTGCTGTATTGCCCTAGCCTGTGCAGCTTCTCATGGACATGCTCTGCACTTTGTTTTGGCCACAGGCCTTGTTGCTCTTTGCTGTGTTTACCTATTCCCTGTGCAGCTTCTCGTGGACATGCTGTGCACTTTGTCCTGCCCACTGGCCTTGTCATTCACTGCTGTTTACCCCTTGTCTTTGCAGCTCCTCATGTACTGACTCTGCATTTTGTCCTGCCACTGGCCTTGTCATTCACTGTTGTTTTGCCCTTGCCTGTGCAGCTAACCATTGACATGCTCTGCATTTTGTACCTTGTTTTTCTCTACTCTCTGTACCTATTTGTGCAATATGTGAATAAGGACAGTTGCTCCCGTTGTCTGCTTTGTCAGTGTCCTTACTGAGTGAAGTTCTTTTTCTGTGTGTATATGGTTTACTGTGCCACATGCTCTGTGTGCCACTTCAATATCGCCAATGTCTTGGCTCACTTACTCTATTTTTACAGGTGTGACAGGGACTTTAGTTCTTCCTGACCCTGATACCTGTGGGGGCAATGGTGTCAACTTGAAATAGAATGCAGTTGTAATTTTCAAATAAAATTCATGTTGGCTATTTATACACATGTCAGGTTGGGGGGCACTGCCAGTAAGGAGTGCAGGCATGCTGGCCAGGGTCATCATGTAAGTGTGTATTACTTTATGTGTGCCCAGTAGTGTGTGTGTGGTCATCTTGTGATGGCAGTCATCCTGGTCCCATGGGTTACTTTCAATGTGTGCTCTTGGGTGGTCAAGAAGTGTGCAGTATGAAGGGGGTGACTTTGTCGGGAGTATTGATGTGTGTGTGCCCCTGCATTGTCAACTACACACATGTTTCACCCAGGAGTTGAGTGCATGTTGTTTGGATTGTTCAGCCCTGTGGATGTGGTTGTATGCACATGTGTGAGGTGTATGTTTGCACTGTGCAGTGTGTTGGGGTGTCCATGCAGTTCTGGCTGAGTCCTACTTGTTGTTTTTGTCACTTGTGAATATGCAGAGTGTGTGACTGGCAAGGCAGTGTTTTGTTTTGTTGCTCGTCCATGTGTCTTGATACTGTTTGTGGAGACTGTGCAGACTTGCTGATCCACACTGCCATTGTGGGTGTGTTTTCTCATGCATTTCTGTAACATGGTGCATGTTTGCCTCCAGTATGGCATGTTGTGTATGGTGTAATACCATTCCTTATCTGTGCATGTCAGCTGTCCTCTTGGTTTACATGTGTGTGTGCCTCACCATCACTTCATCTGTGACACTGTGCTTTGTGTTGGAGTTCATTGGCTAGGAGCTATGTGCCACTCAGGACATTTCCCCAATTGGTTATATGTGATGTTCTTGTGCTGTTTAGCAGTTATGGTTGCTCATATGCACTTCAACTGTTTGTGCTGCCCAGTCCGCTGCTCACGTTTTTTCCACCTTTCTGTCCCAGACTTGTGCATCTGTTGGTGTTGTGCTGGGTGTATGTGTGTTTGCTGTGGTACTGCTTGACTTACTGGGTGTGGTTTTGTCTTTGTGCTGTGCTGAATAGTGTTGTGTGGGTTCATGTTGTGTCACTTATATCTAAGTGGGGCTGGTATGCTTGGTGTGTACACACTGCTTGTTGGGCATGCAGTGCTATGGATGTATGCTACCTTGTCATTGCCTGGTGTACATCCACTGATGTCCTGCTGTGTTTGCTATGTGATTATTTTGCCTGTGCATCTGTAATTTGTTTGATGTGGCTGAGATTATCTGTGATGGTGCACTTCTTGTCTGTGTTGTTGTATGTTGTCTGTGCATTGTTCCTAACTGATGAGGTTGTGCACTCCTGTTGTGTCTGTGCTCCCATTGCCTTTCCACAGTGTTGCTGCACGGGACATGTCTGTTCTTGTTTTGGTTCTGTGTGTGTTTCTGTTGGGTTATGTTTTTGTCTGTCGTTTATGTGCAGACATTTGTTCTCGCATCCCTGTGTGTGTGTGTGATGTTTGTGGCTACCCCAGGGTGTGTGATTTTCTGTGTATTGACTGGAAATTATTAACACCCTTCTGTGTTGTCTTCTTATCCCAAATGTCTTATCCCTCTTGACACTTGTGTTGTGTGCTGCAGGTGTGAGGGGTAGTATGTGTGTAGATTCCTAATAGTGTTTGACAGTCATGGAGTGTGTCAATGGGCCCTGTGTGTTGTGCTGCTGGCGTACTCCTGTGAAGTAGTTGTATACATATGTATAGCAGTTCACAGTTTTAATTCAGGGCCTTCCTTTCATTCTTGTGCCTACACATGGGTTGCCTAACTGTCTCCCTGGGTTGTTGCTCTGAGCTGTCTGTGGTTTGACTTCCCTCACTGTGCCAGCCAAGTGTTCTTTGATGTGCTGAGGGTGTTGTTCTATGTTCCTTGTCTTGCATGTGATGTATACATGCTTGGTGGTTGTCTCCTTGGCCTCCCATTTGGGTGCACCTCACTTTGGCTTTCCTATTTGTTGTGCTCCATTGCTGGTGGCGTGTGGTCTGTGTATGTGTCTGTGTGTCAGTGTGGTGTATGTCTGTGTGACTTGGCAGGCTGTGTGTCCAGTGGGATGTTTGTTCCTTGTATGTGTGTGTGTGTTCATTTGGTGCTTGTACTCATTTTTCTTGTCATGAGTGTGGTGTTGTTGTGGTGTGTATGTTGAACTGGCCCTGTGCTTCTGTGTTGTGTGTTCCTCTGCAGCCACTCCTGCTGTGGCTGAATCCCTAGTTGTTTGGTGTGTGGTGCAGGGTGTGGATTCACCTGGCTTGTTGTGCATGGGGGTGCATAGGAGGGGCACATGGCATTTTCCTTCATGGGGGGCTGGTGTGTGGAGGGGGAGGCGTGACCCTGTGATCTTTGTGCCCCTCCCATGCCTGGTGCTGCCTTCTGCATTGTGTGCATGTATTCCATTGTCTTCACCATTGCGGTGGCGTGAACACGACATTGCTGCAAGATCGCGGAAACTGTGTGTCCTTGATGTGGAGGGGTGACTTGGTGGCAGGTAGGTCATGTGTGGGTACACTTATGGATGTGTTCCTGCCCCCACAAGGGTGTCTGCTGTGGATAGGAACCCTGAATCAGCCAATGAGTTGTGTGTTGTGGTTGTGTTATTGCGTACTTGCGGTGGTCCATGAGTTGCTGGTGATGTATCATTTACAGCACCGGAAAAACGTGTAGGGCTGGGTCTTTGCGGTCATGACCGGGTGGTGTGGCCATCTCAGATTGGGCGGTTTCTCTGCTGCAGTGCGATTGGTTGTTTGGAGCATCTTAATTTGTGTAGCGGAGCGGATGTCATTCCACACGGTGGGTAGTCTCCATTGGCATTGGCGGTTGCAGGCGCACTTTGATGGCGGTTCGCGTCGCACTGAGGAGGACGGGAATAGGGCTATGTTTGGCCATTCTAATATGGCGGGTGTGAGGTCTGCTGCTCGCCGGTGGAAAAATGCATTTTTCCGCACCGCTAGCGCCGCCCGCCATCCTAATAGACCCCTTTGTTCTGTACTGGCGACTCAACCAATAGTATGGGATTATTATTTTTCTCAAATAAGTGATTCTTCAATATGAGGTGTAACCCAGCAGACTGAACTGAAAGACCTGAAATCACATGATGCTTCAGTATCTACAAACAATTCTCAACAATTCTACCTAGAGGCGGGGCTTTTTAAAAATAGTGAGAGAGCATTCTAAAATGGTTTGTACAACAAACAGTCTTTGTATTTCTTGAAACAGTTCACAAAAGTAAATCAAAATAATATAGCCTAGAGTGCAACTGGAGAGAATTTCTAGGTGAGAGGGATTCCAAGGAGATTCCCCATCTACTCTCTGATTTAAAAGAAATGCTCAGTAATCCTAGAGGCTAGATTGCAGATTTCTGTCTTGAATATCCACGTTTTTGTTTGTGAGCTGTGGCTTTAGGATACGCCAAACATCTTCCTGCCACTCACTTCTAATTCTAAAAGAGGAGGCATTTGTTATTTTAGGGCGGATTCTGATGCGGCTAGGAAGGCCTACTAACGGTATTTGCTCCATCCAAATCGGATCGTGAGCGTGTCTTTCCAACTGACTCCGAAAAGTTTCCAACTGACCGAGTATGATGCGAGTTAGGTGTTAGGAATATCCCAATCCCGACCGACAGCATTTGGAATGACCGAGCCGTACAGAGCAGAATCATATGTATCTACGGGCTGCGTTTTCCGAACAACCGAGTATGATGCTGGATTTGGATAGCCTTTCTAAATTGTGTCTTCTGACTCGAATCAAACAACAGCAATGGGTCTTGGCTCACACTCAGCAAGGCTGAGCCCTTTCCTATAGAACAAAACAAGTGCCAATGCTGAGACTGACTCCTATCTATATTACTGGTCACTTTCATGAAACAAAACATGAAAATCTGCTTTATAAATTGCACCTCAGTTATGCATATAATTTTCAGTTTTCATTTATTTTTTCAAAGAACCAAATAATTTGGTGTGCATCACAGTACAAAAGAACATACATAGGACAATATAACAATATATATACAATGCTTCAAACATTTACAATTTCGACTCTCAGCATTTATACCATACACTTGGCCAATTCACATTCATTTCACATTCACCCAAACATCCATCCTACACACAATGGTCCCAGTGTCACAAGTACCCACAAAGAAAATTCAAATAACAATTATTTGTATTACTTCACCCTACTCTGAAGTTAATTACTTTCCTATTTACAATGCTAGATTCTAAGTGACCCCCCAATCGTTTATAGGGTTCTCCTCAAGACCAACAACTTTCTTTAGTCATCCAGGAAATGGTCAAGGTTTGTGTGTACCAAAAACCTTCCACACGTCATACAAAGAAGTGGCCGATCGAAAAACGGGTCCAATTTGGAGCAGCAGCCGTGACTCCGTGTGATCAACTGTGTGATCAACGTGATTCTGCACTGTAACACACTATAAAGTTCCTTCTTAACTGCTCAAGGAAAGGAGAACTGTTCTCAATAGCCATGGTGCCAAATGGCACCCATAGGTTCATGTTAAAGGTGTCAAGTGTCTCCTTAAAATGGTCCCAGTTAGAAGAAATAGTCACAAAATGCAAAAAAAACCTCCTTGGAAATCTCGTAGCTTTTGATTGTAGATTAATATTAATGCAAAAGAAGACATTCATTCTTGGTGTGCCTACCTATTTAGAGGAAGGACAGCTTTATTCACAATACATTATTCAATTGCCAGGTGTTCCACGGGATCTGAATATAAACAGAAGATTTCAAAATGTTTGTCTGCCCTATTTAAAGAAATAGCTATAGAAACTTGCAGTTGTATAATACTGGACTGTATAATATTGGAATATCACCTTTCTTTTGCACGTGTGGCCATCACCCCCACACATTTCCTGTTGATCAGTCTCTGTATTCATTAGTTCCTTCTGTGTAAGGACATTTAACGAATCTAATTCAGGAATGAGCACACAAAGCTTTGGAAACAGCTAAGGATGTTACCATTTTTATCCTGACATTAAGAACCGTTTGGCACTTCAATATGTTGTAGGTGAGAAGGTGTGTTTACTCATAAAAATGAAGTGTTGAAAACATCCACTAAATTTCCACTTACATCTGTGGAGCCATTTGTGGCCAAACACACTGTGAATCCAGCTATAGCACAATTAAAATTACTTCATTCTATAATCTACCCAGTTTTTCATGTCTCTATGGTAAAGCCCTGTTCAGAAAAAACTTTTTTGCTAAATATCACATGCCAGTTCAATTGAATTCTGAAAATGAATGTGAGGTAACTAAAATGCAACAATCATAAGAAAAAAGTATTGATAGTTGGTGAATTGGAATTCATTTGGTCCTGAAGGATGATCATGGGACCGTATTCTAGCCTTCATGCCCCGGGTTTGCTGCAAGAATTTTATACAAGACTACCTGCTAAACCAGGAGTCACAATATTAACATTTATTTTTACTTTATTTTTAAAATTCAAAATAGGTTATTCAATAGTGTTAGTTGTTTTATATTTATTTTTTAACATTAATTTGTATTTACCTATATTTTTAGCTATTTCAAATGATTTAATTTAACATTATTTCCTCAAAAGTTTATTTATAAGTCCCTACATCCACTGTATTCTATGGGAGGATGTTGAAGTATCAGCGGTTGACCATGTCTATTGCTGGACTCACAAAATTTTTAAGTTACTACTAAAGGGTAAGTTTACTCAAAAGTGTAGCTTGTGAATCAGGCCCTTAGTGTATGTTTCTTTTTTGGGAATTTGCTAGAAGTGTTTGCGTCAAATGGTAATCTTTAATAAAAATGTTAATTCAGTGTTGCTTATTTAAATGTTGTTAAGATAGTACAGCTAAACAGTTTCAAATTTCAATAGAATCACTTTCCATTCATATGAAGTGCAATACTTGGTTTCCTTGATGTTGCACAGTGTCCCAAGATAAGCAACACTGAAATTTGGAAGAAATGTCACACACTCAAAGATACAAGCTTGCAATGGGAAACATCCTTTAAAAACGCAGTCATTACATTACACTATACTTACAACATAGTCATTACATCGCAACATACTTTACAAGGCATGTCACTACAACGCAGGCATTACAACGCATACCATTACAATGCATGGCACTACATCGCATGTCACTACAACATAGGCATTGCAACACATACCATTACAACGCATACCATTACAACGCATAGTACCCCTACACTATCCAAAACGTACCCTACTGTTGCACCCCCTGGAGTTAGAATAGTCATTTTAACCCCTACACTATCCAACACTTACCCTACTGTTGCACATCCTGGAGTTAGGATAGTAATTTTTACCCCTATACTATCCAATACTTACCTTAAATGCAATGTAATGGTATGCGTTGTAATGGTATGCGTTGTAAAGGTAGTATGCAATGTAAAGAAATTCGTTGTAAAGGTATTTTTTTAATATACGATGTAGTGTCATGCAATGTAATGGAATGCGTTGTAGTGGATGTAGCGATGTAAAAACTGCATTGTAAGTGCATGTATTGTAAATGTATGCGTTGTAATGTCATACATTCGCTTGCAAAATGAAAATGAAGAACTAATTAAATTAATATTGTATTGCTATGTTCAAGAAATACATTTAATTGTTCTTTACTTTAAAAGTGTTATTATGTTTTTCTTTATTGAACTCTCCTCCAATTTGTAACACTTATTGTTACAGGGGTTCACTTGATGTGAGGAAAGAGCTGGGCACAGCCCTACTTACACATGATTAGGCTGTGTCTTGCCTCCACCAAAAAGCTGCATATCCCCTGTAGTAAGTCTGTAGCCAGGGCAGGGGAGGTAGGAAACCTGTGCACTTCAAAGGGAAACCTCTAGAAACTTCTGCCACTTTAAACTAGGCACTTAGTATAAATATTGGACCTCAGACATCAACTCTACAGTACAATTCTGGACATGTAAAGATTCTACCAGGAAGAAGGATTGTTGTGCTGCTGAAAGAACTGTCACTCTGCTGGATTACTGTTCTGCTGGACTAATGTCTTGCTAGACTGCTGCCTTGCTGGATTGCTGCCCTACTGCCTGCTGCCCTCCTACCTGAGTCAGAGGCATTTACACCTGCCTTTGATCCCAGGGCTCCCAGAGTGAACCCAAGGGCTAGTCAGCTGGCTTCCTGATCTGGAGGACATAGAAAGCTTTCCAACAGCTCCTGGACCCATCTTCACTAAGTTTCTGACCCGAAAGAGGTGCCCCTCAGGTCCAGAACCCTTGGTGGGGCTCCTAAGCTCTTAAATTCAATCTTCTGGGCTCTGTGTAACTGCAAATGGGCCAGTTTACACCAAAACAATGCCTCTCACACAAAAATCAGCACAAGCTACTGCAAGCCTGTCTCTTATTCATGCAGCATCCTCAGCCCATGAGGGACCACAAACGCAAAGCTCCAACCTGTCTGTCCGCGACACCTGGCCTGTTCTTCAAGCAATAGCCGACTGCCGCCCACAATGCACACCTTGATTGAGAACGGAGCTCCTGGCACAAAACTTGAAAATGTAAGCCTTCAGCGGAACTAATCTGGAACTGTAGTCAACCCATGCTTGTAAGAAAGTGGCTCTATATATACTGGACCAAAGTAAGGTACAGTGTGTATAGAGTCCCCAAACCCCAGAGGTGTAACAGAGGTTAAAGTCAGATATGACCTTACTCTCCAAAGTGGTAGCTTGGTCGAGCAGTAAGGCAGTATCAGAGGACAGTGTAAAGCATTTGTTGTACACACTCAGTCAGCAAAAGATTTCACACACTCAAGAACTGAACTCTAGGCCAATTGTTTTTATATCAAAAGATATAGTTGTTTTATTTTAGAACCAACAGGTATCAAAATATACTTTTCTCAATATGAGTGACTTCAGGTAGTTACTGTGCAGAAAGGCAATAGAATTTGTAAGTACAGTAGCTACAGTGGTTGCAATGGGCAACACAATTTAACATTGAGCTCAATGGGGTTTTCTACATAAATGCAGTTGATTACTTTAAGGATTACTTTTCTAACAACAGAACTGGATCCTGGATTCGGTCCTGGGTCCTAACCTGTAAACAGTTAGGTAAAAGCGTTTTGGTTACAGTTGTGATTTTTAAAGAATATAAATGTATTTTCAAAGTTGACACAAAAACTTTTCAGTGAAAAACTAGCAATGTTATCCTATGGAAGGAAATTCAAGTCACAGATAAAGTAGGTTCTCGTTACTTTTGTAATCCAGTACTGGACTCCTAGGTTCAGCACCGGGACCTCTACCTAAGACATGTAAGTAATTACGTTTTAGTATTTGGTACGATTTTTAAAGAATATTTGCAGTTTGCAAAAATCGACAGAGAAGAAATTTCACAGAAAAACAGTCAATGGTTTCCTATGGGAGAAAATTCAAGTTACTGGTAAGTACAGTTAGGATTACTTTTGCGGTTCAGTACTGGGCTAAAAGGTACAGCACTGGCTTCTCTCCGGATCACAGGCGAGTATTTCGAAATTCGTTATTCGGCTGATTTTAGATAAATATTTTAAAGTTTCAAAACTCCACACTTTGAGGAAATTTCAGTGAAAGTCAGTCAATGTTAGCCTATGGAAGGAAAGTGAGTTATCGGCTTTTAGGTAAGTACTCGACATGTGGAGTTAAGGTTCTGGGCATAGACTCAGCGGTCTCCCAGGGTTGGAAAGGTACAATAGTTACACCCTCAGCGGCACAGGGGCAGCCGGGTTCATAGAGTGTAGGCCCAATGCAATCCAATAGAGGGTAGGGGGCTTTCGGTTGGTGGCTGCAAGCATGCAAGGCTGTGGGAGCTGGGCTCCTGGTCACTTGCTCAGGGCAAGTGGGGAAGTAGAGTAGGGTAGTTGTTGCACTTCCAGCGGCACTTGGTCGGCTGGGTGCAGGGTGCTTTTGAGCCGTCGGGCGCTCAATATTATCCAATGGGAAAGTTAAAAAGTGAACAAAGGCAGCAGGCTCGGGGACGGAGACTCTTCAGGTGTGTCCACCACTTCGAGAGGTAAGTTGGGATCTTGGAGAAGAGGTAGGTACCCCAAAGGAGGGCACTGGGGGCCGCAGGGCACCAGGTGCAGGGGTGTCTTTTGGTGTCAGGAAATCTTACCCTCGGCTGGTCGTGGTTGGGGGTGTCCCTAGTTCTGAGGCTGCAGGCGTTGTCTGGTTCATCAAAGAGGGTCTTTGGGCACTGGACTTCAGGTCCCAGTAACCGGGGGGACGTCCTCATGGTCTTGAGTCACTCAGGCACAGGCCGGGCTTGGCGGGTGCAGAGTGGGCTGGCTTCGCGGTTCCTGGCTGGCACCAGGGGTATTGCTGTTGGAGCAGATCCACTGCTCATGGGAGTCCCAGTCTTTTGGAAGGTTCAAAGCAGGCAGGTCCTCTGGGGTTGTTGAGGTTGCTGTCCGCAGGAGACGTCGGAGTTTCCTAGGAGCAGGTTCAAGGATTTAAAGGCCTGTAAGGTCCTGGGGCCAAGTCAGTGGGTGTCGTCCTTTTGTTAGCAGCTGCGCGGCAGGTCTTCTTGTTTCTTGGTCTTCTTGTTGTTGCAATCGTGATCTGAGGAAGGAATGTTGAGGGTGCTCCTAAATACTAAATTTAGGGGCGTTACAGGTAGGACAAGGGCAGGAACCAATGGGTCCCTGTCCTGGGGTGGGTACACCCCCTAGTCTGCTCCTCTCCTGTGGGAGGGGGCAGGAGCCTGGCTGTGATTGGGCAGGGCTCCCCATCTTCAAGATGTCCGGAGCCCGGGGTCGTGTTTCACCTCGCCTCTCCCACCTGAGGGGTGGAGATGGCACAGGCTGGCACACCCCCCTTCCAGACATAGGGTTTCCCACCAGTCTTCCCGCAGGAGTGGGGGTCAGAACTGGTGTGGGCCAGTTGCTGAGTACAGCAAATGGTCTGGAGTAGCTCACAAAGGCGGAATGCCTTTGAAGCCTCCCCTGCCCATCCTGGGGGAGGAGGCTTGGCACCTCGTCGAAGGATGTGCATTGTTGCAGGCCCAGGAGAGCGAGGGCTCTCCACCCAGGGGTCCAGCAACATGTCTGCTGTGTGGCAGCCTAGGCAGCCTCTCAGACAAGATGTGGATTGTAGGTTAGGTTTCAGGGGGCACCCTCTGTAGAGCATTTTACATTAAATCTCACACTGGTACTTACTGGAACACACCACGTGTAACAGCGCGGACACCTCATGAATTTCCCAACGAACCACCCCTAGCAACGCGTGTAATTGACATGCACAGACAAAACTGGGACGCTGACTGTCATGGATACGATAATTATGGGCTGTACTGCTTACCCAAAATGATCGCTGATTTACAGGTGACATTTAAGTGGAACTAGTTACTATCCTTTACTAAGTGCCTTAGATATAGGATACCATTATTACTAATGCATATGCTTGCAATGTTTGATCTGCCTTCACAGCTAAATACCCTCACTAATGCGGCCGGCCCGTAGAGGTTGTAGGCGGCTTGCTGTGTATTCTCCCATACCGAAATGCATCCGCCTTCTATCCTTGTAACGTCGCTATGCCGGCCAAGTCATGGTTGTAGGCAGAAAGCGTAACTGTATGTGTATGGTTGGTCTTTAATAAAGGTTTTCAAAGAGAAAAAAAAAATCTCACACTGGCATCAGTGTGGGCTTAATGTGCTGAGAAGTTTGATATCAAACTTGTCAGTCTTCAGTGTAGCCATTATGGTGCTGTGGAGTTCCTAATGACAACCTCCCAGCACCATATACTCTTAATGACATCACTGCATAGGGCACCCAGCTAGGGTGGTAGCTGATGCATGCCAGGGCAGTGGGTTGGTGGGCATGGCACACAGCCATGTCGAGTCTCTGTTTGGTTCTATACCTAGACACTCAGCCTGCCAAGGCAGTGTGTGGGTGCCAGGGTACAGGGCCCCTAAGGGTGGCACAATAAGTGCTGCATGCCTTAGGCGTCTCCTCTGGTCACCAGGCCCTGGGTGCCTACGGTACCATTTACTAGGGGCTGATAGGTGGCCAGAGGTGCCAATTGGGTTTTAGTTTCAACACAGTTTTAGGGAAGGAATACAGGCCCTGGGCACCTGGTTGGCAGGAGTCCAAGGCACACTCAGTCAAAACACATCAGCAATTCAGAAAAAAGTGGGGGCATACCAATGCAAGAAAGATGGCACTTTCTCACAATGCTCCATTGCAGTCAGCCTGAACCTCTGACTTTGACCTGGTCCAGCGCAACCAGATAGTCACAGTTGGGGCTTTATGTTTTTAGTTGCTCTTCCTGTTCAGAGCCACAGGGACATAACATGCTCCCAACCACCTGAACAAGCACCCAGATCGAGCTAGTGCATGCCCGGACCTCCAAGTGGTGCCCCACAGGTCCTGGAATCTTGGTATGGCCTCAGAGTGGCTGTATTGAAGTTTTTGGGCTCTTTTTAACTGTGAAGGGGCACCGTGGTGCCAAAATCTTGTCACTTGCACAGCCCATCTACGCAAAGCTCCTTTGTGTTGATCCCTCACGGAGAGCACAATTGAAAATCACTGGCCCGCCCATTTGCAATGACAACAGGATCTTTTTGCTACAGTGATGCCCACCCGTGATACCAGGCCTGCTGTTCGCACTTCATCAACGATCGTCGCTGATGCTTCCCTGGTCCACCACGGCCCCCCCACTATGAACAGTACTCTTTGCGCTTGACTCAAAAGGTAACTCTTCAGCTGGACCAACCTGGCTTCTTACACACATGACCCGTAAGCTTATAGCCAGTACCTGAAGCCAACCAGCCATGGAGCGCTAATCACCACAGTGCATGGCCTGAGGCCTTGTGCAGCAGAATCTGACAACAGAACCTGACTGTGTGTCCAACTTGCCAAACCCCATATACCTACCACTGTGCACTGCCTTCACATGTGCTCACCGTGTGGTGGCAACTGAGCCTGGACTGACTGCACCCAACCCACAAGAAACAACCAATCACCACTTCGGCCAGGCCCTGGATTATGTCTTTTTCATTTTTGGGTGGTTGCTGGCCCTGCTGGAAAGTTTGCAAACACAAGCATCTTGGTAGTGTAATGTGCAACAACACCAAACTTTGTGGGCTTGCCTGAATCTATTATGTGGTTTGCAGATATGGTTTTTGATTTGGGCAACCTGAGAAATGACCAGAAAGGACCCCTGAAGCTTGCTGAGTGTCCACAGTCCCTGTCCATTAAACCTTCTATGGGTTTGTGGTCTCCAGTCAGGATTCGGATGTGTTGTGGGCTAAACTGGGGGCTGTCAACCCCGAAGCAAAGTCTGCATTTTTTTAAAATTATTATGTACTCTTAGGAGGCTCCCTTTGGGACATCCCAGTAGTACCACTTTAAATAGTTTCCAGAATACAGGGACCGAAACCATATGTCCTCTAATGGCAGATGTTGCATTTTGCCTAATGTTTCAGCCAGCCACTCAATCATTTTCACTTCCATGAACTTGGGTGTGAGTTTGCAGATCTGAGAGGAAGAATGGGAGAAAAAACTCCCATACCCCAACTAATTTGAGTTTTTTTTTTACATTTCGGATCCCCAGAGGACCGCAAAAATGCGTTTGTCGCAATCCATAAATTAAGTGTCATGATATAGCTTTAATTTAATCGCTTAATTGTCATTGTTTTTCTCTTACATCCTAGGTTCTAGGGGCCTCATTTATGAGGCTGTGCGTCACTTTTACGCCGCCGGTGCGTCACTTTTTGTGACGCACCAGTGGCGTAAAAAATGCACCTTGTTGTGCCATATTTACAAAGTGATGCATCTAGGGAGATGCGTCACTTTGTAAACCCTCAGCGCCACATTATACCTGCGCCAGGTATAATGTATGCAAGGGGGGCGTATTGATGCAAGAAAGGGTCGTAGAAGTGACGCAGTGAAATCTATGAGATTACACTGCGCCACTTCTAGGACACAAATGCGTCAATTTCTTATGCCTGCCTCACAGCAGGCGTAAGACTGACGCACGACCTTTCACATGGGAAAGAACACATTGCTGGAGTTGTGTCACTTTTGTGACACACTCCAGCAATGCGTCACTTTTGCGCCATACAGATACGTCAGAAATACTGACGTATATGTAACTCCTTGCGCAATGATGCGTCATACTGTAAATATGACGCATCATTGGTGTCGCAAGGAGGGCCCAATGGAAAGTGACTCATTGCTGTTTTCAGGCAGCAATGCGTCACTTTTCATAAATGAGGCCCTAGAAATCTACGGAGCAGATTCATACCAAACAGGGAAAAGGGTGTTTCTCGAGTAATGTTCTACTTTCGTACTCGTTTTGGTGTTAACCCATTCACTTTGTGTTTTAGAGAACAACAAAGAATTCTATGGCAGCTGAAATAGGTGAAATAACTTTTTCATCCCCCCCCCCCCCAACCTTGGGTTTTATGCCCCCGACAGCACTTCGCTTCCCATGCTGAACCTAAAGTAGATAAACTTTATTAAAATGTTTCAGGAGCGTGTGGAGAAGTGTGGCTCAGGGGTTAGAGGCAGCAGACCCGGAAGCTGAGATCGGTCCTGGACCAGGGTTCAATTCCCCGCCTCGGTGGGTCTTGGGCTAAAAATTCCACAGACTCGATAATTCTCGCCCCGGTGCCTCCTCGACTCACGGGTTCACACTCTGCGACTCTGGGCAATAGCTTGCTTAATCTCCACAACGGCCCCTCGCGGCGGGATGCCTGACTTTCACCTTGTGGATACCCTGATATCTCACAGGGGAATACCAGGACGGGTTCCCTAAGCAAGCGCCGGGAAACCCACTGCGGGTAGCTGTGCGCTATATAAGCTCAACTACATTTACATTTACACATTTGTGTTGAATGGTGCAAAATAATAATAAGAAAGCAAAATATCCATGTTCAGTGGAAGTAATAACCTAATGATAACTACGCAGGTGCACTCGCATAAACTACGAAGCTGAAAGGCCGATTATTTTTTAGCTATGACCAGAATACTGAGATGAAAATATAAGAGGAAATTACACTTGTTAACCATTAGTTATTTTTATATTTCATGTTTACATTGAGGTAGGTAGCTTGAAAAGCTGTTTCCTTCAAAGTGCAGCTAACAATGGAATCTTATGTGGCAAATTGCCTTTGCTTATTCATTGAACAGTCTCACTATCTGGACCCTAGGCAAGTAGGCTTCTGAACTGCACATTCAACTGAGACAATAATTTTGACTGTATTGGATGAGCTACGGAGGGAAGCAGATAGGGGTACACCGCAGGCATTGGCATTATTGGACCTGTCAGCTTCCTTTGACACGATCGACCATGGTATCCTGGTGGACCATGCCAGGCAAGCAGGTATCCAGGGGCCAGCCCTCAGCTGGATCACAACCTTTTTGGAGGAGCCTTTCGGTTCGCCTCTCCCATTTTATTCCACCTAATATGAAGATAACGTGCGGTGTACCCCAGGGCTTCCCATTATCCCTGCACCTGTTTAACTTGTACCTACTCCCTCTTATACTGTCCATAAGAGAAAGAAATGTGAGTACATTTAATTATGCAGACGACCTGCAATTAATATTCTCCATTTAGAATACTCTGGACTCCATGTCTGAATTTCAAGCCACCATACTGCATATCCGTAATTGGATGAGCAGCAATCATTTGAAATTAAACCCATACAAAACTGAACTGGTTTTTATAGGTGGCATCTGCAACCCCTGGAGCCCGCATTTCTTACAAGCTGAGCTGGGGTCCCCCCCTTCATCCTCCTCTGCTAAAAGCTGTGGAGTCATAATCAATTGCGACTTATCCATGAAGTCTCAGATTGGAACCATGGGGGCCTCATTTATGAAAAGTGACGCATCGCTGCGAGAAAACAGCGATGCATCACTTTTCATTGCGCCCTCCTTGCGACCCCAATGATGCATCATATTTACAATATGACGCATCATTGTGCAAGGAGTTACAGATACGTCAGTATTTCTGACGTATCTGTAAGCGCAAAAGTGACGCATTGCAGGAGTGTGTCACAAAAGTGACACAACTCCAGCAATGCGTCCTTTCACATGGGGAAAGCCCCATGTGAAAGGGCTTGCATCAGTCTTACGCCTGCTGTGAGGCAGGTGCAAGATTTTGACGCAACAGCGTCCTAAAAGTGACACAGTGAAATCTCATAGATTTCACTGCGTCACTATTACGAGGCTTTTTGCGGGGAAACGCACCCCCTGCATACATTATACCTGACGCAGGTATAATGTAGCGCAGGGGTTTACAAAGTGACGCATCTGCTTAGATGCGTCACTTTGTAAATAGTGCACAACAGGAGGCATGTTTTACGCCGCCGATGCGTCACAAAAGTGACGCATCGGCAGCGCAAAACTGACGCAAGGCCTCATAAATGAGGCCCATAGTTTCCATCTGTTTTTTTCAGCTGTGAAAAATAAGCAGATTTATCACTAGGGAAGCCCTGGTGCAGGTAGTTTTAGCCCTGGTCATGTCCCACCCCACATCGATTATGCTAATTCCCTATACTTCAGCCTGACTGCATTCCTAATATACAGCCTGATTCATCAACGGGCCGTTTTGCGAGCCCCTAATAGCGATTCATAGCGAATCGCTATTAAGGACTCGCAAAACGGTATTCATGTAGGAATTGCTAAATAAATAGCGATTCCTACACATTCCTTATTTGCGAGTAGCAAATTGCTATTCGCAAATAAGGAATAACCCCCCATTCATTCCTATGGGCCAAAAGGCCCATAGGAATGAATGGGGAGTATTCCTTATTTGCGAATAGCAATTTGCTACTCGCAAATAAGATAGCGATTTAAAGGGTGCCAGGGGTGTCCAAAGGACACCCTGTAGCACCCCTTAAGTGCACATTTGAACAGGTGTTGCGCACACACATGTCCAAAGGACATGTGTGTGTGTAACATGCAAATGAAAAAAATGCACTAAAGTGCTTTTTACACTATTTTCGCAATTTACCACCAAGTCAGACTTGGTGGTAAATTGCGACCAAATATTGCAATTTCGCAATTTCTAATTGGTTGATGAATTGCATTTAAGGAATCTCTATTAGAGATTCCTTAAATCCAATTCCTCGCAAATATGCGATTTCGGTAATAGAGATTTTTGCATTTGGGATGATGAATCCCAAATGCAAAAATCGCACTCGCAAAGGGCCAGATTCTCAGAATCTGGCCCTTTGCGAGCGCAAATCAGCTTGATGAATCAGGCTGATAGAGACTGCAACTTGTGCAGAATCAGGCAGAAAGACGTAATTATCGGCAGCCCAGGTGACAACATGCTTCCCCTCTCATGAAGAAACTACATTGGCTCCCTGCAGTCCAACGATGTACCTTTAAAATCTGCTATCCGATTTTCAAATAATTACACACGCAGACCCAGAATTCATCTCCAATATCATTCAGAGATATACTCCTACCCACCATCTGCATTCAGCCCACACAATTTTGCTGGTCATCTCGTATTACATATAAAAACGGCTAGGTGGCAGATTCGCTGAACTGGCCCCTCGTTTTTGGAATATCCTGCCCCCTGACATCAGATCCTGCAGAGATCTCCTAAGATTCAGGAAGCTCCTCAAAACATGTTTTTTTACTCAGGCATATGATTAACCTCAAACATGGCTGCTCATTCAGACATTTGACTATCCACTTAGGACTCCGGTCAGTCCTATAGTTAGCACCAGGAAATCAATTGGTGTGCGTGCGATTTATAAATAATTTTAACATCACATTTAACAACATAACATATTTTGCTGCATATTTGCAAAATTTGCAGATAGTACAAACATTTGTGTGTATCTCAAAAAGATTTAAAAAATACCGCCATAAAATGTGTCACATCATTTTTAGGGGCATATTATCAAGGGGGTTTATCTCCGCTTTTTTGGCTTTAAAAGCCAAGAAAGCGGAGATAAAATTATCTCCCTATTACCTAGCTGTCGCTAACACCAGTTAGCGACCGCTAGTAGGAGATAGCAACCATCTTGGGCCCCACTTTGCATGTCAGTGATATTTATCACTAATGACATGCAAAGTGGGCGTGCCAAGATGTTAGCGACTGGAAACAGTCGCTAACATCGCTATCTCCTATTACCAACTTTTGGAGATATTCGCGCTAAGCGCGAATATCTCCAAAAACTAACACCTGCCCTGAGCAGTTCTTAGCCATGTTATCCAATGGGAGGTGGATAACATGGCTAAGAGCATTAGCTCGGTAATGCATGAATATCGCTGACTTTTCAGCGATATTCATGCATTGCGGCCGTTTTTTATCGCATTTGCGATAAACCTTGATAATAGCAAGGTTTATCTGCGATAATTTCTGACGATGCTTAGCGGTAAAACATTCGTTGCTAAGCATCGTTAGCGATAAATATCGCTTAACGTTGGTAATATGCCCCTAAGTTTTTGCTGCATAATTTAGATGACGGCTGAAAATGTTGTTCTCCATTCCACATAACCCTAGTGGGTCTGACATTTTTAAGGTCTGCATAGTGGCTTGGGAACTGTCATGATGATGCAATCTGTATTTGACAGGCAACCATGAAATATTTTCCATATTTCATTGTTTCCTGTGAAATATATTTTGTATAAATCTGCAGATTATGCAGTTAAGGCAGCAAAACAGATTCTTATCTGGCATACCATAACACATTACACACCTAGGTCTTGCTAGGTTCTGGTAGTTACTTACAAAGGACTAAGCTAATGTAAGAAGTACACTTTTGAACACAGCAACATGGTTCATATTATAATTTGCTTCCTCCTGCCAGTCAGGAATATGGGGACTGCCAACAAAGATTGACCCAGATGTAGTCTCAAATTTGTATCCCCCTTTTACCTTCTTTACACCAGAAATGCCTAGCTGTAGCATTTATTTCTCTTGGGTGGGAGAGGGTAGCACCCAGGGGAGATATCTACTGATATTCACATGTAAATACTTTTTGAGTTACCTTGGACAAACAGGGGTCTCTATCTTTTTATTTGTGTGAGCTGTTCAAATATGTTTCTGAATGCATATAGGTTTTTATTTTTAAGACAATGATTGCAAACATCGAAATGTATGGGTATGCGAAATCATTTCACCATCACTCACAGTGCACCTGTAATTAGGGTTAATTTATCAAACAATCAAATTATATTTATTTCCTCAGACTGTCATAAAGGGACAAGTAAAAACAGAAATAGTACACTTAAAACATTTTAAAATACATGATAAAATACTTTAATTCAGAAAAATCAGCTTTGTTGCATTAAAATCGAACGAGTGTAAAAGGAAAGAGAGAAAGAAAAACATTTCAGTATGCATTTAATTCCCTGATCAGGCGAGGGTGAACAATAATCCTGACTCCTTGATCTATTGAGAAGCTGTGCAAAATTATGCAGAGTGCAATTTTCTCTTCTTGTTTGTAAAGTGAAATACTATTTAAAAGAGCGGAAATCAGTTGCAACTCATTTCCTTAATAATGAAAGTAGATAAAATGTAGCTCTCCCCATCTACATAAAGTGCACAACAAATTTAAAAAATAAGGGGCAGATTTATGAGGCACTTGCGCCACGTTTACGCCGCTGTTGCGTCACGCAAGGCGGCGTAAACGTGGCGCATCCCTACGAACGATTTACAACGTGACGCATCTAGGCAGATGCGTCACGTTGTAAAGCCCTGCGCCGCTTGTGGGCGTTCCGGCGCAGGGTGGGCGTTCCGGGGCAGGTGCGCCTCGCAAAAGTGGCTGAGTGAAATCTATAAGATTTCACTCAGTCACTTTCAGGCCAATGCTGCGTCAAAAGCCTGCGCCTGCTTGAAGCAGGCGTAGGTCTTGACGCAGCATTGTGGAGATGGGGCACCCCCGAGCCTTGCTGGAGCTACGTCGCGCTTGCGACGCAACTCCAGCAATGCGTCACCTTTACGGCACAGATGCGTCACGCATCTGTGCCGTTTTTGCCCCATGGTGCGCCGCATCATAAATGCGGCGCACCATGGGTGGCGGAGCTGTGGCGCACTGTGGCGCATGTTAACTGGCGCATCCCTGGGGATGCGCCAGTTAACATAAATCTGCCCCTAAGAGATTAACAATTAGCTTGCTCAACCTCAATGTCATCTTAGTTGGCTATTATTAAAGTATGTGTTTTTTGTATTCACCACATGGAGTATAAATAACTTGAAACAGCAAATACTATGGGCCTGATTATGATGCTAGTTGGGCCTGCTTCTGTCGTCCTGTTGGAGGCGGTCTGAACGCTGTGGTTTCACCGGAAGAGTTTGGTCCGACTGCCAGATTTAGATGCATGCATCCTGTACTCCAACCGACCACCGAAAGACTGCCAACAGCCTTTATCCAACCACTGAGATGGCTGTTGGAGAAAACCAGCATCCATAGGGCAGTGTGGGGTTCTCCCAACACTGTGCGGATTACAATGTGTGCTTCTGATGCCCGACCATGGCGTTCCGACCGCCTGCCTCGAGTCATCCTAAATTATGGATTTGGGTGCATACTCACTAAAATCAGCTTCTCCCTGACAGACTCTGGCATGGATCCCTTTCTCCAAGTCCCCCATACCACGGCAGCTGTACACAAAATATTAGGACCCTATGAGCACCAGAATGCAGGTAAGTCGATAATTGGCATGTATCCCCATTGACTGTACTTTGCACAGATCATCAGATCCAGCAATGGGAAACAGAATGCACTCGGCATATCCTCGCATTTGTCATATATGTCTGTACATATCACGTTTCCTGTGATTTTGCATGCACTTGCTGCAAAATTGTGGGTGTATGTGCACTGCAGTAGATGAGACTGCCGAGGTAGCAGCGGCTGCATCGTAATACAGCGGGGGAACTTTCCCGGCCTCGGCGGTCGTAATCGGTTTGTGTCGGTCGGACAGTCTGACCGACCAGCATTCTAATGAGGCTGTTAGACCTGATACCATTTGCGCGGGTTTCCCCTGTATTTCTGCCTTTGCCTCCTGTGATTTGAGGTGTGGTGGACTTTGTTTTTGCAGGTCTAGATACTCTGGGCAATTTGCCACTGCTGTTCAGTGCCAAAGTGCAAGTGCTCCCTTTGTAAAGTAATGTTATGGATTAGTGATTCACAGATTGACATATTTGATTTACTGGCCAGTCTCTAGTACAGTGCACTGTGTCTGCCCAGGGTCTGTAATTCAAATGCTGCCAGTGGGCTTGCAGCACTGATTGTGCCACCCACATAAGTAGCCTGTAAATGTAACTCAGGCCTGCCATTGCAGAGCCTGTGGGCAGTCTAGGGCTGCTATGTCGACTTGGCAAGTGCACCCAATTGCCATGCTCTAACCTTTACCTATTCTTACTTGTTAGTCACACCTACATAGGCCCAAGGTACCCCTGTGGGTAGGGTGCAGTGTATGTAAAAGGTAGGACATGCCCTGGTGTGCGTGGCATGTCCTGATAGTGAAATACTGCCAATTTCCTTTTTCACTATTGCAAGGCTACCTGTTCCCATTGGATAGAGTGGGGAGTTTGCTTAGAACAACTTATAAACCGAGTAAAGTTTAGTATGCCTGAACTCAGAATGTTAAAATGTTCTTTTAGTGAAGGTGATGATTTTTACATTCTCTGTTTGAAAATACCACTTTTAGAAAGTAGTTGTTTTACTTGCTTAGCCATCCAGTGTGCCTTTGCTAGGATGTGTATTGACTGTCTGGCTTTGGAGTGACAGGTGCTTGGGATGAGCAATGGCTCCAGAGAGGTTGATGGGTCAGGGCTGGGCTGAATAGACCTGGTCTGCAATTAGAGTAGGGGGAGGACATTTCCTTTCGCCTGAATGGGCCTGGTCTGCCTGACACAATGCTGTCTCCACCTCCTGCCAGGAAGCTGCACCAGAGAGGACAGAACTAGTTTTGACTGAGCACAGGGCTTCCCTGCCACCAGAAAACAAAGGATGTTGCTGTGTAAAAAGAGGGGCCCAGGCCCCAGACTGTTAGATCACCTCTGGGAAATCAAGAGGAACCTTTGCCAAGGAGAAGAGCTTGAGACACTGGAGAAGGAGTACTGCCCCTTTGCTGTGTGCTGTCTGGCGTTGGCCTGCAGTAGCTGTTTCTGCCAAGGGAAGGAGGAGGACTTTGCTATGTGCTGTGTCTCCTTCTTGAGGAAGATCTCCAAGGGCTTGAAGTGGAGCTTGCCCCCTGTTCATGAGGTCTCATGAACATCAAAGACCTCGCCATCTCTGGAATTGCTGGTTTTAGCTGTCTGGAGAAATGAAGGGTAACTGACTCTGTCACATAGTCCACCGCAGGATTACGTGTCCTGAAGCCACCATAAATAGCACTGCCTCTTTTCGCAACGCAGTCCTAGTCTCACTGACTCCATCAACGAGCAGCTGCTTGGGCATTGCCAGCAACACATCAAGCACAATCTCACCCTGCAACGTAAGCCTTGGTCTCACTGACTCCATCAACACGCCGCTGCCTGCCCCGAGCCGTGAGGACACCGCACGCTGCAACGCTTCCATCTCACATCGCAACCTTGACGGTTGCACTGGACCGGCTCGTACCATTGTATCGGCCGGAACAACAAAAGTTACTGTCTCCGAGTCTGTCGGAGCTTTAGCTAACCCGTATCGATGGGTTGGCTGGAATTGTTAGACTCTGTTGTATTCAGTATTGCAGTAGCCCGGGACGGAGCTATCGAGTTGGAGGAACTGTATTTTCATGTTTTTCCTGCAATTTAAAGGTTATTTTCCACAGTAACTATTTTTAGAGTATTGTATGTGGGATGTTTCTCGTTTTTGGTCTTGTTAGTTTAGATAAAGTTTGCTTATTTTTCTAAACTTGTGTGATTTCTATTTGTAGTGTTTTCACTGTGTTACTGAATGCATACACACATTCCTTCAACACTGCCTCTGAGATAAGCCTGTCTGCTCATGAAAAGCAACAAAGGGGGTGAGCAGGGGTTATTTTAGAAGTGTATCCACCTTACCCTGACTAGGAAGAAGGGTCCCTACTTGGACAAAGGTGCAAACCTCTGCCAACTAGAGACCCCCATTTCTAACAGAGGCTCAATGTGTTGACTTGTATCAGTTTGCAAAATTCTATACACTTCCATATGCTGTATGATTACTAAATTCTGACATACTGAAATTAACCATTTGGCACTGGCCTTCTTGTATGCTGGGTAGAAGAAAAGGGCATGTTCCACTGATTTATTTGAGGTTTAACAGGATGGACATACCCACTCTGTTGTTCCAATGAAGGAGCCAATTAGTAGTAAACGAGTGCAATGTCAGAGTCCCGTATCTCAAGTGAAATGATAGTTTCCTAGCCAATGCAGATTCTATCTCATCTAGATACTGCTCTGCTTTATATTCGTTCTCCACCTGAAGGTCAATATCTGTCTAGTCAAAAGTGAAATCAATTTGAACTGTTTAAAGTTTCTCTTGAGGACCACTTCATAAGTAAGAAAAGAAGCCACCCTTGGGTCCCTCCACAAATTGCCATTCACTATCTTTCTCAGGGTCTCTCTTACATACTTTACCAGGGGAGATCCCCAGTCTTCAGGGACTAAGTATATTCTCCAAACCCTGTTGGTAAGAGTGCAGCTCAGGTATGGCCCAGATTCTTCTCCAACACAGGATCAGTCTCACGGCAAACCCAGCGGAAATTGGTCCCAGTGCCACATCCAGCATAGGGGGAAGCAGTGGGGTTCTAACCTTACGTCCAAATATCTGCCTCAAGAATCTCTGAAATCACCAGGACATTTATATCCTTGTGCTCCCATTGTGCTGCACCATATAAAGCGGCACATAGGGCTTGGTGCCTGTATATTTGACTCACCGGAGAGATTGGTCAAAAATAGGAACCCCGATAGGCTATTAACAATCCCCCATGTGATGTTCCAGTTTGAATCTATGGCATGAGATATGTGTGGCCCACTCTAGTTGCGAGAGACCCCGTGGTAACTGAAAGTGTACACCCGGCCACATTAATTTTCAAACCCCTCTGCTTTACAGAAACTGCTGAATGTATCATACATTTTCAGAAGCCCCATTGGAGATTTAGACAAGAGGAATGTGTCATTTGAAAACACTAAGGCAGCAACCTTCATGCTAGGTAACCTTGGGGTATTGCTCTTGCATTTATTTAGTTTGACAACCAAATCATTGACATGCAGTGTGTAAAGGTTTGGAGCAAGGACGCAGCCCTGTCTAACTCCTCTGTGAACAAGAAATAACTCAGTCATTTCTCCCAACTGACCCCATCTGAACTGGACAAAACGTTGCTTGTGTAACCTTACAATGATTACAAGAAGGTAGTTGGGACCCCTATGTCGGCTAGCAATTACCACAATGTGGGCCTAAGGATCAGGTCAAAAGCAGAACACAGGTCCACCTTCAAGGGTCACAGTTTTCCAGATAGTAACTGGGGCCTAAACACCTGATCTACGGTGGAGGTGCAGACTCAAAAGTCCACCTGTCGGGCGTTATGTATCTCATTAGCTTTCGTCAAGTCCTGCAGCCCTTTTGTGTACTGTTGATAAGGCTTATTGGCCTATAATTAGTTGGTAAAAGAGGGGAACTCTTTTTGTAGATTGATAGAATGTAGGCCATCGCTCAGGATGGAGGAATGGGTGTCCTTTTCATATTAGCATTAGAAAATAACACCAAATATGGGCCCAGGCTTATCAGCCAGGAATGGATCACCTGGGATCTTATCTATCCCTGGCACTTTGTTTGAAGCAATCTTCTTGATTGCTGAGCTAACTTTGTGACTCGTATTGGTCATAAAATCCACACTTCCTGTCACAGCACTTGAACCTGTCATAAGAGGACCTATCTCAACAATTGAAGAAGCACTATCTCCTCCTGACAAAGAGTACATACTGGTAAAGTGCGCTATCCATACGGCATATTGTTCTCAATAGGGGCAGTGTTGCTCCTTACTCCCTGTGACCACTAGGTTCCAGAAAGTGCGATGATCACCCTCTTTTGCAGCAGCCAATAGATCCCACTTTCCTTGATCCTATTCCTTTTTCGCTTTAACAACAGCTTTTTATAAGCCTTCCTTCTATGTTGTATCATCTGTCTGTCCTGTTGCTTAATAGAAGTGACTAGTGCAATCTTGGCATTTCTACACATTTGTTTGAACTAGGTATGGTTTCTACCAAAATAATTTTTTGAGGCCCTCAAACATTTGCTTGAGTATTTCCAAAATCATCGATAGGGACTCTCCTTCGTCCAGAACTTGATCCAAACAAAGCAATTTTTATAAATTGGCCCACCCAACTCCTGACAGTATACCATGGTACTCCATTTAACTCTACACTGATTGGTGGTTAATCAAATCGTTTTGGCAAAGGGTTCGAGGTTGCTAATAATTGGCAACACGGATAATTGTGTAATAAATTTGACTTTTTTGCATAATACAGGGATCAGTGTTTTTTAAAGAAATACATTTATATAGGCAAATTGGTGAGAAGGATTATTTTGAAGTAGTTTGAATGAATGGTATGAGTCAGTGAATATAGTTCAAGGAAAGGGAGTTTTGCTATCAGTGAATTCACTTTGAGACCCTGACCCTTTCTATATAACAGGGCTCCTCTCCCATTTCTGTGGAGTGCTTGGCCTTGCAACACTCAACTCTACAGATGGAACAGTGCAATCAGCACACACATTACAAATAAGTCAGTAAACTACTACTAGAGCATCAAATCGATTAGAAACAGGAACCCTAAATACCACATGATCGCATTGTGGGCCATTAGGAGCTGGCACTGTTGAATGGGGAAAAGAGGCTTTGCTTCTATAAAAGTCGATCATGCCTGGTGAAAAAGCTGAGTTTGTATAAGTAGTCTAAGGGCATTAGAGCAATTTTTGACTCACCGTGCTTTTAGCTCAAATGATCAAAGAACAGCCTTCATACCAGATGTGGATCGTTGAAGCTATTATACAGTCCCATGGTATTGATGGAGCAAGGTTTCATGAGTAACAAAACTTTCTTGGATTCAGCCCTCTCGAAATAACATATAACTAATTAACCAACATGTTTTGTATGTGCTAATAATTGCACTACACGGCATTTCAGTATCTAGGGGAAGCTTTCTTATGTGCTTTACTAACAAGTAACCCGAGTGTCTTAATATGACCACCGAAAACGCAGGAATTCTTTTGTGCATGCGTCTACTGCATCTACGTATTATGACATAGGTTGCTTTGGTGGGAATTCTTTGCAGCTGCGCAGTAGTACCAGAAATGGCGCTATGAATCTCACATGCATATGCTTCTGCCTAAACTAATCTTTATGTGTTTGATTAACTGCTAATGCATTAGACAAAATAAAATAAATGGGAATAGAGTAGAAATAAGTGGTATACAGTGCATTAATTTATTCTCGTATTCTAATGTATCTCTCTTTGACTTTATTGATAACTCGTATTTGGGCCTGAAGGGTGTTTATATTCTCCATCTTGGATTTGCGGTGCATGCGCACTTAAACTCTGAAAACCTTGAAGCTCTGGCATTGAAACTCTGCCAAGTCCCATCTTACTAGTGATGCGCATAGGAACCTCACCCATAAAATAAAATGTTTTACATTGTATATGAAACAAAATGAAATAATGCTGGGTGGAATAACATCATGGGAAAGTAAATTGGGGGTGGGAATCTATTTCAATGAACTAAAGGAAAATGACTTCATACTGGTATGGTGTGATGACCTCTCTCTGTCCCACCGTCCAATCAAATGAAGAGAATACACGAATATTGAAACATTGGGGGGTGGTACTTACCCTGGAAATTGGTATAACTAAGGTAGGCTCAGTCAGTTAGATTGTCCGACTTGTCACAGAACTGTCACTTACGCAACATATGCTGAAGGAGAATCGATAGCAGAGGGTTGGTCGAGCACTCTGACAGAAGAATCGGGAGTTGCTGAGGGAGAAGAATCGATCTACCCAGTCGGGGTCCGAGAGTAGCATCAGAGAGGGGTGTAATGCTGACGTTGCACTTAGTGGAGGTTACCTGTCCTGTCTTGCACCTGTCCGGACCTGTTGGCTCCTGTCTAGTCGGGAACCCTTTCTTTCCAGCCCTTGGCAAAGGGTTGGTCCTCGCACCATTCTAGGTAAATATAAATCTGTGTGGTATGTCCTAGTACTATTTCCCTTTCTCACCCTTCCCAGGTACCAATGTCTAAAAGTGATTATGCAAAGTCTTTAATAATGAAATTATTGATTATTATTTTTCAACTTGAAAATACTTTAACTGCTCTGTATTGGTACTTGACACACTTTACAGTTGCAATTTAGTCACAAGCCGATCAAGAGTAGTTCCATGTATCATAGTCAGAGATGTTTTACTACTCTCCCTAGAACTATGTAGAACTCTCTCTATTCTGTAGCCCCAATGTTGACTGCATTACAGGTAACAGCTGCAACAGCACCATCACCTCTTCTTGGGCCAGGGACTGAACAAGTATCAGTATAACAATGCACCACTATCACTCAGCCACTTTAGACTTACTGCTATTCCTGCCAGAACTTCACTTTTGAGAACTGTCCAACTTTGAATGTCATCACTAAGCACTGCAATGAATGCATCTTGTGTACAATCTATGCATCTCTTCCACTGGGCCTGTGAAATGGCATTGAAAATGTCAATTGTTAACTCAATAAAGGCTCTATGATCAGCATTTCTCACCAACAGGCAGGTTTAATTAGGGGTGGGCAGAATTTGCGTAATCGCGATACGCAAATCTCCACGAAATGGTAAAAAATCTCCACGAACACGCTGAAATTCCGCGAACATGCAGAATTGCTTTTCTTTTTCACGATGCTTTTTTCCTGTTTGCAATTGCTGTTTGTGTGCACGGGGGAAAATATCTCGCGATCACGCATTTTGAAAACGCGAACAAGCAAAAAAGTTTGCGAAGTCGCGGAACACAGAACTTTGGGCAATTTCGCGTTCTCCGCGGAACGCAAAATTACCCAAATTCCGCGAGCGGAACGGAATTTACCGCCCATGCCTAGGTTTATTAGGGTGAAGTAAGATGTCTGAGGTCATTTTGCTTAGTGCACTACAAAAATCCTTTATTTTTGCAACTTCAGTGGTAAGTTAATGTATGCGTTTTCTAACACCCACTTCATCCACCTGTTGGGCCTGGTCCATTTTGCAGGGCTATCCCCAAACTTTTTGTCTTCTTCCTCCTATTTTTTCTAACCTGTTTTTGTTGGCTTTAGGACTGCTAACCAGTGTTAAAGTAAATATGCTTTCTGTCTAAATTGTATTGGTGATTGGTTTATCCATGATTGGCATATTTGATTTACAAGCAAGTCCCTAGGAAAGTGCCGAGGGTGGCTAGGGCCTGTAAATCAAATGCTACTTGTGGGCCTGCAGCATTTAATGTGCCACCCACATGAGTCGCCCTGCAAACATGTCTCAGATCTGCCATTGCAGGGTGTTTGAGTGCAGTTTTAAACTGCCATTTTGACCTGGCAAGTGTGCTAGGCCCAAATCTTCCTTTTTACTACTTGTAAGTCACCCATAAGTTAGGCCCAAGGCAGCCCCATGGGCAGGGTGCAGTGTATTTAAAAGGTAGGACATGTACTGGTGTGTTGTACATTTCCTAATAGTGAAATACTGCTAAATCAGTTTTTCACTATTGCATGGACTGTCTCTAGCATAGGGTAACTTGGGGATTTATCACCTTGAAATAACTTTTAATTGTAATTTCCAATTAGGAGCAGATAGAGATTTAGAGATCGAGGTATCTGTACAAACAATTTGAAAATACATCTTTTGGGGAAGTTGTTTTTTAAATTACATGTTTGAACTGATGAGGGAGGGGGGGTGGGGGGACCCACCACAAAACTATGTGCCCTAGCCACGGGACTTGACTGGACAGACGCCTGGAGGTACACACATGGCTCGCGTAAGGAATTCACATATCTCTCCACGGTGCACAACTCGTTCTCCAGATTGGACTACATATTTGTCCCTAGGGGATTGGCCCTTAGAATACTGTCGACAGAAATTCTGCCGAGAGCCCTGTCTGACCACTCACCGGTAACCCTCACATTCAGCAGTGGCCCGGCCAGACTGTCGTTTCGGTGGTGCCTGTCAGGGTGGCACCTGCTGCAGGACGACTACAGGGAGCATATGACCAGAGAAATTGATCATTATCTGACCTCTAACGTGGACTCTGTGGACTCCCCGACTACCCTCTGGGAAGCCTTAAAACCCACATTGCGGGGGGTTGATATTTCCTGGTGCGTGGCGGCTCGTAGGGAGCGGCGGAGTAACTTGGTGCAGCATGAGGCGGATCTGGAAGCGCTGGAGCGTAGGAGTCGGGAGGGAGGCGGTAGAACTGCCAGGCGACAGTTAGTCTTGGCCCAGCAGCAGTATACTGCGGTCTTGATGGAGGAGGCACGTCAGGCCTGGCTGGCTACTCGTAGTCGGGTGTACCAGTGGGGAGACAAATCATGCAAGATGTTGCACTGCCTGTGTCAGGGCACGTTACATGCCCAACCACTGCCCCAGATCTTGGCCCCGGCGGGGGTGCCCATGCTTGAGCTTCCGGCAATTGCGGAGACCTTTGCCGCGTATTATGAGGGGTTGTATGCGCCTCAGGAATGTTTGACGACCGATGTTGTCCAGCGATTCATAGATGATCTCCCCTCGTGATCGGTCTCGGACAAGGTGCGGGAACTATTGGATAAGCCCCTGACCGACGATGAATTGGGCACGGCCCTGGGCAAGTTGCATCCAGGTAAGGCACCGGGCCCCAACGGCTTCCCATGTGAATTTTTTTGGCAGTTTTATGTGCAGCGGGGTCCGCGCCTTCCTCCGGTGGTTGAGGAGGCGCGTGAGGTTGGTGTGCTCCCTCTGGATTGGCGACACGTGGAGGTTGTGGTCTTTCTGAAGCCGGGTAAGCCCCCGGAGTGTCATGCGTCCTACCGCCCGATCTCGCTGCTTAATACGGAGGCCTAGGTCCTTGCTAAGCCCTGGCTACTAGACTCAAGCCCCACATTACAGACCTGGTCCATCTGGATCAGGCGGGCTTTATGCCTCAGAGAGCGACTCGACACAATATTAGGCGTGCTCATGTTGCAATATCTGCCTGGAGGAGCTTGGGGGAGCAGACAACCTTATTTTTGGCGGACATTGATCGGGCTTTTGACTCCCTGAGCTGGACGTATTTGTTTGCTTTACTGAGCCGCCTTAATCTGGGCCTGTGCTTCTTGGCGTATAAATGGCTGCTGTACACAGACCTTACGGCTTCGGTGCGAGTTGGAGGTGCGGTCTCCAGGTCCTTCTGGGTCCAGTGGGGGACGCGACAGGGATGTCCCCTCTCCCCTTACTTGTTCGCGCTCGCTATTTATTTATTCAACTTATTAAGTGCACTGTCACCTTGCAGGTATCCTGGCGCTGAGCAGCTAAAGAATTGGGGTGAGTCGGGCCGGAACTGCCGTCTGGATCTTAGGGAAACAGCCAGGTTTTAACACGTCTCCTGAACGGTGGAAGTTCTCTAATTTGTCTAATTTCCCAAGGAAGTTTGTTCCACAATCTGGCTGCTGCCACTCCAAAGGATCTACCTCCTGACCTGACTTTCTTAAAGCTTGGCACCTTCACCAGTCTGGCTGAGGATGAGAGAAGCAGTCTCGATGGAGTGTACCAGTCGAATTTTTTTCGCAAACTCATTGGTCCGTCCCCATGTAGGGCTTTGAAAACCAGACAGAGCGATTTAAAGTGCACTCTCTGTCTCAAAGGGAGCCAGTGGAGTTTGGCTAGGGCAGCAGAGGCAGAAGACCTTCTAGACAGGCCTAGCACCAGCTTGGCAGCCGCTGATTGGAACCTTTGTAGCCTATCCAGGAGAAAATTAAGGGAGTCTAGAAGGAGGGCATTACAGTAGTCAAGCCTACTGAGAATTGTGCACCTCGCCACTGTGGCATGCGCCTGATGAGGTAGAAGAGGAAAGATTTTGCGGAGGGACCTGATGATAGCGAAACAGGTGGCTATAGTTTTTGTAACCTGGGCTTCCAAGGAAAGCTTGCAGTCAAACATAATACCCAGATTACAAGCCTTTTTTTTGGGCTGCCCAGTGTTAGAAAAACTCGGGGGCCAGAAGTTGTCAGGAAGAGGACGGGGGATATTATTCGCAGCACACAAAATCATCTCAGTCTTGCCAGCATTGAATTGTAGGGAGTTGGCCCGAAGCCATCGGGCCGTATCCTGCAGGCAATCATGGAAAACCTCTACAGACGTTGAATCCTCTCCCTTAAAGGAGAGGATCATCTGAGTATCATCGGCGTAATTCACCATGTCTATGTCGTAGGATTTTATGACCGCAATCAGAGGTTTTAAATAAATGTTAAAAAGAATAGGGCTAATTGCCGATCCTTGAGGCACACCAAACTGCACATTAGAAAAAGCTGATTGAAAGGGAGGGAGGGATACTGCCTGCTGTCTAATGTGCAGGAAGGAGCAAAACCAACGTAAGGCACAGCCTCTCACTCCTGCCTCGCTAAGTCTCTCCAGCAGAATCCCGTGATTTACCGTATCGAAGGCGGCAGACAGGTCAAGCAGAATCAATGCAACTGCCTGACCCCTGTCTGTTCGCCTTCGAAGCTCGTCCATGACGGTCACCAGGGCAATTTCTATCCCATGTGCCGTCCGGAAGCCGAACTGAGCCTCTTCCAGCCAGTTGTGTTGTTCAAGGTGCTCAGAGAGTGTAATGGCCAGAGCATGTTCTACAATTTTAGATGGAAATGGCAGTAGGGAGATAGGCCTGTCATTTTTAGAGCATTCCGGATCTAGAGACGGCTTCTTCCGTAGCGGGGACACTAACGCTTGTTTCCATTGTCTGGGCACTATTCCACTCATCAGTGACTGTTTACAGATCAGCCAAAGGGTGGGTAGGAGATCCTCCTCATACTCCTTCCAGATCTCAGGTGGCACTGGATCCAAAATGGAGCCGGATGTAATACCATGTGCCATGCGATTGAACTCCTCCTTTGAGAGTGGTCTAAACTCGGATAGGATTTCAGCATCTTGCCACCCTAGGCCATTATCCATACCCTTTAACTCCTTCCCAATAGGGACTCCTGGGTACCTGGCCTTAAGTCCGGGATTCCCGGTGGCCAGCTGACCACCCGCAAGATCATTAATAATTAATTGGATCTTTTCTTGGAAAAAACTAGCCAAATTTTCGCAGAGGTCTCGAGAGGGAACTATTTCATTCTTAGAACAATCAGGGCTGGTAAGACTGTTCAAAGTATTAAAAATACTCCTAGCACTATTTGAGGCATTACAAATGATGGAGGTGAAGTAGTTAGCTTTGGTCTTTTTTATCGCAAGTTTATACTCCTCAATTTTATGTTTCCACAGCATCTTGTCTGTCTCCTTGTAGCCATGCCTCCATCTCCTCTCTGCCTGTTTACATCCAAGTTTCAAGTCTTTTAACAAGGCATTAAACCATGGGGCAGACGCTTTCCCTTTACCTCTGTGCGTTTTAAGAGTGGCACAGGTGTCCAGGATTGAAGTGATCTTTAGACACAGTGAGACATAATTCTCCTCAACAGTGTTATCGGGGGAGAAGCTTTCCATGATTTTAAATACAGGCCCGCCGCTCATCATGTGTGTGAGTGCCTTCCAATTTCTGCTAACATATTCCGTCATTGGACACCGGGCTTGGATTTGATGAGACATAAATTTAACACACAATTTCACCAGGAAATGACCCGTCCACTCCATAGGAAGGACCCCACCCATCTGAAGAAGATGGGGTTCGTAGATCACTAGATCAAGGAGATGACCGGCTTTGTGTGTAGCCTCAAAGACCTGCTGGTAAAGACCAAGACCTTCACAAGAATGAAGCAGATTGTAAAGACCAGGGTCAAGGGAGCCATTAAACCACATGTTAAAGTCCCCAAGGATGATCAATTTATGGTGGGTGGCCGCCAAGTTGGTAAAGGATTCAAGCAGTAGGCATTGCTGCTGAACGCTAAAGGCCCCAGGAGGCATATAGCATACAATCCCTGTGCAGACCAGCCCCAGTTCATTTTTTATGGTCACACCAAGTAGTTATAGGCCCGTGATTGCATCAATGTTAAAATTTACGATCTTCCGGGAGTCTCTATAAATGACTCCAACTCCACCCCCCCTCCCATGAGACCTGGGTTGATGATGGATTTTGTACCCTGGTGGGCATACCCATCCCAGATCGACCTCACAGTCGGTGCTGGTCCACGTTTCGGTCATAAATAATACATCAAGCTCGTGAAGTTGTACGAGCAACTGAATTTCTACATTGTGTTTTGGGAGTGACCTCACATTAAGGAGTCCGCACATCAGCAGCCCTTTGTTAAGGAAATCTCCAAGAGGAGTTGCCGAGACAGAAAGAGCGAGGGTACCTTTGTCAGCATTAAAGTCACCAATTTGAAGAAGGCACTCCCTGGAGTATTTTTTAGGGCCCGGCTCCCCCACGGAAGCATTGCCGGAGGTTACACGGGCAGCATGGCTGGCGCTGAGCACGACCTTAGCGCGGACAGGAGCAGACCGGCTTGCCTTTGGCGCATCCGCTGCTCCCTCGCGCCATCCCTGATTAAGTAGCCCTGAGCGAGCGAGTAGCTGCAGATGGCAGCAACCACTAGAGCGTCGCCCCCATTACCACCAAGATGGCTGGTCCGCTCGCACGGATGGACCCTGCCAATCTGCTGATACAGTGGCAGAAACACCACCCCCGTCCCCTCAACAGTGCAAAAAAGCAATATTTAGCCCAGAAGGTAAATTTTAAAACACACAGTAAACACTCTATAAAATAATGTTTTTTAAAAAATGGGCAGAAGAAGAGCGTGTGGCCGCTCTGGCAGATCCCTGCCAGGCACACACAACTACCTTAAGCCGCTATGTAGTGCAGCTCGCTCGCACCATGCCTAATTAAGTAGCCCTGAGCGAGCGAGTGGCTGCAGATGGCAGCAACCACTAGAGCGTCGCCCCCACTACCACCAAGATGGCGGGTCCGCTCGCACTGACGGACCCCGCCAATCTGCTGATACAGTGGCAGAAACACCGCCCCGTCCCCTCAACAGTGCAAAAAAGCAATATTTAGCACAGAAGGTAAATTTTAAAACACACAGTAAACACTCTATAAAATAATGTTTTTTAAAAAACGGGCAGAAGAAGATTGTGTGGCCGCGCTGGCAGGTCCCTGCCAGGCACACACAACTACCTTAAGCCGCAATCTAGTGTCTCTGGCAGCGTGGGTGTGCATAGACGCTCAGCTCAAGGGTTTTCGGTGGTCCTCAGGTCTAGCTGACAAAATAGCGTTATACGCGGACGACGTTTTGTTTTTTCTTACTGATCTGGATCGGTCGGGGCCACGGTTGTTGCGTATTTTGCAGATTTTTGGCGAATCCTCTGGCCTCTACATGAATCCGGGTAAGTCCTCGCTGTGGATACTCGGTGGACAGCGTTGGGTGGGAGCATGGGCATCGGGCCTTCAGTTGGCGATGGGAGGGGTGAAATATTTGGGGGTGTATCTGTCGGAAGAGGCGGTTGCCTCCCGGGATCACAACCTCGCCCCAGTTTGGGACCGCACGCGCGAGGACATGAAGGTGTGGTCTTGTATGCCATTGTCCATATATGGCAGGTCAGCTATCTTTAAAATGGTGGCGCTCCCTTGCCTAGTATATCAATTACAGAATCCCCCATATCGGATTCCGTCCCGCTGGTTCCAACAAGTCAACTCGGCACTGGGTGGGTTTCTATGGGAGGGGGGATTAATTGTGTGGCTCTACGGACGTGCTTCTTATCTACTTATACGGGGGGCTAGCCACATCAGATGTGCTCTCTTATTATCAAGCGCAAAAACAACAAGTGATGGACTGAATGTGGATCAATGTCACACACTCCCCCAGTCAAAAGATCTGGGCCCAAATCCATCGTTTTTTTGCACTCCACACCACCTTATTATCAAGCGGCACACCTGTTGGTCTTAAACAAATGGTGGTACGGCGATAGGAGTGACCCTGCCTACGCGGTTGAGCGGCACCTTATGGGATCGGCGTCCGTCCATGCACTGTTGTACTCTGCATCACTTCGGCGGTGCCTTCCATCTGCCACGCAGGTAGTATTCTACATTTGGAGGCAAACGCTGCGCAGAATGGAATGTGCACACTCGGGAAACCCCTCTGTGGCACAATGGCCGCCTGCCCCACCTGGAGGCGCTGCCGGGTTTTCGGGGGTGGGATGCGATTGGAATCTCCTCCTTGGGAGACGTGATGTTGGGCTGCTCCCTGAGGTCCTTTCACAGCCTGCAAAATGAATTCGGGATGCCCCGCTCCCAATTTTTTAAATACCTCCAGTTTCGGCATGCACTGACGCCATACCTGACCGACCTTGAGCAACTTCCCGAATTTAGTCCGCTGGAAGCCAAGCTCTTCATGGGGGAATTGCCGGATAAGCAGATCTCACGTATATATCAGACTTTGGTCCACCATTGTTCTTCTGATTTGCAAAGACTTAAGTTCCCATGGGAGGGGGATGTAGGGGACTCAGAGGAAGAAGATTGGGCAGAGGCCCTGGCGAGTCCTAGGGAGGCAGCAATTTCCACGCGACTGCGACTGATACAATTTAAATACTTACATCGCACATATTTCACTCGAGAGCGTTTATGGAGGGCGGGCATGGTTGGCTCCCTTGACTGTCTCTCGTGTGGATCAGAGGTGGGCACACTCCTGCATACTGTTTGCGGGTGCACCGCGTTACATAGATTTTGGACTGGGGCTTTTAGGTGTCTATCTGAGGTGTTGGCTGGGGAGCTTCCCCGGGACCCGAAATTGGCTTTGCTGCATGTTATGGAAGGGGTCATGGGGCAATAGATACAAGTGCCATATGTTATTACTGGGCCTGACGCTGGCCAAAAGAGACATTGCCAAAGCATGGAAGGTGCCCCATGCCCCGCCGTTGGCCGCCTGGAGGAACAGCATGGACTTTTGTATGGGACTTGGGCAACCTATATTTGTGGCCAGGGGGTGCCCCCGTAAGCACTTTAACATCTGGAAGCGGTGGGCCGACAACCGGGGGACTTGGACCACCCACCTGAGAGGGCCGCCTTCCCGCCAATCTGACAAATGGACCTTTGGCAATGCATGGGTGGTGGCTTGGTGGACTTAGCATGTTTGGATATTCTTTGGTAAATGAGTAATGGCAGCGGCGCAATGGGGGGTTGAGGGGGTGGGTGTTTGTGTTTATATAAAAGTCTGACGATGCTATTGTTGATCCACTAATGTGTGCAGCAGACTCCGGGGGTCGGGGCTATGCATTATATGTTCGGACAAATAAGATTTGTTTAAAAAAAATTACATCTTTGAAAATGCAACTTTTGGAAAGTGGGGATTTTTTGCTCATGCATTCTGTGCCTCTGTCTCTTTGTATTGTACACGTCTTGCCGGGCTGACAGTTGGGCTCCTGTGCATTCCCTCTAGACAGTCACACAAAGGGATCTGAGGTTTACCTTGCATATCCTGATGGGCCTTCACCAGGTTAATGGGCCTGTCTAAGCTGGAGTGGTGGGAGGAGCTCTCACTAACAGCTGATTAGGGCTGTGCTGTCCTCACGCAAAGCTATTTCCACCCCCCTGTGGCATGTCTGGAGGCAGGTCAGGGAGAGGCAGAGTCTTGTGCACTACAAAGACTTTCTTTTGTTGCTTGCCTACTTCAAAGGCAGAAAGAGGTATAAGTAGTGGACCTCTGACACCTCAAATTCAGAACTCTTCTGGACTGAGGACATCCTGCCAGGAAGAAAAGCTGGATGCTTATGAGGGATGCCTGTTGCTTTGTTGCACTGGCATACTGCGTGCTGCTTCTGTCCAGGGAGTGGAAAGTCTGGACTTTACTTTCTACATCCTGCTTCCAAGGTTCTCCCAGACTTGTGCATGCTTGCGTCCTGTTAAGAAGTGTCTCGGCCATCAAAGACTTTGCCTACCAGTGCCTGGACTCTTCTGCTGGGAGCCCGGACATGCCACGTGATGCCAAATCCAGTTCCTTGGCCTTGGAAGTGTAAAGTGGTGAGGAAAATCCACTCATCGGCTCTCAGTGCCTGTTGTATCAATCCAACACCTGGTTTGCGGCTGAAAAATCACAGCAGCATGAGTCCTAAGCAGGGTGTCACCGACCTTCGTGACACTTGCTCAGACTCACTTCATCGCTGAAGTATCAAAGCAGTGCCTGCATCGAGACTGTGAAATCTATGCTGCACCTGCATCACCGTGGTTGCATTGACGCAGCCCATCTGGAATTTCAATGCATCGTCCCTCAATTCCGTCTCTTTATCGATGTCACACTGCAATAAGGAACCGAGATCAATGCATCACCTTCCCTTCTAGTAAGGAAACACCACATCACCTCCACTGGCAGTAAGATACCAATGCATCACCTTCCCTGTGGAGTAAGAAACCGAAGCACTGCTCTGCTTTTCTGGTGCCTCACCTCCCCAGCGCCTGTTGCATCCAAGGTACTTTGTCTTAAAAGAAAAGCATCCATTGATTTCTATAGACTGAAGTTGCTTAGTCTTTGAAAAGGATATTTTGACTTGTGTATGTTGGATTCTTGTCAGTTTGGTCTTGTTTTTTTCAGATGGATATTGGCAATTTTTCTTTTTTACAGTGTTACTGTGTGTATGTACAAACGTTTTACACATTGCCTTTAAGATAAGCCTAACTGCTCGTGCCAAGATATCAAGGGGATGAGTAGGGTTTTTTTAGCTGTGTGACCCCCTTACTCTGACCAGAGTGAGGGTCAATACTTAGACAGGGTTCCAACTACTGTCAACTAGAAACCTCGGGCCTCATTTATGAGGCCTTGCGTCACTTTTGCGCTTCCTAAGCGTCACTTTTTGTGACGCATCAGCGGTGTAAAACATGCCTCCTGTTGCGCTCTATTTACAAAGTGACGCATCTAAGCAGATGCGTCACTTTGTAAACCCCTGCGCTACATTATACCTGCGTCAGGTATAATGTATGCAGGGGGGCGTTTCCCCGCAAAAAGCTTTGTAGAAGTGACGCAGTGAAATCTATGAGATTTCACTGCGTCACTTCTAGGACACCGTTGCGTCAAATCTTGCGCCTGCCTCACAGCAGGCGTAAGACTGACGCAAGCCCTTTCACATGGGGCTTGCCCCATGTGAAAGGAAGCATTGCTGGAGTTGCGTCACTTTTGTGACACACTCCAGCAATGCGTCACTTTTGCGCTTACAGATACGTCAGAAATACTGACGTATCTGTAACTCCTTGCGACATGATGCATCATACTGTAAATATGACGCATCATTGGTGTCGCAAGGAGGGCACAGTGAAAAGTGACGCATCGCTGTTTTCACGCAGCGATGCATCACTTTTCATAAATGAGGCCCCTCATGTCTTACATCACCCTTTCAGCATTACAGACAATCAGAGAGTGATATGTCATTTGTACCCACCATGTGAATACCTAGCTCTGTCTGATGCAATTGTCCCACTATAAGTGATCCAATACTTGACTTTGTGGATTTTCAGTTACCTGTTATCGTAAACAGAGGCCTGTTTGCATACTGTATTTTGTAGTGCCTTTAGTACTACATTAGTATTACTAACATTCTTACAAAATGCTATTCACAAACCTTCTGAGCCCTTCCTCCATTGGACCCAGATGACCAACTATTAGGGTACCTAGGGACCACAGAACACAAGGTGGTGACAAAGGTCAGACCACTTAACAGTGGCATATGCATTGTTTGTATGCCAAAGTGGATCCTTTGTCCCATTCTGACGAATGCCATGGACTCTTCTACGCCAACAGGCAGAAACATGTTGGTGGTTTGAGTGGTGATGGGGTATTAGTTCTCCTTTTCTACATACTATATTTTTAATATCAAGTGGTACACGACCCATTATAAAGGTCATATTGGTGTACTACATTGTTTTTTTATTTATTTCACAGGTCCATATATAGATAGAAGTGCCTCCCTGACTTCAAGGTGTAGGCCTGCCCGTTTTCAAATTGGGTTTTGGAAGAGCGAAGGGAGTCCTAAAACGAAACGTGTGAAAGGAAAACCCAGCACATTTTTGTGTATGTCCATTAGAAAACTATCATAACATGTGGGTAATGCATCATGTGCTAAATTAAAATCTCTAAAAACTTCAATTGAGTGGCTTTTTTGTGTGTAACGATTTGTTGCTGGAGGCCAGCACCCCCTTGAGGCTTCACATCCTCTACTTCCCTACCATGGATAGTCTCCAGGGTTTATATGTTTTGGTTTTCTTGTGTCAACCATTTGGTGCATGCATCCTGGGTCACATGACTAGGGCTAGCTGGCTGTTGGCCTTTGTGTGTTGTTCCAAGACAGTGAGACAAAGAGGGAATAGATGTTGGTAGGATGGGCCATTATTTACTTGATGAGGGTAAGGAGCTCTCACCTACCACGCTTGCACATCACAAAGGGTTTGACTCTAGTCTTCGTGGCGCCAGGCAAGCTGGGGCCAGGGCAAGGAGGGAGAAAATGCCATACACCTCTTGGGGGTAGAAAGCTCCAGAACCTTCTCCTACCATGGCACCATGGATAGATATGCATCCGTGGATCCGTGGAAGACTTAGAATGACTGCTGTACTGCTCTACAAGAAGAACTGCTACTCTGTTGCCTTGCTGCCCTGCTGCCCTGCCTTTCTACTACCTGAGTGAAAGGATTCAACCTGGATTGTTTTCCTAGGCCCACCAGAGTGACTCCAAGGGCTACATGGCTGCCCTCCTGATCAGATCTACAGTAACAGAGAATGCTCCAACCATCTTTAGCCCATCACCTGGACTCTACTTGCTGTGAGTCTTGCCCTCCAAGTGGTGCCACGCCAGTCCTGGACCTTTGGAAATGTGCCTGAAGGTGCTCTTCCAGCCCTGCTGTGGTCCTGTGTGCAGAACCAATGCAACATGATGCATCTTCTCACATCTCTACTTCGGAACAGCGGGAGCATGATACATTTCAGACACCTGACCTCATATTGCAGGCCAAAGTCTCCCTCGCAACGGCTACTGCACAATGTATCCTTAAGGCACTTTGATCAGCAGGCCTATCTTGGTATTTGGATCCACCCAACACTCCATCATGGCTGGCCTGAAGTTGTGACTTTGTTTTGGTCCAGCACAACCAGATAACCACAGTTGGCACTTTGTGCTTCTACGCACTATTTTCACTTAAATCTTTAAACTGCATATCTCCCGTTCTACTGAGTAGGTCTTTGTTGTTTTGATCTAAAAAAAACAATATTACAAAAAAGTGTTGAGAAACTTGTATTGGGAGTGGATTGTATGTAAAAGGCATTCCCTAATGACAGATGGTTCTCTTACGGCATCCTTTGTGCTAGTGAAGGATGCCTGCCATCTGGAACATTATTGGGATGTTATTACTAGCCCTATGGACCGCAAGTTATTCCATCAATTTAGAGTAGGGTCACTGCCGCTCAGGGGCCTAACTAGGTCCTGGGGCCATGGTGGGTTTGGTCACTGCCCACTGTGTCTAGGGTTGGGTGAAACAGTTGATCATTTTCTTTTTTGTCTGCCCTTTGTACCACGTACCAAGACAAAAGTGGTTACGCCCAGTATGTAGAACACTGGGCACACGTTCAGCGAAAACAGCCAGTAGAATTTTAAAAACAGATACATCGTCACTGGTTGTAATTGGGCATGGATTCTACGGGCAAGGCTGATCAAGTTTCTTTCGATGGCCCCGTAAACTGCTAGCTAGAACAGTAGTTTATTGTGCCATTGAAAGATATGGTCTTTTTTGGAACTGTTTTATACACTTGGATTCATACTGTGTTAATGAAGTCTTGTTGTATGTGATTTAATACTACTCTTAGCTTGTTCTTAAATGTATATACATTTATTGTTTTAACGCATTGCTCACATTCTTTTATCTGTAAATATGATATACTATTGGTTGTGTAGCATGTCTTTTATGATGAAATATCGAATAAAGACTTCTTTGACTTGAAAAATATTACATTGTAATCGATTGTTCTAAATTGGTGTGGGATTTTTCTTTTGTTGTGTTGTCACTTTATTACTCTTTGAAGTACTGCATAAATACTTTACTGATTGCCTCCACGAGAAGCCGGACTGCTTTTGTGCCAAACTACCAGAGGGTTAACCAAAGGTTAATTTGGGCTGACATGTGACTTCATACTGAGAGGGATGGTGACTACTGCTTAAGCAGGTTGTCACCCCCTCAATCAGTAACCCAATTTCCAACATTGATGTTCAGTGGTGGGATTAGGACATGTGTTTGTGCAGTGCCAGACAGCTTGGGACACTAAAATCTCGGATAAATAATTTGAGAGAACTTTGAGCCTTTTTCAAATTCTCCTTTTTTTCTCTTAATTTTGTTTCCAAATTTGATTCCTACTACACTTTCATAAACGTGGGACTCTTTTGTTGCACCGGTGATACCTTGCCAGAATGGAAATGAATCCCAATAGCCTATCATAATACACTATGAGGGATCTGAAGGAGTTCTAGTAGGAGAGGCGAAAGGTTGTGACGAAGGGTACCACTAAGCAGGACCTTTGGGATACCCTGCATAATTTTGAGGTAGCATACTAGTGAGGGGTACCCCAGAGGATCAAGACGTTGATAGGACTGAGAAGACAATTGAGGAAGAGGCGGGAAATGGCTTAGGAATTGCTCCAGTAGAAAGAGGCGGGCCTGTAAGGTTCGGGTCACCTGCTGGCTTTCTGCCTGGAAGCAGGGTGACCTTGCCTAACCTGTCACCTGAAGAGTTGAAAGGCAAAGAGGCTGAGAGGTACCTGAAGCTGCAGCTAGCCAAATTGGCTGCAGAAGAAAGAAGAGCTGAGGCATAAAAAGCCTTAGCAGAGGAGAGAAAGACTGAGGAAGAAAGAGTCTTGGCAAAGAAGAAGGGTGATGCAGAGAGAGCCCTGGAGGAGAGAAAAATGTTGTTGGCTCATAAACTGGAGTCTAAAGAAGACAGTATTGAAGGCCAAACAGCTGTCAGAGTCCAGCAGAAATTGTGGCAGTGATTCTGCAGTGTCTCTAAAAGAGATGAAGGAGTTCACATGCTTAAATACCTGGGGCCAAATTTAAGAAATGTTTTTCATCACTCTGCACCACTCAAGAGGGTAAAAGGTGGCGCAAAACTTAAAATAAATGAGATTTACCAAGCCATAGAAGACCACCTTGCCTTGCTGTGCATGGCTTGAAAATCCTAGAGTAACGCAAGATAGGGCACATCCCTGCCTTGGGTTAATCTGCGACAGGAAGTCGTTCCTTGGGTGTTCCCATGCACCCAATCATGGATTCTTTCACATCCCATATGGACCAATACTAGTAGCCCTGAGAATGCATCAGAATTGCATTCCTCCTCATCAGTGACACAATGAGAAGACATTTCTTAATGTTTTCATGTTGTTTCCTCTTCCAAAGTGTGCTTCTTTGTGTAGCACACATAGAAAGAGGAAATTGCTTCTGAGGATTGTTTTCGTGCACAAGAACAATCTTGCCTCTAATGCAAGTGCACTTGCACCATGGTACAAAGGTACTTACATTAGTGCTAGGCAGCAGTCTGTGCGCCACCACATACGGAGAGAAGGAATGTGCCTTGTAAAGTTAAATATTGCACAATCCTGCTCATTTGTTAATCTGTCCCCTGGTGCCCAGGTTTGAGGCGTGGGATAATATTGATAGGTGGTTTGCAGCCTATGAGGTAACCCTTAGAGGCCCAGGGGAGTTTTGAGTGGCCAGTATGTGGAGTCACATTCCATCTGTAGGGAGGGATACCCTGTTGGCTTTAGAACCGCCTGACCAGATATGCTACACCCCCATGAAAGCAACCCTTATTACTATGTTTAGTCTCACTCCAGAGGAATACAGCTTAAGGTTTATGGAAAGTCACAGACTTGGGTAGATTTTCTGGACTTCCCCAGTAAGGCACTGAAAGGTTGGGTGAAGGGCAAGCAAGTGAGTAGTTATGAAGGGCTGTATGTTCTAATAATTTTGAGAGAACATATGCTCAGTTTCTGTTTCAAAGAGTTGTACCATCACCTGGTTGACTGCAAGCTTATGGGCCCCGGAGAGCTTGCAAAGGAGGCAAACCTCTGGATTAGTACCACAGTGTCTGAGAAGGTACCTCGGAGTGATCCTGAGGAGTCTGGTTCAGGCTCCTCACAGCAGAGTGAGGGGGAGGCCCACAGTGACTCAGGCAGGTCCCAGAAGAGTTGAGGGAAAGGTTTTCTACACCATTTCTAAGAATTATAAAGCAGGTTCTGGTGGGCAGAGGCTGGGGTGCCCCATTTCCAACCCCAGTGCTTTGATTACTCCCAGCTGGCACACAAGCAAGGGAACCTGCTTTGCACCACAAAGACTATCAACTAGTAGGAGCTCCATATTGTCAGGGGAGATGGGATCGGTGGCTGTCCAGGGTGTCCTGAAAGCTAAGATTCTTGGGGGCACCACCAAGGATACCGAGGCCCAGATGGAGTGGCAGGAGGAGGAAGGACTCATCCTGGTCACTTGTTCAACCTCAGAGTATAGACCCTGGGCTGAAAAAACATTCTCAGCATACCACCCTTGAAATGATGGGAGGCAACCAGTGCTAAAGTACTGGTGCTCTCTCCTTTAAACCTAATGAAAATGGCTTCCACCCAAATGGCACATTTAATTTACTTTTAAGCCCCTAGTAAAGTCTTTCTACCTTTACCCATGGCCTATAAATTAAATCTTTCTAGGGGGGCTGCAGCGTTCACTGTGCCAACCACTTAAGGAGCCTTTAAACATGTCTCTGGCCTGCCATTGAAGCCTGTATGTTCAGTTCTAAACTGCAATTTTGACCTAGCAAAATAAACCCTTTGCCAGGCCTAAACCTTCCTTTTTAACCCATTCGGTGTGTCGGGCGGCTGTTAGCCATCCAAGGCAACAGTGCTAGGGTCCGTCTTACGGCTCCCAGCCTTCCGAATACATGGCACAGGAAATCCCTCTGGTGCAGGCACCAGAGGGATTTCCTTTCAATCAAAGCAGCCTAGGGAACCACGAAAGAACTTCCCCAGCTCCCGAGGCTGTTCGGACTTTTTCGCTGAAATCACAATCAGCATGCATGTCACACTGAGAAACCGAAACTGGAATATTTTACTACCTCACACCGAGGCATATGGGAGAGGTATCATTGGAAAGGGGAGAATCTCCCCTTTTCAATTATGCCCCTTTCTAGTGGAATCCTGCTTGGGGATCACCTCAAGAGGGTGATCCCCAACAAGGGATCCACCCACTGAGCACCAGGGAGGGCGGAGCGGCCCGTTGGGCAAAGCTTTTGCTCTCCCCCCAATGTTTTGCCCTATTATCCGTCTTTCTGCCCAGCCCCCCAGGAGGCAAATGGGGCAAGAGCCCCCGATCTGCCCCTGGGTGGGGGACAAAAAGCACACTAGCGATTTGGTATACCTATAGGGGTGGGGGCTGCCCAAAATAGGCATACCATACCCCAACCCTTGAAAACAAATTCCACAGTCTTTCTGTCTCTCCCAGGAGGCAGATGGGAGCCAAAAGCCCCTGATCTGCCCCCCTAGGGGGACAGAATGCCCACTAGGCACCTGGGATTATGTTGTTTTTTAATACGTTGGGATGGGGGCTGCCAGAATGGGCATGCTAATGCCCCTGCTCCCAAAACAGCCTTTTTGGCCCCCCAGAAGTAGGGTCGGGGCAATAGCCCTTTATCTGCCCCTCCGGGGCGGGCAGAAAGTCCACTAGGCACCAGGAATATGTTTTTTGGCATGTCAGGGAGAAGCCCCATAGGCAAGGGTTGCTCCCCTTCTTTCAGGCACACATTTTGGCCATTTCAGTGACTGTCCCCAAGCAGGGCAGAAACCACTAGAAACCAGGTAGAGTTTGTGTTTGTGTGAACTGGAGTTTGGCTGACAGTCAGCATCTACTGACTTTTGGCTGGCATTTTGCTGGTGGTGTGTATGGACTTGTACTTCCCTAGTGGTGTATGTGGACTCACGCTTGATGACATCTGTGTAGATTGGCACTTGCCTCGTGGTGTGCTTGGAGTGGCGCTTGGCTGGTGGTGTGCATGGACTTGCACTTCGCAGATGGTGTGCATGGATGGTGCTTGGCTGACAGTGAGGGAGAATGGCGCTTGGCTGGTTTAGTTCATTGGGGGTGCTTGGCTGGCAATGTGCGTGGATAGTGCTTGGCCGACTGTGTGCATGGATGGCGTTTGACTGGCTGTGAATTTGGATGGCCCTTGCCTGGACGTGTGCATGGATGATGCTTGGCTTGGGTTGTGCGTGGATGGCAATTGGCTGGTGGTGTGTGTGGATGGTGATTGGCTTGTGGTGTGCGTGAACTGACTCTTGGCTGGCGGTGTGGCTTGCATGGGTCCCCCAGCATTTTTCTTACCCAGAATCCCACACACACCTCAGATTTACTCACAAAGTCGCATTTTCCTCACATTTCTGTGTGGGTAAGCTGTTGTATCACCATGCAGGCATTTAAATCTTACCACCCAGCGTTCTCTTTGGTCTCCAGAGAAAAATTATACCTCACTTGTGTGGGTGCCCAAAGTAGTGGCAGCTTAAAAACGTATAAATAAACTACCCTTTTGAACCCTCTTTGGGCCCCCCTCAATCTCTACATGTTTTTGCCCCATCCATGTCATAGGCACTTGGCCATTCACACAAGTAAGGTATCATTTTCATCAGAAGACTGAGGGGAATGCTGAGTGGTAGTAAATTCTTGCTGTTGGGTGATCCCAAAACGTTCCCACACAGATATTAGAGGAAAATGTGACTTTGAGTTAAATTTGAGGTTTGCAGAGGATTCTCGGAAGGAAAATGTGGGAGGATCAATAAAAGCCACACCTCACTGTTCTCCCAAAGGTGTTTAGTTTTCAGTTTTTAGATTCCCCTAGATGTCTGAAAGCCTGGGACTAAAAAGACCGCTGCCCACCTATGAATCACAAAACAACCTCTTTTTTTATCCCAAGCACATTAGCTAACTAGGGAAGCCTACCAAACCCAGACTTTTCTGACAACTAAACACATAGGGGAGTCCGGGGAGGTGAGGCTTGCGTGGATCTCCCATCACTTTCCTACCCACCAACTTCCACACACCCAGCATTCCCCCAAGTTTCCAGATACCAATGATACCTCACTTGTGTGGGTCTTTCACCATTTTACTACCCAGAATCCTGTGCACACCACAAATTCAGCTGATAAAATCACAAGGCTGCCACAAATTCACCAACACCCAGCATTTCACGAGGTCTCCCGATAAAATGGTACCTAACTTGTGTGGGTAGGCCTAGTGCCTGTGACAGGAAATGGCCCAAAACATACTGTGGAGACTTCAAAATTATTGATCGCAAAACTACCTGGTTTTGCTAGGGAGTTAAACTTGCGATTTTGGTCCCGGGCTCATTGGCCATCTAGGTAAACGTACCAAACCCAGACATTTCTGAAAACTAGCCACCTAGGGGAGTCCAGGGAGGTGTGGCTTGTGTGGGCCTCCCAACATTTTCCTACCCAAAATCCCCTGCAAACTGCAAATTTAGCTAAATAAATCAAATGTTCCTCACTTTTCTGTGTGGGAAAGTTGTGGGATCACAAGGTTGCCACAAATTTCCTACCACCCAGCGTTCCCCAAGGTCTCTTAATGACTATGGTACCTCACTTCTGTGGGCAGGCCTACTGCCCGCGACAGGAAACACCCCAACACTTACTGTGGAGACTTCAAAATGATGAACTAAAAACCCTGTAGTTGGAAAAAGGGCCTATTTGGCACAAGGGAATATATTCCTTCCCCAGAAGTCATAGATATTTTTAACTATTACATCATACATGCATTTATAACGATTTTTACGGTATTGACAAGAGTCACAGTGTTCTTAAAAATACGTACAAGTTTGTAGTATAAGCGTAAGTTTTATTTAATTCTATGCCTCCCTACAGGTTACACTCGAAAAGGCTACGAATGCGCCTGTAATCAGTTAAAAACGGTTGTTAAATCATTGATTGTTTATGATCTGATATTGTTTATGCATTGTTTATGCATTTTTATCTTTTTTTAACTGATTACAGGCGCATTCGTAGCCTTTTAGAGTGTAACCCATAGGGAGGCATAGAATTAAATAAAACTTACGCTTATACTACACTACAAACTTGTACATATTTTTAAGAACACTGTGACTCTTGTCAATACCGTAAAAATCGTTATAAATGCATGTATGATGTAATAGGTAAAAACATCTATGACTTCTGGGGAAGGAATATATTCCCTTGTGCCAAATAGGCCCTTTTACCAACGACAGGGTTTTTAGTTCTTCATGTTTGACACCCCCTCCCTGTATATCATATAGGGGTACCTTCCTTTTGTTTTCACAACTTCAAAATGATGCCAGGGATTCTGGGTAGGAATATGTTGGGAGACCCACACAAGTGAGGTACCATTTGTATCAGGACACTTGGGGGAATGCTGGGTGGGTGGAAGTTTGTGGCTCCCTGCAGATTCCAGAATTTTCCTTCCCAGAAAAGTGAGGATTTTTTTTAACAAAGTTTGAGGTTTGCAAGGGATCCTGGGTAACAGAACTTGGTAAGAGCCACACAAGTCACCTCCTCCTGGATTTCCCTGTGTGTCTAGTTTCCACAGATATGTGAGTTTGCTAGGTTTCCCTAGGTGCCGGCTGAGCTAATGTCCAAACTCCACAGATAGGCACATTGCAAATAAAGGGTCGGTTTTCACTGGAAAAATGGGATGTGCCCATGTTGCATTTTGGGGCGTTTCCTGTCACGGGCACTAGGCCTACCCACACAAGTGAGGTACCATTTTTATTGGGAGACTTGGGGAAACACAGGGTGGGTGGAAGTTTGTGGCTCCCCACAGATTCCAGAACTTTCCATCACAGAAACTGAGGAAAATGTGGGTTTTTGTTTTTCAATGTTTTTGGTTTGGCAGGGATTTTGGGGTAACAGCACCTAGTGAGAGCCACACAAGTCACCACTTCCTGGATTCCCCTGTGTGTCCAGTTTTTTAAAATGTACAGGTTTGCTAGGTTTCCTTAGGTGCCAACTGAGCTAAGGTCCAAAATTCATAGCTAGACACATTGTGAAAAAAGGTTCTGTGTTCAGTGGAAAAATGTGACGTGCCCAAGTTGCTTTTGGAGCCGTTTCCTGTCACGGGCACTAGGTCTACCCACACATGTGAGGTACCATTTTTGTCGGGAGACGTAGGGGAATGATGGGTGGGTGGAAGTTTGTGGCTTCCTACAGATTCCTAAACTTTCCATCACAGAAAATTGAGAAATGTTTTTTTTACAAAGTTTGAGGTTTGCAAGGGATTATGGGTAACAGAACCTGGTGGGAGCCACACAAGTCACCCCATCCAGGATTCCTCAGGATATCTAGTTTTAAAAAAGTACAGTTGTCCTAGGTTTCCCCATGCATCAGCTGAGCTAGGGCCCAAAATCTATTTTTCACTCCTTATATTTTATCAGATGAACTGCTGTAAACCTGGTGCACAATAAAAACCCATTGCAAGGCACAGCTCAGTTATTGGCTCTGGGTACCTAGGATTTTTGGTGAACCTACAAGTCCTATATATCTCCACAACCAGAACGGTCAGCGGACGTAACGGTATATTGCTTTCAAAAGTCTGCCATAGAAGTTACAGGTGAAAACGTTAGCACAAACGGCTATTTTTTTTCAACTCAATATCAATATTTGTTTATTTCAACTGTTAGTTTCAATTGGAAAATCTTGAAGGATATACACAAATAACCGCTTAATGAGTTCTCCTTCTCCTATTTCAAAAGAGACCTGAACTCCATCTCCTAAACAAATACTAGCCGGACCAACGTCAGCTTACCTAGACTACTATATCCGAGTTGTCTCCTCTCCCCCTGGACATTCAAGGATAGTGGGTGACTGGACTATGTCATTCTCACCTGTTTCTTTTTATTGCTCTCTACCCCTCCGCTGCCCTGCATATTTATTTCCCATGCTGTATTTTTTTCTTTTTCTTTGGTTTTCTTCCTTACTGCCGGCCTACGATGTAATGTGATGTCCTTTTGCTGTTTACTGTATGTTTGTAAAGCGCTCTGATACCTACGGGCTAAGCTAGAGCTATATAAAATCCATTGTTGCTTTTATACCGATTTCATACAAATAGTAAAAATAGACTTTTTCCCAGTGAAATCCCCAACTGTGTAGAAAATGTTGGTTTTATGACAAACATCTGCTTGTCCCTGAAAGCTGAGAAGATGGTGACTTCATCACCACAAACCCTTTGTTGATGCCATTTGCAGGGAAAACCAGACGCTTTCTTCTGCAGAACTTTTTCCCAATGTTCTGGGTCCCCTCCAAGGTAATCCACAAACCCTGGGTACTTTTAAAAGTCTCAGGATGTTGCAAGAAAAGGACGCAAATTTGGTGTGGATACCTTAAGTGGACAAAAAAGTACAGGGGCCTAATCGTGAACTACCCCAAATAGCCAAAAAAAGGCTTAGCATGAGGGAGGCCTACCAGCGAAGGGGCAATACATATAAGTCACCCCTAGGTGAGGTCCTAAACAGCCCACCGGGCAGTGTTGCAGAGTATTAAACAAATTAGACATGCACTTTTAAAGTTTACATGCCCTGGTAGTGAAAAACTGGTAAATAAAAATAAAAAAACACTTTTCCAAGGCCTGACTCTCCAAAAGGATAACAATGGGTTAACCTATTACATTTAATAAGTGCTAACTTTCAATTTGGAGCAGGTAGACAGGTTGAATCCCGTGTCTAAATAATTGTAATTTAAAATTCATTTAAATTCTAAAATTGGATTTTAAGTCACAATTCTGAAAATAACACATTTAGAAAGTTGGCATTTTCTTGTCCGAACCATTTGGTGCCTGTACCCTGCATCTTGGGTCACATAACTCGGTGTAACTGGCACTTCATCTTTGTGTATTGCTCCTAGACAGTAAGACAAAGAGCCTTAGGTCTTGGCAGGATAGGCCATCTGTGACTTGATGAGGGGCAGGAGTTATCACCTACACTCACAAAGCGTTTATCACTAGTCTTTTGCGACCATAGACAAGCTTGGGCAAGGAGGCATTACATTTTCAAACAACTCTAGGGATAGACACCTCCAGAACCTTCTCCAACTTCAAGTTGGACAACATGTGTAAATATTGGAACCTCAGACCCAACTCTTCAGTACACCTCTGGACTTCTGGAAGTCTCAGAAGAACTCCTGTGCTGCTTTACAAGAAGGATTGCTGCTCTCTTGCCTTGCTGCCTTTCTACCTTAGTGAAAGGACTGGAAATGCATCTTAATCTCGGGTCCAGCACAAATACTCCAGGGGTTAGTTGGATAGCCTCCTGATTAGAGCCTCAGGACAGAAAAGGTTCAAATCATCTTGAACCATGCACCTGCTCTTTACTTGCTGTGCTTCATGCCCTTCAAGGGGTACCACCATTGCCCTGGGCCCTTGGAAGTGCTCTGCCAGTCCCGCTGTGGTCATGTAGGCAGAACCGATGCAGCGCATTGCATTTTCTCACTGCTCTGCTTCAGAACCACCACACGGCAAGAGATCCCTGACGAAGGTCTTTGCTTTGCAATCCCCTCATCGACCTCATCCTCGAGGATGATGCAGGATTTTACATTGCAGCCGCACAGCTTCTTCAGAACTGCTGCATCCTCAATGAGGGATTTCACAACTCTCTGCAAACTTGGATTTAACTTACTTTGTTTAGCGGGCCTAACTTGGTCCCTGTATCCGACCTGCACTCCATTGTGGTCGGCCTGAATTTGTCACTATTTCCTGATCTGGCGTGTGGCCAAATACGCACAGATTTCTGCTTGTAGGCACTATTTTCACTTAAAATTTTAAACTGCATATCTCCAGCTCTACTGATTGGATTTTTGTTGTTTTGATCTCAAATAATTTATTACATTTTACACCCTATTCCTAAATTGGTGTGGGATTTTTCTCCATTGTGTTTTCACTTTATTACTGTTTGATGTACTGCATAAATGCTATAAACATTGGCTCTAAGTTAAGCCTGACTGCTTTCTTTCAAAGCTACCAGAGGATTAAGCACTGGTTAACTTAGGGTTGCTTATGGCTTTACACTGATAGAGATTGTGGCTACTGCTAAATAAGGCTTTCACCTCCTTCAACCAGTAACCCATTTCTTCACTTGGCGAAAAAGCTTAAAGTGTGGGTAACCTAAATATTAATGTATTGCACTTTGGTTGGATCAGTTAGGGAGGTCTGGCCCAATCCCCTGGAGGTCTTTGGAGCCCAAAGGGTTACACGTCCCAGGTGTTCAGGGGTTGTATCAGAAGTCCACTCAGACCCAGCAAAGTATTCTAAGACCTCAGAAACAGCACTTGGGGGTCAGGACTTCCTCCAAAGAGTCCAACAGCAGGTTGGACCTGCTCAGCTGGGAAGTCTCAGGAAAGGCTCATTGTAGCTTGTTTTGCCCCTGTAGCTTGAATAGGAGATCAGCCTTATGACACTTAGAGTTCATTTCTTTGTTATGGGTACAAGACAGAGAAGGTCCAGTCCTCCTGGGCTCTTTCGGGGTCTGAGACAGCAGATTCAAACCCTTTGTGCTCTCCCTCAGGTCTAGTAGTATTTGGAGGAGGGTACTGTGGATGCCACATTTATTTTTATCACAACCAGGGCAAATAAGACACAAGAAAATGCAAAAGATCTGATATTCTGGAATTACCTATTTATTGGCCACCCTACTATCTCTAAATGTCTTGGGCACAAAAGGACCTAGAATAATACAAATGTGCATGGAATGGTCTCACAACTGCCCTGAAAGTCACAATTCATCATCCGCCATCCTCTCTTGCCAAAGCATCCTCTAGTGGCAGGTTGGCCTCCTGAATTGACAGGTAGGATGGAGAGTGGGCAATTAGATCTAGAATGTATTAATAAAATTCACAGTTGCCCATTCAAGGGATTACCTTTTATTAATTTAAAGGCAGCAACATTTTTAACAGTATAGAGGATAAGTTGGAGGAGTTATAATGCCCACTTGTTAAGGATCAACATATTTCAGGCTGCGGCCCCAGCCTGGGGTCCAAGGCTTTCGTTAGGCTCGGTGATCCCTATTTATATATTCTTGAAAAACAGATAGACACGCATAAACTAACAGGCGTTCTCATAATACCCAATCTTCTTCTTCTATTGGAGACTGGTTTGCAGATTCATCAGATTTACAGGAGTTCCTGTTGTGAGTAAACATAATCAAAGCATTAAAATGCACACACACACACACACAAAGATGTAGCACAAGTCAGACAGTATTTATATTAGAAGAACAATGGAATTCTCTGGCTTTGCCCTTTTTGAGGCAAACATTGTATTTTGGGAGGACATAAGTGCAGATAGCCATACATTCCTCCTGTTACTCTGATTCCCTCATCCAAAGGGGGCCATAGGTTATAAATGCCACATTTATGTCTGGCAATAACTTGTTGATATGGTGACTCCTGAGACCTCCCTAACCAATGAGGTAAATGTTAACAGGAGATACACTACCCAGCAGTTCCTATCTGTCCTACTCCATGCAATCTCACAGTGTCCCTTACTACTAAAATTGAAAATGGTGTACCCCTTCTCCCCTTGGGCAGGCCCTGTGTGCTTACTTGGAAGTGTGGAAAGTGTAATGAGCAGCCACTCGACTGTGATCACTTCAAACCAGCTCGAGACGACCCACTCACCTCCTTGGGTTTAGTGCCTGTCTGGCTGAGAAATCAAAAGGAGGGGTCTGTCAATGTGTCATCTGATATCTGCTTGTGACAAGGGAAGCCTTTTTGAAGTAAATTGAGTTCCTGAGCCCAGCACAAATGATTATCCTGCCAAGTGCCACGTACACAAAAACACCTCCTCAAACCTAGGCCATTTTCTTTGCTCTGGGTGCATTTTTCTCACTCAAATAAATTGGCCGTCAGGAGTTTCAGGAAGGGAAAATATAACTTTCTAAAAGTTACTATTCTGTAATAGTTATTAAAAATCAGACTTCACCATTGGGTTGGGTTTTCAATAAAAAAATTAAAAAGAGTTATTGAATCATATTTCAAGCTGGATATAGCAAAACCAATATTTAATATGGCATATCAGGAAATGCCCTTATGTCCTCCTTGGAGACAAAACAACACCCCCAATCGGATCTATATTGAAGGGAGCGTGGGGTGCAATGCATGAATGGCTAGTAAGGGCCACAAAGACATCCAACCTACTGATTTTCCACTGCTGGACTAAGCATAGGACTATTAGCAGTCAAACAGTAGCTCAGAACCAAGAGGGGAGAATTCTGCCGGCATCTTCCAGGGGAAGCAATCTTTATTCCTCCACCTAGCAAAATGGAATCATCCTCCTCTTCAGCATATTTGTGCCATCAGCCTAGAAAGCTGGCATTAAATAATTAGCTTAATATTATCTCTTGGAATATGGCGGGTCTGGCTTCAACGTTGCGATCCCAGGCTAGTCGTGAATTCCTTACAAGTAATGACATTTTATGCCTTCAGGAGACATGGTCACTGAACCCCATGGCAATATACAGATGTTATGACGTGTTTCATCCAGCGGTGCAAGCAAGCCTTTTTGGACAGCCTTCAGGAGGTCTCTCGATTTTCTTTAAGCAATCAGCTATAATCTTGCACTCATCATCCATACAAACTCACAGGGATCTCTAACTCATCATCCATACAAACTCACAGGGATCTCTAAGCCTTTGCCATAAAAGGTCTAAAATTTGGTAATAAAGTTTTCCCTCTGCTCTTTATTAATTGCTATTTCAATCCTTGCAATACATAAAGAGCTCGTGCCATGAGCTCCGTATGCGCTAGCATAAAATAAATCATTGAATGCTATCCTTCTCATGAAGGTATGCTGGCAGGGGACTTTAACACCAAATCCCTTGCCAGTTACTACACTGCTTTGCAAATGAGTAAGTAACAAGAAGAACTCAATGGCCTTCTCATGTCATTTGGCTTAAAGTCAGCAGACCAGAACCATATGTGCCCTGAGAATAGGAGGCGACTCACATTAAGACTATTCAACTATATCTTTATGTCAAATCTCCTGGCAACCCGTCTTCAGAGTTTTAATATAATAAACAGTGAAGAAATTGATCATAACCCTTTAGTCATAAGTGTGGATCTAAATTATTTGTAAGCAGACAACGGCCAGGAGCTGGGTTTCTTGACTGGAGCCGAAACACAAACCTTGGCTAGGAGAATCTAGTGGCAACCCTTCCTTTCGCCTCAGGTGGGCAAATGCCTACGCAAAGGGAGATTTCGGCATTTGGACCAATCAGGTGCACTACTTCTTACAAACTGGGATTCCATGACTAGAGCCCTTGCAGAATCACTTCATGGGTGAAGAGGGTCTTTCAAAGCGCACACAGCAGACATCATGCCACCCAAAGAAATTCCCATCTCAATGTAACATCAATCCCACGTGGAAGAACGTAAGGAGCAGTACTCGCCTATGGAAGCTTAATCCGACATCCAAAAATCTAGAAGCATTAAAAGAAGCATGAAAAGCCCATACAAAACTATCTGGGCCTTGAAATGAGCTCAACAGGAGGAGGAATGGAAAACAAATCTTTGTTATGCTCAAAGAAAGATCTCTAGCCCATTTTTGGAGGTATGTGAACAACCTAAAATCACTTGGGATATTACAGGAAAATTGGGTTTTTGCATCAGACTCGAAAAACCACGTTAGCAGATTGTTTCTCACCAACAAGCACAGGCACTCTAAGCTGCCTTATCTGTCGAAATCAGAAGAAGACTGAGACCTAAACTCACCCTCGGAAATAGCAAAGCTAATAAAGGCAATGAAGGCCTGTTGGCACCTCTACTTTTTAACTTGTACACAGCAAATTTGGGGAATGCTCTGGCGAATAGATGTCTGGTTCCATCTCACTTAGGCCACTGCCCCCTTCACATTCTTTAATTTGCAGATGACATAGTCATCATGGACCACACCAAAGTGGGGCTCCAACATGCATTGACCAGCCTACTCAATAACAGTGCAAAGAATTTTCTCACCATCAATCCCAGCAAGACCAAAAGCCTTGTATTCGGCCGCCACAAGTATAAAAAACAAGTTGTATGGACTATGGGCCCAATGTCCATCTTGTCAGCTCCAAAGTACAAATACCTGGGGGTCTGGCTCACAGAATCTGCCCAATCATATGTTCAAAAAAACAACCTGGCGAAGAAAGCTACGACCATCACCTATGGTTTAATCTAACTTAACAACAGCCTACAAAGACCGTCAGCTGAGGAAATAAGGAAAGTCCTTCAAGCACAGACATCAAGCATTCCCGGGAGCCTGCCCTGATATCCTGGAGCAGGCTCAGTGTGTGGGATATAAAAAGATGCTCTGAATACCAAAATATCTGCTTAGGGCCAGTTTCGGGCTGGAATTTGGACTGGTCAAACAAGTACTAACCACCGAGGCTGACTTTCTTAAATACCACATTTGTATTCTGAAATTACCTGAAAAAACTCTAAAGGGCCACCTTAGAGTCATATTTGAAAAACAGTCTGCCCGTGGAACACCCAGCTTAAGAAAGCACTTGTCACCTTGGAGATAAATCAATCTGCCCTTGTCCTGTATTGTATTCCCTATGCAACCTGGAAAAATTCAATTCAATTCAAAAAGTTTATTGTTTCAGTTAATTAAAACCATAACAATACATTTTATAAAATCAAGTACTAAGATCAAGGCTCCTAATGTTTAACCGCGTTCTCTTTCGTTTGATCTTAAAACATTCTGAGTCTAGTGCAAAAATGATTATTATTTATTTATTTATTTATTCTTTAAATATGAGCATTTTGGTGAACATAATATACAAGTTAAAAGAAAGAAACGGTCAAGAAACTATTGTTAACACATATAAAATGTGGTTTCAAGAGTTCTGGCATTATTCTTTGTTAAGTTCGACAGGGCCTTTATTAAGTTCAAGAGAGCCCTCTTCCACGGAGGCCGCCGACATGTGTCCCTTGTTCAGACAGGGTACCGGTTTGCAGTTCAACGCTTGAGCATGAACCTGCATGAACTTTAGTAATAGGCAGTTCAGGCGGGTGTCTGTTGGATTTAGGACTGCCATAATCGCCGATCTGCACGTTCTAATGCCTCGTTCATTCATGGCCTTTTTTAGAAAGGTGGCTCGAGCGTGGTCCAAATTCGGACAGATGCAAACGAGATGAATGAAGTCCTCCTTGCTGCCACCACATAGTCTACAAGTTTTGGGTCCGTCATGCTCCCAAATTGGCTGGTCCATGGTAGAGGGACATTTTCCCAGACGTAGTGCCATTAGCTTTTTTTTTCTAGGGGCCGGAAATGTAATTGTTAGGTATGGGGCTGCAGTGAGTGTTTTGTATTTGGATTTAACCATCCAGGCATGTTTTCTTGTGCTGAAAGTAGCCTTGTCAGTTACGAGTGAATGGAGTTTTGTTGACTTATTTATGGCTTGCCTAAAACCTGGGTAAGGCAGGTTAATTTCCCAAAGGTTTCTTGTCCCGATGTCAGTTAAGGCCTTCTCGAGAAACTGATTGTATGGAGACTTTGCATCAGTTTTTATTTCGTCCCACAGGGCTTTATGCAATTCTGAGGCAGATGTGTTCTGTTTCATGCTCTTCCAGTACTTTATTGTTGCGTACTTCCTTCCCACTATTTCGTTTATTACCCCAAATTCTAACCTCGTCTGACCGTTATAGAATTCCAATAGAAGCCCAGGTTAGATGTCCTGCACATCTAACCTGGGCTTCTATTGGAATTCTATAACGCATATTACCAAGCCCATAATCGCTGTGTAGGAGGCAGTTTCCTGCCGCTAAAACAGCGATAATTTTAACGAGCTTCTTGCTAATATGCCCCATATTCATGGAGTCACACACTGTTAGGAACTTGAAGTGAAGTGAAAGAGCAGGGAGTCAAGAAAGTGGATGCAAATCTTCCAAGTCAGCAGAGGGTGGAGTTGTGACAGAAACAAGCATTGAGTGAATAGAGGAAGTGGCAGTTGGGCCTGTGGAGACTGTGGAAGCAGAACAGTAGAAGTTTCTTTCAGCGCAGGAATCAGTGGAAGACCAATTCCAGAATAGGAGGAGGTGGGATAGCACTTCCAGGTTCTCTTAAGGAGAGTCGGCAAAATAGAAGTAGCCTCATGACCTTTTCCATCACAAGGCTCTTCATTAGTTATTATGCCATTTCTCTGCATATTTATTTTGTTTCCCTTTAATCTCCCCATTTGTCTCTCTTCCCTCTCATTACCTGATAACTGGAAGACTTGTGCCTTCTTATAACATTATTGATACTGTAAACATTCTGCACATGTGTCTCCTTCTAGTGCTAAAGAATCTGGGGATGATTTCTGGAACTCTCTAGGGTCATCTTCCTTCACCTGACCATCAGGTGGGAAAATGATTCACAAAGGTAAACTTGCAGTTTTGTGTAAGTTGACGATTGCTTGGTATTTACAAAGGGATTTATGAGTAGTATCTTTATTAGTGCAAAGACTACGCACATAAAAACATAGGTCTTTTTATATGAGGGTATTCCGCACTCGTAAAGATACTACTCATAAATCAATCAATCAGTCAATCAAATGCAACTTGATAAAGTGCACAGCTGATTTAACAGATGTGTCCATGTGCTCTAGCAGACAGTATAAAACATGCCAGAATAACAGGGGACTAAACGAGGTCATATAGCCAGGTTTTGTTTGCCTTTTAAAGGCTGACAGAACATCAAGCTGCCGTAAATTAAAAGGAGAAATATTCCATCATTTTGCTGTGTGTAGAGCAAAGGAACTACCGCCACTGCGAGACTTCAAGGATTTAGGTATCCGCAGGAGTAGATTACTATTGGATCTAAGTACCCTCTTTTGAATGGATGGAGACAGTCTATTCAACAGGTAGTATTGGGTCTCACCATGAAAAGCTCTGGAAGCCAACAACGTCAGCACTTTACAATTAATGCTCTGTTCCACCAACCGCCAATGGAAGTGTCTCAGATGTGGAGATATATGATGGTGCCTCGAGACACATCAGATTAGTCTTGCCACTGCATTCTGAATTAACTGAAGACTGTATATCAAATACGCAAGAAGACCAAGATAGAGACTGTTTGAGTGGTCCAGGTGGGACATAACCAAATAATCAACTTTTATTTTACTTCAGGGATCAGAAAACAGTCAATAGAATGAGGTGAGAGGGTAATATTCCTATGGATGGATACACAGCCTACTTGATGCATGTGTTAATGCATTTGTAATATAGGTCTGCAGGCAAGCTGTGCTGTACAGCCAGACCGACTGTGAACAGGCAACAGGAGGAAGTGGCAGGTTGAAGGCATGAGAGGATGAGATACGTTCTGATGGATAATGTGAAATTAAGACTTAAGATGGTGCCTTGAGAAAAGGCACTTGGTGGAGGAGAGATGGTGTCAACTGTACATATTTTCAAACATGCAGTGATATATCTATATGCTGTTTGCTTGTGTATGTACATAAATCTCACTACTTAAAATGTTCAGAAAGAACAGTCACGAGAGGTCCATTTTCAGCAGCATCCAGCAATGTACGGCTATGCTATGCTCACTGAGATACTCTGAGGTTCTGAGTTATCCAGACATTCTTTTCACATCTTTCTTGAATAACATATACAATTAAAGCTTAGATAATCCGATATCTTAATTACCAGATGGGATCTCGAAACCTTATGAATGCCACCAGCTTTGCATTTTACTTTCATTAAGCTGAATCAATGGCATCAAAACCGGTAGTGTCTCGCGTTATTCCGACCACACATTTACTAAAGCAAACTGCAGAACAGAGTAAGAGCTGTTTGAAAAGCAAAGCTTTTCTGTTTATGCCTATCAGTCAAATGTAATTGTTTCCATGCCTCCTGCTCCTCCTGGGCCATGCGACTGACAGCAGCAGCACAGATACATTGTATTGAGAGGAATCAGTAGATCCATAGCAAACTCACAGGAGCGAACTGTTCCAAGAATCCGCTCATGACTCCGTACAGATGTTTCGGTTGTTTAGACCAATGACAGGTTTATGGAGTGCGTGTTTATCTTTGAAAACAAAATGTTATAGTTATAGTTCATTCAAGATCCACAGCTCACAAATGGAAATTGCTTTTGTGGATTAAATCATAAACCCGATGAAAATTAATCTTGGATTACATTTATACGATTTTGTATAATGATTCCTCCCATGAATTCGGGTGCCTTGTAACATATTGGAACTTGTGGAATATTGTTTAACACATCAGAATGCTGAAGACTGAGACACCTCATACCCAGTAGACAATGATTCATAAAACACTCAGGATCCTTTTGGTTAAAGGGGATATACATTTGTTTATGCTTGTCATCATAAATTAATTTGACAATCTTTAAACATGTTGGTTGTGCAGCATATTTCTCAAGCGCAATTGACTCGAGTGGCCTTTGAACTCCTACACATCTGGACGTTTGAATGCACACTAAACGGGAAACCCTAAACATGTTTTATCCTTTAACAACATAATTTGTTAGCAGGTTTAAATTTGACATCATAGAACAAATAAAGTACTGTAAAGATTCCAGCTGTCCAGTTAACTCCTAGAGTGTTTGCCTTGTCTGTACTAAGCGGACATATGCGGCGGCCCTTACACCTGCCTCCACTCTCGTGTGCTTTCTATTTAAATGGCTAAACTCTCCATCATGTTCACCTCACATTGGTAATCACACTATAACATAAAACAAGTCGAGGGGACAAATCTGCAATACAATGTGCCAGCATAACACAAGGGGCCATGTCAAACAGGCTGATGTATCACACAGCATTTTATTTATTTATGTATTTATTTATTTAATTATTTATTTAAAGCATTTGTACACCGCAACTGTCACCAAACTGGTATCTAGACGACAAGCATATATATAAATACTATACTGCTGAAATATGCACGTGCACCAGCTCCAGAGTCGGGTCCAGGGACTTCGTAAATAGGCAGGTCTTCAAGCCCTTCCTGAATTGCAGCAGCTCAGTTGAGGCCCTCAGGGAAGGCGAATGTTCATTCGACAGCTGGGTCATATTTGTATTTTTTTTTGTTTAAGAATTTTGTTTTGAATTTTCAGGAAAAAGAAACAAAGAAAAAACAGAGGCAAACACATACATAAATATATAAACATATAACAAATTATAATTAAGCGAGTAATATATAGATACAATATGTGCACAACATTAAAAGGAAGAGGAAAGGAAAAGGAGGAGAAAAAGAAGATAAAGATAGAGGAGAAAGAATAGAAAAGAAGAAAGAAGAGAAGAGAAAGAAAGTTCTAAAATGTATATGATAGGAGAGAGGAAAAGAGAACTAGTGTAAGGGAGCATGTGAAGAGAGATATGTTGTAAAAGGTAGCCAGGAAAGATCAGCTTTAATTTTTTGAGAGAGAGAGGTAGATGAAACATTAGCAATTCTATGTTCATCACAAATACAATTCCACCAAGTTAATGACGATAATTTGGAATTATCTTTCCAAGATGATAAAATAACTTTTAATGCTAATGCAATAAACAGGTAAAATAGCAAGGAGATAGAGGAGTCGTCATCAACATCAGGTGAGGAAGAACCTAGAAAAAAGTTTTGTATTGATAATGTAAGATCACGTTTAAAAATGTTCATGCAAATAGCCCAAACAGATTTCCAAAATGTTAATACATTTGAACAATCATAAATTTGATGTCTCAACGTGCCGGTATCATTAGAACAAGACCAGCATAATGGAGAAGAGGATGGGAAAAACTTGGAAATACAAACCGGAGTGATAACAATCCTATTATAAATAAAGTACAAAGATTGGGTTATACTTGCAGCCGCAGAAACTTTAAATAACTTGAACCAAGTCGTGATAGAAAAAGAAACAGACACGTCAGTTTCCCACACACTTTCAATAGGGGATTTAGGACTCTCAGTAACATGTGACCTCAATAGTTTATATACAAGAGCGGCTTTAGATCTGTGTCTCTGAACTAAACTATATAATGGGGTGAGTGGGGTAAAAGAGGGTGTATCAGTTGGAAGGTCAAAAGAGGCTAATTGTGATTGTAAGGCAGTTGAAATTACGGTATGTTCATTAATGCAAGTGTTAGGTAAATGAAATTGTAAGGTAAATGAAATTGTACTTGCAAATCAAGAAAGGAAATAGCAGAATTTCAGTGAAATAATTGGTGTACAAAAATAATTCTCTTCTCCTTCCAGTATTTGTAATAGAATGATTTACCTTCATATTTGAGAGATTTATTGTACCAAATCGTAGAGGATAAAAAACATTGAAATGGAGTTAGACCAGTAGAACATGTATTGTATAGTAAACTCTAGAAGTATTTTAAAATAGGGTTAGTGAATATGAAGGTACTATTGGACATATATAGTACGTTCTGAAAGGAAAAATCCTTTAATAATGAGCGTTCAAAAACAATCCATCTGGGAATAGGGATATCAGCAAAATCGTAGGATAAAGCAAAGGATTGTTTAATCAAAAAGGCCGAGTGATTAGCTTTAAAATTTGGAAAATGTAGGCCACCTTTAGATTTAGGACGAGTGAGTTTTGTAAGAGCAATTTGTGGGTGTTTTTTATTCCATAAAATGTTTGTACAAATGAAGTTATTTTGAGAAAAATATGAGATGGGGATCCAAATAGGTAACATAGATATTGTATATAGGACATGTGGTACAATCATCATTTTAATAGTATCTAATCTACCCCACCAGGAGAGATAGAGGGGAGTCCAAGTGAGAAGGAGTGATTTTTAGTTATTAATGCATTGAACGTATATCTAATTGTAGTAGACAAAGAAGCAGAAAACAAAATACCAAGGTATTTAATTTTTGTGGGGCACCATGCAAAATTAGTTTAATTAAACATACATTTATAACATAAGGGGTTTAGAGGTAACACTTCTGTCTTAGAGAGGTTTAATTTATAACCAGAAATACTGGAGTATAACAGAACCTCTTCCCTGAATGGGGGGAGGGAGGTAAGGGGATTTGACATGTAAATTAATATATCATCCGCACATTCTGATATCTTGGTTTCTATGGAATTATAAGTGAAACCAGAAATATGTGCATTGGCACGGATGCGTTCAAGGAAGGGTTCAAGGCATAAAACAAATAATAGGGGAGAAAGGGGAAAGCACTGGTGTGTAACTCTAGATAACGAAAAAAAATCTGGGAAAGTGATTATTTACAAAAATACTGGCCCATGGACAAGAATATAATAGTTTAATATATGAAATAAATATAGGACCAAAACCAAACCATTGGAGAGTTCTAAACATAAATTGCCAATTGATATGGTCAAAAGCCTTTTCAACATCCAAAGACAGCGCTGCAAGTGGAGATTTGAATTTTTTCCATAAGAAATAATATTTGTAAACATTCGAGCATTATCTGATGCTAACCTGCCCTTCACAAATCCAATTTGGTCAGTTTTAACCAATACTGGGATAATATTTTCAAGACGTGATGCAAGAATCGTGGGAAATATTTTACAATCATAATTTATTAAAGAGATAGGGTGGAAATTTTTAGAAAGGGAATGATCTTTGTCATGTTTAGGAATGACAATTATTAAGGCGTCCATAAAAGAACCGGATGCTTTAGCATCATCAATAAATGAATTGAAAAGTTTCTGAAATTTGGGGACAAAAATGGAGGTAAAGATAGAGTAAAATTCAACAGAGAGAGCATCAATTTCTGGTCCTTTTGATTTTGTTAAGGATTTAATAGCGTTAGGTATTTCTTGAGGAGTGACCTCTATTTCTAATGAATTGAATTCATCCAGTAAAGGAGGTGGGGAAGGAAGGCCTGAAAAAAAGGTATCCAAATTCTGATTAGAGGGATTCGCGTCATCAGAATAAAGTGATTGATAATATTCATGAAAAACGTTACCAATATCTTCATCCGACAACACCAAATGTTTAGTGCATACATTTGAAATGGGTGCAATGTTTTTGCTTTCAGATTTAATTTTCAAATAATTGGCTAACATCCTACCCGCTTTGTTTTGACCACAATGATATTCAGATTTTATTTTAAGAAGAATATTACATGCTTCGATTGTCCCAAGTTTGTTGAGTTTAGATTTGGCCTTAATCAATTCATGCAGAGTTGAGGACGATTTGGAAGTAAAATAATTATGTTCCAAGAATTTATGTTGTTGTAATTGATCGGTATATTTTTTTTCTGAGTAGTTTTCTTTTTTCTCAAAACATAGGAAATAGTAAAGGCACGGAAAGAGGACTTAAAGGCATCCCAATTATTAGAAACAGATGTGTCTAATGGATTGTTGAATCTAAAAAATTCAGTAAAAAGTAGTGGCTTCTTTGATGAAAACAGTATCAGATAATAAAAAGTTATTACGTTTCCAGCGGCTGAATTGTGGTGAGCTAAGTGAAAGGTCCAAAACAGTATGGACTGGTGCATGGTCACAAATAAAAATGGATAAAAATTTCGTATGATTGAATGGAAGGAAGTAAGGATTTACTAACCAATTTATAATCAAATCTAGAGCGTGTTTGATGAACATTAGAAAAAAAAGTATACTCAAGTGAGTCGGGGTTACAAGTTTCCCAAACATCATATAATGAACGAGAGGCAATGGCAGATTGAAATGCTTTGTGGGATTTATCAGGATTAAATTTACATTTAGATAATCTATCAGAAAAGGTGTCAATCCATTGGTTAAAATCACCGGCAATAATAATATTAGGGCAATCAATGGAGGAGAGTAAAATCTAAATGTCGTTCCAAAACTTAGGGTCAGGTTTACAGGGCCATAAATATTTAGCAAGATCAGAGTTTTTTTTGTATAACAACCTTTGCCCTTACCCAATGTCCATCATCATCATTTTGTGTAGACAGAATTTGTACTTATAAGAACTTATGAAACAATATAGCGACACCCCCTTTTTTGCTAGAGGCAGACGAATAAACAACTTGACCCACCCACTGTCTCTTCAACTTAAGCGATTCTGCTTCATTACAATGTGTTTCTTGAAGAAAAGAAACTTGAGAATTTAGTTTGCATAAGTGAGATAATACCCTTTGTCTTTTGACGGGATGTCCAAGACCACGAACGTTCCACGTGACAAACTTACACATGATAGGAGGATGGGGGTAAAACACGTATAGAGGTGATACACGTCAGGGATATAGCTAAAAAAGAAAGAAACGCCACAAATGAGATGAATAGAAGAAATATGCTAAAGAAACACCAGCATTACTGATGGACACATGCCAAGAGTTAAACATCATCAAGTGAGAAAAACAAATGGAGAGAATCCAGGAAAAAATCAAAACAGAGAAAGGGAATAAAAATAGAGAAAAGAGAAGATAGATCAAGGACAGAAGTCTAGAACTATGAGGAAGTAAGAACAATACATGCATGAGGCGTAGCTGCAGCGATAAGAGATGGAACGACAGAAAAAAAAATACAAGTAATAGAATTATGAACAGCCATAATGAATATGATGAAAAAACAACAGGAGCATTAATGATGGGAGGAAGAACAGGCATGGATGAAGGATAACATATTGGATATTCAATTGTCTCATCTGAGGACGTAGAGCCAAAAACTCTTTTCTTCTAGCATTAGTGGCATTAGATAAGTCTTGAGATATGAAGATGTTGTGACCAGACCATTTGAGATGACGCTTTGCTTTGGCTGCAGAAAGGACTCGCAATAAGTCAGTAAATTCCAAGAACAACATAATTATTCCTCTAGGTTTGGAAGCATGAGGTTGCATTCGACCAAGTCAATGAGCACGTTGGATATTTAATGCAGGCTCTGGCTGAAGGTCCAAAGTTCTGATAGGAATTTCTTTAGAAAAAGAAGCATATCTGGACCTTCAAGATTTTCCGGAAGACCATAAAGACGTAGGTTATTGCGTCTATTTCAATTTTCACGGTCCTCTGTATGAAGTTTTAAACATTGAATTTCCTTTTCCAAAGATGGAATTCTAGTAGAAACATTGTGTAAATCACTAATACGTTGCTCCATATCTAACACCTTAGCTTCCATTCTAATCCATCTATCCTGTATTTGTTGAAGTTTCTCGTTAGTCGTGGTCATAAAAGACTTGAGACCTCTCACTTCATCCAAAATAATATCAAGAACAGGGTTTTGAGAGGATAGAATGGGTGAAGGAGGGTCATTTTTGGCTCTCTTGGGTTTGGTACCTGTTGACGAGGCTCTTACCAAAGTTGGAGTGTGTTGAATCAAATGCACATGGCTTTAAAGATAATCCTCCGTCTCAGAGGAAGACAAGTTTCTTTAGGGCATTACATGCCAAGGACCTACAGGATCTGCTCGCCAGTTTTGCCGCTGTCACTAGCACTCACCTGGTATTCATGAGCTCCAAGTAGTAGGGTGTTAATAATAATTCAACCTGCTGAGTATGACATTATGCACCGTAAAGGATTTAGCTTGGGTGGGCAGCCGAGATTACACCTTCCTTAGATGCTTTTGTAAAATTGCTCTCCGGAGATAGCATGTCATCATATGTAACCCCAAGTTTGCGGACTGTGTCTGACAGCTGCGGCTCCTCTCCAGACGAAGGAGGCCAAACATTGTTGGGGAAGTGTCATGGGGATATTGCTGCTGAGCAGCATAAACATTCCTTTTTATCCCTGTTAACTTACTTTAGGTAGTTTGCATTCAACCAATTGACAATATCTGACCTGCCTTTCTGAAAAGCTACCACTGTTTCCTCCTGTTTCTTAGTAAATGATGGGATCAGCTAGATGTCATTCACATAATTAACAAACACCTGAAATAGCCATGCACCATTAGTGCCATTCCCGTGCACATGGAATTCACTCAGAGATCATTGTTAAGTTTCCCGTTCAGCAATATGTACTCTAGCTCACAGGAAGCAGTATTATGCTTATTGTTTCAATCATATTGATAGGGACAGGCTCAGTTTATGCTCATACAACTTGTGAATGTAGTCACTTGGACATAAGAAATGTATAACCTCAAGTAGATGAATGCCTTGTGTCACCACTGCATACTCAATGCGGGCATACACAGTTTAATTTACAATACTCTTACACTGATACTCTACTCTCCCTCTCCCAGCAGATCCTACTGCCCATTTAACCGATGCTGCAATTGTGATGCACCCTCAATGGAAGAGGACCTAACTGGCAGGAACAAGCAGAAGTGAACGGTCATTGGGTACTGAAGCACAGCCAATATTAGCAGTCCCATCACCAATGGGGGATATAATATCCCCCCCAACCTTGTGGAGTGGTGGGAGGTGCAACTCCTCCCACCACTCTAAGTGTAGATAGGTCTATTCAGCCTAGGGCTGCCCCCCAGCCTCCTGCAGCCACCCCCAGTCCCTGTCACTCACAAACCAGACAGTCAATACCCAAACAGGCAGAGGCACACAGAAAGGTTGAACAGGAAAAATAGCCACTTTCTAAAAGTGCTATTTTCAAAACACGGAATTTAAAAACCATCTTTCCTAAAAGATGTGTTATCAAATTCTGAGTTCAGGGATACCAAACTTCAGCTTCCCATCTTGCTTCTATGGGGAGATATGCAGGTACACATGGGACACAGCATTCTCCATTCTATCCTATGGGCAAGATGGCCGTTCAATAGTGAAAAACAAAATGGGCAGTGTTTCACTATCAGGACATGTCACCCATCTAGTACATGCCCTACCTTTCACATACACTGCACCCTGCCCAGGGAGGTACCTTGGGCCTACCATAGGGGTGTCCAATGTGTAAGAAAAGGGAAGGGTCAGGCCTGGTCAGTGGGTACACTGGCCAGGACAACATGGCAGTTCACAGACTGCACACAGGCACTGCAGTGGCAGGTCTGAGGCATGATTTTAGGGCTACTCATGTGGGTGGCACAATCAGTGCTGCAGGCCCACTAGTAGCATTTGAATTCCCAGCCCTGGCACACTCAGTGCCCTTTACTAGGGACTTTACATGCAAAACAAATTTGCCAATCATGGATAACCAATCACAGTAATAATTTGCAGGGAGAGCATATGCACTTTAACCCTGATCAGCAGTGGTAAAGTGCTCAGAGTCCTATTGCCAACAACCAAAGGTCAGGATAAACATGGGAGGAAGAAGCAAAAGGTTTGGGGATAACCCCGCAAAAAGGGCCATTTCCAACCCCAATGTTGAAAATGGTCACGGACACCTGCAGCATCAGTGACATGTATGAGGTACTTTGTGAGGCAGTATTGGACTAATGTGAGTCACAGAAATGTTGACAATATCATATAGACAGCTGGGCTTTCGGTCAATCTGTGGACAGGATGGCCACTGCGACAAACATGATGTCTAGATGAACACTCAACCAACAAATACAATTGCTACACTACAGTAGAGATGTGCCCATGGGTCTGTGTAATTGGGATATGCACTGCGGAGGTGTAAAACAACCAATGGTGTTCCTAATGGTTCTATGCCAGCAGTGGAGAATGAGAAATCTTTAGTTTGAGCAGCATATCTTTGGTGGAGGGTCTAAATGAGCAACACACAAGAAACCATACGTGGGAAGGGTGAACGTTCTGTTACAGAAGGTACAAGACAGAGCCTGTTGTGGAGAGTAGTAGGAGGAGATACTGATTCAGTAATTTTTTGATGTGATGAGAATGTGATTGGTCGTTGTATTGAGAAATATCAAAGTCAAAGTCAATTTTTTTTATTTGATTCAGACCTCCACATATTTTTGTGTTTGTACTCTCAGCCAATGTCATAATTAAGTATTGGCCAGGAGAGGCTTGTTTTGTTAGTTTTGTTTGAACAGCTATGAATACAAAAACATGTCATTTGCCAAGATAGACTGTGCATGTGTACATTATATATGCCGCTTACCATAGAAATAATTGTTTGTCACATCAGTCATGTCAGCAGTACTGTCTGCAGCTCTCACTACATCGGGACTGGAGTTTAGTGCTAGTGTGGGTGTTTCCGCATCATCTACTTTTGTTCTTATCCATTACAATTGCAGACCTTCCCTGGTACCTTTGTGAAATACTGCACATATGACAGGGTTCCTTCAGCATGCCACTAGTTCATACTGTAGTTCCTTCCACTTTTGTGACTACAGCAAAATCTACCAACCAATATGTCCAATGTGCATCTCACATCTTTTGTTGTTTTTGTGTCTGGTGCATTGTAACTGTATTCCTTCGGCATGAATTGATTTGAGTACAGATTCATGGCTGTAGGACTTCAGCACTGTCATCCCTTTCGGGAAGACAGGTTACTATTGTGTTTGGCATGTCTTCGGGTAATAGTGACTGTCCCCAGCCCAGTATATGTGCCTTTTGTTAAAGACGGGTGTAGTAACATGTATGTGCCATCCACATATTTATTACTTGGATGAAGCTGGCAAACCCTTGAAATGGCACCCTTGTGCCCTAAACATGTATTTGTCTGAGGGCGTATTCAGGAGAACATCGCATTAAGGTATTTCCTATATGTTTGTGATACTGAACAGTGGGGTATGTCCCCAACCATAGCCATCGTAACCTAATAGGGGTAGAGCACACATTGCTAATGGAGATTCGCGCTTGCCTTTTGTTATTTGCGGATTTCTTTTATTGGGGACTCTGTGCTCCTTGTTGTTTGATACATCGCGCAGTGTATTTTTTAGGAACACATATCAGTTTTCAATTGATTTTCAAACTGTTAGAGCTTCATTCATCTGACCCTCGTTCTGGATGTAATGGTGCATGAAAGTGCACAACTGTGTATTGTTTATCAAGTGACCCGGAACCTGGACAGGATTGTGCATCTCTCTACAGATTATTTGTTTTCTCATTTGGTTCATATCAAGCACAAGGTTACAAACAATGGCTACAGAATGCATCAAGACGATTTAATTATTTGAAAACCCCTATTCTTGGATTTCTCATGGAAGCACATAACTTGATAAAATATGAAAGCTGACGACTTTGCTATTTATTTGGCAAACCACTGTTTTTAAAACCTAACTTTATAATAGATCATTAAACTAAACTTACATGTTTAAACATCTCTCATCCAAATTACAGACAGTGAACAGGGGCAGCCTTGGCTTCTCAACCTGCCCTTAACTGGATAGAGCAAGACAGGCGCGGATAAGAGCCTTCTTGGGATCATCCTGTCTAGTTCAAACATTTAATTTTTCATAAATGTGCTACTTTGCCGATTAAACATATGTTCAACCCTTTGTCCTTAGCAAGTTCAGAATATAGCCTTAAATAAACATCGAGTCCTAAGTAGTGTTAGTAAAAATATCTACACATTTGAGTTAACAGTAGAAAATCCATACTCATCGGGACGGTTCTATTGTGAATGATATTTCGGGCACAGCATTTATTTCAGACGATATATGTGATAGTGATATTCTGATATACAGCTCTTGGCCGTAACTAGGGGGCATATTACCAATGATTAGCGATATTTATCGCTAACTAGGCTTAGCAACAATTTTTTTATCGCTAAGCATCGCCGGAAATTATCGCTGAGATAACTTGCTATTAGCAAGGTTTATCTCCAAAGCGATAAATTTTCCGGGGATAGCGTGAATATCGCTCAGAATAGAGCGATATTCACGCATTTGCGACAAAATGTTCTTAGCCATGTTATCCACCTCCCATTGGATAACATGGCTAAAACTGGTCTGTGCAGGCGTTAGTTTTTGGAGATATTCGCGCTTAGCGCGAATATTTCCAACGCTACGCCTGCCTTGTTAATAGGTGATAGCGACGTTATCGACTGCTTTCAGTCGCTAACGGGTTGGGTACGCCCACTTTGCATGTCATTAGAGATAAACATCGCTGACATGCAAAGCGGGCCCCAAACCGCTCGCTATCGCCTAAAAGCTGTCGCTAACAGCTTGCTAATGGGGCGATGGAATTATCGGCGATAATTGTCTATCGCCCCCCTTGGTAATATGCCCCTAGATTTCCCGTGCTCTAGCCTTTGTTCTATTAAATGTGAACAGCCTAGCAAAGCTTTAATTAGAGGGAACAACAGATTGAGGAGATAAACAAGGCAATCTGTCAGAAAGCTGATTGAAAGCAAACGTTACATCCAGGAATCATGGTTGTATTGATAAAGATCGTGCGTTAGTGATGAAACTGGCGTAAGTGTTGAGATTACTAACATACTTGCATGGACATGCTCATTCCTACGGGTGAATACTGCAAGTAAACAAAGTAAAATAATACCACATCATGAGATAACAGTTCAATTGAACTTCAAAACCTATGTTGCATGAACGATTTCTTAATTTGTAAAACAATAATGTGGTGGCCAAAGGTTTTGCTCTGGAGAACAAGGCTGGCACTATTGAATGTTGGGGGTGCTGAACATCAAGGCTGTGCTGTCTTGTTTTCATCTACCACCTCTTAAATCAATCACCAGACACTCCCTGCACCTTTATCTCACCTTTCAGGGTGTTTTCCTTGTGACTATTCTTTGTGAATATTTTTCTGTCCTTCTCTTCCTCGTTCTTAATCCCTTTTGTGTTGTACCTGCAGCCTCTGGCTCAAATTAAGCTCTGTGAATAACAGAATCCAAATGATGCTAACTGCTTCTTTTACGGACCTTTAGAGACTGAAACAAATACTCACAGCGCAATTTTCACTGGAGGTGAATGGCTGCACATTTTCAGTGTTCCTTCCATCAGCTTATTGCGTGTGCTTTTTTTTTTTTTTTAGTCCTCATTTACCTTGGAATCAGATAGCTCCGAGGCCCCGCGGGTCCAACATTTTTCAGAGCTATTTCTTTACACCAAGGGTCTTACTGTCTTCTATAAATCTCCCGCACTTCCCCTGCCCAGGCCGAGGACGCCAGCCAGTGTGCAGATCATATCTGGTAGTTTGAAGATGAATATAAATAGAAGGAGTAATCATTGGACCTAGCCCTTCCCTAAACCTCTCTTTGCAACCATTTTAAAACAGGAGACCAAAATCTGTTAGTCTTCTCTTCCACATTTCTATCCAAACTTATAATACTTGTAACTGCTCTTATCCATTCCAATTCAGATGGCGCCACGTTACTAAACCATTTCTTACAGATCTCTCTTCGTGCCAAGACGATCAAGTAAAAAAACAGTTTATTTTCCTCATTGGTAAAATCAATATCTACAGATGACAACCCAAAAAAACACAAGTAATAGACTTACCTGGAGTTTTGTGTCCAGTATAGCTGAGATATCTCTACTTACATCCTCCCAAAATTTCTGAATCACAGGACACTCCAGGAACAAATGGATGTCATCTGCTTTTTCCTGAGTACATTTTCTGCATCTTGCCATTCTTCCCTTCCCCAATTTCGATAGTCTATATTGGGTCCAATATACTCTATGAAGAGAGAAGAGGTGGGTCCTTTAAATAGACAGGATACAATGTAGCATATAACAAGTTAAAAGATACTTGCCATAGGTCTTCCAGCTGTCCCCCTGGCAAGCTCACCCCCCACAGGTCAGTTGGCAGATTGAAGGCACCATCTGACAATTCCACCAATAGTCAATAGCATTTCGCCTCTTCCTTCTTCTTAGATGTGTCGTTCACTAACTCAGCTTCCAAGTCATTAGACGCTCCTATTTCCTCATTTGATCACTGAAACCAACCTCTCATTTTCAAGTATTTAAATTTGGAGATTTAATTCTTTGAGGTCTTAGCCAGTTTGTCCCAAGCTATGAACTCTCCCTCTTCCACCACATCACCCCATCTCTGTATCCCGCCTCATTGAGTGGTTTAGCCAACGAATCCTTTGTCCATTTAGGTGATCCTAGAGCATACCAAATTGGTGTCCACTTACTGAAGTATGTGATTTTAACCTCCTTTCTGATCTTGACCCAGAGTTCTGCCATTCCCCGTAAAATCTTAAAACCCATTCTTTTAAAGTATTTGGGGTCTCCAAATTTATACATAAAACCTTGCGTCCGTCATTCAATGTCTGACAGCATACAGCTAAACATTCTACCAATATCTGAGTTATCTGGAAGGGTTAGTAACATCTTTCCGTTTTTTTAAAGAAATGCCCAATCATAATAGGTCAGATGTGGCAGACAAGCCCCCTTTTTCTTTCTTCCTGCACAATTTATTTCCAGGCGATATGCAGCCCTTTGAGTTCCAAATTAAACTGTTAATTTTTTTAAAAATATTCCTCAGCCCTTCTGCTTTAAATAACAACAGGATCATCTGAAAAAGAAATGTAAACTTCGGCAGAATTATCATCTTCACCAAGTTGATCCTTCCAATAATCGTCAGATGGAGATGTGACCAGCCTAACAACAGCTTCCTAACATCTTTCATAACCTTCAGGAGGTTTGTTCCCGGAAGATCTTCAATTTTTTGGGTGATCTTTATACCCAAATATCTCGTCTCCCTTTTGCTAATGTTAAGGGTTGTCTCCAGCTTCCAAGCCATAACCTCCATTTTTGCGCCATACACTAAATACCCTGCTATCTAGCCAAATTTAGAAGTTAAGTCATTTAGAAAAGGAATCATGGTCTCCAAGTCTGATGTATACACAAGTAGGTCATCAGCTTATAACGCTGCCTTACTTTCCCACTCGTTACGTCTGAAAGGGAGTAAACAGCTCTCCTTCCTGATCTTAGTCGCCAAAGGCTCCATATACAGGTTGAATAAAAGGTGGGATAAAGGACATTCTTGTCTTTTCCCTCTTCTGATATTAAAAGGCATAGAGAGATTACCATTTATCAGGACGCTCGCCCTTGGTTTCCTGTATATCATAGTTCTACAAAAATGTTCACCCAGGTTACAGAGTGTCAACATCACCTGCAGATATGCCCAGTTAACACGGTCAAATGCCTTAGTAGCATCTAATGCGATCACCGCTAACAGAAGTTAATAAGTGGTAGCTATATCTGCAGCTCCTATCAGATTAAAAGTTAATTCCTGAATCCCTCTCCCCCTGACAAAGACTTTCTGATCTGGATGTAAAAGACCCTCAACCACCCCGTTAAGTCTTTCTGCCAAGAGTTTTGCAAAGATCTTGTTGTCGCAATTAATTAAGGAAATGAGCCTATTTGAGTCACATAGGTTTAAGGCTTTGCGCGGCTTCGGGATTAATCTGACAGTGGCCTCGTCCCAAGATTCTGGCAAGTCTGCACCTTTTTCAAAAAATTCAGCAAACAATTTGGTCAAATGTGGCACCAGGACCTCTTCTAGCCTTTTATATAGTTCTAAAGGGAGCCCATCCAGGCCTGCTGCCCTACCAGACTTTCATAACCTTAATGCATTTTGTATCTCTGTTGCCACTATCCTACTGTTTATTACTGAGCTGCTTGTCTCTGAGATTCGTTGGGGGGAATCACCTCCCAACCATGTTTTTACATCTCCCTCTGTGACTACCAAGTCTTCTCTATATAACTCCCCAAAATTATTGAATAATTTTCTCAATTTCTTAACTTTCAGTGAGGATGCCGCCAGTAATTTCACATCTAACTTCTTTAATGAAAGATCTTGCTTGGTCTGACTTTGCCCTAAATGCTAACAGTTTCCTAAAACCCTCTCCGTACTCAAAATGAGCAATTCTGCTCGCCTTCCATCTCTTTCTTAGTTTTTTCTCCACTAAACTGGAAAGGGCCTCTTTTTCCACTAGTAAGGAGCTCTGTAATGCCACTTTCTCCTGTTCCTCTGTTGTCCCCAGAAGCTTCAATTCCTGCTGTTGTATATGACCTTCTATCAAACTACCTACTGTAACAAATTCCTTTCTTTTCCTTATCTGAAGGATACTTATTTTTCCCCTCAAAAAAGCTTTCTATGTATCCCATACTACACCCGGGGACGCACTCCGCATATTCAGCGTAAAAAATTATTCTGTTTCCATTTTCAGTGCCTCTACCACTTCCTCATCTAATAATAAAGTACGATCCATAGTCCACCTTCTCAGAGTTGGCTGTGCCGCAGCTAAAAGTGTCAATGACACTCCTGAGCGGTCTGAGAAATGAGACCCCACATGAATGACTTTTCCTACCAGATCCCTTAAGCCTTGATCTACTAAGAAGTCAATTCTAGATTGATGTCTATATTTTTTGTTGTTATATGTGAAGCCTTTTCTAGCACACATCCTCTCCCTCCAAATATCGCACAGACCCAATCTTACCATCTTTGTTTTAATAAAGGATCGCATTGTATTATTTACAACTGACCGAGTTTTGACCGAACGATTTAGTGAATCATCGAAAAAGACATTAAAGTCGCCAGCCAGAATGAGGGGATCAGTAAAATTCAATAATTCCATCAGTAGTGCTTCCAGTGGCCTTGTATCATCGATATTGGGCCCATAATATCCTGCGACTGTGTATCTTTGATTATAAATTGTAATCCTTGCAATGAACCATCTGCCTGCACTGTCTACTACGATGTGCTCTACCAGAATATGTGGATTATTCTTCACCAAAATTGCAACCCCCCTTTTCGGCAGCTGCTGTGTGGTACATACCACTTTCTGTATCCATCCTCTAGCTTTAAAAACCTCTTTCATTTCTTACTGTGTTAGTTGTGTTTCTTGTATGATAATAATTTGTTCCGCGACATGCTTCAAGTACTGTATACATTTTTCTCTTCTACCCTTCGGCTTTACGCCATTCACATTCCATGACAACAGCTCCACTCTGACTCCCGATCCCCTACCATTTTCTAATTCAAACACTACCTGTAAACAAAGGTTTCCTAACACTTTCTCTAGTAAATGAGGACACATTGTTTGAGTTTCTTTCCCCTTATAAACTCCCCACCCAGTGCCATTACCCCTAATCCCACCCCATACCCTGGAGAACCCTCCTATTTTCTTCTTGGCCTTTGCCTATGCGGCCACTGCACCTTTTAACTATAGTAAAAAAAATTAAAACACACAAAATGGGATCTATGAACATCAATCCTACCGCCTACCCTTAAAAAGTGAGACCAAAAGGCCAATATATTCAAGATTTAGGATTTAAGCAACTCACTAAGAAGGTCTTTATTGCAGTTTCAATGACTTTTTGGGGAGGGCGGACCAAAATCATATAGACAGACCTACTGCGCTTCTAAAGTTTTACATCGCATCTGCACTAGAGACGGACTTCATAAATTCCTCTGGCTCCTCCACTCTCCTGAATGTCTGTATTTTGTTTTTATACATTACTTGCAGAGAGGCTGGGAATTTCAATTGTGCAGTTGCGCCGAGCTGCCTCAAAGGCTCCAACAATTTCCCTAACTCCCATTGCCTATTTGCGGTTATTTGGTAGACATCCGATCTTATTTCAAAATTCACTCCTTCAGCCTTAAGGGTGTTCATTTTTTGTGCCTTCGCAAGGATTTCCTCCTTTAATTTATATGTCAAAAAGTTCACCAGAATGTTTCTTGGCCTCTCACACTTCGGGTTCCTCCTAAAGGGGTCTCTATGTACCCCTGGATATCATGAATAATATCCTGCTCAGTAAAGTCCACTTGTGTCCCACTTTTAATTAACCTTGCAACAAATGTTTTCAAATCTTCTCCTTCTGCCGCTTCCGGGACTTTCAGCAGGTGCAAATTATTCCTACTTTGTCTGTTTTCAAGCAATTCCAACTTTTCAAACATACCTACCCCACTTTCTTTGAGCAATCTAAGGCTTCCTTTATTTGTTCCAGCTTGCAAAGTTAAGTCCTTAGCTGTAGCATTTGAGTCCTCACCGTGAGACCATCAAATTATTTCTCTAACTTATCACAGGCCTTCCTTATATCTTTTTGGATTGCTTCTGATGTTTCAAACCTGCTTCTTATCTCCAATGTTAATTACTGAATTATATCTGTAACTGGATGTTGCCCTGTATGACTCTGCAGAGATTCTGTTAGCTCACCAATTCTCTCACTGCTACCCTGCATGGCTGACTATCCACCCATCGGCCCTCCACACTGTACCAGCTAGTCTCGTATAGTATCGACCGTCCCAGATTCCGGATCAATCTCACCTGCCCCATTTCGTATTCCCTCCTCTATCGTGTTTTAGTCTACAAGAGACAAATCTTGAAATATATCTATACTGACCAAATCTGAAATGTGTATTAATTCATTACTCATTAGCTGGGGACATCCATCTTCACCCTCTTTATTAACCAGCTCCTTCAGATTCCCCTGGTTCTGCTCCCCTTCCATTTTCAACACAAGCGTTTTAGGCACTACTCTGAAAAATGTTCTAAGTGAGGGGCTAATCTTTACCTTTTGCCCGTGAGTTGCTGCCTCCTTCCTCACCCTCTTCCCTCTTTCACCACCTCCTCTTTACTCTTTTGATTTTTTCCCTGACTGTGCAACCTTTGTGGATTTCACTATAATATTTTTTATTGACCCTGAAAACAAAGAGGCTTTAACCTGTCCTTCCACTGTTGCACTTCTTAGTGCATATCTGTTAACTACTGGCTTTTTCCCCTTCTCAGATATTATTACTGTGCCTGCCTCCTCCACCCCACAGCTGGTGGCTTTTGTCTAGGGGTGGGCGGAATTTGCGTAATCGCGTTACGCAAATCTCTGCAAAACAGTAAGAAATCTCCGTGAACACGCAGAAATTACGCAAACACGCGGAATTGATTGTTCGCAATGCTTTTTTACTGTTCGCGATTGCTGCTTGCGTGCTCGGGGAGAAATATCTTGCAAACAAGCATTTTGAGAACGCAAACAAGCAAAAAAATTTGCGAAGTTGCGGCAAGCAGAATTTTGGGCAATTTTGCATTCTCCGCAGAACGCAAAATTACCCAAACTCTGCAATTTCCGCAAGCGGAACGGAATTTACCACCCAGGCCTACTTTTGTCTCAAGAAACCCCCCACCACCGGTGCTTACCGGTACATAATACACACTGCAACCTCTTCTTTTGCGCTTATTGTGTCCTGGAACGGCTCTGTGGTCTTCCACTACCTCTTTGCTTTTGATAGGCTCGGTATGCTCTGCCTGAGTACAGACGCGCGGCGAGCAGTCACTACCCCTTCCTCCCTGGAAGTGTATTCGTGCCGCAGCTCCACGGCCTCTACGGAGACCGCGAGTGGCTTCAGCCCAGCGCGAGTAGACTCTTACAGAGTCCACATCCGCCGTCCTGTCACTTTCCTGATGGGGTCCCTATATTATGCCTACACACTGTTGTAACTGTGTTATCAAGTACCTTTGCATCCCTTTCCCTTTCTGCTTCACTGCAGTAGGCCATTGTTGGAAAGAGCTTGGAGCGTACCACTTGTGCCAGAGGCAGAATCGATGGGCCGCTTATTTTGGAGTTGAGGCCACCTTTGTCTATAATCACGCCAAGATATTTGTATTCTTGTATTTGGTGTGCTGCACCAAAACCAAACTGCAGGTTTCTTTTGGTTTTCGTTGATCGTCATGGTCCTTGTTTTCTCAAGCTTGATGGTTAGTATGTTGACTTTGGAATAGTCCTGCGTGGTGTTCAAGAGGTGTTGTAGGCCCACTTGTGTGTGGCTGATCAGGACTAAATCGTCCTCTTAAAGGAGACATGGTAGGGAGAGGAGTTGGGCTAACGGCTAGGGCTGTCGACCTAGAATTTGGGGAACTGGGTTCAAGTCTCTGCAACAATGCTGAACATCCTGTGATTCTGGACAAATCACTTAATCTCCCCGTGCCTAACATAAACAAAAAAATGAATGTTTCATCATGTAACACAACTGGTGCTATGTAAAGCGCTGTGATACCCGATACATTTGGGTCAAGTTTGCGCTGTATAAAACTGGGTAAAATAAAATAAAAAAGTTAAGCCTCCTAGTCTTGGGGCGTGTGAATTGCAGATGTTTAGTACCGGGCCAAAGTCTGCTAAAAACAAGTTGAACTGTGTGGGTGCTAAGATGCATCCCTGTTTGAGCCCTTTTGCAGTTGGTATGCGTCTTAACAGCAGGGACCAAACACTCAACTTTATCCGAACCCATATATCAGTTTGCAGATTGATTATCAGGGTCAGCAAAGGCTGTGGAATGCCCCAGCTTCTTAGTTTACATGATCGAAGGGGGCTTTATAGTTGCTAAAGCATACGTGTAGTGGCATATTTGTTGAATCCTCCTTGTCTATTAGCATTGTCATGGCCATGGCCATGGCTAGGATGTTTTTGGTTGTTCTCACAGCTTTTGCAAAGTCTGTCTGGTTAGGTGGTATTACTGATTTCTCTGTGACCCAAGCCTGGAACTCTTCTAGTAGTGTTCCTGCAAAGAACTTTATCTCGTTGTCCATGAGTGCCACTTGCCAGTAGTTTTTTGGCATTGACTTGTCACCTGACTTGAAGATTGGAGACATTATTGATCCTCTCCAGGAGCATGGAAGTATGTTAAATAGTCTTTTTTCAGTGAAAAGTGTTTCAAACACCTCAGCCCAGAGGTTTGCATCTTGTTTATAAAGAACCAGTGGGATTCCGTTTGGGCCAGGGGCCCCTCTCTCCTTCCCTTCCCTATTTGCCTCTTGATAGTAGTGATTTTGCTATTTAACAGTAAATCCATTGATAAATGTCCCGCTGCTGTTTCAAGGTCTATGGAGTAACGTGACGCTCAGGCATTGTCATTTGACGCACATCCTGAGTTAATCTTGGTTTTTAGGCCCATAGCCACGGTTTCGGTGTCTTGATGGAAATGAATCTTGAGGTAATTTACCCAAACTTCTTCTGAGATATTAGAAGAAATTCCCTCATGTGAAGGATGAAGGAATCGGTTTAATGTTCCCTAGAATCTTTCACTGTCACCCTGTTTGGTGTCAGCATGTAATTTCGCCCAGAACTCATCCTCTATGGATCTGTTGGCTTCCCATTTTTTTTCTCCTCAGCAGCACCTTTTGCTTTAGTAACAGTGCTAGTTGCATTTTAGCAGTTGGGTTATATTGAAGATATCTCAAAGTGCGATAATTTAATTTTTTTGTAAGCTGAATTTTCTTGTTGTTAGTTTTTGAAATATGCTTCATATTGCCGTGTCTATGTTGGATCATTGGTCTGATCGAAGTGGCATAAGCTGCCTTTGTTGTAGTGAAATTCTCTCATTTCCCAACTTCACTTGATCCAACCCTTAACTCAAAGTGCTGCATTGCATCTTCCTGCAGGCTCCTGTCCACTTCTTGTGCCAACTTAATTATTCTAAAGTTGATTGTAAACACTGATCCTTGAGGGTGAGAGACCGATCAAACATAGGCATGTTTGTTCTGAGCATGATTTCTTGAGGGCGATGGTCACTATCAGCTTTGTTGCCCAGCTGGAATGAAGAGATTTGATGAAATAGGGTTAAAGAAATAAAAGTGTAGTCTAGTATTGTGTTTTCTGTTGATGAGCAGTGAGTAATAGCACGCAAATCTTCAGTTGATTGCTCTGAGGTTAAAATATTCAAGATCCTCGAGTAGCCGCTGTTCGGATTTATTGATTTGCCGGTGGTGATTTCCCTTGCGGTGGAATATTCAAGATTGAATTTTGAAGGGACACTTCATCATCTATTGAGACACCAATTAGGTTGAGGTTTAGTTTCCCAGTGAGAATAAGGCCCGTTGTTGCTCCTTCACTTAAGCATGCCTCCAAAAAGTCAAACAATTCCTTTGCTGCCTTAGTTTTCATTTTTTGGTGGATGTCAGCATTGATTATGGTTATGGCCGTATCCCTTTTACCTGGTGTTACGGACGAGTGAGAATATTTATTGCCATTGTTGCTGAAGACGTTGGACCGATTGCAAGGGCTGTAGATATACTTGTGTTTGAGACATAAATTACAAGACCACCAGGAAGGTGACCGTATTTTGTCCCCCTAAGGGCTGGTGTATTAAAACGCAAATATCCCTGAATGTGCGGATGGTCTATCAGCCTGGTTTCTTATAGTGCTGCGATGTCAAATGACCTTATATGGCTGGCAAAATCTGGGTCTATCATTTTATTGGCTAGACCATTTACATTCCATGAACATAATTGCAGGAGTCCATTTGCACTGGTTGTTCACGGTGGGCTGTGGTATTGTCAGATTTGTTGATTGTTTATTGTCCTTGAAATCCATCTTAGATCTGTTTGCCAGTTTGGAGGCGTAACTGAATCCTGACGGCTACTAACATTTTCTTGGAAAATCTCTTTGTTTGTTCGACAGTGCCCCACTGCTCCTCTGAGCACTGATGTTTCAGTTCTTTTGAGAATTGCTTGTGCAGCAGTTGTGTTTTCTGGGATTAGCAGATCAGGGTGTCCGGGCTCGGTGTATTGAGTAATGATTAGCACCAGCTTCTAAAAATGCAGCTCTCTAAAAGTTATTTTTGTGCAGTTGATGACGAAACCCATGTCGTCTTTGTATTTTCTCCTTCCCAGGGGTCCTTGCATCTAATGAATTCTATTGAGACCAAGTCCAGCATCATCACCTCTGTCAAAGTTGGTATATGGGACAGCAGGCGTAGTATATTCCCTCGATTCAGGATGTCATGTCTGCCTTTTTATCTATATTCAGGTGTCAACCAGATGGCGTTGATTTCCCTGTCTGATGTGTCAGACGTGGATGTTTTGTGATTTTTTGGGGTCTGTTTGCCATTATCAGCGCAATAATTGGTGAGTGTTATTAATAGATTGCTGGTTTGCTTATGCATTGGATTTGTTCCAAACAATGAGCTGTTCGTTCTAATTCCTGCTGACTCCTCCTCTTTGTTACTTTGAAGGTTGATAATGTTGCCATTTTGATGAAGGAGTTTTGTTTCTTCTTTCACAGTTTTCATATATGGCTGAGTTTTATTTACACCTTGAGTTACTCTGGTGTAAACTTGATGTCGTCCCATTTTGACATCTGTGTCCTTTTGTGGTTCCCATCTGATGTGGGTTGGCTTTCTTGAGTTGTCTCGTTTTGAGCTGATGTTGACCCAAAGAATCGCAGGAGACCCTCCTGATTTAAGGTCATCTTTTAGTTTCGGCCTTTCCGTTTTTGTGCACATCTTTGCCTTGCATACATTTTATTGTCCAGTTTATCTTTTGGGAGAGAGCCGGAAGAATGGCTTGGGGTTGTTTCAATTTTGCAGCCTTCATTTATTATAGTGTTATTTTTTGATATTGTCTTGGTGGAAGGAATCTCTTCATTCAAGGTTGTGATCTGGTGTGTTGCCGTAAATTCTTGGATTGCAGTAGTGGGTTTATCATCTGGAGGCAATATATTCAAGCTTTGTATGCACAAGTTGCTCTGCATAGATAGAAGGGAAACTAGTTTATCAACAACAGCATCCACAGCTTAAGTTGTTAGCTTGTGTGTGGTCCTGTATATTTTGTAGAAAAGTGTTGATCTCATCTAGCTTTCCAATAATGGCACCCACGCAAAGTGCCTGGGTGTTCAGTAAATTTAGCTGTGTGTTCATTTTATCAGATTGGTATCGGAGAGCCTCCACCAGGAGTTGCACTGTTTTTATCAAGCTTGTCCAGGCACTTCCAGGATCTAATTTTTGCGCCTCACCTGGTGGTAATCCTTTATCTGTAATCAGATTACACTCCTCTGGGGTCTTCCCAAATTCCTGGTGTCCCTGGTGCCCTTCAGCTGTCGATTTTTCAAGAGAGTCATTCTTGCACTTAGCTTGGGAGCACTGAGTATAGGTTGGCAGAGACACTTCCACTCTTCCGTGCCAAGGTAGGAGAGTTGTTCAGGGTCCTCTGGCTCAAATCTTTGTGACCTCTCAAAATTGGTTAATAACAATGGTGATGTTAATGATGTTTTATGTTCTATGTTCGAGCCGTTCACTGATAGTGCAGATAGTGCAAATTTAGGTTTAGTATTTTTGGCAAATTTATGAGGTTTGCTGGACGACTGCAGGCTATCCAACTCGCATATAGTTCGTACCTCAGTTTTAATACAATTACAGTCACTAACGTCGCTATCACCTATTAGCAAGGCAGGCGTAGCGATGGAAATATTCCCCCTATCGCCAAAAACCAACGCCTGCTCAGACCAGTTCTTAGCCATGTTTTCCAATGGGAGGTGGATAACATGGCTAAGAGCATTTCATCGCTAATGCGTGAATATCGCTGTATTCTCAGCGATATTCACACATTTCGCCTGATTTTTATCGCTTTTGAGATAAACCTTGCTAAAAGCAAGTTATCTCAGCAATAAAAACCGGTGATGTGCGGCGATAAAAATATTGCCGCTAACCCTACTTAGCGATAATTTATAAATAAAGATGTTTGCATTGTCTTGAAAACTAAAACATTTGATATGCTGGAGATTTTTAAGGAATTTTACACTTTCCTCTATACACCCTCTAAGCCCTCTTTCGAGAATCATGTTTAGAGTTCTTAAGTTTCCTTCTGTAAAAGAACTACCAGAGGACGATAGATCCCAACTAGAGAAACCAATTACTAAGAAGGAGATTTTAGAAGCAATCAAACTCATCCCAAATGGTAAAGCTCCGGGTTCCGATGGCTTTCCAATAAGCTTTTATAAACATTTTCCCATATTCTGATTACCCCATTAGAGATGATCGTAAGCCACTTTACCTCTTCTGTCAAGGTATCTCAGTCAACACCTGAAGCCATTATTGTGGGTATACCAGCAGAAGGGAAAGACCTTTTGTCCTCTAAATAATTCAGACCTATATCATTAATCATTAATCTTTATTCGGTTTAAAAAAAATCATAAAAGATACATATTAAAACAATTCATACCTATCATTCGCTGGTTACCTCCAATATCGTTAATCAATATGAAAATGAACATCTATGCCAAGATCCTAGCAAAGCATTTAGAATCTTGTTTAACTAAATTAGTTCATTCTTCTCTAGCAGGTTTTGTAAAAGTGGGAATGGCCAATTATAATAGTACTTTCTGCCACATAATTGAAAAGGTCTCTCACCCCATTTCCCCCGCTTCTACTCACATCACATTGGAAGCTAAAATCTCGAAACTGAGCCCTCTGCAGTCTCCTAAACTCATTACCTTTCTAAGTCAATGCATTCAGCTAAGACACACTGCGTTGAGAATTTGCAAACTTCTACGCACCCCACTAGAGTCTACGCTCCAACCCATTCACGCCAAAAGGTCCAAGGGGCATATTATCAAGAACGGCGTTAAAATTATCGCCGGTTTAGCGGCAGAAAACTGCAGCTAAAGCGGCGATAAAAGTTGATAATATCCCCTGGAAAACTCCAATAGAAGCCCATGTTCACACCAGAACGTGGACTTCTATTGGCATTCTCAAGGGCATATTATCAAGCCCATTATTGTCGCTTTAGTGACAGTATTCTGATGCTAAACCCGCGATAATTTTTAACGACGTTCTTGATAACATGCCCCCAAGTATTTACTGACCCATCCTTGCAACCTCCCATCTACTCAGTAATGGGAAAATATCTGTTCTCACCTCCTTCGTCATGAGTTAAAACCCTCTCTTACTGAAAACAAACTTGTTCCCTCCCATCTCCTGTATTGCACACCAGACTTAGGGCCAGATGTAGGAAGGCAAATACCGGTCGGTAACGGCCGATTTCGGCCGCTACTGACCGGTATTTGGAGTTTGGGATGTAGGGGCATGTTAAAATACAGATTCGGTAATTTTACCGAATCTGTAAAATACCGAATCGGTATAATTACCGAATCTGTATTTTGACATGTAGGTAGCACTGTAATCAGTGCTACAGGGGTTTAAGAATTCTTAATTTACCACCAACTAGAAGTGGGTGGTAAATTATGAAAACCCTTTAAAAAGCATTTCTTTTGTTTTTGAAACAGTGCCATGTTGCAGACGTGCACCCATGCACAATTGAGGGGTGCAACAGGGTGTCAAAGTGACACCCTGCCACCCTTCAATGTTTCCCCCAATTCGGTAATTGACATTCATTCATATGGGCCTCCAGACCCATAGGAATGAATGGCAATTACCGAATCGGTAAATACCGATTCAGTAATTACCGAATCATACCGATTTGGTAATTAAATCGGTAAAATTACCTACATCCCGATTGCCATTTCTTAAATACCGAATCGGTATGATTCAGTATTTAAGAATCAGTAATCTGGGATTACCTACTTCTGGCCCAAACTCTTTAAAGTAGACCTCTCTGATACAGACTTTTGTTGGTCCTGTAAAAAAAATCGAGATGACCCTGATCATATGTTTCACAAAGATCCATACGTAACTTTATTTTGGATATCAAGTCAGTCCCACCTATGCAAAATTGTTCATGTTAACATTGAACTATATCTCAGCCGTTCTAGGCCCACGTGCAGCCATGAACACTTTCCTACTATCAGATCTGGACTTAGACCTTCTTGATCTACTGTTAACTATAGCCATCAAGAAAGATTTAAACACATTTCTTCCCATACTTGGTGGGGCTGGGTTACATACCCTATAAGCCCTCATTCTCTCTGCACAAATGTTGATAAAGGGAAATCCTAAAATCTCACAAATGATATGGTCTTCACTTGACTCTTTCCTTTGAACCTTGACTCTGTCCACTGCATCTTTTGCACAATTTCTTCATAGATTATATTTGATGGTCTTCAACCTTTTTGTCTCCAGGTCTTCCTCACTCACTCACTCACTCACTCACTCACTCACTCACTCACCCACTCACTCACTCACTCACTCACTCACTCACTCACTCTATTTATTATTTCGTTTTTCCTTATGTATGAGTTGTTTGGACAAAATACAAATAATCACTAGTTCATTCTCTAATTAACAGACAATTCCACAATTCTCCTACAGTATGTACAACTGCAGCCATTTATTTTTTCATTCACTTGCAATCATTCTGTGTTTCTTCTTACTCTAGTTTCATTTTATTGGCATGAGTGTCATCCTTTTATTTGTTTCTGCTATTCTTTTATCGTTAATATTGCCCTGTGATAATTCTCCAATGCTGATTTATACCTCTCTAATCACTTTAAATGTTCAATTAAAATGTACTGAAATAAAATAAAAGGACCATATAGTAAAAGTACCCTTCAATGTATATAACTCTAAACGACAAGTGAGGGTTTCCTACCTATTGTAGTAACAAAGATACATTATTAGAAGATCATAGGGAACACAATTCATATTGTGATAACGAAGGACTCTATTCTTAATAATACCAGTACACCGTATGTACTCCAACAAGGTTCTAATGGAGGAATAATCATATGGATATCCTGCTACTCTGCCTATACTTTAACAAGTATCTCTAATTCACACAGGTATGGATTATCAAATATACTATGTACAGTTAACATGCCTAGTTGTAATGTTTCACTCTATGGGCCAGATGTAGGTAATCCCAGATTACCGATTCTTAAATACCGAATCATACCTATTCGGTATTTAAGAACAGGCAAATGGGATGTAGGTAATTTTTCTTAAAAAATTACCGAATCGGTATGTTTTGGTAATTACCGAATCGGTATTTACCGATTCGGTAATTGCCATTCATTCCTATGGGCCTGGAGGCCCATAGGAATGAGAGTCAATTACCGAATCGGTAAATACCAATTCGGTGTAAGGGGGAAACATTGAAGGGTGGCAGGGTGTCACTTTGACACCCTGTTGCACCCCTCAATTGTGAATGGGTGCACATGTTGCAGACATACATGCCCAAAGGGCATGTATGTCTGCAACATGGCACTGTTGGAAAAGCAAATAAAATGCTTCACGGGTTTTCATTATTTACCACCAACTTCTAGTTGGTGGTAAATAACGAATCCTTATCTGAGGAATGCACTAACTTGAGTGCTTCCTACATCCTGAATTTGGTATTTTACCGAATACTTAAATTACCGATTCGGTAAAATACCGAATCCTTAAAAAATGCCACCTACATCTTAAAAACCCAATAACGGTCGGTAACGGCCGAAATTTGGTATTTCTGCCGTTACCGACCGGTATTGGGCAACCTACATGTGGCCATATATCATTTATGTACTAAGATCCCTAATGTATGTATGAAATAAAAAATAGGCATGATAAAAACATGCATATTCAGTCATTATAACACAAAGGCAACCTTAACACATCACAACTTGAACAATCACCACAGCACATTCAATATCGAATATATTAATAATAGAGAATAACAATGCAAAACACCTAACATAAAACTAGAAAGTAGAAATGAAAAGCAGACGCGCACAAAAAAGAAAACGTTTAAACACACCACGCAATGATTGTAAACATGCTTATACAAGTCCAATGCATCTTGGATGTCAGTGCTTGGCAGTTTCAAGGGTCCCTTTTTCCCCACTCTACCTGAACAAACTGTACACAGTGACTGAAGGCTTGTCTCATCTATACTACTATTATAAAGAGAGAACACAAACCTTTGAGCCAGGTAAACTCGGGAACCACAGCGCCAATCCACACACCCGATACATCGTTGTAATCCTCAGGGTGTGCAGGTGGACATAGGCTATATAAATTAAAAATAAATACGTTATTAAAAAATATAAGTAAAAAAAAAAGTAGTCCCTTCTTAAGTAGCGCCAGCCGCGACGTGCGTGCTGACATCAGGAGAGGAGCGGCATACAGGAGCGGCGGAGATCAGTGCGGGGAGGAGTTGTGGAGATCAGTGCGGAAAGGAGCAGTGACGAGGAGCGGCGGGGAGCAGCGGACATGACCGGCGGACAGGCGGAGAGGATCGGCGGGCAGACAGTGAGGAGCGGCGGCGGGAAGGAGCGGTCAGCGGCGGATGAAGTAGGGCGCCAAGTTACCAGTCAGCAACGTGAGAGAGGAGCGGCGGCGGGGAGGAGCGGTGAGCGAGCCACAGGAAAGGAGGAAAAACAAACGTGTGCAGGAAAAAGTAACGTGGGCAGGTTAACAGGAGGAAAAAGAAATGGGAGGAGTGGTGAGCAAGCCACAGGTACCAGAGGAAAAACAAACGTGTGCAGGAAAAAGTAACGTGGGCAGGTTAACAGGAGGAAAAGAAAACATGTGCAGGTGACACAAGCATACAAAGTGGAGCGGGGAGCAAACGGGCCATTACAGGACTAAAAAGTGAAACGGGGCATTACAGGAGGAAAAAGTGACGTGGACAGTGATGTGGGCAGGTTAACAGGAGGAAAAACAAATGTGTGCAGGGGACAAAAGCATACAAAGTGGAGCGGGTAGCAAACGGGGCATTACAGGACGAAAAAGTGAAACAGGGCATTACAGGAGGAAAAAGTGACGTGGGCAGTGACGTGGGCAGGTTAACAGGAGGAAAAACAAAAGTGTGCAGGGGACAAAAGCATACAAAGTGGAGCGGGTAGCAAACGGGGCATTACAGGACGAAAAAGTGACGTGGGCAGGTACCAAACCGGGCATTACAGCAGGAAAAAGTGACGTGACCAGTGAGGTGGGCAGGTTACACAACGTCAGGGCGGGCGGGGGCCCTGAGCCATAATTGCTCCCGGACAACGTCGGGATGGGCTGCTAGTTCGAGATATAGCGAGAGGTTGGAATCCAACATATAAATCACTTTTATTTGCCAGAAATGTTTCTGCCAATTCAAATGAAATGCGCACAAAAAAGAAAAAAATATATATTTTCTGCTGAAAAGAGTGCTGATGGTCCTTTAACAAGAGCGGCTGGTGAAATCTGTTTTGTAGACAGTAGACACGTTTTTGGAGAGGAGCTGGATGCTGTGATAAGGAAGGCTGAGCGCACAAGCAGCACAGCCTAGAGGGAACACAGCCTGAGAGGTTGTGGGAATCACCACAGTATTAAAATATTTCCTTTCAGTATGTTCCTTGCCTGCAGTCTCTGCTCTAGAAGGCCAAATCTTTCTGTCATGATTTTATGCTACTCGTTCCAGCAGTTCTCTTTTTTCTTACCTTCTCTTTCTCCTGTCCTCCTCCTCCAAAAAATTCCTGCTTTTCTGAATCCGTCTGACTTTATCTCAAACATGGTTATTCATTATTCTTTTGTAATACTCCCCATTGAATTCAATATTTGGTTTGTACTACCTGATCAAGGCATCACCAAATCCATCAATTTATCCATTAATTATCTTTATTCTTAAATTTTCAGCTCATATTTCCTACTATTTAATGTCACATCACAGGGCACACCTTGGAGTCAACCATTTCATATTCGGACAAATGAAGGCGGTGGTTACAAATATTGTAATAATGCTATGCAATAGACAAGGCAATATTTGCCAATCTGCTCTATGGTCAAGCTCTGACCCCACAAGCCTTCTGATCTAGAACTCGATATGGTAACCCTGATTTGGAAAGGTCTGCCAAAGTTTACAGATCATGTGAGCACTCTAATCTTTGTCACACTATGATATAAAGGAAGATTATGCTTATGTGAAATACAATCAGTCCTACAGGGTAGCCTGTAATTTACTTTACATTTTCAACAGGGTAGTACTAATGTTTAAATAACAGGCAGATTTACAAGAAGTGACGCATTGCTGTCGCAACGCAGTGATGTGTAAAAAATGCCACGGTTGCGCCATATCAACATCTTGGGAGACCGTGGTGCAATGCTGCGTCAGAAGAAATGATGTAGGTGCTGCAAAACTGCCGCAAGTTAGCCTGACAAAACTGGTAAAAAAGTGACATAAGGCAGATTTGCGTCACGCAATGCCAGTCCGAGAACTCTGTGACAATCACCACTGCGTGAAATGGCAAAAAAGCACCGTAAAAATAACGCACCTCCTAAAAAACCTTTGGGGACCTTAGAGGTGTCTGCAATGGACCAGTCAGGACCTTCAAGCAACCACCCGCAGCAAAAGTCCTGATGCACATGCAGAGACCCTGAAAAAGAGGAAGCGCAAATCGTGCGTCAGCCAAGAAGAGAATGAAATACTGGTCACTGAAGGTGACCAATTATCAGCACTAGCTCTTTGTGAGTTCAAAGTTGGTACTTGCCAAAAAGGAGGCGATATGGCAGACCATTGTCCAGAAAATAAAGAGTGTAGGACAAGCAAATAGGACTGTCTTTGAGTGAAAAAAAGCGCTGGCACAACCAGCATTACAAACAGGAGGAGGTAGCACAGCAGAACAGGAGGTTCTGGATGCCCTGGAGGAGCAGGCGTCAATTGTTATCCCAGAGGAGTTGGTCATCGGAATATTAGGACAGGACAGGGAAGCCTTAGAAAATTAAGAGCAGTCAACAGGTAAGTCAAATTAAGTGCACGTATGTGAGTAATGGTTCATGGTGGTGATCTCAGCTAGCTGTGTACCTTTGCCACAGTCTGCTGTGTGCATCTTGGTGTACTGGGACCTGCCCCTAGTCCCACCTATCTGTAATGGAAGTAATCACATATGACATTAACATTTACAAGGACAGGTAAAGCCACCTTGCGTGTCTTAACCTGTGCCTGTACATATCACCCTTTACAGGCTACACTTGACATGTCAGTGGTGTGACATGTGTGTTGCTGTGGGTATTTTAATGCAACACCTATGTCCACTGATGCATGTTCAGATTAATGAGCAATCGTTAATCTGTAAATGCATCTGAGTGCTATGCCACCCTACTGCTGGGCTAGTGAGGTGGAACAAGGAGGAATGTTCATATGTTCCTAGTGTATTTATACTAGTCAAATGCATAATGCATTCCAAAACATGCATCAGAAGATAAATTCACCCCAATAGATTGTTCATGTGCATGAAGATACCCCTTCATGCACAAAAACAATCTTCCCACAAAACTGGTATCCCAGCACCATGGTGCAAGGGTGCCTGCTTTGGCAACGTTCCTACACATTTAGGGGGTTATCAACAGGCCTCAGTGCCTGTGCAGGCTGAAAGTTCATCATGCACCATAATGTTATAAAGATGTTGCAGGCCAAAATATCAGAAGGGATGCAGTGTGGGGTGCTGCAAAGGAGGCCACATACTGCAATCACACACAAAATTAAATGTGCCTTCATATTGTTGGCAGAAAAGTGTATATACCATCAAGTTAAACATTAGCAAGGCAGTGTGTCTTCACGTATCAGGGAAAATAAGCCCCACCACACTGTACCACTGGTGTAATAATAAGTAGTGCAATGATGATGCAAGAATGTATAAGTCTTTATCCTTGGTCCGCATCACAACATAGGATACTTGACTGTCACACAGCGATCATCTTAGAAAGAACACATGTGAAGCTTTGGGAAAAACATTTCAAAGATTAAACCTGTAAGCACTAGTAACACTGTTCCATCTTTTTGCTGCAGATGCACCTACTACATCAGAACAGGTGGATGACACACCTGATTTCCAAGAGATGGACAACAATCTGCCCACAATAGATCATGATACACTTGATGAAATCTTGTATACCATACGGTCACCTTCTCCACCTCCGGAGAGTGACACAAATGCACAGATACGTTCTAACACTGCATTGGTGAGTACACATCCACCCCCTGACTCGGAGGATATGCAGCTACAGTTTCAAAGAACAGCTGTTGGACTACAGCACGACCTTCTGAGAGAGGTGCATATGGCTGTGGACAGTGTGGGCGGTACACTACAGGCCATCCTCCGAAGCCTGAACTCAGAACTTGTCAACCTGGAGGAGGAACAATGCAACAACAATCAAACAGCTGGCCTCGTACTGTCATTGGCTAACATATCATGTGTAAAGAGTCTGAGGCATGAACAAATGCCAACACAAAGTGGCACCAGGGAGGTGGCAAAACATCTGGAACACATTTATGAAATACTAAGTGATATGCAGCAAAAGCAGGACACTTACCTTGCCACAATATCTGCCTATCATAGGGGTTTATTAGCTGTCTTCAGAAACCAGCAATTATTAATCAATACACTAATGCCCAACATCTTGTCAAAGGGAAATGCAGTACCTCAATTCTCCTCTGGCACTGCTATTGGTCTCACTCCTCACACCAATCTGCAAATACCAAGCCCATGGAGCAACAAGCAGAATCAGCTGACTAAGATGAATCAATCGCAACACAATTCAAGCGCAAGACAGGACACTGACATTACACTGTGTCACAGGTGTTGTTTCCAAAGAGAACTTTCTCTCCAGTTTTGCAAGAGATCCAATGAGAGAATATTCTCTACATATAGGTTACACCTGTGCCCCACCATCATGTTTGTCCTTATGTGTTAAGTTCAAAACATTGTGCCAATAACAATGTTTTTCTCATGAAAAAACAATTTGACAACTTTTTTTTCACTCCACCCACTCATGTAAACATGAGGGCACCTAACCAACTTATAGGACAAGAGCAATGTCCCATTCTTCTATGTTTGACCAATTTCCCTATGGTATTTTAATTGAGACATGTAAATAAATTTGAGCACCTGTGAGAGACTGTGTAATGACTCGATCTTTGTCTCGTAAGTATTACAATGTCAATCTTTGTCTCATAAGTATTACAATGTCAATATATCATTTTGAACAATCCATGTTCAAATACTGAAACCTGAAACATAAATGATGCTGTGTAAACCTATCAACTTGGTCACAGCAAGTGAAATGAGTCATACCAGTAACCAAGATATCTGCAAAGTTGTACCTGTGTACTCCAGACACCATATGTGCCAAACAACTTGTCCTGTACACAGACATTGTGGTGGGCAGCGGTATGAATGTATTACTTGTAATACACTAACTAGTTGACCATTATCATAAAATAGCTCTAACAACACCTAGATTGACAATGTGTAGTGTGTACGTCCTGTCCATCTGTGTAAGAAACAACACCTATGTACCTAAATATATTATCACTAAAGATTGTTGACACAGATTCTTGTTACATAGACATACAAGTGTTCTCTGCATTGCCAGTTGAACCAACAAGAATGTCTGCCCGAACCTGTTGAGTCTCAAGTGTTGAAATAACATGTCCAAAAACATTAAAATGAAGCTTCACATACTACATTTTGCTATGCCTAATCACACAAACACAAAATCAAGATTACATTCCATGAGCCTAATGACTCAAATATCACAATATTGAAAAGCTGACCATAAAGCAACAAGATCAAAAATAGAAAATTCCTAAATTTTATTAACAGTAAAAACAGTAATAAAAGTATGTATGAATATATCTACATAGCTTATCTAAAATAATCTTAAAACCTACAACTCTATCCAAAAATCTATGTAACCTAACTATGACTAACTTAATTTATCCTAAGCTAACCATGTATCACGTTCGACCACTAAAACATCAGCCCCCACCCACCCTTAACACATCAATGCACAATGGAGATTCACATACCTATTATACACATAAACTAAGATAATAAGTTGTAAAACACATACATTTGTATTAATTTTATTTTTTTTGTTCATTTGAAAGTAGTAAAACAATAACCCACCCACCCAGAAGTATATATAAATGATAAATGAAAAAGAAATGTAAACCTATTTACATGTAAAAATAACTATCTACTATACCTAACACTACCTAACTACTACTAATCTACACTACACCTACACTATGACTAATTCTAATTATAATAAAAAACAGCCTTAATAAAGATATTTACAAAACGGCCACTATAGTTGTGCAAGTATTGTGTCCACACACTGCTGCAGGTGGTCCATCTTTGGTAACATTGTCACCATTTGTAGTTCAAGATCACGCATCTTGAGTTTTAAAAAATCCACATCCTGTGCGGACATCCCTCGACCCCAAGATTGTCCAGCACTTGAGGGCGCAGCCTGTCTGGGGGCTCGGGCTGGTGTTGGTGCGATAGATGGTCCAGCCTGCTAAGCATTATCACCTCCATCGCCTATGTCCTTGGAGGCCGCCTTTCCATTTTCATGTTGTTTCTTCTTTGGGGGTACATTTGTGATCCATGTGTTGGTGGCCTTTTGTTTCTCATATAGTTGTAACATCCAGCGGAAGCCCTTTGCCACCTCACAGATGTGAGAGTACTGCGTCTTTCTCATTCTGAAATTGCATTCCTTCTCAGCAGTCATGTTATCTTTTCGAAAAGAAGTACACATGTGTCAGTCAGTGTGTATATAACTGACATATATAGCTAGACAATGCATGCAAACATTTGAGATGCTGACTCTGAAACTTGTGCCATTTATCTGATCACTGTGTGGGCCACGCACAGCAACAACACACTGCAAAGGTTTTGCATCAGATACTGTGCTATCAGCTGAACCTCATCATTTAATAATAATCCTAGGTTGTTATTATGAACACAATTGATAACAACACTCAGAGACATAACAAACAAGTAAACATACATCATGGTGTCAGATCAGTTTCCACAAAATATACCTTCTATGGCTCACCAGGTTATGTTCATGTAGTCATATGATCCATGACCTGAAATTACTGCTGGGATCAGACAGTGCCACAGTGTGTTGATACCAAAGTTTATATTTGCAAGCCACTTGCCCAACATGTACATCCATTTCCTACTTTTATGTGTTGTGTTGGAAGTGCCTTTGTGTAAGAAGCACAGAAGTGCTCTGTGGTGCAACAATAATGCCACATCTCATGAATGCCACTACTTATGTTGACTGACATGCAGCATGTCATGTATAATTAGCAGGGTGAACTACTCATGGGTTGATGATGTAGGGATACATGCCCCTACGTGGAAAACAATATTCTTGGGTATTGGGTACATTGTTGTCTCAACAACACATCACATTTTTTGCAACAATCCTGATTAGCGCATTGGGTTCACACACTGATCCTCTGTGGAAACACTTTTTGTTGACAGCTAATTATGCTTCATGCTGATGCCCCAAGCAAACATTTGTGATAAACAAATTCAGTCTCACACAGTCAGGACTCAGACGGCATTTCCTGACTAGAAGATGTACATCGATGGCGTCAACACACAATCAAATCTTGTCCTTAACACTGCACAATGATCACATCGTTTGTTGTAGTAATTTTCTAAAGAAGGCGTTTGCTACGCCGAAATGCACGTCGTACTATTACTACTTGTATTATTTATTGTCTATTGTATTATTACTATTTGTATTAATAATTGTTTGATTGATGTTATTCTTTAGTTTTTATTGTTTAGCACATCATATGTTGTAGATTTATCTATTATGACATGAATGTATATTATTGGTTTTAACTAGTTATGTATTTTTTATGAATTTAAAACACAATACTCATTTTTGTAAACATCCTATTGTTTTGTGGCTTTTGTCATACCCTCTGTTCATATACATTAATGTACTTATTTTGATTGCCTAGGAATTGTTTATCGCACATTTATATTCCGTGTTCTAGAAATTCAACGATTATAGTTCAGGGAGCCCTTGTTATTCCCCACACAATGATCACATCATGACATGCCACAAGGCAGACTGACAATCCAAGACATCTGTTGCATACTAATTTGATCAATCTATTTTCGGACATTGAAAGTGCTTGATTGGTCCAATGTTTCATTACCAAAACATCTGAAGATTGATGGATGTACCACATCTTATGGTTTAAATTGAAAAGTTGCTTACATGTAATGTTGCAAAATTATTTTAACATATAAGTTAATGTTGCACACTGAGCCTAGGTGTATTTTGTGTCTTTGTACTCTGGGTAATTACATGTACTTACTGCAAAACTCTGTTAACTTCCCTGGCCCGGCTGACTCAGATTTTGCACCCCCTGGGCAACCACCACCCACCCTTCCGTTAAACAACTGGACATCCCCCCATCCCTCCCACGTAGTGAGGTCTGTTGCTAGACTACCTTCCTCTCAAAATGTTATCCTGCTAATGCTGATGTCTCCACTTGACTTTCGCGACTCCAGTCAAATTGACAATAGGCACAGCATTGTGCATTGAGGACTGCATGAAGGCATGTCTGACACTATCATGGTATTTCATAGGGTCAGGTATGTGTTCACACAGTACACAATGCACAATGCCACGCCTCATGTTAGTTGAACTTGAGTATCGTAAGCCAAGTGGAGACAGCAGCTGGATCTTGTGAACTATTTTTTAGCTAGGTACAGACATATTCCATTTTTCCGCCTTGGCCATCATCATCATCACAATCATTGAGAAATGATACACACTGGTAGCGTTGGAGTCCTCAAACCAGTCCACCTCCTTTTGCGTATATGGCTGTGGTCCACCAAGGCAACATGGACAGATGTACAATGAGCTGTGAATACCAGACATATTTACAGTGTATGCATTGCGCACAAAACATTATCATAACACATGCAGGTAATTCACAGAACATGTAACTGATTTTTAATAAAGTAATGCAACGTGGCACCACTCAATCAATCAATCAATCAGGTCATTTATAGAGCGCACTACTCACCCGTAGGGTCTCAAGGCGCTGGGTGGGGGGGGGTGCCGTTACTGCTCGAACAGCCAGGTCTTGAGCTTCTTCCTGAAGGAGAGGTGGTCTTGGGTCAGGCGCAGGTCGGTCGGGAGTGAGTTCCAGGTCTTGGCGGCCAGGTAGGAGAAGGACCTTCCTCCTGTTGTCGCTCTTCGGATGCGGGGGACGGCGGCGAGGGCGTGGTTGGTTGATCTGAGGAGGCGCTTGGGAGTGTAGAAGTTGATCCGGTTGTTGAGGTAGCTCGGGCCTTGGTCGTGTAGGGCTTTGTGCGCGTGGGTGAGGAGACGGAAGGTGATTCTCTTGTTGACCGGGAGCCAGTGCAGATCTTTCAGGTGTCCGGAGATGTGGCTGCGTCGTGGGATGTCGAGGATGAGTCTGGCCGAGGCGTTCTGGATCCGCTGGAGTCTCTTCTGGAGCTTGGCGGTGGTTCCGGCGTAGAGGGCGTTGCCGTAGTCCAGTCGGCTGGTGACGAGGGCCTGGGTGACCGTCTGCCACTGGCTCTTTGACTGTGTCATTGCTGTGACACTTCAACAGCACCGTCTTCTGAGAGTTAAACAATGATGTGTTGCATCGTTGGGATCTTGCGTGTGCTGGGGCAGAATCATCAGACATGCCCTGACGCAGGCACTCTTGCCTAATGGTGCAAGGATGTCTACGTCACGAAGACGATTGTGATTGTGACAAATGAACACATTCTTGCCCATAAGTCACCATAGTTGTTTGACTAGCAACATGTTTGCAGCATTTTTTTCTTCATTTATTTGTTTAAATTTCTTTATTGATGTTTTCGATTTTCATCTATTGCAGCAATAAAAACTTAAGTTTGCAGATTGTCTCTCTTATATAAATTTTAACACATGATAACCCTTGGGGTTGTTTATAACACTTCAATGACTGATGCTAATTAGGGTTCAATATACATTACCATGACATAGGCGCATCCAACTCTAGGTTGTACATCATTTTGCTGTTAACAACATACCAACTTTTATGGAGAAAAAAAACAATAGGATAAGGCAAAGGGGCGGAGGGGGGAGCGTCTCACTATATTATTATATTAAGTGTGAGTGGTGTTGTTACTGTTATGCACGATACTCAGATTCTGCCACCTCGTGCGTCACCTTCATTTTGTTATATGAAGCCCTATTGTCGGTGTCTGTTGCCTGAAGTATGTATCAGGGGTTGCTACGCGCGCGCCACATATGCTCTGCGCCTGGACTCCCGTCCACAACATGTTTGCAGCATGATGCATCATGCGGATCACTGAAATAATATCGAGGGACAGAATATCGACCAACAAAAATATCGTTGACAAAATATCGAGAGACAAAATATCGAGTTTCTATCTACAAACAGGTAAGTACAAAAATATCGAGTTAAAAATATCGTTTACAAAAATATAGTTGTAAAAAATATCGACTTTAATAAAAACAATGTTTAATTACATTAATATAAAAAATTAATTACTAAAATATACTTAACAATACTTAAAATAACTTTTAATAATTAAATAATTAATGAAAGTAAAAAAATAATATTTTTGTAATCATATTTCTTAAAACATATATATATATATAGTAACAAAATTTAATTAAATAATAGCCAATATTATTAACGTACAAATACAAAAGAGTAAACATTACTATTCCCACTCCAGTGGGTGCAACAGTAGGGAAAGCGTTGGATAGCGTAGGGGTTAAAATTACTACTCCCACTCCAAAGAGTGCAACAGTGGGTATATGACGTTACAACGCAACTTTTACAACGCACTACCATTACAACGTAAGTATTGGTAAGTATATAATAATTTTTTTAATTTAAATTATTTAAAATTAATTTAATATAATTTAATTTAATTTCATTTCATTAAATTAATTTAATGTAAATTTAATTTTACTTTATTTTTACACTGTACCCCTGTACCCCAAAAACCCAAAACTGACCCTGAACCCTAAAAAAAACCTTTACCCAAAAACCCAAAACTGACCCTGAACCCTAAAAATACCCCTTTACCCAAAAACTAAAAACTGACCCTGAACCCTAAAAATACCCCTTTACCCAAAAACTAAAAACTGACCCTGAACCCTAAAAATACCCCTTTACCCAAAAACTAAAAACTGACCCTGAACCCTAAAAATACCCCTTTACCCAAAAACCAAAAACTGACCCTGAACCCTAAAAATACCCCTTTAATTTAACATAATTAGCAATGAATCAATTAAATTAAATTAATTACCAATTACATTTTAATTAATTAACAAATATTTTTTAATTAACAATTAATTAAATATTACTACCAATTATTAAATTTACATATTTAATTAATTATAATTAAATTACTTCCCACCCTATTCCCCTATAAACCCACAACCTGCAACAGGAAATAAATTATTTTAATTTACATAATTAGCAATTAATCAATTAAATTAAATTAATTACCAATTAAATTTTAAATAATTAACAAATATTATTTAATTACCAATTAATTAATTATTACTACCAATTAATAAATTTACATATTTAATTAATTATAATTAAATTACTTCCCACCCTATTCCCCTATAAACCCACAACCCGCTACAGAATAAAATTACATCATTAATTTAAAATAATTATAACATAAAATGACACTTTTCACACATATTATAACATAAAAAACACTATAAATAATTAAATATTATTTAAAAAACGATATTTTTCACTATCTAGATTATATACTTGGATATTTTCACTTTCTATATTATTTACAGTCGATATTACTTCATTTACCTTAAAACCGATATTTTGGCTGTCTATATTCTGTCCTGTCGATCTTTTGTCCAAACGATATTTCAAACTCGATATTCTGTCCAAACGATATTTTGGAGTCGATATTATGTCTGTGCACCGCATCATGCATCATAAGTTATTCTGATGAATGACAAAAGAGTACATTTGTCCCCATAGTTCCTACACATGTCACCCAAGGGGAGGCATGCAGTGCAATGCCTTTCCATTATGTTGCATTTCAAAACTTCATGAAATGTTTGCTGGTCCATGTGTCAATCAATCAATCAGTGGTTTATAAAGCATGCTACTCACCTGTGAGGGTCTCAAGGCGCTGGGGGCGAGCAGCTCCTCATCAGTCGAAAAGCCAGGTCTTGAGTGTGTTGAGTGGGAACACACACAGCAACATCTATGGAACAGGGCTGTGATGTAAACGTGCCAGACAAATATGTGCCATATTTACATGGGCAGTGAATGCCACACATGTATTGATATGGTGATGCAAGATGCTCTTTTGGTGCTTCACACAAAACGTTCCACCCTTGGCACTGTGTACTTGTGAATGAGCAAATACACCATTTACACCATTTACATTTTATTTACTGTTGTGTTTCAGACATATGTACTATGACCTCCCAACGTGCAAAAATACCATTTGAAATCATGATATATTTTCTCAGAGTCCTTTGCACCACCAGTGCTTCTCATTTAATTATGGAGGGAGCAATGTATGGCTTTGCTGTAGACCTCTAAATAGGCAACATATGTGTTCTTGGATATTGACTTTAAGTCCAAGATGGTACAGTAAGTCTCCCGGTCTACTGATGACATCCTGCCAATGGTGTTTCAGTTGGTGGACTGTTTGATCCACATCATAGATCCTGGCCATGTGGTGCTGGACCTTGGACCACCTCTGCCTTCGTTCAGTTGGGGAGTAACCCTTGCTCACTCTGGCCCCTGTGCTGATCATACGGGTCAGGAAATGAAAAATGAGCCACACTAGGCCCCCAAACTGTCTGTGAGACAGGTTCTTAAACCTGCCGGACATGTTAAATGAAACTTGAAGTAAAATAAATTAAACTTACCCCCCAAAAAAAAAAAATCCCGCCCTTATTGCTAATCTACACCTATCTACCCCAAATGAGCAAATTTTTACAGTTCACAATAAACAGACAAAACACAGTACGATGTCAAAAAAACTAGCACAGCAATCCACATCGGCCTCCTCCACCAAGTACACTCCTAGGACTAGTAAGTGAAAATGAAAGTAACTGTGTACTTACTGATTTCCAGCATGGCTGAGTCATTGCATCCTTTCCTTTATGGATGCAACACATTTTTATGTTGTGCGTCATATTTCTGACAAAATGTTGTGATTTCGACGCAATTACCATTTATAGTTCACATCAGCATGCATGACGTTTCTCTGTGTTGTGTGGGATTTAACTTTGTTGCGTTAGGCTTCATGCGGTAACAAGCATCTATACAGAGATGCAAACCGTATTTGCATTTGCATAAATTTTGCCAAGATGCGACTCGTTTTTAATTTTGCATCACTTTTCGGCAAGAAGCGAACTAATTTGGTGTGTCAATGTGACTCAAACCTAATTTATGTATGAAGAAGTGGAGATGGATGGTATTGTGCAAGCGATGCGTCATGTAATGCCTATGTAGGGTTTCTTTTCAACATAATTTATGTTTTTTGTTGTGTGGTGGTCATTTTTGTTTCAGACCTTCACGTACACCATGGGGTATGTGTCCATGCTTTTTTTTTTACATTGAAATCTTTGGATGTTTGTGGTACTTTTACAGTCAACTTGCACAACAGGTGGATAACGTTGCATCATGCATCATCAGCATTACGTGCAGTACAATTCTTACCATGTCACAGCAAGGCACCCTGCGAAGCTTCAGCAAATGCTTGTGTAAATTCCCACCTCACACGCAACACTTTGCATATTGGGGGGAACATGGGTGTTGGTGTGGCTTTTCCATACAACACACATGTCCACAATTGGATTTCCTCGTTTATTTGCAATCATACATGCATATCTGCATTCAACTGGTACAAAACACCTGCGCTAATGTCACAAGCAACAATGAGGTGACATTTGTTTTTTGGACACATACATTTTCACTCTTTAAATATATGCTGCATCACACATCACACATGTTAAGAGGTGATCTGCCTAAATTTATTAATTTCCTGCATGAAGGTGCCCCTTTCTGCAGCAATACATGTCATCCACACCACCCAGCCATCCTTGCACCATGGTGCAAGTGTCCTTCTGCCGACGAATGCCAGCAGTTTGTGCGCATGCAAAGAGTACAACATGAGTTAGCGGATATGTTGCATGTCTGTTCCTCATTCATGACCCACCTTAAATCTGCAAATGTCCTTGCGGAATCATGCAGTGTTGCTTTATCGTTCACAGGGACAGTTGTGCACAGTATTGACATTTCACATGAGAGATGTTCATGTTTGTGATGTGACAATTCACATTGTTGCATATGATGCACTATTGTGGATGTTATAACATTTCCTATAGGCATAATGTGTGACTACTTGTGAAAAATTAATGAGAATGCCTCTTCTGAACAATTTTGACAGTAACTGCTTGAAGCAGGTGGACATGTTAGTGAAGACTGATGTATGTTGCCAGTTGCATGTGGTGGTGCACATATGCCAATCTGTGTGCCACATCTGTAGATGTTGATAGCCTGATGAATGCACATGTCCTAACTATATCAATCGGGTGCACACACACAAGCGGATGCAGCACTTCTTTTTCATATTGTTGTAGGTGTTAGTCAAATGCAAGTGTACACACGTTACTTCCACAGATCATTTGGATGATTCATGACATGAGATGTTACATGTCATAAGAGCAATTCACATTTGATGCAGTTGTATTGTATGACCTGTATACAAAATGAACACAATGGCAACTCTTTAATGTGTATTTGGTAGTTTGTGACATTAGTGCATATTGGTACAAATGTTGAATAGTGACATCATGTGAAAAATTGAGTGACAATGTGAGTGCAACGTCTTATCCCTGCAGCAGTGTTGAGTATGGCTTGTCCTTCTGCTTCTGATTTGTCATCATCATTATCCATTTGTTCAGGGTGCTGTACCTCTTCATCCCAGGGCACATTTGTTTTGACACAGTATTGCACATGCAATGATCATCTTACAGACCATTTCTGGTGAATACATAGCCTTGCACTTGATAAATCCAGGCACCAAAACCTGGACTTGAGCATGCCAAAGCTTCTTTCTTTGATGTTTCTTGTTCTGCAATGTACATGGTTGTATGCTTTTTGCGGATCAGTCTGGGGATTTCCAAATGGTGTCATCGACCACTTCTGTAGGCCATATCCTTGATCTGCTGTAAGTGGAAAGCAAGATAAATGTGTTAACTTTAGTGACAATTGAGTATACATGACATGTTTTCTACATCATCTCTGCTAACATTTTAAGTGGGATTACTGTTTGGGATAATTAGATGTTGTGTTTAACATTGAGTTTCTCATTGTTTGTGACATGTCTCACTTCACTTGTTGTCTATCAATTGATGGGCATGACAGGGGATGGTGCTTTGCAGTGCATGATTTGCTGACTGAAAGGTGTGAGGTTATGCAATGTGCAGGTGATACCTGTGTACTTATTATGTTTGATGCACACTTTCCCAGTATATGCATGGCACATCTAGGCCACTTTCACCATGAAAGTGCTGCAAACGATTTGTCTGTGCAGAAGTGAGTCAGTTTAAAGGCACAGTTATGCAACATATTTCATTGATTGTTATATACAATGTGTTTTCCCCTGCGTTGTCACACATTCGGATGACATGGCTCTGCAAAGGCACACTTGTACGATGGTGCACTAATGCCTGCATCATGTGTATATTGTTTTTGAACATGAAGGGGCAACCTAATGCATGGACACATTCCATTTAGCTGAATTCCTGTTGCCATGCATGCTTTATAATACATTACACATTCTAATAGGTCAATTGAATTAGATGAGATGTATGCATATCTGTGTGACTTTTTATACACAGCAGGTTTTTGCAGGATATTCATTTGCATTTCAAGCTTGTATACTTTTGCACTTTCTGATGTGCGTCAGGATGCATGTTTGCTTTTTAATAGGACCCACAGCAACAACCATGTAACACAACTTAGACACATAGCCTTCAGTGAAAGTGACAGTATTAGCTAGCACACGGAAAGCCGCACATGTCAAATTCATGTGTCAATGTAATGGTGGACCAGCATGTTACGCCCACCATGCATCACACAATGTTTTGTACGCATGGTGCACAGAACTCGTACAGATTCAGACTACACTTGTGAACACAGGTCCCCAAGAAGAGAAGCTATGAGATGTCACATGGACTGTTCGGCACACATGGCTGACAATGACTCATGCTGCCATGAGGGCATAACATTTAATTAATGTTCACATCAGCTTTCATGAATTATGTCCCTATGTCAGTATGCATGTGGGTCACACAATATATTTTTGACAGATGTGTCATGTTCCATTAAAAACAGGTGCTGTGACTAGGTGCAGACGCATGCAACGTAATGTATGTGTTAGCTAAGGGACCCCCCTTTAAGCATCATTTTGTGTCATCTTTGCAGACACACTGACAATGCCACATCTCTGAGGTGCTGCAATGTTTTCGCACATGATGTCTACATCTGGTACCCAGCTCTTGGGACTGTGGTACTGTGCAGCCATTGGGCCAAGGGGAGTTCCTCATTAGCATGTGTTCATACACTCCATGCAATGTTTAATGACTCGCCTTCAGACAGCAACTTTGCCTTGTGGGCACATGTGCATTCATCATTTCATGAGGTGAGTTACATGCATCTTTGCCCACATCAGTAATCACAAAATGTCCTGTGGACATACTAAGTGGTAGATGGTGCCATGGCACCGACAGGATAATTTCTTCTATGCTGCCATGGATGTATACACCTTTTGAGTCTCTATTAAGTAATTATAGTGTATATGTGTGTTAGCCTTTTCACAATCACTTATTGAGTCATTCTTACATAAGGGAACGTATTGTGCCAGATTGACACTTATTCTCACAAAGTATTGGTATATGTTAAATGATTGCTGCTTACCTACTAATAGCTCATTGTCATATTGTCCACTTTAGAAATTATCATTGATGAGGCTGTTTCTGTAGATATATGAATAATGCACACCCTCAGGATATATGGCCAGCACATTGGTAAATAGTCCACAATGACCTGGACATTAATGGAGTGTGTGTGCGTCCTGTTGCGGTATAGATGTGAAGTTGCTACAGGTGGTACCAGTTGGACATGTGTGCAGTCCATTGCACCAAGTACATGTGGGAAGCCAGTGATGGCATAGAAGCCTTGTTTAATGTCCATCTGCTGCTGTTGTGTGTTGAAGAAATGGATGTGCTGTGGTGTGAGCTGAATGATGGCATCCGAGACAGATGGGAGGGAGGCAGAGGAAGATGCCTGTGAGACACCTGCCACTAGTGCTGCTGTTGCTTGGAAAGATCCTGAGGCCAACATGTGTAACACAGCCAGGAGCTTTGTCTATGGTGGAATTTTGCTGACCCTGTCATTTGGTGTCTATAGCCGTGGTGAGATCTGATGCATCAGGGTCACAATTAAACCCTTCTTGAGGTGATACATTTTGATGACTTGTTCTATACTGGAGCCCAATGAGGGTGGCCCTTTGCAGGTAGATGTGCTCTCTTCTCTTGCGCTGCCTTTGTGGTGATGGTGGAGGATGCGGTTGTGGTATTTGGTCTGGTGGTGGTTGTTGTCTTCTTGGTCCAACTCCCAGCTGCAGGATTAGGAGGTCCATGCTGTCTGATCTGCTGCAAGACTGCTCTACTGGTATTGTCTTCTATTTATATGAAACTTACGTCATTTCCTGTGCGTGGGTATATGAGGCTTAGGGGTGTGAGCACCATTTCAAAGATGTGTGATGCAGTCAAAAGATGCGTCACTGCAGGAGATGTTTGTAAACATCCCTGCATCAGTAATGCCTCGGATTTCACGTTGGAACACCTACCTTGCATATTTTAATACTTACATGACACAGCAGATTCTCAAGCAGTTTCATTCAGTCGCATGTCTGTCTTCCGTGACACATCTCCATAGATGCGTCACTTTGTAAATTTGGCATAAAAAAACACTGATGCGTCACAAAAAATGACACACCGGTGGTGCAAGGGTCTTATAAATCTGCCCCAATGTGTTTTGGACTACAGAGTAAGCATTTGCTTGGATCTGGCAGCTATCACATGCTTGTTTCCAGACTCCAGCTCAATCAGAAAACTATAGTGAGATTCCTCTTTGGTTCCACAAATTTGATCACATGTTCCGGGCCAGGCTTTCAGGGCAATGCATCTGTTCTGAAGAGCTGCGAGGCAGTGATGCAAAGTCTGTCATCATCAATGAGGTGTTCGTTGATGAGATTTCAAAGGGCAAGTGCAGAGGAAAAGTCCAGCAGTGGTGATTCTGAAGGCAATGCAGGCTGCGGCGGAGCTGCCAGTCTTTGGTGACAGGTCCAATCCATGGAGGCAACGGAGCTGCATTGGTTCTGCTTAGGGTTGTTAATGCAGCAGGGGAAGTGCATCAGTTCTGCTGGTACCACAGAGGCTGGAAAGGTACCTTAAGCCCACTTCCAAGGGTCCAGGACTAGGGTGGCACCACTTGGCAGCATTTACTCACAGGTGACAGAGTCTGGGAGCAGATTCAAGGTTGTTGCAAACCTCTTATGGCCTTGAGGCTTCAAATCAGGAGGTGAGCCAACTAGCTCTTGGAGCTACTCTAGATTCTAGGTGCAAGTGATGCAAGTCCAGTCCTTCTCATCCAGGCAATAGGGTAGCAGGACACCAGAACAGGGCAGCAGTTTCTTCAGAGCAGATGTCCAGCAGAGTGGCAGTCCTTGTAGCAGCACAGCAGTCCTTCTTGCTGGCAGATTTTCCACAGGCCGAATAGTGTACTGAAGTGGTGGTGTCTGAGGTACTACTTCTCTACACAGTGGTGCGTTTGAAGTGGGACTAAATGTCTCAAGGCATGTCTTTGAAGTGCATGGATGCCTGCCTTCCTGGCCCTGCCTCCAGACTAACTACAAGGGAAGTTTAACCCTTTGAGTGCTGACAGAACACAGCCTATTCAGATTTTCGTAAGACTGAGCACATCTCCTCCCTCCTATCCTGCCAGCGGTGGCCATGCAGTCACATCTAATCTCTGATTGTGGGTAGCTGTCTAGGAGGAATTCACAAAGCCCAGATAACAACTACATCCACACATGTGACCAGAGACAAGGGGCAAGAAAATGCCAAATTTCAAAAGTGCCATTCTCAGAATAGCAATTTAAAATCTGATTTCACCATGAGTTGGGATTTTAGATTAGGATTCCAGAGATACCAAACATGGTCAGCTATCTGTTCCCATTTGGAAATTACACTTATAAAATGTAATAAGGCAACTCCAATGTTATCCTATGGGAGAGACATGTAAAACTTTAAAGTACATGTCCCACTTTTTAAATTCACCAAACCCTGCCTTCTGGCTGTCCAGGGGCTACCGTAGGAGTGACAAATGTATTAAAAAGAAGAGGTTAATGCCTGGCAAAAGGTTTAGTTTGCAGATCAAAATTGCAGTTTATAACTGCACAATGAGGCTCTGAAGTGGCAGGCCTGAAATATGTTTAAAGGTCTACTAAGTAGGTAGCACAGTCTGTGCTGTAGGCCCAGCAGTAACATTTCACTCACATGCCTTGGGCAAACGTAGTGTGCCTGACTAGGATCTTATAAGTAAATTAAATGTGCTAATTGATTTACATTTATTTTATTTAATAAACTGTTACCATGTTTTGAGCAGAGAGCAGAAGCATTTTAGCTCTGGTTAGCAGTGGTAAAGTGCACGGAGTTCTTAGGCCAGTAAAAACAAATTCAGCAAAACAAGAAGGCTAAAGGCAATACGTTAGAGAGAACCACATCAAAGTTGCCTGGGCTAACACTCAGAGTTGTCAGAGTAGGTGTGGAATACTGATGTTTTCATAATGTCTCCCAATAGTTGCACGTTGAAGATACATATCAATGAAGAACAATTGAATCCTTGAAGGACCTACAAAACGTAATTTGTGTCCCTTCAAAAGAACACAAAGCTTTTCTTGAGGAAGAGTGGGGTAAAACTGAGGTATTTTTGTGTATGATGGTTATATCATCAGTGAGATGCACTGGGAGTTCTTATAAAAACTCTGGAACCAATCTGTAGCTATTGGATGGAAGGGAGACAAATGATTTTCTTTACATAGCCCTCACTTACTCTAGCAGGGACATGCTTCATCATCGGGCTCACCCCAACTCCTAAAGGTCGGGTGGGCTCAACCATATTTCAGGGAGAACTTATGAAAAAGGTGTATGGGGCGTAACTTTAAAGATGAAATTCCTCACCCACTCCTCAAGATATACTTTATTGTTGGAGTGGGAGGGATGAGTAAAAACACTTTAGTAGGGTATTAAGGATGTGATGGTCCTATGACCCTAAGCTAGACATCAACATGTTTCAGTCCATTCTACTGGCCTAAAAAAGTCCTGGGCTTTTGTCAGGGTGGGATGTGATGAGGTCACTTCACCTAGAGACATGAGTGCACAATTGGTAAGCAATTTGCATAAGGCACATATAGTAACCTCGTATGAACACGTCTAATACTTGCCGCTCGTTTCCTAAGAAGATTTTCCTACATAAAAGCAGAGACAAGAAAAACACATAGTTGTAGTATCGTGCTGTAGAATAACAAGGCATGTTGTTGTCTGTAAACCATCATAGTGTAGTTCCCTTTGGAGAAAATCCGTGGATGTTTTGAGCATTATGCAGGATTCACCCCAAACTAGACAGTGTTTCCAATCAGGTGATCACATGTGAGTCATGCTAATTCATACATCAAATCACATGAACATCTGTTTTACTCACATGTTCTATGGGTTACACACACATGTATTACTTCTGTCACAATTAGCATACACAGTTTGTCCCTTCTTAGGAAAAGAAGAGAGGTGTTTTCTATTTTTTTGCTCAAGACACATATCAATGGGTTAAATTCAGAAATACCTTGGGATCAAGAAATAAGGTACAATTAGTAACACTCTCCAGATGTCTTATCCCGTTTCAATCATCTCCAGGAACTCATGACCAAGGTATTTACAACTGCCACATTGCTATACTCTAGGGCTTCCACCCTTAGCCTCCATTGCCATATCATGGCTAAATATGGACGCTGTGCTCTGCGTGTTTATACATCTACATATTCTGTATGTCTAATACCTTTTGGTATTACCTTGAAACTTTTATTCCCTATAGGTATGGATCTCCATATTTCAGTGATATGTAAGTTATTAATTATGACACATTATATGATGCAGCAGTATTTGGCATCATAAGTGTTTCTCACTGACTGCGGCATTGAGCATCTATCCCACATGTCGCATCTTTGCGTTTTCATGTGTTGCAGCGGTGTCTGATAGCATAGATGTATTTCATCCATTGTGGCGCCGAGTGTCCATTTGCAAACGGCTTTGGTGGCACTGTTCTGTAAACACCTTTGTATCTTTTCTATGTCCGTTTGCGTTTTTTTGTTTTGGGCCGGGCTTGGCTCCGCCCTCGCTTCCCTGCATCGTCACCGGTCACATGATCGCCCTTCTACTATTTTATACTGTCGGAGGTCCTGGGACGGTTGGATATCGCTATCGGCTAGTTTGTTCTGAAATTTCACCGAGACTTTTTATACAATCTTAGCCTTGATAACATTAAGATGGTTGACTTCTGAGCCTCGGTTAGGGCCGTGCACTAGTCAGTCACAAGTACTTTATTCGGTTACAATCAAATAACCATAAAAGCATACAGAATACAAAATTCATTTCATTAAAATATACACAAGATTGCGAAACAAGATATTACATTAAAAAAGGTTTTTACAATTAAAAAACAAGAACAAAAGTACATTAACCAGTTATAAACGGGAGAAGTGGGGCAGATGGACTGCATCATGGCTATAGCGTTCTGTCCTTAGTTAATGATGTTAAACAGAGTTCAACGTATATGCGGTACGGGGGTAGAAGTGATACAATTCTCGTGTTTTTATTAGCCCATCTCCTCTTTGTGGCTCCCAGCTACGCAAATATGGAACGACCTGCCTATCCTTAAAATTGACAATTACCAAATCACCTACCATGTTCTTAGGCCGAGGTCCTATCCACTCCACCCTTCTCACACTCAAAATTCTACAATTGATACTAGTTGGGAGGGGTCTGTTTTTCGTCAGCCAATACTGAACTTTGTTTTTAAGGCCCTGATGGCCTTCAGTTTTCCCAACAGTGAGCTCCGGCACACCCGATAGGACGCACACATAGGGTCCTGCCTCTGGTGGTAAATGTATGCAGTTGTTGGGTTTTACTGGACCCTCGGGAAGCTTACCTAGATGGGTCGGCCGTGCTCTAGAGATAGAGCAGTTGGCTGTAATGCATTTATTAAAAGGCTCCTTACTTTTAGGTGCTCGGGATTCAGGGTCCGATGGTTGACCCAGGGGGGTTTTATGATTGACAACGATGTCATAGGTATTTAAAGCAGCTATGCTCTGAGATTGGTTGTTTGTCAGGTTGTTTACCTCTAGTTCTGCGAGCTTTACCCCAATTCTCTCTATCCTGTCGATTATCGGGACAAGTAGGTTTTTAAGTATTTCTTCTAGGCTAGCTAGCAGGGTGGCTGGAAGGAGGGATACAGGTTTTTCCAGTAATTGATTGGGGCTCTCAGGGGTGGTGGCAACTGTAACCATAAGTGGTTTTAAGGTGATTTCTGGGTGTTTCGAGGGTCTCCCATTGTAAGCTACACTTTTACGTTTAATACCTTGGACAGGAACCTGTGGACAATCTATCGATTGGACGGTGGGAATTTTAACTTAAGCAACATCCGGGTTTACCGGGGAACTGTTAATGACTTGCCGCGGTTTTCTGGGCTTAGGACTTCCAGAACCCACAGGGCGTGAATAGGGACCAGTCTGTTCATCCTCCTGCGATATGATGTTATACTTAGTGTTACAAATCCCATTTAGCTCTTTCAACAATACAGTGTTCGGCGAATCAAGTGGAGTTGAGGGGGGTCCTTCACAGCATGTGACATCTTTGGGAAGGCTGTGTTCGATAGTAGCAATGGTCGATGTCACCCTGGATAGATACAGGTCCAGTGTCCCTTTCAAGGATCCACCCTGAGCAGGAGTTTGATTGTAGAGTACTTTAGTCGTCATGGGGCAGCTAAATTCACTCACCCACGCCAGTGAACAGACAGTTTATTAAACTACTTCCTTTTTATGTCCGGGGATAGGCTTGGTAGGCTCTGGGCAATACACTGTGAAGATCCTACCTTGGTTCTTCGGTAATCCAAGAATCGTGCCCCATCCCGGCCTTTCTGGCCTCTCTCTCAGCCCGCGACGCGAGGGCTGCCCTCCCTTATGAAGCGCCTCCGGGCACGGTGCTGCCGGCAAAGGAGTCTAGGGGATGTAGTCCCCCTCCCCACTGCGGCCGCAAGCTGGAGTTCTGCGGCGGGAGGGGAACGGAGGGCAGGCACCAACAGGCTGTAGAAACTCCCCACGAAGCAGGTAGGGGGTCCGAAAATCACCCGCCCAAGTGTCCTGGCAGCTGATGTGGTTTCCACTCACCTCGCAATAAGAGAGAGGCTCTGTTATCGTCTCCGTGAGCCCCGTGTCCGTGAGCCCCCACAGTGGACTGCAGTAATCCTTCTCTGAAATCCGAAATCCCTTCAGAAAAGCCGAACAGCAAATTCGGCAGGCTCCCAGGAAATCTATCGGCGTGAGCACAGACGCCCGGCTCAGCACGCCAAACTGCAGCAGTCGCCATTGACCTCAAGGCGAGGGGGGGAGGAGCTGCAGTCCCCGTATGCAAAATGGCCAGTGATCTGTCAATGCATCTCAATGCGGGCGCAACCCGCAGAGTTAAAAATCCAACCGGGTACAGTACATGACATCGTAGAACAAGGACGCTTCTTTAAACTGGTTGGTTTTATTTCAGTTCCAGTTTGCACACTGTTGTAATCCTGGCAGACACGACCAGGACTTTCCAGAAGCCCTTGGCGTTGTCCGTTTGCCTCCCGGTGCGCGCGCCCCTCTCCTGCGCTCACCCGTGCACTAGGTTGCAAACATATAAGACTCCACAACTTTATACATTGGTGTCTTTGTATTATTTTATATATAGTTGGAAGCAGACATTGGGCATGTTATGGCTTTAGACATCAGTAGGAACCGTAAAATTATCAAAAATAGTTAGAGTAGTAAGCGTATCTAACTGACGCTTTTATATATTCAGGAATCATTTTTATCTTGAACGACGCCAGCAACCTGCCCACCCCGGTTTTCTAATTGGACACCTTGTCTCGGGCTCGAGATAGATGCATTGCCTCAAAGGTAATTAGCTTGTTGCTTGCATTTTATCTTATTCTGGACACACATATATATCTACTTTTATAGCTTCCTTTTGTCTGCTCTTTTTCACTGTTCATATTTGGCAGCATAGTTCGCAGGCAGTGAATTATCCCTTTATCACCATATCGTCTTTGAATGTTTAAAGACCACCTCCGTCACAGCGTTCCCTTATTCAGAAAACCTTTGAAGTAACATTAGGTAAACATTAATTGAAACTTTGACCCTTGTGATCAGCTACCATCATTTTTGACCAACAGTCAGTACTAGGGTAACTATGTGGCTTCATTTTAGCGTTGTCTTTCACTGTCATTTTCAGAATCTTCCATCGAGCGGTAGCACTTTTACAACCTTGAGTCTTCTATCCTGGGGACATCAGCTTACAGGCACATGGTGAGTTATTCTCAGAGCCGTGCCCCATGCCCCTGGCCCACTTTTACTCTCCTTTTTTTCCCGTTCCCTTGTCTCATCCCACCTTTGTGTTTCTTTACTCCTCCCTCTCCCTCCCCTTTTCCCCTTCCTTCCTTCTTTATCCTACCCTTTTCTTCGTCCTACCGATCTTATTGTCCTTCCCTTATCATCTTTTCTATTTCGTCCTCTCCTTTCTCTTTCTTTTTCTTTTCTTCTCTTTTTCACATCATTATCTTACATCATCCGATACTTGTGAGTATCGATATGCAAGAGATACAGCTGTAGGGCAAATTGTTTAGCGCCATATTGGAGACACAGTGTCTCTAGGTTCCTATTTCCACATTGTAAACTATGGCAGCAACATATTCTTGAGCTTAATTTGTGTTCCTTTGTTATTATAGTGAGCGTGAAAACATTGAAACATTGAATGATGACACAGTCTTTTTGAATATATCACTAAATATGTTTTTCTAAATATTATTATTCTCTCTAGAGCACAACATGTATAGGTGTAACTCCTGATGAAGACAGTGGATCTGTCGAAACGCGTGTAGAGTCAGCCTTACATCTGCTCAAATCTAAAGGACCGGACAATTCATTCCAATATAATTATCAGTTTCCTTGGTCCCCCTTATTTCTGATAATGATGATTAATTATAACATATTAATTATGACAATTTATGTATATTTTGTGTGATTTTAGTATGCATGGTTCTGTATCATAGAGGTAAGATTGTTGTGCGCCTGTGAGAGATGTTCCAATATTTAATGCTTTGACAGTAATAATTTCTCTTTTCTACATGTGTCTGTTTTTAAAAAAGAAATACTAAACAATGAAACAATGTCATTATATAAATAAATACATTTTGTACTTTTTCTACATTAACAGTCTGTTCTTGTGTGTCACCACTGTATTTTCTTTCTAATCATGACATAAGCAGTTGTCTCTTTTTTTGAAGTAGCCCTAGCGTTTTTTAAATTTTTGTAGGAGGAGGAATCGCCATCGTCCACAGGAACACTCTCAGAGTTTCGACCAACACCGAGGACACCCTCAGTACCGCCAAACTCCTGCACTTCCAGATCCACACCGATCCAAACACCACCCTCAGAGGAACTCTCGTCTACAGACCCCCTGGACCTGACCACAGTTCAGCAACTCCACCCCGACTTCTTCAGCACACACGCCCTTTCCTCCACGGACTACATCCTCCTCGGGGACCTGAACTTTCACCTTGAGAACAACAAGGACACCAACTCCACCACCCTGATCGACAACCTCGCCAACCTTGGGCTCAGGCAACTCATCACAACACCCACCCACTCTGCCGGCCACATGCTTGACCCCATATTCTCCGCAAGCTTCCTTGTCTCCTTCAACCACACCACTGAACTCCAACCACACCACTGAACTCCATTGGACTGATCATCGTTGCATCCACTTCACCTTAATGAAACCCACCATGCACCACCGCACCCAACAGATCCCCCGCCACTGCTGGAGCAATGTGACCGAAGACCAGCTAACCACCACCCTTGCCCGGAGCCCACCCGCTGACCCCACCAACCCCGACACCGCCGTCCGCAACCTCAGACAGTGGATCGACGACTGTGCCAACACCATCGCCCCGATCAAGAAACCCTCCAACAGTCATACCAGCAAGAAAGCCAGCTTGTTCACTGAAGACTTCCGGGCCTCCAAGCAACCCTGCTGAAAGCTAGAGAGGAAATGGCACCGTGAACGAACATCGCACAGCTATGCAACCCATAAGAATGCCACACGAAGACACCATCACCTCATCAGATCCACCAAAAGGGCCTTCTTCAAAGACCGCCTGGACAACAATGCACACAACAGCAAAGAGCTCTTCAACATCGTGAAGGAACTCTCCAACCCCAGCTCCAACACCAACGACATCCCACCTTCACAAAACATGTGCAACTCCCTTGCCACCCTCTTCCATCACAAGTTCGCAGACATTCACGACAGCTTCAACGCCACAACTGCCCGGATAACTACTGAGACCTCCGCCCCCACGACCACCATCCGCAGCGACCCCCTGCTCTCCTGGACCAACATAAACGACAACAATACCATCAAAATCATGAACACTATCCACTCCGGATCTCCGTCAGACCCATGCCCACACCACAACCTCAACAAAGCCAGCACCACCATCGCCCCCATCTCCGGAAAGCCATCAACATCTCCTTCGAGATAGCAACCTTCCCGGAGAGCTGGAAGCACGCTGAGATCAACGCCTTACTCAAAAAAAACAAGGCTGACCCCAAGGACCTCAAGAACTTCCGGCCCATCTCCCCACTCCCGTTCCCGGCGAAGGTCATCAATAAGACCGTCAACAAACAACTGACCTGCTACCTCGAGGAGAACAGCATCCTAGACTCATCCCAGTCCGGGTTCCGCAGCAACCACAGCACCAAAACTGCCATCACCGCCGCCACCGATGACATCAGGGTCCTGCTAGACAACAGAAAAACCGTGGCCCACATCCTCGTGACCTGTCAGTCGCCTTCGACATGGTCTGCCATTGCAACCTACACACACGCCTCCATGACGCTGGGATCCTAGAGGAGGCCCTGGACTGGACCACCTCCTTCCTCTCCGGCAGAACCCAGAGCGTCCGATCATCGGCATACCCCAGGGCTCATCCCTCAGCCGAACACTGTTTAACATCTATATGGCACCGCTCGCCCACGTCACCCAACTGCATGACCTCAACATCATCTCCTACGCCGACGACACCCAGCTGATCCTCTCCCTCATCAAGGACCCCCACATCGCCAAAACCAACCTCCACGAAGGAATGAAAGCTGTCGCCGAGTGGATGAAAGAACAGCCGACTGAAGCTAAACTCGGACAAGACGGAAGTCCTCATCCTCGGTTCCACCCCCTCGGCCTGAGACGACTCCTGGTGTCCGACCACACAGGGAACAGCTCCAACACCCACGAACCACCCACGCAACCTAGAGTTCATCCTCGACTCCACCCTCTCCATAACAAAGCAGGTCAACGCCATCTCATCCTCCTGCTTCAACACCCTCCGCATGCTCCGCAAGATCTACAGGTGGATCCCGACCGAAACAAGAAGAACGGTCACCCAGGCCCTCATCAGCAGCAGGTTGGACAACGGAAACACCCTCTACGCAGAAGCCTCGGCCAAGCTCCTGAAATGACCTCAACGCATTCAGAACGCTTCTGCACGCCTGATCCTCGACATCCCTCGCCACAGCCACATCACAACCCACCTGAGAGACCTGCACTGGCTCCCTGTCAACAAGAGGATCACCTTCAAGCTCTTCACTCACGCACACAAGGCACTCCACAACACCGAACCAGCATACCTCAACAGACAACTCAGCTTCTACACCCCCAACCGCCAGCTTCGCTCTGCCGACCTCGCCCTCGCCACAGTCCCCCACATCCATAGAGCAACCAAAGGTGGCAGATTGTTCTCCCACCTTGCCGCCTAGACCTGGAAGACCCTCCCCATCCCCCTACGGCAGACCCAAGACCTGCGGACCTTCAGAAGACCCCTCAAGACCTGGCTCTTTGAACGGTAGCAGCACCCCCCCCCCCCAGTGCCTTGAGACCCTCACGGGTAAGTAGTGCACTTTACAAATGTTCTGATTGATTGATTGGTTGATTTCTACATTTCTTCACACACATACAATTACTGTCCTGGTTGATTTGGATAGTCTGAGGCACTCACCTATAGTAAACAGGGCGTTTGTTCCCAAGGGAGCATAAGGGGAGACCTTGTAGTCACACACTATAGGTAAGTGAAAAAAGGGAAAAGCTGAGTGGTCTGTGAGAGCTGACTTTTAAAGATAAGGAATGAAGGATGAACCGAGGCAGTCGAAATGAGTCAGTGCCTCAGTTCTCAAATGGGATCAGCCACTTACTTCATCAAAAGTCCTTCCCAGCCGCAACCTACTTGGTGCTCTGCTCCCCTGCTGTTGCGCGTGCCACATCTGATGTGTGACAGGCAGACGGCCACACCTCTAGCTACAGAGAGGTTGGGTATTGCGTGCGGTAGGAGGCTCGGCTCTCCTGACGACTTTAGCGTCCTGTCAGTTCTCCGATTAGTTTGGCTGATGCGTGAGATGGCACGTCAACGTCCGTCTTGAGCATCACTGAATTTAGCTGCGTTTCATTTTGCAGAATATCATTGCACATTTTTCCATTGATGTTCATATGTGACGATATCACCTGCATATTAAAAGATATCTCACTCTTATTCATGTTGTTCCTCCTGCCGGCTGGAGCACCCTTGGCAGTTTTTCGATAAGTTAAGTTTGATGCATCTGATAAACATTGATGCATTGATAAACATCTGTCTTATGTGTCACTGATTAGCTGCGTGTAATTTTACAAAATGCCATAGCATGCTTTTCCCATATATGCTAGTATATGGGGATATTAGCTGCATATTAAAAATTTATCTCACTCTCATTTGTGTTGGTAATTTGTAGTAGTCTGATGCCGAGTGGTGGGGCAATACGGTAGTGATGTTCTTATCCATTGCGGATACCACATTCTATTGAATTTTACTGCATTACAGTGTCTTATTCCGATTTTTTACACACAAAATATAATAGTGGTGTTACCACATCGTTTAAGTGAGCCATATTAAAGACGGTTGAATGATGGCCCTAATGGTGTGTTTTTTTTGTAAATCAGGGATACCATATTTGTTCGCTGTGGGTTTCTGGGGTGAAGGAAGAGGATTCAGCTCGTCCTGGGATACTCACATCCATTGGGTGGAGCTCGTATATTTCCCATAATTATGGCAGTGTTGTTGAACACTTGTATATGAGATCTGTAGTCATATCATGACACCTATGTAAAACCTTGATAGTGTTGCTATCCGTTAAGGTTGTTGAGTTGGTTCTAAGGTATATCATCTTTCAGACCCCTGATATGTGTTTGTAAGCGATGCACCCACCTTTGTTCTTTCAGGGGAAGTGTCTTATGTGCCCCATTTTGTGATGTGATTTCTTCGATGATGGTCCACTGCATGTCACTCACTGAATGATTGGTTTCCAAAAAATGGGATGTAAGTCTAGTGGGAGTTCTCTTGCATCGTATGGTGCTTCTGTGCTCGCTGATGCAGATTATTTTTCTGGTGGTCATCCCTATATATTTCAAACCACATGGGCAGCTTATCATATATACGACATTTGTGCTGTTACAGTTGGTGTGGGACCTCTGTTCCCATGGGGTTCTGAAGCCCAGATCAATGGTCCCAGGGTGTGATGTAAGGGAACACACAGAACAGTTGCCACATGGGAAGTAGCCCTTAACCGGTGGAAGTTTCCAAAGGGTGTTTTGTCTTTCTGTTGTTCTGCTGATAGTGATGCTGTGAACCAGTCTGTCTCATATACTTTGCTTCTTTTTGAATGAGAACATGGGTTTCTCAAAATCGAGTTGATTCAACGTAAATATGCACCAGTATTTGTTGATAGCCTGTTTTACATAATTGGAACCTTTTTAGTAGGTGGTGACACATAGCAGGTTGATATTCTCCGGTTTGTTGGTTTTCTCCAAGAGGCATTCCCTAAGTATGTTGCGTACTCTCTTTTTTGCTTTTTTCATAATATGTTTAGGGTATTTGTGTTCCTGGAGTTTTTCTTATAGGTTGTCCGCCTCCTTTTTGTAGTCTTATATCCTGCACCAGTTACGTCGTAAATTGCCATACTGGTAGATTCTCTCTGAGTGCTCTAGAGTGTGCAGTTTTGTAAAGTAGGAGGCTGTTCCGGTCTGTAGGTCTGGTGAACAGAGATGGGCTGAGATTTCCATTATCAGCGTTGATGTTGACGTCTAAGAATGATACCTTGGTGTTGTTGTGTATCATAGTAAATTTGAGGAAGGCATTTCTTTTGTTCAGCCAATCACTAAAGTAATCCTTGGTGGTGTTGTTAGTTTCCCATATGACCAGGATGTCATTCATATATCTAATCCACAGTCGTATCTGGTTGGTATATAATAATAGATGAGTTCCTAAAGCGCCTGGTTATACTGACTAGTATATCCCCGCGCTGCAGCTAGCTTTCCATCTTGTTTCCATAACATGAGATGATCCTACAGTAATAATAAGAGATGAGTTTTTAAAGCACCTGTTTATACTGATTAGTATATCCAGATGTTGTGATATTCAAAACATCCCATGTATAGGCAGGACACACTGTGAGCAAAAGTACTGCCCATTGAGGTACTGTGGCATTTCAAATAAATCTTGTCCTCGAAGGTAAAGAAATTCTCTGTTAATTTCAATTCGGCTAGTTGCATGATCCAGGCAATTGGTGTGTTCCATTTGTACTCTTGGGTAAGTAAACGGTCCTTGAAGGACCCCATAACTCATTGGAACAGGTGTAGCAAAATAGTCAACTGCAGTCAATTGCAACGTCCAGCTTTCGATGTAAGAACCAAACCATCTCATAGCATTATTGGACACCTCAGTGATAGAAGATAGTGGAGGGAGGTTTAACAACCCAAAGTGACAGACCAGCAGGGCAGAACCAATGTGGGGCCCAAATAAAATCATTTCTACACATTTTTTACATTAGTGCACATGATTCACCAGCCCAGGATTCACTCTGTGATCTAAGCTGCCCAATTGAACCTTACTATTAACTAGGGTTTTGTTTTAATTGTGTACTATACAAGAACTAATTGCCAAGTTTTTAATATTATGATAGTATGTTTTTGTTTCATATATTCATATGTGGTATAATGTTTAGCGTATACCTAGTGTGTTACTATATGGGTACTCATGAGAAAAATAGTAAGAATTCCCTGGGACCTTTCACACACTGCTTCAGAAATCACAGGGACACTAAACGGTTGTTAGAAATGGGGGTCTCTAGATGGCAGAGGTAAGTACCTTTGTCCAAATTGTGACCCTTGATTCTAGTCAGGGTAAGGGGATACACTTCTAAAATAACCCCTGCTTACCACCTTGGTAGCTTGACGCGAGCAAACAGGCTTATCTAAAAGGCACTGTGTAAAGCATTTTAGAAAACATACAGTACTACTGTGAAAACACCACAAATGGACACCACACCAGTTTAGAACAATAAATAATCTTTATCTAAACCAAATAAGACCAAAACGACAAAAATCCACAATACAGTATTAAAAATAAGACTTTCAAATGGTAGAAAGAGTTCAATTCAAAGCAAATTGCAGATACAACACTCTTCAAACAATGTACCTTGGATGCGTCGCGCACACAAACAAAAAGGGTCGCAGGGAAGGTGAAGCATTGGTTCCTAAAATTCAGGGAAGGTGATGCATTGGTTTCTTGCTCCGGGGGAGGTGATGCAATAGTTCCTTACTGCTGCGCAGGGGAGATGATGCGTTGGTTCCTTACTGGAGAGGATGTGATGCATCGGTTTCTTACTGCGTTCCCCAACGATGCGACAGAATTGGTGCCTCGATGCAGTGCGATAATCCAGGATGATGCGTGGGTTCTTGTACCCACACAGCATGCCTTGCGTCAGAATAAATTCAGTGATCTCGTACTTTGGAAATCGGTGCACACGATGCACAGTGCGGCGAATTCTCAAGCCCTGGGCTGGCGCTGCGATGATTTCTTTTGTGATATGTCGGCAACAGGTGCGGATGCGTCACTCTTCTCGATGTTGCATTACTTTTCCCAGCTCCCAGCGGCAAACAGCCTCTGGAGGTCCAAAACAAAAGCAGGCACCTCTTACCAAGTCAGAACTCCCAGCAAGGAAGTTCAGGGGAGCTGGTGGTGAAGTTGTTGTGTCCTTGAGACTTCAGAACAGAAGGCAAGCTCAGTTTCATGCCCTTGGAGATCTTCCTCAAGCAGGGGACACAGCAAACAGCAAAGTCCTTTCTCCTTTCCTTGGTAGCAAGTAGCCACTGCAGGCCAACCCCAGACAGCAAACAGCACTGGGACAGTATTCCTCCTCAGCTTCTCTGGCTCTTCTCCTCTGCAAAGGTTCCACTTGATTCCCTGGAGTGATTTTTGAAGTCTTTTCTATCCCTGAGACTTCCAACAGGAGGCAATCTCTACTTCAATCCCTTGGAGAAAACTCTAACAACAGGATGATGAAAGCACAGTCTATTTCTTTCCCCACCCAAGACAGAAGCAATCATTGCAGGTCAACCCCAACAGCACACAGCACCAGGGCAGTACTCCTTCTCCAGCTTTCCCAGTTCTTCTTCCTGGCAGATTGCTGAGTTCAGCAGTGATTTAAAAGTCTGGGGTCTGGGCCCCTCTTTTTATACAGTAACTCTCTTTGTTCTGTCCTGGTCCAGAGCTCTAATCCTAGTCCAAACAAGTTCTGGGTGGGGGGACTTTGCAAGTGCACAACAAACTTTATTGCCAGTGTGAGCCCAGGCTCCAGACATGCCACAGGGGGGCAGAGCCAACATTGTGGAAGGCAGGCAAAGCCCTATTAAGGTGCAGGTGCTACTCCTCCCACTACTCCAAATGCATACCAGGCCTATTCAGCCTAGTCCTGACTCATCCAGACTCTCTGGAGCCACTCCACATCCCCAGCTCCTGTCACTCGAAAGCCAGACAGTTAATACACATCCTAGAAGAGGCACACTGGATGGCTAAGCAAGAAAATACCTACTTTCTAAAGGTGGTATTTTCAAACACAGAATGTAAAAATCACCCTCATCGAAGATGCATTTTAATATTCTGAGTTCAGGCATACTAAACTTGATTTTCCACTCTGGTTCCCAGGGGCAGTTATGCTTATAAGTTGTTATAAGCAAACTCCCCATTCCTCCTATGGGAACAGCTAGCTTTACAATACTGAAAAACTAAATTGGCAGTATTTCACTATCAGAACACGCCATACACATCAGAGCATGTCCTACCTTTCACATACAGTCCACCAGGCCAACTGGAGTAGCTTGGCCCTACCTTAGGAGTGACTAATATGTAAGAAAAGGGAAGGTTAGGGCCTGGCAAGTAGGGGCACTTGCCAGGTTGACATGGCAGTATTAGACTGCACACAGGCACTGCAATGGCAGGCCTTAGTTACATTTACAGGCTGCTTATGTGGGTTAACGGTGGGCGTAGAGGGTGTAGCGGGACTACTTGGAGGTCCACAGAGTTGCAAACAAACTTCGTGGAGCTCGGCTATGCCTCCCGCCTCCACCCCTATTAAGAATTAAGTTAACATTAATTAAAAATAAAGTTAAAATCACTTACCTCTGTACTGCGGCATCCATGGGCTACTCTCCTCCTCTTCCTCGCCATACCTGTAATGCTTGAGAAAACAGTGCGGGCGCACGCACATGGGCAGTTTTCTCAAGCACTACCGGTATCGCGAGAAAGAGGAGAAGGGCAGCCCCCGGGTACGTCGCAGTACAGAGATAAGTGGTTTTAAGTTTATTTTAAATTAATGTTGACTTACTTCTTAATACGGAGGTAGAGGCGGGGGCTGGCCAACTCCTCTCTGCTGCGGAGTGTGCGGAGGTTGCCTTCAACGCGTTCTCCGCGGAGAAGGCAAATCTCTGCACACTCCGTGGGCGGAGCGGAGGTATCCGCCCGGGGTTTATGTGGGTGGCACAACCAGTGCTGCAGGCCCACTAGCAGCATTTGATTTGCAGGCCCTGGGCACACACAGTACACTGAACTGGGGACTGAATAGTAAATCAAATCATCCAATTATGGAAACACTAATCCATACATACAATTGAGAGGGAGAGCATATGCACTTTAGCACTGATCAGCAGTGGTATAATGCCCAGAGTTATAAAACCAACAAAAAACGGTCTGAAACAGAAGGCCACAAAGCAAAAAATCTGGGGATAAACCAGCTGTAAAAGCCAGGTCTAACTACGGTTCTTATGGTAAGAAGTTGAAATTTCTAGTTTTCGCTCTCTGAGACAGAGGCTCGCTTGTTCTTGTATCCATGGGGTTCGCATATCCTCGAAGAACATTGAGTAGTAACCAGTTGGGCTCTCACAGACAAAGCCCTTTCCTGAGAGCAGAGAGCAGCCAGCCTGTACCGAACAGGTATGCAATAATGTTTTCCATCTCTCCAGATGGCAGACTTTGCCTTGCTTATTCTTGTAGGAAAGGGAGTTATCACAAATAATGTTACCTCTTTCCTTCTTGGTCACATTATTTTAATTATTTGTTAAGACTGTAGCTGTGATATTTGCTACCACAATTCAAGCATTTTTCACTAGTTTTGCTTTAATAATAACCTCTTACCATAGAGGACCAGGTGCCTTGCCGGTGTGCTCTTTTGGGGGACAGTTTCTCCTCTTTTGTCCCCACATGGGTGTTCCAGGAGGGCTCTCTCCCCCTTGCTACTACACCATAGTCTCCTGCTTCTCCGTCATTTCCCCAAACACTTCTTGGTTCCTACCCAACTTGTTCACATCCATCGGCTGCAATCACACTTGTTCATACTGTTTGAAATGCAATGCAAACTTAGGGGCATATCATCAAGCCCCGGAGATAAAATTATCGCCGCTTTAGCGTCCATTTTCAGACGGAAAGCGGCGATAATTTTATCTCCTAATCAGCAAGGTCTTGCAATCGTGTGAATCCTTGCATTATCGCCCTTTCCTTCAACACCCTGCTTAGCGACATTTCTCCAATTATCAATGGCCACACTAACCGGCAGAGCGACAAGCCAAGTAGCGATAACCTCTGTTATCGCTACTTTCCTTACGCCTGCTTCAAAGCTGACTTACCCATGATATCCTATGTAAGGTGGATATCATGGCTAAGCATGCCTTGCCCTGGATCACTGAAAAAATATAGAATACAAAAATATAGATGAAACAAATATCGAAGAAAAAATATAGAAAGACAAAATATCGAAGTCCTATCTACAAACAGGTAAGTACTAAAATATCGAATCAAAAATATCGAAAAACAATATATACTTAGTCAAAATATCGAATTTATTTAAATAACTTAAAAGTAATTTAAAATTAATGAAATAATAACTATAATTAATTAAAACATACTTAAAGATACTTAAATAACTTAAAAATTATTAAATAATTAATTTAAGTTCAAAAAAATAAAAATACAATTTGATTTTTTAACACATATATATATATTAACATATTATTAATTAAAAATATGTAATATTTTTACTGCAGTATAGCAAGAGGTTAAAATGTACTATTACCGCTCCAGCAACTGGAACAGTAGGGTAAAAGTTGGATAGCGCAGGGGTAAAAATTACTATTCCCACTCCAGAGAGTGCAACAGTAGGGAAAGCGTTGAATAGCGTAGGGGTAAAAATTACTATTCCAACTCCAGAGGGTGCAACCGTAGGGGAAGCGTTGGATAGCGTAGGGGTAAAAATTACTATTCCCACTCCAAAGGGTGCAACAGTAAGGAAAACGTTGGATAGCGTAGGGGTAAAAATTACTATTCCCACTCCAGAGAGTGCAACAGTAGGGAAAGCGTTGGATAGCGTAGGGGTGAGAATTACTATTCCCACTCCAGAGGGTACAACAGTAGGGAAAGCATTGGATAGCGTAGGTGTAAAAATTACTATTCCCACTCCAGAGGGTGCAACAGTAGGTAAAGCGTTGGATAGCGTAGGGGTAACAATTACTATTCCCACTCATAGTTTGCAACAGTAGGGAAAGCGTTGGATAGCGTAGGAGTAAAAATTACGATTCCCACTCCAGAGAGTGCAACAGTAGGGAAAGTGTTGGATAGCATAGGGGTAAAAATTACTATTCCCACTCCAGAGAGTGCAACAGTAGGGAAAGTGTTGAATAGCGTAGGGGTAAAAATTACTATTCCAACTCCAGAGGGTGCAACAGTAGGGAAAGCGTTGGATAGCGTAGGGGTAAAAATTACTATGCCCACTCTAGTGAGTTTAACAGTAGGGAAAGTAAACATTTAATATATTAATACAAATAAATTAAATATCAATACCAATAAAAAATTAATTCAACTGAATTATAAATTCAAAATGATGTAACAATTAATCAAATAGAAATACAAATAAAATTAGTTATTAAAATTATTTTCCTATTAATACAAAGTAATTACCAATTAAAAATTAATTAACAATTAAAAATTAATTATTTACAAATTAATTATTAATTAACAATGAATTCCAAATAAATACCAATAAATAAATTAATATAATTAATTACAATTAAATTACTTCCCACCCTATTCCCCTATAAACCCACAACCCGCTACAGAATTAAATTACACAAAAATTAAATAACAAACTAAAATACACTTAAATTCGATATATCTTAATTACTATATTATATACTTCGATATTTTAACTTTCTATATTTTAAAAATCGATATTAAATTACTTACCTTCAAAACGATATTTTTCACCTCTATATTCTGTCCATTCGATATTTTGTCCATTCTATATTTTTACTTCGATATTTGTGCCATTCTATATTTTTGAATCGATATTATGTCTGTATACCCTTGCCCTATCAGCAAGCTTTTGCCAAACCTTGTGCGATTATCGCTGTATTTCCAGCGATAATCGCACAATTGGCAGCTTGTGCTCTGAATTTTATCGCTTTGGAGATAAGCGTTGCTGATAGCACGCTATATCCGCGATAAAATTCAGAGTAGGCCGGCGATAATTATCCTCACGCTAAGAGCGCTGAGCGATAATTATCACTTGGCCTTGATGATGTGCCCCTTAGTGTGTCTGTTCTTGTTGTATTGTAAAGCAACCCTATACTTAATGGTGTTCGAGTTCTACAGAAAACTGTTTAGTAAAATAATGAAAGTGAATGCAGAGAATATATCTGTTGACTCAGACAGGCGTTGTCTGCCACATATGTATATACTTTCCAGGTACCTGTCCATTACTGCTGATTGGAGAATCAGGAATTACGTGGTATGCAAATGCTCAGTGCTCCTTTCGTTTACGTGCTTTGCAAACGTATTTGTGTACAACAGGGACGCACGCCTCAGCGTTGGAAAGGGTACTGTTTTCTGCAAAGACTAGTGTACAGCGTTCTAGTCACAGGTTTGAAGTCAGCGCAAAATATTAAAGTATGCTGCCCAGAACCTCATACAACCTTGGGAATTCAGGAATACGTGTCAGAGTGTTCTGTGGTCTCACACATTGGTTGTAGAGGTCCATGTATATATAACCTTAAGTTCATAAGTTCCATTTATGGTGTGATGGGTCAGTTATTTATGCTCCTCTTCAACGACCCTTCAGAGGTTCTTCAAACTTATATGTATTACAAGTTTATAAAATGAAAAACATTGCATTAGGCAGGAATCAACACTGACTCTAAAGCAGCATGTAAATAAAGAGCTTGTGTGAGTGTGTTAAATAGTAATTATAACACATCTGGGCATGTATACATGCACATGGAATGCGCATTCGGCACACTTAATTTTCCCTACCTAAACAGACAAACGTCTACCACCTCTGGTAGTAGTGCGACTGACTTCTCGTTTCGAAAAGTTTTGTCTTTTCAGAGAACGTTCATACCAGTGTGGTACTTGTAGTCGACTTGTAAATTGAGGCACAGTGTACATTATTCTCATCACTTTTAGGGGTATATTATCAAGGGGTTTTATCTCCGCTTTTTTGGCTTTAAAAGCCAAGAAAGCGGAGATAAAATTATCTCCCTATTACCAAGCTGTCGCTAACACCAGTTAGCGACAGCTAATAGGAGATAGCGACCATCATGGGCCCCACTTTGCATGTCAGTGATATTTATCACTAATGATATGCAAAGTGGGCGTGCCAAGATGTTAGCGACTGGAAACAGTCGCTAACATCGCTATCTCCTATTACCAACTTTTGGAGATATTTGCGCTAAGGGCGAATATCTCCAAAAGCTAACACCTGCCCTGAGCAGTTCTTAGCCATGTTATCCAATGGGAGGTGGATAACATGGCTAAGAGCATTTGCTCGATAATGCATGAATATCGCTGACTTTTCAGCGATATTCATGCATTGCGGGCGTTTTTTATCGCATTTGCGATAAACCTTGCTAATAGCAAGGTTTATCTGCGATAAAAATCGCCGATGTGCGGCGATAATTTTTGTCTCTAAACAAGTTAGAGACAAAAATTATCGCTAGTTGTTGATAATATACCCCTCATTTCTTCGATGTGATTTTAGAGTTTTTCTGTTTCTATATTTTATGTAACTCATATACTCTGAAGTCCTTATGTAATGTTACTGGTCCTTTGGTAAAGCTCTCTGACACCATCACATACACGCAGTCTATCTGATCTCTCACCAAATTGGGTATTACGATTTGCTTAATTCTCTAGACCCTGTCGGTGCTCCACCTGTTCTGCCACCTAAAATCACATGAGGCGCTTTTATCTTATGTTAAACAACCACCAGAACGCTTCTTTTCACCAAAATCGTCTTGTTCATGGCTTTGTACCAAGCAATGGAAACAGCGCACATTTTATAACGGGTCTATAGTAGATATTAAAAGCTAAAAATTACAATGTCCGTGAAGTAAAAAAAAAAAATTAAAACAATTGTCTTTAAAAAATAATAGACTGCGATATAGATCTTATTCTTAACGAGAACAACGTGCACCTTAATATCTTGTACCCGACATTTTTAAAAGTCTGTTTTTCATTAAAAAAAAGTGTAGTTTTTTTTCTTTTCAGGTTATAATTTTGCCTCAACTTTGCGAGATCATTTGTTTTATTTCGCAAGATTCTGCATCATTACAGTTTGGACATCCCCGATGAATTCTCCCAATGTCATCCTGATAAAAGAAACGAAGACGAGTTTGACAAATTACTCTCCCACAGATGTTACATCACATTAACCCACGCTCTCTTTCTGGTTCACAAACTCATCTGCGTTGCAGCCCTTTACTTTTTATAAATGTCTATTACCCCCTCCTATGTGCTCCTTGTCCCAGTTATTAGAGAGTGAGGTCGCCCCCCCCTTACCACCACAACCCCCTTAGTGTTCTCGTGGTCCTTTTTTTATTTTTAGTATTGGGGAAGCATTTACAATTATTGAGAACTAATGTGCAACGCTAATGAGAATTAAAACTAAAACGTTTATGCTAAATTGCTCTAGGCAATCATATTTAAAATTGCTAGGCCTAAAATGCAGAGATGCTGCCATATTAAAGTTAAAAGAGCTGCGAAACTGTAAATTCAGCATTTAATTTATTCTTGATCTTTTCAACTAACTTTTTTCCAATGAATGGTTGCAGTGCAAAATGTTTTCTTTTCATTATTACAGTTGTTTCAACTTCCAAAAGACCACAGTTAGAGTAATTATAAAACTTAATATTTTGATGGTTAGGAATGAAGTTTCACATATGGGAAGGTAGGCTTGAATGGGAGGATGATTCATGAGACACTTAAAAATTTATAAACTTAGTTGAAATCTTTAGAATTACTGTCTGAAGAATATTATGTTCCCATGAGAGCATCAGGAGAGTATTTGTCCAAAGAAAAAATTATCTATATAAAAATTGGACCGCTCAGCCCTCCACAGGGCTTGGTCGCCCCACTCACTGCTGCCGCTCCTGCCTGCCTTTGCCGCCTCCTGCCTGCAGATTCCTTCGCTCGCTGCCCGCTGCTCCTGGGAATTTCCCGCTGCTCCTGGGAATTTCCCACTGCCCGCTGCTTCTTGGAATTTCCTGCCGCTGCCTCCCTGCGGCCCCGCCCCCCTGTGATTCCATTCGCCGCCCGCTCCCGCCACCCAGCTGCTCCTCCCTCCCGGCTCCTTACTTATGACGCCCCCAGAGCGACCGCGCAGCGGACGCGCGCAGCGGAAGCGCCGATTGAGCGCCGAAGGTGCGCCAAAGGTAAGCCAGGCTGCGCCCGTCCGCGCCTGGCCCGCGCCCAGCGCCAGGACCCCTGGCCCTCCCCGCCGAGGCAAGACGACCCGACTGACCTACGACGCCACCACTCTCAACGTACTCAATGCCGGCCGGACCCACGCCTGCTGCCGAGCCACCCCGAGACGCACCCACGGACCCTTCACCTGCTGCACCTGCAAGTTCACCTGCCTCCGAACCTGCCCCGCACCCGCCAAGACAAACACCAGCAGCAACCACCTCAAGTGCATCCTGATCAACACCAGCTCCGTCCACAGACACGCCGTGGAACTCTGGAACCTCCTTGACGCTACATCACCGGACGTCGCCTTCCTCACGGAAACCTGGATGAACGCCTCCTCTGCACCCGACATCGCCATCGCCATCCCGGACGGGTACAAGATCATCAGGAGGGACCGCATCAACCAAACCGGAGGTGGCATCGCCATCGTCCACAGGAACACCATCCGCATCACGACCTACGCCAACATCTCCTTCGCCGTAGCCGAACATCTCCACTTCCAGATTCACACCGACCCTACGACGACCCTCAGAGGCACCCTCGTCTACAGACCCCCGGGACCACGCACACAATTCAGCGAAGACATCACAGACTTCATCCGCCCGCACGCCCTCCCCTCCACTGACTACATCCTCCTCGGGGACCTCAACTTCCACCTGGAGAACAACAAGGACCGCAACACCACCGCCCTGCTGGAAAACCTCACCAACCTCGGACTCAAGCAACTGGTCAACACCCCCACCCACTACGCCGGCCACACGCTTGATCCCGTCTTCTCTTCCAGCAAGTACATCACCTTCAGCCACGCCACCGGACTCCACTGGACCGACCACAGCTGCCTCCACTTCAGCTTCAAAAGATCCACGACCCACCACCACCCGCAACAGGTACCTCACAGGAATTGGAGCAAGATCACCGCAGACCAGCTCACCACCTCCCTCAGCCAGAGCCCACCCACCAACACAACGGACCCCAACGAAGCAGCCCGCAACTTCACACAGTGGCTGACCGCCTGCGCCGACGACCTCGCGGCACTGAAGAACCCTCCCAGCAGACCCAGAGGCAAGAGGGCATCCTGGTTCACCGACGACCTCAAGGACTCCAAGAAGACCTGCCGCACCCTCGAGAAAGCCTGGCTCCTCGACCGGAGCACCGACAACATGCCCGCCCTCAAACACGCTACCCGCAAGCACCACCAGCTCATCCGCACCACCAAGAAGAAATCCCTGAAGGACCAACTGGACAACAACGCCCACGACAGCAAAAGCTCTTCACTATCGTCAAGGAGTTCTCCAACCCCAGCACCGGCACCAACGACATCACTCCGTCACAAGACCTCTGCGACTCCCTCGCCTCGTTCTTCCACCGCAAGATCGCCGACATCCACAACAGCTTCGGCGCCCCACCCAATGCCCCCCACCGCCACCCTTTGCACCTGGACCACGGTGACCACCAAAGACACAGCCCGCACGATGAACACCATCCACTCCGGATCACCGACCGACCCCTGCCCACACCACGTCTTCAACAAGGCTGACTCCACCATCGCACCCCAACTCCGGAACATCATCAACGCCTCCTTCAACACCGCCACCTTCCCGGAGAGCTGGAAGCACGCCGAGATCAGCGCCCTCCTGAAGAAACCTACAGCAGACCCCACCGATCTCAAAAACTTCCGCCCCATCTCGCTCCTCCCTTTTCCTGCTAAAGTCATCGAGAAGATCGTCAACAGACAGCTGACCGCCTTCCTCGAGACGAACGGATCCCTCGACCCCTCGCAGTCCGGCTTCAGAGCCAACCACAGCACCGAGACCGCCCTCATCGCAGCCACCGATGACATCCGGTATACAACGTTTACAACGCGCGCGTTACAACGAAGTACCATTACCACGCGGTTATAACAACAAAAGTTGTTACAACGCATTGCGCTGGGGGGCGCTCAAGGATAAAAAATCATTTAATTTACTATCCCAACACCTTCCCTACTATCCACGGGGACTGGTGTTGGAATAGTAAATTATATTTTTTAAATTTGCGCCCCCCCAACGCAAGTCGTTGTAACGACTTGCGTTGTTACAACCGCGTGGTAATGGTACGCGTTGTAACAGTGTGCGTGGTAGTGACATACATCCACGACATCCGGACCCTGCTCGACAAGGGGGAAACAGTGGCCCTCATCCTCCTGGACCTCTCCGCTGCGTTCGACACGGTCTGCCACCGCACCCTAGTCCAGCGCCTCAGCAACATCGGTATCCAAGAGAAGGCACTGGAGTGGATCATCTCAATCCTCGCCGGAAGAACACAGAGAGTCCGCCTCCCCCCGTTTCGCTCCGAGGCCACCGAAGTCATCTGCGGCGTCCCGCAAGGATCTTCACTCAGCCCCACCCTCTTCAACATCTACATGAAACCTCTCGCAGCCATCGCACGCCAGCACAACCTCAACATCATCTCTTACGCCGACGACACCCAGCTGATCCTCTCCCTCACCAGAGACCCCGACACCGCCAGAACCTGCCTACACGAAGGGATGAAAGACATCGCCGAGTGGATGAAGGACAGCCGCCTGAAACTGAACTCGGACAAGACGGAAGTCCTCATCCTGGGATCTTCGCCCTCCGCCTGGGACGACTCCTGGTGGCCCCCAGCCCTGGGCACCGCACCCAAGCCAACCGACCACGCACGCAACCTGGGCTTCATCCTGGACCCATCCCTCTCAATGACCAGACAAGTCAACGCCGTCTCCTCATCGTGCTTCAACACCCTGCGTATGCTTCGCAAGATCTTCCGCTGGATCCCGACCGAGACCAGGAAGACTGTCACCCAGGCACTCGTCACCAGCCGACTGGACTACGGAAACGCCCTCTACGCCGGAACCACAGCCAAGCTACAGAAAAGACTCCAGCGCATCCAGAACGCCTCCGCCCGACTCATCCTGGATGTCCCCCGACGCAGCCACATCTCCAGCCACCTGAGGAACCTGCACTGGCTCCCCGTCGACAAGAGGATCACGTTCCGGCACCTCACCCACGCACACAAGTCTCTCCACGACCTGGGCCCCAAGTACCTCAACGACCGCCTGACCTTCTACACGCCCACCCGCCAGCTACGGTCCACCAGCCTCGCCCTCGCAGCCGTACCACGCATACGAAGAGCCACCGCCGGAGGAATATCCTTCTCTTACCTGGCTGCCAAGACTTGGAACTCCCTCCCCATCCACCTTCGGCTGACCCAGGACCATCTCGCATTCAGGAAACAACTCAAGACCAGGCTGTTCGAGCAGTAGCATACCCCTCCCCCCAAGCGCCTTGAAACCCTCCCGGGTGAGTAGTGCGCTATACAAATGGCATGATTGATTGAAACAGAATATTCCGTCTGTCTATATGAGTGTATGTTCCTGGAGTAGACCCAGGTTTTTTTCCCATTTATCTACCACTTCACACTGCTCCGAGACTCTACTGAGTTCTGCTTTGATTGATTGTTAATTTATTGAGCTAACTTTTCATGCTGAAACTTTCTGCTTTATGATCTCTCTCGATATGGGAACACTATATGGGTCTCTGGGACAGACACCTCTTCTTTCTCATTGCTAGAATAGGGATATCTCCTTTATGGAACGTGCTTAATGCATTTTATTAGGATTTATTGATTGACTAATATTGATTATCAGTTTCTGTTAATAGTTGATGACTGAGATCAATAAGAATTAATTTATGACTTTGAATAAAGATAATTAACAAAAATGTGAATAATAAAACCCGTTAACTCATATCAAATTTTCTTTATTGACTGGGATAGAAGCAGTAGGCAGAGAAGCTGTGACCATGGAAGAGGGCCCACAACAGCAGCGTAGGTTCAACCACTCGCATTATGAATGGATAAAGTACAGTATAATTCTGACAGTTTTGTATTAGACCCCTGTTTTGCCACTGTCTGCTGTCTGGGAGTGTTGGGCTGTGCTGGGGAGGAGGAGGACTTCATTTACCAGCAGCCTTTGCCTGCTGACCTCACCCTCAGGTGCCAGAGTGCCATAAGTTAGCTGAAGGAATCCGACATGGCCCGGACAAAAACCGGGCCTAGAACTTACCCATCTGCTCCCATCCGCGGACGATCGAGCATGGGCTGGGTCTGCTCTCTTGACCTTTTGTTTGTTTGTACACCAGCATTGTCAGCAAAAGTGGAAATTAGTGAATGAAAGTACCGTGAAATGTATGAATGAGCGGTGATTTGTTTCCATGGATGCTTGAAAGGTCTGCTACTGTACTATTCTAGACATTAGTTTGTGCCTCTGTACCCCCCACAAAGCTTGAAAGGGAACAACCAAGCAAACGTTTGGAAAAGGCAGCACTTTATTAACATTGTAGCTATGGGGAGGCGTAAATACACTCTAGACTATTTTTTCTTCAAAAAGCTGTGGTGGCAATAGGTAAAGAAATTGAACTGGCAGAAAGGAGATATAGTAGCCCCACCCTCACCCTCTCACCAGGTTTCAATCAGTGAACAGGTAGCTAATGATGAGCAGTGCCAACCTACGGTCCCACTCTTACCAGCAGTTATTATTAACAACATTGCAAATGACCCTGCAAATTGTCCAAAAGTCCCTATTCCAAATGACGAAGGGGTGGTGTATGCACACGGTAATGGGAGGGAATAAAAAGGATAGAGGGGGCTACCAAATCAAAAAGGCAGTTTTTCGCATCTAAAAAGACCCGGCAAAACACAATACATGAGGCATCCATTAGATCTAATGGTATAGGAGAGGTGTGGGTTTCTCCTGCTTATGATAGCCTATATACCCGCGTCAGTCAATATATATCTGACACACTGAAGCCCTTTCTAGCCAGCCTTGCGTCCAGTGAAGAGCAACTGCCATTGGTGGTTAATAATTTGAAGGAGAGGGCTAGATGTCGCCCAATTTGTCATATAAGGAGGGAGACCACTGAACACACAATTAACCAGGAAATGGGCCAATTAAATATGGGTTACGCTCCCCTACCCTCAACGGCACCCAAGATCCACCAACAAAAAATGGCTACCCAACATGGGGGGAAATCGGAGAACTAGTTGCCATATAGAAGGAGCATAGAATGGGGATGTGTGAAAAAACAGATCAGGTTCAACCCTCCTGGTGCGATCAGCATTTTGCTATGAGAAATGCATCCAATCAAGATAATTTCAATCACCCCTCCCACAAGGGAAGGGGAGCAGGATTGCCTGATCCTACCTTCTGATAGCACCCCATACACTTTGGTACTAATGGGTATTCCACCATTGCCTGTAGACCAATACAAATACTGGTGCATTAGGAAATCAGGTTCTTTCTACAAAATTATAAAAAAGATTCTTATGACACGTAGAGTCAGATGGATAGGCCATACACCTAAATCTGTGGAGGGAGATTTAATAGTTTTAAACTTCAAAGATCCCTGGTGTTCATACTTTTTGTTAACATGCTTGAGCAATATGACATCGGATTCTAGTAATATAAGGGCTTGTCCCTTAGACTTTTTCTATCCTCCACCAACAGGCCCTAGTTTTAATCAGCGGGTAGGCCACACTCAGCACATGCAGAATAACTTTCAACACTGGGAGCGCATTGACCATGCAAACTGCCTTGACGTATTATCAGGTCTAACAGATATAGATTGACATTCAGTACCAGCAACTCTGGAAGGAGAGCAGGGCCAAGTAGTCAGGTTTAATTTACTAACAAACGTCCCACAGGAAACAATTTGGCTGGGGTGGACAGGAAAGTGACATTACCTGACCCCACCTTTTTTCCCTGTGTTTCTGATGGTGAAGTAAAAGGACAAGTAAATCTGGGAAACATGATCACCCCTTTCAGGATAATGTCATTGAACATAGTGGCAGTTCACTCAGAGTTGAGTATTGAGGATTGGTTAACCCCTTCACTGCGGCGGCTATTCCGCCGCAGTGCTAAGGGGGCGGGGCGGACGCACGGCGCTCCCGTGCTCGTGACGGAACCGCTCCGTCACGAGCCTCGGGTGAGCTGTGCTTGTGGCAGAACGGTTCCGTCACGGCCCCGCCCGCCCAATAGAACGCTCAGCGCAGGCGGACAATTCGCGCCGCGCAGGCGCGGCGAGTGGGCCGTGACGGAAATGTTCCATCACAAGCACAGCTCACCCGAGGCTTGTGGCGGAACAGTTCCATCACAAGCATACAAGGGGTTAAGCTATGTCTTAGGTTTTGACTTAACTTGTCGCTCAAGGAATCTTTCATAATTGGGTTTTGTTCCTTTTGTGTACCGGCAATCCCAGCCACATCAGGAAGGGCCAAGGGTGGCATAGTGGTGCTCATAGCAGTAAAATATGTGTCTGCAAAAGTCAAAATCTCTTGTTCACCCCCTGGCATTAACTAATTGTGATGTCAAGCTTGGGCCCAGTTGATCTACTTCTGGTGAATTTCTATTATAACATTTTTGATAGTGGCAACTGCCAAGTGGTAGAGGATCTACAAGACAATATTAGTAAAGTCACAGCAATGAGACAGCCAATGTGTATTTTATGAGTTGGGGATTGTAACTGTACCTTTATGTAAATATAGTAACCAATATGTCTGTGGCTTGGATGACAAGAACAGCCAACCCATGGCCCATTTTAATCATTCTGGCCTGGGGGAGACCTTTAGTGCCATATTGGTTGTAAACAACCTAATTACTCTGAATGCGAGTGACCGTGAATCCCAGTTGTCATGCACAACCTTTGTAGGGGGTGGTCGGGCTAGCTCCATTGATTTTATGTTAATAACTAAAAAATATATTACTCTCACACAAGATTTTAAAATCACACCAAACTGTTTGAGTGACCATAACTCACTTGTAGCCCACTTTAACATAAATCCTTGGCAGGAAAAGTGGAAGATCAAGCCATTCAGCACAACTGCAATAACGGAATTAGGCTGAAATAGAACCAGGTTGATCCACAAAAATTTGATCAGGAAATTATCTCAGTTAATTAACATTTGGCGATGCAGCGTGGACAACGAAATTCATTTTATTTATTTTTATCGGTACTTACCTCTAATGGTCCATATCCCGCATTTTACAACCCCCCACCCTGACCCTCCCCTACCTGACGTCACCGCCCCAGTATAATGCCCGGCACGGGCCGTGCCTGCTTGGGCTTGGTAAAGAAAATTCTATCTGAAAATACCCCAATGGTGCATTGGTTCAATATGAATGCACAAAAGTTCATAAAGAACTAAAAGGGGCTCCACATACTATCCCTCTGGATAAAGAGCAAGTAAAAACCCTGAGGGGGAAAGACAAATCTGTGATTGAACAGTGGAAAAGGGAACTGAGGAAGGAGGCATAGGAGGATCTAGTTCAAGCAGGGTCCCTTAAAGATACAAAGAAAATCTCGGAAATTCTAAATCGACAAATGTTCTCTGAAGTCCTGACTCAGATGCACACACTAATCACAGGGGAGCTTAGGGAGGTCATCATTTCACTCGTATTTTCAATCCTTTTAATAAGTTAATAGACCCGGGGGCTCGGGATTTGGATATGCCCCACAATCCAAGTCAAGCTCTACAGCTAAGCATGTCAATTTCAGTCCAATATGTAGAGGTGGCCATAGCACAGGCCATCTGTTTGAAGGCTCCTGGCCCAGATGGAGTGCCCCTTGACCTCTTTATGGATAACCCTATTTTGTGGGCGCCGTTTCTAACCAATATATTCAAAGCAGCTAATATTGGCCTGTTGTCCAGGTTATGCAAAGAGGCAATAGTGGGACCTGTGATTAAAAAGGGTGAAAGAAATGACCCTGCATGCTACAGGCCAATTTCATTGATTTACACAACAGCAATGGTATTAGGGAGGGTCCTTCTCGTGCGTTTAGAACAATGGGCTTACACAAATGTGGTTCTCTCATACACACAATATGGTTTTAGACGGGGCATGGGCACGACTGAACAATGCCTCAATAAATACCTGAAGTCCATGAAGAGCTCTATACATCTGGCCTTCATGGACTTATCCAGTGCCTTCGACACTGTCAATCAGGACAGATTGTGGGCAATGATTGGAGACATGGGGGTGGAGGAAGCACTGGTTGTCCATTTACGTAGGCTACATGCTGACACAATGGTTAAGATAAGATATGGAAGTAAGGTAGAAAAACCCAACCAATTGGTGCAACTGAGGGGGTACATCAAGGCTGCATTTTAGCAAATTATTACACATTATACAAATGGGCTCAATACTTTTTTATTGAAGAGGAAGCTTGATTTTCAGAGAATTGGTAGTAATTTTGTGCCACTGTTATCATATGCAGATGATACAGCCTTGTTGGCAAGGATAGCTATGAGCCCTCAGAAATTCCTAGATTCTTTAAAAGATGTTATGATATCTCTTGACCTAAAAGTTACATTTAATATATAATAGATTATGGTATGTGTACCTCATACTACAGAAAACAAAAACCTTCATGATGTGGGGAAAAGTGATGGAAAAAGTTAGAAAAATTTCATATTTGTGTAATGTATTTAATACACAGCTGACATGGGACTCTGTTGTATCTTGTTTTCATGCCTTATTACTTTCTGTTCACTGCCCCTTTAATCTGTTCATTCTTTTTGGATCCTTCCCTACTTCGGTGTTCTCTCTCTTTGCCTGAGATGGCAGTTGCTTGCTAGCCTGGAGAGGGACACCAGCTGATATCTGTAGCTCTTAATAAATATACCTTTTTATATTATATTCTTGTATGGACTTCGTGACTTCCTCCTTACAACATTTTGGCGATGGAAGGCTAGCATTTTGTGAAGAAGCTACTGAAGGATTTGTTACCAGCTGGTGAAGAGAACCATGCGTGAATCCGGTAACGCAAGAATTACTGGCAAAGAAGAATTCGCTTTCCAAGCGGAACGACTGTGCTGTATGACTTAACTGAATTGAGTCGAGACTGTGTTTGGCTTACTCTGAATTGAATATTGAAAAAGCGAGAAATTACCAGAGTATATTGCAGTGGAATTAAAGGATCACGGAGTGAGTACTGTTTACGTTTTTTTTTTTATTACACTCATTCGTGCATCGAGGATAATATCTTTGTCAGTGCGAACATATGGATGCACATTGACGGATCTGGTGCGAGATTGAATCGTAGCTGTAACGCTTACCTGAGACCACAGCCACGTTCATGCGACATTTGAAAAGGCTCCAACGCATTGCACGAGTCGCTGTTCCTTTGGAGAACGTTGCCATTGAGAACGCTGCTATTTTGTTCCTTTGACGAGAGAAAGCTGCAGCTCCTCCTGACTCATCACGTTGCGTCCTGACGCATTCACGTTCGTTCACTACGTGACGGCGGCCATTTTCTTCAAACACGAATGCTTGCTAGGTAACGTGAAAGGAGCACAAAGGGAGAGACAGCTCCGGGAAATATCGGAGCGAAAACAGTTCAGTGAGTAACGTTAAATGATTATTTTTTACTAGCTTGACAGGGCGTCAGCGTAACTCGTGGAGTAGCAATCCTATTTTTTCATTATTAAGACTCTGTCACGTCATTGAATTTTTGGGGCAGTTGAGGCACAGTATAAGCATAACGTGAAAGATGGAAAGCAACAGTGTAGTTATGCCACCATTATTTCTACAACAAAGCGGGAATCCTCCCATAGAATGGGAGGAATGGATTGAAGTATTTGAGAATTACATCGAGGCAATTGATGGCAAGGACTTCAGTGCTACGAGGAAAAGTGGCGCTATTATTGAGCACCTTGGGGAAAGAGGGTCAACATGCTTTTAAATTTTTGTCTCCAGGAACTAACGCTGAGGGAAGAGTCATAACTAACGTGTATTTGGAGGCAAAAGCTCGTTTGAAGAAAAGATACTCTAAAGAAGTCAACATTGTCATGGCAAGACACAAATTTTACACGCAGCCTCAACACCAAGGGGAGAGTGTGGATCAATTTGTTACTCGCCTGCGAGAGTTATCGTTGAAATGCAACTTTGGGAACATCAGAGATGAAATGATCAGGGACCAGCTCATTGTCCAGTGTGGGAACAAGAAGATGCAAGAGAAGCTGTGGGCGGCGAAGAATCCTTCTTTGCAGAACGCAATTGACATTGCTAAGATAGTTGAAGAATCGGGTGCATGCATGAAGGAGATGGAACGCAAGGATAGTTCAAAAGAGAATGTGTTGTGTGTAGATGTTGTTGAAGAAGTGGGAGCTGTGGGTGGAAAGAAATCCTATGAGAAGAGTGAGCAGTATGTAGGCAAAAAGTTTAATAATGCTTATGGTAATGGTGACTCTTACAAGAGTAGAGTCAAAATGTGTTCAAGGTGTGGCAGCACGTACCACACTGCTGATTTTAAAAAATGCTTTGCCTTAGACAAAGATTGTTTGAAATGCGGAAAGCGGGGACACTATTCAAGAATGTGTAAGTTTGTTCCCAGAGGAAAGATTGCTGTTGTTCAACAAGAACAGGCTGATGTCGCTACGGTTGTTAGCGTTGAGGGAGCAAATAAAATTTTGTGTGTGAGTGATGAGGAGTCAGATATGAATCCAAGGAGGAGGGTAAGACCTAAAGCTATGTTTGAGATTGATGGTGTGCAGGTCGAGTTTATGGTGGATTCAGGGTCGTTCTGGACCATTATTCCTGTGTGCTTATTTCGTGTGAATTGGCCCAAGGTTGAGTTGGAACCAAAGGACATCAATCCAGGCGGGTTCCAAGG